>NC_135327.1:223897299-225147299 GCF_023851605.1 Tamandua tetradactyla | reverse complement strand
ATTTTCCCCCTTTTGGTCAGGATGGCATTGTTGATCCCAAGGTGCCAGGGCCATGCTTATCCCTGGGAGTCATCTCCCACACCGCTAGAGAGACTTTCATCCCTGGATGTCATGTCTCATGTAGGCAGGAGGGCAATGGTTTCACTTGCAGAGTTGGGCTTAGAGAGAGAGAGAGAGAGACCACATCTGAGCAACAAAAGAGGTCCTCCTGAGGTGACTCTTAGGCATACCTATAGATAAACTAATCTCTGCTATATACGTAAGCTTCACAAGAACAAGCCTGAAGTTCAAAGGCTTAGGCTATTGATTTGGGTGTCACTAATGTTTGGCACAGTATCTAAGGTTTCTCCAGTGGTAAAGTTTAATATTTCCATAATTTTCTCCCATCCCTCAAGGGACTTTGCCAATACTTTTTTGATTATCTGCCTAATATACTCTGGGATATATCCAGGCATAACATTAAACTGTACAGGATTAAAGGCTCTCATTTCTTATTCTGGGCTCCCTGTGTTTGGGTTGTTTAAGTGATTTATCTAGACATGATGAGTTAAATTATGTGCTACAGAAAATTCAGGTTCTGGACATAATGAAACTTTCTTCCTTTGGTCTCAAATATATATATATATATATTACTAGGAAAAAAAACATGACATGATCATTTATATAATATAAATATGCTTAACTAAGCATAAGGAAATATACTGACTCACTATATGTTATCAATTAAGAGAATTTCAAAATAATTACTTGTAAGACCACATATATTACTATAAGCAATATTAAGAAAATGAAAGCCAAAACTCTCTGATATTCAGAAGTCTGAAGCACTTATTGTCCATCTTTTTAAAAAGAGCCGATTCCAAAGGAATCCTTCCTTGGGCTCCCTTGGTTCACTGCCAAAACGTTTATTCACCACTGAAATACTTCTGGGATCTGTGGAAAAATGACTTAAAGTTAAAAAAATTTTATCGAATTCACTAAATAAAGAAAAATTTAATCATTTAAAAAAGAAATGCAGGACAAGTAAATGGTATATTAAATACATAAAACAACTTTAATAACTACTGATTATGTAATGAAAAATATAACTGATGAGAACACCAAAGTGAAATTTGGTAGTTGAAGATAGAAACTCTCAACCATCATTTATTACTGTTATTTTAACTGTTATTTAAAACTGTTGAGAATCTTTTTCAATTTAATTTTTTATATTAGTATAAACACATGAAAAGCACTCCCCGAATAAAGTAAATGTTTCCTTGGACTGGAAAGCCTGTATTTTACAAATGGCATCCATATTTCTGAATATTTTAGTGCACATTAAATAACAGGGATACAAAATTAAACAAGTCTGTCCCTTAAGTAGGCATTGGCTTCTGTAACATCAACTAATATTGCCCCTTTTCAAATTCATCTCTTTAAATCAATCAACATAGATCAGAAAGAAATACCATATGCTTTACCATATATTGACTTTGTCAGTTGAACCGGTAGAGATTTTTCTGGAGAACATATTCATCTCTTTTGTTTCACTAGTGTATTTTAAGACTCAGGATCTATGCTAAGAGGTAGAGGCACTTGTCACTAAACCTGTTACCCACCACCCCCAGTAGTTTTTGTTAGTTTTTTTTTAAACAAATTCATGGCTGCCCAAGAAGAAAACGTAATTTGTAACTTTTCACATGCATTTTTAAACTTATTTTTATTTTTAACTTTTGTAATGTATTTTCCAAGTTTTCTAAGTTATTAACTTTATTAACTTGCAATAATCCTCCTTTTAAAGTAGAATATAAAAATTTTCTCAGTGCGTCAGAAGAATGACTTACATTGCTCAAAATTATCTCTGACAGTGCTAAGATTTAATCATTTGAGTCAGTGTCAAGAAAGATACAACTCAAAATACTAACATAATATATAGTGGTAAATGTTTTGAAAAAAGCAAACTAGTTTCCTATTTACAATTCTTAGAAAAAGTCTACTATAAAAATATTGTTTTCTTTACCTGTTATGTAACCAATGATGTAACATACATGTATCCAATAAAAAATATATTGTTTTCTTCCTCATATATTTCCTTGCCTTGATAATGTTAAAATATATCTAGATTCTCTCCAGAATTAGGAGCAAAACATTCTACTATAGATCATTCTTTCACATGGCCTGTGTATTTTTCAAGGCACTCTAAAAACTTAGGAATGACACTAAAAGAAAAATTTTCTTCTTGCATACTGATCTTTTAGGCAGATTTCCCCTCAAACTTTTCTAAACTAAACATTATCATAACTGGGTTTTTTTCTGGAATTTCATTTTCCATGGTACAGTCCCTAGGTTATTTTTGTTTTATTTGGAGCCACTCCTTCATTTTCAACTTGCTCAGCAGGCAAGTAACTGCTTCTGGCGTCCATGGAAACTGGATCCCTGCGGCTGTGCGAACGCGTTCTTGTTCCACCAACGTTTTGCTGTGTTGTAGGACCTAGTGATATGGGTGGGAAAGTACAAGGTATTCTTCCATGATGGATGTGATATGGTAATAAGAGACTGAGCTCTAAAGGAACCCAGGGAATTGGGAGACTAGAAGGTATACCAGGAGGAACCCAGTCTGTTTTATTCAAATTATTTGCTGTCCCAGTAACTCTTTCATTAGAAGAGTTTTCTAATTTTAATCCCATTTCTGTTCTAAATGGGAAGAATCCCATTAAGCTGGAGACTTCATAGAGAGTATGGAATTCTGGATATTTTTTTACTTGTTCAACGCCATCTCTTAAAATATGCTCTGTGAAGAGGCACGTGTCATCAGAAAGCATATTATGAGCTTGTGCACATTTCTTTGCAGAATTCTGCAAGAACTTTAGGAATTCAGTAACTTCTTCATCCACATGTTTTTTCCACATCCAAGTACTACAAATAGCCATTTTTAATTATTCCAACAGTTTTGGAATTTGTAGTAATTTTTGCATACCAAAAGTACAAGTCCACATAACTTCTCTGTTTTCTGTGAACCAAGAGGAATGATAAAGAACTCTTGGTTTTGGGAGAAGAACCATTCCAACTCTGGTTTAACTTTTTCTTTGTTTAAGCTGCTGAACTAACTACCGGTTCATTTTCTACAGAGCTTGCTGAGGCATTCAAATTTTCTCCTATACATCTGTTAGATAAAATACGTAGTTCTCTTAAACTTAGAGTCATGGAATGATCTTTATAATTTTCTCGAGAGAAATGTGTCTTAGGTTATTTTGTGGGGAAACATCCCTCTTCATGGTGCTTTATCTATGATATTTCATTAAATTTTAAGGTTTTTGCATATTATACACAAACCAAGTAAGGCTTCAGAGACTGTGAGCTCCAGTTCAGTCTTGGTTCACCCATGGCCTTCTTGATGCTCACTACTAGTATTCTGCTTACAAAGCTGCTGCCTGGCAGTATAGGCTCCAGTTGAGACAAGAGGAGGAGTCCCTCCAGAATCTACACTCACCTCCAGCCAAGGACCCAACAATTCATCCCACTCCTCACATTGATCTAGCCAAGACTTCTTTAACCAGCAAAGCTTTCCTTCAAACATGAAGGAGAGATAAAAATCTTCAAATACAAACAAATGCTGAGAGAATTTGTTAACAAGAGACCCGCCCTGCAAGAAATACTAAAGGGAATTATGTTAGCTGGAAAAAAAAAAAGGCACGAGAGACAGAGGTCTAGAGAAGGCAAGAATTAAAGAACATTAATAAAGATAACTTAAAGGTTGTAAAGAGAGAGAGGGAAAAAAATACATCCTACAAATAAAACCCAAAGGATAAGATGGTTGTCTCTAATACTGCCTCCACAGTAATAACTTTGTATGCTGTGCTGGTTTGTAAGGATGTATGTACCCTAGAAAAGCCATGTTTTAATCCTAATCCCATTTTGTAAAGGCAGCTGTTTCTTCTAATCCCTATTCAGCAGTGTATGTTTGAAACTATAATCAAATCATCTCCCTGGAGATGTGATTTAATCAAGAGTGGTTGCTAAGATGGAATAGGTGGAAGTATGTCTCTACCCATTTGGGTGGGTCTTGATTGGTTTCTGGAGTCCTATAAAAGAGGAAACATTTTGGAGAATGATGGAAATTCAGAGAGAGCAAAGAATGACATAGCCACGAGAAGCAGAGTTTACCAGCCAGAGACTTTTGGAAATGAAGGAGGAAAATGCCTTCCAGGGAGCTTCATGAAACAGAAAGCCAGGAGAGAAAGTTAGTAGATAACACTGTGTTCACCATGTGCCCTTCCAGCTGAGAGAGAAGTCCTAAATATGTTTGCCATGTGCCTTGTCACTTGAGAGAGAACCCTGAACTTCATTGGCCTTCTTGAACTAAGGTATCTTTCCCTGATGCCTTAGATTGGATGTTTCTACAGATTTGCTTTAATTGGGACATTTTCTTGGCCTTAGAATGGTTAACTAGCAACTTATTAAATTCCCCTTTTTAAAAGCCATTCTGTTTCTGGTATATCACATTCCAGAAGCTAGCAAACTAGAACATATGCAAACAGATTAAATTCTTCAATAAAAAGATACAGATTGGCAGAATGGATTAAAAAGTCTGATCCATCTATATGCTGTTTACAAGTGACTCATCTTAGACTGAAGGATGCAAATATATTGAAAGTGATAGGATGGAAAAAATATTCCATGTAAGCTGTAACCAAAAGAAAGCAGGAGTAACTATACTAATATCAGACAAAATAGAGCTTAAATGTGAATGTGTCATAAGAGACAAGGAAGGATACTATATGCTAATAAAAGGGACAATTCACCAAGAAGAAATAAGAATCATAAATGTTTATACACCCAATCAAGGAGCTCCAAAGTACATAGGCAAACACTGGCAAAACTGAAGGGAGAAATAGACATCTTTACATTAACAGTGGGAGACTTCAATACACCACTCTTTTCTCTAGATAGAGCAATCAGACAGAGGATCAATAAGGAAATAGATAACCCAAACTACATGACAAATGAATTAGACCTAACAGATATATATAGTTAGTTTAGACCTAACAGATATGTATAGTTAGTTGCATCCTAAAATACCAGGATATACATTCATATATATATATATATCATATGCTGGAGAACAAAACAAGTCCCAATAAATTTAGAATGGTTGAAAATAATCAAAACATTCTCTCTGACCATAATGGAATGAAGCTGGAAATCAATAACTACCAAAGAAATAGAAATTTCATGAATATATGGAGGTTAAACAGCACATTCTTAAATAACCAGTGGGTCAAAGAAGAAATTGCATGAGAAATTGGTAAATACCTAGAAACGAATGAAATGAGAACACAACATATCAAAACCTATGAGATACAGCAAAGGTGGTGCTGAGAGGGAAATTTATAGCTCTAAAAGCATACATTAAAAAGGGAAAAAGAGCCAAAACCAATAATCTAACTGAACGACTGAAGAAGTTAGAGAAAGAACAGCAAACTAACCCTAACAATGATTAAAGCAGAAATAAGTGAACTGGAGAACAAAAAATATGGAGAGACTCAGTAAAACCAAAAGTTGGTTCTTTGAGAAGCTCAAGATTGGCAAACCCTTGGCTAGGCTGGCAAAGTAAAAAAGAGAAGATCCAAATTAACAAAATTAGAAACAAGAGGGAGATTCTTACTATGGATCCCAAAGAAATTTAAAAAAAAAATTTAAGAGGATACTACAAACAACTGTATGCCAACAAACTAGAAGACTTAGAAGAAATGGACAATTTTCTAGAAACATGAACATCCCACACTGACCCACGAAGAAATAAAAATCCTCAACAAACCAATCATAAGTAAAGAGATTCAGTCATCAAATACCTCCCTACAAAGAAAAGCCCAGGGCCAGATGGCGTCACAGGGAGTTCTACCAGCATTCCAAAAAGAATTAACATCATCCTTGCTCTTCTAAAAACCTGAAGAAAAAGGAACACTGCCTCACTCATTTTATGAGGCTAACATCTCTCTAATACCCAAACCGGACAAAGATCCCACGAGAAAGGAAAACTGCAGAATAATCTCCCTAATGAATATAGATGCAAAAATTCTCAACAAAATACTTGCAAATCAAATTCAAAGGCATATTAACATAATTATATACCACTACCAAGTGGGGTTCATTCTAGGCATGCAAGGATGATTCAATGTAAAAAAATTAATGTAATAAAACACATTAACAAATTGAAAGGGATAAATCACATGATCATCTTGACGGATGCTGAAAAAGCATTTAACAAAATTCAGCATCTTTTTCTGATAAAAAACACTTCAAAAGGTAGGAATTGAGGGAAACTTCCTCATTGTGATAAAAGGCATATACAAAAAACCCACAGCCAGGATTATATTCAACAGAAGGAGACTAAAAGCCTTCCTCCTAAGATCAGGAATAAGACAAGGATGCCCATTGTCTTCACTATTGTTCAGCATTTTGCCAGAAGTTCTATCTGGAGCAATCAGGCAAGAAAAAGAAATAAAAATCATCTAATCCAGAAAAGAAGTTGTAAAACTCTATTTGCAAATGACAGGATCCTATATCTGGAAAATCCTGAGAAATTCACAACAAAGTTACTTGCACTAATAAGCAAATTTAGCAAAGTGGCAGGGTATAAGATTAATGTGCAAATGTCAGTAATGTTTCTGTACACTGGCAATGACCTAATTGAAGAGGCAATTAAGAAAAAAATTCTATTCGCAGTAACAACTAAAAGAATCAAGTGTCTAGAAATAAATTTAACTAGGATGTAAAGGACCTCTACACAGAAAACTACAAGACTTTGCTAAAAGAAATCAAATAAGGCCTAATGGGTGGAAAGATATATTGTGTTCATAGATAGGAAGGCTAAATATCGTGAATAAGTCAATTCTACCCAAATTAACCTACAGACCCAAATTAACCTACAGATCCAACGCAATACCAATCAAATTTCCAAAAACCTACTTTGTAGACTTGGAAAAGCTAGTTGCCAAATTTATTTTGAAGGGAAAGAGGCCTCAAATTGCCAGACATCCTAAAAAAAGGAACAAATTGGAGGACTTAACAACTTTAAAGCTTAAAAAGTCAGTGTTCAAAACAGCAAAACAGCATGGGATTGGCACAACAATAGATATATTGATCGGTGGAATTGAATCAAGAGTTTGGAAATAGACCCCCAGATGTATGGTCAGTTGATGTTCAACAAGGCCCCAAAATCCACTGAACTGCAACAGAGTAGTTTTTTCAATAAATGAGGCTTGGAGAAGTGAATATCCATAACACAGGAAAGAAAGAGGACCCTACTTCACTCCTTATACAAAAAATCAACTCAAAGTGGATCAAAAGCCTATATATATAAGAACTAACACCATAAACTAGTAGAAAATGTAGGAATTATTTACAAGACTTAGTAATAGGAGTAGCTTCATAGACCTCACATCTGAAGCACAAGCAACCAAAAAAAAAAGATAGATAAATGGGAACTCCTCAAAATCAAATGCTTCTGTGCCTTATAGGACATTGTCCAAAAAGTGAAGAGGCAGCCAACTCAATGGGAGAAGATATTTGTAAACTATATATCTGATAAAGATTTGATATCCAGTATTTGTAAAAAAATCCCATAACTCAACCACTAAGAGGAAACAACCCAGTTATAAAATGGGAAAAAAGTATGACTAGACATTTTTCTAAAGAAGAAATACAAATGGCCACAAAGCACATGAAAATATGTTAGTCTTCATTAGCTTTAGGGAAATGTAAATCAAAATCACAATCTATAAGAATGGCTACAGTTGAACAAACAGGAAACTACAAATGTTGGAGAGGATGTGGAGAAATTTTTGCAACATTTATCCACTGCTGATGGGAATGTCACACACCAGCATTCATAGTGTCATTATTCACAGTTGCCAAAGATGGAAACAATCCAAGTGTCCATCAACAGAAGAGTGGATATACGAACTGTGGTATATAATACAATGGAATATTATGCAGCAGTGAGAATAAATGAGGTCCCAAGTACATGACAACAAGGATGAACCTTGAGGACATGATGCTGAGAAAATAAGCCAGGCACAAAAGGATAGATACTATGTGACTCACTAATATGAATTCTCCAGAAAATGTAAATTCACCCTTAAAAGCACTAGTTGGGAACTTCAATTCAGTGTCATCAGAAAGCAGGGAAGATTCTTGACTTGTTCCCAGTTGTAAATGAAAATGCTTCTAAATCTTCAGCAGTTAAGAATGATGTTATTTGCCTTTTCAGATTAAGAAAGTTTCTTTGTATTGTTAAAGACTTTATCAGAAACATTTACTGAATTTTTTATGCCTCTGTTGAGATGACTGCATGTTTTTTTCTCTACTAATGTATTGATATGCTGAATTTTTAAAAAAAAAATCTAATTACTTTTACAACCTCTACTGCTACTACCGTACCAGACTGCTATCATTCTTACCTGGACTATTGTGTTAGCCTGATTACAGTCTGTTCAATAGCAATCAGAGTGATTCTTCTGAAATCTCAGGTGATGATTCTTCTCTGTTCTATACCCTTGAATGCACTTCCATTTCACTCAAAATAACATTCCAAAGTCTTACCATTGTCTACAAAGCCCTTCGTGATCTGGTTTTCTGCTGCCCATTCATTCTCCATGTTTTTACCCTGCTGGATTCTCCACCAAACCTGTTGTATCAGTTATCTTTACTGCTAACAACCCCAGAATCCAGGGGCAGTTAACAGCAACCGTTTGTTTAGCTCGATTCTGGGACTTGGCAGTTTTGGCTAGGCTTATCTGTTTGTTTCTTTTGTCAGTCTTCACTGGCTCACTTATGCAGCTCTTCCCTGGGAGTACTGGCTTTACTGCGTCCTGTAAGTTTTAGCCTATTGTGTTTACCTTTTCATTCATCTCTAAGTATTTTCTAAATTTCCTGTGATTTCTCCTTTACCCATTGGTTGTTTTATGAATTTCCACATATTTATGAATTTTTTAGATTTACTTCTGTTATTGATTTCTGATTTCACTCTATTGTCATCAGAGAAGATACTTTGGGTGATGTCATTATATTTAAATTTATTGGGACTTGTTTTGTGAACATCCTCAAGAATGTTCTATGTGCACTGAGAAGAATGTGTATTATGCTATTATTGGGTGGAATGTTCTATAAATGGCTGTTAAAACTAGTTGGTTTATAGTGTTGTTCAACTCTTCTACTTCCTTCTTGATTTTCAGTGTAGTTGTTTCTCCCATTATTGAAAAAGATGTATTGAAGTCTCCAACTATTATTATTGAAGTCTGTTTCTTCCCTCGATTCTGTTAGTTTAGTTGTTGTTGATAAACTTTGGGGCTCTGTTAGGTGCATTTATGCTTATAATTGTTATATATTTTTGATTGATTAATACTTTTATCATTACATATTTTGTTCTTTATTTCTTCTAACAATTTATTTTCTAAAATATTTTTCTATTGTTAAGATAGCCATTTCAGCTCTCTTGGTTACTGTTTGCATGGAATACCTTTTTTCCTCTAGTTTTCTTTTGACCTATTTGTGCCTTTAGATCTAAATGGATTCTCTTTTCAATAGTATATAGTTGGTTCTTGTTACTTTTAAATCCATTCTGCAATATCTGCCTTTTTTTAAAGAAGGCTATTATTAAGTACAGACAACTTTTTAATACATTATTAATACAAATAGGAAAATGTCTTTTAATGAATATGATATATCAAAGATCTTAAGGGGATGTCAGTCCTTTATAATACATATCTAAAATCCATCCAGTGACCAAGGAGTGGCTTTAGTTTACTTCTGAAAATGAATTTTCAAGAAATTGTTGAGAAACTTAATGAACTTGGTGACTTGTCAGCATTGACGGTGGTCTGACAGGGAGCAACCTCCAGTTTTTTTTAATGTTCACTTCAGGATGCTTTTGCCAAGAATTGAATATCTGCACATTTACAAGAGGTAATCATCACCTCATAATGTTTATCACACACATTTATATCCCGGCATTTCTATGAAGGCAGTAAGATTAATAGGAATTAGACTCAAATGGAAAACGTCTGATTAAATTAATACAGCAGAAGGCTGGATGGCTGGAAGATCACCCTTTTTAGGTGATGCTGGAAAAATGGAACATCTTTATTTTTATTATGAGAGTATTTAAACTCTGTTGTCAGCATAATAAACATTTAAAAGTTTATCTGGCAGGCTAGAGCAGTCAGGCCATTGGGAGGGCAACTGCACTGATCTTAGGCCTGTCAGGAAAAATCTGCTCAGAGCAGTGGGTCTCAAACTTTAGCCTTCATCGGAATTATCTGAAAGCTTATTTTAAATACAAATTACTGGATCCTACCCCCAGAGTTTCTGGTTTAGTAAGTCTGGGATGGGACCCCAAAACTTGCATTTCTGAGTTTTCTAGGTGATGCTAAGGCTTCCGATTTGGGAGCCATCCTTTGAGAACTACTAACATAAGGGAATAGGCAGGAATTAGCTGAACTAGGAGTTTGTGTGGATGGGGGGAGGGAAAAGGCCTACGATGGTCTGCAGGGTGGGGTAGGTCCCCGGGACAGAGAGAGTGGTGTCAGATCAGCCTGCCAGAAGATGCTGATATTTAAGGGCTCTGTACCATGCTAAGGAGCCAGGTTTCAGGTGGGTTATAAATAAGGGAGCAACATGATTAGAAGTGCCATTTAGAAGAACCATTGTGGCTAACATAGGTTGTGGATCAAAGGTGGGCAAAACCGGTCAGGCAACTGGTTAGGAAGCTGCTGTGGGAGCAGACTGTGGTGAGGCACTGTACAGGAGCACGAGGATGGAGAAAATTAGATGGCTTCGAACAGTATTTAGGAGGCAGAAATTTAACTCTTGCTTCTTCATCTGTTGAATGAATGTGTGTGAGAGAAAGGGATCTGTTTATGTCCAGTAGGTCACTGAGTATCCAGATGTTGAACTCATGAGGTTGATCTGAGATGAAGATATGGATTTGGGACCCACTGCATGTAGATGATAACTGAAACCAGAGAATAAATGGAATTACTTGGGTGCAATAGAAGTAGAGTGAGAATGGAAAGGGGCTAAGTTTAGAGGACCCTTAAGGAATACCACCATGTGAGGGGAAGACTGAAAAGAAGAATTTGTAATGGTGACTGACGAAGTAGTAGGAAGAAAGTCAAGAGAATGTGATATAATGGAAGCCAAGTGCATTAGTCCTGCCAAATGCTGGAGAGCGATCAAGTAAATTAAAGAGTGAACAATCTTGATTCGACATGAAGGGAATAATTGATAACCTAGGTAAAAATCCTTGCAGTGGAGTTGTATGAGCTCATATCAGAGATGTATGGGAAGTGAGAATATCAAGACATGTAAAAGCAGTAGATAATTCCTGGGTTGCCCTTTCTCGTCATCATTTCAGCATGCTTTCCACGAATTTATCTACTGCTAATAATAAGAATTAAATGTATGCTTTAAATATGTATTTTAGTATTAAATTCTGGAAATTCTTGCAGCCTTCTTGTATATATTGCCACTTGCCTTAGAAATAGTGAGACTTCTGAACAGATGGCAGCCTAAAGATTTATCTTTGAAAATATGCTGGAAAAAAATCATCTGTACAAGAATTCTAATGATTGTATCTTTTCCTACAGTTGCATTTTGGACAAACACATGTCTTGAGATTCTTCATTAGAGCTTGAGTACTAGGAAGTGAATTAATAAGAGCTCATTTTTGAAAGACATAACAGCATTTCCTCATTTTGTTTTGAGGCAGGGCTAGAAAAATGCATTTTATTCCATTTCTTAAAACTCAATATTCTGAAATACTTATAGTGAGGTGCAGAGTTGTGTCATTATGTTTCCTAGTATTTGAACGC
The DNA here is from genome assembly GCF_023851605.1 of Tamandua tetradactyla. NCBI lineage: Eukaryota > Metazoa > Chordata > Mammalia > Pilosa > Myrmecophagidae > Tamandua > Tamandua tetradactyla. The sequence continues at coordinate 225,135,444 of NC_135327.1, read as the reverse complement.
CAACAGAATCAATAATGAGAGATTCATGAGGGCTTTTGCTTTGGTTTTTCCTCTCTGCAAATGCAGTTAAAGGTCGTATGGCAATCCTGGGTTCTCAGGCTATACAATAAATAGCCGGAAGTTCATCTGGAGAACATGAAAATTTATGAGAAGTTAGAAGATAGAATTTCTTGAAAAAAAAAATCACCAAACTGGTTTCTATAGATTTCCTTTACAAAAGATAAATAATCTGATTAAGAAGTATTAAAAGAGACAATTATTTAACAAAACCACTATTAGCTCTCTTTGAGGTTTAGAGTTGCAGTGGGGATTCTGAAAATCTTCAGGTGTCAGAAAACAAATTATTTAGCTAATCTTGGCCATGGAAATAAAATATAAAACATAACTATTTTTCTCTGAATTAGTGATTCTCAACCTAATGAAGACAGTGCTTCGTAAATGTAGGGATTGGAAACTTCTTGCAACAACTTGAAAGCTTTCTGAGTTCCTGTGTATTGAGGACCAAATTTCCACTTCAGCTAAAAAGTTCCACCCACTGTCCCCCAAAGATGGCTTATAATTTCCTGACAAAAATTTTAATTTCCCTTAAAGGTTTCTGTCACTTCTAAGAGTTGTTTAAACCTTTTTATCTTTATGCCTAAACTGCTAATTACAATGAAAACCTTCTTCTCCGACTTCCGGAGAAGATGGCGGCTTAGTAAGACACGCGGATCTTAGTTCCTCCTCCAGAACAGCTACTAGGGGAGTAGAAACGATACAGAACAGCTCCCAGAGCCACGACAGATCAAAAAGACAGCGTACCCCATCCTGGAATGGCTGACAAGCTGAGAGAACCCACTCCGGTGAGATCGCCGAGGGGCGTGGGCTTAACCAGGCGGGGCGGCAAGCGGCCGGAATCCCTCCCTTCCCCCTTCCTGGGCTGGCTGGGAAAATTGGACAGGTGGTCCCCTCAAACCACGGCGGCTGGCGCCCACACCATGTGCAGCCCCCCGGACCAACTGAGAGAATTGGATCGGAAATCCCCAGGCCGCGGAGATCGGTGACGGGAATGGTGCACTCTCCAGGGCTGCGGCGGCTGGCGCCCTCCCACCATGCTTGGTGCCCCGGGCCGACTAGGAAATTCTGACGGGCACTTTCCCGGGCTGCGGTGGCCGGCGACCCTCCCCGCGTTTGGACCCCAGGCCAGCTGGCACTCTTCCAAGCCGCTTCGGCTGGCGAAGCTCCCCGACGGCGAGAGTTTTCCAAAGTTAAAGGACCCACAGCACCTTTTACTGGTGGGACCCGCAGACAAATGTGTGCCATGAGCGCCACCTACTGGGCAGGATAAGAAAAACAGAACCCAGAGATTTCACAGAAAAATCTTCCAAACTGTTGAATCCAACACCCAGGGAAATCTGTCTAAATACCTAGGCGCCAGCAGAAGATAATGGATCACGCTCAAAAAATTGAAAATATGGCCCAGTCAAAGGAAGAAACCATAGTTCAAATGAGATACAGGAGCTGAGACAACTAATGCTGAATATACGAACAGAAATGGAAAACCTCTTCAAAAACGAAATCGATAAATTGAGGGAGGACATGAAGAAGACGGGCTGAATAAAAAGAAGAAATAGAAAAACTGAAAAAACAAATCACAGAGTTTATGGGAGTGAAGGACAAAGTAGAAAAGATGGAAAAAACAATGGATACCTACAATGATAGATTTAAAGAGACAGAAGATAGAATTAGTGATTTGGAGGATGGAACATCTGAATTCCAAAAAGAAACAGAAACTGTCAGGAAAAGAATGGAAAAATTTGAACAGGGTATCAGGGAACTCAAGGACAATATGAACCGCACAAATATACGTGTTATGGGTGTCCCAGAAGGAGAAGAGAAGGGAAAAGGAGGAGAAAAACTAATGGAAGAAATTATCACTGAAAATTTCCCAACTCTTATGAAAGACCTAAAATTACAGATCAAGAAGTGCAGCGCACCCCAAAGAGATTAAACCCATATAGGCGTTCTCCAGGACACTTAATAGTTAGAATGTCAGAGGTCAAAGAGACAGAGAGGATCTTGAAAGCAGCAAGAGAGAAACAATCCATCACATGCAAGGGAAACCCAATAAGACTATGTGTAGATTTCTCAGCAGAAACCATGGAGGCTAGAAGACAGTGGGATGATATATTTAAATTACTAAAAGAGAAAAACTGCCAACCAAGACTCCTATATCCAGCAAAATTATCCTTCAAAAATGAGGGAGAAATTAAAACATTCTCAGACAAAAAGTCACTGAGAGAATTTGTGACCAAGAGACCAGCTCTACAAGAAATACTAAAGGGAGCACTAGAGTCAGATACAAAAAGACAGAAGAGAGAGGTATGGAGAAGAGTGTAGAAAGAAGGAAAATCAGATATGATATATATAATACAAAAGACAAAATGGTAGAGGAAAATATTATCCAAACAGTAATAACACTAAATGTTAATGGACTGAATTCCCCAATCAAAAGACATAGACTGGCAGAACGGATTAAAAAACAGGATCCTTCTATATGCTGTCTACAGGAAACACATCTTAGACCCAATGATAAACATAGGTTGAAAGTGAAAGGTTGGGAAAAGATATTTCATGCAAATAACAACCAGAAAAGAGCAGGAGTGGCTATACTAACATCCAACAAGTTAGACTTCAAATGTAAAACAGTTAAAAGAGACAAAGAAGGACACTATATACTAATAAAAGGAACAATTAAACAAGAAGACATAACAATCATAAATATTTATGCACCGAACCAGAATGCTCCAAAATACATGAGGAATACACTGCAAACACTGAAAAGGGAAATAGACACAAATACCATAATAGTTGGAGACTTCAATTCCCCACTCTCATCAATGGACAGAACATCTAGACAGAGGATCAATAAAGAAATAGAGAATCTGAATATTACTATAAATGAGCTAGACTTAACAGACATTTATAGGACATTACATCCCACAACAGCAGGATATACCTTTTTCTCAAGTGCTCATGGATCATTCTCAAAGATAGACCATATGCTGGGTCACAAAGCAAGTCTTAACAAATTTAAAAAGATTGAAATCATACACAACACTTTCTCGGATCATAAAGGAATGAAGTTGGAAATCAATAATAGGTGGAATTCCAGAAAATTCACAAATACGTGGAGGCTCAACAACACACTCTTAAACAACCAGTGGGTCAAAGAAGAAATTGCAAGAGAAATTAGTAAATTCCTCGAGGTGAATGAAAATGAAAACACAACATATCAAAACCTATGGGACGCAGCAAAGGCAGTGCTAAGAGGGAAATTTATTGCCCTAAATGCCTATATCAGAAAAGAAGGAAAGGCAAAAATGCAGGAATTAACTGTCCACTTGGAAGAACTGGAGAAAGAACAGCAAACTAATCCCAAAGCAAGCAAAAGGAAAGAAATAACAAAGATCAGAGCAGAAATAAATGAAATTGAAAATATGAAAACAGTAGAGAAAATCAATAAGACCAGAAGTTGGTTCTATGAGAAAATCAATAAGATTGATGGGCCCTTATCAAGATTGACAAAAAGAAGAAGAGAGAGGATGCAAATAAATAAGATCAGAAATGGAAGAGGAGACATAACTACTGACCTCACAGAAATAAAGGAGATAATAACAGGATACTATGAACAACTTTACGCTAATAAATACAACAATTTAGATGAAATGGACGGGTTCCTGGAAAAACACGAACAACCAACTTTGACTCAAGAAGAAATACATGACCTCAACAAACCAATCACAAGTAAAGAAATTGAATTAATCATTCAAAAGCTTCCTAAAAAGAAAAGTCCAGGACCAGACAGCTTCACATGTGAATTCTATCAGACATTCCAGAAAGAATTAGTACCAACTCTCCTCAAACTCTTCAAAAAAATCGAAGTGGAGGAAAAACTACCTAATTCATTTTACGAAGCCAACATCACCCTCATACCAAAACCAGGCAAAGATGTTACAAAAAAAGAAAACTACAGACCAATCTCTCTAATGAATATAGATGCAAAACTCCTCAATAAAATTCTAGCAAATCATATCCAACAACACATTAAAAGAATTATACATCATGACCAAGTAGGATTCATCCCAGGTATGCAAGGATGGTTCAACATAAGAAAATCAATTAATGTAATACACCATATCAACAAATCAAAGCAGAAAAATCACATGATCATCTCAATTGATGCAGAGAAGGCATTTGACAAGATTCAACATCCTTTCCTGTTGAAAACACTTCAAAAGATAGGAATTCAAGGGAACTTCCTTAAAATGATAGAGGGAATATATGAAAAACCCACAGCTAATATCATCCTCAATGGGGAAAAATTGAAAACTTTCCCCCTAAGATCAGGAACAAGACAAGGATGTCCACTGTCACCACTATTATTCAACATTGTGTTGGAGGTTCTAGCCAGAGCAATTAGACAAGAAAAAGAAATACAAGGCATCAAAATTGGAAAGGAAGAAGTAAAACTATCACTGTTTACAGACGATATGATACTATACGTCGAAAACCCGGAAAAATCCACAACAAAACTACTAGAGCTAATAAATGAGTACAGCAAAGTAGCAGGTTACAAGATCAACATTCAAAAATCTGTAGCATTTCTATACATGAGCAATGAACAAGCTGAGGGGGAAATCAAGAAATGAATCCCATTTACAATTGCAACTAAAAGAATAAAATACCTAGGAATAAATTTATCTAAAGATACAAAAAACCTATATAAAGAAAACTACGAAAACTGTTAAAAGAAATCACAGAAGACCTAAATAGATGGAAGGGCATACCGTGTTCATGGATTGGAAGACTAAATATAGTTAAGATGTCAATCCTACCTATATTAATTTACAGATTCAATGCAATACCAATCAAAATCCCAACAACTTATTTTTCAGAAATAGAAAAACCAATAAGCAAATTTATCTGGAAGGGCAGGGTGCCCCGAATTGCTAAAAACATCTTGAGGGAAAAAAACGAAGCTGGAGGTCTCGCGCTGCCTGACTTTAAGGCATATTATGAAGCCACAGTGGTCAAAACAGCATGGTATTGGCATAAAGATAGATATATCGACCAATGGAATCGAATAGAGTGCTCAGATATAGACCCTCTCATCTATGGACATTTGATCTTTGATAAGGCAGTCAAGTCAATTCACCTGGGACAGAACAGTCTCTTCAATAAATGGTGCCTAGAGAACTGGATATCCATATGCAAAAGAATGAAAGAAGACCCATGTCTCACACCCTATACAAAAGTTAACTCAAAATGGATCAAAGATCTAAACATTAGGTCTAAGACCATTAAACAGTTAGAGGAAAACGTAGGGAGATATCTTATGAATCTTATAATTGAAGGCGGTTTTATGGACCTTAAACCTAAAGCAAGAGCACTGAAGAAGGAAATAAATAAATGGGAACTCCTCAAAATTAAACACTTTTGTGCATCAAAGAACTTCATCAAGAAAGTAGAAAGACAGCCTACACAATGGGAGACAATATTTGGAAATGACATATCAGATAAAGGTCTAGTATCCAGAATTTATAAAGAGATTGTTCAACTCAACAACAAAAAGACAGCCAACCCAATTACAAAATGGGGAAAAGACTTGAAGAGACACCTCTCAGAAGAGGAAATACAAATGGCCAAAAGGCACATGAAGAGATGCTCAATGTCCCTGGCCATTAGAGAAATGCAAATCAAAACCACAATGAGATATCATCTCACACCCACCAGAATGGCCATTATCAACAAAACAGAAAATGACAAGTGCTGGAGAGGATGCGGAGAAAGAGGCACACTTATCCACTGTTGGTGGGAATGTCAAATGGTGCAACCACTGTGGAAGGCAGTTTGGCGGTTCCTCAAAAAGCTGAATATAGAATTGCCATACGACCCAGCAATACCATTGCTGGGAATCTACTCAAAGGACTTAAGGGCAAAGACACAAACGGACATTTGCGCACCAATGTTTATAGCAGCGTTATTTACAATTGCAAAGAGATGGAAACAGCCAAAATCTCCATCAACAGAAGAGTGGCTAAACAAACTGTGATATATACATACGATGGAATACTATGCAGCTTTAAGACAGGATAAACTTATGAAGCATGTAATAACATGGATGGACCTAAAGAACATTATGCTGAGTGAGTCTAGCCAAAAACTAAAGGACAAATACTGCATGGTCCCAATGATGTGAACCGACATTCGAGAATAAACTTGGAATATGTCATTGGTAACAGAGTCCAGCAGGAGTTAGAAACAGGGTAAGATAATGGGTAATTGGAGCTGAAGGGATACAGACTGTGCAACAGGACTAGATACAAAAACTCAAAAATGGACAGCACAATAATACCTAATTGTAAAGTAACCATGTTAAAACACTGAATGAAGCTGCATCTGAGCTATAGGTTTTTGTTTTGTTTTTTGTTTTTTTTTTTTTTTTTTGTTTGTTTGTTTTACTATTATTACTTTTATTTTTTTTCTCTATATTAACATTCTATATCTTTTTCGGTTGTGTTGCTAGTTCTTCTAAACCGAAGCAAATGTACTAAGAAACGATGATCATGCATCTATGTGATGATGTTAAGAATTACTGATTGCATATGTAGAATGGTATGATTTCTAAATGTTGGGTTAATTTCTTTTTTTTCTTTTTTTCCGTTAATTAATAAAAAAAAAAACCTTCTTCTCCAATATAATTGGGACTAGTGATTGGTTAATTAATTGATAAAAGCAGAAGGGCATTTAAAAAGTATATGATACTGTAATGTAAAACACAAATAAAAACTCACCAATTTTTTGAAATAAGGCCTCTGTTGTGACTATGGGTCTGATGTTTGGAGTTCATTCTTCTCGTTCCAGCATAGATTTCCACAGTGTATTATTGTATACAATCATGTATAATCACCTTATTTAGTATTTAGTTAAATTATATAATAGGATAACGAGTAAAACAGACATTACCAGATTTGGGAACAAATATAACTGGTTCTTAATGAGCAGCAGTTCACCCAGTTGGTGCAGAGATGCCTTGCAGCCTCCAGAAGGGAACCTGTGAGCTGCAGGCGGTGGCACCAGGCAGGATGTGTGCAGTACTCAGTGCGCTATCCCTGGGAATGGAGGGCGGCTGGGAATCTGGCAAACTGGATGAATGGAGATTGGGTGAAGGCTTCTAGTGTTCTCCCATTTGATACTATTATCTTTATGATATCATCTCACGGAAAAAAAATGAGAATAAGTGTTTTATTTAACATTTAGTAACTTTAGCCTGTGTGTTAGCAGAAGGACAATGCAGTTAAAGGTATAGGAATAAAAGGATAAATAATCTGCTAGAAAATAACTTTCTCTCCTAGATGTGTTAATCTGGGAAAGATTCCAAAGGCTTATGTGTATAAAAACAGCATAATATAGTCAGGCTGTTTCAGGTGTGTTTGTTTCATTTCTAGATTTCTAGTGATTTTTATGAGAAGTCATAGGATTTAAAAGTTTTGAAAGAAAGAGATGGAGAAGGTATAGACAGCTAGGAAAAAGCATTTTTGCCTTTTGGAAACTGATTCTCTCTTGTAGTGGTACATGTCATATTACAATTTCATGATAAAATGTCAGAATTTGGATGGGGGGATGGTAAGAAACTAAAATCACTTGAAGATGTAGCGCTGGAGTGGAAGAGTGGGTGGATGGTAAGGTTAGATTTTTGTCTTCACCTTCAGAGCTAGAACAGTCCTTACATAGTATCTAATCCAATAGTTCTCAACCTTGGTTATTTATTTAAATCATATATACAGGGGAAAAAAACACATTTTTAAAAAATCACTGTATTTCTTATAGGTTATCCAGTCTTCTTCCTTTATGCAATGACCTTATCCAATTAACATAATGTTTAAATATACCTCTCCTTGTTTTAATAATTATTTCATTATTTTTGATAATGTGATAAGATGACTATGAAGGGAGGTCAAATGAAATGATTTTCATAAAATAACTGTACTTTCTACTAGAAAAATGATATTTTAAAGAAAGACAAATCTTTTGACAGTATAATATTGAAAAATCTAACTACTTAATTTCAAGACTATTTTTGATCTCAGAAACCCTGTTTAGCTGAGCAAAATTTGTCTATGGACCTTTCGAAATTCCTGAGAATTATTTTCCCTGAAATGTTAAGACATACTCAAAAGAGCATGTGAATCTATTGACTCACTGATCTCTCATGAAGGCTATTTGTTTTGCTATTTGAAGGTAAACTAGACTGATAGTAAATAAATATACGATCAATTGGTTCTGTATTTTTCTGTCAAAACTCTGCTTAAGTGGATTATGGTAGGTTTACATTTAATCTGTAAAAATATGATAGGTTAAGAATTTTACCTTCCAAGTGTTGTTTGCTTTTTCACGTTTTGCTTTTTTGCTTTTCCAGGGTTTTGAAGGTGTTCCTGTCACGAACAGCCCAGCGGATTCCATATATGACTGGAGGGCGGGTCATGAGGATGCTTGCAGTAATACTCCTGGTAGTATTTTGGTTTCTCATTGGCTGGACTTCGTCTGTATGCCAGAACTTGGAGAGGGAGATTTCACTCATTGGCCAGGGGCAAACATCTGATCACCTCATCTTCAATATGTGCCTCATAGACCGCTGGGATTACATGACAGCAATTGGTATGTGGTCCCTTGGTGGTTGTCTTGCCCTTTTTCCAGTAGAATTATCAGTGACTTCTTTAGAAGGCTCATCAAACCTTTCCACAAAGCCTAAAGAATTTTACCTACTGTGGTTTTGTTAAAGCAATGTCATGAAAATGCCAGTAATGACATGCTGAATGCAAGCTTTTACTGGGAGTTTCCATTCTTTTTCAAAGAGGTATGTAGTATTATTGAGAAAATATAATCAAGTAAACCAGGAAGGGGAAACAAGGTGAATAAAAGCAACTTTTGGGGGATCTTTTGTTCAAAAAATCTTTTTGCTTTCCATCCAATGAATTGATCCTTGTATGATAAATAATAGCTATTCTCTTGGATGATTTCTTTAGTTGGGAAGCAAGCATACTGGTATTTCTAAATAGTTTTGGTCCTAGGATATATCAGACTCAGAGGAACTAATCAAGATGAACTTCCTGGAATATGATGATCACTAAATCTCACTTGTGCTCTGGGCATTTCTTAACATTCTTACTAGATCATTTAAACAATGATTATTACAAGTCTTGTAAATTCTCTTTATGCCTCCAATCTTTCCATGTCCCCTCTTTATCTTAATAGAGTATTTCTAGTTGAAAAAGTAAATAGAAGGCATCATATCAGACCCTTTTCACAATTGCCTATGTAGTATCTATGTCTTCCTATATCCCCAACCACACTAGTTTTTACATCAAAGTACATTTCTAGTTAGAAATATGAGTCAGAAATTTAAAGAAATAATGGGTCCATTCTAATTTTGTTTACTGCACATGGTTGCTTAAAGTGCTCACATGATTCTCTATCACAAGTTTCTTTTTTTTCTTTTTCAAAAAGCAGAAACAGAAATAGTAAAAGCTTGGAAAATCCTCTAACCCTCCATGAGTCTGAAGTGATTTGAAAACATAGAATGGGAAGAAAAATGACTTTCAGAATCCCATTGCTATGAAGGTCTATTCAGAATTTTCAATAATCGTTATATGTCCTGCAGGAGAGAGATGGACATTGGACAATGTGAGGGGTGTTTTACAGGCTCAGCAGTCTGTTATGTGTTGTGTTGTTTCTTAAGGTTTTGTTTTATCTGGTAGAAGGAGAATTTTGAATTTAGATGCCTCAGAGTATTTCTGGATTAGACTAAAATTCCTACAAAGACTTAACCTACCATCCCTTTTTGAGACTTATCTGCATCTATAGTAAAAATAACACCATAGTACTTATTGTGTTCATCATGATCAGAGCCAGAGCCTTTAATTTTCCTGAGGATGTTTCAGTATACTACCTGTTGCTCACTGTTGGCAGGACAAAGGTTTCTTCTATGTGCCCACCCTCCTGCTGCCCCCTCCCTGGTAGCCTGATGCTTTGCGGCATCGCCAGCTGTACTTTTGACACCAGCCCCTGGCACTGAGCTGAGTACAGCTGTCAGTTTAGGCTCTTAATAAATTTTTCTCCAAAGCCTAAAGAATGGACTTAGCTCCCTTTATCTTGTGATAATTTCTATGGCCACGGTTAAACCAGCATGAAGAACCACACTGTATTAGCTAGGGTTCTCTAGGGAAACAGAATCAGCAGGAGATATCCATTATGTAACCATGGGAATGTCGAGTCCAAGGTCTGTAGGGCAGGCCACAAGCTGATAACTCCAATGAAGTCTACAACAAACTCTCAGGAGAGGCTGGCTGGGCAACTGTGAGAATGGAAGAGTCCAGATCCATAGGGCAGGCTGTGAAGCTGGCAACTCCGAGGGTCTGGACGAACTCCACAGGAGAGGCTCAGCTGAAACAGGAAGAGTGACTGTCTCTTCTGAATCCTCCTTAAAAGCCTTTGGTGATTAGATTAAGCATCACTCATTGCATAAGACACACACAAAATCAGCTGTGGATGCAGCCAACACGCTCATGATTTAAGCCCATGAAATGTCCTCATAGCAACAGACAGGCCAGCCCTTGTCTGACCAGACAACCAGGTACCACCACCTGGCCAAGCTGACGCATAAACCTGACCATTACACGTGCTTAAGCTAAAATCCAGAAATTACTCAACTACCCTCAGTTTTCACTTCAATGGTAAAAGTGTATGTTCACATTTTGGAGGTATTTTTAAGGAAGTTATGTGAACTAAATTGGTGATTTCTGATCCTTTTAAAAGATTCTACTCCTAAATTCTATAGCAGTCAAATATAGATTGGCAAAAATTTCTCATGCAAGTAAAATTATAATTTTAAAATATTGCATAGAGTATTTACAACTAGTGACATAGAAAAAAATTGATTTGTTTTTTATTAACTTTTTATTATTTTACTGTCATCCCCCTAAGAACTGTGCAAATAATACAAGGATTGAGATTGGGGAATATTCTCCTAAATTTATGAAGAAATCAAATAAATATCCGAAGCCTTCCTTAGTTTAAAAGAGAAAAATAGGTAGTAGGACTTTCAAAAATTTTTTTCTAAATCTAGGGTCCCCTGGTTGATATTCAATTGTCCATATCCAGTATTTTTTCCCCAATAGTGCTAAAATTGGTCATGTTAAAAAGTCGAAACTTCACCCCCTACCATTTGCCTAATTGGTTGTCACAAACTGATTGACAAATGAGTAGAACTGACTTCTCATGCCCAAATTAACCTTTACAGTTTCACCCCTAGAGTTTAAGTAGACCACAACTTGACACCTAGATTTAGGGGTTCCAGTAGAGCCCTCCAAAACAGGTTTCCCGAATTTGGGATAAATTAAGTTAACAGTAGAGATGGTAATGTTATGGAGATTAGTCTTCTAGGTATATTGAGTTAGTAAGCACTCAACTTTGGATTACACAGTTAGAATATATACTGAAGCTGTCTTAGTCACCAACATAAATAAGCAGACGCTTATTTACTTTACCTGCAGGAAGCAATAAGCCTGCAAAAAAGCAGCTAACAGATGGTAAAGCCAAGGGCCTTGAGGCCTTCCTTTCCATGACCAAATCTGCTCTCAGACGTCAGTATAGATCTGGGCAAACGCTGAAGTGGTTCTTCTGTTTCTTCCAGAAATTAGGTGTTGATCTGATATGGGATAACCTAAAAGGGAGATAATAGAGAATAATTGAAGATAATCTTTATCCTAGCACAAGAATACATTCCAGCATTGATCACCTCAATGTTCAGAAATACTAAGTAGCTTCCGTGGTTTTCACATGAAACATTTTCACTACAGAAAATATAATCTTTACTTTGCTCCACTGGCATGCTCTTCTTCTTTTTTCTCTTTCCTGGCATAATTATACATATATAATTATATATATATATATATATATATTCACATAGGCAGGCACCAGGAATCAAACCTGGGTCTCTGGCATGCAGGGAGAACTCTGCCACTGAGCCACCGTTGCCTGCCCCTGGCATAATATTTTAAACATACAAAACAGTCAGTGTGTTCAGTAATTTAATTAGTGGTATGCCAGTATTTATAAGGAACTGAGAAAAATACAGCTTTGTGAGTTGTATAGGGAAATATAAAATAGCAATTGTTTTTAAAGATTTAAATAATTACCCTGGAAGATTAGGCTATATTATGGCAGGTAAAGTTTGATGTAAGTGCCATTTCATGAGTATTAGGAAAAGTAGAATTAATCTTCATCTAATTTAGATTAGGTTCATTGATTTACATACATTTTCTTTTATTCTAATATACCATATTCCTTAATCCATGTTGCATTACTTGTTACCATTATAAATATGTATCTGTACTCTTCATTCTTCTATAAAAGCCTGGCAGTCTTGGCATTTTTTTGCTTTGCTTGGATTACTTCACTAGAAATGCACACATATTTTTTGAAGAGTTTGCTTAACGTTTTCAGAATGACTGACATAGGGGGTTAGTTTTCAATGTCTTTATGTACCATTTCTTCTTGAAAAATATATTTTATTTCTCTGAGGCTTAATTATTTATATGATACTATAGGGTAAAAAAGAAAGGATATATTAATTTGCTGTATCCATTAATTTTAGGCTTACAATATCACTTCTATCTTTTGGAAACAGAAAATTTTGTCATTGGAGTGAGGATTGTCCTTGGGCAAAGCTAAAGGGATAGGCACCAAGAATAATTAAGATGTCTGTGATGACCACAAATACTTCTAAGAAATTTCACTTCCCCTGTGGAACCCTAGGATTTTAAGAGAAAAAAAAATTAGGAAGAAAAATCTGTCTTTTTGCTTGAACAGAGTTATCCTGTAGATATATAAATTACATGGGAAATATTATATATACAATATTATATCTGGGAGATATCCTCTAGATACATGGATTAACTCAGTTATCAAGAAATTTTAGCAGACTTATTCCCTGTATAGAGAGGAATGGCACCCTAGTTTAAATAACAAACTGCTGGTCCCTATGGACTAAAGGTTCCAATGTGTTCTGAAGCTCCACCAATTCTGATTTCTGCAGTAACTAAAGAGAAGCGCTGGTTCTAGTCTTTCCTCTGAGATCAGGGTACTTATTAGAATAAGCAGGAGTAAAAGGTTGGGTTTTCCCTGTTGCAGCTGACTGAGACCCATTCCCCTCAGTAGTGGAAACCCTGACATAATTCAAATGAGAAACTCCGGCTAACAACAGAAGATTTATAATCACCTCCTGAACCCTTCCTCCCTCAGTGGTCAGGCAATATTCCAAACAAGCCTAGCTCAGCAAGAGCACTTCCAAGATTTTTTTTGTTTTGCATGGGCAGGCACCAGGAACCTCCAAGATTTTATAAGCAATAAATTGACCAACCTCTCAAGGACCCTCTTACCAAATTTCAACTTTCTCTCCAAACAATATACACACAAATGATAGGGGGAAGAAAATGGAAGTATGGAAGCATGTTTACTTAACTGAAGTATCCTAACTTAGATCACCTGTGGAAGGAAGCAGTAAAGAAAAGCTAGTGTGCAAATGTGTGACTATCACAGCAGTTCCCGCCTTGAGAGCCTCCCCCACAGCCAATGGGTGAGAGAATAGAATCAAGTCGCATGACTGCTTTAATGCATAGGATTAACATTATTCCTCAATCTTTCCATACAATAACTCCATCCCAACCTTGAAATTTCTGCATTCAGAATTTTCCCCTAATCTTTTTAAAGGAGTCACCTATTCTAAGATGAAACTTTCATCGATGTAGATAAGGTCCAAAGCGCATTTAGCGCAGTGCCCAGCACATTCAGCAGATGTCAACTATGAAATCGGATTTGCTCGGGGAGCAAAAAGGGCTTCCAAGCAGAACTCAATTATTGCTCACTATTCAATTCTGAGTAATGTATTAGTTGTTTATAATGCAGACAAAATGGGGCTTTGGAAAGTACGTGTTTTCCTCAGTTAGGTTAAGAATCTGCCCAAGGGTTTTGCCTGTGCCACCATTAGCAGTGAGCAAAGGAGGACCCCTGCCCTGGGTGTGTTCTGGGGACCACTAGGCAGGCATTAGGGGGCCTGAGTTCTGGCCTCTGCTCTGCTGCTACCAGAATAGGTACAATTGGAACAGAAGAAGGTTCCAACCCGGCAATGCCTGTGGTCTAACAGCGCCCTTCACTTGTGGCTTGCTGTCTCAGTGGCTGGGAGGAACCAGACGTCTTACTCCAAAGTTCTCGGTGTGACACGTGGCGCAGCACCCACTTCTCCTGTTTCTCTTTCCCAAAGCTGAATCAACTAGCCCGAAGGCCAATAAAATGACAGCAAGTGGATGATCCAGCCACCCACACACTTAAAAATGTCTCCCTGGGCTCCATGGCCAATGAAGTCACTCCTCCCTTTAAATTCTGTCAGAAAGTCACTCTCATTTTCATCAGTGTAACTCTCATAATGGTACTTCTTTTAACCAAAGAGAAAATAGATAAGGCTCCAGGGTATCAAGGCACCCATATGCCAGCTGAACCCCGGAGCTGGCATTTGAGATAGTCTCAAGAATGATGGAAGCCATTGGATTTAATACTTAACTATAACCAATGTGCTGCCCACCATACTATTAGGATGAAAACAAAGTGAGTTATCCCTGTAGAATCTTAATTATTTAGATTGACCATGAATTTTCTAAGTAGATATGATTTGGAGAAAAATAGAAGAGAACATTAAAAGAAACATCTGGGAAATGAAATCTTCATATGTTTTGGTTGATGTATGTATTTATGCCATGTAAAATAATTTTTGCAGGGGCTAAGAATGGCGAATGGCATTAATGGGCAGTACCTGTGCAACATTGCCCAGCTGCCTGCAGAAGCACCAGCACTGCTGGCCCTTTGCGGTGGTCTTTCTCTCAGTCCCTCTCTTGAAATAGAATCATCAAGTCGCATGACTGCTTTAATGCATAGAATTAACATTATTCCTCAATCTTTCCATACAATAACTCCGTCCCAAGCTTGAAATTTCTGCATTCCTCAGGTGGTCTAAAGTCACAGAGCCTGCCATCTTCTCACTGCTTTGGTTGGCCCCGCCAACCATTTTCTGTTATTTGGACAGATAACATAAAATCAATGTCAATACCATACATTAATTTTTAAAAAGCTGCGGTCATTAACTTTTTAAACTGAGTGTTATCTTTTATAGATTAAAATAAAATGCTTCAGTTTTCTGAAAGCCCACTTTGGCCCTTTAAATAGAAATGTGTTCTATTTTTCTCTATACTCCTGCCTCCCATCAAAATCATTTAACATGAGAGATAATTTTCTAAAGCAGAAGCCCAACACATATTACAACTCCCACATAATAACACTGCAAAATTTGGTAACATCTGCATATTTTCTTTACTAATTGCAGTGTTAGTCTGAAGTTAATTATATGAAACTGATTTTTTTCCCAAGTACAACTTTTGTATATCACATCTAGTTTAATTGGTACTTTGAATAATAAATTGTTTTTATGGCTAGAGCATGTTGTTTGATTTTGCTAATGAAAGGATTTTAATGTTCTGCTTAGCTATTATGAGAATTCTATTTTGTCATATATTTTTAAAGTAATTCTCCATTGTAGCATACTAATTAACCTGATAACTATTTTCCTTTTTTGTAAATCTTCAGTATGATAAAATTATATAAAAACACTGCAATAAGTAGCAGGAGATAATGCAGCTACATGTGACTCCTTCAGCAGCAGCCTATTGTTGTATCAGTTTTGCTCAGTAATGTTTTCCCTTCTCCCTTCCTGAGCGCCAAGCACAGTAGGACACTCTGCTTTGTGGCCTGTTGTTGAAGAGTGTTGCCACTCTTAATGCTAAGACGCCTCCAGGATCTGTAGAGCACCTCCAAGCCCTGCAATATTAGATGGAGTCACAGGGTAACAGAAAGCCTACAGCTCTAATGATTTAAAGAAGATACTGGTATCACTTATATTCATTCAATCCAGCAGATATTCATAATATCTCATTCATCTGTGCTCGCTTTTGTGTGGACAATGGAGAAAAATCATTGAAAGGCTCAACTTTTGCTCTGAAGGAGGTCTGAAATGCAGGGTGATTGACAAGACTCTGTGAAACATTTTCTCCCAATTATATATTGTGTGGCATTATTCTCTGCATCGTATCATGCAAATAGTTAAAAATGATGAGAGAGTAGAGGAAGGAGAATTCAATGTAGGTTAGAATCATTTAAAGTGGCTTTTTATGGAAATGGGAACTAAATTGGACATCAAAAAAAATAAGCTAAAATTTGGAAATGTGGGGGAAAGGAGATTGCTAGTAGAAGCAATAGCCTGAGAAAAGAATAAGAAGCAAGACTAATCTTTGGCATGTTCAGTGAGACAATGAGACTTCCTAGGTCATCTCAAAGAGTTCACTTTGGGAGTAGAGATCATATTTGATATATAAAACCAAAGCTTAGTCTGGAAGGCTAAGAATGTCAGGATGAAGCTTTTGTGAAATGATTGTGAGCTGCTGAAGGTTTCTGAATATAGCTGTATACAGCCCTTCATGCTGGGAGTATGGAAATGCTGAAGAACCATGGAGACAAGGCAAAAGCTGTAACTGGGAGATTCCAGACAAACTGGGGCAAAACTAAGGAGCAGAAAGCTTTGGTGCTGACCTGAGGGTTAGAGACCAGGCAAAAAGGCAGGATCTAAAAAATATACAACACAGAAGGATAAAGCCAAACCATATGGGCACCTAACATAAAGCCTGGGCAGCAAGAAAATCTGATTTCAAATCTGGGTAAGGAAGGCAATAGTCATACCATGGACAGAAAAAGAAGAGTTGGGAAAGGAAATTGACATGAAGACATCAGCATCTCCTGATTTTCCCTTCCCAACCCAATAGAGCTTGGCTGGAAACACATTCACTTCCTATGGCCACTGGTCAACACACTGAATAATTCAAACCTACATTAAACTTCACGGAGAGATTTGAGTGAAGTTTCTTTTTCTTTTTTGGCTTCTGGCCACATTAGGGTTTTGGAGTAACCTCTGACATTTGTTTTTTGAAGGGGTTTTCGGTAATTGCAGTACTTACTGGTTCTTAAGTGATGGTAAAAATACACTGAAACTTTGGCAGGTAAAACACTTTGACATCTAAGAATAGAGATGAGTATTTCAGTATACAAGTTACCTTAGATAATGCATTTGATGAAATGTTTTTTGTTCAAATTAGAGCATTCTTCTTATTGATTAGTTATTATCCGCCAATGAGGTGGTGTCACTGAAATAGATAAAATTGGCTATAAAGATTATTGTTCAAAATGAGTTAACAAATAGTCATGTTCAGTTTGAAAAAAGTCATATGAGATATTTAATAGAACCATTTATTTAACATCTACTATGTGTCAGAAACAACTATGTTAAGTGTTTTAATATGATTTAATTAGCACATAATCGTATGAAATATGTACTTTTCCAATCCTTGTTCACAAATGAAGAAACTGCGGTCAGAGAGGTTAAGTTCCCTGAGACTGTACAAAGTTCCTTAGGGACAGAGCTGGGACCCACAATCAGGTCTGGTGTGACCCTGATACCCACGTCTTTAACTGCTGCACTGTGCCTATCTCTTTTGGCTTGAGTGATCGAACAGAGTGATTGTGAATTTTCTAGGCTTTTCAGCACTCCACCCCCAAAAGACATGATTTCTGTCATGTGTGAGGATATAAAGTTTCGTTTATTAAAGGGGCCACTGAGCATTCAGTGACCTCTTGGCTCACGTCCCTGGTTATGGAGACCTTTATGTATCACACCTGGCCCAAAGCAGGAAGAATTTAAATTTCTAGACGCCTTAGAGAAGCATGTTAAAGCCTCTCTTTTCTTTGCTGAGATAACTTTATTGTGACCCAAATGCTCTATGAAGATCCTAAACCTCTGTTGGGGATGTGAAAAATTATTTCACCATAGTTTTAGGATAAAGTCAGAGATTAACAGAAATGCTAGGCTTCCAAACACTGTTTTAAAAAACAACATGCTTTAAAAATCTTCTAGACACCGAACAGAATTTAAAAATGAATGTATGTTGCATGTATCATATGTGAACGACATTATGTATATATCTATTTCTAAGTAAACATATGCAAATGCATACTAAAGAAATTAAGCTTTATTTTTATCTTCACCTGTAAGACTAATGGGGGCTTATTTATTTATTTACTTATTTATTTGGTTCTTCACACAGCTGAATTTTTATTCCTCCTGTGGGGTGTTTATCTCTGCTATGCAGTGCGGACGGTGCCATCAGCTTTTCATGAACCACGCTACATGGCGGTTGCAGTTCACAATGAGCTCATTATCTCGGCTATATTCCATACAATCAGGCGAGTGACCAGTGGAGCTAGTTATTAGCTACTTTATTTTTTTAATGTGTTACCGTTTAACTTAAATAGGAAAATCAAATAAGATGCATGTTGGAAAGATTTAGGAAGAATAAGTGTTTTGTAAGTTGACTAATTTCTTTATCACCAAAATGGCAAATGTGCAGTTTCTTTAAAATTCTGTTGTTCTGAATTCCTTCTGATATGTTAGTTATTTCCTTCAGTTTTTAAAGGTTAATTCAATGATATTGTATTGTATTAAACCACTTATGGAGATGTCATTGGATGTTGTTCTGTACAAATGTAATACTTTCTGTTCTCAAGGTACAGAGAATCCATATTTATATTATGTATTAGTTAAGGTTCTCTAGAGAAACAGAATAAGCAGGAATTATTCATAAATATAAAATTTATAAAAGTGTCTCATGTAATCATGGGAATGTAGAGTCCAAAATCCACAGGGCAGGCTGTGAAGCTGACGACTCTGGTGGAGGGTCTGGACGAACTCCACAGGAGAGGCTCACCGGCCGAGAGCCTGTCTCTTCTGAATCCTCCTTAAAAGACTTCCAGTGATTAAATTAAGTATCACTCATTAAAGAAGATACTCCCCTTGACTGATTACAAATGGAATCAGCTGTTGATGTAGCAATGTGATCATGATTTAATTCTATGAAATGTCCTCATAGCAAAACATAGGCCAGCACTTGCGCAACCCAAAAACAGGTACCACCACCTGGCCAAGTTGACACATGAACCTGACCATGACACATTATAAGGCAAATAAACTGCCTATGTCTTCATTCATGCTTAATATGCTGGTTTAAACCTTCAAAATCTTGGTACATAAATAGACAGCATACCTATGTAAATTCTGCTGAATTCAAAATAAAGCCCAAAATGCCACTCCAGATGATTGGATATGAGATACAACACATTGTAGTGATAAATTTCAGTGCTAGAAATGTGTTGCCTGCCCCTGTATTTGGATGGTCCCAAATGTTTCTATAGCAGAAGAGTAGCAAGGAAGAAGAAAGTGGCTTAATGATGAAATGAACAAATGAAATATTGGCTTGTCTTCTGAAAATTTCACCTGATCATATTTTAAAATGAAATAAAAAATTTAGGGTAGAACTAAAAACAAAATGAATCTTATCACTTGAAAACCAACAAAAAGATGTCATTCGATTGCTTGATATGATTTGAAAGTTAAGACACACTTAATGAACATAATTAGTTTCTACATAGCTGTCTGTGCCCGGTGGAAAGAGGCTGCAGAGGGGACCGCTCTCCTTTGGTTTCAGTTCCTTTGTTTATATTAAGACTCCACTGCAGATCAGTAGTAATGGGAGTGGGAGGAGAGGGTTGTGGACCTTGTGGAAGGTTTTCAAGCTACTGATCTTCTCTCATTTTGGTCAAAACTCATAAAATGGTCTCTTGTACCTTTAAGAATAGATGGTGCCCTAGAGCAGTTGTGCCTTTGGCATGGCCTACATTTTGTAAACTTGTAAGTAAGAAAAGGTGGTATCGATGAGCTGACAGCCGTGGCAACTCCATCAAAGGGCCAGTAACCAGGTGAACTTGCCTCCTCACTTTGGAACGCTGCCCTGCCTCCCTTCATGAGAGAGAGACGAGATAGAAGAGGAGAAAGAGATCAGAAATGGGAGGAAAGGTGAGAAGGAAAATACGAGAGTATAAATAAGCTCAGGGAAGCATGCTTTCTCAACTCTATTCAGATGAGAGTTCAAGGGTCTGAGGGGGGATGCCTTCTATCCAAAACGTAGTGAAGACCAGAGGGACGTTGTCATGGTGACAGAGCTCCATGGCCTTTACCATCTTCCAGAAGAGCTAAACACATGTTACAAGATCTAACAAACATGCTTTCTACAACCAATTATAAATTAAATATCAAACCAGCAAACCAACAGAAGAGTTATAAGCATGGAAGAAGCTTTCATACAGATGAGTTGAAATGTCTTCTATCGTCAGAATAAGCTGTGTAGTCCATAGGCTTTCCACTTTCGCCCTACAACTGGCTGCTGCAATTTTTGGAACCAAATTAATTGCCCAAGAAATTAAATCTCTTCAAAGTGGGTGCCTAAATTGACCTATATCCTTTTCTACCCTAAAATTTACTCTATTTAGTTTTCATCATTAAATATGTTTTTTCAATGAATTATAAGCTCTAAGCTGGCCCAAGTCCTTTCATAAATAAGAAAGGTAAATTATTACTTTAATGAACTTTAAAAATAAAACTCTTAACAGGGTATTAGATAGCAATTACAGAAAAATCATAAAATGATAAAGAAAAAAGTAACTAAACTCCCTAATCCAACCACCCAAAGATAAGCACTATTGATTTATTAGTAGAACACTTTCCGATGTTTTTATATGCAAGTGTTTATTTAATATACGTAAGTGCATGTGTATGTATTAACATTTTGTTACCCCCATTTTGGAGCCTCACAATGCAAATTAACGTACTGAGAGTTTCTGCTCTAATGAAACCTATTTAACTTTGTATAAACAGCATTTTCCAAATTTAACTGACCTTATAATCTCCCCAGCCATTATTTGGCATGTAATAACAGCAGCCATACTTCAAAAAATTCTGTTTTACTACTAGGCCAGGTTAATAGGAGATATATGTTAAATATTGATTTAAAACAGTTGACTTACTTTGCTCTAAGTCTTTCTAACAGAGTCTCAAAAAACCAATCAGCCCAGCCAATAGAATCATATAAATGATGAGCTGTGTTTGTGAAGACGCAAGCTCTGGTTAAATTGCTCATGTGGTCCCTGGCATATTGGCGCCACATGGTATAGCCTACTCACAAGGTTGGTTTTCTTCAAGATGACTGTTTCAACCCCATCATTTGGATTGGGAGGATTTCCACTGGTACAGGAGTGACACAGAAAGCAGAGCCAACTTTGGGAGGCTTTGTTGTTTTCTTAGGAAAGCCTGAGTAAGCCTGAAGGAGAAGCCTAATGGTTAAATTCCGAATCTGATCTATCTGCATATACCAAATTGGATCAGATGGTGGCATATAGGCTTCAAATTATCATAGTATATATTAGCTACTCTCTTTTGGAAATTTCATTTCTGCAGCCATAAAGGACCAAGGAATGAAATTATATTTTAATACAGTAAATCTGCAGAGCACTAATTTTGGGGTGTAAGAGTTAGGAAGCAAGTAATACACAGTGATAATTAAATCAAGTATACACTATTTCTTATTTACTACATAGACTTAATTTATACATTCTGTGGTTCCAATATTTGTAAAATCCAGGAATAAGGAGCAATAGCATAGCAATTTAAATTGGCTGGATTTATCTTGGTAGTTTGTTTTTTTTCCCTGATATAACATTAAATAAGGCTTCTAACAGCAAAGCCACTCTCTGATAATATGGCATATATATGTATGTGTACACACGCACATGTATACATAAATACACGTTTGTGTATATATTCTGCTTTATATGTATGTATACATGTATAAACTACGACTACATGCTATATACGGGGTATTTACCTTCATTCTTACCAAATTTTCTGACTGGAGAAAAATAAACTAATATCAAAGTTCAGGTCTATAAGGGTTAATAATGCAGAAGGCATTTTTTCCAGTCTGCTCTAATCCTTTACTTATTTTGATTATAAGCATAAAGCAAACCTTTAGGAAACTGCAGGACTTTTAAAAAGTTTTTGTTTTTAACTCAATTTTCAAATATTTCTATGATCTTGGTTTTTAGAACTATTTTTAAAGAGTTAAAATACTCTTTTAAAAATGAAACTTAAAAATACTATGAAACCTATTTTTTTCTTAAGATATTCCTTGTCAGAACTGCAAACTAAAAAGCCTGGTAATAAGTGAAATCTCATTAATTTGCGAGAATTTGATGTCAATGTACTTCAAAGTCAGTTTTTGAAAGATTTGCCTTTTTAATTAAAAATATTTGTAACCATCTTTCATCCAGATATAGATATAATGAGGTTAAGGCTTATGTGTGTTGACATTTGGGATAGGGATTACTAGTACCTGAGGATGCTTTCGGAATGTAAATCCATCTGCTTTGGTGTCATTTCTGGTGCTTTGCTGGCATCAAATGAAGAAATGATGTAATTTCTGGTTCATTGCCAACACCAAATGCAGAAATGATGTCATTTAGTAACGCCTTTCTGCTGCTAGCAATGATGCCAACAGAAAGGGATTGTATCATTTTTCCATGCTACATTATATATTGTTTATAGGTCTCAATACTATGCTCCAGAAAATGGAACTTGTTACTGAGTCTGATAATCACATTACAAGACTTCAAAAAACTCACCTGACTCAACAAACAGATAATACCAAATGTGCCTCAGCCCTGAACGAAGCGAACATTCACTGGTTCTCAAGGAGTCTCCTTGATGAAAATTTTGTTTAAATATAATTCTGGAAAAAATGTTTTATTACTTAGTACATTTGTTTTGAGTATGGTGGAACAGACACAAAAATTAGTTTCTTCTCTTTTTAGTTATTCAGGTTTACTTATAATTAGGATATCATGAGCATTTTCATAGGAAGTTAATTCTTACATTTGATGAAGTGTATTACTGAAACAAAATTCTAGTTCTTTAATTCCAAAGCCAGAAAAGTTTCATATTTAGCTTATGGATAAATCCTGGAGGTGGGAGGGATTAGAAGAGAGATGTGATTGGAAAATGACCTTTATAAGAGCTATACCTGATTTATGCATATGGATGAGTCCTTAAACATGAGTCTTAGTTTGTACATGCACTCACTGACCTATGAAAGTACTCCAGAATTACCATAATAGGCATCAGTCCTGAGTCTCTCCCTGAATCCTTGAGGGGCCATCCCAGAACATAACTTTATAAATTCCTCAGTAAAGTCAGATTTGAAATAGTACCCTTTAAATGATTTTAAAACATATTTGATGCTTTAGAGCAACTAAATTTTGTTATAATCAGAAAGATGCACTTTACAAGCCATTGGCCTGTTCATTTTATCCACTGCATGGTTTACTGTCTAAGCCCCTGGGATCACTCACAAAGGCAGATAATGGCCCACTCTTTTTAAACAATTCTAAGTAATATTTTTAATGACTTTAACTAAAAAAGATTAGAATCAGCATTATTTGGATATATCTTTTTAACCAAATTTGCCTAAAGCCCAATTTATAACCTTCTCTTTCTTTGAATTCATATCTTTTCACTGCTTTTGCTTTGCAGGTTCAACACACATACAAAACAATAATCTTAGAAAATGTTTAGCACATTATTTCTTTTATATATATATATACATATGCTGTCTTTCTTACTATTGATAATCTAAAATGATAAATAATAAATTGTTCACAAATTAGGCATTCAATTAGGTCTTGTTCTTTTGTGATGAAAACGTGTGCCATTCAAATAGCAATGCAGTTTCTTCTTTTTTGTTAATGCACAAGGAAAAGAGTTGCCAAGTATCCTCAGGTTTTAAGAAGAAACATTGCTGGGTCTCTAACTCAGCAAATTCTCCTTTCAGATTTGTCCTTGCTGCCCGCTTGCAACCTGATTGGATGTTGATGCTGTATTTCGCACATACCCATTTGACAGTGACTGTCACCATCGGGCTGCTTCTGATTCCAAAGGTATCTTCCAGTGCCACTGTTCTCCTGCAAAGCAGTGATTTTAAATGGGCATAAAGTTGTTTCTCCTTTAAAAAACATCTGGTAACATAGGCAAGGGGAGGTGTGAAAATTTGCTTGATACTCTAAAATATTTTCAAAGCTCTCTTTAAGAAAATTGGGCATTTGGGGTTTTTTGTGGTTGTTTGGATTTATTAAATATCTTACATGATTTTTAAATGGCTTAACTTGCACAAAATCTGTCGTCTTGCTTGTTTTATTCCTTTTCCAAATATTTTGGAGTATAGTTATGTTTTAATTATTATGAGTTCAAGGTGATTAAAGTTGTTTAGGGGTTGTGACATTAAGGCCATTTTTAAAAAGAGCTATCCTATTCTTAGAATCCTCTGGTTTGAATGCATAGTCAGAGAACTCTTGTGTTTTAAATATTCAGAGAATCTTTTAGGTAAATAGCAATAAATAATTATACTATTATTTTATTGAAGAATCTCGCTAAACAATGATAGATTCTGACAAAGACTTACCAAGGCAGATAAAGCAGTGGGAAAAATGGGCTGGCACTCAGAACTGGTCTAGCACAAACTAGTCATGTGATCTGGCATTAGTCACCACTTTTAATCTCTTGGTGTTTCAACTTCCCCATCTATGACATAATAGCAGTAGTATGTGATTGCTTATCCCATAAGGCTACTTGGAAAGAAATAAAATGATATAGGAGTTTTGAAAATAAAAATGTATTGTACAAATCGCAATGTTATCATCATTATTTTTCTTTTTACAGATAAACATATGAGAACATTTTATATATTTGTTAGTGCCACACAATGAAGCAGTAGCACATCTAGAATCAGAAATGTGATTTCTTATCTTTCACTTCAGGCTTCAACTGAGCTTTCCCAATTAACCAAAACTTTGAGATTCAGCCTGACTGAAAAGTCCAAATGGTTATAAACAGAAAAATTTACTTATATTCTCCCCACAATTTTTATTTACTAACCACAGGTTTTATGAATTAGTCTGGTATTTCTAATTTATCTTAAATCATTTTAATGCTCTTCATAATATAATTACACATTAATTCCATTGATTTATACTGAGTCTGTTTATTCATTCAAGAAATATTAGTGTGCTCCCAAGATAAGTGAAAATATATATTCACACAAAAAAACTATACTCCAATACTCCTAACAGCATTTTTCATAATAGCCCCAAAGTGGAAACAACTCAAATGTCCCTCAGCTGATGAATGGATAAATAGAACCTGTGATAAGCAGCAGCCTAAAGTTCAGCCATAAGAAGGAATGAAGTACTAACACATGATACAACATAGATAAGCCTTGAAAATATTCTGCCACATGAAAGAAGCCAAACACAAAAGACCACATATAGTATGACTGTATTTATATGAAATTTCCAGAATAAGCAAATTAGTAGAGACAGAAAGTAGAGTAGGGCTGCCTGGGGATCGAGGGAGAGGGCATGGGGAGTAACTACTAACAGTTACGAGGCTTTTGTGGGGGTGTGGGGTGATGTAAATGTTCAGGAATTGATTATGCCTACCTGACTCAAAGGGAGAAATGAAATGTAACAAAATAGGATTTCAGTGGCTAAGATATTTCAAATAGAGTCAAAAGGCTATTCTAGAGGTTACTGCTATGCAGGCTTCAGCTAGATATTGCTAATTGCCATGGTATGCCAAGTTTCAACCAACAATATTCCTGAAAACCCTAAAGAATACCAACGACCCTATCTGAGGCGCTATAAAAGTTTCACTCACTAAGTTTATTTTTCAGAAAGTTTGTACTTCCAGATTGTTTCTATGCCAGATAAGCCCTGAAACCCAGAGGCACAGTCTCTCCAAGAAAATCAGCCAGTTACATCTCCCTTCCCCATAATGTTGACACCTCTTTTCAACATGAAGTTAGAATGGCCATTGCCCAACTATCCCTAAAGATTGGGAGAAGGAAGAGTTAGAACAGAGAAGATGCATTTAACAAATGAGTATGACTACTGATTCACTATATTGGTATTTTTTGTCAGTCTCTAGTGCATTAGAACAGCTAGAAGGAAATACCTGAAATTGTGGAACTGTAACCCATATCATACTCTGAAATGTTCTCTATAACTAAACTATACTTTGAAATTTATCACTTTTCTGCATATTGTTATATTTCACAACCAAAAAAATGTTTTAAAAAAGTAAAGGAAGAACTTGCTATGGGTGGCGGAAGTAGCCTTTTTAAATCAGTTATTGATTAAATGTAAAAATCTTGGTGTAAGAAGGGGGATGATGATATTTAAAGTTTCAAGGAAAAAACTGTGGTCCTTATATTTACTCTTCTACTATTTTTGTTTTGTTTGTTTGTTTTGCATGAGGCACTGGGAATTGAACCCGGGTCTCTGGCATGGCAGGCGAGAAGTCTATCTGCTGAGCCACCGTGGCCTGCCCTGCTTTTTTGTTTGAACAGAAAGTATAATTCAAAAATTTAATCTTTGAAAATCACAATAGGAAGCCAGCTTACTGACTAGTCCAACTACTCTGGTAAACATTCAAGAAATGAATCCCAGGGAATGATCCCCAGGTCTGATTTTGTGCCAACACTGTAAGGCCTGGTGCCTTATCTTTCTACCTTCCGAATGAGAATTAAACCCTATAATTGTAAGCCAGGATAGGAAGATATTGAAAAACAGAAATATTATTGGTCAAGAAACACAAAGTGTGCACCCCACCCCACTCCGCTGGCGGGGCGGCGGGCAAAAATAAAAGAAAGAAAGAAACACAACGCGCTTATCATTCATCAGAAGAAAATTTAAGTTTTTATTGTAAAATACATTACTATTTACTTAATACCATTACAGAAGTACTGTTTATTTACTAACTATTCCAGTGTATAATGAAATATAATCTTTAAGGATTAAAGAAGAAACTACTATCCCATGATTAAAATTATGATATTTAAATACTTAAGGTATAACTATGCCCTTTTTCAGGGAAGAAGTTGCAAATGGTTAAGGATGAATCAAAATATGTTGCATATAAATGTAAAAGAACTGCTTAATTTACATATTAAATATAGTATTGAAATTCAAGGTTAAGTGTATTTGGAAAAAGGATAAATAAATAAATAAATTTTAAAATGTCAATAAAGTAAAAAAAAAAAAAAAAGAATTCAGTCTAACACCTACTTCAATTGTTACATACATCCTAGAGGTGAGATGACTGAAAAATGACACCCAAAGCCCTCATTTATCTGTATCCATTGGACTTACTGACATCAACCACAAAGTGCCTAATAGCAGTGAACAAATTAATTCGGCACAGTTCACACATATACACTTTTTTTTTTTTTGCATGGGTAGGCACCAGGAATCGAACCCGGGTCTCTGGCACGGCAGGCGAGAAGTCTGCCTGCTGAGCCACCATGGCCTGCCCTGTACTTTCTTTTTGTAGAAGCTCTTTCCAGGTTAACTTCCACCTTCAACAGGATTTCCCTAGAGCAGTGATGGGGACACCAAGAAACTAGACTTTTTCTTGTAACAATATTAAAATCTACTTTGGGAATTTTTATATTATGTCATTTGGGCTATACACTTATGTTGCCCAAGGCTCTGAAAATTGTTGTGAAAAATGTCTTATAAGTCTGATATAGCATTCAAGCCTTTCTATTTAATTGAGATATAATTTATATACCTGAAATGCACAGATCTTAAATGTACAGTTCAACCAGTCTTTACAAACGTATATATTTGTGTAGCTCTCACTACTATGAAGAGCTGGAACATTTCCATCACCCCAGAAAGAGTGCTTGTGCCCCTTTCCATTTAACATTCTATTCCCCAAGCCCCCCTAGCAATTCCTGATTGATTCATTTTGTCTAATCTAGTGGAATCATCTAGCAGGCCCTCACTTGTGTCTGGCTCCTGTCCCTTAGCACGGTGTTTCTGAAATTCACCCACACTGCTGCAGGAATCAGCAGTCTGTTTTTGCTGTTACTGAGAAGTAGACCAAAGCATGAATGCCACAGTTTGTTGATCTATTCTTCTGTTGATGGGTGCTGAGCTGTTTCCAGTGTGTAGGAATTTGTCCTTGTGGTTTTCATTTTCATTTACCTGATGACTGATGATGTTGAATGCTTTTTCCTGTGCTTATTGGACACTTGTATATGTTCTTTTGTGAACTGACTTTTGCCTATATTTTTTAATTGGGCTTGTCATTTTGTTGCTGAGTTGTAGGAGTTGTTCATATATTATGAGTTCAAATTCTTTGTCATATATATGTGTTATGGATATTTTCTCCAAGTCAAAACAAAGGAAACAAGGAACAACTTTTGCCCTACTAATAGCTGCAGCATATAACACCGAAAGCAAAATATAATTAAAGTAGCAAGTATTTTGTATAGCATTTACTGTGGATTCATCAAAGCTGAAGAATTAATATTAACATTATATACCTTTAGGAAATTATTGTTCTTTGTCTCACAATGGGTTAATGCCTATAATTCATATTGAATATGTATTGCAGTTTTCACATTCAAGCAATAACCCACGAGATGATATTGCTACAGAAGCTTATGAAGATGAGCTGGACATGGGCCGCTCTGGGTCCTATCTGAACAGCAGTATCAATTCAGCCTGGAGTGAGCACAGCTTGGATCCAGAGGACATTCGGGTAATGCCAGCATTTCTTCTTTCCTGTTGCAGAGTAGGCCCATTTAGGCAGGCAGGAGTGTAGGGGTTTGATTTTATGTGTGCTCACATGTACGCCTCTGTGTGAGAGAGAGAGTGCGTTTCTTTGTGGACTGAAGACGTGAACTGCAAAGTTAATCCAGTTCCAAAATACATAATACTGGTATAAATTAGATTGCACAGGTTATTTCAGCTCTTAAGTGGCCTGGCCAATTTTGATAGTCTTGGCTGATTAGTCATGCTTCATTCATGACCCCTTGCTAGTGGGAAGGTATAATAGATGTGTGAGCAGAGAGCCAAGATTATTTAAAATAGTCTCTGGCAAAGTGTCAGCATTTGGAGGAAGAAGGTTTTTTTTAGGATTTGAAGGTCTGTTGTCTCTTAATCCTAATATAACTTCAGATATAACTTTATCGATGATGATAGTGCTTCCAGCATTGTTCAGGTGTGCAGTTCGCCAGTAGGTGACGAGCTGTGCTTTGTTAATCTCCAGCTCAGTCTGGCCCACACAACATACAAGTTCAAAGTGCTTGCCCCATGAAGCAATGGTAGGATGCATAAGTTCATGTTTTCAAGTCCAGATTGTACATGAAACAAAACACAGAATAATCAGAAAGCAGGAAACAAGAGAGAGTGGATGAGTACAGATGTTAAGAAATTATTGAGCATTTGCCCTAAAAAAGCTCAGACTCATTGAATTCAAATAACATTTTGCAAGATTATCTGGCTAAAACACCAAATTCTATACCTTTTTGAATTTGCTCTTGTTCTGGCAGGACGAGCTGAAGAAACTCTATGCCCAATTGGAAATATACAAAAGGAAGAAGATGATCACGAATAATCCCCACCTCCAGAAAAAACGGTGCTCTAAAAAGGGCTTGGGCCGTTCAATCATGAGACGAATTACTGAGATCCCAGAGACTGTCAGCAGGCAGTGTTCCAAAGAGGATAAGGAGGCCACCGATCACGGCATGGCCAAAGGCACTGCCCTCGTTAAAAAGAACCCACAGGAGCCTTCAGGGAATACTGGGAAACCCAAGGAGGAGTCTCTGAAAACCCGTGTCTTCTCACTAAAGAAATCACACAGCACTTATGACCATGTAAGAGACCAGACAGAAGAGTCCAATAGCTTAGCGACAGAGAGCCAAGAAGAGGAGGCTACAGAAAACTCCACACTGGAGTCTCTGCCAAGTAAAAAACTAACACAAAACCTTAAAGAAAACTGTGAGGCCGAGTCCACAGAGTCCGTACCTTTGGTGTGTAAATCAGCAAGTGCTCACAATCTCAGCTCCGAGAAGAAGCCTGGACACCCAAGAACATCCATGTTACAAAAGTCTCTCAGTGTCATAGCAAGTGCCAAGGAGAAGACTCTTGGATTGGCTGGGAAGTCCCATACACCAGGCATGGAGGAACGTGCTAAAACCCAGAAACCTCTGCCAAAAGACAAAGAGACACCTAGAAACTACTCGAATTCAGAGAATGCAGAGACAAAAGAGTCTGTCCCCCAAAACTCCAGTCATTTGGAGGAGCCCAGAAAACCTCAGAAATCTGGAATTATGAAACAACAAAGGGCCAGTCCTCCCACTGCCAATTCTGACATGAGCCTGGGCGCCACACAGACGGACAACTTTGACATAGGGGAAGTGTGTCCTTGGGAGATTTATGACATGACCCCTGGTCCTGTGCCTTTAGAATCAAAAGCTCAAAAACATGTGTCTATTGCTGCTTCTGAAATGGGGAGAAACCCAACTTCTTCCTTCAAGGAGAAATCTCATCACAAGCCCAAGGCCTCTGAAGTATTTCAGCAATCCAGTCAGCAGAGCACTGGGGAAGCCGAGGACTGTGCATGGGAGAACCAGGGGCCAGCACTTTTTGAAAATGAGAAGCGATTGATCTCCAAAACTCAGGTTCTCCCAGGGAGAGCTAAGGACGGGAATGCGGGTGAGCATTATGCAGCCGGTGTGTGTGCTCGGCCAGATGCAGAACGGCCCCCCAACGGTGCAGCAGCAAAAGTGGAGAATGGAAATCTCAACCCAATAGGAAACCGGGAGAAAAAGACATCTTCCCCTGAGGAAAATGTGCCTGGCCCCTGTAACTTGAGTTACAGCTTTCAGCGCCCTTTGACCTCACGAGCTGAAGTGTGTCCTTGGGAGTTTGAGTCCCCAGATCACCCAGTTTCTGAAAGAAGTGTAGCTTTACCTGCTTCTTCTGCATTAAATGCAAATAAGTTAGCAGAGCCTCGGAAATAAGAGGTCTGTGATACTTGCAAAGTGTAGCATCCCCAGAAAGCCAAGGAGAAGGAGGAAAACCCCGATTCTATATAAAACAAGATGCAAGGATCAGAAATTCCCAAGGAATATTGTCAATCAAGGGAAATGTGGCAGATAGTCAGGTGGGGTCAAAGGTAAGGGATGGAAAAGGACTAGGAGGGAAGGGAGGGGCAATAGGGGCTACAAATGGAGAGGTCAGACTCAGGGCCAAGAAAGGTCATTCCCCTGGTGGCAGCAGGAAAAGCAGCAGGTGCAAGGGAAATAGCTCTCCAGGTCTGCCCCTAATAGATAATTACCCCTAGGACTTTGAAGATGCTAAGCAAGCAAACCAGAAGACACAGAAGAGGTCTTTGCAAAGAAGAGAAAGGTGGACTGAAGTTCTGAGTAGCTGACTGAAAAGAACTCTCACTTTACATATTTAATCTTGATGGCACTGCTAACTTAATGCATCCCCCAAATCCCTTTTCTATTAATGATTGCTCTCA
This sequence comes from Tamandua tetradactyla, assembly GCF_023851605.1. Taxonomy (NCBI): domain Eukaryota; kingdom Metazoa; phylum Chordata; class Mammalia; order Pilosa; family Myrmecophagidae; genus Tamandua; species Tamandua tetradactyla. Next base: position 225,103,931 of record NC_135327.1, on the reverse strand, counting down.
TTTTCTTATAAATGTATGTTTCAGTACATTGTTGTATCTCATATCAAGCATTCCAGATTGTATAATTTTTGCAAATAACTTTGATATTATGTGACACGACACATTTATGCAATCTGCCGCTACTCAATTGTTATTGCAACTTACAGAATTCCTGTTCTCTATTAACTTTAATTGGTTTTTGAGGTACAGTAAGCTTTCTCTGGCTTGGGAGGCCATAACTGTTACGATTTTCAAGAAAACTTTTAGTTTTGGCTGTGTTTTATATATTGTGAATGTGGATTTGACTCTATTATTTCACATCACGATTTGTTATTCTGTCTTCAGCAAGGTTTTTATGCAAGCTAAGTTAATTGTATTGCACTTCTTGTTAGGGCTCAGATGCTTCATTAATATTGGAGATCAAGTGGTTCTACTAAGTCATAAGTCTCAATAAGTTAAGGACAACTTATCCTCTGTTTGTTTAAGGTCAGAGATAGATAACACCCTCATTCCAATTAATTATCCTTTTTAACTCTCTCAGTATTTCATACTTAGCAGCATTTCCTAAGGAAGAAGCTAAGAATGAGAAAAATATGCTGTGGATTATTTTTCAATTGTAAAGGGAAGTCTCATAAGAATTACAGCAGTACTACAGAGCTAGGGATTTTGCCTTTCAAAACAAAGACAGAAAAGCAGATCCTGGCAGCACTTTCAAGGGATTATTTTTCTAAAGAGAAAAGTTTTGGTAGCATCAAGATCATTGTACGGATATATTTTTATTATGCATACTAAATATATAATATTTTAAATTACCTTAAACTATTTATCTCATAAACTCTTATTCATTGCTTCAACTAGGGTTAGAATTTTCAGGACTCAAATCCCAAAGAAATTTATAGCTTGAATTTTTCAAAACCTCAGTGTTTTGAGCTTTTCATTCTTCCAAGCCCTGTGAAACTTACAAATCCTGCAAATTGCCGCTGGCTCAAGATTAAAACCTAAGGTTTATTTGCAAGGCAATAAAGCCACCAAAGCATACTTTTTATAAAACTTATTGCATTCCACACTGATATCTTGGCATGAAAATCCTAAGCTGCTGATTTAGCCCCCCACTGACATGATCATATGATGAGATTTCATTCCAAAGCTCAGTCTCCTTTTATTTATACGTGAGTCACTTTGCAACAGAGCCCAGACTTTCCTTTCACTCTCACTCAGCACTGAAATATCAACAGTGTGTTTGGCCAGGAATTTACAACTCAAAAGACCAGCCTGCACTTCATGAGGGTCAAAGAGAACATGCTAGGATAAAAGCTGCAAAGAGGGAATCAGGAAGTGGGGGCAGGGATGCTCTTGGAGAAAATTACACTCAGTGGGAAGGTAAAACTAGAGGTTTTACCATATCTATCATCACGATTTTCTCAGCCATTCTTATTCAGGGGTAAGTGTTGTTTTGCAAGGCTGTGTGCAATTCTTCCTCACCCATTTGCTTGCTTCATGCATATCCTCAGGTTGGTGAGGTAGATTTGAAGAGATAAAGAATTACTGCTTTTCTGTGTGTTCTTTCCTTCACTTACTTCTTGTCTTCCCTTCCTTACAATCAAAACGTATTGATTTAATAACCTTGGATATTATTCCAAGGCCTATTTGTTAATTTGGCTTGGAGTTTCTAGACCCATCTAACTGTGTCATTTATGTCTGAGCACTCTGTTCACTTTCTGAGAAATAAGCAGTCAAGCATCAATGACTTTTATTGCACTTCAGGATAATCCTGCTAGAGATGTGGCTTAAAGAAGACCTGCCAAATTGTCCCTTAGTGACAGTCTACATAGAGTCCACAGAGAATCTTCCACCAGCATAAATCAGTGAGTGTGCCTAGGCTCTTTCCCAGAGTCCCATCACCATTCCTTATCAGCAAGACAAGTTTAACTCTACAGTTTTGGAGGCGACTTTACCAACTTCACAATTACAAGAAAGTGAATAAACAACATTAAGGCCACAAACACTTGCTAGGTTGTCCTTCTCATTGCATGTGCAGACTGCATCCTGTCCTTGTTTTTATGCCAGGGTTTATAAATAAGTAGATTTATACCAATCTTAATAGAGCTGTATATTTTATGTAAGAATTAAATGCTTTAAGACATGAATTATAACTCAACCCATTGTAAACTTTGGTGGCAATATGGATTTGAAACTTGACAGTTCTCTTGTATTTGCTTCCTAGGTTACTGCATGCAAGTGATGACAGGTAGGATTGAAAAAACACTGCCTTTGACTTCTAGCATTTAGCAACTGAGAGTTGTAGAGTTAATAAAGCTGAGCTGTAAGTCTCTCACTTAACCTGTGGTTCTTCTGACACTATTATCTGAAATCTACAGCATCCCACCATGAAATATTGGTAAATTTATGTTGTGATGTGTTGCAGCATGTAAATAATTATAACTTCTCTGCAATAAAACATATTTATATGAAGATGATTTGTGGTGATGTGTGTATTCAACTACCAAAATTGAATTTATTTCATCTAACCAAATTTAGAGGAAGGAATTCCATATGGATCTTTGACTTTGGTCTTCCTGTGCATAGACGTTCTCATATTCCGCCTGTCTACAGGAATATGTGATTAGCAAACATAACCTCAAACATGCAAATAATCCTCTTGGAGCCAAACAAAATTTATCAGAACTATTGATACTGATATTATTAATAGGGTTATGTCCTAATGGAAACGAATTCAGCCACATTGATTTATTCATTTACTCAGTACATGTACCAGGCAGTCTGCTAATTGGTGATGATACAAAGGTGAACAAGACTGCCAGAAACACTCAGGCCCATAAAAGTGTCCAGCCCCTGCTATGACCAGACACCGGAAGGCATGACTAAGTCACAGCATCAGGGAAGACTTCACAGAGAGCCAAAATTCACAGGCTGAAACTCTACATTGGTATCCGGCATGGAGGGAAAGTATGCAAGGCTGGGGAGGTCATTGTGTTCACCTTGCATGCCATACTTTGGGGGTGATTACAGCGCTATCCTGTGGTATGGGAGCTCTCAACAACTTTCAGATAGGGAAATCCTACTTCAGTCTGTTGCAAATGGAGAGCCAGTTTTCCTGGGACCATTTATTGAAGAGACTATTCTTTCCCAATTCAGTGATCTTTGTCCCCTTGTCAAAAACCTATTGGCCATAAATAAGAGTTTGTTTCTGAACTCTCAATTCATTCCATTGTTTAATATGGCTGCCCTTGTGACAGTTCCATGCTATTTTGGTTGCTATGACTTTGTTTTAAGTTCTAAGATCAGGAAGTGTGGATCCTCCAATTTCACTCTTCCTTACCAAGATGGCTTTGGGCATTCGGGGCCCCTTACTCTTCCATATAAATTTGATGATTGTTTTTCCCATTTCTGCAAAGAAGTGTGTTGAAATCTTGATTGGGATTGTATTGAATCTATAAATCACTTTGGGAAGAACTGACATCTTAGCAATAAAGACTTTCAGTCCATGAACAGAAAATATTCTTCCATTCCTTTAGGTTTTTTTTTTTCTATTAGCAATGGTTTGTATTTTCTATGTACAAGTCTTTATATCTTTAGTTAGGTTTATTCTTCAATATTTGATTCTTTTAGTTGCTATTATGAATGGAATTTTTTTCTTGATTTCTTCTTCTGATTGTTCAGTCCTAGTGTAAATAAACACTACAGATTTTTGAGCAGTTCTTATGCCCCACCACTTAGCTGAATCCATTTGTTGTAGATTCAGGATTTGTTGAGTTGTCAGGATTTTCTGGATATAGGATCATGTCATTAACAAATAGGGAAAGTTTTGCTTCTTTCTTTCCAATTTGGATGCCTATAATTTCAAATAGGGAAAGTTTTACATCTTCATTTCCAATTTAGATGCCTATAATTTCTCTTTCTTGCTTAATTGCTCTGGCCAGAACATCCATGATGATGTTGAATAGCAGTGGTGACAGTGGGCATCATTGTCTTGTTCCAGATCTTAGAGGGAAAGCTTTCAGTCTTTCACCATTAAGTATGAAGTTAGCTGTGGGATTTTCATATGTGACTTTTACTATGTTGAAGAAGTGTCCTACTTTTAGTTTTCTAAGTGTTTTATCGAGAAGTGGTGCTGGCTTTTGTCAAATGCCTTTTTTTGCATCAATTGAGATGATCATGTGTTTTTTGTTTCCCTAATTCTGTTAATGTGATGTAATACATTAATTTATTTTCTCTTGTTGAATCACACTTGCATAACTGGGGTAAATCCCACTTTATCATGGTAACTAATTATTTTAATGTGCTGTTGGGTTCTATTTGCTAGTATTTTGTTGAGGATTTTGACACCTATATTCATTAGAGATACTGGTCTGTAATTCTCTTTTTTCCTGGAATCTTTATCCAGCTCTGGTATGAGGGTGATATTGGCATCATAGAATGAGTGAAGGAAAATCAACAAAACCAAGAGTTTCTGGGAATTGGCCCATTTCATCTAGATTATCTAATTTGTTGGCATAAAGTTGTTTATAGTATCCTTTATACTCCTTTTTACTTCAACAAGAATGGTTGTTCACCTTTTCATTTCTGATTCTAGTTAGTTTTACCTTCTCTTTTTCTTCATCAGTCTAGCTAAAGGATTGTCAATTTTATTGATCTTTCCAAAAAACAATTCTTGATTGTGTTGATTCTCTATATTGATCTTCTCTATTTCAATTTTATCTGCCCTAATCTTTGTTATTCTTTCCTTCTTTTTACATTTTGAGTTAAATTTGCTCTTTGTTTTCTAGCTATTCCTGTTTTGAGGTTAGGTCTCTGATTTGAAATCTTTGGTCTTTTTAAATGAAAGCATTTTGTACTCTCAGTTTCCTTCTCAGAACTGCCTTTGAGGCATCTCGTACGTTTTGGTATGTTTTATTTGCATTTTTATTTGCCTCAAGATATTTCCTGATTTCCATTGTGATTTCCTCTTCCACCTATTGGTTGTTCAAGAATACGTTCTTTAATTTTCACATATTTGTCTAGTTTTCATTTTTCCCTCTGTTATTTATTTCTGATTTCATTCCGTTTCAGTTTCAATTCTAATTTCAACTTTTTTTATTTATTGGGACTTGCTTTGTGCCCTAAGAGATGGTCTGTCCTGGAGAGTGGTCCAGATGTACTCGAGGAGAATGTGTGTTCTGGGTGAAGTGTTCTGTACATGTCTGTGAGGTCTAGTTGGTTTACAGTATCATTGAAGTCTTGTATTTCCTTATTGATCTCCTGACTTAATGTCCTACCCATTATTGAAAGTGGTATATTAAAGTCTCCACTATTAATTCAGAACCATGTATTCCTCCCTTTAAATCTCTCAGTATTTTTGGACCCTGCTGTTAGGTGCATAGACACCAGAGACAGATTGGCTTTCAATAAAAGGGGATTTATTTAGTTAATGTATAGTTCTTCAGAGGAAAGGCAGCTAACTTTCAACCGAGGTTCTTTCTTTTGTGGAAAGGCACAGGGCAATCTCTGCTGGCCTTCTCTCCAGGCCTCCGGGTTCCAACAACTTTCCCCCGGGGTGATTCCTTTCTGCATCTCCAAAGGCCTGGGCTGAGCTGTGAGTGCTGAGATGAGGTATGCTGAGCTGCTTGGGCTGTGCTATGTTGAGCTCTCTCATTTAAGCACCAGCCAATTAAATCAAACATCATTCATTGCAGTAGACACGCCTCCTAGCCAACTGCAGATGTAATCAGCAACAGATGAGGTTCACATGCCATCAGCTCATGTCCACAGCAATATAACTAGACATCTTCACCTAGCCAAGTTGACACCTGAATATAACTACCACAATCATCTTGTTGAATTACCCCTTTATCAGTATATAATGACCGTCTTTGTCCCTCATAATAGTTTTTTACTTAGTCTATTTTATCTGACAGTAGTATAGCTACTCCAACTCACTTTTGGTTACTACTTGTATGGTATATTTTTTCCATCCTTTCATTTTCAGCCTACTGATGTCTTTGAATATACGATGAGTCTCTGGTAAATAACTTATAGTTGGTATATGATCTTTTATCCATTCTGCAAAGCCTGCCTTTTGACTGGAAAGTTTAACTCACTTACGTTGAAAGTCATTTCTAATAATGCAGGACTTTCTTCTGCCATTTTGCTATTTAGTCTTTGTAAGTCTCATAACCCTTTTGTCTCTCAAGTCTTCCATTAATGCTTATTTATATATTCATTTGATTTTTAGCATTGTACATATCAAGTCTCTCTCATTTCTATATAGATATATTTTTCATATATTTTTCTTGTGGGTTTAAACTTTAACATCCTAAAATAAAACAATTATATTGATTTGATACCAACTTAACTTCAGTTGCATACACATACACTGTTCCTATTCCCCTCCCTCCCCTCACCTTTTTTTACACTTGTTACAAATTATAGCTTTGTTCATTGTATGTGTAAAACTGTAGATTTATTGTTACTTTTTATGCATTTGCATTTTAGCACTTGTAGGAAATAATAAGTGGAGATACATATCAAAAAATGCAATATAATGCTACTGGTATTTATAATTACACAAATGGCTCCCTTTACCAGAAGTCTTTATTTCTTTATGCTACTCTAAAAAACCACTGTCTAGCATCCTTTCCTTTCAATCTGAAGAACTCCTTTTATCATGCTAGTAGGGCAGGTCTAGGGGTGATGAGCTCCTTCAGCTTTCATTTATGTGGGCATGTCTGAAACTCTCCCTCATTTTTGAAAGAAAATTTCACCAGATATAAAATTCTTGGTTGGTAATTGTTTTCTTTCAGAACTTCATGTATTTCAACCCACTGCCTTCTTGCCTCCATAGTTTCTGATGAGAAATTGGCCCTTAATTGAATTGGGGCTCCCTTATGCATAACACATTGCTTTTCTCTGGCAGCTTTCAGAACTTTCTCCTCATCCTTTGCAATTGACAGTTTGATCAGTATGTGATAGGTTGTATTTTTCTGCAAGTTCATCATGTTTGGAATTCTTTGAACTTCCTGGATATGCGTATTTACATCTTTTGCTAAGTTTGAGTTTTCTGTCATTTCTTTGACTATTCCTTCTGCCTTTTTCTCTCTTCTCAGATTCCTATAATGCATATATTGGTACACTTGATGATATCTCTGAGGTCTCTTAGGTTATTTTCTCTTCTTATGCTTCCTTTTTCCTTTCTGTTCCTCAGCCTGACTCATTTCAATTGTCTTGTCTTTGAGTTCACTGATTCCTCCTTTTGCCAGATCCCATCTTCAGTTGAAACCCTCCTGGGAATTTTTTATTTCAGTTATTGTGTTCTTCACCCCCAGTAGTTCTATTTGTTTCCTTTAAAAAAAAATCTGCCTCTTTACTTAGATTCTCATATTGTTCATTCATTGTTTTTCTGATATCCTTTAGTTCTTTCTCTATATTTTTTAAAAGTCTTCATCTGGTATGTCCATAGTCTGGCCTTTTTCATGGTTATTTTCTGATTTTTGTTTTCTTCCTTTGGATGGGACCATCTTTCCTATTTCTTTGTTTGTCTTGTAATATTTCATTGAGCAAAAGATTTATAAAATGTTAACTCTGGGATTTATTCCCTGAGATATCTATTTCTTGGGTTTATGACCAGCTGGTGAAATGACAGAGATTCTCTTAATTGTCAGAAGGTAATAAAACCAAGCACAACTCAGCTTAGAGCACCCTTCACCATCTTTGCGAAGGGGCTTTGTCTTGGCTGGTGCTCTTCCTCGGCACTCAGCCTTCCCTATCAGGAAGGTCAGTCCAAGTACATGCAAAGGGCCGAGCCCTCCCCGTCTTTTCTGGGCCTGTGTCTTGTCCTGGGCTTGTGTTTGCCAGACTCCTTAGGAATGCCTCTGTTTACAGGAGTTTGAGTGCCCCCTCTACCTCCCAAGAAACAGACCTTCTCCCTCTCCCAGTTGTGCCACAGCAAAACTTAAAGCAAGTAAGCCTTTGCCCCAGGCTGTCTGCCTGAGTTGTTTCTCAAGCTGCTTTTTCCTGGGGGGTGGGAGGCAGACCAGAGAGGAGTTTCTCCAACTAGTTTTTCCCAGTTGGGGAGGGATGTGTATTAATAGCACTCGTCAGTGGGCCCACAATGGGAGTGCCAGCAGGCTCCAAACTGCCCTGGGAAGGGGCTGAGGGACGGGCCAGAAAGGGCACCAGGAGCTTCATCTAAGGCTCCCAGTAGCTGCACTTTCTTGACCTCAACATATGCAACCCTTCAGCTGTCCTCCACAGCTCTAAGGAAGCACGCCTTTTCCAAGTGTCCTCCCCTACCTTGGTCCTGAGTGTTTGGAACAATGGTTGCCCTCACTCTTCAGATCCCTGGGGGCCGGGCTTTGAGCTTCCAGGGATCTGAAGTATCAAAAGCACTGATCAATGACATTAACACATATCCCTCACACTGGATCTTGAGGACCTGGATTTTTATGTCCTTTTCTGGCACCAGCAAGCTACTCCTAGGACCAGACCCCACTGCTGCATGCCGTGAGGGTGGGAGCTGGGTGATGTCAACCACAGTGCAGAAAGAGCAATTTACTGGTATTTATCATAATCTACCAACTTCTCCCTCCCATTCTCCCTACATGGCATGCAGTGTTCTAGTCAGCTTCTGAGTTTCAAAGTAGATGCAGTCAATTCCTGCCTATTTAATAGTTGTTCTGGGGGAAGAACTGATTCCTGGAACTTCCTACTCTGCCATCGTCCCACAATTCGAGTCATTGTTTCTTTATTCTAACTGTAGAAACTTACTGCTTAAAAAATGCCTGATGGAAATGATTCTATCAGCAATAGACCTTATCAAACAAAAAGTCATAATATAAATTATAGTTCTAAAAAATTTAATTTAGCTCAGATTGTCTTTATTATTTCAGCATATCCTATCTTTTCCTCCTGAGTAATTATGAAGGACAGAAATAATATCTTTCCAATTTGGGTTATTTTATTTTCAGACATTTGCTTCTTGGAGCATACAGGGCAAATTCAAACACACTTTTATATTCTAACTCAGTGTTAGCTGATTAGAAGCCAATAATGAAATGTATGAATTCGTTTTTAATTTCCCTCTTTCCCTGTGTTGTGAAAATAGAACTTTGTCATAAACAAAACTGTATCATCCAAATAAAATGGGAAGTGAGGGATAAATATAGGAAAAGGCCCATATTGCACAGCAGTCAGATTCTTAGAACCAAAAATGAGAGGTAAAAATGCAAATTGAAGGTTCATGACTATTCTTATAGAACATGCCCCAATTTCAGTTCAAATAACAATAGAAAAGAAAAAAAAACTCTTTTGTGCATACAGCTGTTTTATACAGTCTTTCCACTCCTTCCATCTGTCAACATCTTATTTATGCTTCAATAATAGGATGATCAAATAATTTATTGTCCAAAGCAGTACGCAGTATTGACAATTATGCCTGATGCCAGCAGTAATCTGGCTGTTTACTCCTTCACCCTATTCAGAAACAGACACAAAGCCCATTCCCTCTGGGATACCTTTCCTAATGCCACCAAGATGCAGGGAATGTCTCCCTCCTCTGTGCTTGCCTTAGGAATCTGCTGATGTCTGCTTGTGCAGTGACCTGCAATTTAGTTGCCTCTGCCTCTGAGTTACTGCTGAATTGAGTTCCTTGCAGCCAAGGATTTGCTTTACTCCTCTATAGATTCCAGTTTCAAGCACAATACTTTGCCCAATAGATATTAGCCAAATTGAAAATTTTGATTACTAATCATTTTCAAAAATACACTTGAAATGAAGGAGAAATTCTGAAGCTTCACAGTTTCTAAAATGTTGAATGGTCTTCAATATAAATTTTGGCAGTTCCTGGAAAATCCACAGATGATGACTGAACTGTGTTGACTATAACTCTCCAGCACTTTGAGGTAAATGTCTGTTTGCAACCATAAGGAAGAAGCCTGAAATTTGGGCCACTGCCCAGTTTATTATAGCTATAAGGGAATTTTTCCATAAGTCAAAAAGAAAGAAATACTTAATTAGGCTCCAGGCACTTGCTTTAGTTATTGGAACTCTTCCTGGAAAATGAAACATGACTGGGTCTATAGAAAATATCTGCATAAAAACAAATTTCTATGATTATGTTTCAGATATTTCTTGGAAATGAGATAATTGGCTTGAACAAACTAATTGGATACTTGATTGACTGACTTTAGAATTTGTCAATATGTCTCCTGTTATATAGATATCACTGTAATATGTATGCATATAACCTATACATGTTTCATGTGTGACTAGAAACATATGGGTTACTTCTATATATGCACAAATACGTATACAAATTATTTATAATCTGAAAAATATAAGAATAACTTTGTCACATAGTACTTATATTAAAAGATCATGAAAATATATATTTCCTTGTTTACGTCTTAAAGACCAGCAGCTATAAATACACACAGTGAATAACTTAGCTTATGGGTTTGCCCCCTGCCTTTTAGAGTCCTCCTTACATATAGCAACTTGAGAAACTTGGATATATTCCTGTGGTCCTTGGACCAAATTCAGTATCGGAAACATGTAAATAAATAAGCATTGAACCAGGAAAGAGTGGCCCGTAGGGGAATAATTTTCCAGCACAGACAAGACCTTGAAGTAGAGTCATTCAGATCCACTCAAAAAAGCCAGCCTGACAGTCGTAGAACTGCTTGCTGGAAAACTGGAGAGCTGTAAAGGCTGTTATTCAAATAAGCACCATTTCTTTGTACATCCCTGGAAATGATGCAAAAGAACCATCTATTTTCTCAGCTCGGCACACTACATGTGCAGCGTCACCTGCAGCTGTGCAACTTACCCCCAGTAGTTTGGGAACCAGGGAGCCACTGAAAAGCCACAGTTAGGCATACCTCTCCTCTAGTTCTGTGCACCTACCTTGCTTTCATTAAATTTATTTTACTGATTAAATGTAAAAACATATATTCCCTGTATATATATGTAAGTTAGAAAGAGGCAGATCTTCCCACCAACCTGTAATTCATCTGTGGTGATCCAGACTTACACAAACATTTTAAAGACTTTTTGAAGACTTCACATGGCTATTTTATAACATACACAAGTAGTGTAAATATTGCTGACATGGAGCAAGATGTTCAACAACATGAAAAAAACTAGGAACCCAATTTATGTTTCTGAAAGTGGGTTCTACTACCACTTGTTTCTGAAAATGGGTTTTCCCATACTTGGTTGGTGGAAATCTCTTCAACTCTCTGTGTTTATGTGTCTTGACCTAATTAGGGGCTTGGATAAGATGGCATCTCAGGACCTTTCTAGTTCTATGACTGTAAGATTGTTAATGCTTTCATGGTGTGTGTTTGTGAGGTTTCCCTTAGGGTTAGGATGTGCTAAATTGCTTTGCTAGGATGGAGAGAGCTAAGCAACTCCTTGGCATCTAGTCAAACACTGGGCAAATTTAAAATCAGCTAGCGAAAGAAAATACACATGTGGAAGAGGAGCAGAAGTATGGTGAGTAATCTCCAATCCACCTTGATTTCTGACCTATTTTGTACTAAAACATAATTATAGAGTTTTCTGACATCCTCAAAAATAGATTGTAGGAAATTTACTTCCAAAAGCAAAATGGAGCTAAAGTCAAGACCTGAATTAGAAGAAGCTGGAGAGCAGTTTGCTTTCAGCCTCCTATTTCTTGTTCAATTTTCATTATGACTCAGTCCTTGCCGAGAATGGATAGTTCAGCTTTTTCAAGCAGAGATAGTTCTTAGTGTCTCTCATATAGCACTGGAAGTGGAGCCAAAATACTTTTGGAGAACCAAATGAATTAAGTTCTTTATAATACTAAAGGGTAATAGAATAAAATATAATAGATACACAATTTAACTAAGTAGTAAGGTTTATGGATGATGAATCCAAAGAGAGGCTATGTTGTATGAGAAATAGGAAAAAAGAAAATGCTGATTTCTCTAAAATGAATCCAAGAATACAGACCATATTCTCCTCTGGGGCTCAATTTAATACTAGTTTGAAGAACAGACTGTTATTACTTATCAGAAATTGCATAAGTAATATAAATAAATGATATGCTGCTTTTTGCCTTTTCACATTATTGTTTGCGATTTTCCACTTTATTTAACCAGAAAGGATGGAATCTATTTAAAATTGATTTAATTTTCCTGTGATCTGACACATATACCTTTACAGATAGGCATTTCATTGCATTACTACTCTACACATTGGCCCAAATCACGGTACTTCGCATCGTATTTTTCTAGTGGCTATAGCTTACTTGTTTCATAAAGATATGTTTAATTTAAGAAATTTTTGTCATTGATCCTAAGGAATAAGCAGGATATTGGGAGCAGAGAAAAGATGACTCCATTGAAAGCCTGGGCTATATAAGCAATGAATTTTATTCCCTAATGAAGAATAAGAAAACATTTGTAGTTGGCAGCTGATAAAAGGAAGTTAAATATAGAATGGAAGTTTTATTTTTTCTTGGAATTCCTCCCTAGTTTCCAGACGAAATTCACAAAACTCAAGTTTCTGGACCATTTGACTAGGACCAGACACAGTAGCATCCACACCATCAGCACACAGCTAGAAGAGGTAGAGCCTTCCAGTATACAACTATGAAGGGACAGGACATGGATCCTTAACGCCAGTTTGAAGAATAGACTGTTATTACTTATCAGAAAGTAATGTTGACTGTGAAAATGTCCCTATTAAAGCAAGTCTATAAAAATGTCCAAATTAAGGCAGCAACAAGAGGTTACCTCCACTCAAGTAAGGCCGATGAGATTCAGGCTTTCTCTCTCCACTGGAAAGGCACATGGCAAATGTGGTGACATCTGCTAACTTCCTCTCCAGGCTTCTTGCTGGATGGAGCTCCCCCAGGGGTGATCTTCAAAGGTCTCTGGCTGCGTGGGCTCTCCTGTTCTCATTGCTGTAAAAAAAGGGCTCTCTCCAAAATGTTTCTTCTTTTAAAGGATCCCAGTAAACTAATCAAGATCCCACCAAGAATAGGTGGAGTCACATCTCCCTCTAATTAACCCACAATTGGGCAAATCACATCTTCATGGAGATAATCTAATCAAATCTCCAACCTAAAGAGCCGAATAAGGATTAAAAGAGAATTGCTCCCACAGAATTGGATTAGGATTAAGCCATGGCTTTCCTAGGGCACATAGTCCTCTCAAGCCAGCATAGATGGTATGTAAACAGAGCAGTTAGTAGGAGAGCTAAGGGCAAGACCAGAAGAAGGGCAGGCCTGACACCAGGCAGAAATTTGATGTGACAAAATTAGGACAGAGCCTGGTGGAACCTGTATCACAGGCAGCTGGGGCAATTCTGTGGAATGAAGTTCTGTGTTGACAGCTGCCACTGACACAGAAGGACCATTCTGTAAAACAAAATAAATTTTAAAAATCAGCCAAAGACCTCTTCATTTTAAATGATTTGGGGTCTTAAGTTGCATTTCTTCTATTCTCACTCAACGACATTGTCAATTTAATCCTGGCTTTTTAGCTGCACACATAGTGCCCTAGAACAAACTCTATATTTCATAGCCTCTTTTTCTGCCAGGTGTAGTTATGTGGACTAAGTTATGGTCAAGAAGATTAAGCAAACATGTTATATATGACTTCCAGGGAGTGTCCATAAAGGAAGGGAGCATGCCATTTATCCTGTCCTTTCCTGCTCCTGACGATTGGAGCTCAGGCAGCTGCCTTTGAAGTAAAATCTGCATGTTGAGGATGACAGAAAACTCAATAGAAAGATCCTGGAACTTGATCACCAGACCAGCCCTGAACTACTTTCCCAGAGTTTTTTAACAGATACGAGAGAAATGAACTTCTTTCTCTTTTGCATGGGCAGGCACTGGGAATCGAACTCAGGTCTCCAGCATGGCAGGTGAGAATTCTGCCACTGAGCCATCATCATAGTAACCCTAACCCTGCATTGCTTTTCTCACCTGAAGCTGAGCCTAGTCTTAATGCATCTCCATGTGCAGTATCTACTGGACCTTCAGCTGCAAATTTTCTGTTTAGAGTCTTGGCCCTCTGTACCTTACATTTCATATGATCAAAGAGTCTCCCCATTACATTTTAACTTTTATAATGCATGTAAAGTTATAGATTTCTGTATTTAATTTATTTTTTAAATCTATAGGGACTTTTTCTTTAGAACTATCTGTTACAATTGATGGTTCTTTTCCCAATAAGCTACGTTCTTTGCCCTAATCCAAAATAACCCTGCATTCTACCTCATCCCTTTGTGCTTTAGGATTCATAATTTCTGTTTTATCCACTTTTTTCATGGTGAGTAGGAATTATATTAGGGGATGTGGGAGATTTCATTATTGTGCCCAGCTATCTGCTCCCCTTCTTGGAAATCCCATGCCCTCCCAATGCCGTGTGACTTGCGGAGCCTCTCTGGGGAGTGGCAGACTTCCTTCACCACATGGATTGGCTATTTGATTTGCTTTGGCCCATGAAATGTGATCAGAAGTGACATATACCACATTTTAGGAGAAACCTTAATAGTTCTATTCTCTCAATCACAAGAACGTACATCTGAGCTAGACTGAATACTTACTGCCTTCCTAGGCTAAGGCAGAGAGTCCATAGGTTCAAGCTATGTTCATTCATATTCTGCTCTTTATAATGGCTGCTTCTTCAGCCTGGGTTCCAGTGAAGACACTTGTAGCAGAACTCCATAATGTCACTGAGTGCCACAGACAAGGCACAAGAAGTGAGAGAGAAACTTTTCTTATTGCAAGCCACCAAGAATAGGAATAGCTTGTATTACATCTTAACCTACAGAAAGCTGGCTGATAAAGAAATTGGTACCAAAAAGGAAGCTGCTGCTGTAAAACACAATGACAAACCCATAAAATACATGACGTTGAATTTAGTGCCAGACAAGGGGTATCAAGGAAACCATAATTAGAGGTTGGAATTCTTAGTGGCAAAATTCAGGTAAAACTGTTGACTGAAATAACTTGAAAGGCAGATGATGTCCCTAATGCACTTGTTGACTTTAAATAAAACCTGGGAAAACAGAATGTTGGAAATGTGAATTGGAGCCATTGGCTGCATTTGACAACATACTGCAAGAAAGAGATGAGCTTAGAAAATATTTTGGTTTGCAAAAAGAGTTGAAAGGGATAGAGTGAATCTACAAATTCTGGGACTTGCAGGGCTGGAATTGGAACAATTTCTCAACTCCAACTGTTAAAAAGTTTTGAGCCAAAAGGCTAATTAAGTCTCAGCCTAAGTGCAAAGATCTAAGACTGAATTGCATTGGCCCCCTGTGAGTCCTTTCAAATGAATAAGATGACTCATGGAAAAACAAATAAGGGCATGGTTCTCTCTGGAAGCCTGATAAGCTCACTATCCCAGCAAATTAATCTAGAGAGAAGAGCCTGTCTTAAAAAGAATTGTGTATGTGGTTGTTGGAACATAGATCTTGGAGAAATGAAGTGAATGAAAATCGATGTGGATTTTTGAGAAATATTTATGAGATAAAAGCAGAGTAACTGTATAATTTATCAATCTCAACTGGGGCATTTTTTTGAGAGAGCAAAAGGGGCATTAATTATATTGGAGCAACAGCTATAAACCAAGGCTTCTGGGAAAATCCAGATATATGGTTACTTTAAGAAAACAGACTATGACAGTTTGAAATATAAAATGATCTTTGGGTCCCCAACTTTCCATAGGCAGAAATAAACCTTCTCCCCCTCCCACCCCTGTTAACATTTGCTCAGTGGGACTTTATAACTGCATTGCACGAGTGACTATTATGTGCCCTGTCCCCCCACCCCTTTTTCTAAGTATGCATGACTATGACAGTCATCCTTTGTGACAGCATGGAAGGGGGGCAAATAACTTTTCCTTTTAGCACATAGAACTTCAGATCAAGGAAAGTCTTATCTGAACCTGATACCATAACTGTCATGAGATCATAGACTTTTAACTTGATTCAATGACTGAATAGGATTTTACAATGTCCTTGGAGAAGGGGTACGTGAGTGTATTTTTCTTGTAGAAGGGAGAGAAGCTAATATCCCTGACCAAAAAGATGGACCATTGCACATTACATTATTGTTTCCACTTATTTGCAACTTTCCCTATAAAAGTACTATACATCTCTACTCATTGCCATGTGACTTGTGGGTACTTCCTGGGCTGGAGCATACTTTTCATGCCTATTGATTTTGTGCTGGACCACACTGAAGCAGTAGTTTAAGGGTCTTCAAGTAGTTCTGGCTTAGTTGTTTTCTCTCTGCCCTAAGAAAAGTATGTCCTATATTGAGATTTCTCCTTTGGCCTAGATCCCAGAATGAAGTAGACATATGGAGCAGGGCCAAGCAGAGTCCAGCAAAGCCACAGCCAACATGGAACACGAGCCAAATATAAAGCTATGTTGTGAGCTGCTCCAATTTTAGGGCTGTTCATTACCACAGCATAACCCAGGGAAAGCTGACTGATAATGAAAGTCTGTTCAATTTATTTACCAAACTGTAGCTTAAACTCCATCATTTAAACTCTCTTTTTGATCCTTTTAACCATGCAGGTGGGGGGAGGGGCAGTGCCATAAATGGAATAATTATAAATGACGTTCGATATGGAAATCATTCTGTTAATGAGAGTCCTGTTCTTTGGAGGATATATGCCATATTTCTATTCTGTCTGCTGCTTGGAGATAATAAACGAGAGGAAGATCCAGTTCAAATTTAGATTTTGAGTCTCCCCTTGGAATGTACCAGCTGTATCAGGTACTATGGACTCAGTAATATTACGGTCTGCATCTTTGTTTGAGTAAACCTCCTAATGATGGGCTTTGGGTGTGCGAAAAGTTTGAATTGATAAGGGTACTTCAGGAACAGAGACATTCCAATTGAAATGATCTGCCTCTCATGATGAAGTGTATGGGTCCACAACACCTAAATTAACACATAGTAAGGGTCATAGTTGACTTTTCTGACTATCTTCAGTCAATTTGCCTGACTGGTCACTTCCTCATAGAACAGTAGGCAGTGCATTGAGAAATAACAGCAAGTGAAACATTTCAAAGTCTGAGTTTCTCTGTTTCTACATGTTCTAGCTCCTTGGTCCAAGGTTCTTATGACACAACACTGATATAATTTACTAGTTTGATGTTCAGAATATACTCCTGTCCCCAAGCAGTTGGAAATAGATTATAAGGCACTAAGCCTGCTGCCTCACTGGTAGCAAGTATGCATTTGGTTGGTTGTAGACCGAGTTCTAGTTGAGCAACTTGTAAAAATTCAGAGTTTCTCAGAAATTATCTTTTCATAGGTATATAATCAAGAATCTAAGAAGAAATTCATAAGAGACCTGAGTATGGCCTCATGATGAAGATAGAATGCTACTTTTTCCTAGAAATAGTCATTTAAAACTAATATTCAAACCAAACAATTCAGTACATCCAGGATAGACTCTTTCCAACATTAAATTAGGACAAGAAGATAGTGAAATGACAGTCTATTTCCTGGCTTGAAAGGTTTACTTGTCATGTACAGTCCAACTCTCCACTATGGGTTAATACTCTCTTCAGACCATGTTAGTTCAGTGAGTTTTTATTGCATGCCTTCTATGAACTGAGAACTGAGCTTTGACAAACAAAGCTTATTATTCTTTCTGAATGCGTTCAATCCACAGAACTGCCAAATGAATAGAGAGTTTTTTATGGATTAAGATTCAAATCCTCTTGAAACTGATCTGTAAGTCAAGATATTAATATTTTGGTGAAAATTTGCAACTCTTGTTCATCCACCTTGACTGCAAGATTCTTGGTAAGCGCCCTCCTAAATGAATAGGTTTAGTCTATTAAAGGCTGAAAACATTTGTATTCCCAATAATCTCTTCTCTTTGGCTGCTTCTTGACCTTTCTGGAGCATCTTAAGTATCAAGGATATAAAAATAACCTGGCATTTACATAGCATCTCTCTTCCACTCAGTTCAAAGAGCTCATTGTTACAGGAACTCTTATAGGCATTTTAATAATCAGTGTGTTTTCTTCAAAGCATATTACATTCTAAGATATAATTTTATTTATTCCCATTTCCTTAGTTTTATCAAGGGAGTATTGGCATACTTACTTTTGGATTCATTTTAAATTACACAATTCTAGCAATCCAGTTACTTAATTTTCATCCCAGATATAAATAGAAGTAAATTATTCAGTGTCTATTCCCATTTCCAAATTGTTTTTATTTACTCTTTTTAAGCTTCATATGACAGCTATTTGGTTAAATCCTTCTTGTTTTTTTGGGGTTTTTTTCTGTGTATTATAACTGTATGCTTTCCATGTGTGGGAGATCCAACAGTCCCAGGGTTCAAGAACAGCCACAAACCTGGAAGTGAATTAACACTTCAGAATAACTGTTGGCCAAAATAACAAAAAATGCTGAAAAAACTAAATATACAGAAAGCACAGGGTGAAGAGGCATGTTGTACCTCAATAAAAGCTGTACAACTGAGTCCAACATCAAAATGAGAAGTATCAGAAAAGGAGCAGTAAGAGTACAAATAAGAAGCAACAGGGAAGGAAATTAAAAGACACTTAATAATGGTAACTGTGGATTGTGCAAATAATAGCAGAGAGTAGTGGTAATTGGGTGAGCAAAGTCATACCAAGTGCCAGCAACAAGTGACCTCAACAAGCAGGGGACAGGCTGCAGTCCTAACGTACAGAGTCCAAGAAAGAAATCAGAAACTTTACTGAAGTTTGTAAGAATCATGATTCTACAGCACAACAATTATATGTATTATCATATACACACAAAATCATCTCACTTTTCTTTGAAATACATTGAGGCAAGATAGAATAGGGCATCTGGCCTATGGTCACTAATCCTCTATCTGGTCATAAAAGAGTTAAAAGTTTTACACCAGCACCCCAGAATGAATTGAGACATGACCTTCCCACTAGTTCAGCTCTGAAAGCTGCAAACTATTTCCTATGTGGCCACAGAAAGAGTTCTTTGAAACAACGTGATGAGCACATAACAGGATAGCCACAAGTGCAGGTGGTAATCAAGTCTTCTGAAAGAGTATGAACACCTAACAATCACGGGATCATGGGGCAAAAATTTAAACATTGCCATGGAAAACCAACCAACCCTACACACCCCTCTCTTGAGAACACCCTTGCTAATTCCTTTAGCATGTAATTTTGCTTCAGTAAACCTTGCGGTTTTTTTTTTTTCATTTTATTTCTTGTCCTTGAATTCTTTCTGAGGTGAGACTCTGACCCTGGAGTGGAGCTCAGTGCCTGTGTCAGCAGAGCTCCAATTACAACATAATATCCTGGTTATGATATTATATTATAACCCCTGTGATCAAAGGGGACTCCAATCACCAAATTTACATGGTGACAACTATTAGAGTCATGGTGTGCCCTAAAAAACTTATTCTCTTTTCTTGAGGAGTTTACAATCCAAGAAACATGAAACAAATTCAACAGAGATATAATTCATAAAAAGTTGCATGTAAGGCTTTTTAATGTTTTGTAAATCAAATCCTATTGTAAGTGATTCTAAAGGATTTTCTCTAGAAAATCACTTTTGAAAGGTGGAAACAAATTTGCTATCCTTAACCATCAACATCTAAATTTCCATTTGCGTTCAGAATGTTTGGTTTGCTTAAGTATGTTCTAGAGCAACATATAATAAAGAATCAACTTCACTTGCACAAACTGAAGCAGAATCACCCTATACTTAGATGCACAAAGAAAATATAAGTTCCTGTTCTCTAAAACTGTGCTAATCTTCTTCCCAGGCCTCCACCCCTTTAGGAAGCAGGGACGATTTAGATTTGGCAATTAATACTTTTTTAGTCTCTTCTAGTTTAGGCATTTTTCTTTCTGTTTTCACTCTCTTTTGGGGTTGTCCTGGGTATGATGATCTTTTATGTAAATGGTGTCACAATTTGCCCCTTCCCCCTCTCCCCCACACATCTGGGTATAGGAAGCGCATAGCTGGGTTCTCATGGTGGCGGGGGGGAAGCAGGTCCTTGGATCTATTTGGTATCCTCTGGAGCTCTCTGATCACTGTTACCAAATGGCCTGATTCATTGGCTCGCTGGTCGAACGATTGCTGAGGAGCAACCCTGATTTGTTTTAGAGATCTGTGCAGCTGCTGTTGCAGAGCCTGTCGTCCCGGAAATCTGCCCAGATTTAACTTGCCTTTCTCTGTAGCCTTGTATTCCTGATCCCAGGACTCTGCACCTGCCCGAATCCCAACCAGGGCACAGGGAGTCATCTGGCTCCTGGGGATGAGAATAGCAGCTCCTCGCAACCTTCTGTCTTCTGCTGCTACCTTCCTGCCATCACCGTGGGTGTTCTGGACTTGCCCGTATGCAGAGTTCCTCCTGTGCCAGGGGAAGTGTGCCATTAACCCAAGTAGCCTCACACTCCCTCGTGCCTTTCTGGGTTCTCCAGAGCCACTCTGATGACAGATGATTGAAACCAGAACCCTAGGATTGACCTCTTCGCTCCTACTCTCTTTCCCACGTTCTCAAGAGACTACGATGAGTAGGCTTCAAGTTTTCCGCCCCTCTACATCATATTTTCTTTCACTCACTTATGTGTGAAAGGGGAATCTTCTCAACCTATAAGAAATAAACTCAGTGATCCAAATGCTATAGGCCAAAATAATTTAGAAAAACCTATTTACGTAAATAAAGCCAGGCATGCAACCTATTATCTTGCTGCAAAATCCTATTTGGAACTTTTTTTTAAGACTCCTCCTGTGCAGTCCTAACCCATACCCTCATTTTAGGCAGATGGTGGAATCAGACTCACAAAGGAGATGAAAATTTGCATAGAAACACAAATGAAAAATGTATTAACTTTAAAACCTCTTTCTGCAAATATTGAAAGTATATTCCAGAAATGAATGTTAAAAAGAATTCCACGAGTTTTCAGTACAGTTTGGTAACACTGAATGGGAAAGCGTTCTTGGGTGGGAGTGCTTAAAAATCCTCTAGGGGACCAGTTGGCCCCACTTGCTACAGGCTCTTACCACTGTTATGTTCTCCTGGGGTTTCTACTCCTACCTGTCCAGAGTCGATGTCCCTGTGCTATTTCTTTGTGGGGTGACACTCTTTCTGACACATTTAAGCTTTCTGCTAAGTTTTCCATATTTTTCCTTGACATAGCCTCACAGTCTCCACAATGCTACTCTGTTGTGTGATTTTTCTCTTAAATATTTGCAATTTCTCCTTGTACCTTGGCATGAGAAGCCCCAAAAGTAAATTCTTGCAATAGTTCAGACTGTTATCTTATACACACACGTATTCTTTTATCAATCCCCAAAAAATGATTCACGAATTCCACTGTATTTTATCAGTCATGATTTATATAATAAAATGATTCTTTTTTTTTCAAGAATTTTTCTTTTCTCTCCTGAGGCTGGGTTGAGAATGTAGTGATCTTCTTTTAGTTTCCCTGAAATGTTTTCTTGTTGTTCTTTTGCATGGGCAGGCACTGGGAATCGAACCCAAGTCTCCAGCAAGGCAGGCGAGAACTCTGCCTGCTGAGCCACCATGGCCTGCCCTAGTTCCCCTGAAATTTTAAGTGTTTGCATTAGGACATATGAATAAATGTGTCATAAATGTTTAGACAACTGCTTTGGCAGTAACAGATATCATCAGAAGGTACCAATCAAAAATCAACAGGCTGTAGTGGAGCACAGATGGGCTTCGGTATTACAGTGTACACCTGAGAGAAAAATCACAGCTCTACAAAGTGCCATATCACATTTGATTTCTTTATTCCTCATCGTTAAAATGAGACTGGAAATACACAGTACTAGCCAGTGTGTCAGGTGCTACACTAAGCACCTTATGTGTATTACCCCATTTAAACTCACAGTCACTTTTGGGGGTGGGTAAAATTATGTCTCCATTTCCCAGTGGAGGAACAAACCC
Source organism: Tamandua tetradactyla (assembly GCF_023851605.1). NCBI lineage: Eukaryota > Metazoa > Chordata > Mammalia > Pilosa > Myrmecophagidae > Tamandua > Tamandua tetradactyla. Next base: position 225,082,014 of record NC_135327.1, on the reverse strand, counting down.
AGAGGCATTGAATAACTTGGCCCCAATTCTCAGCTAAGTTACCTCTCTACTGCTCATCTCACTCTACCGGAAAGTAGAAATAACACCCCTAATCTCAAACTACCCACAAACATCCCTAGTCCTAAACTTCCCCACAGACAACTGAACAGAATAAAGCACCAGTGCTCTCCTCTAGGAAATGATCTCAATAATCAAATCCTCTGCCCCATCACAAAGTTTCATCAACTCTCTGAGTTGTCATTTATTCACCTGAAAATGTGAGATCTAGACCCCTATAGCCCTAATCCCTTTGCAGAGCAGCTGGGCATGGCTGGCAAAATAATGGCCTCCAAAGATGCCCATATACTATCTACAAACTGTGAATAGGTTGGGTTGCATGGCAAGTAGAAATTAAGTAGGTTACATTGCAGATGGAATTCAGGTGGCTAAGATAACTTTAAAATAGAAAGATGGATTATCTAGACAGTTCCAATGTAATCACAAGCATCCTTAAAAGTGGAAGAGGGAGACAGAAGAGGAGGTCAGGATAATGTAGTATGAGAAGGACTCGACCTTTGCCATTGCTAGCTTTGAAGATGGGGGAAGAGGCCACAAGCCAAGGAATGTGGGTGTCCTCCAGAAGCTGGAAATGGCACAGTAGTGGATCCTCGCTGACAGCCTCCAGGAAAGAATGCAGCCCTGCTGACATGTGGGTTTTAGCTCATAAGATCCTTACCAGACTTCTGACCTACAGAACTGTAAGATAATATATTTGTGTTGTTTTAAGTCGCAAGGCATGTGGGAATTTGTTTTGGCAGTCATAAAAAAACTAATATTCTGGGTGACATAGGAACATTCTGTAATCTCTCTGAACTTCAATTTTCTCATTTAGAAAACAGAGTTAATTCTGACCGTGGACCCTGGCCTTAAACTCAGTGAGAACCCTAACCCTGTCTTTGTTTGGATTGAAACTTTGCAATTAATTGAGTAACAAACCTGTAGGTGAAAAATAATAATAATAATCATTTGTATTTCTTTGCTTTCCAGCTTGCTTACATTATGGTTGCATTGTAAGATACAATGAACTAATATAGATAAAGAGCCTAGCACAGAGTTGGCCCTCAAGGGACTTTGTCTGCCTTCCATTCCCTATGCACCTTTGCCATAGGGAACCCCAAGTGTGTATGGTATTTGGCTGTTTCCAAATCATACCTCATACACATCCTGCAAGGGCAAAAGAACTAACATGCTGTAGACCTGAGTTATAGAGTTGTTTCAAGGATTTGAAGAAGAAACACAAGCTAGCTTGAATGAAAGCATGAGCAATTAAAAGAGACGACTGTCATTTAGTGGGATGAGTTGCCTGTTAAAAGTTTCACCTAGTTAATTTGTGAATTGCACCTTGTGCAATTTAGTACACTGATTTGCCCACAGGAACTTTCATGATTTTCTGCAGAAAAAGAAAGAGAGGCAGGGAAAAAAGAAAAACAAAATATTTACTGGGGAAATTCAGAGTCACCTAGAAAGTGGGGGCAGATAAAATTGAATTTCAAAGCAAATGAGTGTTGTCAATGTTAAATAGCAACGAGTAGGCACTCAAGGAATTGAATAAACTGCGGGGACAATGTATTGTGCAAAATAAGCCAGAAACAAAAGAACAAGTATACTTAAGCCTCTCTCAGAAAATACTTATAAGAAAATGGGAGCCTGGGTTGTAACCCTTTATAGCAGCCACGCTTAGTCTGAAGTTGCAAATGCATTTCCAGATTCTGAGACACTGAGATATGTATGTATCAGCTGGTATTTCTCTGGAACTTTGTGTAACTCTGTAACACCTAAGACCCAGAAATGGAGTGCTGCAGCCTGGAAAGTTGGCATAGCTCTTATTTAATAATAGTTAATTAACCATAAAAGAGATCAGGCCTCAATTAGAGTTTAAAATGAAGCCAATCTGTCTGGGTCTAAGGTAAATTGGAATGCAGGGTAAAAGATGATAGCGTATGTACTCTAGACCTTCATCCACTGTAGGAGACCAAGGGCAGAGAGGTTTATTATGTCCAGACCCTAAATGTTATGAAATAAATAATCTAAATCAACCTCTCTGGAGAGCTCATTCAAACAACCCAAACTCCTGGAGTCCAGAATGGGAATAAGGCCTTGTAATTCTGTATAGATTAATGTAATACCAGGGTACATCTCAGACCATGGTGGGCTGATAATTAAAAAGTATTGGGGGGTAGGCCACAGTGGCTTAGCAGGCAGAGTTCTCGCCTGCCATGCCAGAGACCTGGGTTCAATTCCCGGTGCCTGCCCATGAGAGGCAAAAAAAAAAAATCAAAAAAAGAGTATAGGAATAGTCCCTTGAGAGTCTGAAGGGGAAAAATACATATAAATATATATATAACAACTGGGGACTCCCAAGAAAATAGACCAAGCCCTGGATTTTGAGGCTAGCGCTCATGAAACTTATTTCTGTAGGGGATAACCTAAGACTGCCCATAATGATATGGCATCTATCTAAGCTCAACTCTGCAAGGAAAGTCATTGCCCTCCCCGCTATGTGAGACAAGCCATTCAGGGGTGAAAATCTCCCTGACAATGTAGATGTGACTCCCAGGCATGAGTCTGGCCCCGGCAATGTAGGATCATAGGATCGGCAAAGTCTTCTGGACCAAAAAGGGGAAAAGAAGTGTAATAAAATAAGGCATCAGTGGCCAAGAGAGATCAAACAGAGTCAAGAGGCTATTCTGGAGGCTACTCTTATGCAAGCTCCAGTTAGATAGTGCTAATTGCCATGACTTGTTAAAGCTCAATAAACATCACTCCTGTGGACTCTTAAAAACACCTAGGGCTTGAACCAAGACTCTATAAAAACTCTATAACATCTACTAGGTTTGCCTTCTTGGAACCTATAATTCCCAGAGGGTTCCTAGGTCAGATAAATCCTGAAACTAAGAGGGACCTGCCTCTCCAAACTTATCAATTAATTACATCCCTCTTTCCTATAGTATCAACACCCCTTCTCAACATGAAAATGTCAAACTGGGCATTGCCCAAAGATCTCTACAATTTAGGAGAAGGATTAAAGGAGAAGGAGGAGGTATAACAGAGAAAATGGGATTTAACAAATGGTATGGCTGCTGGATCACTATAGTAATATTCTGTCTAGTCTCTAGTGTTTTGGAGCAGCTAGAAGGAAAAATCTGAGATGGTAGAATGGTAGCACCTGACAAACTCTGGGATCTGTTCTGTAACTACTTGTTGAAGAGTCCTTTGAAAACTATTGCTTTTTTACTTTCTTTGTTTTTTATATATGTTATATTTCACAATAAAGAAGTAGTAATGAGTAGGTCATGATTAAATGCTTCTTGTATGGTCTCAGTATGTTCATTTCTCTCCTTTGCCTTCAACCCAATTTTTTACCCCAACATGAATGGCTGTTGATTAAACAGGTGAAAGTTACTTTTCTTGATAATGAGCTTCCAGAATCAATCTGTGTATGATTGATGGTTGAAAAAGAATTACCTTCTCTCATCTGAAATACTCGCTTGACATCTTGTATGAATACCAACCATAGCATAATTTGGAAAAGCAAGAATAGAGCACCCAAATCTAAAAGAAGCCAAGGAAGTGGCTAATAGTAGAGGTTGGATGAAGGAGTTTGTCTGTAGAATCTAAGTAGGAAAAATCATAGTGCCCAGGGGATCTCACTTTAAGCAAACTTTAATGTAGGATTGCTTACTTGTTTGCAGATAGATTCAGGCAGGGATACTTGAAAATAGGCAATACCCCTAATGTCTTTCAAAAAGTCTTTATTAAAAATGCAATTAATACTTGATTTTCCCAGAACACATCTGTGGCACCTATTCTTCCCTGGAAGGACCTTTATTGAATTACTTGTTCCTAGGTTTACAACTTTGCTTGCATTTGTTTTCTGTAACTTGAGCTCTTTCTACATTGTGTTAATGTGCAATCCATGGAAACTAAGTGTGAAGCTAAACTTCATTCCCTTGCTCTGAAAAGACGGGCACAATACCTTTCCTGCAATGAATCCCTTCAGAGCAGCAGAAATGCCTAAGCCCACGTAACCGACATTGCAGCAGCCCTGGTCTGATTTAAAGAGTGATCAATCACCATGAGAAAAGCTTGTTTGGGGTTTTGTACGCTGGCTACTTTTACTTTGGTTTAGAGTTGAATATCTGTGAATTCTCCATCTTTTTATACGGACAAGTGGGACTCACCAGATGTGTTAGTCAGGGTTCTCTAGAGAAACAGAACCAACAGGAGAGATGTGTAAATAGGAGATTTATAAAGGTGTCTCACACAATAGTGGGAATGGAAGAGTCCTAAATCTGTAGGGCAGGCTGTGAAGCTGGCGGGTCTGATGAAGGGTCTGGATGAACTCCACAGGAGAGGCTCGCTGGCTGGAGAAGCAGTGAAAGAGTCTCTCTCCTTCCTTAAAAGCCTGCAGCTGATTGGATGATCTCATTGTGACAGGCATGCCTTAGATGATTGCAAATACAATGAGCCACAGCTGCAATTAATTAACTGCTGATTTAATCAACCAGCACAAAATATTCAGCAATGGTCAGGCCAGTGCTTGCCTGACCAGACAACTGGGCATCATCATTTGGCCAAGTTGACACCAGAACCTAACGAGCACACCTGGTTCTCAGTAGTGGCCCCTGATGCAAGCCTCTCAGGTCTGTTTGGGGTAAGTAGCACTGTTGTCTGGAAGACAAGGAAAAGGTTTGTGTGATGTTCTTAAGACTTGGGCTATGGAAACCGATGGACCTGAGAAAATATGTTACTCATTTGGTAAGTTTGAGCATATTGCATAACTTCTTTAAATCTTAGATGTTTCATTTATTAAGCGGGAACACTAATAACGAACATATGTTAGCTACAAAATAAGTGAAATAATATGTGTGAAGAAATTAATCGGTGCCTAGAGCACAGCAAGCTTTCAATAAATGATGGCTGGACTGGACACTATTCCAAAATCTTGGGAGGGAGGGACAGTGGGACAAAGGGAAGGGCACTGGGAAGGACATGTGGGAGGGAAGGAGAGGGAGGGAGGGAGAAATAGGAGCCCTTTCCTCTTTCAATGTCCCTCCCTCGCCCCCTGCTGACCAGGACTAATACAGCTCTAGCTGACCAAGGAGAAATGTTTCAGGGCCCAGCTCCAGAGTCACACACCTTGGCACAGAAGAATGGATGTGGAGCTAAGAGGCACTAAACTGATCCAAGTAGATCACATTAAGGCACAAGTTTGGAGACCTGCTCAGACCCCACCAAGATGCTACTCTAGGCCATGTTTATGACCTCTTCTTTATGTGGGAATACTGGGACTACTGATAGACTACTGTCGGAATAGGGCTGCAGCTTCTATGAATGGAACTACAAGTTCCTGAAGGCTGTCCCTTCCCCTGTGCCCCAGCTCTTCAGAGAAATAGAATGCACCCACTGGTTCCTGGTTTGTCATGGCAGATAAGTCCCATCAAAGATCCAACGAGGTGTCTGCAGCCCGCCCGTGTCAGAGCTCCAGGACCACCGCTAGTCAGTCCCAGAGCATTCCCTGGAGCAGGACCAAGGAAGATCTGGAGTAAACACTGGCTACTGGAGCAAACTCACTTTGAATATTTTAAAATTTAGTGAACCAGTGTTGTGAATTGTTTAATTGGACTCATCAGCTATCTCAGCAAAAATAAACCAGTTCCTATTGCAATTTGATTTAACTTCCCAATGACACAATCACGCAATGAATTAGTTGAAAGGTTCTGGGAAATAATTTCCAGTGAAAAATTTAAAAATAGAATTTCATCACCCAGGGTCTCCAGGGGCTCAAGGGACTTGATTTAGGTATAATAACTCTATTTTTCTCTCCCTACTTCTGAAATTTGGTGCATCTCTGTTAATTCCTGAGACCACGGCAGGAACCTGCAGAGGCCTGGAGAGGCCCTGTTGGTTAACTCCAGCCTGGGGAAGTCTTTTATGGCCTGGAAGCTTATTATTCCTGAACCAAGCAAGAAACCTGCTGTGGGTCCAGCCCTGTGCAAAGGGCCTAGGGAGGTTGCTATAGAAATAGGCAGCCTCGCAGGACATGCAATCATAAGAGCCAAGAAAGGGGGCTAAATTGGTGGCATGAACATTAACTATGAAAGATACTCAGAAAGGGATGATGACTAACCTATACATCTCTGGGCAGGACACACGGAGGTGGAAGTGTGGACTTGGCCTAAGGCTTTGCTGACTTTGTGTGTGTGTGGCCAGAGGGACGTGCAGCGTTCCAGCAATGGAAGGAGCATGAAACAGGCAATGTGATGGTGGGGACCAGTTCTAGGCCACCCACTCATCAGTTCTGTGACTTTAGGCAAAGCACCTGAAATGAGAATGATGACAGATGATTTATCCTCACAAAATAAGACTGTGTAAACAGTAAGGTTCTATCCACATTAATCATCATTAGAAAGGCATACTAAACAAGATATGTGACTAATAGGAGTATCTCTTTTCCTGGTCATACCTGATGAGAGTCAATTTGAAAAGAATTTCATGTAAATGAATTTGAAAAAAAAATCCATTCCCATTGTATAATTTGCTGGGAATAAAAGGCAATAGCAAATGAAACAATATTCCAGGTTGATGTACTTACATTTGTTTATTCTTTATTTTAAACAAAAGAATGCAGAGATTCTTTTAAAGCTATAAGAAACCATGCCAAGTGTCCAGGTTTCTTCGGCATATGACAGCTGGGAATCCAGGATGAGTTGAAGCCTCTATTTTTAGTTTTTAGTCACAGGATAAAAAGCAGACCTTCCTGTGGGAATCATCTACTCTGAGTCATACCACACAATCAGGATAAAACAGCTCTATGACCCAAAGCATTCATTACCTGTAAAATGAAGAAGCAGCAGTCCTAATGACTCCTTTCCCAGCAACCTTAAAGCTCAGTGGCCTTCTGAGAAGAGCATGTTGCCTTGACAATGGCCAAGCATCAGACCTTCCCTTTCAATTGGAAAAGAGCAGGAAGAGCCTTAAACAATTCAATATGAATTAGATATGAGAGATTAATTTAAATCCAAGACAAGTAAAAAAAAACAACTGACCATTCTAAAGATTATCCAACAAATTGTTTGCTGATGTTTACACTTTCTGCCCAAACCTGAGCTGATACGTCTATGCTTCTGTGGTCTAAGATGAAACACTTGGCTGCTCTGAGAATGTGATCACAGAAACCATACTAGGTACTAGATATTGTCTAGGAGTCATGGGCTCTGACTCAGAAATTTAGGTGTCATCTGACTTAAACCTCTTCATTTTTCAAAGTAAGATAATAGACCCATAGAAGTTTTTTTTTTGTATGCTATATGGTGGGGTTCACGTTTCATTCTTTTTTCCGTGTGAGTATCTGTTATTGCAGCACCATTTGTTGAATTTTTCATTTGTTTTGGGAAGTGCATGGATTGGGAATCAAGCCCTGGGCTTCCGCATGGCAAGTGAGAATTCTACCACTGAACTACCCTTACATCCCCAACAGACCCATAGAATTTTAACAACTTGCTCCAGTCACATAACAAGTTAGAGACAGAGGAAGATGTGGAGTCCACAACACAGAGACATTCTAAGACTATAAATGATGGTTAAGATCCTGCTTTTCAACAGGAGAAAGAGTAGATTCCCAGAACTACAGATAACTGTAATGGAGAAATCACTGATTCACGGGGGAGAGGAATGAGGCAGGTCATCTACTATGAGTTGCTCATTTCAGAGACGAAAACATGGGACGCAGTTGAGCGAGGTGCTTGCCGGGCAGCATTCAGTTTCTTAGGGCGAGAACCCCCATTTCCTGATCTTTGCATGTGGATCTGTCTGCTTCACAAGCATTGAGATTCTTCTCAGGCAAGGCTCTAGAATAGATTATTAAACAGATGGCTTGGGAGCATTTAAAAAAGAAAGCAATCATTAGCAACCAGCATGGGTTCAGTTAGAACAAGTAAGCCATGCCAGGCTAACCTCATTTCCTTTTGAATATGGTTACAAACAAATGTGCACAGTACTGCGTATGCTGAAATGGGGGCTTTCCAACAGCATTGAAGGAGGCTGTTCTCACCCAGCCTAAGGTCACAGCCAAGGTCTTGTTTAAGTTCTTCCTCTCCTTGTATCCCCCCGCCTGTGCTTTCCTTTTGCTTTTTTTGATTGTAGGAACCCTACAATCCTCTGCTTCCCTACTTAAGGCTGGTGTCACCACCGAGAATCTACATTGCTCTTTTTATGACCTTTAATCTCTCCAAATTGGAGATAAAGGATTCCTGTAATTGTAGGACTTGTTTTATGTGTAGATGATAAATACTGGGGAGAAGATACATAGGCATAATTAATATCTTTAGTGGGAAGATATTGAGATTTTTTTAATTCAGCTGGTGTTTTTTCCGGTGCTATTATGCATCCTCAAAAGTCAAGAGCCCCACCGCGGTGGCTCAGCGGGCAAAGTGCTTGCCTGCTATGCCGGAGGACCTCGGTTCGATTCCCGGCCCCAGCCCATGTAACAAAAAACGGAGAAACAGAATACAATAAAAAAACAAGAAAATGTTTAAAAATGTTTCCCTTTCTTCCTTCCTTCCTTCCTTCTATCCTTCCTTCCTTCTCTCTGTCTTTCCTTTAAAAAAAAAAAAAAAAGTCAAGAGCCCCAGTAAAGAAGCCCATGCAACACTGCTTCATGGTATGAGCATGGTTATGGACATGAAAGGTAGATGAATCTTAAGGGGATTTTGAAAAATTTGCAATGAGAGGAAAATGAATCTATCTAAATCTTTGCCAAATCTCTATCTTAGGCTAATCTTACTCAGTTACATTGCTGACAACCAGGATGCTGAAGGGCAGCATAAGGTCACTAAAGTTTCCTAGACTAGGGAAGGTGACCTAGGAGTCTTAACAGAACACATAGCAAACCTTGACTTCCATAAACTGTTGCCAAAAGTTCTATGATCTCCTTGTCAAGTATTATGACAAGACTGTGGGACACAGAGTGGCATGTGTCCATCAATGGTTCTAGAGTTCTCTAGAAATTAACCACTGTATTAGTTAGGGTTCTCTAGAGAAACAGAATCAACAGGGAACACTCGCAAATATAAAATTTATAAAAGTGTCTCCTGTGACTGTGGGAATGCAGAGTCCAAAATCCACAGGTCAAGCTGTGAAGCCGACGATTCCAATGGAGTGTCTGGACAGACTCCACTGGGGAGGCTTGCCAGCTGAAGCAGGAAAAGAGCCTGTCTCTTTTGAATCCTTCTTAAAAGGCTTCCAGTGATTAGATTGAACATCACTCATTGCAGAAGACACTCCCCTTGGCTGACTACAAATGGAATCAGCTGTGGATGCAGCTGATGTGATCATGATCTAATTCTATGAAATGTCTTCATCACAACAGACAGGCTAGCACTTGCCCAACCAGACAAACAGGTACCACCACTTGGCCAAGCTGACACATGAAGCTGACCATGACAGTCCACCCCTTGTCAACTTGGCAGCTATACATATATCGCCTTAAACCATACCTAATTTCTAAATAAAAAACATTAAAACACATTTTTTTCTTTCACCTAACAACACTCAACTGTCCTGCATATGACTGGTAACTCTCCGGAAAAGGGTGCAAGTGCCTGGGTAATATTCATTCTTAAACTTGATATCTTACAACTTAAATAGTATAACAGGAACAAAACAGGATCACAGTCCTCATTTCTGTAACTGATCATGTGGTCATAGTTCATATTTATCACTACCTTCTTCCACTACCTATTCCATGTTCCTTTTACCCTCAGCAAGCACTTCAGCTGGCCGTAGTTCTTTGCCTGGTGGGGTGACCCAAACCTTCATTCCTGAAGTTTCAGACCCATTGGTAGTCCTGTCTGGATTGGGTTGTTGCAGTTTTCCATTGATTTTAATCACAGGGCATGGTAGTACTAAAAGATGCCCTAGGGGATCTCCTATATTCCAAGAAAACTCTTCTTTACCTCCATTGTATAGTTGCAGTCCTATTTCCCCCTGATAGTCAGGGTCAATCACCCCAGACAATAATGCAGTCCCCTTCTTGGTTTGTTGATCCAGGGGCATGAGTAGCCCAAAGTGACCAGGTGGTAGTCTTAGATTCCAGTTCAATGGAATCATTGTTGTTTCTCCTGGTGGAAGCACTTCCCCTTTTGGAACTAAAGCCTGTAGACCAGCAGAGCTCAGGGTCACAGGGACAAGAAGCAAAAATTTTCCTAGTGGATCACTAGGGAATAGTGAGTGGTGCCACTCCCATTTCCACCCCTTGGTTCCTGGACCCATGGATCTTGGCTATGGAAGAAACAGCACCATACAGCAGATGCTGATTCAGAGCATACACAGCTTCCTGGAGAACATTACCTCAATCTTTCAAGGTATTGCCACCTAGTTGGCACCATAATTGACTTCTCAAAAGACCATTCCACCATTCTTTCAATCCAGCTGCTTCTGGATGATAGGGAACATGGTAAGACCAGAGAATTCCATGAGCATGCGCCCATTCCCATAGTTCATTTGCTGTGAAGTGTGTTCCTTGATCAGAAGCAATGCTATGTGGAATACCATGATGATGGACAAGGCATTCTGTAAGCTCACAGATGATAGTTTTGGCAGAAGCATTGCGTGCAAGGAAAGCAAACCCATATTCAGAGTATGTGTCTATTCCAGTTAGAACAAATTGCTGCCCCTTCCATGAAGGGAGTGGTCTAGTGTAATCAACCAGTGTGATGTCTTGTGGGAGGAAGAAATGATCAAGGTCCCTGCGGACAAGATTATGACATAGGGCTGGAGAGTTGATATAAGTAAGACAGTAAAAGTATATTGCTGACCTTGCCAGCTGAAAACAAACTGTTTCTGGTGGTCCTTACTAACACCTATTGAGAAAAAAGCATTTGCCAGATCAATAGCTGCATACCAGGTACCAGGGATGTATTGATGTACTCAAGCAACGATACCACATCAGGAACAGCAGCTGCAATTGGAGTTACCACCTGGTTGAGTTTACAGTAATCCACTGTCATCCTCCAAGACCCATCTGTTTTCTGCACAGGCCAAATAGGAGAGTCAAATGGGAATGTGATGGGAATCACCACCCCTGCATCCTTCAAGTTCTTCAGAGGGGCAGTAATCTCTGCAATCCCTCCAGGAATCCAGTATTGCTCCTGATTTACTATTTTGCTTGGTAGGGGCAGTTCTAGTGGCTTCCACTTGGCCTTTCCCACCATAAGAGCCCTCATGGTGTGAGTTAGAGAACCAACGTGGGGATTCTGCCAGTTGTTCAGTATACCTATACCAATCATACATTTTGGAACTGGGGAAATAACTACAGAATGGGTCCAGAAGCCCACTGGACCCACTGTGAGACAGACCTGAGCTAACACTCCATTGATCACCTGGCCTCCATAAGCCCCCACTCTGACTGGTGGACCAGAGTGATGTTTTGGGGCCCCTGGAATTAATGTCACTTCTGAACCAGAAATCCCCGAAATATCTGATCATTTCCTTTTCCCCAGTGCACAGTTACCCTGGTAAAAGGCCATCTTTCTCCTTGGGGAAGGCTTGGAGAAAGATTAACAGTATAAATCTGTGGCAGTGTAACAGGGTTCTCCCCCACAGAGACCTGGCTACCACCTTATTCAAGGGGCTATGGGTCTGTAAACTGTCTCAAGTCTGGAAATTGATTAAGGGGCCATGACTCCATGTTTTTGTAATTCAGGTTAGACTTCTGTTCACTTGACCTTGAACTCTTTTGTTTATACAGCTCAAACAAGAATTTAGTAGACTGCCCTTCTATTGTATTTCTAGATACCCCATGATTTACTAGCCAATGCCACAAATCTCTGCAAGTCATATAATTTTGATGCCTGCTTTGAGTTTGTTGTCTATAATAATAGCCACGTCTACCCTGTCTTCGGTGATTAAGCACTGCCATTTGGCTTCTGCCAACTCAGGATTCCATCATTCCCATTGTGTTTAAGGATTCCAGCTCAATGACAGCAGTTCCTACAGTAATATCTGACCTACATAGAAGTGCAAATGCAGAGCTCTTCAGGGATGATGGTGCTAGTCTCACAAATTTATTTCTCACTGTTCTGGTAAAAGGTGCATCCTCTGGACATTCCTGGGGTGTAAGAGCAGGCTTTGCATGATGAATCCAGTCTAATATTCCAATTTCTCTAAGACTTTGGATCCCCTCATCTACAGTATACCAGGGCAATTCTGGCATTTCAACCTCAGGTAATGTTGGCCACCTTTTGATCCATGTTTCAACCAACCATCCAAACAAACTGTTAATACCTTTTCTAACCCCTCGAGCTATAACATTGAATGCAGAATCTCTGCTTAGTTGGCCCATATCAATAAATTCAGTTTGATCCAGCCTTACATTCCTCCCACCATTATCCCACACCCTTAAAATCCATTGCCACACATATTCCCCTGATTTCTGTCTATATAAATTGGAAAACACAGTTCTTTTGGAGTATAATGTACTTCTTCATGTGTGATACTTTGTACCTCACATTTAGGGGTCTGTTGGGACTTTAGTCTAGGTATAGGTCTGAAAGAAATGATGGGTGATAGGGGTGGGTCATGAAAAGAATTAGAAATATCTTCCAAGCTATTTGCTTCAGGGCCTTCATTTGCAGTTTCTTCTGGTGAAACAGGATTAATCACTCTAGGGCTAATCCCTTCAGGAGGAGGTTGGGTGACCAACTCCTCAAGGCAGGCTGGAGGTGGGGCAGCTATGTCCTCAGGGCAAAATATTACAGGATTATCTAGAGAAGACTCGGCATGACCTAGGATTTCAACCTCATCCCCAACATCATTATCAATCCATATATCACCATCCCAGTTTTCAGGGTCCCACTCCTTTCCAATCAATGCCCTCACTTTAACGGCAGACACCATGCGACATTGAGATTTCAGTTTATGTTGTAAAGTTGCTACTCTAACAATAAGATTCTGAGTCTGATTTTCAGAAATCTGAAGTCTCCAGTTACAGGAAATAAGATCTTCCTTCAGGATACTCATAGAAATGTCTACATCTGTCAGATGGTGCTTCAGCGTCTCATTTGAAGCCTTAAGCCCATCCCTTTCACTCCTTAATGTAACCAGTGTATCTGACAACAACCAGCCAACATCTCTATACCTCTTATTTCCACAAAATTCTGTAAAGGTGTCAAAAATATTATCCCCCGGAGCCTGGCTTCATACAAACGAAGCATTAGGAGAATCGAATGGTGATATTTTGACTATCTCTTTTGCCAAATCACTCCATGGATTGGAGGGTCACTCTGATTATGGGAATAAAAGTTCTTAGTGCCTTTGAGTCCAGTTAGAGTAGAAAACCATTCATAAAAACCCATTTAATATTCTTTTTCTTAAGAACCTTTCCTGGTACCAAGATATATTAGTTAGGGTTCTGTAGAGAAACAGAATCAACAGGGAACACTCACAAATATAAAATTTATAAAAGTGTCTCACATGACCATGGGAACACAGAGTTCAAAATCCACAGGGCAGGCTATGAAGCCGACGATTCTGATGGAGGGTCTGGACGAACTCCACAGGAGAGGCTCGCCAGCTGAAGCAGAAAGAGAAGAGTCTGTCTTTTCTGAATCCTCCTTAAAAGGCTTCCAGTGATTAGTTTGAGCATCACTCATTGCAGAAGACACTCTTCTTGGGTGACTACAAATGGAATCAGCTGTGGATGCAGCTGACATGATCATGATCTAATTTTATGAAATGTCCTCATTGCAACAGACAGGCCAGCACTTGCCCAACCACACAGACAAGTACCACCACTTGGCCAAGTTGACACATGAACCTGACCATGACAACCACTGTGCTCTGTTCTTGGATCTTTAGTGTTCAATTGATGACAAGGATGAAAACATATATTAGATGCTTATCAAACTAGTAACCACAAATTTAGACTTGACTTAAATAACAATTTATACTGTGCAAAGATGGAGCAGCCCAGGCAAGAATCAGTTCCCATGGCTAGAGGTGGTGAACTAGAGGCTGAATGAACATTGGTGAAGACATAGCCCAGGGGATTTAATAAATCTATGAGGATTCTGGGCTGAATAATCTTCAAGAATTCTTTCTATTTTATAATTTGATTAGTCTAACATAAGGGTCCACGAAAATATCTGAAATGCAAATGCATACCATTTATTAACAGTTAGGAAAATTAACATGGGCTTCTTTTTCTGTTATCCTCTCTCAGTTTTCTTTGTCCAAGGTGACTCCTGGCATATGTGTTCAATATGCTCAAGCCCTGGGGAAATAACTCTGAGCAGATCAGGAGACAATGGGGAGTCTCTAGGTCAGAGAGGTGAGAATGAATCATAAATAGATGTAAAACTTATATTCACATGGCAATATTCAGATGGAAAAAATGTTCCAGAAGAAAAATGATCTGTTTATTCTGGGATATTTTAGCTTACAGGAAAAAAAAAAAGACTTAAATGTAGAAAGTGTACCTAAATTATACTTTCATTTTAAATCAGAGAACTTGTGATGAGATGTCCCTCTGATCATTTTTCCTTCTTAAGGACATCTCCAGGGTGTTCTCAAACAGATATGTAGCAAGAGAAGCCCTCTCTCTATAGATTTTGGAAAGGAGCCTACGTGCGTATGGTTCCCTGGAAGTTGGTAAGCATTCACGTATCTGGGTTTTTAGATGTCAAAATCCCTCCTACCAGAATCAACCTCAATGGTACAGAAATTATTTATTTAACATCTGCAACATCCTCACCATTTTCTTAAACACTGCAGTCCGAACAATAGAAAAAAAGAAAAATAGAAGGCATTGCTCCTACAATTTAGGGTCTCCTTAGTTAGTGGCAGAAGAAGTGCATTTAAACACAGGCTGTCCTGGGCCACTGAGGCACAGTAGACAAGGAGTCAGAAGAAAGGCACCCTGTCTAGCTCTGTGCTTTCCCAGTTATGAGTCCTCACATTCAAATTCCACATTCTCTAGGAATTTCAGTTTTCTAGTAAGCAAAGAATGAAGATAATTGCACTTTTATTTTCTAACATTGATTCATTTAGCAAGTATTTATTGCACATCTATTTTGTGTCCGACACTGGCAGGGCTTGGGGATTCAGATGTGAAAAAGACAAAATCTTTCCCTTTGTGGAGTTTCCTTCTGCTGGGTGATGAGAAAACAAAAGTAAACACATACACCAAGGAGGCAAGGATAGCCTGTGATAGCAGCTCTGAAAGGACAGTGTGATTCGGCAGTCACAGACTGGCTTCTTGGATTAGAGATGGGGGAAGGATTCTTGGGGGTTGGGAATATTGGAACTGAAGACTGAAGGATGAGAAGAATTCAGCCATACAAAGGGCTTTTGGAGTGGATGCATCATCAAGTGTGAGGGGCCTCAGAGAAGGTTGTATTTGGGATGCTGGAGAACTTGAAGGGGACTGGTGTGGCTGGAGGGCAGGGTGCCAGAGAGAGCATGGACGGAGAGGTCTGAAGAGACCAGATAATGCCAGGCCTTTATGTCATGTAAGGTTTTTCTGAAGCACTCCAGAAAACAATAAGGATTTTAAGTAGGACTGATGCATGTTGTAGGTTATTGTGCTGGTTTGAAAGGATGTATGGACCCTAGAAAAGCCATGTTTTAATCAAAATCCCATTTCATAAAGGTAGAATAACCCATATTCAATACTGTATGTTTGAAACTGTAATCAGATCCTCTCCCTGGAGATGTGATTTAATCAAGAGTGGTTGTTAAGCTGGATTAGGTGACAACATGTCTCCACTCATTTGAGTGGGTCTCGATACATTTTTGGAGTCCTATAAAAGAGGAAACATTTTGGAGAATGGAGATTCAGAAAGAGCAGAGAAAGCTTCAGCACCCTGAAGCAGAGAGTCCATCAGCCAGCGCTATGGAGATGAAGAAGGAAGATGCCTCCTGGGGAGGTTCATGAAACAGGAAGCCAGGAGAGAAAGCTAGCAGATGACGCTGTGGTTGCCATGTGCCCTTCCAACTGAGGGAGAAACCCTGACTGTGTCTGCCATGTGCCTTCTCAGATGAGAGAGAAACCCTGAACTTCATCAGCCTTCTTGAACCAAGGTATCTTCCCCTGGACACCTTTGATTGGACATTTCTATAGACTTGTTTTAATTGGAACATTATCTTGGCCTTAGAACTGTAAACCAGCAACTTATTAAATTCCCCTTTTTAAAAGCCATTCCGCTTCTGGCATATTGCTTTCAGGCAACTAGCAAACTAGAACTGTTACGATTTTTAAATCTCACTCTAGCTCTGACATGGAGAATGGGTGGTAATAACATCAGGAATCTAAGTAGGAAGACAAGGTCAGTGGCATTTAAAGTTGTCTAGGGAAAAATAGTAAAGATATGAGCTAGAAGAGTGAGATAATTTAGAGGTGGAGATATTTTAGAGGTGGAACTATTTTAGAGATATTTTAGAGGTGGAGCTGATCAGGTTGTCAACTGAAGGCCGTGATGATATTGTATGGATAATCCAACGAAAGATAAATGAATTGGAGAAAGTCCAAGTGTCCATGCAAACACAAGGCAATGCTTTTCAATAATGCCATACACCAAAATGTGTGGTTAAGATTATAAAAGTCTACTCTTGGTAGACTTGCTTGCTAAACTTATTCTTGGGCATAAAGAGCAGAGAGTCACATACACAAAGTGACAGCAAGTGGAAACCTCATTCACCTACCCTGTGACTGAGGGGCTCCCCTGGGTCCTTTCAGCAGGGAGACAATAATCACTCTTCTGGGTCCCTCCCACTGGACTCACCTGCCGTGGCCAAGCTAAAGCTGCTCCCTTGGAGACTGGCTCACCTGACAATGTCATGATTGGTTACCAAGAAGGGCACACCACCCCCATGCAGGGATGCCACCTGGGACATCCTTGGCAGCCTTTTGACTTCTATAGGGCATTGTGACCTGTAGATGATGCCTCCTGATGCCAAAGTATCAATGCATTTCTCAAAACCCAAATCAAACTACTTACATGATAATGTGTAGAAAAATTAAGTGGTGTATTAACTGATTTTTTTCATCTTTTGCTATAAAGATGGGCCTTATTTAGACATAGCCAAGAATCACTGCTCCACAAAGAACTGAGAGCTGCCCTGATTCTGAAGGATGCTATAGATAAACATCAGTTTTATTTCCAAGAGCGCTATAGGACCAAAATAAATAATCTGCAGTCTGTACATTCATTTATACACACATACTGTACCTTCTCTAGATGAAATAATTCACACAACAGATTGAATTCAATATGCTTTCCCTGAAGATGTGACTCTGAAGTACAGAAGTGCTATTACCTAAAATTAAAAAGATAAGAATATTAATTGCACAGTGATTCTTTTGCCTCATTATGTCCACTGATGATGTTTAATCACAAAGCAATCCAAACAAGTATCCTGGTTTAATTAGAAAATATGTGGATGGATTTTCATATTGTGGGCAAGTCTCATCACAAGTAAGAAATTAACAGCTTTAGTCAGGGAAAATGTCTTTGGAACGCCTTAAGTCCCCTTGAAATCATTATTTACTTTCTAGATATTGCAAGGCAGAAAACAGACACCAGCCGAAGGAAGGCAATTCATTTTCCATTGAATTAAGAAAGACTACCTAAAATGATATAACTCAAAGTTAGCATGGCTAGCACCAATTATTAATAGGTTGTAACTTTTATCATACTTTTCTGAAAGTAATTTAGCAATAAATCAAAAGCAATAAAAAACTTCATACCGTTTACATACTTTTGACTCAACTTATGAAATTGTAGCATAACAAAATATTCAAAAATTATTTAAAAACTAGACACACAAATATTTCAGATCATTATTCATAACAGCAAAAACTGGAAGAACCCTATATATACAAAAATAGGGTGGTGATTAGCTAAATTATGCACATCCATTCATTCTGATATTGGAAAGGCAACTAGTTCCAGAGGTCAAAGCAAAGATGGGGCTGGATCTGGGGTACAACTGGGAGAACCAAACAAGGTAAAGAGAGTGAGTGGTCATGAGAGAAAACGAAGAAAAAGCACATCCAAAAGTGAACGTTCAGTGAACTCAAGGTCTAAGAAAAGACTCTCCCAGAAAAGACTCTCCCTGTCTGTTGACAAACTTGGAAATTAGCTAAATGGAGTGCAAAAGCCACTCTCCAATCCCACCTCTGTGCATTCTGTGTGGGTTAGTAATGCAGAACAGAAATGTGACGCTTTGTGAAGGCTACAATTGTATATTCTTCTGGACTCTGTTTTTTAACCACTAAGAAAGCATGGCACTGAGTTTCCAGCTGTGAAGACAGCTAAACATACCTGCTAAGTGTCCATGCCTCTATTTTACATTCCTATGAAAATCCCTAGAAACCAAGAAAACAAAGAACAATAATTGGTAAATCCAAGATGCCTTCATATCCCCTTCAAAATGTTAATTACCAATCCTCTAGGAGCATCAAACACGAGGCCATATGACTGTTTTTTTTCCTGCCAAGTTCACCAATTAATGGTAATGAGCTATAGTCATAACTTGAAAGTGCCCTAGTGATCATTTCCATCCGAAATGTACTTTCCATTGTGCTCCCCAATGAATCTGTGTCCCCCAGCACTCTGAAAACCATGTTCTACTGCAAACGTGCCAGGGTTGGTGTGGTAGATGGAAGCTGTATGTTGCCCAGGAAAGGGCATGTTGTTTTAATCCATTCCTGTGGGTGCAGGCCTTTTGATCTGGTTATTTCAATTGAGATGTGCCCCACCTCATTCTTATCCTCTTACCAGATTTCTTTACAGGAGAATAAAACACATACAGAAGCTAAGAGATGAAATTAACAGATTCGCACAAAGAAAAGCCCTGGGTAAGCTAAGAGAGGACCCATAGAAAACGAGGAAATCACTGATGCCAGAAGCTGAAAGCAACAAAACCTGGGAAAGAAGCACCAGCAGACATCACCATCTGCCTTTCCATGCCACAGAGGTGTCCTGGATGCCATCAGCCTGTCTTCAGAGTCCTGGTATCCTCCTATGATGCCTTGAGTTGGACATTCGCCTAGACCATAAACTGTAACCTAATAAATCCCCATTTAAAAGCCAACCCATTTCTGGTATATTGCAATCTGGCAGCTTTAGCAAACTGAAACAGTCAGGAAGAGGGGAGCTTTACTCTCTGAGCTCCTGGGCTCTGAATCACTGGCTTCTCTGTCTGTCTCTCTGGGAACTTAAGTATGATTTATAAGTAAAAGCCACCATGGGGGTCACAAGGAGGCACAATTTATCTCTACGTTTTCACATTATCTTGTTATCCTGTTGTTGCCTTGAGGCTCTTAAAAATAACACTTTAAAAAGATTCGCATTTCTGACCTATAAAGGAAGTTCTTTTCTTTTCTTTTCTTTTTTTAACACCCTACCTTGTTAGACAATGGATCGGATCAGCCGATGCTTGTTAGAATACAACAGGATTAAGAAAGAAAGAAATGGGTGAATCAGGACAAAGAAAAAACAATGGTAGAAAAATAAATTCCTGCTGGGATCCGATAACATCCAGCATGCTTTTATCAATGTCCTGAGAAACTGAGCTGTATAATTGATTTGTAGCTCCCCAGCTTCCAAAGTACAAATGGAGAACTGATTATTATCACTAACATTTATGCTTTATAGGGGAAGTTTCCAAAAAGAGGCTTTGGTGGGATAAGGTTATCTTCCCATCATGTGTATCTGATTACTCACAGATTTTTCTATTTAAAGATGGTTAATGAAAATTTTCTTAGCGAATCAATTTGGTTAAAAGCGCAGATCAACCCGCATGCCCTGACTCAGCATCAGAAAGTGACTTGGGAGCATTAGCTGCAGCTGAAACCATCCTCATTCTGAAGCTTTTACTCGTCGGATGGGTGATAGGGCGTGTGACCATATGGGAGTGCAAATAAAAATACTGGGGTTCAGGGTTGATAACATCTTTGCATCATGCATTTCCACACAAGTCAGTGCCCTTCAAAAAAATGCAACAGTGAGCTAAAATAAACAAATGTATCACAGAGCTGGCTAGGCCCGGAGCTGCTTCTGTGCTGATGCAGCACTCTTGCAGGAGGACGCCAGGCACAACTCAACATCTGTCAGGAGTGTCCTCGCAGAGCCGGAGGGATATTTGAATATTATAAGGATACGGCTGGTTAATGTCAAGGCTGGAATTACTGCCACCCCATCCTGTGCAGGGAAAGAGCCTGGTGGTTTAGTCCCCAAGACACAGCTGTCTTTACTGTTGGTTTGTTTTGTATTACAACTTCATTGAGGCATAATTGACATCTAAGAAGCTGCTCATATTTAAAGGGAACTATCTCATGAGGTTTGAGATAATATACTCCCATGAAATCTTCACCACCATCAAGTTAATGAATGTTCTTATCACCCACAGAGCATCTCTGGCCACCTCTCCAGCTCTCTCTTCAATTACCCTTGTTTTCCCTCTGCCTGCTCCCATTAGAGAAGGGAGGATTGACTTTTCAGAATGGAACTCCTCATCCCACAATGGGTTGTTTGTATCACCTGCTCTTTTAAACTGTGACCCAATGATCTCTTCACGTTTATAGGAACGCTGACAGGACTTCCTCTCTGGGAGAGGCCTCGGGCTTGGGGACTGTGTCCGGGCAGAGCGTGGGGTGGTGGGACCTGCGGGGCAGGAAGAATAAAGAGGGAGAAAAGAAAAGAGAGAGGAAGGAGAGAAGGAGGGGCAGAGAGAAAGAAAATACTAATATTAAAAGACAGAGGAAGAGAAGACAGAAAACACGGTAGAGCAGATTTGGCTAAAAGACATGGCGTGGTGAAGAAACAAAAGAAGGTCTTGAAATGGGCAGCATGGGGTGCTGCAACTGGGTAAGGAGTCTCAGATGCCAGGGGTGACTCGGACGCAGAAACAGGCCCTTGACCAGCACCAGCTGCAGAGAAAAACTTTCCTTCTCAAAACACTGGAGCTGTTTTTGTTTTCAAGTTAAATGAGCCTGAACCTGCAGAGCTGGATTGTCAGATGAATGTTGTTGGTGCAGAGTTTCTTCAGTGCCGGAGCGAGTTTCCAATCAGGCTTGGCGATCCATTTGCCACACGAATAGCAATTTATTAATAAAAAAGGAAATGAAGTCTCAGAATCCCTGTTCATGATGAGCTCATCCATTTCCCTAGAAAAGGAACTCTGCAGGGACAATGCACTACGATGTCTTCTCTGCGCCATGCTTTACATGGCACAATTCAAATGGCTGGGTTTTTTCCCCGAGAATTTCTGCATTTAAATGTCATATCCAGCTGCTCTAATTGCCTAATTGTGAGTCTTTATTTGTCAACAGATTTTCAAGTAGTTTCTGATTCAAAATAACCAGGCAACTCTGCTAGGTGCGTTTTATTCTGGAAAGCAAAGCTGGGGTGACAGCAGGGAGACCAGGAGGAGAAACACTCATACTTTTTTTAAAAGAACTTTATTGAGGTATGATACATTTACAGTTTAATGAATCTGACAAATGTACACTCCCATGCCACCACAACCATAAGTAAGAGATGGAGCATTTACACCACCCCAAAGAGTTTGCTTGTTTTCCTTAGCAATAATGCCTCCCCCAACATCCATCACCCACAGCCAGTGATCTGCTTTCTGTCTCTAAAGATTAGCATGGATTTTTCTAGAAGTTCATATAAATGAAGCATATGGTGGCTTGGAGCAATGTTCCCCAGAAAAATATGTTCTTAAACTTAATCCATTCCTGTGGGTGTGAACCCATTGTAAATAGGACCTTTTGATGAGATCACTTCAGTTAGGGTGTGGGCTAAATGAGTCAGAACGGGTCTTAAACCTATAACTGGAGTCCTTTATAAGCAGAATGAAACTCCAGCATGGAGAAAGAAAGCCAGAGGGAGCAGCCAGGAGCCAGAAGTCAATGGAGCCCAGAGAAGCCAGGAGAGGCCGCCATGCACATCACCAGGTGACAGAAGGACCACCAGCAGCCACTCCCAGAATGCCACAGTCTTCTGGGAGAAAGCATCGCTTTGATGATGCCTTGCTTTTGGACTTCTCTGTCCTCAAAACCATTAAATTCCTGTCGTTACGGCAGCCCATTGTGTGGTATTTGTTTAAGCAGTCAAGAAACTAAAGCAAAGCGATGCTTTTTTTTTTCAGGTCAACATAATATTTGAGATCCAATCCACATTGTTGTATGTATCAGTAGTTCATTATTTCTCATTGCTGGGTAGTATTCCATTGTATGAGTATTCCACATGGACATTTGGGTTGTTTTCTGTTTCAAAAGTTTATTATGAATAAAATTTCTATGAATAAAGTTTCTATGAATATTAATGCCTAAATATTTATGTTGACGTATATTTTCATTTCTTTTGGGTAAATACCTAGGGGTAGAATTACTCTTTCATATGGTAAGTGTATTGGGAACTTCCAAACTGCCACACTGGCTGTACACTCTACATTCCTGTGCCTGTTCGAATCTATGGTGGACCCCAGAAAAGCCATGTCCTTTAACCCTCTTTGCTGGCTGGGAGCTTTTTGATTGTCCCCATGGAGATGTGGCTCATCCAATTGTGGGTGGTAACTTTTGATTAGATGGTTTTCTTTGAGATTTGTCTCTACCCATTCAAGGTGGGGTTGCTTACTGGAGCCCTTTAAGAGGGAACTATTTTGGAAAGAGCTATAGATTCCACCAGCCAGCGACTTTTGGAGATGAAGAAGAATGTCCTCAGTTAGCTTCATGAAGCAGGAGGCTTGGAGAGAAAGCTAATAGACGTCACCGTGGTCGCCACATGCCTTTCCGGTGGAGAGAAGCCCTGAACGTCATCAGCCTTCTGGAACCAAGGTATCTTTTCCTAGGATGCCTTAGCTTGGACATTCCTAGAGCCTTACTTTAATTTGGACATTTTCATAGCTTTGGAACTGTAAATTTGCAACTTAATAAATTCCCACTTTTAAAAGCCATTTTGTTTCTGATATATCACATTCTGGCAGATAACAAACTAGAACAATTCCCATCAGCAATGTACAAGATTTTCAGTTATTCCAAATCTTAAAATCCTCTTAGATTATTTCCTACATGTCCTTCTTTTTTTAAATAAAAATTTTAATTTAATTTTATTCCATGTATATGGATTTTTCATTCTATTTCTTTGATTTGCTTTTTTAATGGTTGCTCTAGGGTTTCTAATACACATCTCTGTCTTTTACAGTCTACTTTCAAATAATATTATACTGTTTAATGCATAAAACCTTAAACCACAATACCAATTCTCTCTGACATTTGTGCTGTTGACATAAAATTTATTTCTACACATGTTACAAACCAAGAAATATAGTGTTCATGTTTTTGTTTTAAACAGTTAATTATATTTTAAAGAGCATAAAAGAGTATAAAATAACTTTGCCTCATATTTATTATTTCTGACACTTTTCATTCCTTTATATAGATCAGCATCTCCATTTGGTATCATTTTACTGTCCCTGAAAAACTTTTTGGAGGGCATAATTGCTGGCAATGAGTTGTCTGAGCTTTCTGTTTGCCTAAAAAATTCTTCATTTTGCCATTATTATTATTATTTTGAATGGGCAGGCACTGGAAATCAAACCTGGGTTTCTGGCATGGAACCTTCATTTTTGAAGGATATTTTCTCTGGATATGAAATTACTGATTGACAGGTTTTTTTTTCCTTTCAATACTTTAAAGATGCCATTCCATTCTTTTCTGACTTGTATTATTTCTGATGTGATGTACATAGCTTTCTTATTTTTGCTTTCCTGTACATAGTGGCTCTCACCCCCTCCCCAGCAACTGATTGCACTTTAAATTTTCTCTTACTCACTGTTTTTCAAAAATTTGATTGTGGTATGCCTTGGCGTCAGTTTCTATGGGTATTCATTCTGCTTGGACTTTGTTGAATTTCCTGGATCTGAGTCTTTAAAGTTTTTTTATCAAATTTGGATATTTTTCCACCATAATTTTTGAAATATTTTTTCTAGCCTCTTCTATTTTATAGGACTGATGGTTTGTGTGTTTAAAGTTATTCCACCAGTCACTGAGATGCTGTTAATTTTTTATTTTATTATCTCTATACATCTGTTTGGGTAATAGCTTGAGGCTATGTCTTAGAGTTCTCTGCTACTTTCTTTTGTAGGGTTTAATCTTTTATTTATCCATTCAATTGAGTTTTCATTTTAAATATTGTATTTTCAAGCTCTATAAGTTCCATTAACTAATTTTTACAATCTTTTCCATAGCTCACCTTATGATTGCTTATATTTTCCTTTAAATCCTTTAGCATATTTATAATAAATATTTTTAAAGACCTGTCTGCTATTTTTTTCTCTCTGGCTTTTGTAGATCTTTGAGAAACTTTTCCTGTAATTATAGGTAACATATTTCCTTCTCTTTCATGTTAGTGATTTTTTGGGGGGAAGCTATATTTTGTGATTAGTATGATGTTGAGTGATAGATTTAGTTATATTCTTTAAAGAGTGTTGGACCTTATTCTAGAAAACACTGAAATTACTTGAGGATCTTTTGAAGTTTGTTCAAAGCTATCTTAAGGCATACCTAGTGTTATCTTTACTCTAGGGATGCTTTACCCATAGTAATAAAGTGGCACCTTGTAGGAGACTCTACTGACAGCCTGAGTCCTTCCTTCTATTCTGGATGACTAGAAGTTGAACATCTCCCCAAAGAGTATGAGCTACAGGAATTGTTTAGTTTATTAATTCCATCATGTTATTTTAATCCCGGTCTCATGGAATTTTGCCTTTTGCATGTGCCTTTTAGTCTTCTATTATACTAAGGTAACCGCCATGCTTATTTCAGGAACTCTTTTACTGTATAGCCCTCTCCTCTATGACACCTTGAACTGAAAATTCCAGTCACATAAACCCCTATAAACTCTGATCTCTGCCTCCTTAACTCAGTGAGACTATTCTCTGCTCAAGTCTATCGTGCCTGGATGGCTGCCCAGAAAATGCTTCCAGGCAGAGAGCCAAGTGATGAGAGAGCTCACTTTCTTTGTTTCCTTTCTCTCAAAGATATCAGTCCTCTATGCTTTTTGATCCATGTCTGAAAACAGTTTTATGGTTGTTTATAGCAGGACAGCATGTCTTGTGCCAGGGACTCAACATGGCTTCAATGACATATAAAGAATTACATAAATAAGGATACAGCGGATATAGCCAGATATAGTAATTGCTTGTGGCGTTTTCATTTGCCCCATAGAACCACAGTTGGTTTATTCTTGGGTTTGATGTAATTACAAATTGAAACATGTAGTTTGTCTTTTTTTAATTAAAAATTCCCCAAATGTGGATAGAAAAACCAGGTCTAGATTCCTTAGTGAAAGTTAAAGTAAAGTTACTTCTATTGGTAATTTACATTTAGAGTATTTTTAACTTTATTAAGCAATTCTCTTTGTCATAAAGAGTGACTTGTACTAAGAATAGATTTTATCATTCCCTTTTATAATGGACAGGAGAGTGTCTAATCACTATTAGACAATGACAGAGGGCAATCTTTCTTCTGTCTTTAGTTCTCTCCCTTCATTTGTTTAATCTTCAAGGTCCATTTCAAGTCCATTTCTCCAGGGAGTCTTAGCCAACCACTTTAAACTTATTTTAGTTATGGCAAAGCTAAATACTGCCCAAAATATCATAAAATACAGTATCGTTAAGTATATAGAAGTTTATTTCTCAGATAACGCTTTCAAAAGAAGCAGTCCAGATAAGCAGTGCACCTGCTTCCAAGATTCTTCTCTAGTCATTGTGTCATCATCCCTTAGATGCACAGTGGTCTCCTAGATGGTCAAAGCTGGATTTCTGTCAGGTACTGTTCCCCTGGTGAGGTTACTGATGAGGGAGGAGAATGCACCCACATGTCTTAGTCCCAAACTCTCCCTCTGTTGCTGAGAATTTGTTCAGAGGGCCCTGTCTAATTGTAAGAGAGGGTAGAGCATTCAGCTAGGCCACCACTGCAGGGTTTCATTAATATATTAGAAGGGGGGCATGGGTTTTGGTGGACAGCATGCAGTCTCTGCCACAATCCCTCTTTATGTTCTCCCTCCCCTGAACTCAACCTCATGTTCAGGTCTATAACAGTCAGCTCTGCTAATCAGACAAGTCAAAGGGATCCTCCAACTGGGAGGTTCCAGTTAACAATTTTTTGTCCAAATAATGGTTGGTAAATCTGATATTGTTCAGTGGTTTTCATGATTTCTTTATACGAGGTTGCATGTTCCTTTGGTCTACTAATTAAACAGTCTTCTATCAACTTCCTGTTTGATATTTAAGATAGACAATAAAGGTGCTCAGTGTAACTTGGTTGTCATTCAGTCATCAATACTTTTGGTTTCAGGATCAGACAGACCAGGTTCAGATCTTGGGTTTTGTTACTTCTGAGTTTTGTGACTTTGGGCAAGTTATTCAACATCTCTGAGCCTCAGATTTTTGTTAAGTGTACCAATGTGTATCTCTCAAGTTATAGTAAAGATTAAAAGAAGCAACATAGGTAAACACTCCAATGAGCTCCTGAATAGGTTGGAGACAAGTAAGTTAGGGCTTGTGCTCTCTTGAACTCTCTCGTGCTCACTCCCTCTCCTTACCTTTCCACATAATATCCAGCAGTTAACAATGTATACCTAAGAAGTACTGGTCCACATTTTATTCTAATCTATCACATGACAACCCAGTGTGTTTGATGTCTAACTCTATCAAAGAATCAATAAAAAGCAAAGATTTCTTTTCTGGAAAAGCAGCTCGTACCCTTGAAGTGCAGGCCTAGCATTCCATACGCAGCAATTACCAACTGGACTTAGAAAGAACATTTCAAGCAGCAGGCAGCATAACCATGAGAAGAAAGATGACCTCTTTTTTTGAAAAATGAAAGAAACATATGAAAAATTATTTTTGAGGACCCAAAACTCATATTAAGTAGATCACCTGTCTGGTAATCTTCATACGAACGTGAATTCTTCTGCAACTAGCTGTGCAACATTGAACGAGTCACTCAATTCTTCCTGGGCCTAAAAATAATAATAATCATAACTGTCATTTAGGAGAAATTACTATGCCACACACTATCCATCCATTTCTTTCATTTGTTTTTACAATCGAGACTAAATGAAGTTAAGTAACTTTACAAACTTGTCTGAACTTTTTGGTTTTTATCCAAATCTATTTTACCCAAAAGTCTTTGCTCCTAATCAAATGGAGAGATCAGACTAGCCTATCTTTAAGGTTGGATAAAGCTCTACAGTTCAACAATTCTATGAATTTGGGCCAAGGAAAGATCAAAGTGGAAGACGTTTGCCTGGAAGACCCCACAGCATAAGGCAGTGGTCTTTGAACATCTTCCTACTCTGTGGTCCACTTCAGAGATCCTGGCCACCCGCCGACTATCTTCGCCTTGTCACTGATGTCCAAATTCTATCCCTTGGTTTTATTGTAATGCTCAATTTAGTAAATTTGGACAATATAAATTGGTAGTAGGCTCATCGGTGGTTCCTGAGCTCAAAATCTGCTTGTTTCACAAACGGCACAGTGTGTGGTCAGCACACTCTTTGGAGATGCTGAGGCTCCTTCCGGCCACTGACTTAGACATCTGGTTACCCGAGAGCAGCTACATCACTCATTCTGTACTGCTCATACAAATCTCTAATTCCCAAAGTAGAGAACCAGGTTGGGGCCAGAGCCTGAGACAACAGCTGGAGGACTTTAATTGCTGCCCTGTTTTCAGGGTTCTCTTGTCATTGTGCCTGGTAAGGGATTCTGTTGTTCTGTCCTCCTTGCCCATCCATACTTACAGCTGGGGAGATTAATAAAGGACCCCCCACTGCACAGAGCATCCCCAAATGGAGTTGCATCCCTCCTGTCGATGCTGTATCCAGGGACATTTCCCTAGATACACCTGTTCTCGGTGACTCCTGCCACATGTGCCACATGTGGGTTCAGACCACAATGCAAACTCTTTCTGTTAAAAGATCATGTATGGAGAAAGAAGCTAAACTGTAACTGGACTCACATGTACCTATTGAGATTAATGTGTAAATTAACTAAGGAAATACCAACTACTGAATGTATTTGAGCATATTTGGTTTTCTGTTTTCCTGGGATAGAGTTTACTAATCTATATTCAGAGTTAATAGTTATTAACAAAAATTAATTCCTTGTCAGTCTTATGAGCAACTTGTTCCAAAAACAGCAAGCTGACAGAAACCTTCATATATTTTCAATTTCAAAGTATTTGAAAAACTATATAAATAAATGCTCCCAAACCTATTGTGCACATAAGAACACTCTAGGGAACTAGTGTTCATACCAGTTAAGTTCATACCAATTGTAATTGGTGAATTCCAATTACACCAGCTATTAGCATGTAGCCTTGGGCAATTTACTCAACCTCTTTGTGCCTCAATTTATCTGTCTGTAAAATGGGCATTAAATTACTTAACATACAGTGAGAGCTTTGGAAAAGTGTTTATCAAACAACCTACAAGCAATATGTATTAAATATTGTTCAAAGAAGATTACTAGGCTGCAATTTCAAAGACTTTAAAACACTTATCCAGTGTAGATCTTGGGAATTGAACTTTAAATAACTATTTGTATTAAATATTGTTCAAAGAAGATTACTAGGCTGCAATTTCAAAGACTTTAAAACACTTATCCAGTGTAGATCTTGGGAATTGAACTTTAAATAACTATTTCTAGCAATCCTGACTTCAGTGGCTCAGGGATCGTAGTTTGAGAAACAGTAACCTTAACCAGTGGTATTCGATGGGGGCAGGGAGTGAGCAAGTGTGTAAGATAATCCACTGGGTTGTAGGAGGAAATGTGGCTATTCTAAATAAAATTTAAAATTTTAAATAATTTTAATAATATTTAAATAAATAAAATTTTAAATAATTTTAATAATATTTAAAATACTAGTTGATACTGGGGTCTTCACTGGTATTATATGGTTTGGATGCAGGGAGGGTGCTTGAGGACATGCCATCAAGTGGGAGGACAGGGAGAGTCCCCCCACTTGATGGCATGCTTCCAATGTCTTATTGCACATTGCAATTTATGTTCAAACTGGTGAAATGAATTTATAGATTATACGTTGAAGTTGTAAATTAGATGTACCCTTACAATATGAACAATTGGCTTAAACAGATTCTTGCTGAGAAATTACAGATGATTGGCAACTAAAAGATGCTCAATATCAGATGAACCTCAGCCTTCTGCTTAACACTGTGTAGGGGGAAGGTGGACAGAACAAATAACTCCCTTAGGCTTTTCATGGCAGAGAAAGTATCAGGTACCCTAAATGGCTCAGTCATCCCCAAAGCCTCTTTGGCAACTTTAGACCTGAGTATTTGTATTTTATGATTTGCCTGCACTGATTTATGTAGCTTCTGATCTATAGACTCACTGCCACATGAAATAACCTGCCCATGAAAAATCAAACATCTGTTCATAGTTACAATCACAGGCACAAACCTCAAGAATAGAGCTTAAAATTAAGTCAAACCATCTAAAATTGCCTTTTTTGTAGACCACAGGTGGCCACTCTGTGCCCTGAAGTTGAGCTCTTATGAATTCAGGCTGGGCTTGCCCACACCAGAGGGTGGCGCTGCTCCATTCAAGGTCCAGGTCCCAAGCCGCATCCTCAGCTTTGAATTTCACACCCACATCTGTGATGCCATAAGTCCATCTCTCTCACACCCAGTCCAAAAGTCTCACACGCTGGACTTAGTTCCGTGAGAAACGTCTGCAAAGAGAAGATGCAAGGAAACTTCTTAACGTCTTTCAGCTGAATGCATATTCTTTTGGAGTGTGATCAATGCCTATCAAGGACCAGAAATTTGCAAACTTAATGAAGTGAAATTGATATATGAAGGTACAAACCAAATATTAACCAAACCAGTGAAAAGTTTCCTGCAAGATAGTCTCTGTGGGAGTCTGCACCCTCATTCCCCAGATGATGTCATTGTTAAAAATAAAGCTGGTGCCACTGCTGGCATTACCTGAGAGAGAGTTGATAGAACACATCTTCGTTCTCTCAGAGTCATGCCCCATACATCCGTTTATCTCAGGGTGTTTAAAGGAGACCCAACACTCTATATACCTATATGCTTGATACATTTTAATAGTGATGAAGACATCCCTTTGCCATAGTTTAAAGGAAGACTTCCTGGAGCTAGCTACTCTGGGCCAAATCCAAGGACTGTTTACAGATTAGTTTGTTAGAACAATTATGGTTTTAAATACTCATTAGCAAGTGGAAAGGGGAGTGGAGTAAGCGTGAAAGAATCATTACAAATGTGATTAGACTTTAGAAGTTGAGAGAGTATATCCATCCCATTATTTTTTCTAAGAAATTCTTGAATTTCGCTATTATGGAAATTCTCTGAAGTCTAGAGTGAAAGTTCCTTTGGATCTGCCTGATTCTCTTGCATTTATTCAGCATCTTTAGACGCCCGGTTCTCCTGTAGCCTCTCTCCCTCATCCGATCACTGGAAGCACGAAGGATGGAATAAGAGCTGGTGGGCCTAGATTCTCACCTCTTTTAATTGTGCAGCCCCAAGGCCACCTTACTGATCAGCTCCTCAACGGAAATGCTCTATCAGGTGTGTTAGAAACGAAGACAGGTTTAGAGCTATTGGCACCAAAGGCCACTGTGTTTAAAGGGAGTGAAATGATGGCCAGGGGTACTTGGAGGAGTGATAAAAACAGAGACAACATTCTAGGAGTTTAGGAGCTGGTTTTGGAGCCTTGGAGTGGGGCCACATGCTAGGACTGACAGGCCAACTTGTATTCAGGATTGCTTGGCCCCAGAGCCAGTTTCTGGCAGATTCTGGATGGCAAAAATGGCTATTTCAAATGGTTCAACTTAATTTTAAGTTCTGATGACTGAGGCTTATCTTTGGACACTCTCAGATCTCCTTGTATCTCCTCATCTTTGCCCAACGCTCCCCAAGGGTTGCCAGTTGTTGAGTGGCCTCTTGCTCCTTCTTGTACATTCCATTGACTTTTCCTTTCTTTTTCCCTGCATCAACATTTGTTATTTTCCAGACAGGGATCATACTTAGAGGTTGCTACAGCTTAATGCTCTTCTCAGCTTCCAGCCCCCACCCCACCCTCCATCAAAATGTAACCCAAAGGAATTCATAATAGGAGGATTTTAATTCAGGAATCAGCCAGGTTATCTTTAGATAGCTCTGGGGGTGGAGAGGGATGGATGAGTCTTGTGCCCCAAATCCAAGCACAGAGAAGTGGCTGTCTGCCTCATCCAGTAAAAGGCAGCCTTTCTGGTGATTATGAAACGGGTGAACATAATAAATTGTTTTCCAGGCCACACTCAAGATGTGTGTGTGTGTGTGAACTCATCTTTTGTGATGGCTTTAAACAAACAGTGTACCCTGAGAGATGCATTGCATCAAGAGGCTTACTTTTAAGATAAGTTGTCCTTTTTGTCAGCTCCGGGACTATGCTTCGGCACAAGATACATGCTGTTGTGATATTGCAATCTGCACTGATAAAAATAACTCATGCTGTCCAGCCCTCAGCCCCAGGAGCTCTGCCCTCACGAGATGATATGAGAGGAGGGGGTGGGGCTGGCCCAACCCAAGCCTCTGCCGAGACAGAAATAGATCCGTAATGGCCTGCCCTGGCCTGGAAGGGAGTGGGAAGTGAACAGATATATTTATGAAGAAAAACAGCTCTAAGTAGCAGCTAAGTCCCCATTCTCTTATATTTCCTGGGTCTGTCTCTGGCTTCTCTTGCAGCACAGGCTGCTGCTCATAAGAAAGCCTTGCTCCTGCCACCCCAGCCTGTGACCACGCTCCGAGCAGGAGGCCGGAGGGGTGGGGGTCTGGGTCTGGGGTTTTAATTGAAAAATATTTCCTGAGATGGAAAGACACCGGGAGGAAGTGATCTCATTCCCACCAATTCCAACTTTTGCATTTGTCTCTTGGTGTGGAAACTGATGCAGCAGCAGCCCTCAGTGGCTCCGCCTAGAACTGCAGGGAAACAGCTGCCGGTTGATGAGCTCTGTGGCTGGACGCAGGTCAGGAGGCCGCATTTCAGACCCTCATCAGAGAGGTCAGGGTGGCTCCCGTCCCGGTGGAGAATAGCGTCTTCCTTCCGTGCTCATGCCTGGGCTGTGACTTCACAGTTTCCAGTACCGTGCTCCAGAGCTGTGGACATGGTTTCCACCTGAGCTTCAGCGGTGGGGACAACTATGTCCCCCCAAAAGACAGGTTCAAGTCCTAGCCCCTGGACCCACAAGTGTGATCTCATTGGAAATAGGGTCTTTGAAGATTGATTAGCTAAGATGAGACCAAACTGTGTTGGGGTGAATCCTCATCCAATGTGACTGGTGTCCTTAGAAGAAGAGCACATTTTGTCACAGAGACAGTCAGGCCCAGGGAGGGGCCACGTGAAGGAAGCAGACGTATCTTGAAGCCAGGGCACCCCAAGGATTGCAGGAGCCACTGGAAGCCAGGAGGAGGCCAGAAACTTCTCTCCGGAGCTTGCGGGAAGCCCGCCCTGCTCACACCTTCATTTTGGACTCCTGGTCTTTCAGATTTCTAGAACTGGAGGACAGTACATTCCTGCTGCTTTAAGCCCCCCAGTCTGCAGTACTTTGTACTATGGAAGCTCTAGGAACCAAAGACAAATAGACAGGAGGGAGATTAGGAAATTAAATGTTGCACGTGAATTTGGAACTGCTGTCCAGAAACAAAAAAATTAGCTGGAATTTGTACTGGCTGACACTCAGATAAGATTCTTGTGAAGCAAAGTTTGCCTGGGAAAACATATTAATATAATTATTTTCTGTTCACTCTGTATGACTCCATTTTGAAAGCACATCTTATTATAATAAATCACTCTTAAGAACCTAGAGTCAAGTCCTTAATTAAAATTCAAGTTTTCTTTTTCTTTTAAAAATTAAACAAACAAAACTTCCTTTGCATAATTCTGAACTCACAAATCAAATGGTTACATTGTGAGGCTGTCTGTTTTGTGTCAGAGATGGAGGATAAAAACGATTGCATATGTCCATATTTTCACACCATGACTTTGTTACATCCACAGGAATAATGCTTATTTCTCCTCTTGATATCCAAATTATCTACCTCACAGAGAATAAGTCAGGGGTTTAATGCATCGCGCAACAAGTAAAGAGAATCAGGCTCTCAAGCCTGGTTCTGTCTCTAAAGATTATAATCAAAGAATTTGTTGTCTCTCAGAGACGTGAAAGGATACCCCTCCAAAAGAGGAGGGAAACATTTAAAATCCGGTTTCTCAATACTTTCCAGGCAGGAGGCCAAAGTGGTGAAGCTTGTGGCGAAGCCCAAATGGAAAAGCTACCGAAGGAGACCTCTCAAGTTGGCGCTACATCCCATGGTCACCCAATGTAGTCCCAACAGGTCTTAGCCCTGCAGATGTAGAAATATGATCTGTCCATTTCCTGAGGGTGTCTGACCCTTGGGGGCAGGTCATTTGAAGACACTTGAGAGACTGATCTATAACCCAGAACTCTAAATGTATAGTCAGAAATAGAAACGAAAATAAGCTCGACATGTCCTAGCTGCTCAACACCTTCTACCCTTCTAGAAAATTACGTGGGAAGATGAATTATAGCTGTAGGGTGGTTTGGTGATCACGGAGTCAAAATGTGTGTGGAGGGGCAGGAAACGGAATTACTCTTGCCTGAGCTATGTCTGACAAATGTGCCGTGAGTCTCATCGTCCTGGGTGGGTTCCCCGGAAGCAGACTCTGAGACAAGGATCCACGTGGAAGTGATTTATTAGGGCACATTCCCAGAAGGAATAAGCTGGTGAGTGGAGAAGCCAGCCAGGCAAGGAGGCCAGCAAAGCCAGGGCGGGTGATCAAGCAGCATCCCCAGGCGGGTGACGTCAGCTCAACCCCACAAGAGAGCTCTGGAGACCGTGCAGCTCTCAGCTCACACGGCCCCATCAGGGACAAGAGAACCAGGGGGGTCTAGAGTCCCGCACCCATTGGTCAAGGGCAAGGGCTGTCCACGTGTGCGGGCAAAGCAACATCTAAGTTGGCGCTGGCCTGGGCCCAGTGCTCAGACCAAAGGGGAATCGCCAGCTGCTGGCAGTTTTGAAAGTGCACCGGGAGCAAGGGGCACAGAATGGAAAAGAGCCCTCGAGGGGCAGACGGGCGCAGATGTGCTGTGCTGGGTCCCTGTGGGAAGGTAGTGCACCCCACAGGTGTCAGGATGTCCTGCCCCAGCCCTCCCCACCACCCTGGAGGCCAGTTCCTTCCTTAGCCGCGTAGCGCGTATCCACCTATTAGCAAACATAAGTTAAGTGCCTTCTTCTACATGCAGTTGAACTTGATTTTCACGTGTCCACATAGCCTTCTTTTGTGCTCAGAAAAAAATATCAGTATAACCCTAGGCACGAATGGCCCGCATTGCATAAAGTGGCAAAGAAAGAGTCATGGAAACCTCATGTTTGCCAAAGCAGTGTACTTGGTCAAGTCAAACCCCACCATGGGGAATGAATGGGGGATTGGGGTCATTAAAGTGAAGACCCTAAAATGTTTACTGTATCCTCCCATCCCCTTAAAAGATAGCTGCAGACTCTAAATATTTCATCTTTTGACTTTGGTATATTAGGAAATGAAAGTAACCCCAGGAGAAAGGAAGGACACGCACAGAAAGATTTAACAATGTGTAGAATACCTCACCAAGACCCTTTGCCTGTGTGTACAACGTCTTGGAATCCTACACAAATAGACCCAGACTTGTCAAAAATCCCCCCTTCCATCAGCCTCAGACAGAGAGCTCAACTTCGTAATATCTTACACAACCCTTTCCCAACTCTGTCTCTGCCTCACCCCTTACTCCTATTTCTGTCTAGACTTCTTTCACTTTAGTTCCAGGGCAAATGCTTTCCTAACAAGGTTAAAATGAAAGTGTCTGTCTTTATGATTAAAGAACTGAGATCTCTCTCAGCCTGGGCATTTCTAACTTTACTCCACAAGGATCTAAAGTGAAAAGTATTTAAATCAGCCACCGGTGAATTTCTCTCCAGCCTCCTCTGTGATGGGACAGAGCAGTAACTTGGGCCTGTCATCACCTAGTTTCAGACTGATGACACGTTCTAGACAGAAGAAAAAGCAGTGCAGTCGGCGAGAAAAGGGCTCCAAATGATGAGGGCGGATGAGCATGCTGTCTGGAGGGGAAGGCGGCCCCGTGTGCAGCCCCGCTGAGCTGCGACAAGGACTGGGAGACCTGTCCTCCCCTTTGCCTGATGAGACAGGTGACTTGGAAGTGTCTCCCAGAGTACGTGGCTTCGGATTCTGCTCCAGGACTCAGGCGAAGAGGCAGAACCCCTATCCTGGGCGCTATGCGTGCAGAGGAAGGGCAGCCTGCTGTGAAAAGATATTGCACAAAGGTGGGGCGGGGTTTTACTACTTGCACCCCTTATTCCTTTAGCTTTTGACCCAGGGGCAATAAGTGAGAAAGATGTTAACTGTTCCCTGGATATAGCCAGGTGAGCGGGTGAGGGGGATATCCTGTTCCCAGCCAGGGCAGCCCAAAGACCAGGCGAGGAAAGTGCTCCTGATTCCAGGTTGAAATGTCAGGGCAGGACTCATCCCAGGATGTAGTGCCTGTAACTTGCTGAATAGCATGTGTTTTATAAAACCTTTTGCTAAAATTTCATTTCTGTTCTTTGTAGTCCATGCCCTGGCAATTAGAGGATCGGTGCCATCCAAATGGACTGACCAGTGAAGAGACCAGCTCAGAGTTCAAGATGAGGCCTCAAGTCCAGCAAAGTGAGACCCCCAAATCTCCAGACCTTGGCGGGCTGGGGTGCTTCTGACCCAAGTGTCCCAGTGCCCTTTTATGCATGGCTCAAATGCTGAAATATCTTCTGTCTGGAATGCCTTCACCCGCATCCTCCACCCCCATTCTCCTCCACGTTCTATCTCAGAGTCTATAATTCTTACACAATATTTAAGAGCCAATTCAAATGCTCATCCTGTATGACCCCTGCCACAAACCTTCTCATCCTTGGGTCCACAAAGACTTGGTCAGTGCTTTTCTATGAAATCTGTGTTTTCTCCTTATGTACATGCCTTGACTTACAGTTGTTCATTATATCAGTGCCTGTGTTGAGCCTTTCTGTGCTTCATTTCCTCATCTACAAACTGGAATCTCTGAAGGAATGACCAGATATCACCAGGCTCAGCTGGAGAGTCTGGGAGTTGTTGTCTGTTGTTGCTGGCCATGTAATGGCTTCTAAACCTTACATGCCTGTTAAATAAAACCCTAGATACAGTTAAATAGGCTTGATATTGCTGGAAGAACAAATGCTTACCAGATCGTGGAGGAGGAAAGAATTATTATCAATCCTGCAAGAACTGGTGCACAGCCAAACAGTGGGGCTGGCTGGTGCACCAAGCAACAGAAGGCAGCAACATTTATACCCTAAGCCTAATGTTCAAGTCCCTCCCCTATTTCCCCATTGGCTGGGGTACTCCAGAGGTTTCAGCCTATCCAAGAGGCCTAATTCACAATTTTTTCCCATATAAGGAAATGGTGCTGATCCCCAAACTTAAATCAAAAGCCCCGTTCCTCTTTCCCCACCCTGACCATGGAACCCGTCTGGGCTGGTTTTGCAGCCTTTGTTTAATAAGTTTCATTTGCCCCCACTCCTCACCATTTTGTGTGAAAACTAAACTTAATTCTATTCTTAAAGCATGAACAATAAATTCTTCTCAGGAGGAAAGGAAGTTGTCATGAGTTTTATCATTGTTGTTTCAGAGTAATAGTGACTTCTGCGGAAGTGAATAATGTTGGATTACCTAGATTTGAGAGGCTAGGAAAATGATGAGGAGCCTCGCTACCCAATTATAGCACTGGTCATACAAACCCAGAAGACTCTGAGTCTCTTGAAATTTGTCAAAGAAGGGCGGATGATATCTGTCATCACGGATGAGTTCACTTTGCAGGCTGTTGTTTGGCTCTGCTGAGTTTTCCTACACTATTGTAGGTGAACATGGTCTCTCTCACTCAAAGGAGGCATTTGGCTTTTAGAAGGAACACAGTTTGCCTTTCCTTGAAGGCAGATTTTGAAACAGGGAATTAAGTGGCAACCACTGCAGGCATGAAGTTGAATGGCTCCTTCCTTCAGGACAGGAGACGAGAGCTTGGAGGAGCCTCTCTGGTGTCTTCACCTTGTGGGCGCAGACCCTCCTCCCCAAGGGCGGGTACAGCCTTCCAGGCCACAGTCTTCTACACAACTCCCATGCCCTGCGATGAGCCTCTGTGCTGCAGCCCCTAGTCTTTCCCATCAACACAGCCCTCAGGAATAAGTGGGGTGGGGAGGGGACGGTTCTAGTCCTCATCGTTCTCCCTGGGCCTCGTTCCTGACAGCCAGGACCCTCCGGCTCACCGTGTGGCCAACAGGAATTTCATGCTGTGCCTTGGGCTTGGCCCGTTCCAGTTCAGGAAGGTGGGCTTCGGGCTCCTTCTGCATTCAGGAGAATCTGGGCTCCCTGCAGACCCATGTGTGCAGTTTCTCCAGGAACACTGCCACCAACTCTGTCTCCACACACTTCTAGTTACTGACAGGCTTGCCTCTTGGTTGCAAAAATTCTGCAAGGGCTTGTTGGGTCCAGTTCATAGTTCCCCTGAGCATGAATGGCAATCAGTAGGGATGGGTTTGAAAAAGAGGGAGCAACCAAAACAACTTCAGTCACCAGACAGAACTGTTGACTCCAAAGACTCTATCCCAAGTGTCAGGGGCTGCTCCTGCTTTCCTCCGAGGGCGGGCAGGCTCACCCCTTCCCTGATGTAGATCCACCTCCTAAGGCGAGAGCTCAAAGGTCTGGGTTCCCCAACAGTCCATTAAGGTTTTCATGGGACAAAGCCATGGGATTTATGGTGCTCAATATCAGCCTGTAGATGCTCAATATCAGCCTGTAGAACAAGTCCTAGCTGTGTCATCTAAGACAAGCGAGCCACATACAGAACAGACATGTGAAAATGTTAGGGTCTGAGCAGCCAGAAATCTGACCTGGGGCCTGGGTACCAAGGAAAACATGTTCTTACACTGACTATTTTCATACTAAGGTTTCCTAACATGTAAACTGGAATTTTCCTTATTACAGTTGAATTATAGTCACTTGTGGGAAAAGTAAATTCTAATTGATGATTAGGTTGTGAAATAATTATATCAAAAATTAACTGGTACACTTTTTTTTTTTTGACATGGGCAGGCTCCAGGAATTGAACTCGGGTTTCTGGCATGGCAGGCAAGAATTCTGCCACTGAGCCACCGTTGCACCACCCTATAATTTTGGTTTTAATTTTTAAATGGTGATAAAAAGAGACTTTTTCTTCTGGGAAGAGGCCAAGGTGGTGGGCAATTCTTTCTGAAATAGCAAAATAAATGTTCACTGTATTGACACCAACAAAAACAAAACAAACCCGAGTGACGGAATGAGCTACATGAGAAGCCATGGAAGTCCACAAGGAGAGGTGGGGTGGAGCTCAGCGAATGCATGCTGGTCCCAACAAGCTGGAGGAGAGAGAAACAGCCCTCTTCCCCACTGATCCTAGCTCCCCAGGATATTTCTGGAAGCTTCCAGCCTGGAGAAAAGAACAGAGTCACTCCAGGGTTTGTTAAAAGAAGAGGGAAAAGGAAGGCCAAGTATGGTTGATGATATGGCATAAGTTTCTCACTGGTGTTCAGGTCTACTGCCTGTGTGAAGGGGTTGTGGGCACTTCTGGCCTCCACCAGCCACTGGCATTAATGACCAGAGGTCCCCTAAGTTCTGCAAGGCCCTGCAGAAGACCTGTCCCTCTGACTGCCTCTCAAGCGTCACAACCACTGTTGGTCTGAGTCCATCTTGTACCATTTCATGATGCCCTTTTCCCCATGTGAGTTAGTCTGTAGAGGCCAAGGCTCCAGACCATCCCCACTCCCCACCCAGACTCCAGACCATCCCCCCTCCCCCTGCCCTGCTGGGCTGTCCAAATCTCATTGTCCAACACTCCTCAACTTAAAAAGTAAATGTCTTATTCCTGCAAAGGCTAAGCTAAACCTACTTAAAATTATGCACAAGAGTCACCCCCAAGACCCTCTTTTGTTGCTTAGATGTGGCCTTTCTCTCTCAGCCAACTTGGCAGATGAATGCACTGCCCTCTCCCCTGTGTGGGACATGACTCCCAGGGGTGTAACTCTCCCTGGTAATATGGAACAGGACTCTTGGGATTCACCGGGATCCAGCATCAAGGGATTCAGAAAGCCCTCTTGACCAAAAGGGGGAAGAGAGAAATGAAACAAAATAAAGTCTCAGTGGCTGAGAGATTTCAAACAGAGGCAAGAGGTTATACTGGAGGTTATTCTTACACATTATATAGATATCCCTTTTTAGTTTATGATGCATTGGAGGGCTGGAGGGAAGTACCTGAAACTGAGTCGTGTTTCAGTAGCCTTGATTCTTGAAGACAATATATAACAATTTAACTTTCACAATGTGACTGTGTGATTGTGAAAACCTGTTGATGCTCTTTTTAACCAGAGTATGGACAGATGAGTAAAAAAAAGTATGGATAAAAATAAATAAATAGTAGGGGAATAAGGAGTAAAATAAATTAGGCATATTGAAATACTAGTGGTCAATAAGAGGGAGGGGTAAGAGGTATGGTGTGCATGAGATTTTCTTTTTTCTTTTTATTTCTTTTTTTGGAGTGATACAAATGTTCTACAAATTATCATGGTGATGACTACACAACTATGTGATGATATTGTGAATCACTGATTTTACACCATGTATGAACTGTATGTGTGTGAAGATTTGTCAATAAAAATACTTTTTTTTTTAAAGTAAATGTCATGTAGTAACATACATATATAACATAGCATTTGGCATTCCATTTCTAAATGTACAGTTCGGTGACATTAATCGCATTCACAGCATGTGCTGCCATCACTACCATCTGTCACCAAAAACTTTTTCCTTGCCCAAGAAACCCGGTGTCCATCAAGCATTAACGCTCCATTTCCCAGCCCCTAGTAACCTCTCACCTACTTCCTGTCACGGTGAATTTGCTTATTCTAGATATTTCAATAAATGGAACCATACAATATTTGTCCTTTTGTGCCTGTCCTATTTCACCCGCCATGACATCTTCAAGGTTCAGTTATGTGGTAGCATGTATCAGCTTCTTTCTTCACAGCATAAGATTCCACCGTATTGCTGGACCGCGTGTTGCTGATCCATTCATCTGTCAATGGACACTGGCTATTTCCACCTTTTGGCTACTGTGAATAACGCTGCTATGGACATGGGGCACAAGTATCCGTTTGCGTCACTCCTCACCTCTGATGCCTTTGATGCCTTCCACTGCATCTCTTGGAATCAAAGTTAGCCTTGGGCAAAATTTCTGCATTCTCCGTGGCCTCTTGAAATGCCCCTTGACTATTTCGCGTCTCTAAGATCACTGTTCCCACAGCCCTTGAATTCTACACTCTCCACATCCCCTACTGGACTCCTTTCTCCTCCCTGTAATTCTAGTGCCCCAGGCTGTCACTCCCTGCCCCTCTTTGCCGCATCCTTTTACAGCTCACTGAGTTACCCCTCCCCCCCTCCCCGCCCCCCCTGCCCCGGTTCTTTAAGGATTTTTAGGTCTTAGTTGCCTGGCGCCCTCTTCATGTTGCACTTGTCTGAATTCTTGATGAGTTCATGTCTGCAAACACTCTTCCAATACCCCGACATCTTACTCCTTCACTTCTCCTTCAGTGGCCTTCCCTCCACCTGTGCCAGCTTCTCCCACAATCACACCCTGCGTGTGTCATCATCAGGAGCTATCACCTCTCCCCACCCGATAATCTCCCCGACCACCTTTTCCTTCTTCCCAGCTATGCGGGCTTTAAGAATTATTTGACCCGCTTTTAAAAATATATTTTTTATTATGAAATATAATATATAAACAAAAAAGCAATAAATTTCTAAGTACATTGTAGCAAGTAGTTGTAGAACAGATTTCAGCATTTGGTTTGGGTTATAGTCCCACAATTTTAAGTTTTTACTTCTAACTGCTCCAAAACACTGGAAACTAAAGGAAATATCAATATAATGATTCAGCAGATGTACTCATTCGTTAAACTCTATCTTCTCTGTTAGAACTCCTCCTTCTCCTTTGATCCTTTTCCCAGTCTTTAGGGGTATTTGGGCTACGCCCATTCTAACTTTTTCATGTTGAAAAGGCCTGTTTATAATACGGGATGGGGGAGTATGGGACTAGTTGATGTTCTTAGAGAGGCTGGTCCCTCTGGGTTTCAGGACTTATCTGGCCTAGGAACCCATCTGGAGGGAGTAATCATAGTGCATGAAAGTTTTGAAGAATCTCAAATAGAGCCCGAGGTGTTCCTTAGGGCTGACAGGAATGGTTTTGATTGGAGTTTGGCAAACTATGGTAAATAGCAATATCTAGCTGCAGCTCATGTAAGAGTAGACTCCAGGATAGCCTCGCAACTCCGCCTGAACTCTCTTAGCCGCTGAAACATTATTTTGTCCCCCTTTTTGGTCAGGAAGGTGTTGTCGATCCCCCCACGCTAGGGCCAGCCTCATCCCTGGGAGTCACGTACTGCGTTGCCAGGGAGACATTCACCCCTGAATGTCGTGTCCCACATAGGGGGAAGGTAATATTTTGTTTGCAGAGTTGGGCTTAGAAAGAGAGTGGCCACATCTGGGCCACAAAAGAGGCCCTTTGGAAGTAACTCTTAGGCACAAGTGTAGGTAGGCTTAGCTTTTCCGCTACATAAATAAGGCTCACAAGAGCAAGCCTGAAGTTCAAGAGCTTAGTATTTTGACTTGGGAATCCCTAATGTTTGAGACACTATCAGGGGTTTCCCTGGTGGTAAAATTTAATAGTTTCATATTTTTCTGCCGTCCCGTGAGGGACATTGCCGACACTTTTTATTATCTGCTCAACACACTCCGGGATGTATCTGGGTATTACATTAAGCTATACAGAATTACAAACCTTCATTCCCATTCTGGGTTCTATGTACTTGGGTTGTTTAAATGAGTTATCCAGACGAGTTGGGTTAGATTATGCACTACAGAAAATTTTGGTTTTAGACAAAATAAACATCTTTTCCTTTGGTCTCATAGAATAGGTGAAGTTCTAAAATGTAAACAATGTCCTCCTTACCCCTGTATCCTGATTCACCTCAGTCCCGACCTGTTTGGCTTCATTCTTATCTGTAACTGAGGCCTGCTCTCTTTTTCAGTGTCTTTAATAGTTGTTGTATGTGGCAATGCTGATTATCAGAACTGTAGAACTCTGAGTCTTAGGTGTCACACACCTACCCAAAGTTCTAGGGAAGTACCAGGTTGTACAAATATAGCACAGCATCTCAAAATCTAGAAATAACAATTAGAGCTCCAGACTAAATGTGGCTGCTATAAGAGCTTACAGTCTAGGACCCAATTTTCTTATCAGTACTTTCTAAAAGAGACCATATAATATCTGTTTTTTTGCTTCTGGTTTACTTTTTCTCACAGAATGTCCCCCTCATTGTTGTCTCATGAGTTTGTTTCTTTCTGTAGCAGCACAAGATTCCATCATATATATACCACAGTTCACCATTCTACATCTCGATCAGTATATCCTTCAGCCACCTCCATCCACTGGGCATCATATATAATGTGCCAAGTCAACAGTCCATGTTTCACATTATTCTCACTTCATATTTACAATCATCAACACTCTCAATTTTAGACAATTTTCATTGCTCCCATGAGAAAAAGAACTGATAAGCACACCCTTGCCAAACAGAAAATCCAAACCTCCCCTTGACTCTTGTCCTCCCCCCTCAATAATTTACCCCTGATATTTCTGTGGTACTATTGATATCTTCCTGTGAATTACAGCCCACAGCATGCAATCGTAGTTTTTCCCCCTATATCGCAATATTATTTACTCTTTGTATATGATTCATACCTTTGAAACAGTTCATGCAAGAACTTATTTATATTTATAGTGTCAATCAGTGGGATACATGACTCTACAATCCCTTTCAATTGAATGTTCATGTTCAATATGGCAATATTACTTACAGACCCGTTAATTAACTGTCTTCACTTCTATCTGTTCCCTTACACACAAGTTCAACCTCTTTAGCTAACCATTCACCCACCTTTAGTCTGTGCATCTCTAGGTCCCCTATATTCCATATTATAAGCCTTTGAGTTTATTTTTACCAAGGTCATAATGGCGAAATCATACAGAATCTATCCTTTTGTGTCTGGCTTATTTCATTCAGCATTATGTCAAGGTTCATCCATGCTGTCATATGCTTCTGGACCTCATTTCCTCTTACTGTCATTTCCTCTTACTGTCATTTGGAGTTGCTGGGGGAGTTAGAGGTGGTGGAAATAGAGCAAAGAGCTTGTGAAAGGGTCGGAATGCTGATTTGCATCATTTGCGATTAGGTTGAAACCTGCCTCCTTGAAACTATGGGAGAAAATCAGTGATAATTTTGTAAAATTTAG
The DNA here is from genome assembly GCF_023851605.1 of Tamandua tetradactyla. Lineage (NCBI taxonomy): Eukaryota > Metazoa > Chordata > Mammalia > Pilosa > Myrmecophagidae > Tamandua > Tamandua tetradactyla. Next base: position 225,038,424 of record NC_135327.1, on the reverse strand, counting down.
ATGCAGGAAGATTAAATGTAGGGTACAATGCAAGTTCCAAATCATCGATGAAACATTCCCAGACTATTCCATTCTCCTGTGAATTTCTCTAGCCACTTAAACTCATGCATCTAATAATATGGACGAAGCAAAATGAGATGTGGTTACTGCCCTGCAAGCACCTAATGTCTATGAGAAATTACAGATCAAGGCCATTAATATTATCACAGAGATATGCATTGGGCTCTGAAAAGGAGAAGGTCATCAAAATCAGTCAGGGAGGGCAGGAGGGGGAGATGCTTCTGCAGAGTGTTTCAGGGTAGTACAAGTGTATGGACAGACCAAATAGCATGCTCAACCTTCATCCTGAGGGAATCTGCCTCACCCACAACCCCCAGGACCCAACCACAAGACCCACCCCAATTCATAGCAGGCACTGGACACCAGCATCCTTCAGTAAAGCCCAGTTCAAAACCCAGGCCAAGTCAGCGAGATGGTGGCTCTAGAGAGTTAGCACTGATAACCCAGAGAACGTGAGATAGCAAAGGAAAGAGGATGGAAGCCCTGAAGGTGCCATGTGATGGAACAGGCAATGATGAGCCCCAGGTCTGGAAGAGCAAACTTGAAACAGTCATGATGAAATGTAATGAAACTGTCATTTGGAGACAGTCTGATGAAACAGTCATTTGGAAAGCCAAGTGAGCCAGTCAGGAGAAGGGAGAAGTGCGAGAGGATGGGCAGGGAGGTAGACTTGGGATCGCCCCACCTTCCTGCTGCAGCTTTAGCTCCCTTGTAACCTTACAGAAAAAAACAAAAACAAAAAATATATTTCCAAGTATATACCCAAAGAAAAATTTTGCTTGTGCATCCAAGGAACCATACAAGGATCTTCTTGGGAAAAAACATAAGTAACCATCAATGGGGGAAGAAATAATGAATTGTGAAATATTCAGGTGCTGGTCTAGGACTCAGAAGTAAAAAATAATGGACAAATTTCTACCCCCATCTCTCTGTCTCTGTGTCCATGTGTGTAAGTATATTTATGTTATTTTAAATATATATGTATACACATGTATCATACATGCACAGATATCGACAAGGATAGAACTTAAACTATAATGATAAATTTGAAATCACATTTAAGGTACACATAATAACATTCATAAATTTTTTGGGGGGGAAGGAATGGAACCTGGGTCTCTAGTGGGGCAGGTGAGAATTCTGCCACTGAGCCACTATTGCACCCCTCAACATTTATATAAATTTAAAACAACTATAGTCCATGTTTCTTTTTCTGGATACATGTTAGTACATGTAAATGTAATAGAAACTAATCTGAAGGTTCTGAACTAAATCCAATATAGTATTTGCCTCCAAAGATAATGGGATCATTTTGAGAAACAAAATTATTTTTCAGCTTAATAATATTTAATTCATTTGTGATTTAATAAGCCTTAAATAAAATGTGGCCGACAGTCAAATTTGTTAATTCCTGTAAGATTGAAGGTGAGCAGGAAAGAGGGAGGAAGTAAGCACAATCATCTGGAAGAGGAAGTCAGTCGGAGAGCATGGACTGGAGAAGAAGGGCGGTGAGGAACCGCAAAGCAGAGATTGCTATAAATGACGTCAGAAAGAGAGAAGGAACCCAGATTTGTGATTTTTCAAATGTGGAACTGAGTAGGCAGGAGGAGTGTATTCAGGCTTTGAGGTTTCAGACTTGAGGCTTAAATGGATGCTAAAACAGGGAATATAGGAGATGGAGCAGATCTGGGGAGAAAGACAATTATCCAGTCTTCTTTTTTAAATAACGCTTTATTTTAAATAATTTCAAAATTACAGGACAGTTTCAAACATAATGCAAAACACAAACAGAGAACTCCAACATGCCCTACATTCAGATACACACATCAACCGATTTTAACATTTTGCCACATTTGCCATATCTTTCCATCCATCCATCCATCCATCCATCCATCCATCCATCATCTATCTATATCTATCATTTATTTCTCTTTTTTCTAAACATTTGAGAGTAATTTGTATACATCATGCTCCTTTAACACTTCATACTTCTACATACATTTCCTAAGAACAAGGGTATTATTCACTTATTTAACACCTTAAGGTCAGTTAACAAGTCCAGGAAATTTGATACTGATATAAAGCTTACAAATTCATATTTCAGTTTTTTTTTTCGTATGTCCCATAATGTCCTTTGGGGCACTTTCTCCTCCATTATTAGACCTAGTGCAGGATCATATTTGTATTTGTTAGCTTAATCTGGTCTTTGATATGCTGAGTTTGAAGTTTCCTGTGTTTCATCCAACATGACGATGTGTAATAAGTATATTTAGATACGGGACAGAGATTAGGAGTCATGGGCATCAAATTGCAGTTGAAATCATGCAATAAGTCACCCAGGGGAAACATTTAGAGTGAGAACAGATACCAAAGGATGGTAAAAGTGGACTGGGGGTGGTCAGAAAAGGAGTGTGTAGGTATAGAATGAGAAATAGCATGGAGCACCATGAGAGAAGGTGAGCGTCATAAGAAGGGAGTGCTTAGAAATATCAAAAGTTAAGCGAGAAACATGACTAAGAGTCTACTTAGTATGGAAGCCACAGCATTTCAGTAAGTGTCTCCAGATGGTGCAGAGAAGACACAGAATCCCCTATGGCTGGTCTTAGCCTGTGGCTCCTAAGTGCAGTTCCTTCTTCGTCTGACTGTGGAAGGTGCACTGTCCAAGGGTATAAGAACCAAGAAAGATGGCTTCTCTTGAGTATGTCAATCCTCCTGTTCTTCAGTTACGGGCATTTTTTGTGAATGCTCAATTTAATTGCTGACTTTTTTTTGAACATCTACTTCAGCAGGAAAGGATGGAGCGCTTCTGCCGAGCAGTCCCGCTTGCCTGGCTTTGTCTGCTGTGCGGGTGCGGGAGCATTAGAGGGAGGGTGTGTCTGCGCCCTGTGAGGTGAGAGCTCAGGGTTCACTTTCAAAATCCAAAGGGGAGGGGAGTAAAAGACCAGGTCAGAACGATAGCAAGGGGATCAGATTGTGGAGATCATTTTAAGGACGTCTCTGTTGATTTTGATTATTATGTTTTTTAATTATGATGTCTTAGTCTGATAGAATACTTTAAAAAGGAAACATAAAAAACAAATTAACTGAGTTAACGATATCCATCCCCTTGCCGCTTCAGAAAGGTGAACCAGGGACAAATGACGCAAATCTGAAATGCCAGAAAGAGGAGTTTGGTGTCACACAGGTAGGTTGCAAATGTGTTTTAGCATGATTATCCTTGAATGGTGTATATAATTTAAGGAGAGTTCATTATGAGAGAGGGAAGTAGAGGAAAGTAGGGGAGAAAATCTACAGTCATTGCCATGTCTTCCCTCCTTCCACCTCCTGGAACCTCAATTTCCCTTAAATGTGACAAGAAGAACCCTTGCCCCAGGGGCTAAGGGGCCATGTACCCCCTCTAGACCACACTTGGGGTACCTAGACCCTTGGAATCATCTTCTCCAACAGTCCCACGCCTGCCGCCAGCATCTGTGCTAGCCTCTTCACAGGCAGGAGCCTCTAGAGGGTAACCCAGGCTTCTTGGTACAAATGTTGGTACAGCATACCCTTGGTCTGAGCCCCCGGCCCCCCAGCCCAGATCCTTTAGGATCAGTCCCAATGAATCTTGGGTTGATTCATTTTCCCTTGACTTTGGGTTATCATAATGTCCAAATTCTGCAATTTTTTCATTAAAGAATTAATGGTGCTACTCTCACCTGACTGTTCATGCATGAATCCTGGGATTGTGGCATTTGCCGTTGCTTATATAGTCAAAGAGGGACAATGATGGCTCTCCATTTCCTCCTAACTCTACACTGTGGCATTCGTACTCTCCTCTTCTACTTTTCCACAATGCTATCAGGGCACATTGTAACACTGTTTTTTATTTTTGTTTTTGTTTTATCTTAATACCCCAATGATCATTCTTGAATAGAGACATCTATCTTGGTTACAGCTAACGCAGAGGCACTCGGGCACAGGCTGACCGCATCTGTCCCTTCCTAGCCCGGCTATCAGGTGTGAAGTTTTATTTGCAGTGACTGAGTCTGGTCAGCAGAGGGCAATGAACATCGTGGAAGAAAGAAATTAAGTAGGTTAAGTTAAAAATAAAAGAGGGGGAGAGAGGGATAGAATAATCACCCGACAAGGGGTGTAGAACTGCTACAAAACGGCCTTCCCTGTAGGACGTAGGGCGGGAGGGGGGGCGGTGAGGAGCTTAGTTCCTACAGGACCTGTGCCTGCTCCATGTAAGACACCCCATGCTTCTTGCACCCCTTCCTACTCCACGTGTAGGTTGGGGAATCTGAGAGACAGAGATGAGGTTGGGGTGCTTGGAGTCCAGAAGGTCACCCCAGGGAGGGCCTGGCTGGCCCCGGGGGCTGCCAGTGCCCCCTCCGATCTGCCCTCAACCACAGCCACCTCCCGGGTGCCCCTGCCCCGTGTGCAGCATCACGTCTGCTCCCGGGCAGTCCCCGAGGACCTGAGACAGCTCATTTAACCCAAGTGTGCTCAGCTCACAGCTGATCTGGCGGTTACTATGGCAACCCCTAAAGCTCCTCAGGCTTTCTCACTGACTGCCCAGAATGGGCCTGGAAACCCATTCTGGAATTGATGGTGCTATGTTTGGGGGGAAATTTTAATGAAAGAGCAGCTTGACCTGGTTTTAATGCCACACAGTGAAATGGAGAGATGTGAGGTGTTAGTGAATAGGATGGGCAAGCTGCTGCCAATAAGATGGGAGGGCAGGGGAAGCTGAATGGAGGTAGAGAAATGATGTCCTCCTTTGTTATTTCCTCATCTTCCAAGAAGACAAGCTCAATGCTGACACCAGTGGGGGCGATTCTCCAGAATAATGGAGGAAATTTCTGAAAATGTAGAAATACAGAATTCTTTTCCTGTGTTTCAATGACATATGTAAATTCAAGGTTATTTTACTTCTTTCAAAAAGGGAAATAAAATGCCAAAATGTGTTTCCTATTTAAAAATGTGGAGAACAGATCCATGGCTGTTTAAACCTCAGGCTCACGTGTGCTGCCCATGTCAGTCCTGTGTCCAGAGGCCATAGAGGTGGGTGGTCTCCGAGAGGCCTCGGGGAGACCCACCTCCGGGCGCTCCTGCCCCTGTGTAAGCTTCTCCCTATGGGTGTGTCCTGGGTGCATTGATTGGCTTCCACTGGATAAAGGTTTTTTGTCCCTTCTCAAGTTAGGTTCAGAACGTCCGTGGGCTCTGATTTGGACTCTGTCAGACTCTGTGGATCTGGGACCTCCAGCTGGTGTGTCCTGAGGGCCCTCAGGTGGTCTGCAGAGAGGCACTGAGTGAGCTCGGCAGCAGGCCTTGCCCTACCTGAGCGTTCAATGCCTGCAGCCCCAGGCCACAGCTTGGCTGCACCCTCATGAGGGACCTGAGCCAGAGGCACCAGCAAAGCTTCGCCTGCAGACCTGGCCTCAGAAACCGTGAGACAATCAAAGTGTGTGACTTTAATTGCTAAGTGTGGGTAACATGGGGTCCTTTGTTACGTGGCAACAGATAACTAATTCAGCCACTAATCTTTCTTTCACTTCTGTGGTCTGGATAAGGGTTATGAGTGCATGCTCTTAAAATCGGCCTGAGCATCCCAACCACATAGGAGACTTTGGGAAGGTTATCTGGCCTCAGTTTCCTCTGCTGTAAAATGGATTGCTTTGAGAATGAAAGGACTTAGAATATCACTGGCTCATAGGAAATGCTTAATAAATTAGCTTTTATTATTACTATTGGATGCATAGCATTCATATTTCTATCCAACTAGTTTCTTCTATCTATACCTGTAATTTGTCTTTAGTGACCAATTTCCTCCCCAGTGAAATAAAAGCTCAGACATTTTATCAATTGTCAATCCATTCTGAATTGAAACTATGCATAGAAAACCTGAATGGCTTGTCAAGGTGTTGTGATCCCCACATCTTGTAACTCTGTGAAATTCATCTCAAATGCTCATTTAGATGCTTTTTAAGCATCACAGCTGGTCCAGAGGACAGAACCTAACTGGATGAAAGAACATGCAAATCTCATGTAGAGACATCATGGAAGTCCATCATTTTTAAGAGCAGCCAAGACAAATATGTCTTAGATGGACTAGGTGTGAAAGCGGGTGGGTCCATAACCCAGACAACCAGTGGGGGAGACTGTGCCAAATCCAAAGATCGCTGGCTGGCAATCATTGGGGTTGCTTGGTTTTTCCATCACATGGCAATACACATGGCAGCATCTTCTCTTTCCTCTTCCAGGTTCCATTGATTTCCAGCCTCTAGCTTCTCTTTCCCTCTGTCTGACTTTCACTCTGCCTATAAAGGGCTCTAGTAATCAGGATTAGAGCCCAACCTCATTCAGTTCAGCCACATCTTAACTAAGGTAGCAGGGTCAAGAGGTCCCCACAAGACCAGGGGTTGGGACTTGAACATGCCTTTTGGGGGGACATGATTCAATCCCCAGCCACTCAGGTGTGAGAAGCAGAGCTGGGGTGTAAAATTAGGCAGTTGGTCAACAGATTCTGTACGCTTACTCAGCAGATGAAGCAGACTCTCTGGCATATTTTTCTAAGGTTCAAATTCCTTTTAGTTTCAAGCCCCTATTCTGCTAAATTGTAGAAACTTAATCTCAGTCAAACCACGGTATTTAGATTCCCAGGCTGCTCCAAACAAATACCACGAAATGGGTTGCCTTAAACCATGGGAATGTATTAGTTTACAGTTTTGAGGTGAGGAAAACTGTCCAAATCAAGTCATCAGCGAGGTCGCACTCTCTTCTCAAAGACCAGCTGCCGGATCCCAGGCTCCTCTGCCTCAGGGCAAGACACTTGGCAGCATCTGCTGGACTCTCCCTTCTTTTATGGCTGTTGTTGACTTTAGTTTCTTTCTTCCATGTCTTTCTCTTTCTTTGTCTGAATTTCATTCTCTTATAAAGGCTTCCAGAAATAGGATTAAGACCCATCCTGAATGAATGAACCTCATCACAAGATTCTACTTAGGGTGAAGTGTTCACACCACAGTAATGGATCACATTTAAGAACATGCTTTTCTGGGGTACACACGACTTCTAACCACCACTTAGGGTTTCCCCTACTTTTCCTAGGGTTGTGTCTCAGTTTGTTAAGGAACTTAAATGATGCTTCGGCATGTAGGGTGGTGGGGGGGTATCCGGTCCTTGGCCATAAAGCCGCATGAGCTGCAGCTGCTTTCTTCCTGCAGGTGTCCCTGGGTCTGACCACCTTCTAGCTCACCTCCACACTCCCTCTGGGGGCTGGTCTGTGGGAGACTCTGAGAGGCCATCTCCCCCGAGCTCTACCCACATGCAGCCCTCTACAGGAAGTGGGAGAAGGGGAATGATTTGTAGACGTTGTCCTGCCATCATAGCCTGAATGGATTTAAGGAGTGGACCTGGGATTGAGGAGGGCATAGAGGTTATAGCCAGGTGTGTGCTTTCACCTCCACTGCCCCCCCCGTCCCAAGCATGCTTGGGAAGTGCCTGCCCTTTCCTGGGCTCTCACGTATCCAGTAGAGATGAGAGACCCCTCACCAAGATTTATTTTAGACAAGCCGGGTACCTGGCTGATTCAAGGACTGTTTTGCTGGAAGAGTTTTCAGTTGGGATTTTTTCCTTCAGGTACTTTGCAGAGTTTAAACCTGAAAAACCTTGAAAAACAATGGTTTGCTTGAAAAGAGACAAAAAAAGAGTTGAAAATATGGACAAAAGAACTGTGAGCAGAAAGGAAAAAAATAAAGCAAGGGTAACTGTTTCCCATAGCTTTCATGTTAAGATTCCTGGCTTTGGGGACTTGGCCCCCTCGTTACCACCATCACGGCCAGTATCGTCACCATCACCTCCACCGCTGTCACTTGGCCAGGCTCACTTGGTACCGGGCTCTGGGCGATGTGACCTGTGACCACACACAGCATCACCAATCATGCCCTCAGGAAAGCGGTGGCCCATAGAAAGACACGTGGCCGGGCTGCCAGCCCACCATGGCCCCCTGGCCCTGTTCTGTTCACCCGGGCACCGGCTGAGCCCAGTGGGCGTGCCAGTATGTGGACCCTCAATCTCGCTATGAGCCCTACCTGGGTCAGGGAGCATGAGTAGCTGTAGCCAGCCTTATTCTGCAGCCTGACTCACACCCTCATACGCACACACACACACACATCACATACACACATGTACACCACACTTACCGCACAGCACACATACAAATACATAAGCCACATATACAAACATACACACACCCCACAAACATATGCACACCACACATGTGCACTCAGACATACTTACATATACCACATACACACATGCACATGCACCACACACAACCATATGCACACTACACACACATACACACCCTGCACACACATACACACCGTACATCGCACACAGAGAAACACAGACCACACATACTCACATACACACACATGCAGATATGTACACCCCAGATATGCACACATGTAAATCACATGCATCCACATATACACACATCCCCCCACATGTGCACTCACACACACGTGCGCCATGCACAATTCTGCTCCCAGTTGGGGCAGGCCAAGGTCAAGGCCCCACTTTCCCCTGCAGTCTGTCTGCCATGTTCACAGCTCAGACGCCTCTGGGAAGAGGGCATGTTTCAGTGTCTGATTTAGGGGTGCTGATGAGTCACTCATAAAAGCCTGACTCTTCATGATAAGCAGAAGCCAAGCCCACCTCCTTCGAGTCTGTGCCTGGCCTCACCTGCCCCACCCTGCCCCAGCCCTGCTGCGAAAGCTGATTTTCTAAACTTCCTGCTAGCAGAGCATTTCAGTTCCTAACTCTTCTTTTAAATTATTTAATGAACAAACGTGCCTTCATGTTGCATGTTATCTCTAATCTTATTTTTTACCAAAGTTGCCTTTTTAACATTTGAAATAATGTAAATGCAAAATTCTCAAACCCTTGGCACTGGTAGAAATGACATTCCTCTTTTATACGGTGCACCCATTACATGTATGCGCCCACTGAGTTGTAAGCTGGGACCACATCTGTGTCAATGAGGATGCTTTTAGCTATTTGGGATCTCTCCCTTCCAGATCAGTTTGGTAACTAGCTTTTCAAGTCTTCAAACTAGGTTGTTGGAATTTTGATTGGTACTCTGTTGAATGTATAGATCAATTTGGTGGAATTGACATCTTAACTACATTTAAAATTCCTATCCATGAGCAGGGACTATCTTTACACCTATTTAGATCTTTGTTAATTTGTTCTAGCAATATCATATAGTTTTCTGTGTACAACTTCTTTATGTCTGCAGTTATGTTCATTCCTAGGTACTCGATCGTTTAGTTGTTATTTTGAATGGAATTTTTTCCTTAAGTGACTCCTCAGTTAGGTCATTGCTTGTGTACAGAAATGCTACTGATTTTTGCACATTGATTTTATATCCTGCCACATTGCTGAATTTGTTTATCTCAAAGCAAAGGCTGGCCTTTGCTCAGCCCTTCTGCCCACCCTCCCGCTGCACTCTCCAGCAGGACTCGTATGATTTATGGACGGCTCGCCACAAAAGTGACCCTCCCCCCAAAACAAGGCAGTCACAGAGTTCCCCAGGGGGCTTATGCTTGGCCTTTTATTTCACAGTTTTGGAGGAAAATCTGATAAAATGTTTTCCAAGTGAGGTAATTCATTTAGGCATTGACAGCCACTAATGTGGCATTATGAATGAATTTACCAAATGAATCAATCAATTTAGTGGAATAATCAGATCCAGCCGTTAACAGGCCTGCTTGGTCTGGTCGGATTAACTTAAATGACTAAAAAAGTCAAGTAACTATATCCCATTGATCCATGCTGTTATCTGGGTGCTGTAGGGTAGAAACAGTCACACGTCATAAAACGAGGGGCCTTCACGTGGCCCCTCAGCCTAAAGCCAGCGGGTGCCAGGTTTCCTGGGCTGCTGTCCTCAGCTCAGGATCTGGAAGTCCTGCAGGGCCCTCAGCTACAAGATCCAGCAATTGGACAACTGTACTGAGTTACTACTACTGCTGTAACAAATGATCACAAATCCAGTGGCTTGAAACTAAATACAAACTTATTATCCTACAGTTCTGGAAGGTAGAAGTCTGAAATGGATTTCACTGGGCCAGAATCAAGGGACTAGCAGGCTGGTTCCTTCTGGAGGCTCTAAGAGACAGTCCGTTCCTTACCTCTTCCAGTTTCTAGAGGCTGCCTGCATGCGGCTTCATTACTCAGACCCCTGCTTCCACCATCATGTCTTCTGTTTTGACTCTCCTGTCTCCCTCTTTCAATTATAAGCGCTCCTGCAATTACATTGGGCCAGTCCCATAATGCAGGATTATCTCCCCATTGCAGGCTCCTTAATTTCATCACATCTGCAAGGTCCCTTTTGCCACTTAAGGTAACATACTCATAGGATCTTGACATTAAGATGCGGATACCTTTGGGGGGGCAATGCATTATTCCGCCCACCACAACACAAGCCGCTGCCAGATTTTCAGAGGCCGTGATGGCAACTCCGCGTAAAATTTACAATTCACATAATCCTTTTGGATTAGGGCTTGGCTTCCAAAAAGCACCTGCTACCATAAAAAGATACAACCTGGGGGGATAAAGAGCATAGTCCCATGAACACCTATCATTAGAAGATGATGGGGGTAGTTATCAAATACCCTATCATTAGGAAGGGCCCTAAGTGCCCTAATTACATGCTGGCAGAGCAGGTGAAAATGCTCAAAAAAAAAAAAAAAAAAAACCACATTGAACTTATAATTACTTCAGCCATAAAATATGTCAGATGGAGACAGGGTCCAACAAGAGACTGAAATATACTGAAGAACCTACACACAGTTTTATATTTTTCTTACAATTTGCCTCTACAAGCAGTGGGGCTTCCTATGCACTCAGTAGACCTCATGTTGAAACTGGGGTAGAGTCCATAAGGGTAAGAATCCAAATGTGCTAATATATCTCATGTCCCAACATGGAAGTTGAACACTGGCTGGGTCTTGAAGGAAGAGTAGGACTTCATGAAGCAAAGAGGAGGTGGCAAGGGAGAAGAATTCCTGGTGGGAGGAGGGTGTGCATGTACAGTTGACTCTCATTATTCACAGCAGTTATGTCCTATGAAGTCATCACCAACGCTGCATTAGCATTATTCCTGGGGAAATACTGGGTGAAATTCCTGCTAGACCGCATATTTTGTCAACTGATGAATATATAACCTTCTTAATGTGTTTCTGTTTAAAGACATTAATTTCATACATATTTTTGGTTTGTTAGCGTTGAACTCATGGCCAACAGCACTATAACTCATGCTTCAACAAAGGTATTTAACAAAAGCATTTTCTCCACAAGGCACATCCCAGCCTTCTTGCACATAGGAACACTAGATGGCACTTCAGCACCATGCTTGGTAGACATTTTAAATAGGGGAATAAACAAAAAGCCCAAAATGTGAAAAGCATGGCACTAGGACTGCAAAAAAGAACATGATTCCATTGCGAGAGCAGAAACAAGAAGGCCGGGCGTCACCTTGTCTCACCTCAGCTGGGAATGTGTGCACTGGGCGACTCAAATCTTTCACCGCTCGGTCCATGCCCATAAATGACCACGAAAGCACCATGAATTTTTGAGTCTGGGGTTACAAATAAATTTTAGCAAGTAGGTGAATTCACAAATACAGGGAATCATGAACAATGAGGACCAACTGTATTTGTGGAAGGGAAGTTTCGAGATGTGGCCAAGGAACAACGGGCTGTAACTGGGGCAAAAGAAAGTTTAATGAGGACTCATTTGTCCTTAGCTAGAGGGGAAGGAAAGGAGATGGGACGGGAAGGAGGCCCCAACACCTCTGCATGGTGCACCCGAGCTTGGCTTCAGGGCTTTTAGGTCTTCTCTCATCTGCATTCTGCTTGAGACAGAGGCAAGGAACTGCCAGCATCAGGGGTGCATGGCACCCTCTGCTCCCCTCTATGAATGAAAATGCCGCCTTGAACCTTCAGTTCTGAGGAAGTCAGTCAAAATGGAAGAGAGATGAACATCACCCTGGGGGACAGACATGTTTGCTTTGTTCCTAAACCTCTTTCCCTCAGTTTCCTCATTTATAAAATGGGAGGATGTCTGGATGATTGAAAACTTCTATTACTGGCAGAGTTAGAAACTCAAACCTACCTATGACTGTAGAGAAAATTATTTCTTTCTCCTGAGGAAATGTGAAATTCAAATCATGGCTATTTAGTGATTAAATATGAAATGAGGATTAATATCAATGAAAAGAAAACCATTAGCAAAATAATCCACTGATACACTATTTATGTCCTATTATTAAAATTCATCACTTCCTTAAGGCTATTAATGCCCATCAATAGATTTCAAAATAGTGAGAGCCTTTCCATTTCATAATGAAAATTCAGGCTCAATCAACACACAACCATATTCCTGTAACAACATTTGTAATCAACAATTAAACAGAAAAAAATTTTTTAAGTCAACTTAAAACAGAATCCTGATTATAAAATGCTCCATGTTGTCATAAAAGCTATTTGCCTCTAGAATTTCTCCAGTCCTTTCGCATAGCTGTTTCAGCTTTGCTAGCACATGCATTTGTTAGGTTTGGAGATTATCTTCAGCACACTTTGAAACACCAAAAGTATTTATTGTAGACCTCCTGTCATAATTCCAATGACTAAGAGGTATTTGTAATGAAGAGAAATCTTTCTTGCTGATAGATCAGAACAAGCCACAGTTTAGAAATATTTGATAAATCTAAGGGATAGTCTTCCTAATTGCTGTCTGGGCACACTCAGCATTCCCTAGAACACATATTTAAAAAAAAAAAAGCAAATATAAAAATTGTATTACCCTTTTATCTGTGTTAAAACATCAGTAGGGCAGCTTTTCTTTAATTCTTCTTCACTTTTAATTAGCTTTTCCAGAGTACTATTATTCTAAATACCAGTTAGTAAGAGGAGGTAATAACATCTTTTGATAATCTAAGAACCCAGAATGGGCACAGAGGAATTCCCCAACTAAAGAAAAGCGTAGTTTAATATGGGCCTTTGAAAGATAAACTGACATTCAACATTTGGGAATACTACTCTAACTCTGGTTCAAAGATACGTACACTCAATATCCGATTTCTTAGGGCACAAAAATTTTAAACCAAATTTAGAACAAAAATCTCATTAAACATCACCTTGCTAACATTCCTCAAATGAATCAATTGAAATAGGAAAAAAACCCCACTGTTTTGAGAATATTAAAAATAAAGTATCTTCTAGAGCTGTGGGGCCATCCTGTGGCCGATTTAATTAAGATCTTCTTTTTAATATTTTGACTCAGACAGTGAATCATTACAATGTGTTGGTAAGTGTATTATATGCAAGCAGCAAACAAATAAACAAAACATAAGCTATGTTTTCAAGAATCTATCATAACCAAGTAGAGTGAGCTATTTAATATAGCTATGCCTCATTTTACGTAGTTATACACAAATGTGCTGGTTTGAAACTGTTACATACCCCAGAAAAGCCATGCTTTTTAAATCCAATCTTGGATGCAAACCCACTGTAGGTGGGATCCTTTGATTAGATTATTTCCATGGAGATGAAGCCCTGCTCACTCAAGGTGGGTCTTAATTAGTTTACTGGAGGCTTTTAAAAATCTCATTGAGATAGAACTTCAGAGCCAACACACGTGAACAGAGAGATGAAATCAAGTGACAGATATTTGGAGATGCTTGGAGACAGACAGAAGAAGCTCAGAGAGAATGCTGCTGAAAACAATGAAACCCAGTGCAAAGGGCCAGCAGACATCGCCATGTGCCATTTCCCCATGTGACAGAGGAACCCTGCATGTGCTTTGCCTTTTTGAAAGAAAGTGTCCTTTTGCTGATGCCTTAATATAAACATTTTCATGGCCTTGGAACTGTAAATTTGTACCTTAATAAATCCACTTAGTAAAAGTCATTTCATTTCTGGTATATTGCATTCTGGCAGCATTAGCAAACCAAAACAAGAAATTCAGGTCACTCATAAAGTAATTAACGGTAGAGATGTCATGACCATGTGTGCTTCTTGCCTACCTTCCATCCAGTCCATGTTCCTCCAATAACTGCACCTCAGTCTTCTTTGGAGACCATCTGCAGTAGTTTGCAAGCTGCTGGAATGAGACATACCAGAACAGGGACAGCTTTTAAAAAGGGGACTTTAATAAGTTACAAGTTTATAGTTCTAAGCCTATAAAAATATCCAAACTAAGGCATCCAGTAAAAGCTACTTTATCAAGGAAAGCCAGGAACAACTCTGCCCTCTGGATAGTCATGTGGCTGGCATTGGGAGTGCCACATCTCCCTGGAGATAATCTAATCAAAACTTTCCAACCTGCAGTATTGAATCAGGATTGAAAGAAACAGCTGCTATTGGAAGATTGGATCAGGCTTTTCTGGGGTACATAATACTCTCAAACCCACACACCATCCCACCCCTGCTCAGCATCTATGCATTCGAGTAGAATTCCTGCTCAACCAGGCATCTTATTTTCTCAGGAACACATGATCCAGTTCAGGACCAGAGAGTTAACACCCAGGGCTGCTGTCTGCTCTTTAGGAGAAGCACTACTTTTCGCCTGGTGGTTGTGGGCCCCAAGAGCTGGGAACGTCCTCCAAAGGCAGGGAAACTACAGCTGGGCATGAAGGTCCTGGGAAAGCCAACCAGGACACAAAGAACACAAGAGGGCTGACCACATTATTTCACCACTTGGACCCAACAAACTACACGCCACAGAACATTAGTGAGGTGTGTGAATCCCACAAGACAACAGATGAGCACAAAGCAAAAACAGCAAACTGTAGAGCGTCCACAGAAAACTGTCAACTTCCAGAAGGGCACACACACACCCAAATACATTACATATACTCAAATACATAATAAAAAGATATTTGTATGCAGTTCTGCAATTTGGTTTTGTAGGTTCACAAAAAATTCATGCTTAGAATAGAGAGTTCCCATATATCACCCTATTATTAAAATCCTGTATTTAGTGTGTGTTCTAGTTTGCTGGCTGCGGAATGCAATATACCAGAAATAGAACGGCTCTTAAGAAGGGGAATTTGTGGGATCACATCTGACCAGGCTGCTGTCATTTCCAAATTCTGGAACAGTCACAAAACAAAAATCCGAGAGAGCCTCATTAACCAGAGCTGTTGGGACAGCGGGCTTCAAGGCCTGAGCTGGAGAGTCGATGGCAAGTCACTGTCAAAGCACTCAGCTCAAATACACACTCCTGTTGCCATGGTGGAGTTGGAATTTGGAAAAAGTGGTCAGGTGTGCCACTTTGAAGCTGTTATGAACCCCAGAAAAACCATGTCCTTTAATCCTGATTCAGTCTTGTAGGGTAGAATCCCTTTTGATGAAATTATCTCCATAGAGATGTGGCGTGCCCAATTATAGGTATGGCCTTTTGGTTAGATGGAGATGTAACTCTGCCCATTCAGAGTGAGTCTTGATTAGTTTACTGGAGCCCTTTAAAAGAGGAACCATTTTAGAGAAAACTCAGAGACAATGCAGACGCTTGGAGAACAGTTACTTCAGAGCTGACGGAGACATGGCTGTTTGGAGATGCTTGGAATACTGACAGAGAGAGTAGATGCCCAGACTTGGGCAGAGCCCAGCAGTTGTCACCATGTGCTTTCCCATGAGATGTCAAGCAAGCCAGAACCCAGAGTTGTGTCTGAGAGGAACTAAGTAATGGCCATAGATGCTTAGAGTGGAAACCACAGGAAACAAGCTGAAAGCAGTGGAGCCCAGCAGCAAAGGACCAGCACATTCCTTGGGGTTTGGGGAGAGCCTGGCTGCCACCGCATGAAGGGGTTGAGTGTGTGCCCCAGAGATGGCAGAGAGCCTGGGTGCAGCCCCGATGTTAGGAGACGTTGGAGTTGAGAAAAAGGTGGTCTCCTCAATATCCCCCAAGGTTGCATTTAGAGAGAGGCAGGCCTCTGCGCAGGCATTTAGAAAGGGTGGGACTGGCACTTTCTAAAGCCCTGAGGATAAATGACTCTCAGACTTTGAAATCTAATGGACTTTGCCCTGCAGGTTTTCGAAACTGTATGGGTCCAGTGACCCCTGTGTTCCCTCCTCCCTATAGAAATGTGTATACATATCCTATGAATGTTCCTCCTTTGTATGTTGGCAGCAAATAACTTGTTATGAGTTTTCAAAGGTCCAGAGCAAATGGAGAGAATTTTGCCTTAGGACAGACAGTGCCTATTCAGATGAGAGAGAGACCCTGAACTTCATCGGCCTTCTTGAACCAAGGTATCTTTCCCTGGATGCCTTTCATTGGAGATTTCTATAGACTTTTTTTAATTGGGACATTTTCTCAGCCTTAGAACTATAAGCTAGCAATTTATTAAATTCCCCTTCTTAAGAGCCTTTCTATTTCTGGTATATTGCATTCCGGCAGCTAGCAAACTAGAACAGATTTTGGTACTGGAGAGTGGGTGCTGCTGCAGTTTGCAAATACCAAACATGTTGGAATGGCTTTTTAAATGGATAAGGGGAATAATCTGGAAGAGTTGTGAGAAGCTTGATAGAGAAGGCCTAGAATGCTTTGAAGAGACTGTTGGTAGAAATGTAGACTCTAAAGACACTTCTGATAAAGTCAGACAGAAATGAGACATGTGTCATTACAGACTGGAAAGAAGGCAATCCTTGTTTTAAAATGACAGGTAATCTGGCAAAATTGACTAGTGGCTTTAGCTGGAAGGCAGATTTTAAAAGTCATGAACTTGAGTATTAACAGAAGAGATCTCCAAATTAAATGTCGAAAGTGCAGCCTGGTTTCTCCTCACAGCTTATAGTGAAATGCGAAAGGAAAGAGAAAAGCTGAGAACTGAACTCTTGGGTACAATGAAACCAGAAATTGAAGTTCTAGAAAACTCTGGGCCTCCAGGAAGAGAGAGCCCAGAGAATAGTGCCCCACATGAGGCCTTGGTCAAATGTGAAACCAGTCAGCCATTTCAGAGAAAGCCAGGACTGGACATGGAGTTATCCAGGAAGGATTTGTGGAAACTCCTTATGCCTCGTGGGCACGATCCAAAGCTACTGCCAATGAGAGTGCTGTGGGACCTGTATAAACAGAGCCGTTGCCAGTCTGGACTGAGGGGTTCAGAGAAGGGACACATTGGAGGAAAAATAATTTCAGAGGCAAAACCATGGAGGCTGAGGTCTGAAGTCAAGAAGCCTCAGGCCAGGAGAGCGGACACACCCAAGCCCATGGAGAGGGTGAGTTTGCCCCAAAGGCAGAGGATGGGCCTTCCACCTCATTGTGGTGGAAGAGTTATGCCGCCTCAGGCCTTTGAGAGGGTGAAGCACATTCCTTGGGGTTTGGGGAGAGCTTGGCTGCCACCACATGAAGGGGTTGAGTGTGTGCCCCGGAGAAGGCAGAGAGCCTGGGTGCAGCCCCGATGCTTGGAGAGGGTGGAGCCGAGAAAATGTCTCAATTAAAACAAGTCTATAGAAATGTCCAATCAAAGGCATCCAGGGAAAGATACCTTGGTTTAAGAAGGCCGATGAAGTTCAGGGTCTCCCTCTCAAGTGAGAAGGCACATGGCGAACACAGTTCGGGCTTCTCTCTCGACTGTAAGGGCACATGGCAAATACAGCATCATCTGCTAGCTTTCTCTCCTGGCTTCCGGTTTCATGAAGCTCCCTGGGAGGCGTTTTCCTTCTTCATCTCCAAAGGTTGCTGGCTGGTGGACTCTGCTTCTCGTGGCTATGTCATTCTGCTCTACTCTCTCTGTATCTCTTATTCCCCTTTTATAGGACTCCAGTAAACCAATCAAGACCCACCCAAATGAGTGGAGACATGTCATCACTTAATCCTGTTTAACAACCACTCTTGACTATATCACATCTTCCAGGGAGATGATCTGATTACAGTTTCAAACATACAGTATTGAATAGGGATTATTCTACCTTTATGAAATGGGATTTATATCAAAGCATGGCTTTTCTTAGGGGGCATACTTCCTTTCAAACCAGCACAGTGTGGTACATTTGTTACAGTTCATGAAAGAACATGTTTTTATAATTGTGCTAATAACTATAGTCCATTTTTTATAATAGGATTCATTGATTTTTATACAGTCCTATGTTTCCTTTTTAAAAATTTTATTCTAGTAACTTATATACAAACTAAAATTTCCTCCTTTAACCACATTCAAATGTATAATTCAGGACAGTTAATTACATTCACAATGTTGTGCTACCAAGAGTTCTTAAGAAGGAAACTAAAAATATCAAATAAACCAAAGTAAGTAGCAAGAAAAAATAATAAAGATAGGGCAGAAATTCATGAAATAGGAAACAGAAGAGAAAATTAGATAAAGTCAAAAATTGATTCTTGGGAAAGAGTAATAAAATGGGTAAGCCTCTAGCAAAACCAATCACATACACCCAAAGTCCATAATGAGGAATGAAAAAGGCAATATCACTACGGAATCTACTGACATTATGAGGATAACTATGAATTATCGTGGACACCTGAATGGCAGCAAATGTGTCAACTTAAATACAATATCAAATTATAAAACTGACATAAGTTAACAAGCCAGAATTACCCTGTGTCTAATAAAGAAGTTACATTTATTATACCTAACCTTAGAATAACTAACAGCAGCACTAGATGGTTTCAGATGGTGAATGTTATCAAACACTTTTAAGTGAGGAAAAAATGCCACTATTACAGAAACCCTTTCACAATATAGAGGTGGAGGGAACAGTTCCCAACATATTTTATGATGCCAGCTTTACCCTGTGTGTTAGTTAGATTCAGTTGTCAACTTGGCCAGGTGAGCATACCTAGTCTTGTTGCTGTGGACATAAGCCAACGGTACGTGAACCTCATCTGTTGCCAATTACATCTGCAGTCAGCTAGGAGGCGTGTCTGCTGCAATGAGTGATGTTTGACTTAATTGGCTCATGCTTAAATGAGAGATTGCAACGTAGCACTGCTAAGCAGCTTGGCATTCCTCATCTCAGCACTAGCAGCTCAGCCCAGGCCTTTGGAGATGCAGAAAGAAGTCACCCCGGGGAAAGTTGTTGGAACCCAGGGGCCTGGAGAGAAGACCAGCAGAGACCATCTTGTGCCTTCCACATAAGAAAGAACCTCAGTGGAAAGTTAGCTGCCTTTCCTCTGAAGAACCAACTAAATAAATCCCCTTTTATTAAAAGCCAATCCGTCTCTGGTGTGTTGCATTCCGGCAGCTGGCAAACTGAAACACCCTGATACAAAAAGCCTGACTTTGCAAACCAGAAAAGAACATTTGTGATCAACATCTCTCATGAACGTAGATGCAACAGCCCTTAAGGAGACTAACAAATCCAGCCAAGTGAACTGCATCATGACCAAGGGGAGTTTATCCAGGGAATGCAAGACTTGATTTAACAATAGAAAATCCATCAGATAATTAACCACATTGACAGAATGAAGAAAAAAACCAAATGATTATTTCAATATTGGCATAAAAACGTTTGACTAAATTCAACATCATTCATAACAAACACTCACAGAGAACTAGGAATAGAGGGAGTTCCTCAATCTGATAAAGTGTATCTACAGAAACAACTTGCAGCTAATATACTCCTTGAGGTGGGTTGAATTGTTTACCCCCCAAGACATCATGGTATTCATCTTAACCCCATGCCTGGGGGTGTGAATCTGTTGTAAGTAGGACCTCTCAAAGATGTCATTTTTAGTTAGGGTGTGGCCAACTGGATCAGAACAGGTCTTCATCCTGCTACTGGAGATCATATAAAGGAAAATCAAGGGAAGAAGCCAGAAACAGGAAGTCAACAGTCAAGAGATCCAGGAAGAGAAAGGAGAGGACATTGCTACCTGACTCGAGGTAAGAATACAAGCCAAGGAACCCAAGGATCACAGGCAACCAGCATCAGAATGTTACAGAGTCTGAGGAGAAAACATTCCCATGCTGACACCGTTATTGTGGACTTCACCTAACCTCAAAACCATGAACCAACAAATTCCAACTGTTTAAGCCAACCCACTGTGTGCTGTTTGTCTTAAGAGCTGGGAAACAGAAAATATTCCATGATGAAATATTGAACATTTCTCACCTAAGCAAGTTTGGATAGGAACAAGTAAAACTGTCTTTATTTGCAGATGATATATTGTTTTCATATAGAAAATCCTAAGGAATCTACAAATAGTGCACCAGAATTAGTAAGTGAATTTAACAAAGTCACAGACTACACAGTTAATATACAAAAATCATTTTTTATATACGAGCAGTAGACAATTAAAAATAAAATCTAGAAAGTATTCAATTTGTAATAGAGACAAATATATGTAATTCTTAGTAATAAAATGTAAGAAGCCTTGTAAGATCTGTACACCAATAGTATAAAAATTCCTCACAGAAATCAAAGAATACCTAAATAAATGGAGAGCCATGTGTATGGGTTGGAACACTAAATATTCCTTGAATGTGAATTCTCCCAAAATTGATCCATGGTTTCAATGTGCTTTGTTTTGTTTTGTTTTGGCATGGGCAGGCCCCAGGAATCAAACCCAGGTCTCTGGCATGGCAGGTGAGGATTCTGCCACTGTGCAACCGTTGCCTGCTCTCAATGTATTTCCAATAAAATTCCAATAAGACCCTTATTTACGTAGAAATTTACCAGCTGTTTCTGAAATGTATATGCAAATAGAAAGCAACTAGAATAACTAAAGAGTTCTTGAAAAATATGTACAAGTTGGAAGACTCACATGAACTAATGCTCAGACCCACCATAAAGCCAAAGTATTCAAGACAAGATGTTATTTTCATAGTGAGAAATAGATGCATCAAACAGAATAGAATCCAGAAATCAACATGTATGTTCTCTTAATCATTAATTAATATATTTATTCAATATTCTAGTTTTGATTTTATGTGTCTGAACAGTATAAAATACAAAACAGAATAACATTTTTAATGCATTAATAAAAAGTGTTTAACTCGGGGCGGGCCGCGGTGGCTCAGCGGGCAAGAGTGCTTGCCTGCCGTGCCGGAGGACCCCGGTTCGATTCCCGGCCCCAGCCCATGTAAAAAACAAACAAACAAACAAAATATAATAAAACAAGAAAATGTTTAAAAATGTTTCCCTTTCTTCCTCACTTCCTTCCTTCCATCCTTCCTTCTTTCTCTGTCTTTCCTTCCCTTCCTCCCTCTTTAAAAAAAAAAAAAAAAAAATGTTTAAAAAAAAAAAAAAAAAGTGTTTAACTCCATTCTTCAGGCACAGAAAGAGGTTGAATGGGGAAGATTAAGGTCTAGCACAGAAACAGGCCTAACACAAGTAGATGGAGAAGTAGAGACTATATAAACAGTGTATTCTACAATCAATAGTCCATTTCAAATATAACCCATGAGGAATAAAATAATGGCTGGGACTTCTATAATGCATCTCAAAATCTAGCTCAACAAGGAAAATCTCTCCAACTCGCTGCGTACTCTGTGCATATGGTGGCATGTAGCATGCCAGCTTTTCCAGAAAGGTAGGAATATAAAATTTTAAGATTCACTTTAAAACTATAAAGAGTCTTTTAAAATGGTGCATTTTTACTGTTGTTTATACTATCTGTGTCACGCTGAAACTGTTGTGTACCCTAGAAAGGCCTTCCCAATCCAATATTGTATGGGATCTTTTTGATTGAGATTTTCCATGGAAATATAATCCCCCCAATTGTGGGTGGGACTTTTTGAATAGACAGTTTCCATGGAGATGTGTCTCTACCAGTTCAAGGTGCATTGCTTACTGGTGTCCTTTAGAAGGGAACCATTTTGGAAAAAGCTACAGAGATGGCACAGACATGGATGCTTGGAGATGCAGGAAGAAATTCCCCCCAGGGAAGCTGACTAAAATGAGAAGCTGGGAGTGAAAGATAGCAGACATAGCCATGTGTCTTCCTGGCTGACAGAGAAACCCTGACTGTCCATCAGCCCTTTCTTGAGTCTAGGCATCTTTCTGTAGATGCCTTAGTTTGGACATTTTTATGGCCTTAAAGCTGTAAACTTGAAACTTAATAAATTTCCTTTATAAAAGCCAATCCATTTCTGGTATATTGCACTTCTGGCAGCATTAACGCACTAAAACACTATCTAACTTTTCAAAATAAGCACTGGATCAAGTTACTAGAAAGTACACAAAATGTTTCCCCCATATTATTAATATCTGAATTATTGTATTTTTCCTTTTAGAAAAGAAGCAGTGAAAATTCTTTGGTTTGGATTCAAATGGGAAACACCTTTCATAGACATTTAGGATTGAAAAAATCCATTTCATGATTTACTTATCACTTTAACATTTCAAAATTCTTGAAATCTGAATAAAAGAAGCCAAACACAAAACCAATCTACTCAGTATTTTTTCGTCACTTTTTCCTTCCAGTAGAATTTTTACTTTAAATACACAGAAAAAGCCCTTAAACTGATTGTTTAAATCAAGCCAACTAATCTACACAGGTAGATCGATTATTGCAAACCAAAGTCAAAACTGAATTGTGCATAATTTAGTGAATTGAACAGTCATGTAATGATCAATTAATTTTTATCAAGGACATCAATATATGGTGCCTGTTTAAATAAGTAAACATATGTGAAAAATGACCCTTAGCACATAACTTACACCATGCACAATATTAATTCAGGATAGGTCATAAACATAAAAATAAAATTAAAGGTTTTCAGAAGAAGAGGTTGAAGAATATTTCCATAAACTTTGTGTAGGCATAGATTTCTTAGATAATTCACAAAAAGATCTAGATATAGAAATAGTGAAAAATCAGACTGCAGTATAGTAAAAAACTTGTGCTCATCAAAAGATGAAAAAGTTAACCATAGTTTAGGAGAAAAAGATTCTCAATATATAAGCCTGACGAAGGACTAATGACCAGAATACATTAAGGGTGACTGTAAATCAATAATCAAAAGAATCTGCCCAGGAAAAATGGTCAAAAGGGGTGGTACAATGGTGGCTCAGTGGCAGAATTCTCACCTGCCATGCTGGAGACCCGGGTTTGATTCCCGGTGCCTGCCCATGTTAAAAAAAATGGTCAAAGGTTTAACAGACATTTCTAGAAGAAGATATGCAACTAACCAATAAGCATGTAAAAATGTGACCAACACATTACCATGAGGAAAATAAATCTACCCCCACTGTGAGATACTCCTTCACATCCACTAAAATTAAAAAGACAGGTGATGCTAAATGTTGAGGATAAGTGGCAACCAGAACTCTCCTAACTTCTTGATGGAAATTGGCTACTGTCCTACTATTTTGGATAGATGGTAAACATAAGCCAACCCTCTCATGCAACATTCTACTACTAGAAAAATGACAATGCAAGAGAAATGGCAACATATGCCACAAAAAGATCTGCATGTGAATGTCAATAGCAGCTTTTCTCATCCCTAAAAACAAGAAACAACCCAGGTCACCATCAAAAGATGAATGGATAAACAGATTGTTCCATATTCACACAATAGAATACAATTCTATGATTAAAAATAATTAACTAAGTCCAACAACATGGACAAAATGCCAAAACTTTATGTTCAGTAAAAAAAGTCGTATATGAAAGAGTACATGTTATATGATTCCATTTATATGAATTTCATGAACAGGCAAAACCAACTCTGGTGATAGAATTTAGAAAAGTGATTGCCTGGGAGAGAGTAGGAGGGGTAGGTGTAGTAAGAGAGCAGGAAAGAACTTCTTGGAGTATTGAAGCT
Source organism: Tamandua tetradactyla (assembly GCF_023851605.1). Lineage (NCBI taxonomy): Eukaryota > Metazoa > Chordata > Mammalia > Pilosa > Myrmecophagidae > Tamandua > Tamandua tetradactyla. The sequence continues at coordinate 225,014,585 of NC_135327.1, read as the reverse complement.
GTGTTGTATCTTAAAGGCATCTTATATACAGGTTTACCTTGTTAAAATTCATCAAAATTTACACTAAAGATCTGTGCATTTCACTATACATAATATTCACTTCAATCTAAATTCACTTCAATCTAAAATAAAGTGAAAAATAGAGAACAAAAATGCACTCATTCAAAGCAACAATAGACATAAAAATGGCAGGGACTTAATATTGAGATGTAACTACAGCCTTCACTGCAGTGGTGAACCTCAAATGGGGCATTTGGTTATTCATCCACATTTTAGAGTGAGGTCCCTAAGCCTCTATGAGGGACAGAGAAAAGGGAATGGGGAATGGAGATAAAAGGAAACAAATAGAACAAGGAGGGGCCTTTACATGGGCAGGAAACTAATGAGTCACAGACTGAGGATGTGAGGAATCAGTGCTCTGGTCACACACACCCATTTTTTTCTGTCTTGCAGAAATTTTTGAAATCTCTGAACCTCTGATGGTCCCTTTCCTAGTTCCATCACTGTTAAGAGTCTATGTGTTTTAGGATGAGGGGGCCAGATGGTGGCATAGGGAAAAGTGGAATTCAGTATGTCCTCTACAGCAGTTGGTAAATAGCCGGGAACTGTCTGGAACAACTATTTTGGGGGGCATCTGTGGATGGGCACACATCGAACACCAGTCTGGAATGGGTGGAAGGGCTGAGATCATACATCAGAACTGTGAGTAAATCCCCCAAATCCGGAGGCTGAAGTCCTTCTCCAACTGGCACAGTAGTTCAGTTGAAGATATTTCCCCATGGGAAAAAGAAGCAATCTCCACTGGAAGCAAGGGAAGGCAGCCCAGCCAAGCTCCAAATGAAGTTTTAATTAACAAATTTGGACTGCTGAATACAAGCTTAAGCCAGAGAAACTGAAAGCAAATGGGAAAGGAATCCTGAGGTTTCTTCTAGGACACAGGAAGCACAGCTGATAAAAAAAAAAAGAGGCTTTTGATGTAGGCCCAGTTTAGAATACTGAAAAAAGGCTGTAACCCAAGGCACATAGAGCCTGATGTCAACTGTGACTCATGATAAGCACACCTTGGGGATTGGGGACTGGCTCTGAAAAGGGATTTAAAAAATTCTTTTTATTAATACAACCAATCAACATACAATATGAATATTCTTTTTTTCATCACATAGTTGCACATTCATCATCATGAACATTTCTTAGAACATTTGCATCAATTCAGAAAAAGAACTAAAAATAAAACACACAAAAAAGTTCATACATACCATACCCCTTATCTCTCCCATTCATTGATCACTAGCATTTCAATTTACTAAACTTATTTTGACATTTGTTTCCCCTATTATTTATTTATTTTTAATCCATATGTTTTACTCATCTGTCCATAAGGTAAATAAAAGAAGCATCAGACATAAGGTTTTCACAATCACACAGTCACATTGCAAAAGCTATATCATTATACAATCATCTTTAAGAAACATGGCTACTGGAACACAGCTCTACATTGAAAAGGGATTTTTAAAAACTACTCTATATAGCTCATTAGAGAAAGCCTCAGGCATTTTAAATTATCATCCCTTATTTAAGCAAGAGTGGGATAAGATAGATCTGAGAGTCAAATTAACAAGTCAAGTGAATGAAATAATTCCCTAACATGCTTATCTTCCCCAAGAAAAGAGAGAGGGGTGAAGCCCAGCTCAAGGGCTTGGTGGTCCTGATTCAGGGAATTCAGACCTCAGGGGCCTGTTTAGTTTGCAAAAGCTGCCAGAATGCAGTATATCAAAAATGGGTTTTTTTTATCAAGGGGATTTATTAAGTTGTAAGTTTACAGGTCTCAGAGAAAGATATCTTGACGCCAAAGAAAGGCCAATGTCTGTCATATGGGAAGGCACATGGTGATGTTTGCTGGCCCTTTGCTCCTGGATTTCATTGCTTTCAGGTTCTGATTCCAGTGGCCTCTTCTCTGAGCTTCTGTTTGTCTCCAAGCATCTCCAAATGTCTACATCTAGGCTTTCTCTAAAATGTTTCCCCTTGTAAAGGACCCACCTTGAGCAGGTGAAGTCACATCTCCGTCTAATCAAAAGGTCACACCCAGAATTGGGTGTGTCACATCTCCATGGAAACAAATTAATCATAAAGTCACACCTTGGGTAGGCCATGGTGTCTCAGCAGGCAGAGTTCTTGTCTGCCATGCTGGAGACCCGAGTTTGATTCCTGGTGCCTGCCCATGCAAAAAAAAAGTCATACCCACAATATCAGATCAGGATTAAGAACATGGCTTCCCCCACAAGACTGGGTGAAGATTAAAAAGGCATGGCTTTTCTGGGGTACTTAACAGTTTCAAACTAATGCATTCCACCCTCTGGACCCCCAAAAGACATGTTCTTTCCATACACAAAATACATTCATTCCAACACAATATCACCACACCTTAAACCATTTCAGTAAAAACACAGATATAATATCAACTCAAAAACAGAACAAAATCTCATCAAAATCAGTTATAGCCATGGTCTGTTGCAAGACAAGAATTCTTCTCTGGCTGTGGACCTGTACAACTCAGAACAACTTATCTGCTGCCAATATACAAGATAGGTACAATCATAGGATAAATGTCTCCATTTCCATAGGGAAAATTTGAAAGGAAATCAGGGTCACCAGACCCAAATAGTTCTGAAAACCTGCAGGGCAAACTCTATTACATCTCAAAGACTGAGTCATTTATCATTCTTGGGGCTTGGAGAGTGGTAGTCCCACTCTTTGCAAGGGGTTACACAATGGCCCTGTTCTCTCCAAATGCTGGAGTGAGGTTTGTAAACTTGGGGAACTTTGGGGAGACTATCTTTTTTGACTTCACCCTCTCCAAATATTAGGGCAGTACCAGACTCTCTTATATCTCTGGGGCACACACTCAACCTCCTGAGAACAGTGGGATGGCAATGAAGCTCTCCCCAACCCCCAAGAAATGTGCTCCACACTCTCTGAAGCCTGGGCACCAAAACTCTTTCTGAGCATCGAGATGGAAGGCCCACCCTCTGTCTTCAGGGCAAACTGACCCTATCCACATGCTTAGATGGATCTGCTCTCCTGGCCCAAGATTTCTTGGCTTCAGATCTTAGCTTCCAAGGTTCTGCCTTTGAAGTGATTTTCCTTCAATCAGTCCTTTTTCAGTCCCCCTTATTCTGGACTGGCAGTGGTTCCATTTATACAGATCTCACAAAATAAAATGTTGGTTTTCCAGGTAGCACAAAGGGATTAAAGCCATCAGACAATAGGACATCCCACAAATCCTTTCTAGATAACTCCATTTCTAATCCTGGCTTTTCCTGAAATAGCTTCACTGTTTCCATGTTTAGTTAAGTTCTCACATAGGGCCCAATTCCCTGGGGTCTTCCTTTCTGGAAGCCAAGGATTTTCCAGACCACCAATTTCTGGTTTCTTTGCACCCAAGAGTTCAGTTCTCAACTTACCCCCTTCCTGTCACATTTTACTATAAGCTGCAAAGGGAAACCAGACTGCATTTTCCACATTTAGTTTGGAAATTTCCTCAACTAAGTATCCTTGTCACTTGTCACTTTTAAATTCTCCTTTCCATTCAACACCAGTACTCAATTTTGCCAAATTCTCTACCACTTTAAAGCAAAGATCACCTTTCTTCTGGGTTGCAATGACATATTCATCATTTCTGTCTAACACCTTATCAGAGATATCATTAGAGTACACATTTCTTCCAAAAGTTTCTTCAAAACTAGGCTTTCTCTACTGCGTATATTACAATTCTTCCAGAATCTTTCCTCTATCCATTTAAAAAGCTGCCCCAACAGGTCTGGTATTTGCAAACTACAGCACCCCACTTCTCTAGTACAAAATGCCAGAATGCAATATAACAAAGATGGATTGGCTTTTATTAAAGAGATTTAATAAGTTACAGATTTATAGTTCTAAGACTTTAAAAATGTCCACTCTAAGGCATTCAGAGAAAGATACCTTGACTCTGAAGAAAGGCCAATGTGTGTCACATTGTAAGGCATGTAATGGCTTCTGCTGGCCCTTTGCTTCTGTGTTTCATTGCTTACAGACTCTTTTACAGCTTCTATCCACCTCCAATCATCCCAAACATCTGTGTCTAGGTTTTCTCTCAAATGCTTCCACTTTTAAAGGACTCCAGTAAACTAATCAAGACCCACCTTGAATAGGCAAATCACATCTCTACCTAATCAAAAGGTCACATCCACAATTGGGTTTGTCATATCTTCATGGAAAAACTATTAAAAGATTGCACTTGCAAATTGGATCAGGATTTTTAAAATATGGCTATCCCCACAGATTGGATTAGGATTAAAAGAGCATGGTTTTCTATTACATAACAGTTTAAAACCAGCACAGGGTCTAAGCCTGTTGTCTATCTTAGCCTCTTCCTCACCCATACCCTGGCAGCTAAAGGCATCTTTGAATTACAGGCACTGTAACACGTTACACTGGTGGAGACCTAAAGGCTGATAAGCACCACCTTCTTGGAAGGGTAGGAAAAGCACAGACTCCAGGGGCTTCACAGGAATCTCTAACAACCTGCTGGGTCTCATTCCTGGGGAAACTTGATGCCGTTTGCCCCCTCCCCATGAGACCTGCACCTGTCTTCTTTGGAAAACCTGACTGGGGTTATTGATATCTTCAGAGTCCATCCTACAAAGAAAGAAAAAGGTCTCATTTAGGCTGGGCAAGAACAGAGAAAAAATAACTGGAAAATTCTGAACAATTAACTAGAAGCTATACTAGAGGTCTAGAATAAGTTGAACTAAGCACACACACAGACACAAACAGATAAAGAACAAAATCAACTAAGAAGAAAACCCTAGGTAAAAGAGTGAAAACAACCTCCAGAATAAACTAATCATGGAAATTAGATGCTGAAAAACCAATAAAACTTATCAGTCATAAGAGGGAAATTGAAGATATGGCCCAGTGTGTTCGTTTGAAAGAATTATGCACTCTAGAAAACCATGTGTTTTGAAAGAATTATGCACTTAGGAAAAACCATGTTTTAATCCTGATCCCATCATAGGGAGGCATTCTTTTCTTTTAATCCTTATTCCATACTTTAAACAAGTTGTAGACTTGTTTAGATTATCACCATGGCGATGTGACTCACCCAATTGTGGGTATTAATTAAAGGAAGATGTGATTTCCTCCATTCCAGGTGGGCCTTGATTAGTTTACTGGAATCCTTTAAAAGAGAAAACATTTTGGAGAAAGCCTCAGAATGACAGAGCAGAGCCATGAAGCAGAGAGCCCACGTAATCAGAAACCTTTGGAGAGGAAGAAGGAATATGTGTCTGGGGGAGCTTCATGAAACAAGAAGCCTGGAGAGAAAGCTAGCAGACATTACCATGTTTACCATGTGCCTTTCTATTTGAGAGAGAAACTCTGAATTTCATTGACCCTTCTTGAGTGAAAGTAACCTTTTATTGGACCCTTAGTTTGGACATTTTCATAGACTTGCCTTAATTGGGACATTTTCATGGCTTTACAACTGTAAATTTGCAACTCAATACGTTCCCTTCTTTTAAAAGTCATTCCATTTCTGTTATATTGCATTCCAGCAGTTAGCAAACTAGAACACTCAGTGAAAGGAACAAGAAACCGTTTCAAATTAGGTACAAGGTTTAGACAATTAATTAATGCTCAAAAATGCTGTCATGGTCAGGTTCATTTGTCAAGTTGGGCAGGTGGTGGTGCCCGGTTATCTGGTCAGGCAAATGCTGGCCTGTCTGTTGCTATGAGGACATTTCATTGACTTAAATCATGACCACGTTGGCTGCATCCACAGCTGATCAGCTAAGGGGAGTGTTTTCTGCAATGAGTGATGCTTAATCTAATCACCAGAAGGCTTATAAGGAGGATTCAGAAGAAACAATCATGCTTCCTGCTTTAGCCAGCCAGCCTCTCCTAAGAGTTTGTTGAAGACCTTCTTTGGAGCTGCCAGCATGCAGCCTGTCCTACAGACCTTGGACTCTTACATCCCTATAAAATGTGAGACATTTTCATAAATTTTATATTTACAGATATCTCCTGCTGATTTTGTTTCTCTAGAGAACCCTAACTAATACGCATGCTAAATCAAGTAAAAAAAAATCAAACCAACTACTTGAAGAAGATATAGTAAAAGAGATGAAGGATATAAAAAAACTTTGGGTGGCCATAAAGAAGAACTTGGGAACTTTAAAAAAACACCTTAGACCCAAAGACAGGAACAGACTGAAAGTGAAAGGTTGGAAAAGATATTTCACACAAACAACAGCCAGTGGGGGGAGCTATACTAATATCAGACAAATTAGATTTCAAAAGTAAAACAATGAAAAGAGACATAGAAGGAACTATGTATTAATAAAAGGAATAATTCGGGCGGGCCGCGGTGGCTCAGCGGGCAAAGTGCTTGCCTGCTATGCCGGAGGACCTCAGTTCGATTCCCGGCCCCAGCCCATGTAACAAAAACGGAGAAACAGAATACAATAAAAACAAGAAAATGTTTAAAAATGTTTCCCTTTCTTCCTTCCTTCCTTCCTTCTATCCTTCCTTCCTTCTCTCTGTCTTTCCTTTATAAAAAAAAAAAAAAAAAAAAAGGAATAATTCATCAAGAAGACAACAATCATGAATATTTATACACCAAGTCAGAGTGCCCCAAAATACATGAGACACACATGGACGACACGAAGGGAGAAGTAGACACCTCTACAATAATAGTCGGAGACTTCAATGCATTGCTGTCATCCAAGGGTAGAACATCTAGACAGAGGGTTAATATGGAAACAAAGATTTTGAATAATGTGATAAATGACTAGACTTAACAGACATTTATAAAAAACTACTCCCCATAACAGTACACACTTTTCTCAAGTGCTCATGGGTCATTTTCCAGGATAGACCACATGTTGGGTCACAAAGCAAGTCTCAAAAAATTTAAAATGAAATGAAATTACACAAAACACTTTCTCAGATCATAATGGAATGAAGTTGGAAATCAATAACAGGCAGAAGGTCAGAAAATTCACTAATATATGGCAGCTAAACAACACACTCTTAAACCATCAATGGGTCAATGAAGAAATTACAAGAAAAATCAGTAGATATCTTGAGGCAAATGAAAACAGAAATGAAATAAAAAGTTATGGGATGAAGCAAAGGTAGTTCTGAGAGGGAAGTTTATTACTCTAAATGCCTATATTAAAAAAGAAGAAAGAGCAAAAATCAAGGAATTATTTTTTCACTTGGAGGAACTAGAGAAAGAACAGCAAACTAACCCCAAAGCAAACAAAATAAATAACAAAGGATAAAAGTAACAAAAGAAAAAAATAACAATGATTAGAGCAGAAATAAATGAAATTGAGAACATGAAAACAGAGAGAATCAACAAAACTGGAAGTTGGTTCTTTGAGAAAATTGACAGAATCAATGGATCCTTAGTTGGTTCAACTCTGCCTTAGTTGACAGAGACAGAGAAAGAGAGAGAAAGAGAGAGAGAGAGAGAGAGAGAGAGAACACAAATAAATAAAATCAGAAATGGGAGAGGGTACATAACTATTGACCCTGCAAAAATAAAGGTGTTAATGAGAGGATACTATGAGAAACTAAATGCTAATTAACTATACAATGTAAACAAAATGGACAACTTCCTGGAAAAGCATGAACAACCAACATTGGCTCTAGAGGAAAGAGACGGCCTCAACAAACCAACCACAAGAGACTGAAGCAGTCATCAAGAAGTTTCCCCCATGAAGAAAAGTCCGGGATCAGATGGCTTCACATGTGAATTCTACAGAACATTCAAGAAAGAATTAGGACCAATCCTGCTCAAACTCTTCAAAAACAATTGAAGAGGAGTGAAAGCTTCCTGTTCAGATTTGAAACTTTTATGTACCCCAGAAAAGCCATGTTCTTTAATCCTCACTCAATATTGTTGAGTGGGATCTTTCTGATTCAGCTCTTTCCATGGAGATGTGACCCATCCAATTGTGGGTGGGACCTTTTGATTACGTGTTTTCTAAAAAATTGTGTCTCCACCCATTCAAGGTGGGTCGCTTGCTGGAGTCCATTATAAGGGAACTACTTTGGAAAAAAGCTTCAGAGCCCACACAGCCAGAGACCCTTGGAAATGCAGAAAGAAAATGCTCCCAGGGGAGCTGTTTGAAAGAAGCCAGAAGAGAAAGCTAGGAGATATTACCATATGCCTTCCCAGCTGACAGAGAAACCCTGAATGTCATCAGCCCTTTCTTAAGCCAGGTACCTTTTTCTGGATGCCTTAGTTTGGACATTTTTAAGGTCTTAGAACTATAAACTTACAACTTAATAAATTCCCTTTTTAAAAGCCATTTCCTTTCTGGTATTTTGCATTCTGGCAATTTTAACAAATCAAAACACTACCTAGCTCAGTCTATGATGCCAACATCACCCTAATATTGAAGTCAGACAAAAATACTATAAGAAAAGAACATTACAGACCAATCTCTTTAATGAATATAGAGAGAATATAGAGAACACAAAATACTCACAAATCGAATACAGCAATGCATTGAAAAAAATTATACACCATGACCAAGTGGGATTTATTCCAGGTATGCAAGCCTGTTTCAACACAAGAAAATCTATTAATTTAATATACTGCATTAATAAATCAAAGTGAAAAAAAATCCATGGTCATCTTGACTGGTGCAGAAAAAGAATTTGACAAAATTCAGCAAACTTTATTTATGAAAACACTTCAAAGGGTAGGAATGAAGGGAACTTCTTCAATGTGATAAAGGGAATACATGAAAAATCCAGAGCTAACATCATACTCAATGGGGAAAGACTGAAAGCTTTCCTTATGCGATCAGGAATAAGACAAGGATGCTCACTGTCACTATTGTTAGTCAACATTGTACTGTAAGTTATAGCTAGAGCAATTATACAAGAAAGAAACAAAAGACATCCAAATTGGAAAGGATGTTTGCAGATGACATAATACTATATGTTGAAAAACCTGAAAAATCAACAGCAAAACTACTAGAGCTGATACAGTACAACAAAGTGGCAGGGTACAAGGCCAACACCCCCAAATCAACAGTGTTTTTATACACTAGTAATGAGCAATCTGCAGAAGAAATCAGGGAAAAAAATCCATTTACAATAGCAACCAAAAGAATCAAATATTTAGAAATAAATTTAACCAAGGCCACAAAAGACCTATACACAGAAATATATAAGAAATTGTTAAAAGAAATAAAACAGGAGGGGGCCAAGATAGCGGCTTGGTAAGGTGTGTGCGTTTTAGTTCGTCCTCCAGAGCAACTACTAAATAACCAGAAACAATACAGAGCAGTTCCTGGAGCCACGACAGAGACTGGACATGCAGCGTGCCCCAGTCTGGACCAGCTGGACCAGCTGCGAGTCTCCGCAGCGGTGAGTTCCCCGAGCCGCGCGCACTTCCCCAAGCCGCGGCGGCCAGTGGTCAGCGCCCCTCCCTCACGGACAGCTTCCCGTACCGGCTGCAAGTCTCCGGACCGGCTGCGAGTTTTGGAACAGCAAGTTCCCCAAGCCTTGGCGGCCAGCGGCGAGCGCCCCTCCCCCACAGGCAGCTTCCCAGACCGGCTGCGAGTCTCCAGATCAGCTGCGAATCTCGGAGTACTGAGTTCCACAGGCAGCCGGCGCCCTTCCCCAACAGGTGGCTTCCCAGACCAGCTGTGAGTCTCAGAGCAGAGAGTTCCCTAAGCCGCAGCGGCCGGCGGCCGGTGCCCCTCCCCCACGGGCAGCTTCCCAGAGGGAAAGGAGGGAGTCTCCAACAGTAGCAGGGACTGAGTCCAACCGAACACCAATAGTGGCATTAATGAACAAATTCTGACTACTGAAAATAGGCCCGCAGCTCAGGTGAAACTGATCAGGGCAGAAGTCGCCAATTGGGCTGGCTGGAAGGGAGGAAAGGGGATGAAACAGAGCCTTCTGTGGCTGTTTCTACGGAGGCTTGGTTGTCTCTGGACTCAACACCGGGATTACACAGGCTACAACTGCCCCAAATGCAGAAACAGGCTGCTTTCAGGGCTGTCTCCCATCTGAACTTTCCCCATGGGAGGGGTGAAATGCAACTCAGGTGGAATCCCTCTCTCAAGGAATTCAGATCCCAGGGCTTCACAATTTGAAGCCATTAAAACCAGACTACAACATTTCCTCTGTCTCCACCATGCTCCCAGCAAGAGGAGCCTTCCAAAGTTGAAGGAGCCACAACATATTTGCTGGTGGGACCCACAGACAGACAAGCACCACATACTGGGCAGGATAAGAAAAACAGAGCCCAGAGACTTCACAGGAAAGTCTTTCAACCTGCTGGATCTCACACTCAGGGAAAACTGATGGAGGTGATTACTTCCCCCCAAAAAGAGGCCAGCTTAGTCCGGGGAAACCCGGCTGGAGTCTGTAATACCTATGTAGACCCTCCTAAGGGTAGGGAGGGAAAAGGCACCTTACAAGCAGGACCAGAAACAAGAAAATAAGAACTGAAAATTTACCCTCTGTTAAACAAAACTTAAGCTAGAGGACCAGAAAAAGCTGAACTGAAGGTCAATGAACACATAGACAACAAACTCATCTAGCAAGAAAACCCTAGGTAAGATAAGCGAAGGCAATCTCCAGAATAAACTAATTAAGGTGATTAAATGTCCAGATGCCAGCAGAAAATAACAAATCACACCAGGAAAACTGAAGATATGGCCCAGTCAAAGGAACAAACCAATAGTTCAAATGAGATACAAGAGCTGAGACAACTAATTCTGAATATACGAACAGAAATGGAAAACCTCTTCAAAAACCAAATCAATCAATTGAGGGAGGACATGAAGAGGCAAGGAATGAACAAAAAGAAGAAATGGAAAGTCTGAAAAAACAAATCACAGAACTTATGGGAATGAAAGATACAGTAGAAGAGATGAAAAAAACAATGGAAACCTACAATGGCAGATTTCAAGAGACAGAGGTTAGAATTAGTGAACTGGAGGATGGAACATCTGAAATCCAAAAAGAAACAGAAACTATAGGGAAAAGAATGGAAAAATTTGACCAGGGGATCAGGGAATTGAATGATAATATGAAGCGCACAAATATACGTGTTGTGGGTGTCCCAGAAGGAGAAGAGAAGGGAAAAGGAGGAGAAAAACTAATGGAAGAAATTATCACTGAAAATTTCCCAACTCTTATGAAAGACCTAAAATTACAGATCCAAGAAGTGCAGCATACCCCAAAGAGAATAGATCCAAATAGGCGTTCTCCAAGACACTTACAAGTTAGAATGTCAGAGGTCAAAGAGAAAGAGAGGATCTTGAAAGCAGCAAGAGAAAAGCAATCTATCACATACAAGGGAAACCCAATAAGACTATGTGTAGATTTCTCAGCAGAAACCATGGAGGCAAGAAGACAGTGGGATGATATATTTAAATTACTAAAAGAGAAAAACTGCCAACCAAGAATTCTATACGCAGCAAAATCGTCCTTCAAAAATGTGGGAGAAATTAAAACATTCTCAGACAAAAAGTCACTGAAAGAATTTGTGACAAAGAGACCAGCTCTGCAAGAAATACTAAAGGGAGCACTAGAGACAGATACGAAAAGACAGAAGAGAGAGGTGTGGAGAAGAGTGTAGAAAGAAGGAAAATTAGATATGATATATATAATACAAAAGGCAAAATGGTAGAGGAAAGTATTACCCAAACAGTAATAACACTAAATGTTAATGGACTGAATTCCCCAATCAAAAGACATAGACTGGCAGAATGGATTAAAAAACAGGATCCTTCTATATGCTGTCTACAGGAAACACATCTTAGACCCAAAGATAAACATAGGTTGAAAGTGAAAGGTTGGGAAAAGATATTTCAGGCAAATAGCAACCAGAAAAGAGCAAGAGTAGCTATACTAATATCCAACAAAGTAGACTTCAAATGTAAAACAGTTAAAAGAGACAAAGAAGGATACTATCTACTAATAAAAGGAACAATTCAACAAGAAGACATAACAATCATAAATATTTATGCACCGAACCAGAATGCCCCAAAATACGTGAGGAAAACATTGCAAATACTGAAAAGGGAAATAGACACATCTACCATAATAGTTGGAGACTTCAGTTCCCCACTCTCATCAATGGAAAGAACATATAGACAGAGGATCAATAAAGAAACAGAGAATGTGAATATCACAATAAATGAGCCAGACTTAACAGACATTTATAGGACATTACACCCCACAACAGCAGGATACACCTTTTTCTCAAGTTTTCATGGGTCATTCTCAAAGACAGACCATATGCTGGGTCACAAAGCAAGTCAACAAATTTAAAAAGATTGAAATCATATACAACACTTTCTCAGATCATAAAGGAATGAAGTTGGAAGTCAATAATAGGCAGAGTGCCAGAAAATTCACAAATACGTGGAGGCACAACAACACACTCTTAAACAACCAGTGGGTCAAGGAAGAAACTACAAGAGAAATGAGTAAATATCTCGAGGTGAATGAAAATGAAAACACAACATATCAAAACCTATGGGACGCAGCAAAGGCAGTACTAAGAGGGAAATTTATTGCCCTAAATGCCTATATCAAAAAAGAAGAAAGGGCAAAAATTTGGGAATTAACTGTCCACTTGGAAGAACTGGAGAAAGAACAGCAAACTAACCCCAAAGCAAGCAAAAGGAAAGAAATAACAAAGACTAGAGCAGAAATAAATGAAATTGAGCACATGAAAACAATAGAAAAAATCAGTAAGAGCAGAAGTTGGTTCTATGAGAAAATCAACAAGATTGATGGGCCCTTAGCAAGATTGACAAAAAGAAGAAGAGAGAGGATGCAAATAAATAAGATCAGAAATGGAAGAGGAGACATAATCACTGACCTCACAGAAATAAAGGAGGTAATAACAGGATACTATGAACAACTTTATGCTAATAAATACAACAATGTAGATGATATGGACAAGTTCCTAGAAAGGCATGGACAACCAACTTTAACTCAAGAAGAAATAGATGACCTCAACAAACCAATCACAAGTAAAGAAATTGAATCAGTCATTCAAAAGCTTCCCAAAATAATAGTCCAGGACCAGACGGCTTCACATGTGAATTCTACCAAACATTCCAGAAAGAATTAGTACCAACCCTGCTCAAACTCGTCAAAAAAATTGAAGTGGAGGGAAAGCTACCTAATTCATTCTATGAAGCCAACATCACCCTCATACCAAAACCAGGCAAAGATATTACAAAAAAAGAAAACTACAGACCAATCTCTCTAATGAATATAGATGCAAAAATCCTCAATAAAATTCTAGCAAATCGAATCCAGCAACACATTAAAAGAATTATACATCATGACCAAGTAGGATTCACCCCAGGTATGCAAGGATGGTTCAACATAAGAAAATCAATTAATGCAATACACCATATCAACAAATCAAAGCAGAAAAATCACATGATCATCTCAATTGATGCAGAGAAGGCATTTGACAAGATTCAACATCCTTTCCTGTTGAAAACACTTCAAAGGATAAGAATACAAGGGGACTTCCTTAAAATGATAAAGGGAATATATGAAAAACCCACAGCTAATATCATCCTCAATGGGGAAAAATTGAAAACTTTCCCCCTAAGATCAGGAACAAGACAAGGATGTCCACTATCACCACTGTTATTCAACATTGTGTTGGAAGTTCTAGCCAGAGCAATTAGACAAGAAAAAGAAATACAAGGCATTAAAATTGGAAAGGAAGAAGTAAAACTATCACTGTTTGGAGATGATATGATACTATACATTGAAAACCCTGAAAAATCCACAGCAAAACTACTAGAGCTAATAAATGAATACAGCAAAGTAGCAGGTTACAAGATCAACATTCAAAAATCTGTAGTGTTTCTATACACTCGCAATGAACAAGCTGAAAGGTAAATCAAGAAACGAATTCCATTTACAATTGCAACTAAAAGAATAAAAAACTTAGGAATAAATTTAACTAAACAGACAAAAGACCTATACAAAGAAAACTACAAAAAACTGTTAAAAGAAATCACAGAAGACCTAAATAGATGGAAGGGCATACCATGTTCATGGATTGGAAGACTAAATATAGTTAAGATATCAATTCTACCTAAATTGATTTACAGATTCAATGCAATACCAATAAAAATCCCAACAACTTATTTTTCAGAAATAGAAAAACCAATAAGCAAATTTATCTGGAAGGGCAGGGTGCCCCGAATTGCTAAAAGTATCTTGAGGAAAAAAAAACGAAGCTGGAGGTCTCACACTGCCTGACTTTAAGGCATATTATGAAGCCACAGTGGTCAAAACAGCATGGTACTGGCATAAAGATAGATATATCGACCAATGGAATCGAATGGAGTGCTCAGATATAGACCCTCTCATCTGTGGACATTTGATCTTTGATAAGGCAGTCAAGCCAACTCACCTGGGACAGAACAGTCTCTTCAATAAATGGTGCCTAGAGAACTGGATATCCATATGCAAAAGAATGAAAGAGGACCCGTATCTCACACCCTATACAAAAGTTAACTCAAAATGGATCAAAGATGTGAACATTAGGTCTAAGACCATAAAACAGTAGAGGAAAATGTAGGGAGCTATCTTATGAATCTTATAACTGGAGGCAGTTTTGTGGACCTTAAACCTAAAGCAAGAGCACTGAAGAAAGAAAGAAAGAAATGGGAGCTCCTCAAAATTAAACACTTTTGTGCATCAAAGAACTTCATCAAGAAAGCAAAGACAGCCTACACAATGGGAGACAATATTTGGAAACGACATATCAGATAAAAGTTTAGTATCCAGAATTTATAAAGAGATTGTTCAACTCAACAACAAAAAGACAGCCAATCCAATTACAAAATGGGAAAAAGACTTGAACAGACACTTCTCAGAAGAGGAAATACAAATGGCCAAAAGGCACATGAAGAGATGCTCAATGTCCCTGGCCATTAGAGAAATGCAAGTCAAAAGCACAATGAGATATCATCTCACACCCACCAGAATGGCTATTATCAACAAAACAGAAAATGACATGTGCTGGAGAGAATGTGGAGAAAGAGGCACACTTATCCACTGTTGGTGGGAATGTCAAATGGTGCAACCACTGTGGAAGGCAGTTTGTCGGTTCCTCAAACAGCTGAATATAGAATTGCCATATGACCCAGCAATACCATTGCTAGGTATCTACTCAGAGGACTTAAGGGCAAAGACACAAATGGACATTTGCACACCAATGTTTATAGCAGCATTATTTACAATTGCAAAGAGGTGGAAATAGCCAAAATGTCCATCAACAGATGAGTGGCTGAACAAACTGTGGTATATACATACGATGGAATATTATGCAACTCTAAGACAGAATGGACTTATGAAACATGTAATAACATGGATGGACCTAAAGAACATTATGCTGAGTGAGACTAGCCAAAAACTAAAGGACAAGTACTGTATGGTCTCACTGATACAAACCGACATTAGTGAATAAACTTGGAATATGTCATTGGTAACAGAGACCATCAGGAGATAGAAATAGGGTAAGATAATGGGTAATTGGAGCTGAAGGGATACAGACTGTGCAACAGGACTGGATACAAAAACTCAGAAATGGACAGCACAATACTACCTAATTGTAATGTAATTATTTTAAAACATTGAATGAAACTGCATGTGAGGTATAGTCTTTTTTTTTCTCTCTATTATCGTTTTATTTCTTTTTCTGTTGTCTTTTTATTTCTTTTTCTAAATTGATGCAAATGTACTAAGAAATGATGAATATGCAACTATGTGATGATACCAAGAATTACTGATTGTATATGTAGAATATAATGATTTCTAAATGTTTTGTTAGTTAATTTTTTTAATTAGTAAAAAAATAAGAAAAAAGAAATAAAACAAGACCTAAATAAATGGAAGGACATGCCTTGTTCATGGATTAGAAGACTAAATATGGTTAAGATGTCATTTCTACCAAAATGACTTATAGATTCAATGCAATACCTATTAAAATCCCAACAATTTACTTTGCAGAAATAGAAAAACCAATAACAAAATTTATTTGGAAAGCATGATGCTATAAACAGGCAAAAAATACCTTGAGAAAGAGGAATGTTGAAGGTTTTATACATGTAACTTTAAAACATATTACATAATCACAGTGGTCAAAACAGTTGGGTACTGGCATTAAGATAGACATTCTGACTGCTTTAGTTTGCTAAAGCTGCTTGTGCTAGTTTGAAAGGATGTCTGGATCCTAGAAAAGCCATGTTTTAATCAAAATCCCATTTCATAAAGGTAGAATAATCCCTATTCAATACTGCATGTTTGAAACTGTAATCAGATCATCTCTCTGGAGATGTGATTTCATCAGGAGTGATTGTTAAGCTGGATTAGGTGATGACATGTCTCCACCCATTTGAGTGGGTCTTGATTAGTTTCTGAAGTTCTATAAAAGAGGAAACATTTTGGAGAATGATAGATTCAAAAAGAGCAGAGAATGCTGTAGCACCATGAAGCAGAGTCTACCAGCCAGCGACCTTTGGAGACGAAGAAGGAAAACACCTCCCAGGGAGCTTCATGAAACCGGAAGCCAGGAGAGAAAACTAGAAGATGACACCATGCTCGCCACATGACTTTCCAGATGAGACAGGAACCCTGACCTGTTCACCATTTGCCTTCTCACTTGAGAGGGAAACCCTGACCTTCATTGGCTTTCTTGAACCAAGGTATCTATACCTGGATGCCTTTGATTGGACATTTCTATAGACTTGTTGTAATTAGGACATTTTCTCAGCCTTAGAATTATAAACTAGCAACTTATTAAATTCCCCCTTTTTAAAAGCCTTTCCATTTCTGGTATATTGCATTCCAGTAGCTAGCAAAGTAGAACACTGCTGGAATGCGATATATCAAAAACAGAACAGCTTTTAAAAGGGAATTTATTGCATCACAATTTACATGTCTAAGGTCTTGAAAATGTTCAGATTAAGGCACCAAGAAGAGGCTACCTTCACTCAAGAAATGTTGATGCCATCCAGAACACCTCTGTCAGCTGGGAAGACACATGGCTGGCATTTGTTGGGGTGTTTGGCTTCTTGTTTCATACAGCTTCCCCCGGGGCATTTACTTTCTGCATTTCCAAAGGTCTTTGGCTGTGTGGGCTCTGAAGCTTCTTCCAAAATGATTCCCTCCTAAAGGACTCCAGTAAACAACCTACCTTGAATTGTTGAAGAAATATCTCCATGGAAACCACTTAATCAAATAGGTCCCACCCCCATAATTGTGTCAGTCACATCTTCATGGAAACAATAAAAAAGATCCCATCCAACAATATTGAGTCAGAATTAAATAATATGGCTTTTCTGGGGTTCACTTAAGTTTCAAACCAAAACATTCTACACCCTGGATCCCCAAAAGACTTGTTCTTTCCATATACAAAACATTCCTTCCTATCACAATATCACAAAAGCTTTAGACAATTTCAGTGACAATAGAAATACAATATAAAGTTAGAAACAGTACACCAAAGTCAATTACAGGCATGGTCTGTCCTAAGGCAAAATTATCCTATGGAGTCTGTCCAGCTCACTCTGAGCAAGGCGGAGGTGGTTCCTGGAGGCAGAGCAGTAGGAGCCATCTCCAGGAGCCTTTAGAAAAGAGTTCTCAGCAGCAGCCGTGGTAGCATGGCCAGCAGATTCTTTCCTCCACTCAAAACCTGAAACATTGCACCACACGAAGTCTTTCTGATTTCAGGTGAAACCAATTATTGAAGATGTCCAGCAAAACAGCAAGCACCAACATAGCCCAGCAAGGAGAACTGTGCAGCAGTTAAGATTGGAAGCCTCCATTGAAAAAATAAAGGTTTCAAAGGCCTCTATGGACCTCATGTCCTACTGTGAGGAGCATGCCAGGAGTGGCCCTTTACTGATAGGGATTCCAACCTCAGAAAACCCTTTCAAGGATAAGAAAACTTGCATCATCTTATAGTGGGATAATCAAACAGCTCCTCGTTTCTTCTCAACAAAACAAATTATGAGAGCTCCTTGAAGCGATTTACCTTCAACTTATTTAATAACTACTGCTAATAACCAAGATGCTCTCAATTTGAATGCATGGACTCTGAAATCTTTATTTTCCAAGTTGCCCTTTCTCTTAAGTCCACTTACTGATTTAATACAGCATAACTATTGTGTTTTTCATTGGATAATTATGACACCTTACTGGGTTACTTGTTTAAGGAAAAGTTGATCTGGGTCATTTTAAAAACAAAATTATAGACTTCAAAATATACAAATGATTCAGGTATGTCAAAACTTAAATTACCTAAGGACCTTTCTAGGTAAAAATGCCAAGAATAACTTAGATCCTAAAACCCTTTAATTAATATAATGCTCTCAGCAGGGTCTGTACCAAACTGTACAGTACACAGGGGTGTGTGTGCTCTGTGTATACATATGTGCCTTTTTATATGCACATATCAAACAGCTTATTTCCTCCTTAAAGCGCTTCTCTCCCTGTGCCATCAGTTCCTCAACTCCAGAAATTATACATTTATCTTGAGCTCATATAGGTAGAATAAGAAAGTCTTTTCACATAATTATTGTACAAAAAATAAACAACATCCTACAGATTATATTCACTGTAATCAAGTAATGAAGTCAACTCTCCTGTCTTGAAACCTTGCTGGATTTCTTACACTACAATAAACTGGGCAAATTAAAATTTCAAAATGGAACCAAAACGCCCATTTACAGTATGAACTTTGAATTCACACGGGACCTTGTGGTTTTCAGTGAACCTGAGACCCTCGGTGAGGACCCAAGGCTCATGCTCACTGCTGGACTAGAGGCAGACACCTCTGAAATGTCCACCTCGATGACTGGAATGAGACAGCCCAGTGAACACGAACCTGACTACAGGAGAAGCAGGAATGTGTGAAAACCAGCTGCTCTTCTTGGCCCCTCTCTGTGAGACTCTCTCCTAAACACTTCCCCACGCATCTGCTTAACGCTAGGGTGTTCCTATACGTAATCACAGCATCTTTTCTCGCCTGCTGCAGCATCTATTTCCAGAGGGAACATTCGCCTGCCCAACCCCAGGAGGGTAGAACATGGTGGGAAAGAAGCATCCACAAAAAAACACATGCAAGTGTCAAGACAGTGAACTACTTTTGAATATCCACAGTTTCTTTGTTATCTTGTCTCCAAACTGCTCCTAAAGGAGTGCAGGCCCCTAGAGAGGCTCACAACCAGTGGTTGCACTTTTTGGGCCCAAGTGTTCCAGAAGCTGAGTATTGGATTCCTTGTTTTTCCTCTGGGAATGATCACAGTCCTTCACATCTTTGGCATTTCCAGTGGGGATCCCAAAAGAAGGAAACTCTTCTGGCCAGAGGGTATTTTGACTTTATCACAGGGGAAGACAAGATCCTTTTTAAAATGCTCACTGAGGGTCCCAAGCTTTGGACTTTGATATGTTAAGTCATCTTCAGTTCATTGAAAGTAACTACCCATGAAGGATTTAAAACTTATTCTCAAAAAGTATTGAACCACAAGGAGGAATTTACAGTGGTTTTCCCTAACTCTGTACAATTTGCCCTGAAATGCAAACCCCTTTTAAAATGTTTAGGCTTTGAGTGTTTTGCTAATTGCGGGTGAAAAAACACAGTACTATTTTTAAATTGTTCAAATATTTTCTGTATTTCCCCAAGTCATCTATCTCTCCAGTGCTGTGAGAAAAGTCTCACTTTTCTAAGACCATCTGAAAATCAGGCCACTGTCCTTAAACTTTTGTTGCCTATTCCTTGGTTCCATCATATGCCCAGTTCCCAAGTAAATTATAGGCACCTGTTTAAGAGAGATAAAAGTTTTACCTTTCAAAAGGTGAGGTCTGAAATAAGCACCAAAAGGACAACTTTACATTTAATGCTTCACTTAACGAGACAATCTTTTTTTAAGTACATTTTTGTACTCATAGTTTCAGAACAAGAATCTTATTTTTCGCTCTGATTTCTAACACGTTTCTTTAGCTATTTATAATGTCACTTCTTACATAGTATTTTCATGAAATTACTTTTACTATGCCAGTATATGCATATTACTGACAGCAAACATAGTTTATTCTCTAGTGCTAAAACATGTTTTTTTACCTGGCAGGAAACAAATATATTTTTCTGTTTATTTGTTAATCCACTAGTACTGGCAAGGAATGGATTTGAGGTATCAAGAGATTTCATTTTATTTTCACTGACCAAATATAATAATGGCTGTGACTACAAATGTCAGGTAACTTCCTAGCCAAGTACAAGACATGTTTGAGAGAAATGGATTCAAATCCTTTGATGCTGGATCTAAGGGGAGATAGGAGAATTGTAGCTAATGCTGATTGGCTTATAATCAGAAGTCTATGTGAGAAAATAAATGTATACATACATATGATATGCAGAAGTCACTTATTATTTATCAGACTTTATTCTATTCCTGAAGACACAGTTTAAACTGTTCTACAGCAGTTGGTTTATAATGGTGGTTTATAAGTGTTCAGTGTGTTATGTTTTCCAGCTACCACTATAATGACACACTCACATATATACATGCAACTTCTTCACTTCATTTCCATAAAGATATGTAAATATGTTCAATATACCTTGTCTTTGATGCTACTTCTATTAACCGTGATCTCTCTTTTTTTGTTGTTGTTCTTTTATCTTCATTAGCTCATCATAAATCTACACAATTGAGGCCTCAGCACTATGGAAAGTTATGCTGGACAAAATTTCCTGATTTCAGAGTATTTTATAGAAACACGTTTTTTAAATATCACGGAGTTCACAAGCTATGTGTTATAGCTAAATACATTTTTTCCTCAAAATAATTGGATTTTAAAATTATGTACCTTATTAAAATCAAAAGCACCATACTTACCTTTTAAAGGAAAGACCTGATTTGCTTTCTCCTTGCTTAAACTATTTTTGTATTTTGCAATCCTTAAAATCTCAGAAAAAAAACGTTTATAACAATTATGTTATGTTGAGGCATAGGTTAGTTTCAGTGGTGAAAGTTGTGCAAACTTTCTCTTCAGATGCCTTCTACTCATCCCGTTTATAACTAAGATAGTGTCATCTGGCTGATTACTCTGAATTTTAAGCTACGTACACCCATAAAGTGAATTACAGTACATCAGTCCTTTCTCAATAAAGTAAATATTACACCAGACTATGTCATAAATTGTATTGATTTTCTTTTAGGGTAAACCTGTTAATAGGAAAAACTACATAGAATCAAATAGAATTGTATGTACACTCCAGAGAGCACTTACCCGAGGTTACGTGCCCAGATTTTAGCCTTGGATCATTTTCTAGCCAACTCTTTGAGGTGTGACTGTAGATAAGATACTTCCTGAGCTCTGTGGGTCTTGAGTTCTCCAAATGGGTTTGAGGTAGGTGATTGCTGAGACCCCTTCCTGCTCACAGATGCTCAATCCAATAGGTCCTTCGCCTCTACTAGTCCTACCAACATGTTGGTGCTTTAAGCTGCTTCAAATACGAAATCAGTTAGTCTATAATATATGATTATTTAATAGATCATGAAAGGCCTTTAACAAAAGTAGCTTTTTCCCCCCAATTTTGTGGATTTCATTGCTATAATGACTTATTTTTAGCTATGTAGCTACAAACATTCTTTTGATGTCTCGGTAAACTTGTGATTGCTATATACTTGATGAGATTTTGTTATTTTATAGCATTTTGGGCTACTCATCTGTCCAGCATCTTAATGATCTTAGCACTTTGATCATTTTTTGGAACTCTGTCTTATGGGAAGAATAAAAGCATTTACTTCACAGCTAACATGTTCACAGATTTGAAAGAAGTTTAATTAAAATACCATTTGTGTCAAAAGAAAATCCCTTCTGACTCAGATCTGTAAAACTCAGAACAAGTTATCTGCTGCCAATACATGAAGGAGGGACAGTCATAGGGTATATACTCCCATTTCCAAAGGGAGAAGTTGGGAGGAACACAGGGGTCACTGGACCTAAATAGTTTTGAAAAGCTGCAGGACAAATTCCATTAGATTTCAAAGTCTGACAGTCATTTATCCTCAGGGCTTTAGAAAGCACAGACCCACCTTTCCAAGGGCCTACTCAGTGGCCCTGCTCTCTCCAAACACTGGGGTGAATTTTCCAACACTGGGACTCATTGGGCGGGGGCACGTTTTTCTCAGCTCACCCTCACTGAGCATTGGGCAGCAGGCTCTCTGTCACTTCTGGGACACATGATCAACCCCTTCAAAACAATGGGGTTGAAGCAAGGCTCTCCTTAATCCCCAGAGAATATGCTCCACCGTGTTCAAGGCCTGAGGTGGTGGCACAACTCTTTCTGAGCTTTGAGTCAGAATGCCAGCCCTCTACCTTTGAGGCATACTCACCCTTTCCAAGTGCATGGGTGGGTCCAATCTCCTGGCCAAAGTTTTCTTGGTTTCAGACCTTAGCTTCCTTGCTTCTGCTTTTGAAGTTATTTTTTCTTCAGATCGTCCCTTTTCTGTCCATTTTAGCACAGACTGGCAGTGGTTCTTTTTATACACACCCCACAACACTCTTGTTAGTTTCTATGTAGTATGCAGGGATCATAACCATCAGACATAAGGAGTTTCCACAAATCCTTCCTGGATAACTCCATCTCCAATCCTAGCTGTTTCTGAAATGGCTGACTGGTTACATGTTTGTTTAAAACCCCATGTGGAGCACTATTTTCTGTGGGTTCCCTTTATGAAAGCCCAGAATTTTCTAGAGCATCAATTTCTGGTTTCTTTCTACCCAAGAGTTCAGTTCTCAGCTTTTCTCTTTCCTGTAACCTTTCACTATAAGTTGCAAGGAAAAGCCAGGTTGCATTTTTTACATTTAGTTTGAAAATCTCTTCAGCTAAGAACCAAGGCTCACCATTTTTAAATTCTATACTTCCATGAAAAATCAATTTGGCTAAACTCTCTGTCACTTTAAAACAAGGATTGCTTCCCTTCCAATTTGCGATAATAAATTCCTCATTTCTGAGTTAAGCCTCCTCAGAGGTAACTTTAGAGTTCATATTTCTACTCTCATTCTGAGAATTCTTCTGAGTGTTCTCTGCCTTCTCTATCAAGCTCCTCACAACTCTTCCAGAATCTTCCCTATACATTTAAAAAGCTGTTCAACATGTTTGGTATTTGCAAACTGCAGCAGTAAACCACTTCTCCAGGACCAAAATCTGTTTTAGTTTGCTAAAGTTACTGGAATGCAATGTACCAGAAATGGAATGGATTTTAAAAAGGAAATTTATTGCTTACAAGTTTACAGTTCTAAGGCCTTGAAAATGTCCAGATTAAGGCACCAACGAGAGGTTACCATCACTCAAGAAAGGCTTATGCCATCCAGAACACTTCTGTCAGCTGGGAAAGCACATGGCTGACAACTGCTGGAGTCTTTGGCTTTTTGTTTTAAACAGCTTCTCCAGGGGCATTTTCCTTCTGCATTTCCAAAGGTCTCTGGCTGTGTGGGCTCTAAAGCTTTTTCCAAAATCGTTCTCTCTTAAAAGAATTCCAGTAAGCAACTCCACCTGGAATGGGTGGAGACACATCTCTATGAAAAACTCTTAATAAAAAAGGTCCCTCCCATAATTGGATGGGTCATATCTCCATGGAGACAACTTAGTCAAAAAGATCCTACCCAATATGATAGAGCCAGGATTAAATAACATGTTTTTGTCTGGGATACATGACAGTTTCAACCGGCACACTGACCAGTGGAATAGAATTGAGTGTTCAGAAATACACCCTCTCATCTATGGATAATTGATCTTTGGTAATGTGGTCAAGCCAACTCAACTGGAACAGAGCAACCTCTTCAATAAATGGTGTTTGGAGAACTGGATATCTATATTCAAAAGAATGAAAGAGGACCCATATCTTACATCTTATACAAAAATAAACTCAATATGAACCAAAGACCCAAATATTAGAGCTAAGACCATAAAACTTTTAGAAAAAAATGTAGGGAAATAGTTATAAATGTTGTGATAGGAGATGATTTCCTAAACCTTACATCCAAAGAGTGAGCAATGAAGAAAGAAATAGATGAATGAGATCTTCTTAACATTAAACACTTTGGGGCATCAAAAAACTGCCAGGACAGTAAAAAGGCAGCCTAGGTAATGGGAGAGAATATTTGGAAACCACATATCAGATATGGGTTTAATATCCAGAATTCACAGAAAGATTCTACAACTCGACAACAAAAAGACAAAAAAAAAAAAAATCCCAATTTAAAAATGGGCAAAAGACATGGACAGACACTTTTCAGAAGAGAAACTACGAATGGCTACAAAACATATGAAAGGATGCTCAATCTCACTGGCTGTTAGGGAAATGCAAGTTATAATCACAGTGAGATATCATCTCACGCCTACTAGAACAGCCATTATAAAAAAAAAAAGGGACCGCCGCGCGGCGCACGCGCCCCGCAGCAGCCGAGCCGCCCGACCTCCCTACCCCCTCTCTCTCTCCGCCGGACCGCCGCGCGGCGCACGCGCCCCGCAGCAGCCGAGCCGCCCGACCTCCCTACCCCCTCTCTCTCTCCGCCGGACCGCCGCGCGGCGCACGCGCCCCGCAGCAGCCGAGCCGCCCGACCTCCCTACCCCCTCTCTCTCTCCGCCGGACCGCCGCGCGGCGCACGCGCCCCGCAGCAGCCGAGCCGCCCGACCTCCCTACCCCCTCTCTCTCTCCGCCGGACCGCCGCGCGGCGCACGCGCCCCGCAGCAGCCGAGCCGCCCGACCTCCCTACCCCCTCTCTCTCTCCGCCGGACCGCCGCGCGGCGCACGCGCCCCGCAGCAGCCGAGCCGCCCGACCTCCCTACCCCCTCTCTCTCTCCGCCGGACTGCCGCGCGGCGCACGCGCCCCGCAGCAGCCGAGCCGCCCGACCTCCCTACCCCCCCTCTCTACCCCCCTCCTCCCCCTCCTGCTCCGGCTGCTCTCCAACCAACACGGTGCCCTCTTCCCCCGCCTTCACCGTGCTCCTCCGCCACCAGCCTCGACAGCCTTGCCGCCCTCACCTTTCCTCCTCCAGAACAACTACTGGGGGAGTGGAGATAATACAGAGCAGCTCCCGGAGCCACGAGGGAAATCAAAGGGACAGCGTACCCCATCCTGGAACGGCTGACTATCTGGGAGAACCAGCTCCGGTGAGATCACCAAGGGGCACGGGCTTTCCTGGGTGGGACAGCAAGCGACCGGAGTCCCTCCCTTCCACCTTCCCAGGCCAGCAGGTAGAATTGGACAGGCGGTCCCCTTAGGCCGCGGCGGCTGGTGCCCCCACCACACGAGGCCCCCCGGAACAACTGAGATAGTTGGGTCGGAAATCCCCAGACTGCGGAGAACAGTGACCGGGGGATCCCTTCCAAACACGTGACTCCCCCGTCGGCTGGGAGCAGTGCACTCTCCCGGGCTGCGACAGCTGGCGCCCTCCCGCCACGCTTGGTGCCCCGGGCCGACTAGCTAATTTGGCCGGACGCTCTCCTGTGCTGCGACAGCCGGCGACCCTCCCCGCGTTTGGAACCCCGGGCCGGCTGGCATTCTTCCAAGACGCTTCGGTTGCCGAACCTCCCCTACGGCGAGAGTTTTCCAGAGTTGAGGGACCCACAGCAACTTTCGCTGGTGGAACCCACAGACAGGCGTGTGCCACGTGTGCCACCTACTGGGCAGGATAGGAAGAACAGAACCCAGAGACTGCGCAGAAAAATCTTTCAACCTGTGGGGTCGAACACCCGGGGAAATCTGACTAAATGCCCAGACGCCAGCAGAAGATAACGGATCACGCTCAGAAAATTGAACATATGGCCCAGTCAAACGAAGAAACCAATAGTTCAAATGAGATACAGGAGCTGAAACAACTAATGCTGAATATACGAACAGAAATGGAAAACCTCTTCAAAAACGAAATCGATAAATTGAGGGAGGACATGAAGAAGACATGGGCTGAACATAAAGAAGAAATAGAAAAACTGAAAAAACAAATCACAGAACTTATGGAAGTGAAAGATAAAGTAGAAAAGATGGAAAAAACAATGGATACCTACAACGACAGATTTAAAGAAACAGAAGATAGAATTAGTGATTTGGAGGATGAAACATCTGAACTCCAAAAAGAAACAGAAACTATCCAGAAAAGAATGGAAAAATTTGAACAAGGTATCAGGGAACTCAAGGACAATGTGAACCGTACAAATATACGTGTAGTGGGTATCCCAGAAGGAGAAGAGAAGGGAAAAGGAGGAGAAAAACTAATGGAAGAAATTATCACTGAAAATTTCCCAACTCTTATGAAAGACCTAAAATTACAGATCCAAGAAGTGCAGCGCACCCCAAAGAGATTAGACACAAATAGGCGTTCCCCAAGACACTTACTAGTTAGAATGTCAGAGGTCAAAGAGAAAGAGAGGATCTTGAAGGCAGCGAGAGAAAAACAATCTGTCACATACAAGGGAAACCCAATAAGACTATGTGTAGATTTCTCAGCAGAAACCATGGAAGCTAGAAGACAGTGGGATGATATATTTAAGGTACTAAAAGAGAAAAACTGCCAGCCAAGACTCCTATATCCAGCAAAATTGTCCTTCAAAAATGAGGGAGAATTTAAAACATTCTCAGACAAAAAGTCACTAAGAGAATTTGTGACCAAGAGACCAGCTTTGCAAGAAATACTAAAGGAAGCATTAGAGTCAGATACAAAAAGACAGAAGAGAGAGACATGGAGAAAAGTGTAGAAAGAAGGAAAGACAGATATGATATATATAATACAAAAGGCAAAATGGTAGAGGAAAATATTATCCAAACAGTAATAACTCTAAATGTCAATGGACTGAATTCCCCAATTAAAAGACATAGACTGGCAGAATGGATTAAAAAACAGGATCCTTCTATATGCTGTCTACAGGAAACACATCTTAGACCCAAAGATAAATATAGGTTGAAAGTGAAAGGTTGGGAAAAGATATTTCATGCAAACAACAACCAGAAAAGAGCAGGAGTGGCTATACTAATATCCAACAAATTAGACTTCAAATGTAAAACAGTTAAAAGAGACAAAGAAGGACACTATATACTAATAAAAGGAACAATTAAACAAGAAGACATAACAATCATAAATATTTACGCACCGAACCAGAATGCCCCAAAATACGTGAGGAATACACTACAAACACTGAAAAGGGAAATAGACACATATACCATAATAGTTGGAGACTTCAATTCACCACTCTCATCAATGGACAGAACATCTACACAGAGGATCAATAAAGAAATAGAGAACCTGAATATTACTATAAATGAACTTGACTTAACAGACATTTATAGGACATTACATCCCACAACAGCAGGATACACCTTTTTTTCAAGTGCTCATGGATCATTCTCAAAGATAGACCATATGCTGGGTCACAAAGCAAGTCTTAACAAATTT
The DNA here is from genome assembly GCF_023851605.1 of Tamandua tetradactyla. Classification (NCBI taxonomy): domain Eukaryota; kingdom Metazoa; phylum Chordata; class Mammalia; order Pilosa; family Myrmecophagidae; genus Tamandua; species Tamandua tetradactyla. The sequence goes on along the minus strand of NC_135327.1, from coordinate 224,987,062 downwards.
AAAAAGATTGAAATCATACACAACACTTTCTCGGATCATAAAGGAATGAAGTTGGAAATCAATAATAGGCGGAGTGCCAGAAAATTCATAAATACATGGAGGCTCAACAACACACTCTTAAACAACAAGTGGGTCAAAGAAGAAATTGCAAGAGAAATTAGTAAATACCTAGAGGCAAATGAAAATGAAGACACAACATATCAAAACTTATGGGACGCAGCAAAGGCAGTGCTAAGAGGGAAATTTATTGCCCTAAATGCCTTTATCAGAAAAGAAGAAAAGGCAAAAATGCAGGAATTAACTGTCCACTTGGAAGAACTGGAGAAAGAACAGCAAACTAATCCCAAAGCAAGCAAAAGGAAAGAAATAACAAAGATTAGAGCACAAATAAATGAAATTGAAAACATGAAAACAATAGAGAAAATCAATAAGACCAGAAGTTGGTTCTATGAGAAAATCAACAAGGTTGATGGGCCCTTAGCAAGATTGACAAAAAGAAGAAGAGAGAGGATGCAAATAAATAAGATTAGAAATGAAAGAGGAGACATAACTACTGACCTCACAGAAATAAAGGAGGTAATAACAGGATACTATGAACAACTTTACGCTAATAAATACAACAATTTAGAAGAAATGGACAGGTTCCTGGAAAGACATGAACAACCAACTTTGACTCAAGAAGAAATAGACGACCTCAACAAACCAATCACAAGTAAAGAGATTGAATTAGTTATTCAAAACCTCCCTAAAAAGAAAAGTCCAGGACCAGACGGCTTCACATGTGAATTCTATCAAACATTCCAGAAAGAATTAGTACCTACTCTCCTCAAACTCTTCAACATAATCGAAGTGGAGGGAAAACTACCTAATTCATTCTATGAAGCCAACATCACCCTCATACCAAAACCAGGCAAAGATATTACAAAAAAAGAAAACTACAGACCAATCTCTCTAATGAATACAGATGCAAAAATCCTCAATAAAATTCTAGCAAATCGTATCCAGCAACACATTAAAAGAATTATACATCATGACCAAGTAGGATTCATCCCAGGTATGCAAGGATGGTTCAACATAAGAAAATCAATTAATGTAATACACCATATCAACAAATTAAAGCAGAAAAATCACATGATCATCTCAATTGATGCAGAGAAGGCATTTGACAAGATTCAACATCCTTTCCTGCTGAAAACACTTCAAAAGATAGGAATACAAGGGAACTTCCTTAAAATGATAGAGGGAATATATGAAAAACCCACAGCTAATATCATCCTCAATGGGGAAAAATTGAAAACTTTCCCCCTAAGATCAGGAACAAGACAAGGATGTCCACTATCACCACTATTATTCAACATTGTGTTGGAAGTTCTAGCCAGAGCAATTAGGCAAGAAAAAGAAATACAAGGCATCAAAATTGGAAAGGAAGAAGTAAAACTATCACTGTTTGCAGACGATATGATACTATATGTAGAAAACCCAGAAAAATCCACAACAAAATTACTAGAGCTAATAAATGAGTACAGCAAAGTAGCAGGCTACAAGATCAACATTCAAAAATCTGTAGCTTTTCTATACACTAGTAATGAACAAGCTGAGGTAGAAATCAAGAAACGAATCCCATTTACAATCGCAACTAAAAGAATAAAATACCTAGGAATAAATTTAACCAAAGAGACAAAAAACCTATATAAAGAAAACTACAAAAAACTGTTAAAAGAAATCACAGAAGACCTAAATAGATGGAAGGGCGTACCGTGTTCATGGATTGGAAGACTAAATATAGTTAAGATGTCAATCCTACCTAAATTGATTTACAGATTCAATGCAATACCAATCAAAATCCCAACAATTTATTTTTCAGAAATAGAAAAACCAATAAGCAAATTTATCTGGAAGGGCAGGGTACCCCGAATTGCTAAAAACATCTTGAGGAAAAAAAACGAAGCTGGAGGTCTCGCGCTGCCTGACTTTAAGGCATATTATGAAGCCACAGTGGTCAAAACAGCATGGTATTGGCATAAAGATAGATATATCGACCAATGGAATCGAATAGAGTGCTCAGATATAGACCCTCTCATCTATGGACATTTGATCTTTGATAAGGCAGTCAAGCCAACTCACCTGGGACAGAACAGTCTCTTCAATAAATGGTGCCTAGAGAACTGGATATCCATATGCAAAAGAATGAAAGAAGACCCATCTCTCACACCCTATACAAAAGTTAACTCAAAATGGATCAAAGATCTAAACATTAGGTCTAAGACCATAAAACAGTTAGAGGAAAATGTTGGGAGATATCTTATGGATCTTACAACTGGAGGTGGTTTTATGGACCTTAAACCTAAAGCAAGAACACTGAAGAAGGAAATAAATAAATGGGAGCTTCTCAAAATTAAACACTTTTGTGCATCAGAGAACTTCATCAAGAAAGTAGAAAGACAGCCTACACAATGGGAGACAATATTTGGAAATGACATATCAGATAAGGGTCTAGTATCCAGAATTTATAAAGAGATTATTCAACTCAACAACAAAAAGACAGCCAACCCAATTACAAAATGGGAAAAAGACTTAAACAGACACCTACCAGAAGAAGAAATACGGATGGCCAAGAGGCACATGAAGAGATGCTCAATGTCCCTGGCCATTAGAGAAATGCAAATCAAAACCACAATGAGATATCATCTCACACCCACCAGAATGGCCATTATCAACAAAACAGAAAATGACAAGTGCTGGAGAGGATGCGGAGAAAGAGGCACACTTATTCACTGTTGGTGGGAATGTCAAAGGGTGCAACCACTGTGGAAGGCAGTTTGGCGGTTCCTCAAAAAGCTGAATATAGAATTGCCATACGACCCAGCAATACCATTGCTAGGTATCTACTCAAAGGACTTAAGGGCAAAGACACAAACGGACATTTGCACACCAATGTTTATAGCAGCGTTATTTACAATTGCAAAGAGATGGAAACAGCCAAAATCTCCATCAACAGAAGAGTGGCTAAACAAACTGTGGTATATACATACGATGGAATATTATGCAGCTTTAAGACAAGATAAACTTGTGAACCATGTAATAACATGGATGGACCTAGAGAATATTATGCTGAGTGAATCCAGCCAAAAACTAAAGGACAAATACTGTATGGTCCCACTGTTGTGAACGGACATTCGAGAATAAACTTGAAATATGTCATTGGTAACAGAGTTCAGCAGGAGTTAGAAACAGGGTAAGACAATGGGTAATTGAAGCTGAAGGGATACAGATTGTGCAACAGGACTAGATACAAAAACTCAAAAATGGACAGCACAATAATACCTAATTGTAAAGTAATCATGTTAAAATACTGAATGAAGCTGCATCTGAGCTATAGGGTTTTTTTTTTGTTTTTGTTTGCTTGTTGGTTTGTTTGTTGTTGTTGTTTTTTACTATTACTACTACTTTTATTTCTTTTCTTTATATTGACATTTTATATCTTTTTCTGTTGTGTTGCTAGTTCCTCTAAACTGATGCAAATGTACTAAGAAACAATGATCATGCATCTATGTGATGATGTTAAGAATTACTGAGTGCATATGTAGAATGGTATGATTTCTAAATGTTGTGTTAATTTCTTTTTTTTCTTTCCGTTAATAAAAAAAAATAAAATAAAAAAAAAAAAGGAAAACTGCAAGTGCTGGAGAGTACGTGTAGAGAGATGCACACTTATCCACTGTTGGTGGGAATGTAGAATGGTGCAACCACTCTGGAAGGCAGTTTGGTGATTCCTCAGGAAGCTAAGTATAGAATTGTCATATGATCCGGCAATCCCATTACTAGGGATATATTCAGAGGAACTGAAGGCAAGGACACAAACACACATTTGCACACCAATGTTTTTTGTGGCATTATTCATGATTGCCAAGAGATGGATACAGCCCAAATGTCCATCAACGGATGAGTGACTAAACAAATTGTGGAATATACATACAATGGAATATTAAACAGCTGGAAGACAGAATAAAGACATGAAGCATGTAACAACATGGATGAAACTTGAGAACATTATGCTGAGTGAAATTAGCCAGAAACAAAAGGACAAATACTGTATGATCTCACTAATATGAACTAACATTAATGAGTGAACTTTGAGGGTCAAAGTTAAGAACACAGGTTACCAGGATATAGTAATAGGGTAGAAATTGGGCAGTTGCTGCTGAAGGAGAGCAGAATGCTTAATAGGACTAATTGTAAAGATCCAGAAGTGGGTAACACAAAACTATATGATAGTAGTACAATATTGTAAATACAATACTCTCACAGTATTGTAAGAAGCTGAGTGTGAGTACGATTGAAGGAGGAGGGCTGGATACATGTATGACACCAGAAGGAAAGACAGAGGATAAAAATAGAGATGGTATAACTTAGCGATGCCTAGAGTGAATAACGATGGTGATTAAATGTACAAATATAAGAACGATATTTTTGCATGAGGGAGAACAAGTGAATGTCAACATTACAAGGGTTGAAAATATGATGGTATACCAGGAAAAATGCAATCAATGCAAACCAGGGTCTATAGTTGAAAGTAATATTGTAATATGTTTCCACTGAATGTAATAAAGGCAATAGGCCAAAGTTAATTGTCAGTAAGTGAGAGATATGAGGGAGAAGTACAGATCCTCTTTGGAAGAAGTGGAAATGTTCTCATATAGATTGTGGTGGTGATGGCATGGTTATGTGATTATACTGGGAACTGTTGATTTTTTACTGAGATTGGATTGTATGATGTGTGAATAAAACTGTTTTAAAATGAACAGAGAGATAAAAGTGCTGGAGAAAATATGGAGAGAGAGCGATATACCTATTCAGTGTGGGTAGGGAAGTAGGATGGTGCAGTCCCTCTGGAGGGCAGTGTGGTCACCCCATAAGAGGCTAAGGGTAGGTTTGCTGTATGATCCTGCAACCGCACAGTTAGGTGTATACTTGGAGGAACTGAGAGCAGGGATGTGAATGGATATTTGCAGACCTTTGCACACTGGTGCTTATGGCGGCAGTGTTTGAGTTTTACCATGGACAGAGGTGGCCTAAGGTACACTGACTAAGAAATTGAAGGGGAAACTGAGATGTATACATACAATGGCCTATGGAGAAGTTACAAGAAGGAATGAAGTTGTGAGTCATGCAACTAGGCAATTGAACCTTGAGGATAGTATGTTGAATGAAATAAGCCAGAAATGAAAAGACAAATATTATAATGCCTCACTAATATGGGCTACCTATAATGTGCAAACTCTGCAAATTGAATTTGAGAGCATTAATTATCAGGTGAAGGCCTATTGTAAAGGTTCTTAAACTGTAAGCTCTTACAGCAGTCACATCTGTTGCAGAGTTGTAACTGTTATTTATAAATTCTGAAATGCTGAACTCTTTGTGTATAACCTGGTTGTTTCCTAGAACTTCGGGTATTTGTGTGACACCTGAGACTCAGAGCTAGAGTTCTGCAGCTATAAAAGTCAGCATTACCCCATAGAGTAACTGTTAAAAATCCTGAAAAAGTGATCAGACTTTAATTAGAGATATGAATGAAGCTTATCTGTTTAAAACTAAGGTAAATCAGACTAAAGACTAAAGATGATATTGACTATTTTAAAACTTCAATTTTTGTGTGAGATCAAAGGATAAGATGTTGATTTTGTACAAAATTTATATTTTGATAGCACACTATCTAGTTTAACTTGGGTGGATCAGTTTTGTTCCAACGCCATAACTACACAGAACCTTGAATAAGGAGTGAGATCTTGTTGGTTTGTACAGGTTAGTGTGATGCCCCAAAATATCCCAGAGTAATATGGACAGAAGATTACAAAGTATTTGCAAAGTTCCCTTTAGGAACTGGGGGAAAAAAGTGGAAATATTAAACTTCCCCACCATTGGGGACTGCCAATTTGATAGGCTAGGCCCTTGATCTTGGGGCTTGCCTTATGAAACTTATTCCTGTAAAGGAGAAGCTAAGTCTACTTATGATTATGCCTAAGAGTCACCCCTCAGAGAACCTCTTTTGCTGCTCAGATGTGGCCTCTCTCTCTCTCTAAGCCAAGTCGGCAGGTGAGCTCACTGCCTTCGCCCCTATGTGGGATGTGACTCCCAAAGGTGTAATTCTCCCTGGTAACATGGGACATGACTCCAAGGGATTAGCCAGGCCCTTGTATCATGAGATTGAGAAAGACTTCTTAACCAAAAGAGGGAAGAGAAATGAAACAAAATAAAGTTTCAGTGGCTGAGAGATTTCAAAGTTGAGAGGTCATTCTGGAGGTTATTCTTATGCAGAATGTAGGTATCCCTTTCCAGTTTTTGGTGTATTGGAGTAGCTAGAGGAAAATATCTGAAACTGTTGAACTGTAATCCAATAGTCTTAACTCTTGAATACGACTGAATAACTATAGAGTATTTAAGGTATGGGTGTGTGTGCCAGTTTGAAAAGATTATGTTCCATAGAATACTCATGTTTTAAACCTGATCCATCTTGTGGAGGCAGCTATTTCTTTTAATCCCTATTCAGTACTGTAGGTTGGAAACTTGATTTGACAATTTCCCTGGAGATATGATGCGACCAATTGTGTGTATTAACCTTTGATTAGAGGGAGATGTGACTCCACCCATTCCAGGTAGATCTTGATTAGTTTACTGAAGTCCTTTAAAAGAGGAAACATTTTGGACAAAGCTTCAGAGCCATGAGAACCATGAGATCCCATGCAGCCAGAGACCTTTGGAGATAAGGAAAGAAAACACCCCTGCGGGAGCTTCATGAAACAAGATGACTGGAGAAAAAGCTAGCAGACATCACCATGCTTGCCATGTGCCTTTTCAATTGAAAGAGAACCCCTGAACCTCATCAGCCTTCTTGAACCAAGGTATATTTCCCTGGGTGTCTTGGAATGGACATTTCTATAGCCTTGCTTTAATTTGGCCATTTTCATAGCTTTAGAATTGTAAACTTGCATCTTAATAAATTCCCCTTTTAAGAAGTCATTCTGCTTCTGGTATTTTGCATTCTGGCAGCTAGCAAACTAGAACACACCGTGATTGTGAAAACATTGTGTCTAACACTCTTTTTATTCAGTGTATGGATAGATGAGTGAAAGAAAAGACATAGAATAAATATTAATGGGGTCAAAGTGTATGGGGTGTTTTGTATGTTCTTTGTTACTTTTATTCTTTTTTTGGAGAAATGAAAATGTTCAAAATTTATGTTTTGACTAGTGCATTTCCTGATATAACTTATGTAGAGAGCTTGGTTGAACATCATAAATACATGGAACCTTGGGTAGGACATGAGATTTTGTTGGTTTGTCCACCATGATGCCCCGATGAATCCCTGATTGATTTGATCAGTGAATGGAAAAGTATTTGCAAAGTCCCCATCAGGGAATGTTGAGAAAGGGGGAAATTTCAAACTCCCCAAGTTGAATTCTTGATATTCTCACAAGCAGTGTGGACAACCAAAGCTATAGGCTGAGCCCCCAGTCTTGGGGTTGGTTCATATGAAACTTAACCCCACAAAGGATAGGTTAAGCCTACTTAAAATTAGGCCTAAGAGTCGCCCCCAAGAGAGCCTCTTTTGTTGCTCAGATGTGGCTCTCTCTCCAGCCAACACAACAAGCAAACTCACCACCCTCCCCCTGTGGGATATGACTCCCAGGAGTGTGGCCCTTCCTGGCAACATGGGACAGAAATCATAGAATGAGCTGAGACTCACCATCAAGGGACTGAGGAAAACCCTAGAATGAGCTGAGATTCAGCATTAAGGGATTGAGAAAACCTTCTCGACCAAAATGGGGAAGAGTGAAATGAGACAAATTGTCAATGGCTGCGAGATTCCAGAGTCGAGAGGTTGTCCTGGAGGTTATTCTTATGCATTAAGTAGATATCACCTTGTTATTCAAGATGTAATGGAGAGGCTGGAGGGAACTGCCTGAAAATGTAGAGCTGTGTTCCAGTAGCCATGTTTCTTGAGGATGATTGTATAATGATATAGCTTTCACAATGTGACTGTGTGATTGTGAAAACCATGTGTCTGATGCTCCTTTCAACTACCTTGTCAACAGATGAGTAGAACATATGGAATAAAAATAAATAATAGGGGGAACAAATGTTAAAATAAATTTAGTTTTAAATGTTAGTTATCAATGAAAAGGAGGGGTAAGGGGTATGGTATATATATATTTTTCTTTTTCTGTTTTTGTTTTATTTCTTTTTCTGAATTGATGCAAATGTTCTAAGAAATGATCATGATGATGAATATGCAACTATGTGATGATATTGTGAATTACTGATGATATATGTAGAACGGAATGATCAAAATAGGAATATTTGCGTTTAATTGGTGTTTTTATTTTATTTAAATAAATAAATAAATAAAATAAAAAATCAATTGTGATGATGAATGCACAGCTATATGATGATACTGTGAACCTCTGATTGACAATTTGGATGATAATATGGGTATGTGAATATATAATATAGCTCAATAAAATTGCATTAAAATAGAGTCTGATTTTAAATCAATTACTTAATTCTTTTAATATCTGAGATAGAAGATAATGTCATTATATTACCTTCAATAATTTCTAAATGTGAGATTTTTGAAAAATATTTTGCCTTTTTAAATGAGAAATTATTATAACTACAGTTGTAAAAATATGTCTCAAAAAGTGGACCGAGTAAACTGAGATATAAATTTCCAAGGCCCCTCTATTCATTGCTTCTGTCTCAGTGGTTCTCACTTTCAATACTTAATGAATTTTTAGCATAGAAGTGCATTCGTTCATGGGTCTGTACACAAAACCACTGGCTTGGCTCCCTTTACCTTCCACAATGCTAAGTAATTATCTTAGTATTTGCCCTAGTCCCTCCCCTTCAAAATATGTGCTGTTTCCCTCATTATGGGTTTGCAAAGATCAAATGTAGTAATCCTTTAAAAACAGGGGACATTTGTTACAGCAGAATACTGCATCTGATAGAGAAGGAACCCCAGCCATGAGTCCTGTAAATGACACTTTTTCTTCTTTCTTTGTTTCTTTCAGAACTTTGCTGCCTTGTCTCTTCTGTACTGGGCACTGTCTGGCTCAGCTATCAGAGTACAGACAAAAAAATTAGAAGCTACCCTTCTGGGGGTGAAGCTAGTTTCTTGTCCAGCAACTCGAGCAATCTTCTTTACTTGGCTTAGTTTTGCGCTGCCTGCTGGACTGGAAGGTTGCCACTTTTCTGTTCCCCGACATCATGTTCTCTGATATCCATGGTCCCCAGTAAGCAAAACAATTGCTCTTCTGGTCACTTACATGCAAGGAAGGCTCAGCAAAGCCAGGGGCTATCTGCAGATCAGGTGAAGGGGAATCTGGGTTTGAGTGCTCTAATCACCCCGGCTTTGTGCCCACAAGAAAGTTACCTAAACACTCTGTGTCTCAGTTTTTTTATGAGTTGGGTATAATAATTTTACCGATTTCATATGGTATGTTTAGTATTAAATGAGGAAAACATCTCCTGAGAAAGCCATAAGATGTAGTCAGTACTTGTTAGAAATAATAATAGCAAGGATTGCTGCTTATTAACACAAGAAGACAAAAAAGTTAAAAGGGAGACAAAGATTAGCAAGTGGGAGATGAGATGACCTAGGGGCCAATATTTAATTTTTTAAAAAATTGAGGTGATGTTCACTTAACATGAAGCAAACATTTTAAAGAGAACAAATCAGAGGTTTTTGGTATGTTGAAAATGTGTGACCACCACCTCTATCAATTCCAAAACATTTTCATCTTCCCCAAACAAATCCTTGTACCCATTAAGCAGCTACTCCTCCCTTTCTCCTAGCCCCTCATGATCCCCAATCTATTTTCTGTCTCAGTGTGTTCACCAATTCTGGATATTTCATATCAATGGAATCATGTAATAGATGCCCTTTATGTCTGGCTTCTTACACTTAGAATAATGTTTTGCAGGTTCACCAATTTCATCACATGGATCAGTTCTTCGTTCCTTTTTACAGTTGAGTGATATTCCAGTGTATGCATATACAATACACATCAGTGAATGAATGGATATTTGGAGTGCGTCCATCTTTCATCCATTGTGAACAGTGCTGCTCTGAATATTTGTATAAAAGTTTTTTGCTTGTACATAGGTTTTCAGTTCTTTGTGATATACATGTGAGCATGGAATTTCTGGGACATATGGTAATTCAGTTTAACTATTTGAGGAATTGCCAAATTGCTTTCCATAGTGTCCGAACCATTTTACATCCCCACTAGCAATGTACTGGAATCCCGATTTTTCTGCATACTTTCCAACAGTTACTATTTTCTGTTTTCTCATTATAGACATCTGGTCAGTGTGTATGGTATCTTATTGTGCTTTTTATTTGCATTTCCCTAAGGCCCAGTGATGTTGAGTATCTTGTCATGTGCCTGTGTGCCATTTGCATGTCCTCATGGACACGTCTATTTGAATCCTTTGGCCATTTTTAATTTAATCATTTGTCTTTTTTTTTTTTTTTTTTTTTTTTTTTTTTTTAAGGAACAACATAAACATTTATTTATATGATTACAATGTGTATTTTCCAGTATTCTGCACCATTCTCGGATCTTTCAAGATTCGTGTGTCTTACTTAGATTATAGATTTCTGTGTTTGGCATTGCATCTGATACAACTGGTGTTAATTTTTCCAAGGGGCTTGCTAAATATTGCCAAAGCTTACCTGGACCTGTGAGTTGCAAGCATTCTTTTTATATTTGCAATGAAAATTCACTATCAGATATATGATTTGCAAATATTTTTGTCAATTCTGTGAGTTGTCCATTCACTTTTTTCATAATATCCTTTGACTCACCAAGGTTTTACATTTTGATTAATCCACTGTGTGTATAGTTTCCCCTCTTGTACTTCTGTTGTCATTTCTAGGAGCCCGCTCCATTGTGCAAGCCTAGTGCTCCTCTCCCATCTTTTCTGGGCTCATATCTGGCCCTGGGCATGCAGGCTGTGTTTCAGTACCTCTGGTATAACAGGTTGCCCTTTCAGGTCTGTATTAGCACAAAAACCATCCTTCTCAGCTTCCTCCTCAGGCTTTTGGGTCAACAGTCTGCTGCCCGCCCCTTCTGCTCTCCCTTGTCCCATGCAGCTGCAGGTAGCAGACATATTTAAATATTTAAACACACACCGTTGCTGCCCCAAAAGATGCTTCAGTCCGAGGGGCTTGAGGTAAAGTCTACCTCTGTGCTGATCCCTCGGGGAATCAACAGGCAGGTCAGAACTTACAACCGCAGTATTTGGGGAACAAGACCCACACAACCCCCTTGGCACCAGCGAGCTGCATTCCCTTTGACCACTACTGTGCCGGGAATTGGGGATGGCAGAAAGGTAAGCAAAAATGCCGTAACATTCGTTTTCCAAAATTCAGTTACCTTTTTCTCCATTAGGCACTTGCATGGTTGCTTTAAGCGTTTGGCTTCCAGAGTTCTAAAACAGTTGATTCTTTCAGGTTTTACCATCTTAATGGTTGCTTCTATGAAAGGACCAATTCTTTGAATGTGCTACTCCCCCATTTTCTGTGATGTTGTCTCTATGGTTGATTTTAAATTGAGGTTTTGTCTTAAAATCTCTTTGGATTAGGAAATAGAAACATTTTGGTGTTACGAAAGTCTGTTTAGCAGGGCAAAGGGCAGGTGAAACCATGCCTTTTGGTTTCATTTGGTTTTCATTTCTTTGGAAATTTGCAGACATTTCCACAGACATGGACAGGGCTTCCTTGGGCTGTGTGTGTGTGTGTGTGTGTGTGTGTGTGTGTGTGTGAGAGAGAGAGAGAGTGTTTTGGTGGAAGGGGATATGTACACTAAATATTAGCAAAGCTCTTGGATACTAGTACATATATTCAGGATTCCCACATGATTTGGAGTTGGGGGCTTTAGTCTCATAAAAATAATAGGCAGAGACCAAAATTCAGTCCCTGCCGTGGAGAAAATATCCTGCTTGCCCTTGGCTCTGGAAGCAATGCAATACGAACCCTGCTGTCCTGCTACCAGATGGTGTGCAATAGTCTTGAAATCTGAAGAGGTTTTCATTCTACACTTGTGGAGGAAATGGCTATTCCTTCCTGCAGGGGGTGGGGAATTACAGAAAATGAAGAAACCATGCTTCTGTCCTGTAATTGGCCTTCTCCTTACACTTTCAGAATAAGAAGAAAGATAAGTTTAAAATATTTTAGGGATATAACACCATACTTTGTAATAAACTGCAATTATACATAAGTTTTCTAGATATCATCCCTTATTATTATGAGAGAATTCTTGTAAGATGTGGTAATAGACTAAGTACTGAAACAAGCTTGAGTCATTTCCATCGTATAAGACACCTGCTCATAAGTCACAAATAATGTCCTACGGAGCCTACTACATTATTTCTGAAAATTACTTTTATTGCTTAAGGCTTTCTTATCAGGTGAAATCAGATTTTCAGAAATAACAGATTTTTTTATGTTTTCAGAGAACATCCTAACTTGTCCCTGAGCCCCAAGGACGTCGTATACCTGTTCTCACAAGGTTGCAGCAGCAGCCTGGCTGTTAAGTCTGGGGGATAATGCTCAGTCCGGAATTACACCAAGTCTGAGACTTGACACTAATAGCCATCTCCTCTTTAAAATGTTCTTGTTTTGACTTTTCTGAAGTAACATGCCCTTCTAGTTTTCTTACCATTTCTCAATTTCGTTTCTGGCTTCTCCTTCTCAGGCACACGATTAGAAAGGATTCTGTCAGAGCCTCTTTACTTTTACTACACAGTCACCCAGGAATCCCCCAATAAACCCTGCCCCTATTGACAAAGTCAAACACTGTTGAGATACTTTCTACAATAAAGTCATCCTGCCTGCTCTAGAACTTCATATAAGTATGACCGTACAGTATGTACTCTTTCATTTACAGATTGGTATGTGGACCCCAGGTAGCAACATGTCCTATGCCTCTCATTTTATCAGACCAAAATGAAATTAATGACCAAAAAGCATAGGGAGCACAACACTGAAGATCAAAGTGGAAAGGCAGACACTACCCGGCATCAAGACTCACTATAAAGCTTCTGCAATCAAAACAGTATAGGTGGAACAGAGTAGCTCGAGATCAGCCCTGCTCCACAGAAAAATCAGAGAAGGGATGGGAGGGTGACTGAGACAAGAAATCAAGAGTGCAACTGACCTGGGATAGTCTTCCGCACCCCAGAGGATGGCCCTGGTTACAGAGGCCAAGGAACTGAGAAGCAGAAAGCTGGAGCTTGGCGTGGAGGCATGGAACCCTCAGGAGTGCATGGACAGGAGCTGGGGACAAGGAATTAAGCAAGTCCATGTACCTTGAATGTGCTACCCTCACCAGCGCAGCCCCATGACTGGTGACTCACCCCACACCCCACACATCTGAACCCCATCATCCGCTCCCATTCCCCACACTCCAAGCATCCCCAACCCACTAACCTCCAGTGTGCGTACCTGCTCCACACCCCCACCCCAAGTGCAGCCCCACCCACCTCTTCTGCACCCCTCCTGAGCACTACCTCTCCCTCCCTGTTCCTGCAGGCTGTTGCCAGTGCGTAAAGGCTGTGGGTGCTAACCTCCATACCCAGGCTAACCCTGCCCCCAACCCATAGTGTCACACAGCCTCACCCCGCCCCCACTGAGCTCTGTGTATCAGTTTATGGCACTCTAAATCTTGTGCTCCGAATCATGTCTTTCAGCTCTGGGAACTTCAGCTGATGGCACTCCTAGACCTGCGCATGCACACAGACCCCTAATCATGTCATTTAGCTCTGGGATTTGTTTACAGCAGCCCTAGAACCACACATGCACATGGCCCTCAGTCACACTTCCCAGCTCTGAGAAAGTAGCTGACCTGCGCTACCAGATCATGTCTGCTCCCAACCCATGAAGGCAAAACACCAGCCTGTTGCCACAGCTCTATGCATGCACACAAAGGGCCCTGAGCCCTAGAGCAACGCACATCAGGGTTATGCCCCCCAGACCAGTGCACCTGCACAGCTGCAACCTCCCTGGTCACTAGGCGCCCACGTTCACAAGCATCAGCATAACATCCCCAACCTGCTCCTATACCTGACCTGAAATGAATCACTGCACTGTTGTGCCCCACCCTGTGCCCTGCTCCCTGCTGCACATCCATCCTGCAAACAAAGGGCCTTACACTACTGAAAGAAATCAACTTCCAAAGTAAATCAATCAAGATATTTACATGCAACAAAAACAACAGAAGATCACCAAGCATATCATAATGCAGGCAGATATAGCCCTGCCTAATGAACAAATTAAAACACCAGAGGAGACACAGACATTGGAACAACTAATCAAAGATGTTCATACAATTCTACTTAAATAAGTGGGATGGCAATTTACATAAAAGAGTTCAAGAAGACAGGAGAAGAGCGTAAAGAGGTATTTAAAAGAATAAATAGAAAAACAGCAGATACTGTAGAGGTTAAAGACTGTTGACCAAATAAAAAACATACTAGAGGCACACAACAGCAGATTTGAAGAGATAGAAGAAAAGATAAGTAATATAGAGAACAGGATAACTGACTTTGAAGACTCAAAACAGCAAATGGCAAAAAAAGATGGAAAAATCTGAATTGAATCTAAGGGAAATGATAGACAAAACAAAGCACACAAGTATAATAATCACTGGTGTTCCAGAAGGAGAAGAGAGGAGCAAAGGGCTAGGAAGAGTAGTTGAGGATAGAATGGGGGAAAACTTCCCAACCTTTATAAAGGACATAAATATGTAAGTCAAAGAAGCCCAATGAACTCAAAACAGAATAAATCCAAATAGGCCTTCCCCAAGACACATACTAATCAGTCTATCAAATGTTGAAGAGAAATAGAAAATTCTGAAAATGGCAAGAAAAAAACAATCTACTACACACAAAGGAAACCACATAAGACTGAGTTTAGAATACTCAGCTAGCACCATGGAGGTGAGAAGGCAGTGGTATAATATATTTAAGATACTGAAAGAAAAAGACTCCTTGCCAAGAATTCTGTACCCAGCCAAATTTTCCTTCTAAACTGAAGGAGAGATTAAAGTTTTCATAGATGAAGAAGTCCTGAAAGAATGTGTCAATAAGAGACCAGCCTTACAAGAAATACTAAAAGGAGCTCTGCTGGCTGAATAAAAAGACAGGAGAGGGATGTCTGGATGAGGGGACAGAATTGAAGAGTATCAGTAAGTGTGATTTAAAGTATAAAAAGAGAAAGAGGGAAAAGAATACATATATTTGACAAATAAAATAAAAAAGATAAGATGGTGGATTCAAGAAACACCTTTTCAGTAGTAACTTTAAATGTTAATGGACTAAACTGACCAATTAAAAGATATAGAATGGCAGAATAGATTAAGAAACATAATCCAGCTATATGCTGCTTAAAAGAGGCTCATCTTAGACACAGGGATACAGATATATTGAAAATGAAAGGACGGAAAAAGATTTCCCATGCAAGCTGTAACCAAAGGAAAGCAGGAGTAGCTAATAATGGACAAAATAGACTGTAAATGTAAAGATATCATAAGAGACAAAGAAGGACACTATATACTAGTTAAAGGGTCAATTCAACAAGAAGAAATAACAGTCATAAATGTTTATGCTCCCAATCAAGGAGCTCCAAAGTACATGAGGCAGACACTGGCAAAACTGAAGGCATTGATAGATATTTCAACAATAATAGTAGGAGACTTCAATACACCACTCTCCTCTATAGATGGAACAACCAGCCAGAAGATAAACAAATGTTCTACCTTGCTAGTTGCCAGAATGCAACACATCAGAGATGGATTGTCTTTCAATAAAAGGGGATTTATTTAGTTAATATATGGTTCTTCAGAGGAAAGGCAGCTAACTTTCATCTGAGGTTCTTTCTTACGTGGGAAGGCACAGGGAAATCTCTGCTGGCCTTCTCTCCAAGCCTCTGGGTTCCAACAACTTTCTTCAGGGTGATTCCTTTCTGCATCTCCAAAGGCCTGGGCTGAGCTGCAAGTGCTGAGATGAGGTATACTGAGATGCTTGGGCTGTGCTACATTGAGCTTCTTCATTTAAGCACAAGTCAATTAAATCAAACATCATTCTTTGCAGCAGGCATGCCTCCTAGCAGACTGCAGATGTAATCAGCAACAGATGATGTTGACATGCCATTGGGTCATGTCCACAGCAATAGAACTAGGCACCTTCACCTAGCCAAGGTGACACCTGAAGCTAACTACCACAACAAGGAATTAGAAAAGTTAAATAACTTGATAAGTGAGTTAGACCTAACAAACATATATAGGTCTTTGCACCCCAAAATACAAGGATATATATTCTTCTCTAGTGCTCTAGAATGGATCATTCTCCAAGATAAATCATTTACTGGGGCACAAAACATGTGTTTATAAATTTAAAAACATTGAAATTATTCAAAACACTTTCTCTGAACACAATGGGATGAATCTGGATCTCAATAACCACCAAAGAACAAGAACATTCACAAATATATGGAGATTAAATAACACACTCTTAAACAACCAGTAGGTCAAAGAAGAAATTGCTAGAGAAATCAGTAGCAAACAAAAATGAAAATAAGAATATGACTTATCAGGACTTATGGGATGCAACAAAGGCTGTGCTAAGAGGGAAATTTATTGCCCTAAATGCCTATATTTAAAAATCAAGAAAGAGCAAAAATTGATGACTTAACAGCACACCTGGAGGAATTTGGGAAAGAATAGAAAACTAGCTCTGAAGTAAATAGAAGAGGAGTAATAACAAAGATTAAAGATGAGATCAATGAATGGGAGAACAAAAAAAAAAATAGAAAGAATCAATAAAACCAAAAGTTGGTTCTTTGAGAAAATCAATAAAGTTGGTGGGTTATTAGCAAGACTGACATAGAAAAAAAGAAAGAGGATGCAAATAAACAAAATCAGAAATGAGAAGGGGTGCATTACCACAGACCCTGAAGAAATAAAAGAAATCATAAGAGGATGCTATGAACAAATATACCAACAAACTAGACAACTTAGATGAAAAGGAAAAATTCCTGGAAGCACACAAACAAGCCACACTGACTCAGAAAGAAATAAAAGATCTCAATAAAGCAGTCACAAGTAAAGACATTTAATCATCATCAAAATCTTTGTACAGGTCGATTCCTAGTGCCTGCCCATGCACAAAAAAAAAAAAAAAAAAACTTTCTACAAAGAAAAGTCCAGGGCCAGATGGCTTCACAGGGGAATTTTATCAAAATTTCCAAAGAGAATTAATACCAATCCTACTCAAACTTCTTCAAAAAATTGGGAAGAAAGGAACTCTACTTAACTCATTTTATGAAGCTAATATCATTTTAATGCCAAAACTGGGTAAAAATGCTATAAGAAAGGAAAAGTACAAACCAATCTCCCTAATGAACATGGATGCAGATATTCTCAACAAAATACTAGCAAATCAAATCCAACAACACATTAAAAGAATTATACAACATGACCAAGTGGGGTTTATACCAGGAATGCAAGGATGGTTCAACACAAGACAATCAATTAATGTAATACAGCACATTAACAAATTGAAAGGGAAAAATCACATGATCATCTTGATTGATGCTGAAAAAGCATTCAACAAAATTCAGCATCCTTTTCTGATAAAAACACTCCAAAAGATAGGAATCAAAGGCAACTTTCTCAATATGATTAAAGGAATATATGAAACACTGATAACCAGCATTGTCCTCAATGAAGAGATCCTGAAAGCCTTCTCCCTAAGATCAGTAATGAGATAAGGATGCCCAATGTCACCACTATTATTCAACTTTGTGCTAGAAGTTCTAGCTAGAGCAATAAGCGGAACAAAGAAATAAAAGGCATCCAAATTGGAAAGGAAGAAGTAAAACTCTAATTATTTGCAGATGATATGATACTATTCTTTGAAGACCCTGAGAAATCTACAACAAAGTAACTTGAGCTAATAAACAAATTCAGCAAGGTGGTGGGATATAAAAGTAATGTGCAAAAATCAGTAACATTTCTATACATATGCAATGACCTAGCTGAGGAGGCAGTTAAGGAAAAAATTCCATTCAAAACAGCAACTAAAAGAACCAAGTACTTAGGAATGAACTTAACTAGGGACATAAAGGACTTGTAGGCAGGAGACTACATAACATTGCGAACAGAAATCAAAGGAGATCTAAACAGGTGAAAAGACATTCCCTGCTCATGGATAGGAATGCTAAATATGGTAAGATGTCAATTCTACCCAAATTGATCTATAGATTCAACACACTACCAATCAAAATTCAAACAACCGGAAGGGGGGCCAAGATGGCAGTTTAGTAAGGTGCGCACATTTTAGTTCATCCTCCAGAGCAACTACTAAATAACCAGAAATGGTACAGAACACCTCCCGGAGCCACGACAGAGACCAGACACACAGCGTACCCCAGTCTGGAACAGCTGGACCGACTGCGAGTCTCGGAACAGCGAGTTCCCCAAGCCACGGCAGCCAGCGACCGGTGCCCCTCCCCGACAGGTGGCTTCCCGGACCGGCTGTGAGTCTCTGGACCGGCTGCAAGTCTCAGAACAGCGAGTTCCCCAAGCCACAGCGACCGGCAGCCGGTGCCCCTCCCCCACAGGCAGCTTCATGGAGGGAAAGGAAACAGTCTCCAACAGTAGCAGGGACTGAGTCCAACCAAACACCAA
This sequence comes from Tamandua tetradactyla, assembly GCF_023851605.1. Classification (NCBI taxonomy): domain Eukaryota; kingdom Metazoa; phylum Chordata; class Mammalia; order Pilosa; family Myrmecophagidae; genus Tamandua; species Tamandua tetradactyla. The sequence continues at coordinate 224,968,310 of NC_135327.1, read as the reverse complement.
TAGAGGCATTAATAAATTAATTCTGACTACTAAAAATAGGCCCCCAGCTCAGGGGAAACTGATTAAGGCAGAAGTCACCTATTGGGCTAACTGAAAAAGAGGAGAGGGGACGAAACAGAGCCTTCTGCGGCTGTTTCTACAGAGGGTTGGTTGCCTCTGAACTCAGCGCCGGGATTACACAAGCTGCAACTACCCCAAACGCAGAAAGAGGCTGCTTTCAGGGCTGTCTACCACCTGAACCTTCCCCACGGGAAGGGTGAAATGCAACTCAGGTGGAATCCCTCTCTCAAGGAATTCAGATCCCAGGGCTTCACAATTTGAAGCCATTAAAACCAGCCTACAACATTTCCTCTGTCTCCACCATGCCCCCAGCAGGGAGAGCCTTCCAAAGTTAAAGGAGCCACAACATATTTTGCTGGTGGGACCCGCAGACAGACAAGCACCACATACTGGGCAGGATAAGAAAAACAGAGCCCAGAGACTTCACAGGAAAGTCTTTCAACCTGCTGGGTCTTACACTCAGGGAAAACTGACGCAGGTGATTCCTTCCTCCCAAAAGGAGGCCAGCTTAGTCCGGGAAAACCTGGCTGGAGTCTGTAATACCTATGTAGACCCTCCTAAGGGTAGGGAGGGAAAAGGCACCTTACAAGCAGGACAAGAAACAAGAAAATAAGAACTGAAAATTTACTCTCTGTTAAACAAAACTTAAGCTAGAGGCCCAGAAACTGAAGGTCAATGAACACAGAGACAACAAACTCATCTAACAAGTAAACCCTAGGTAAGATAAGTAAAAGCAATCTCCAGAATAAACTAATTGAGGTGATTAAATGTCCAGATGCCAGCAGAAAATAACAAATCACACCAGGAAAATTGAAGATATGGCCCAGTCAAAGGAACAAACCAATAGTTCAAATGAGATACAGGAGCTGAGACAACTAATTCTGAATATACGAACAGAAATGGAAAACCTCTTCAAAAACCAAATCAATCAATTGAGGGAGGACATGAAGAAGGCAAGGAATGAACAAAAAGAAGAAATGGAAAGTCTGAAAAAACAAATCACAGAACTTATGGGAATGAAAGATACAGTAGAAGAGATGAAAAAAACAATGGAAACCTACAATGGCAGATTTCAAGAGACGGAGGTTAGAATTAGTGAATGGGAGGATGGAACATCTGAAATCCAAAAAGAAACAGAAACTATAGGGAAAAGAATGGAAAAATTTGAACAGGGGATCAGGGAAGTGAATGATAATATGAAGCGCACAAATATACGTGTTGTGGGTGTCCCAGAGGAGAAGAGAAAGGAAAAGGAGGAGAAAAACCAATGGAAGAAATTATCACTGAAAATTTCCCAACTCTTATGAAAGACCTAAAATTACAGATCCAAGAAGTGCAGCGCACCCCAAAGAGAATAGATCCAAATAGGCGTTCTCCAAGACACTTACTAGTTAGAATGTCAGAGGTCAAAGAGAAAGAGAGGATCTTGAAAGCAGCAAGAGAAAAGCAATCCATCACATACAAGGGAAACCCAATAAGACTATGTGTAGATTTCTCAGCAGAAACCATGGAGGCAAGAAGACAGTGGGATGATATATTTAAATTACTAAAAGAGAAAAACTGCCAACCAAGAATTCTATATGCAGCAAAATTGTCCTTCAAAAATGCGGGAGAAATTAAAACATTTTCAGACAAAAAGTCACTGAGAGAATATGTGACCAAGAGACCAGCTCTGCAAGAAATACTAAAGGGAGCACTAGACAGATACGAAAAGACAGAAGAGAGAGGTGTGGAGAAGAGTGTAGAAAGAAGGAAAATTAGATATGATATATATAATACAAAAGGCAAAATGGTAGAAGAAAGTATTACCCAAATGGTAAAAACACTAAGTGTTAATGGACTGAATTCCCCAATCAAAGGACATAGACTGGCAGAATGGATTAAAAAACAGGATCCTTCCATATGCTGTCTACAGGGAACACATCTTAGACCCAAAGATAAACATAGGTTGAAAGTGAAAGGTTGGGAAAAGATATTTCATGCAAATAACAACCAGAAAAGAGCAGGAGTAGCTATACTAATATCCAACAAAGAAGACTTCAAATGTAAAACAGTTAAAAGAGACAAAGAAGGATACTATCTACTAATAAAAGGAACAATTAAACAAGAAGACATAACAATCATAAATATTTATTCACCGAACCAGAATGCACGAAAATACGTGAGGAAAACACTACAAATACTGAAAAGGGAAATAGACACATCTACCATAATAGTTGGAGACTTCAATTCCCCACTCTCATCAATGGACAGAACATCTAGACAGAGGATCAATAAAGAAACAGAGAATTTGAATATTACAATAAATGAGCCAGACTTAACAGACATTTATAGGACATTACACCCCACAACAGCAGGATACACCTTTTTCTCAAGTGCTCATGGGTCATTCTCAAAGATAGACCATATTCTGGGTCACAAAGCAAGTCAACAAATTTAAAAAGATTGAAATCATACACAACACTTTCTCGGATCATAAAGGAATGAAGTTGGAAATCAATAATAGGCAGAGTGCCAGAAAATTCACAAATACGTGGAGGCTCAACAACACACTCTTAAACAACCAGTGGGCCAAGGAAGAAACTACAAGAGAAATTAGTAAATACCTCGAGATGAATGAAAATGAAAACACAACATATCAAAATCTATGGGACGCAGCAAAGGCAGTGCTAAGAGGGAAATTTATTGCCCTAAATGCCTATATGAAAAAAGATGAAAGGGCAAAAATTTTGGAATTAACTGTCCACTTGGAAGAACTGGAGAAAGAACAGCAAACTAACCCCAAAGCAAGCAAAAGGAAAGAAATAACAAAGACTAGAGAAGAAATAAATGAAATTGAGAACATGGAAACAATAGACAAAATCAATAAGACCAGAAGTTGGTTCTATGAGAAAATCAACAAGATTGATGGGCCCTTAGCAAGACTGACAAAAAGAAGAAGAGAGAGGACGCAAATAAATAAGATCAGAAATGGAAGAGGAGACATAATCACTGACCTCACAGAAATAAAGGAGGTAATAACAGGATACTATGAACAACTTTATGCTAATAAATACAACAATGTAGATGAAATGGACAAGTTCCTAGAAAGGCATGAACAACCAACTTTGACTCAAGAAGAAATAGATGACCTCAACGAGCCAATCACAAGTAAAGAAATTGAATCAGTCATTCAAAAGCTTCCCAAAAAGAAAAGTCCAGGACCAGATGGCTTCACATGTGAATTCTACCAAACATTCCAGAAACAATTAGTACCAACCCTGTTCAAACTCTTCAAAAAAATTGAAGTGGAGGGAAAGCTACCTAATTCATTCTATGAAGCCAACATCACCCTCATACCAAAACCAGGCAAAGATAGTACAAAAAAAGAAAACTACAGACCAATCTCTCTAATGAATATAGATGCAAAAATCCTCAACAAAATTCTAGCAAATCGAATTCAGCAACACATTAAAAGAATTATACATCATGACCAAGTAGGATTCATCCCAGGTATGCAAGGATGGTTCAACATAAGAAAATCAATTAATGTAATATACCATATCAACAAATCAAAGCAGAAAATTCACATGATGATCTCAATTGATGCAGAGAAGGCATTTGACAAGATTCAACATCGTTTCCTGTTGAAAACACTTCAAAGGATAAGAACACAAGGGGACTTCCTTAAAATGATAAAGGGAATACATGAAAAACCCACAGCTAATATCATCCTCAATGGGGAAAAATTGAAAACTTTCCCCCTAAGATCAGGAACAAGACAAGAATGTCCACTATCACCACTGTTATTCAACATCGTGTTGGAAGTTCTAGCCAGAGCAATTAGACAAGAAAAAGAAATACAAGGCATCAAAATTGGAAAGGAAGAAGTAAAACTCTCACTGTTTGCAGATGATATGATACTATACATTAAAAACCATGAAAAATCCACAGCAAAACTGCTAGAGCTAATAAATGAGTACAGCAAAGTAGCAGGTTACAAGATCAACATTCAAAAATCTGTAGTGTTTCTATACACTAGCAATGAACAAGCTGAGGGGGAAATCATGAAACGAATTCCATTTACAATTGCAACTAAAAGAATAAAATACTTAGGAATAAATTTAACTAAAGAGACAAAAGACCTATACAAAGAAAACTACAAGAAACTGTTGAAAGAAACCACAGAAGACCTAAATAGATGGAAGGGCATACCATGTTCATGGATTGGAAGAGTAAATATAGTTAAGATGTCAATTCTACCTAAATTGATTTACAGATTCAACGCAATACCAATCAAAATCCCAACAACTTATTTTTCAGAAATAGAAAAACCAATAAGCAAATTTATCTGGAAGGGCAGGGTGCCCTGAATTGCTAAAAGTATCTTGAGGAAAAAAAACAAAGCCGGAGGTCTCGCACTGCCTGACTTTAAGGCATATTATGAAGCCACAGTGGTCAAAACAGCATGGTACTGGCATAAAGATAGATATATCGACCAATGGAACGAAATAGGGTGCTCAGATATAGACCCTCTCATCTATGGACATTTGATCTTTGATAAGGCAGTCAAGCCAACTCACCTGGGACAGAACAGTCTCTTCAATAAATGGTGCCTAGAGAACTGGATATCTATATCCAAAAGAATGAAAGAGGACCCGTATCTCACACCTTATACAAAAGTTAACTCAAAATGCATCAAAGATGTAAATATTAGGTCTAAGACCATAAAACAGTTAGAGGAAAATGTAGGAAGCTATCTTATGAATCTTATAACTGGAGGCAGTTTTGTGGACCTTAAACCTAAAGCAAGAGCACTGAATAAAGAAATAAATAAATGGGAGCTCCTCAAAATTAAACACTTTTGGGCATCAAAGAACTTCATTAAGAAAGTAAAGACAGCCTACACAATGGGAGACAATATTTGGAAATGACATATCAGATAAAGGTCTAGTATCCAGAATTTATAAAGAGATTGTTCAACTCAACAACAAAAAGACAGTCAATCCTATTACAAAATGGGAAAAAGACTTGAACAGACACTTCTCAGAAGAGGAAATACAAATGGCCAAAAGGCACATGAAGAGATGCTCAATGTCCCTGGCCATTAGAGAAATGCAAGTCAAAACCACAATGAGATATCATCTCACACCCACCAGAATGGCCATTATCAACAAAACAGAAAATGACAAGTGCTGGAGAGGATGCGGAGAAAGAGGCACACTTATCCACTGTTGGTGGGAATGTCAAATGGTGCAACCACTGTGGAAGGCAGTTTGGCTGTTCCTCAAAAAGTTGTATATAGAATTGTCATATGACCCAGCAATACCATTGCTAGGTATCTACTCAGAGGACTTAAGGGCAAAGACACAAACAGACATTTGCACACCAATGTTTATAGCAGCATTATTTACAATTGCAAAGAGGTGGAAACAGCCAAAATGTCCATCAACAGATGAGTGGCTGAACAAACTGTGGTATATACATACGATGGAATATTATGCAACTCTAAGACAGAATGAACTTATGAAACATGTAATAACATGGATGGACCTAGAGAACATTATGCTGAGTGAGACTAGCCAAAAACTAAAGGACAAATACTGTATGGTCTCACTGATACGAACCGACATTAGTGAATAAACTTGGAATATGTCATTGGTAACAGAGACCATGAGGAGATAGAAATAGGGTAAGATAATGGGTAATTGGAGCTGAAGGGATACAGACTGTGCAACAGGACTGGATACAAAAACTCAGAAATGGACAGCACAATACTACCTAACTGTAATGTAATTATGTTAAAACATTGAATGAAGCTGCATGTGAGGTATAGTTTATTTTTTCTCTCTATTATCGTTTTATTTCTTTTTCTGTTGTCTTTTTATTTCATTTTCTAAATTGATGCAAATGTACTAAGAATGATGAATATGCAACTATGTGATGATATTAAGAATTACTGATTGTATATGTAGAATGGAATGATTTCTAAATGTTAAAAAAAAATTCAAACAACCTACTTTGAAGACTCGGACAAGCTAAGTACCCCATTCTATCTGGAAGGGAAAAAGACCCTAATAGTTAGAAAGCATCCTAAAAAGGAAGAACAAAGTGGGAGGATTAACACTCCCTGATTTTAAAATCTATTATAAAGCCACAGTGGTAAAAACAGCATGGTACTGGCACAAAGACAGAAGCATTGACCAATGGAATCAGATTGAGAGTACAGAAATAGACCACCAAATCTATGGTTAACTGATTTTTGACAAGGCCCCCAAATCCTCTGAACTGGAACAAAATCATCTTTTCAATAATTGGGGATGGAAGAACTGGATATCAACAGCAAAAAGAATGAAAAAGGACCCCTATCTTACACCCTACACAAAAATTAACTCAAAGTGGATCAAACACCTAAATATAAGAACTAACACCTATAAGGGAAATGCTGGTCAAGACTGCAATGATATACCACCTCACACCTATAAGAATGGCTGCTATTAAACAAACAGGAAACTATAAATGTTGGAGAGGATGTGGAGAAACTGGGACACCTATGCACTGCTGGTGGGAATGTATAATGGCACAGCCACCATGGAAGACTGTTTGGCAGTTCCATAGGGAACTAAATTTCGAGTTGTCCTATGACCCAGCAATAGCACTACTTGGTATATACCCAGAAGAGCTGAAAGCAATGACACAAACTGACACTTGCACACCGATGTTCATGGCAACATTATTCACAATCGCCAAAAGATGTAAACAAACCAAATGCCCATCAAGGGTCAAGTGGATCAACAAAATGTGGATTATGCAGCAGTAAGATAAAATGACATCCTGAAGCACATGACAAGATGGGTGAGCCTTGAGGACATAATGCTCAGTGAAATAAGCCAGATACAAAAGGTTACATACTGCATGATTCCACTTTTATGACCAGCATAAAGGTATAATCAGAGGCTTATAATACAGAATATAGGGGACTTAAAGATACATAGAAGCTAGAGATGGGTGAACTGTTAGCTAATTAGGTTGAATTCCATTGAAAGGGGATAGATAGGAGTCAAAGTGGTTCTCTAGTGGGTCTATAAGTAATATTACCATATTAAAGATTAACAGGATTGAAAGGGATTGTATAGACTTATGTGTCCCATTGATTAACACTAAAAATATGAATTAATTCTTGTAAGAATTACTTCAAAGATATGATTCATGTACAAAGAGTGTTTAAATCCAAGGTACGGGGCAAAACTGCTATTGCATGTTATGGGCTATGTCCAAAGGGAAACCATCAGCACTACCACAACAAAAGAGGAGGTAAACAATGAGGGGAGGGACAAGAGTTAAGAGGAGGTTTAGATTTCCTATTTGGTGAGGGTGTGTTTATTGGTTTTCTTTCTCTTGGGAAAAATGACTATCTATAATTGAAAATATTGATGGACTGTGGACTTTGGGCACTATACATGATGCCCAATGAATGAAGGTGGCTGAAGGATGCATAAACTGAGAAGTTGATTGGAGAGTGATTGTGTATACTTATGAATGAAGGTTGTGCTGCTACAAAAAGGAAGAAAGTCATGATACATGCAATGATGTGAATGAATACGTGAGAAATTTGGTGAGACAAAATAAGCCAGAAACCAAAGAACGACAATGGTATGGTCACCTTTAGAAAGTGCTTATAAGAAAACAGGGGCCTAGATTGTAAGCTTCAAGAGGAGACACCTTAAGTCCAGAGTGGTGATTATTATTTCCAGATTTCGAGAGGCTGTTTTATATATGTATAAAAATATATAACATAGTATTTAGAGATAAGAATGAAGCCAAACAGGTTGGGGTTTAAGTAATTCAGAACACAGGGGTAAGGAAGACAGGGTCTATATTTTATAACCACACATAGAGCCCAAAGGAAGAAATTTTTATTTGGTCTGGAACTGAAATTTTCTGTAGTGCATAATCTAAATGAACCATCGGTATAGCTCATTTGAACAATTGAGACACAGGAGCCCAGAGTAAGAAAGAGGCCCTTTAATCTTTTATAGATTACTTTAATGCCTGGATACATCCTAGAGTACATTAAGCAGATAATCAAAAAGTATTGACTAAGTCCTTTGAGGGATGGGAGAGAGAATATGGAACTATTAAATCTTTCCATCAGGGAATCCCTTGATACTGTGCCAAACTTTAGGGACACCCAAATCCATAGGCCATTCCCTTGATCCTGAGGCTAACTCTTGTGAAGCTTATGTAGGTAGTGAAGAAGCTTAGACCTATAGGCATGCCTAAGAGTTACTTCTGGAAGACCTCTTTCGTTGCTCAGATGTGGTTTCATTCTCTCTAAACCCAACTCTGCAAGTGAAATCATTGCCTTCCCCCCTACTTGGGATATGATATCCATGGGTGAAAGTCTCCTGGAGACATGGGAGATGACTCCCAGGGATGAATCCAGCCCTGGCACCATGAGATCAACAATTCCAACCTAACCAAAACGGGGAAAAGAAGTGTAACAAATAAAGTATCAGTGGCAGAGGGATTTCAAACAGAGTCAAAAGGCTACTATGGAAGTTGCTCTTAGACAAGCTTCAGTTAGACCTTGCTACCTATCATAACCTGCCAAACCCCAATCAGGACCATTCCCACCAATCCTAAAGAACACCTAGGGCCATATATAAGATTCCACAATGGTTCCATGCACTAGAGTAACATTCTAGAAACCTTCAACCTCCAGATGGTTCCTGGTCCAGAAAAGTCCTGAAACCTAGAAGGCCCAGCCTCTTCAGAACATCAGATAGTTCCATCTCCCTACCCAATAGTAGTGACAGACCCTTGCAATATGAAAAATTTATAATGGCCATAGCCCAAACACCCCTAAAAAGAGGGATGGAAAGATCAAAGGTCATAATGGAGTTATACAGAGAAGACAGGATTTAACAAATGAATATGAATGCTGAATCATTAAATTGAGATTTCTTTTAGTCTCTAGTATCTTAGAGCAGCTAGAAGTAAAAACCTAAAATTATGGAATTATAACCCGTGTTAAACTCTGAAATATATTTTACAACTAGCTGTGGTGTTGTGCTTTGAAATGTATTGTCTTTTTGTATATATGTTATTTTTCACAAAAAAAGAAGGAAAAAAAGTTGACTGTGATGATAAAAAAAAATTTAAGCCTTCTGGTCTCCTATATTCTGGAGCAGCTTGAAGAAAAAATCTGAAAGGATCAAAGGGCAGCCCATGACACAGTCTGGGATATGTCCTGCAACTACTTGTTGAAGAGCGCTATTGATTTTTTATTTCTTCGCTTTGTACATATGCTATATTATACAATAAAAAAGTAAAAAAAAAAAAAACAGTATGGGTATTGGAAAAAGAATAGACACATAGATCAATGTAATAGAATAGTGAGCCATACAAATATAATCAATTGATCATTGACCAGTGCTCATGACCTTTGTCAAGGTCATCAAAGGAAAGTCTGAGACACTGCCAAAGTCTAGAGGAGATTATGGAGAACATGACAATGAAATGTAATGCGATATCCTGATGGTGTTCTAGAACAGAGGCAAGGACTTTAGACAGAAACTCTGGAAATGTTAGTGAAGTATAGGCTTAGGTTTTATACATTATTGTTAACCAAAGCCCTTACTTTATTTACTAATGTATAATTATTGGTTCATTATTTGTGGCAAATGTACTATAGTAATGCCTAATGCAAGATTTTAGAAATATGGGAATCTCTATGTGAAGTATATGAGAATTCTCTATACCATCTCTACAGTTCGTCTGTAAAATAAAGATATATTTTAAAAATATAAATCTTTCTTAAAATTTAAAATGTTTATTTACCCAACAAAGCATTCGGAGCACAAGCCCTGCCCTTTAGCAGTGTTGCCAAGCTGGCTGATGATCCATACAATTGAGTTGATTGAAATGTGAATTTGTGGGAAATGCCATCCACAATTACATGGCTTTGCTATAGTTTATAAAAGGTGAATTTATAGTAGGAAGCCAACTCTTTACAACAATTGAGATGCAACTGTTATCAAGAGGGGGAAATGAATGCAAGAAGATGTATGAAAATGGCAGGTCTGAGAGTTAGAGGGGATCACCTCAAAATTTTCACTTTAGAAAAATTTTTGGAGAATTTGTGATGGATCATGAATTTTCACTTTGGGGAGCAATAAATCTGTAAAAATGAGGTGACATGTGATGTCCTCATGGGGGATGACTTCCATTCTTTTCTAGATGCATAACTTTGCTTTTCAGTATAGTTTGTAAGTAGAAACAGTAAGAATTCTTTTGTTCTGCCAGGAGAACCTCAAAAGTAGAAGGAAATTTTTCAAAGGTGACACATTTTGAATACGTTTGTATTCATAAGCAAACCAATAGTTTGATTAGTGTGAGTTTTCTGTTTAATTCACCAACTTCACAAGTTGCCTGACAATGTTTACTCTTTAAACAAAGTTTAAAGAGTACACTATACATCCTGGATAATACTTTTATTCTGTGCATTTCTCTTTGGGAACAAATTGAATTTTTTATCCTTAAGGTGTTCATAAATTTGACTCTGTTGAAAATGTTGTGAAAACTGCTTTAATTGCTTTGTCATCATCTTAAGTAATAATTATTCAGTTGTCAGACACATGAGTGCCTGATGCCCCCACCCCAAACCCACACATACACAATGAATTGATGTTTTTGTATCTTCTAGAACAGCCTTCAGCATAGTGTTGTCCTATTTCTCAGTTAATCTTGACACAGTACTGAGATAATATTAATGTCAGGTTGACAAAGAAGTAATGAAATCCAAGCATGTGCTTACTTAGATGGATGCACATGATACTAAATCATAAGGAGTAATTGAATTTCAAATCATTCCTGCTTCTTTAAATCTTATTGCATTTATATTTTATGAACATAACATTAGGATTTTTCAAGAAGCTATTATGGTGTTGTAACACTATTTCAGAACTACCAATGCATTCTTTCCATCTAAATTTAATTTGAACTATCTGAATACATAAATACTATTTATTTTTTCAATGAAATCCATCAGTAACAGAAATTACTTTCCTATTCATGTTTAAGCAATGCAACTTTGTTTTAACTATTTGATCTTATTCACAGCCTAGGAGCTTGAGGCATATCTCTGAGATGAAAAGTAATTGGAAAATATATAACTGAAATTTAATATAAAATTGCCACCCCAACTCTGCCAAAGCTTGTGGATAAGTACAAGGTGTTCTTCAAGCGAAGTGTTGGTAGCAGTCACCAGAGGTAAATATGTGATGTGGAGAAGGCTACCTGAATTATGACTTTTGGGATATGCAGTTATTTCCCCCAAAAAAGTATCAAATGTCAAACACATCCTTCCATAGTAATTCTCAAAGTGATTCGTGTGCTTTTAGGCCCCAAATATATTTATGGAGATTAGCATGTCACAGGTACTGGGGAATTATCCCAAAGAAGTTAATGTGGAATTGTCTGGCTCATTGAAGTCCAAGGAAACCAATTTGCTTCCCAACACATGGTTTGATTTAGCTACTGAATGACCTGAACCAAACTGAAGACCTAAATATAATGGTGACTGCTTAATTCCAAAGATAAATTAGGCTCTTCATTCAAAGATATCCTATAGAAATGGCTGACTAATCAAGAAGACTATTAGTGAAGTTTAAATTATAAAGTCTGAATTGAGAGCTGTGATTAAATACAGACCAGTCCCAATTAATTACTAAATAAACTAGCATTTCTGTTTCCTTCACTCATTCTGACAGTAGTTATGTAATGACACTGTAGAGAGAATCTGAGAAGAAACTCAAACACTTAGAATTTCAGGTTGGAAATTTACATGGGAACATGGAGGTTGTCAGTCTCTAAGGGATACTGTCAGGCTCTAACAGAGGAACACAACAAGACATTCTAAGAGAAGATGCTGCTGTTAGCAACCTACCACAGTTCTTCTCCCACATTTATCCTGCAAATGGTATCAATTTGTGAAGATTATATATTTTGGAAGTGAAGGACAGAATGAAATGGAGGCAGGCAGAAATAGTATAGGCTAAGTAGACTTCTAAAACTTCCTTTCTTCTTTATCTTCAAGAAACTCTGATGTTCCATCAGTTCAGAAAGACATTTGTGTAACTGAGAAATAAGGATTTAAGGGATGATTTTGATTACTGAATTATTATATAGATATTCCTTTTTTTATTTCTGGTGTATTGTAGAGACACAGGGGAATATCTGAAATCCCTAAATTGTAACTCAGCTGCCCTGATATCTGAAATGTTTATAAAAGCCCTCATCTTGTGCCTTTATGACTTTCAAGCTGATACTCCCTTTATCTAGTCATTTTCTTCTAGAGCAAAGGCCCCGATGCTACTGAAGAATTTGAAGTCAGCCGTTAGCTAGCACCAGCCCTGGACATTTGTAAATCATATCAGCTAGATTCTGCTATTGAAAGATAACTTTTCTCCCTTCCTTTTGGCTTACACCTTTAGTACTGAAATGATAGCTCTGCCTCCCCAGCTTTCAACTTATGCTCTCCTATTGAAATAACAGAGATAACACTGTCTCCTTTTCTGCTTTGAACTTGCTATCCGAAATGATTTCATCTCCCCTTGCTAAAATCCTTAAGATATTTGAACCACCCTAAGCTCGGAGACAGATTTTGAGCCACTGGGCCATCTGTTCTCCTACTATATGCCTAGTAAACTCTTTTTCTCTTTGAAATCCTGGTGTCTCAGGAACTGGGTATTGAGCAGTCAGGCAAATGAGTCCAGTGTTTGTCCCATAACATTTGGGGAAAATGTGCCTCTTCTTTTTACAAAAATGGGCTATTTCTGGGATGTTGAAGAGCTACTACCATATTTTTTTAATCAAAGTGCATGGCCCCTAGTGCAGAATGGAGGCCAACTGGGCTTAGGGTGTGAGCATTTTGATAAATTGGAGTGTGGGAAATAATTTGGAATCTGGGTCTTTTTGGAAGAAAGAGCCTGAGTAGGGGCAATAACAAACACTCAAGAAAGCATGAAAAAAAGTGTTCAGAAAAGGAAAAGAGAGAAAAGAATGCCAAGGCTTTCTTCTTTTCATTTAGGCTCATCCTGTACTTGAAAAAGAATGATGGAATTTTCTTTCCCCCTCTCCCTTGCCCTTTCACTCTCTGCACCCCTCTCTCTTTTCCTTTTTGCATTTCAGTTCTTGTTCTTTGACACAATGACCATCAACTTGACCAATGTTGTAATGGATGAAATCACTGGTTGCTTCTTCACCTGGAAATTTAGCAACCACAAATAACTATGCTTTGATGGACATGTGTGTTTAAGTTCTAAGCACCTACATTTTATGTGAATTTAGGGTTAGGGTTAGGGTTAGGGTTAGAGTTCTGCAAGTCATGAGTAAAGGAAAGGTTGGCTTGCCTGGACATATCTTGCACAGGAAAATCCTTTACAACTAATTATCATTCCTGTTTTTCTGGTTATTTTCCCCTGGTGACTAATGGTGCCAGGTAATCACCTATTCTGCATTGTTTCCTCTTTCTGAGCTGGCCTTTGTGATTAGAAAGACTTACATCATTAAGGAATAATCTCTGTTTTTCTTCAAACTTGAATCTGAGGAAGGAGAAAGAGGGGGCCAGAGAAATGAGGTGACTTTTCATGTCTCAGGGGGAAAGGGACATGTTAGAAAACCAAGAGGAAGATTGCTTCTTCCCCCACAAAATTGGGTATTTGTATAACTGGGAACATCTCTCAAATGGTCTGTGATTTGCTGATTTTTCATTTCAGTTTTTAGCCTAGGGAAATCATTAGATATCTTGATATCTTTTTGTTCCTGACTAAATCTGTATTTAGATTTCATTATTTAAAATTTTTTTTAATTAAATGAAAGTTCATCACAATGGGGAGAATAATTCATAAAACAGTTTATAATGTTTCTTAAAGTTAAAACCGTGATAAATATTACAGAATAATAGCATTCTCCAGAGCAAATACAATAGGAGGGGCCTTCTAAAATAGGATGGGCAGTTGCATAAAAGTTTACTACATATGTTAGTGAAAGTGCTGTTATCTAGAATACTCTGAAACTCAAGTCTTCCTCCTGTGACTGAGTTATCCAGTCCAGCAGCTGGTGACGTGTGGGTCAATAGATGAAGAGCATCTTCAAGGCCTTCCATGGATGCCTTAGATAAAAGAAAAGACTATTAGTTGAATATTTATGCACTGGTGAGTCTCTAAAGATGGCCTCAGTTGGTCACATTGAATCTGAGTTGGTCCTGTGATGCTCTACCAGTCCCAGGTTTAGTACTTCAGAAAGTCTGATAGTTTTTATTCTTGTATTTTAGGAAGCCCAGATCTACCAGGTAAGAGTACAGCCTACCCCACTGGAGAGATCTCTTAATAAGGCTGTTCTAGTTTGCTAGCTGCCAGAATGCAATATACCAGAAAGAGAATGGCTTTTAAAAATGGGAATTCAATAAGTTGCTAGTTTACAGTTCCAAGGCTGAGAAAATGTCCCAATTAAAGCATCCAGGGAAAGATACCTTGGTTCAAGAAGGCTGATGAAGTTCAGGGTTTCTCTCTCAAGTGAGAAGGCATATGGCAAACATGGCATCATCTGTTAGCTTTCTCTCCTGGCTTCCGGTTTCATGAAGCTCCTGAGGAGGTGTTTTCTTTCTTCACCTCCAAATGTCGCTGGCTCATGGACGCTCTGCTTCATGGTGCTGCAGCATTCTCTGCTCTCTCCGAATCTCTTATTCTCCAAAATGTATCCTCTTTTATAGGACTTCAGAAAGTAATCAAGTCCCACCCAAATGGGTGGAGACATGTCATCCCCTAATCCAGTTTAACAACCACTCTCAATAACATCTCATCTCCAGGGAGATGATCTGATTATAGTTTAAACATACAGTGTTGAATAGGGATTAGAAGAAGCAGCTGTCTTTACAAAATGGGATTAAGATTAATACCTGGCTCTTCTGGGGTCTATATATCATTTCAAACCAGCACAAAGACCTCAAGGAGAGGAAGGTATTACATGGAGAGTGGGGCCCAATAGTTTCAGGATCCCAGCTGAGCCCCACTTTCTAGCCATCCCTGCCCTGTCACCAGATACATGATGAATCACTGTGGGTGTTCTAGACCCAACTTCCATCTACTTGCAGAAGAAGGAGAGACCCCAAGACCTGTAGAATTTCTAAGCAGAGTTCAGTTAACCCACAGAACCAGGAAAGATAATAAAATTGTTGTTGTTTTAAGTCATTAGGTTTAGGGGTGGTTTGTTAGGTAGCAAAAGATGCTACATAACAGAAACTGTCCACTTTACAACACAAGTTGTGTCCTGTTAATTTGGTCCTTGGGAGGGTTTTAATGCAAGCCCCTAGGGGACCCTCTGAGCACACCACGCCTGCAGCACTTTGGTGGACAGTCCCTCTGTAAAATGGCACATATGATAAACTGCTTGTATGTAAAAATACAGTAACTGTTGCTCCCTTCCTTAGCACTTTCTCCTCATTCTACCAACAGGGATCATTTGTACTGCACTCAAAGGAAGGTTTTGTGATTGCCATAGTTCCTTTCATTCAACCAATACATGTGGGCGCCCATTAGGTACCACAAACTTCTCTGAGATGCTTCAGGGAATGAACCAGGCAAAGAGCCACACCCTTATGGGGCTTGCATTCTAGTGAGGATGGGAGGGATGGGGACAGGATGACAATAATATCCCCCCCAAAAGATATATATATATATTATATAATAAGGACATTATATGATATAAAAGGGTGAGACTATGGAGAAAACAAAACAGGAAGGCAGGTAAAGGGGGTCAGGAGTGTGGGGGGAGATGCTGCAAGTTTAAACAAGGATGAAGTAAGCCTATTTGGGAAGGTATTAGTTGAAAAAGACTTGAGGGAGGTAGCATGAAAGTACCTTGTGGAAGAGCCCTCCACAGAGTTGGAATAGCCAGTGCAAAAACAGATCCTGGAGTTTGCTTTTCCTTCCCACAGACCATGGGTCCCATTCATTCATTTACCCATCCATCCAGTGACTAGTCATTGAACATGCACCGCACTGCTCCAGGTGCTCAGGGCAAAGTCTAGCCCCTTGCAGAGCTCACATTCTGGTGAGCAATAAACAAATGAGCTAATAAATATATAATACAATATCCAATGGTGAAAATAAAGCAGTGTAGGGCATAGGAGTGAGAGGTATGATTTTAGACGACTTCCAGGAGAAGTCATTGCAACAGACATCGGAATAGAGTGAGGGAGCAGCATGTGTATACCTGTGAAGAAGCATGTGCCAGGAAGAAGGAATAGTGGGTGCCAGAGCCCTGCAACCACCAAGTGTGGGTGCAACCAAGAAGACAGCAAAGGAGGCAATGTGATTGAGGAGCAAAATGAGCACAGAGGAAGGAGCCAGGGGTCTGAAGGTGTAAGGCTTCCAGGCAATGGAAAGACTTTGGGCTTCATTCTGAATTAGGTAGAAAGCATCAGCATCGGCACTTCAGAGCAGAGGCATGACATGGTCTGGTTGACTGTTAAAGGATCTTTCTGTCTGCACCATTTGAGAATTGACTGTAGGGCTACAAGTCAGGAAACAGACGGACCAGGTAGGAGGCCTTTATGAATACTCACAAGAGGGGTTAAGAAGTGGTGACTTTTCCTATATGGAAAGTTGAAGGTGGTGTCAACTGGATTTGTTGATGGGTTGGATGCAGGAGTTGGAGGAAAAGAAGCAATTTCAAAGATGACTTCTGGGTCAGCCTGATTAACTGGTGATTGGTGATGACATTTACTGAGAAGGTGACTTCCCAGGGGGTGGAACAGATTTGGTGTGGGGAAGATTGTAATTTTGGTTTTGGACAGGTTTGGTCCAACCTACTTACTATCCATCTAAAAGGAGATGGTGAGCAGACATTGGAGTGAGGAGAGAGGTCTGGGCTGGACATTTCCGTTTTGGAATTGCCTACACACAGTGTTATTTATAGCAATGGGGCTGGGATATCAATGGGATGCATGTAGACAGAGAAGAAAATAAATATGAAGCCTAAGCCCAGAGCACACCAATATTTATAGTTTGGGGAAAGAAAAGGATGAAGCAAAAAAGGCTGAGAAGAAACGACCACTGAAATAGTGGGTAAACGAGGTAGTGCTGTGCTTCAGAAACCACAGGGAGAAAGAGTCTCAGGGTGGAGAGGGAGAGAACTGCACCAAACGGTACTGAGATGCCAAATAAGGGGAGGTCAGAAATCAGGGTTGGCTTTGTACTTTGCAAGGCCTGTGACCTTGGTAAGAGCGATTTCTTAGTGAGTTGGGTTTGAAAACCGATCAGCATGTATTCAGGAGAGCCCAGAAAGCCAGGAAGTGTTAAGAGTAGGCAGAGAAAAACATTTCAAGGAATTCTGCAATGAAAAGAAACAAAGAAATGAAACAGTGGTTTGAAGAGGGAGGTTAAAACAGAGGAGCCATTGTTTTGCTTCCTTCGCAGGAGCAACGCTCCTGAGGAAGTGAAAGGAGAGGGATTCATTGAACAGCTGGAGGAGCGGACCTGAGCTCAATTTAGGAGTCCATCCATTGTAATAGGAAGGCAAGGTTATGGCAGAGATAGATATGTTACTGAAATTAGAGATGGGTAGAAGTGAAAGTTCTTTTCTGATGGCTTCCAGCATTGCAGGGAAATCATAAGCACGTGTCAGCTGAAAGTAAGGAAGGAGAGAGGAGAGTTTGAGAGGAGAGAAGTGAATAGTTCTCTGGGAGTGTAGGTGAGGGGACTGACCAGGACTGCTGGACAATGTTGAGGCCAGTTTGAAGTCTGGGTTCATAATTCAACGATAAATGGTAAAGCCAGAATTGTTGTCTTTTTTCACCAACTAGATTCAGGTCCTTGGATACAAGAGTGGAGAAGGCAGAGGAGTGGGTTGAGTTCAGATAGAAGTTTTGCCAAGTGAAGATAGGAGAGGAAGGGGATGAAAGAGGTAATAAAATGGGCAAAGGAGTTATAACAGAGCCCTGTGGAATCTGATTTGAACAAGGGTAAAGTGAGTGGGTTAGAAATCTCATCTGGAAACTTCCCAAAGCACACAGGAAATTCTCAGTGCATCAGTGAAGACCAAAAGTGGATGTTTCTTTGGAAGGGGAGAATGAAAGATTGAGAGTATGATGTCAGAGAAATTTTTTCTTCTTTTCTTTAGAAATTTCATATAATCTAAAAGTGCTCTTTGAGCAGTCTGATGAGTAGACTTTGAATACACGGATGAAAAAACATGAATTCTATGAATCTAATGCCTCAGGAAAGATATCTAAATACCTATTATGGTAGCTGGAGTGTGAAAAAGTGCTAATTGGGTGATTTTTCAAAGGAGGAAATTATTTTTAAAGGAGGAGTTACAAATTGTGTAAATTCAAGCAAATCATGCTGGAATGATGCAGGCCCCTTTTGGTTTCTGCCAATTTCAGCAAAAGGGAAGTTTTGCCCCAGTGAGAAGGACCCCACGGAGTCAAGAGCAGATGACCAGACTGCTTAGACTCATTTCCAACTCCCCAGGCAGAACAACCGAGTCACAGCAGAGTCCTAAGCTGGGCACTTAAAACAGCAAATTAACTATTTCAGGGCAGTGGGGTTCCTCTGCCCATTTAGCAGCAGGGATTTAAAGAGCTAAGCCTGTGTCGCACTGAAAATATACTTCTCAAGCCAGGGGGAATTTGCCATGAGGTGGAATAGAGCCAGAAGTTCACATGGACTAAGTCAATGGCATCTTAGAAAATATTTGAGCAAAACAGAGTGTTTTTTTTTCCCCAAATAGGAGCCAATTTTATACATAGTGAAGAGTAGTCCGAGACGCTCACAATCTAAGTCATAAATCTGATCTAGAAAGACCTTGGTCATTTTTCTTTTCGCCTCTTACATTTATCTTCTAGTCTTTTTTCATCTACGTTTCATAAAGCACAGGGATTAGATCAGAAGCATTTATGGAAGGAAAATTAATATACTCTAAGCTGTGGTTTGAAAGCATGATTTGCATAATCTATAAAGCTGTGGCATCCCCAGTGACCTGCGTGTACCAAAAAACTTTCCCCTTAGGAAAGATCCCACGTCCTGAAGTCGCACTTTGGACTCTCAAGGGCTTGAACCTCTGGGTCTAGACCACCTGTATTTCTGCTGAGGAAGGAGCAGGGAGCTGAGATGCAAGCTGTCCTACATGTACCAGACACTTTTCACACAAATCAAATGCACAGGAGGGCTGAGGAATCCAGAGGAGGAGACAGGGATTCAGGCGTTTGCCCAAGTCACAATTTAAGGAAGCAGCTGAGTTGGGATTCCAACTCAGGTTCATAAGTCTGATGAATTAAAAATGTCTTTCCCCTTTGACTAAATCAAACAAGGCTGTATGCTTCACTTGGAAAGCTAGTGCCACTTTGACTCCTCTCTTCTTCTTTCAAAACTTTCTTCCTAATTGCATGGGAACTTGAAGACCCACTCCAATCTCACAACCTTGGAGAACCCCACGGAGGCACCTTAACTTGAATGACAGCTCTTTTCTTTAGCATCTTGTGGGCCATAAAGCATCTCATATATGAACAAAGTCTCTGGGACCAGTGAGACCTGGGGCAGATCCCATCTCTGCCATATCAAACCTGCATGACCTAGCTCACAAGGGCACATCTCCATTTCAACCAGGGCAAAAATAAATTAGATGCACCATGACTTACTTCATGGGTTATTGTGAGGACTGAATGAGATGATGCCTGGCCCCATACAAAAATATCAGATTGTCTTTTCAATTCTGTTAACAGTTGACTTAATCCATTCTGGTGACATGCATGAGCTGTATTTTATTTACCCTTTAATCTGCTCTTGTCTCTGACTTGTTTAAAAGCCTTTAAATACATGCATCATGTCCATTCTATCACCTACCCATAGCTCAGGGCCTCCTATGCAGAAAATTCTCTAAAAATATTTCTTGAGCTGATTTGATTTCATAATATAGTCTCCTTGAATAGCAATGGGAAGAGACGTTCAAGAGAGATGTTGTATATATGTTACTAGAATAAAAATTAAAAAACTGTAAGGACTGTACCACACCAACAGTTACCCCTATTGTAAGTGATGGGCTATAATTAATAGTGCAATAATTAAAATGTTCTCTCATGAATTGGAACAAATGTACCACACTAATGTAAGGTGTTAATAATAGGGTGGTATATGGAAACTTTGTATTTTATGCATGATTATTCTGTATACCTACAAGTTGCCTGTTCTAGTTTGCCAGCTGCCAGAATGCAACATACCAGAAATAAAATGGCTTTTAAAAAGGGGAATTTAGTAAGTTGCAAGTTAATAGTTTTTAGGGCATGAAAATGTCCCAATTAAAGCAAGTCTATAGAACTGTACAATCTAAGGCATCCAGGGAAAGATACCTTGATTCAAGAAGGCTGATGAAGTTCAGGGTTTCTCTCTCAAGTGGAAAGACACATGGTGAACACAGTCAGGGCTTCTCTCTCATTTGAACACAGCGTCATCTGCTAACTTCCTCTCCAGCTCTCCGGGAGGCATTTTCCTTCTTCATCTCCAAAGGTCACTGACTGGTGGACTCGCTGCTTCATGGTGCTGCAGCATTCTCTGCTCTCTCAGATCCTCTTGGCTTTCTCTCTTGTTGTTCTCTTTTATAGGATTCCAGTAAACTAATTAAGACCCACCTGGAATGGATGGAGACACATCTCCACCTACTCCAATTTAACAACCACTCTTGATTGAGTTCACCTCCAGGAAAATAATCTAATTAAAATTTCAAACATGCAGTAGTGACTAGGGATTAGAAGAAACGGCCGCCTTTAGAAAACGGGATTAGGATTAAAACATGGTTTTTCTAGGGTATATACATTCTTTCAAATCAGCACATTGCCAAATAAAAAAATAAAAGCTAATACTAAAAAAGATCGACTGTAGATTTTCATAATTTGTATCTTTTTGATCCTGTCTCTTTGTTTTGTTTTTTACCTTCTGAGCCCATGTTTTGAAACAACACTTGAGGGCAGCATTGAGTCAGCTTGCAACTTCACTGCTGTGGACAAGAAAGAAATACGAAATTCAAAGGCTAACAGATAGGAAATGAATAATTCTCAAAAAAATACGTCCCTAGCTTTAAAATGACTGTGCATTTTGCTACGGAAATCTATTTCAAAGCAGTACCCCATTTTGCATGCCTCACAGGAGATTTGGGGGATAAGTGATTTATTTTCTCTCTAACTCTGCTGGTAAAGCAAACGGCAAGGCGTTTAACCATTTGTTCACACAACAAAATGGAGCGAATGTGCAAGCTGTGTTACAAAGGAAGATAAATTTAGCATACATCAATGATGTGAAAAGGTGCAAGGAAGATAAATTCAGCATACATCAATGATGTGAAAAGGTACATCAACTGCGTCAGTGATTTAATACTGCCTTAGTAATTGCATCAATTAAATCAGTGCAATGAAATATTGAATTAAAATGCCCCATTAGCCAGAGTTTTGCCCAGCAACACTTAAAAGAGAAGAAAAGAAAAGGTGGTAGCACAGCAAGTCGATAGCAGAAGTTTATTTAGTCAAAAACCTTCTACGTTCAGTACAAATCCTGCCCCAAACACCACAGCTGCATTTACATCACAGCAAATATTTGCTTAGATGCTCGAATACTGCTCAAAATGCTTGCCTCTGAGTACTGCAGGATCCTCACCAATCAAACCTGTTTTTAATTAAACGTACCTGCATATTTCAGAAAATTTTTTTAAGATTCCAAAAAAGGTACAGAGAAAGCTCACAGAATACCTTCTCTCAGCAACTTGTTCCTGTCTCTGTCCTTCACCAGAATCTGAGGAAAGAGCACAGATTTTTCTACAAAAAGAGGTTCCCATGAAAAGCACACTGAAAGGTGTGGTAGGGTATACAGTTTCTCTGCGGACCCACACCTGGTTACCTCACTGGGGGTTAAGTCATGTCCCCACCAGAGGCGTGTTCAGGTCACAACCCCTGGGTGTGAGTCCATCTGTAAAATAGGACCTTTGAAGGTGTTACTTGTTAAGGTGTGCCCAAACAGAATTCAACGTGGCAACAGTCCTTATAAGCAAAGAGCATTGGAACCAGAAAGAGAAGCCACGAAAGCAGCCAGAAGCTGAACGTGAACAAAACACTGAAGACAAAGGAGAAACGGCCGCCATATGCATTGCCCTGTGAGAACCCCAGAGGTTGCTGGCCAGCCAGAAGATACTGAGGCTGGGAGGAAGCAAACCTTCTAGTTTCTGAAATGGTGGGCCGATTAATTCCTTTTCTTAAGCTGACTCATTGCATGGTGCTTGTTTTAGCAGCTAAGTTAATAACTAAGAAAGAGTTATTCCCTGCTTTATTATAAAGGCATTCATTTTTCTTTTATTCACTCAGCAAATACTCACTGAAAATCCAATATGTGTCCAGTACTGGAGATGAAAGAGTAAACTACACACTATGTTCTAAAGAAGTCTGGGAGGATTGAAAACTCACACACATATGCACACACACACACATGCAGACCACACAACTGCAAATAATCACAACCACATTGATTTGAGGGGACTTGGAATCTATGATTCTTTTCCTAGCCAAACAAAATGACCTCTGTCTCCACAGAAAAAAACCTAAACCTTGATCATCTCCATTTTTAAAGATGCGTTCAATATTACTTTTATTTGAAATAACAACACGCATTTTCTGTAACATATATTTGGTAACTAAGCACGTACCACTTTATGATATGATATGCTCCTTAGTGTTGATTTATTGCCTTTTTTCCTAGCTAAAATGGTGACATTTATGATTTCTAAAGGCCTCAGGGAGCACAGCTACTACCTTACAGATCAGGAAAGTGAGGTCCAGAAATATTAAAAGACGTGACCGAAGTCAGGCAGACAGTGTAAAGCCAAAAAAAGAAACAAGCCGACCCCCAGCAGATGCATTTCCACCTCACATGTGGTCATTTCTGAGTGCGGGATTGGTAAGATGAGGAACTACAGATTTTATGTCCTTGTGGGTTCTAGGTCCCTAGCAGAAATCATCAATGGATATTTGTTTATTGATCTCACTTTATCTCTCATGACCAGACATGCCTCTCAACATTACAGTAGTTTCATAAGACAGCCACATTGCCTGGTCTCTGAGATTAATCTCTGTTGACCAAAAGAGACCTTTTCTTTTCATAAATGCTTCATTTCCCAAGTGTTGGGGTTAGGGAGAGGCCTAGGGGCATCCGGTACTACTTCATCTGAATTTGATCCTTACCTCTCATACTATCCCCAAACCATCTCTGTATCTGCATGGCCTGCAGTTAACATTGAAGGCCTTATCACAGAAAGCCTGCTGGGTGATTTGTATCTCCGCACATCCAGTAGCGTGCTGGGAAATGTTTAACAATCAGCTCTCAGAGGAGAAAAAAGAAAAAAAGAAAGAGTAGTATATGTAGCCTTTGCCAATTTCCAAAGTGTAAATACTTCCGCCATGATGGATTGCAACCTCCCACTGTGTCAGTGCTTACTGAACACAGAATAGGGAAAGGATGCGCTCAGTTTCCACAAAACTGCTCAAAACAGTAAAGAATTGGCAATGGCCTGCCCTTACCCCACCCCTTTTGGTGGGTCAGCTGTCCAAGAACATTGCCTTTGGCTCATGGGGTTGGTAAATAGAACCAGCAAATAGGCTTAATTTTAAGGCAGAGATTGAACTTGGTAGTAATACAGAAAAAATGAATTATTAAATTAAATTATTACATTAACAAAGATATGAGAAAGGAGGCAACTAATTAAACTCCCTTGATAATTACTATGGCTCTGAGGTACCTATGCTCACACCCGTGACTCCTGGCTGACGTCATCAGCAGAGGTTGGCCTGTGAAAACCATTCAATCCCTAGCTGGGCTTGACCCATCAGCCCAGCCTGGAAGCTTAGAACCCAGGAGAAAAAGAGGAGGCCCAGGGAAGGGACATTGAGCGGAGACGCAAAGCTGGAGCCGAGACTTCACTCATGCGTTTGCTCAGTCAGTCAGACCATCAATGGATATTTATTAAAACCCCCTGCATGTGTTCCTAGGGATTTAGACTTTTCGAAAAGGGCCTTGAGTGACATTAGAAAGGGCAAAGACTCACTACTACAATATTCATTCTGTAGAATAACCTGTAAACATGTCCCCCTCAAACTACACTTCCCACCCGATTCCCATGCTGTGGAAGGGAGCAGAGGGCAACTGCATACAGCTTGTCTGTTGCCATCGCTCCAGAACAGGGCTGGTCTCTCATAGGAGGGTCCCCAGCTGTTCCCAAGGAAAGTTCCTTTGTGATGTGCTTTATTGCTTTCATCAGCCCAGCTCAATCACCTGGGAAGCTGTAGTCCCCAGAAGTTCACAAACTTTACACTTGGAATTCTGTTATTCAAAACCAGGAGAATAATACTTTCCTTTATTTCTTTTTCTGACCCACCCTCCCCCCTGCAACAAGCTTCCTGCCTTTTCTAGGGTGGTTCATTTACAATGCCAGCTACTCGGGACCATGCTAGAGCCTATTTTCATTAGCATGTGTTGTGATGTGCTTAGATACAGGGTATTGCTCAAGGGTTCTCTCTGTGCTGCATGGTCCTGCCCAGCCCCTCTCTGGTAATAATCCTAAACAGGTTGATTTTCTTCCAAACATAAGCAAACCAGAAATGCACTGTGGGAAACCGTGGGGAAGCGGCAGAAGCTTCAGCTGAGTGAGTTTGAGGATTGTGGAATTAGACCTTGCATTGGAATGTAGAACAGAAAACAAAATAAGACGTAGAGATGGATAATAGAGAAACTGCTGGATTGGATGCAGGCAAAACTCACAGAAATGACTAGATTATATTTTCAGCCAACAGTGCAATTAGACCCTGAGTGTCAAAAATTAAGTTGAGCCATGAAAATAAGAAAATTGCATTTACAGGCAGTTGAATCTTGTCAATTGTAATGACGTGAAAATATATGGCTATCTGACAAACAACCCATTGAAAATTTAAATTAGTAATTCAGTGCCATATCACCCAAAATACCTACCTCTCACCCTGTCATCCCCTTGGATGAACACGGCCGATTGAATTTTAAATCTGTTTCCTTCACTTAAGGTCCAGGGGTAAGAATGCTGCTTAGATACAGACTTAATTATCTATTCTGTTTATGCTGCCTCTGAGTCTTTCCAGTACATGGTGTGAATTCTGAGTCTAAAACTAGAAGAAAGAAATCCTTATTGAAATATATTCTAAACATCACCTGTGAAAGGAGCTAACAAGTCACTTTCTATGTTTATTAGCAAATACACATTTAAATTTCTTACCCATTAGGGAGTCTCAAATCTCCATATAGATTATTTTCTAAGGTCCATGAAAGCACCAAAGGAGAAAATGTTGTATGCTTTTCAGTGGGTCTGAGTGAGGGAGGGTTGTCCCGCAGGGTCTGGGGGTTTCTGAGGACAGACTCTTGTCACAAGCAAGGTTTCAAAATGGAACTGAATGTGCTTGTCTCAAGTAAGAGGACTTTTATTTAGTGAGTTGCAGAGAGGAAGGTTGGTTCGGAATAGAGAGGGAGAAGTGAGGGGGGAGGGGAGGGATGGAAGGGAGGGAAAAAAATCCAACTTCATGCATCAGAGTAGAAGTGACTGCTTCGTTACCATTGCTTCTTTTGGCAAAGGCAGATTGGTGTATTCATATGAAACCAAATTGTCCCCAAATAGTGTCTCAGGGGACAAAATAATGACACAAGAATGGCAATCGATTTTTAAGGCTTCAAATTTTCTCCTCAGATATTGCCACTCTAATCATTTGCCTAGATCTGAAATATTTGCTGGCTACAATTTAAGAAAATGTGGAAACGTCAAAAATTATTCTGGATTGAAAATCTTTATCTTGCGTCTCCATAGCCTATTGAATGTGTTTTACATTTAAAGTACTTTTAGTTTTAGCCCCATCCCTCAACTCTAAATGAGTTCCTAACTCACCTTTCTGTTAAAGTGGAGTGACATATTCGCTTTGATGTCTGCACTGTAACACCAATGCGGTTATTTATATTCCAAGAAGAACCTATTTATATTCCAAGAAAACTGGGAAGTTTAACCAAAACTTTCCAGAGGCTCTGACACCAGCCTTACCATTTCTGAATTAATTTATTTATATCACAGCTAAATCATAGTTGTTATAATTGTAACTCTCCCCTTTTCCTAATTTTTCTTTCATAAAGTGTAAAGCAAAGTACAGGCAAAAAGGTCAACTACCATTCCCAGGATTTTAGGGGTCACAGTTTCTCCAGGTGACAATTCCAGTCTCAAAGTTCCCCTTTCCCCACCCCTTTTCTCTCACAGAGGTGAAAACACTGTGGGCTTTAGAGGAACCTCCCCAAAGCCACCCCGCTGTGCTCAGGAGCGCACTGCCTGGTGCCCTTTGTTCCTGGTGAGTGACAATGTGTGGCTTTTCCCCTTGGCACTGCAGAGAAGAGGCTGCTGGCTCCCTTTGATGGGTGTGAAGACATTTCCCAGAAGCCCCCAGGATGCCATTATCAGCCACAACAGCTGGAACCACTCAGCACCCTGTCAATCATGCCACACCTGTGGAGTGCACATCAGCGCCAAAAAATTAATTGCTTAGAGGTATAAAATGGGCAGACTCAGACCGGAAAGGATGAAGCAAGAAAAGGTTAGGCAAGGGAGAGAGGAAGCTGAGCTATGCCAGAGAACCTTATCGACGCTGGCATATCTGAGTGTGTGATGTGGCCAGTGTTTGATTTGGTTTCCAACTCTGAGAAAGAAGGCAGGAAAGAAATAAAGGTGGCTGTACAAAAAGACATGATACTCACCGCTTCAGATTGGGTTGTTCATATATGTTCTGAAGAAAACTCAAAAATATTTTTTCCTTCCATTTTTATATTTTGCTAGTGAAATTTAGTGAATTCTCACACTCAGTTTGTGGTCTATTCACTCTCCATAGTTATTTGCCATGTTTTTAAAGCTTTTTCTCTAAGATTTCACACCCGGCACATCAGAGTGCTGCTTGCAAGATTTCAGAACCAGTAAGGAGAAGTTTTGCTTTTGGTTTTGGTTTCCATAATGGTTTGATGGGATTGTTTTTATAACTCCTATATTCTTGTTTCCCTAAAACTCTTTTCCTTTCTTTTTTTTTTAACAGAAAAAAATAGGTCCTGATTCCATTGCAAAACTTTTTCCTCACTGTGAGACCTCCAGTCTGTCATCTTTTTTGGCATCTGCTACTTGCAAAATGAAGCCTGGTTACTAAGATTCCTGTACTTCTTACAATGTGTGGATCGGTAACGCAATTTTCTACAGTATTTAGAAAAGACTTAGACAAAACATACATAATGGGAGTCAGGGACGTGGGTACAGGAAACCTGAGAAGATGATACGTTCCATTGTCCAACACAGGGCTCTCACTTTGGAAATTTCACCAAGAGAAAACAGGAGTTTACCACGTCCTGGTATGGAGGTAAGAGTTCCAGTAATTAGGATGCAATTGTTGGGCTATAATTAATAATGTAATTGAAGAAAATTAAATATAGTTTTTATTTGTCAATGTTTTGCTTTATTTTGATTTTGAAACAAGCTATATTTGATCCTGGCATAGCAAAGCAGTGCATAGGCTACATCTGAATTGAAATAACCAGTTTTTTTTCTTTCTGATTGTATATTTAGGGACAATTGAGTTCAACAAAGATGAGTTAATTAAAGAAACCTTTATTACCTGTCAACTCCCAGCATACATTAGGAATTTTAATTCCTCAAGGAATTTAAAATCTGCTTGTCTAAATAAAAACAAATGCATAAATGAAAATGATAAAAATAATGCTGGCCACCACTTATTGTGGCATTTGTTATGTGACAACTACTGTGCTAATCACTTGATATACATCTAATATATTTAATCCTCAGAACAACACTGAAAAGTGTCTCTATTACCCTGTTTTTTTTATAGGGGAAACACTGAGGTTCCATGAGGTCAGGTGGCTGGCCCAAGACCACAGTCTGGTAGAACCTGGAGATGCTTCTAACTTCAGGGTTTCCCCTTGTACAGCACAGTGTGCCCCTAACACAACACAGGCTGTTACTTTCACGAGAGCTGCAAAAGGGGCTCAGAACTGAAGCACTGATCAGTGCCGAGGACACTTTAAGAAGGACATAGTGCCCACGTTTGACTTCTGAGCACCCCTCAGCTAAAGTCAGACCCCACAGAATCCTGTACTCTCTCTGCTACTGCTCATCCCACTTTTAATCATGTCTACATTTCCCCCCCCCCCACCCCGGGGTATAAGTCCTCGGAATGCAGGAGCCTCTAATGGCAATCAGAGATCTTGGCAGCGGGGTAGTATTTATACAGCCAACATGACATCAACCTGCTGGTAAAATTCCTGAATATTTAACAGTCAGCTCTTGTGAACCAGTCCATCCCAATTGGCACACACCC
This sequence comes from Tamandua tetradactyla, assembly GCF_023851605.1. Taxonomy (NCBI): domain Eukaryota; kingdom Metazoa; phylum Chordata; class Mammalia; order Pilosa; family Myrmecophagidae; genus Tamandua; species Tamandua tetradactyla. The sequence continues at coordinate 224,939,800 of NC_135327.1, read as the reverse complement.
AGGGAGGAACTGGCACTGGGGGTAGACACTCAATGCTTTTGTTGAATGAACAATTCCTTTCAAGTTGAATTTTCTAGACATTTCTAGAAGTCTGTGTCTTTCTTGCACTTGGTCAGGACGTCCTTACCTGTTGGTTGTTTACAGCCTGGAACTAGGGGAAGCTGAGAAGAAACTCAGTGAGTTGCAAGGTCTATTCAGGAGCTTTAGGAGCTTGGCAAGCACTTTCATACAACTCTTCTGAAATACTCACAGTGTGATTCACTCTCTCTGGAAATATGGATGTGAAGGGATGAGAAAAACACAGCTGTTATTTATGTTCATAAGCAAAAAAAAAAGAAAAGCGCTGTGTTTATTAAGGCTTAGCCATAGCCGCTGTCAACGAACGTTTTTAGATTTTACAACTCTTAGATTTCCTATCTGGCAGACAGCACAACCAGCCCAGCTCCCAAGAACTTATCTTGATTGGGGACTCTGCTATCTTGTCCTCATCTTTAAAGTGTAGAGGATTAGAAATAATTAAATAAAGCACACAAGATAGAGCCCAAGGCATTGCAGGGCAGATGGCTAATGTCCATTAGCATCATTTGATGTTTGAAGCATCCATCTCCATTTGTCCTTTTTCCCATTGACTGGTGAGACCGAGGAGGGAAAAGTGGGAATGTTCTATAAGTTGCCCTATATCTTTCCCATGTGGACCACTCAATAAGTTCCCAAATTAAATATATCTTTCCATAGGGAATTGCTTATACTAACAATCTCATCAAGGTAGTTGAGGAAAGAGCTAACAAAAACAGATTTAGGAATCTGTGCACTACAATTACATTAAACTGCGACTTAAGGATGCTCCTGTTTTGGACATAAAAGAAGAGATCCTGCAAAGGGCCTTATGTAGCTCTTAAAAGTCTCCAGGTCTCCTTTTCTCTTTCACTTCACAAATTGTATTTCTTCCCGCCATTGTTAAGAACACGGAGTGCCTGGGTTAAAACCTGGCTCTGACTTGGCTGATCTATTTAACTTCTCTGTGCCGTGTCTGTAAAGCATGGAAAGAACTGTACCTATGGCACTGAGGTACTGTGAAGATTAAATATCGTGCAGTGCATAAAGTGCTAGCACAGTGTACATGCTCAACAAATGTTAGCTATTCTTACTCTTACTGTATTCCTATATCTGCGTTCCTGCATTAAAAACATTTCTAGATTTTTTGACACATGGTTGAGTTATTATTTGCATGTGTCTGGTTTTATGTGTATTTGTGATCTCTCATACCAGGCTATAGCAATCCCAGTCAACCAACATTGGAGAATTATTCCATATATCTGAAATGTTTGTGGCTTTTAGCTGGAAAAAAGTCACTATTCTGCCCTATAAAATATATCTGGATTGGGGTCGCATGGACCATTCTGGAAAATGATGACCTTTAAGTCCTTTAGAATTAACTCCAAAAGGCATTTTATTGCGCTTGAAGTGGAAATGATCTATGATGAAGAATAAAAATATATTGCACAGAAAGATTGCATCTTTGGAGAGTGTATTATTTACTATCACACATTTACTGTGGGCAGTGGAGAAATTCCATGATTAGATACACAAATGAAACTGATCAGATAAGACATCACACTCTGAAAAGTAGTGCTTGGTAGTGAAATAAGAGTGGCCCGAAAGCCAGAGGAGCAGAGTTCTCAACTTACTGAGGTCAGCCATTGTCTGATCTCGTCCAGGACGGACCACCTCTGAGGGGTTTGTGTCCTCATCTGTAAAAGACGATGACTGGACAAGACAGTTTGTGAAATCTTCCTAGTTCTACAATGCTTGAGTTTATACCTATTCAGCTTCCTCGGCCTCAGAGATACCCAAGTTTAATGAAACAGAAAGGCAGGACCACCTGATCCTTTGTCTCATCAGTTGATGATGTGCTTGGGTTTATTTTTCTCCCTTTTGTTCTCTCTTTGGCTGACATCTGAGGTAAGCAAAAGCTTTCGGTGATGCCTTCCATGGACGGTTTCATGAATCCAAGATCAAATATATTAGAAGAAACAAGTGTAGGATGAATGAACATTTTCTCATTACTTCATTCTAATTAATCGAGTCCATCACTGCTTCTGCCTCCTACCAGATCATACAAAGGAGAAGGCTTGGTTTAGTTTCCTGCTGCCATGGGCTTCAATATTTCAGATATGATATAGCATCATCATCCCGAGGTGGCCATTCAATAATTTGTTCATACATTCATTCATTATTTATTTTTATCTCTAAATGTCAGGGACATTTGATTAAGTTGAAAGATTGAAAAGCAAGCTTCTCAACCAAAGTATTCCCTCTTCTTGCTTGCATTACATCCTTCTCCAAAGGGGACACCAGTACATTCTGTGAAACCAGGGAAAGAGAGGAGTCCAGCCACTTTTCTCTGGGACCATAAACTCAGTGTATAGGGAGAGCTCCTTTGAAAAGTATTTACTTTCTTTCTGATTAGAAAAATAGTTTAAATATTTAGTTTACTTTTTATTTTTATTTTTTGCATGGGCATGCTCCGGGAATCAAACCCAGGTCTCCAGCACAGCAGGTGAGAATTTAAATATTTAGTTTTTATGATTATGAAAGTAATACCTGATTATTGCAAAAACTTAAAATGTATTTATAAGTAATCAGAAGTGCCAAAATTACATGTCATCACATTCCTTAGAGATGACCACTATAAACACTTTAGGATACTTCCTCCCAGTTTGCAAATTTGTTTGTTTTTTTTCCTGTGCATGTATGTGTGGGTATATTTAGAAAAATATATACCATCCAGATATACTGTTATACAATGTACTCCTTTCATTAAAATTACACTGCTGTTTCCTAACATCCTTAAGTATTAATAAAAGCATGTTTTTAAAATATTGCCATAGTATTCCAATATATGATATTACCATAATTTATTTAATCAAATCTTAAATATTTAGGTTATTTAGACTTTTCACTCATAGATAATACTGCAATGTCCATCATTCTACTTAAATTATTGTGCTCATCTATAATTATTTCCTTGAAAAAATTAACGTCATGGAATTGACAGGGCAAAGGATATTTTTCCTTGCCTCCAGCAGTCAACAAGAGGGTATATCTTATTGTGTGCCCTCCAAGACTTCAAATGATCATTTTGAAAATATCTATCAATTTATGAGAGGAAAATGATAATTTGCAATGTATGACTATTAAGACAGTAGTTTTTATCATGCATGAATGTATCTTTTATTTTATTTCATACATGGATTATGTACCTGGGCCCTCTCTGCATTCCCAGCAAATCTGTTGTTTTAGTTTGTAAGTTGTTGGAATGCAATATACCAGAAATGGAATGGGTTTTCAAAAGGAAATTTATTAAGTTGCAGAGTTACAGTTCTGAGGCTGTGAAAATGTCCAAATTAAGGCATCCAGAGGAAGATACTTTAACTGCAAAGAAACAGCCTGTGACGTTCAAGGTTTCTCTCCCAGCTGAGAGGGCACGTGGCGACATCTGCTAGCTTTCTCTCCTCATTTCCTAAGGCTTCCCTGGGGGTGTTTTCCTTCTGTATCTCCAAAGGTCTCTGGCTGTATGAGCTCCGTTGGCTCTGAGGACTTTGTCCAAAATGGTTCCCTCTTAAGGGCTCCAGTAAGCACCCCGTCTTGAACGGGTAGAGACACACCTCCACCGAAACCACCTAATCAAAAATTACCACCCACAATTGGCTGGATCACATCTCCATGGAAAAATAGAAAGATCCCACCCAGCAATATTGAATGAAGATTCAAGGGCATGGCTTTTCTGGGGTACACAACAGATTCAAGCTAGCATACCTCTTAAGAGAACCTCAAAGAAGCCACTATAGAAGTGGTAACTTCCAGCTACTTGAAGAAGTCCTACTCTTGGGAAAGTTGCATGGCAAGTCTTATGTCACCAACCGTGCAGTAGGATCCTAGGATGTAGGCAGTGAAGATTCATTCTTGATATTCAAAAATTCCCAGTTACTATAGTGATTAACTCCAAAACTCAAGTGATGCAACTTCAGAAAAAATAAGACAGAATTTTCCAACAATGATCATTTACTTTGACGCCAAACTGCTTAAAATCTTTTTGTAATGAGGGCCAATGATCGGGTAGGACTTAGGAGTTCTTCCAGTTTGGCATAAAATTATGAGAGATGCTCCAACATTTCAAGGAGGGCCATTCCTTTGTGGCAGGGACTAAGAAGGCTGTATTCAAGGAAATTCAAGAAAATACTGCAAGAGGAAAGCACATCAGTATTGTGGGAATCTGAGGATTATAGCATTTGGGTATTTCAGTCAGTATTAGACACAACCATTGGCGTTTGGAGTTTGTAGTAGTTAATTCAGATTAGTAATTACGTCAGTTTTTAAAATTTCAGCTTGCCTTTTTGGCTTAGTTGACTGACTCATCTATTTGCCTTACTGAGCAGACAACTTCTGTTAGATCCATTCACAGTTACCCCAAGGGGCCAGCTCCCTTTCCTTTAAACTGTATAAGACATGTATCATTTATTGACCCTAAATTCTTCTGTAATGTCTCTTTATGCCTTGCTCTTCAGGTTCCAAGAAGCTCATTTTTGTCCAAATATATAAAGAGCAGACCTCAATTTAAGGTGCTGAAACATCTGGAAATATGGTATTTGCAGGTAAGAGGAATCCTTGTTTTATTTAATTACTCAAGCAAGACTCCAAGGGAGACCCACCAGGTGGATAATGTTCATGTTTGCAGCCAGATTATGTGCCCCAAGGCTTTGTTTGAGTCATGGTCTGCTTCACTTGATTCTAGGTGAGTCACTCTCAGGTAGAAGAGGTGGTCCCTGAATTGTCTGTAAATATGATGCTGGGAAAAGCCAAAGAGAGAAAGAGAGTTAGGGTGAAAGCAGCACAAAAGCGTCAGGAAGACAGAAAAGGTGCTGTGCCCCAGGCCAGGTGGAGTCCACAGCCTGTCTTCAACGGACATCGGTGGGGTGGCCTCCAGAGACAGGTGATTTCTGGCAACAGGAAAACCCCTTCCATGTGGTGGAGTATCCACCCTGCGGAATGTCACCAGACTTCCAGTGGTCACCAACTGCCTGCTTAGTTCTCTCCGTATCTGCAAACCAAAGAGCAGCTTCTCAGCATAGTAGCCTTAACTACAGTCCTGGGCAGCAACGCAAAAAATCCCTCCCAAAACCTGTTTGGTTGCTTCCTATTCTTTAAATAACTGATTGTCAATGTCAAAATTTTGACTTTTTATTTTCATTCTCTTTACAGCACACAATTGCATTAACACAATGAACTTAATTTTTTAAAACGGTCTAATCACTCAACAGAAAGGGAAGCAGACTAGAATTATCTCCTAGATTGATTTTTCACTAAAAAACTGTCAAGCCAAGGCCAGTATGATTTTTTGTCTTGGTTTCGTTCTTTAATTTAATCTATTTCCAAATGTTTTCTTTCATCTTTACTCAGTTTTCCAGATCATGTTTTCCCTTGGCACTTTTCTGTTTGTTTTAAAATTAACTCTCCTGCTCTCACATGAAGTGTGTTGCCATTTTCCCTGAGATCATCAGCTATTTCCTGTCTTTTTAATGTCGTATTCTGCTTATCAAGATATTTTTCTTCTTTCTACCATTCTACATTGTTTTATTACTACCTAATTTTGTTATGCTTCAATCAGAGACAAGAACTGGGAAAGGCCTCATTATGCCTAGCCTATGCTCTTGGGAACAGAAAATACATGCATTTTTAGACATGGGTCTCATTTACTCTCCTCTGAGCTTCCATTAAGAAGGAATTCAAACTCTGCATGTTTGAAAAAATAATTTCATAAGAAAATATCTTCTTACTCTGTATGTTTATACTTTTGCCATGCTACAAGCCATCATTTTGAAGTTTCCTGATTCATCTTGGTTGGCACTATGATTAGAAATCATTGCCTTTCTTATTTCGGGCATCCCTGCTCTCTCTTCAGGTTGCATTTGTGCTACTCGGTCCGCCTCCATCTCCAGTAGGTGAAATTCCCAGTCCCTTGTGTTCCTAAGGCCAGAGCTCTTCTGCTTCCACAGGTGCCTCCTGGGCAAGAGAAGGAGTGGCTGGAGCTCTGGACAGAGAGAGGGGCAGAGCTGATTACTTTTTTGCAATTTCATTTCAGTTAACTGTTAATGTGAGTGGCTTGGTTCATGCTGATAAGTTTTTTTTTTAATTTTCAATTTGAGATTATGCATATGCATTCCTCCCGTTGCATTTTGAATGAAACCATTGCTGCTCACGCGGGCCTGGACGCTTGGCCTTATCATAATTAAGGACAATTGCATCATCAGTAAGAGTAAGGGATAACAACCAGCGGCAATGCCCCAACTGGCCAGCAGCAGTTTGCAAAATGGATGTTTTCAGAATCAACTCTGAATCGGTTATCGCTACCATTTATTATATCATGGTTGACAACAAGTGGATTAATTAAGCAAGGCAGGAGTTCTGCTTGCATGGCTATCATTTAGGGGTAGTTTGCCAGTTTATCAACTGTACTTTCTTAACAGCCATCTGTCAATTCTTTGATTCATTTCATCTTAAAGGAAGATTCATACTAATTAAAGTTTAAAGTACCAATAAAAGTTACCCTAGTATGTTCACACGTGCTTTTCAGACCTTCCCTGTGTGCAACTGTTTAATGTCTATTTAAATTCCTCATATAGGATAAATTTTAACAGGCTGCTCCTGCTCTCCTGCTCAGCCTCTGTCCTCTGAGCAACCTCTTGGTGGATTCCACATTTCCTTCCTTCTCTTTGAAGATACAGGGTGACATCCATGTCACTCCTAACATTTACTACCTTTGGTTCTTTCAGGTCAGTTTCCCACTGCATCCAGGCACCAGATCTCCTGAGGGGGTCCATCTTCTAAAAGATCCTTATGAACAATCCTGAGAAACAGCTGGCAGCTGCCTGGCTGCAAGGAGGCTCCAGTAAGTATTCGGGAAGTGCATTCTCAAGGCTGGAACCCAAAACATTGAAATGGGACAGTAGTGCTTGCAATGCCCCGGGGACTCTGGCACTGTCAGGGCCAGTGGTGTCACTGGTCCTTCTGGCCTCTGGGGTGAAGCTGTGGGACAAGCGGCACGGCGTGGGTTGTCTTCTCTTCCCCGTCCTCACCCCTCACTAGAAGTAAGCAGCTGCTGACACCAAGAGGCGTCTTATCCAGTCTGTGGATTACATGCTAAACCCTCACAGCCCAAGCCCTGTGAACTCCCGTGTGGCTTGGGTAACAAGAAACTCCTCTCTTCACTTCTCTGGAGTCAAGGCTGCCCCTTTTCCTCTTGGAGGCACCCCTTGGGAGTGATTGACAGTGTCCAGGAACTCCTCTCCTTTCTGTGCTTTCTTGGAACTAGGACAAGCAGTGGGAACATCCGGGGTTTTCTTAGTGCAAGGTGAATCCACAGCGCAATTTCCGTCAGGTGCCTGGTGAAAGGGGACTGGCTCCCTGGCCATGAGCCCCTTCCGTGCGCTCCCTTAAAGAGGCGACATCCGCCCTTCCCTTTGACTATGGTGATTTCCTGGAGCCTTCCCAGAGCACACTTGCAGGGTTCCCTAAGCCAAACACAATAGCTAGTTGCCACAAAATGGTATCAAATCATGGAGCACAGTCTCCCTTGTGTGGAACAGTATCACACTCTCTGAGCAAAGGGTGCTTGGCTACTAGAAAGGCAAATGCTGGGAGCAGGCGGAGCCTCATTCCATGGTTCACAGAGATGCTACTCAGGTGCCATCTCTCTGAGTGGCAGATCTGAGGTCCTGCCTGCCCTGGGCTACCATGCTCCTTCTGAGACAGGAGCTTGAAAGGAAAGCGTGCTCTTGCATGCATCTCTATTTCTTAATTTAAAAAGTCTTTATTGTAGTTACAAATGTACAACTCAAAATTTCCCATTTTAACCACATTCGAGTGTATGGTTCAGGAATATTAATATTTGCAATATTGTTTCTACCATCACCAATATCCATTACCTCTACTTTTTCATCACCGCACACAGAAACTCTCCACCCATTAAACTATAACTCTCTCTTCTTGTGCCCCCAACTCCCACTCCAGTAACCTATAAACTACTATCTGTCTCTGTGAAGTTTGCTTCTAGGTGTTTCATATAAGCAAGACCATACAATAGTTGTCCTTTTCTATCTGGCTTATTTCACTTAACATGACGTCTTCGAGTTTGATCCATGTTGCAGCATGCTTCACAACTTCATACCTTTCCATGGCTGAATAACATACCACTGAGTGCATATGCCACGCTTTGTTTAGTCATTCATCTGTTGGTGGGCACTTGAGTTGCTTCTACCTTTTGGCAGTTGTGAATAATGCTACTATGAGCATTGGTGTACGAGTATCTGTTTGAGATCCTGCTTTCAATGCTTTGGGGTATGTGCCTAGAAGTGGCGTTGCAGGGTATACTGGCTTGAATCTGTTATGTACCCCAGAAAAGACCATGTTCTTTTAATCCATTCTGTGGCAGGCAAACCCATTGTGGGTGCGGCCTTTTGATTTGTTTATTTCAATTGAGATATGATCCAGCTCATTCAAGATAGAACTTAATCCTTTACTGGAGTCCTTTGTAAAGAGGATAAAAGACAATAAAAGCCCAGCAAGCTTAGAGAGAAATACCCAGGAGAAATAAGCAAGGACCCACTGGAGCTGAGAGAGAGAGCCATTGAAACCAGAACCCAGGAGAAAAGGACCAGCAGATGTCACCATGAGCCTTCCCAGGTGACAGAGGAGCCCTGGATGCCAGCAGCCTTTCCTCAGAGAAGGTATCTTCTTCTTTTTGATGCCTTAATTCAGGCATTTTCATGGCCTTAGAACTGTAAATTTGTAAACTAATAAATCCCCATTGAAAAAGTCAACCCATTTCTGGTATATTGCATTCTAGCAGCTTTAGCAAACTGAAACACAGGGTCATAAGGCAATTTTATTTTCAACATTCTGATGAACCATTGAACTGATTTCCAAGTGGCTGCACCAGTGCCACCAGCAATGCATAAGAGTTCCCATTTCTCCACTTCCTCACAAATAGTTAGCATTTTCATTTTTATAAGAATAACCATCTCAGTAGGTGTGGGTGGTATCTCATTTGCTTTGTACTTTAAGGAAGACAGACCATCCCTTGTTGCATCTTGCATTATAAAACACAAGAACAACTTACTGAGGTGGTAGGAAGTCTTTTTGAAAACACCCTGAGGCCACATGGCTAAATCAAAGCTAATTAAAATGCAGATTCTGGGATCCCACCTCCCAGAAATCCTTACTTAGCCATCTTGGGGCAAGGCCCAGGAAACTGCATTGTATTACATTCTGGGGGCTGCTGCAGGCAATCTTCAAACCTCCTTTGAAGAACTGATAAATCCAAAGTTCTATGTGTGGCATTCCAGAAATGCATTTTGCAATTTAAGAAAATTAGCTGGTTCAATTATACCAAGGTAGAGGCCACACAGAAATAAGGAAGAAATATACTCATCTGCTTCCATTCCCTTGCTCCTCAAGACACTTTCCTGCCCATAATTTTACACCTTGTTAATTACCACCATATCCCTTGGCAATTGGAGGCTACAGAATGGGACTTTTCACCACTGTAAGGACACAGGGCCCAGGGTCCCCCCTCTCCTCCATTTTGTGAGCAAGTCACACCATCGCCTACATGACTGAAACAGACATTCAAAGTGAAAGAATGTAAACCCCTCCCCTAAGAACCAAATCTTGCAAGACTTAAACTTTATAAGCTGTTCCCTGGGCATGCCTCTTTCTCTCTCTTCCTCATTTCCTCTCTTGGCTTTGTGCGGAGTGCAGACTTTCATCTCCTAAACAGCAGCTATTGGGAAAATCTTCCTCCTGTCCCCTAATTAAACTCATGGGTGATCTTCTGACTAGTGTGTTCTTTGCTCTCAGAGTTGTGTGGCCTGGAACACTTGAGAAGGGGTCACCCACTTGCTTGACTGCATGGTCGTCAGTTGGCCATTGTGTGCATTGCAGCCGGTTATGGGAGGTTATCTTGAGGGAGACAGAGAAATCCACAAGTCTGTAAGGGCCACTGCAGTGCAACTGTTTCAGAAAGACAGAGAAATCAGATTTGGAGGATGCATTGAATGAGAGGATATGCTTTGTAGATAAGAGTTTAGAAATATGAGCATGCCCATATGCTAGAGTAAGAGGGCATATCCTGACTCCCCCTGACTGGGATGTCATAGATTCTTTATCTGATGATAAAAAGGGGAAAAGAGAAGAAATTTGGGAAGCAAAGGGTGGAATGATGCCACCTTTGAGTGCTGCATTTCCAGTGGTTGCCTCTTTCCTACAGGGAATTAACACTCAATTCTTTAGTATTCCCTTATATAGGGTCAGTCAACCTGTCTAGCCCTCACCTGGAAAGGAGAACAAAGGGTCGTCATCATGCTCCCACAAGGCTATTTACCATCTGCCACAGATTTGTAGCAGAGGATATGGTTAAGTGGAAAATGTAACTTTATTTCATTATATTGATGATTCATGTTAACCAGTAACTCTTTTCCATAACTAAAAAAAAGGCTCAAGCTCATTGCTATTTCCTTTTACCAGCTGGGGATGGACATTTGATCACAGTGGACTGCCCCCCTTGGCTGCTTGTCAAATTCTTGAGTACTGTGTGGTTGAGAAAGGCAAAATTTATTCCCCATGTGGTAACTGATAAGGTGCGATGTTTTCCTGTGTAGCATATGCCAAAACAACTATGGCTTTCTTGGGATTGTTGGGGTATTGGAAACCTTCTGTTCTTCACTCAGCCCAAATGTTAAAAACTCCACATGTTTAGATAAAGGAAAAGCTATCCTTGGGAATGGGATACCTCCAAGCAGCTGTTTTTGGAAAAGTCAGATGGGCCATCTCACTGGCTTAGGCTTTATTGGGAGTGGACCCAGATGTGCCTTGTGAATTAGATATGGCCAGTACCAATGCTGGCTTTGGGTGGGGCTTGTGGCAAAAGTAACAGGCTAAGTGAGTTAAAAGAGTGAAATGTCGTCCAGTACCTTAGGAAAACAACTGCATACTGCCTATAATGCCTTACTACAAGTTGAAGGATTAGTTCAGAAATGCCCTGTGAAATTAAGAACAACCATCATCTACAGGGGTGGATACAGAGTACTGACACTAAGTCTCACTCTGGCAGTGCACAATAGAACATGCCAATGAAATGGGGAGCTTATCTGATACAGTGCAGCATTTTCAACAATAGTCCCTTAAGTGCGGAAATGCATGATAACCTGAGATCAGTCTCCTATGTGGAAGATCAATGCTTGCCCCTCTCTGCTGATCTTCCCAAGGTGGCTGTCTCTGTGCCCACCATTGATGGATATGCCAGTATATCTAAGGTCACCTGATATACTGATGGATCAGCACACAGGCAGCCTGTCATCTGGATGGCAGTAGCTGTGCAACCTAGTATGGGCATTATATGGTGGGAAACTGGGACCATGCAAACCAACCAGTGGGCTAAATTAAGGCTGTATGGATGGTCATTGTTCATGGACCAGGGGATGCATTAGCATTTGTGCTGACAACTGTACAGTGTACCAGGAGGGCCTGGCAGTGTGTGGAAGTAAGAGCAATGGACTGGTGTCTGCTGCCCCTTATGATGAAAAGAAATGTGGTACTATATCTGGACTGTCACAAGCAAAAGGTAACCGTGTTTTAAATCTCTGCCTTTAACATTCATTTTTACCTGGCAATATTGAATTAGGTGCTTTAGAAAAAATTCATAGCCTAAAGGCAAACATTGCACAAATTTGCCAAATGGTTGCATAGAAAAACAGGACACCACAAGTATCAGACTCTGTGGAGACTGGCAGAACAATTTCAGCTGCCCATCATCAGACAACAACTAAAAGAAGTTGTGGATGCCTGACCTTCTTGTTCGCTGTGACACCCAAGGAAGCTCCCTTATTAACTTGGTCACATTGGCTACAAGCACATTCTGGTTACCAGGTGGTAGGTAAATTATATTGGGCTCCTTCCCTTTATCTGAAGGTACAAAATATGTTTTTACAGTCATAGAAACAGCAACTGGAAAGTTGCTGGCCTTGAAACTTTATAAGCTGCTCCCTGGGCACACCTCTCTCTCTCATTTCCTCTCTTGGCTTTGTACAAAGTGCAGATTTTCCTTTCCCAACTGGCTGCCATTGGGAAAATCTTCCTTCTGTCCATGATCCCCTAATTAAACTCATGGGTGATCTGTTCAGTGTGTTCTTTGGTCTAGGGGTCATGCTGGGCTGGAACAACCCTTCACCTGGCATTCCCCATTCTCACTGTGGCAAAGGAGCCAGTGGCTATTGGCAAAGTTGACTACAACCACTTGGCAAAGACCACCTTACCCTGGGACCCCTATGGGGTAGGAGCCTGCTGGTGCTGGCCAGCTCACTGTCAGCCTCTTTCTAGGCTCCCAGAGAGAAAAGCATAGAACACTGCTTCCCTATATCTTCCTTATGTTTTCAACTCTGGCTACATGTTGGAATCAGCTGGGAAGCCTTTAAAAATGACAGACTCCCCAGCAACTACCCTGGGCTTTGCGTTAAGGGTCTAAGGAAGTCAGGGTCTGTGTATCCAAAAAATACTTGCTGCAGGAAGTGATGTCTGAATTGCTGTAAAAGGATGCAGTACCTGGGAACAGGGCGGAAAGAGTCTTCTGGGGGGAACACGTGTGCACTGCAGAGAAACAGTACTTCATTTAACAATGATTTATTGGAATATCTACACTGTGCAGGGCCATGAACTAAGAGCAGGAGAAATACACAGAGAGTGAGGCGCGCACCTCCACAAAGCTTGGAGCCCAGCGGCAGGGACCAGCACAGGGTCCTCCCAGATGGTCACCCTGCATTCCTCCCTGATGCTGGTCCCTGAAACCCTGGCCTTGGTTGGAACAGAATCCAAAGTCCTCCCTGGGGCCACCAGTCCCTATGAGGTCTGGCCCAGCTGGTCTCATCCCCTTTTCTCACCTTCAACCCCGTGGCACCCCTTGCGCCCAATGCCTTCAAGCCCCTGCACCTGGATACAGTCGAACCTCGTCACTTGCAGAGTCCATATTTCTGACTTTGCCTACTTGCTGAAATTTATCTGTAGCCCCAAATCAACCCTTGTAATGCGTTTGTGGTGGTTGGAGGACGGGCACAGAGTCGTGCAAGTTCCCAGGGGAGGCTGAGCAATATGACTCTGCCTTCCCATCTCAGCCCTCACTGTAAGTGTCCTCCTCGCTGTCCACTGAGTGCCGCAGTTTTTGCATTTTTGTGGGTGATTTTGCTGTTTAAAATGGACCCAAAGCATAGTGCTAAAGTGCTGTCTCCTGTTCCCAAGTTCAAGAAAGCTGGGGTGCGCTTGAAGGAGAAAGCAGGTGTGTCAGATAGAAGTCGCTCAGGCCTGAGTTAGAGTGTGCTGGCTGTGAATTCAGTATAAAGGAACCAACAATATATATTAGATAAGGTGTCTTCCCATAGAAACGTACTCAAAGCGAGGTCATGCGCGATGGGTGGATGAAATGCTGTGACCTAAGCTGGCCCTTCTCTCCGCCTTTGGACTGTCCCCAAGGTGGAATCAGCTCTTCAGGAGCGTTTTCCAGGCTGGTGCCTGGGTATGCATGGCCTGCTTCCAGGAAGCAGTCCCTGGCTGCTCGAAGCTGCCGCCTCCATGCGGCATGGTCAGGGCACAGACAAGGGTTACGATTTTGATAAATATTTCTGAGAACTGTGTGTGGAGCTATGAATGGGCTCAGGTAGGCTGGAGCCGGTGGTGTGGGGCAACAAGGGATGAGAACGTGACCGGCCAGGGGGCGAGAAAGAACATCCTAGGCAGGGAACAGGGCCTGCAGGTGGAACCTGCCAACGTGTCCGATTAAAAGACTAATCTTGGAAATGGCTCTGTTACTCAGAGTGAGGTTTCCAGAGAATTCTAGCCTTGATATAAATAAGTACTTTTAGAGATACTGTCTTAGGTCCCATTTGAGTGTCTTTGGCCCCAGTTGAAATTCACTTTTTTGTGTTTGGCCTTAAAAATGGTAGTGTTTTCTCATACAATGAGGTGCTCAAGAGGTGTGTAAAATAGACATTATTTTTCCCAGTTTACAGGTGAAAAAACTGAGTGGTGTGCATCTGTGATGTGGAAAGGGTATGGATGTGGCTAGGCAGAAGAGCTGGTCAGACAGAACTACACTTGAGGTTATCGCAATATAGCAATTCTACTCATATCAATCTATGCACTTTGGTAAAACCTGGAAAACTGAGTTAACTACACTTCTATTAAAGTTATCTTTGCACCTTTCTTCTTCTCCAAGAGTTAAAAGACCAATTAATTATGTGCTTATGATTTCAATCTGTTGAACATTAGAGGCCTGAGAAAATAAAAACCATGATGCCCAATTATGTTTTGTTTTGCTTTTTGTGCATGGGCAGGTACCAGGAATTGAACCTGGATCTCCGGCATGGCGGGTAAGAACTCTGCCTGCTGAGCCACCGTGGCTCACAATATATTAAAAGCAATATAACGGTATATGATGAGGGACAGGGTGGGGCGAAACTAAGTCACTTTCCTTCACGTGCAAAACTGTGTTGTTTAGTTTCCTTTGGAGACCTAATCTAACCTAGCAGTAGAATGAAATTTCATGTCACTGCACATATAGAACATCTCAGATTTTAACCTTTACCAGAAGGTATGAGAGATGTATACAATAGAAGGTACAAGAGGTGTATAAGAGGTGTTCAGGAGGTGTGTAAAGTAGACATTAGTTTCCTCAGTTGACAGGTGAGAAAACAATTTACCCAATGAGTTGGGTAAATTTATATGACTATTTCATTGAGGGTCAGCCTGGAGCCCAGGCTTGGTTTCCTTCTTTCCCAGTTTCAAACATTGTTTAGTGGCAAATAATTACACTTGGGTTGAAGGAAGGCATTTTAAAAAATGTACTTATTTCTTTTGGCTTCTTTTATTTGACATTTAAAAATGACAATGTCAGAATCAAAACACACTATCTAGGTCTGGACAATGAAGAAGATAAAATGATTCTTTTCTCATGGTGCAATATCTGACTCATAGTAGATTCTCTGTATGTATTTATTGAAAATGAATAAATAAATGATAGGACACAAGAAAAGAGGAAGCCTAAATGAAATATGCAGTTTCTATTTTCTGAGATGTATGGGGTGTTTAGAAGAGAGTTTTGTTTCTCTGCCAGCCACACCCCGCCCAGCCCAGGCAAAAGGACATATATTTGATGCTATGTTGTATCCTTCTTTTGACACAACCAGTTGGAATAGGGATAAGCACCTAACCTCAGAAAAGCTATTTAGTTTGAATGATCAGAGATAATCAGATTATGTCACTCAATAGTTTGAACAAAGAGGCTAGAAAATGTGGTCAAAAAGTAAAGGTTATCACAGGCAAGCCACCTGCACACAGCAACAGGAAACCAAAGTACAAGAAAGCAGAGGGCATCCACGTGCAAAGATGAAATCGCTGTAGATGTACAAGGAAGAGCAGAGATGAGAGACCATGTGGCCAGAGAAACCTACATACAGACAGGGAAGCAGAGAGAGAAAGAGAGAAAGAGAGAGAGAGGGAGAGAGATGCCAACTGAACTCGGTTCCTGAGTTCCCAGATTTAAACTATTCTCAAGAAGCCCAACCTTATTTCATTTCCTCAAGACCCTCTTGTTGTTTCAATTAGCGTCGTTCTCCTCATTGCATTTTATTCCCCCTTTTTCTTTTCTTTTTGCAGTCAAGAACTTTTGCCAGAACAGCACATTGAAATTAAAACCTAAAAATTTTCGATAATGCTGAATGAAAAAAGCAGTATCTTCACCAATTTAGTTTCAGGTGGACACCTTCAATGAGAACATCTGGCCCAGAGGTGTTAGCAGCGCCATTGCTGGCTGAAGTTGGTTTCTAGGGCGGTTGAGCCATGAAACGCATTCTGTCACCTTGCTGACAGACTATTGGATTGAATTCTGTCATTTTGAACTAGCAAGTGCTTTTACAAATCCAATGCATCTATGGAAGGTAGTTTATTGTCCAGTCTCTGGGACAATGAGAAAAAGTTCAGTTTCCTGGAACATGACCAATGAGTAATTTCCTAATAAAGGGATAATGTTAACCCTGACACCTAAATACATGCATGATTACCTCCCTTAGCCTTTTAGATATATAATTAGGTTTTTTTTGCTAATTTATCTATGATTTATGATAGCAGTACCCATTACATAGTAATTCCTCATGCAAACTAGTAAAGTTGATACGCATCGTGATAAACCACTGTTTATCAAAACATATGTATTTTTTCTTTTAACAAGTGTTCATTGAGGGTCTAATGTTTGCATGATGATATTAGGTGTTGGTTGGGGATAAGAATTTTCCCTGACCTTGATGTCATATTTAATGACAGTTTGATTACTGATTTAATGAAATGCTTGTCTAAAACCCAGGCCTACTGTCTTTTTCCTAAGGAGGCTGGTTTGGAGAATTAAGGTCCCTTTTAAATCTGGAGGTCCAAATTCTGTTAGGGGAATTTGATTTGGATGAATATTTGCCTCTGCTTTCTTCATCTTTTTTTTTTGTATGCCATATGGTGAGGTCACATTACATTATTTTTCATGTGAGTATCCCGTTATTGCAGCACTACTTGTTGAACTTTTGTTGGTTTGTTTTACTTGTTTGTATTTTGGGGAAGTGCATGCGCCAGAATTTGAACCCGGGTCTCCCGCATGGCAGGCGATAATTCTACCACAGAACCACCCTCGCACCCCCTACTTTCTTCATC
Organism: Tamandua tetradactyla; assembly: GCF_023851605.1. NCBI lineage: Eukaryota > Metazoa > Chordata > Mammalia > Pilosa > Myrmecophagidae > Tamandua > Tamandua tetradactyla. The sequence continues at coordinate 224,923,003 of NC_135327.1, read as the reverse complement.
TTTTTATCCACCAGGCTTAACACAAAAACTGATAACTAGATGAGTGGGTGGGTGAAGAGATGCACTGGTAAGAGTATATGCCGGCAGTCTGCAGGTAATACCTGGCATCCCCAGGGAAGCAACTACCCTTGGTATGAATAAATTAAATTATAGACAATTGTCATTTTTTTCTGGAGCACCAGAATTTTAACTACCTTCTAAAATGGAAACAGTTTTTCTCAGTCTTGAGCCTTGTCTTCAGGCTCCATGTGACCTTTTAGCAAAATATTCTGAACTGGAATGGCAGATTCTTACTTCAGGACCCCCAGGGAATTGATTAATGAGAAAATCTTGCCTCTGCCCACCTATTTTTCTTTTTGGAGTGTTGGTTGTTAAGATTCACGGTTATGTGATATTGTGAATTACTGATTATATATGTAGAACGAAATGATCATATGTTAAGAATGCATTTCTTTCTTATAATATTTTTAATTTAAAAATTAATAAAAAAAAGGAAAAAAAAGATTCATGGTTATGAACAAAACTTTAAAATTCTATGAGAAGGTTCTCACCTCCCATGTCAGAGCCCTGGGTTCAATTCCCAGTGCCTGCCCATGTAAAATAAAATATTATGAGATACATTGAACAAACAGAAAACCATTTGCATTTCATAGAAATTGAACATCACAATAATGTCATTTCTCTGAATTAATCCATAATATTTACAGGGCCCAATAAAAATATCAATAGTTATTCTAAAAATCAAATAATGAAAGAAAATTATTTAGGAAAATTCTGAAAAAGAGGAATAAAGAAACCATGCATATAACACTTCTGGAAGGATAAAGAAGAAAACTTGGGGAGAACACTTTACTTGCTAAAGAGGGGAGACTCACTCTTTGTTTACCCCTTAATTCTTTTTGAGTTTTGTACCATGGGCATGTATTTCCTCTTCCTAATTTTTAAACAAAAAAAATAAATTCCTTGTATCCATTATAAAGATGCCATCAATAAAATTAGAAGCTTGCATAAGTTACCTCTTGCCTTCAAGAGTAAACCAGTATCAATTTTCAACAGCTGTCTTGCAAAGCCCAAATGGATGAGAATGATGCTATGTCTCTCATTGTTTCTTGAGAATATTAGCTATGTGTTTTGTTGTTCCTGATGTTTCCTCATGTGGATACTTAGGAATGCTGGGGAGTGGTTAGCTATGACATCACTGAATAACTACAGCTGATTGTTATTTCTCTGAGATGTACTCTGGTCTCCAGAGGTGAGGTTGATCTCTGTGAAAATGTCTCTATCTTTAACATGGTGTCCTTTTCTTGTAGAATAGTTGCAACAAAAATACAATTGCTGTGTCTTGAGTGTAACTATGGCTCTAACTGAAGTGATTATTTGACACTCTGTGCATATGCTACAATTGATATTTTAAAAAGTCTATCTCTGTCTACCAGATATTCCCCAAGGAAATATGTACATCTCTCTAATAATAATGGTACCATTTATTGAGCATTTACAATGTGCTGAGAATGATTCCAAACGCTCTCTGTGGCTAACCCTTTTAATCCTCTGAGGTAAGGTCTAATATTATTCTCAGTTTACAGATAATAAAATTGAGGACGGATGATTTAAATTATTTGACCAAAATCTAACAATCAATAGCAAAGGCAAATTTGAACCAGGGAATCAGCTCCAATTCCTGTGCCTTCAATCTTTATGCAGTATTTTATAATGTGCCTGTAGCCTCCCTAATTCAATAATTCTTTTGAAGTCTGACCCAAAGTTTGCCCATGCACTCCTTGACAGAATTACATTTTAAGAATTACCATAATCCTATATAATTTTACAGTCAACAACAATGGTATGGCAATTGTCACTCAATTTATGATCCTCCCTGCTTAACAATTTTTTATATGTTTTTCAGTGCTTAATGGATCAAGTGAGAAAATCAGCCTGGGAGTCAATGCAATGTGGACTCAATCTTCCTTTGCTTGTGTTAGACTGATTTTTTTAAAATAGTGTTCTCCCACTTTACCCAATGCAATTCTGCCCATTTGTGACAGCCGAGCACAGATATCTTCCTGAAATCTTTCTCTACCACCCTCCATCTACAATTATTGCTTCTTCCTCTGAACCTGAAAAATATTATCTAGACTTATGACAGATACCATATTTTGTCATGCCAGGTCTAGTCTATTATATTTTGTCAAGAAGGTCTAATCTAAAATATTATATAAAACTTGTGATTGGGTATCTTAGGACTGCAAAAAAATAAGTATCAAATCTGACTTAATTAGTTTTACTACCAACTCCAAAATATAATTATCACTAATAAATGTAGGTAAGATAACCTAACAATATATTCTTAGAACCCAGTTAATGTCCAGATCTCTAATAAAAATATATTGAATCAAATGTTTTTCTGAGTTCCTATAAAATAATGGAAAACTCATTATGGTCTCATTGACATTTATAAAGTTTGATATCAGGCATGTAGAGTTGTTTTTGTAACTAACATTCCCTTTCTTTTTAAAAAATTCACAACTAATAATATATTCATTATTATCTTCAGGGTCTCTCAATTCAAAGAGGAAAAAGTTAATAACTCAAACAATATTTTGAAAGCAGCTAAATAAACTATTTAGGGCAGTGTAATGGTGGCTCAGTGGCAGAATTCTCGCCTGCCATGCTGGAGACCCAGGTTCACTTCCTGGTGTCTGACCATGCAAAAAAAAAAAAAAAGAAAGAAAGAAAGAAACTATTTAAAGTAAATAAATAACTAAATAAAACATAGACTTTTATTACTCCTAGCAAATCAGCTTATTTTAGTGCATGCATCATGGTCATAAGCAGACTGGTAGTTATTAGATTTAAGAGTTACAAGTGAAACATTTAAATTGGATAACTTAATCCTATGTCCCACTAAAATAAAGAAACTAGAGTTTCTCAAAATCTAGTAAATAGAATTATAATTAGCCAATCAGTCCTTATGTTTCGATTTGTTTAATGTGCTGAAATGTGATATACTGAAATGGAATGGCTTTTAAAAAAGGGAATTTATTAAGATACAAGTTTATAGTTCTATGGCCATAAAAATGTCCAAACTGAGGCATCCAGAGAAAGATGCCTTGACTCAAGAAAGACCGATGTCTGTACATGGGAAGACACATGGCTGGCATCTGCCGGTCCTTGTTCCTGGTTCTGTTGCTTCCAGCTCCCAGGGCCAGTGGTTTCCTCTCTGAGCATGTGCGGTCCTTCACTTAGCTCCTCCAGGACACAACTCAGCGTTCTGACTTGCTTAGCATGTTATGGGAAAGTGCATGGTAATATCTGGTGGACTCTGCATCTCCAAATATCCATGTCTAGGCATTCGCTCTCTTTGTCAGCCTGCCAAGCATCTCCAAATGTCTGCGTTTCTGTCGGGTCTGAAACAACTGTTCTCCAACCTTCTGCGCTTTCTCCAAAATCTCTCCCCTTTTAAAGGACTCCAGTAAACTAATCAAGACTCACCTTGAATGGGTGGAGTCACATCTCTCTCTAATCAAAAGATCATACCCACAATTGCGTGTGTCACATCCCCATGGAAACAAGCCAATCAAGGTTTCCACTCTAAACAATAGGTCTGCCCCCACAAGATTGGATTAGGAAAGGAAACGTGGCTTTTCTGAGGTACATAACAGTTTCAAACTAGCACCCCCTATTTAGGCCAGACAGAAATATTCATAATCTAGAAAGGGGACAAGCCTGCCCATTTCTTACGGAAATAACGAGCTCATTTTCTTGGTGAGTGTGTGGCGCCCTATAGCAAGAACACGAAACCATTATGGCAATCCAAAATTGCTTTTCAGCAACTCACCATCACACTCTACCTACCTTTTTTGTTGCTATTGATTATCTGAACAAAACCAACTAGGTTGTCTACTTCAGACTCTCTTATGCTATGGGACCATTCCTTCATTAATTCTGGCTAGCGGTATTGTTATATTGTCAGTAATGTCATATCTTCCCCTGTTCAGTGAAAATGATGCTTTCAGGTGTAATAACCTGAAAAATATAAAGGTAGTTTAAATCATGAAACAACCTACATTGCTTCAAGCTCAAATATCTTAACAAAACCCTTGATATCCCTGGAGAAAATAATGAAGTGGAAAAGTTAGAGTGCATGATGATGCATGGAAATCCACTTAGCTTGCTGCCCTAGTGGAATAAAACACCAGTTGCCTCCTGTATCTGCTTCTGGCCACACACTTGATGACCTCATCATGGTGGCAAAGAAGCCCTTTGTAACCAATCCCAGTCAAGCAAATATTAAAAAAAAATAATTATAAACTCATGAGCACCAGCTACCTGTATAGTTATAGGAAGTTTCTTTTTGAGTTCTTTTGCCGATCTGAAAATTTGTTTTGTTTTGCTGCAAGGCCTAAGAAATGGGAAAACGTTTTCCTCTGGGGCAAATAGCAGAGAAAACTCAAATACCATAGCAAAATGGAGGCAATGAACACAATTGCCAGGAAAGCAGTAAAACATTGAAAAACGTGAAGCCTGCACTTTTGAAATGGTCATTGGATTTCTGGACCCCTATGGAAAAGTACTCTCATTTAATTTCTTTATTGTTACTGTTGAGTTTTACGGAGTGGTCTGGAAATGTCAAAATGTATTAACTGTGTGCTCTAATATTTAATATTCATAGTTTGAAACTATAGGAATATATTGCCAATAAGTATCTGTTACTTAGCCCACTTTTGGTCTCTTTAATGCAAATATCTTATTAAATCTATAACCATATTTCATTAAGAATCTCAGTTTTCTCAAGTCTTGATTAAATGCTGTATTTAATAACATTTTATATTTATTAATATTTTATTAATACAATATTCAAATTCAGCTTTTCAAAAGCCCAATAATTTTTGTGTTGAAAGTTTTCCTCTAAAGAGAAAGATTCATGATGATATATGTGTATAGTAAAAAGTATATGTGAAACCAAGAAGTGGTTATAATATCCAGAGAACATGCATTGTATGTTTTTGGTTTTTTTAAATTTTTTTTAAAGATCCCACTTGAGAAAATTCACCTAGGGAAATAGCTTTAGTGAGCAAATTCTTCCAACAACCTTTCATTCTTCTATAGTCCCTGCTGCATAAAAATATGGTCTTTCTGATAATGTGTTAGTCATCTTAGAGCAGGCGTCAGTGCATACATACTTGAATTTTAAAGTAAACTCAAATAATAACTACTTTTTTAATACCCTGGTCCAGTTGTCTAAACAATTTCTAAGTAAACTGAGACGAAGACATTCCCCCTGCTCACCCAGGTGCTGTGGTAGGTTTTTGTTGTTCTTGTTGAAATGGAAGGTAAATAATAGTTAAACTTTTTTTCTTTTCACTATGAAAAGGTACAAGGTTAAATTCAGTGCATCACCAGCTAGGTTTTTGGCTTGAAATAATCTTTTTTTTATTTTTTGATTTTAAAACTCTGAAGTCCATGTATGTGCCAAAGTTCTGAAGTAATTAAATTGCAATTGAAACCCATGGTAAGTGTTGTCTAGTGATTCAGAGTTGTGTGTTTTGGAATTTTTAAACTCTCCATTAGATGTTTCCTATATTACCTTCCTCAACTTTTTTTTTTTATTATTAATTAACGGAAAAATAAGAAATTAACCCAATATTTAGAAATCATACCATTCTACATATGCAATCAGTAATTCCTAACATCATCACATGGATGCATGATCATCGTTTCTTAGTACATTTGCATCGTTTTAGAAGAACTAGCAACACAACAGAAAAAGATATAGAATGTTAATATAGAGAAAAAAATAAAAGTAATAATAATAGTAAAAAAAACAAAACAAAAACCTATAGCTCAGATGCAGCTTCATTCAGTGTTTTAACATGATTACTTTACAATTAGGTATTATTGTGCTGTCCATTTTTGAGTTTTTGTATCTAGTCCTGTTGCACAGTCTGCATCCCTTCAGCTCCAATTACCCATTATCTTACCCTGTTTCTAACTCCTGCTGGACTCTGTTACCAATGACATATTTCAAGTTTATTCTCGAATGTCGGTTCACATCAGTGGGACCATACAGTATTTGTCCTTTAGCTTTTGGCTAGACTCACTCGGCATAATGTTGCATTGTATGTTTTATGTAACATTGTGCCGTTTATTAAATCTCCATGTGAGCGATAGCCTGTGCTGACAGTGGAAATAGAAATGCAGTGCTACTCACCTGCTCTATAATGCTGAAAGATGGAACCAATCCCACTCAAAAGAAAACAAAATCTCCAATTGTGTGTGCTCAATTTGTTTCTCCTGCGTGGATCTCTGTGTGAGGTAGTCATCACCTCTATTGACACTTTCCCTCAGGTTAGCAGAGGAAAAATAATTGGCCAAAACAGCTGCCGAATGAGAGGAGAGTTCCAGCTCATTGAAATTTGCTTACAGTCTCTGTTTGCAGGAGAAAGAATGAGCTGGGCCTGGACAGGCCAGCAAGGTCCCAGGGGTTGGCCCAACTGACCCCAGTCAGCTGTGATCACACCTGTCTTGTCAATTCCAGGGAACAGGCATTGCTGTATCTACCTGGGCCCCTCAGCTGGCAGAGCCAGCGCTGGCACAGCGCCCAGAGAGTGAAAGTGCTGAGTCAGGACAAGTGACGCGTGTGCCCAGCTGGGAGAAGGGTCTGACCCAAGAAAGACCAGTACAGGGACAGTGTCTGGGCGGCCCTTCATCTCTCTGTTAAAGCAATCGATGAGCATATTCTCAATATTTAAAAAGTTCATTAGCCCTTTAAAAGTTATTTTCAAAATTCAATTGCTCACTCGTTATTCCACCATCCCCACCCACCTCACTCCCACCGATGCCCTTCAAATGCACTTGCCAAATGAATGAAGGAAATAGAGTCTCCTCCCCTTACATCTGCCAGCATGAGTAACTTCAGGTTTAATTTAGAATTGGTGGTGGGAGGTAAGGTTGGTTTTGAAGCTTCTCGTTGCTTTGTTTTTATTGATGGATTTCTGCTTTTTTTCTTTCTCGTTTCATTCCTTCTAATTTATATAGGTTTGCTATGCCCTTACACTACTTAATAAATTGACCATTTAACTAAGTTTTTTAACTTTTCTTGTATTTTTTTTTTTAACATGGGCAGGCACCGGGAATCGAACCCGGGTCCTCTGGCATGGCAGGCAAGCATTCTTGCCTGCTGAGCCACCGTGGCCCGCCCTCTGGTATTTTTTTTAACAAATGCATTTGAGACTATAAATTTACCTTAATATTTTGTGTTGGGTCCATCACACACATTTTTTTAATGTAATGCTTTCTTGGTGGCTCAGTTCTAAATATTTTGTTTTCCTCTCTGGATATGAGTTACTTAGGAGTGCATTGTGGGGTTTCTAAACATGCATTTTATTTATTTTTGATATTTTTATTGAGAAATCTTCACACACATACAGTCCATACATAGTATACTATCAGTGGCTCACATATCATCACTTAGTTGTGTATTCATCATCATGATCATTTTTAGAACATTTGTATCAAACCAGAAAAAGAAATAAAAAGAAAAAAAAAAAAAACTCATCCCATACCTCTTAGCCCTCCCTCTCATTGACTACGAGTATTTTAATCTACCCAGTTTTTTTACCCTTTATTTTCCCTATTATTTATTTATTTTTCATCCTTATTTTGTTACTCATCTGTCCATACTTTGGATAAAAGGAGCATCAGACACGAATTTTCACAATCACATGGTCACATTGTAAAAGCTATATCCCTGTACAATCATCTTCAAGAATCAAGGCTACTGTAACACAGCCCAACAGTCTCAGGTTCTACCCTCTGGTCACTCCAGTACACCATAAACTAAAAAAAATGAGCTATATAGTGCATAAGAATAACCTCCAGGATAATCTCTTTACTCTTCAAAATGCATTTTAAATTGGTATCTCCTTATATTATGTACAGAGAATAAGTAATATCAATTCTCTGAAATTTATTGAAAGTGACATATGCATGGTCAGTTTTGGTAAACATTCTTGTGTGCTCCAAACCTATAAATATTTTCTATATAAAGGTGTAAAGGATAGATCTATCTATCTAACGTAGAGAGAATAGGATTAGGCCTACTAATTTTGTTGTACAAACCTCCTAAAAGCCTTATTAAAGAATTTGTGATTCGTCTCTTAGTATTTGATACAAATACTATGCTTAGAGTTTTATCTTCTTCTTATAATATTGTCAGGTTTTGTTTTATTTATTTTTAAACTGAGTAGTTAGGGTCATCAACATGATTATTATAAAAGTGTGACTTATTTTTATGTAGTATCCCTCTTTGTCCTTATTAATCCATTTTGTTTAAGCTGTATTTGGTCTGACATAACCATTGCTATGCAAGTGTGATGGTTAGGTTCTCGTGTCAACTTGGCCAACTGATTATGACCAGTTGTCTGGTCAGGCAAGCACTGGCCTGACCCTTGCTGCAAGGATATTTTTTGTGGCTAGTTGATAAACCGGAAGGCTGATGTATTAAGTCATCAGTCAGTTGATTGCATCTGTAACTGATTCCATCTGCAATCAACTAAAGCGCCTCCCACAACAAGATAATCCAATCAGCTGAAGCCTTTTAAGGAAGAAGAGAGATTCTTTCACTGCTTCTTCAGCCAGTGAGCTCTCCTGTAGAGTTCGTCCAGAACCTTCATCAGAGCTGCCAGCTTCATAACCTGCCCTATGGATTTTGGACTCTTCCATTCCCACAGTTACATGAGACACCTTTATAAACCTCATATTTACAGATCTCTCTTATTGGTTCTGTTTCTCTAGAGAACCCTGAGTAACACAGCAAATTTTCTTTAGGTTAGCACTCTCATACATTACATGTTTCATCTAACTGCTTTAAACCTTTCAGTGTCACATAGTGGTAGCATATAGCAAGTATCCATGTTTTCATCTAAACTCATAATCTTTTTCCAAAGACTAATTAATTCAACTCAGATTTATTATAATTATGAAATTTAAAACCATAGTCATCATCTTATTTTTTTTGGTGTGTCATACTATAAATATTTCTAACACAGTCTATAATTATTCCTATTTTTGTTCTTCTCATAGGCATAACACAGACCTTAGCATATTTTAACTGCTTCTTGCTATTGTTGTAATATTACCACGTCTAATATTAACAGCAATAGTGAATACTTCTGCAGCCAGGCACTGTGTTGGTGCTTTGTGAATGCCAGCTTGATTATTTCCCCCAATGACCCTGTGCGGGAGATACTATCTTCATCTCATTTTACAGATGGAGAAAGTGATGTGAAAGGGAAAAATGATGTGCCCATGGGGATACGTGGCAAACACAACTGGTAGACCAAAATATGGAGTAAAAACTTTAAACCTTTCTGGGGGAAATGCACACTCATATACATTTAATATCGGAGTAGAATAAGATTTCTAAATAAGAAAAAAAAAACATGAAAACCCCAGAAAGTAAAAGCTCAATAAATCAGACAACATTACAATTTAAAATTTCTATCAGACAAATGACACCTACTGGAAGCTTGAAAGACAAATGATGTCCTTGAGAAATTATATGCCACACTCTGAGAAGATGAAGAAGAGATTTTCAGCCCATGTAAAGAGCTTTCACCATTAACAAGGAAATGACAGACCATCCCACTCTTCTGTGCCCAAACCCCATAAAAGAGCAAATAACTTGAAAAGACATTTTGCTATAAAGGAAATCAGAATGGCCAACAGAATCAATCCCACAGGTAATCACCAAAATGCAGAATAGAACAAGGAGATAAAAGTTTGCAAAAGGAGGCAATACTTTCTTTTCATGCTAGTAGGATTGAACACTGATCCTCACTGTGCTAATAAAGGGAAGCTATGCACACCTGCAAGAGATGGTGCAAGCCCTAGACGCGTGCCCTAAAGCTGTGGCAGCACCATATACAGAGGGATAAGTACAATCTGCATGGGAGCCTGCCCTTTAACAGAGAATGGGTAAATAAAAGGGAGCCTGGAGCACATTAATATGAATGGCATGGAGCCACAGATCCAAAATGTATAAATCAAAATATTAATGAGTGAAAAGGTAAGTTGCAGAAAAGCATTAGAATGGGATACCATTTATTCGAAGTTTAAAAATGGAAACTCTGGGCGGTACAATGGTGGCTCAGTGGTAGAATTCTCGCCTGCCATGCCGGAGACCTGGGTTCAATTCCCAGTGCCTGCCCATGCAAAAAAAAAAAAAAACCAGAAACCCCATATTTTCTTTTATATTGTCAAAAGATATATATATGTGGTAGTTTGGAGCTATCTACCCCAGAAAAAGAACACATTCTTAAACTGAATCCATTCTTGTGGGCGTGAACCCATTGTAGGTAGGACCTTTGGTTTGGTTACTTCAATTAAGGTGTGACCCACCCCAATCAGGATGGGGCTTTATTCTAGTTTTCTAGCTGCCAGGATGCAATATACCAGAAATGGAATAGCTTTTAACAAAGGGGAATTTAACGAGTTGCTAGTTTACAGTTCTAAGGCCAAGAAAATGTCCCAATTAAAACAAGTCTATAGAAATGTCCAATCAAAGGCATCCAGGGAGAGATACCTTGGTTCAAGAAGGCCGATGAAGTTCAGGGTTTCTCTCTCAAGTGAGAAGGCACATGGCAAACACAGTCAGGGCTTTTCTCTCAGCTGGAAGGGCACATGGTGAACATGGTGTCATCTTCTATCTTTCTCTCCTGGCTTCCAGTTTCATGAAGCTCCCCAGGAAGCATTTTCCTTCTCTCTGCTTCTTGGTGCTGCAGCATTCCTGCTCTCTCTGAATCTCTCATTCTCCAAAATATTCCCTCTTTTATAGGACTCCAATAAACGAATCAAGACCCACCCAAATGGGTGGAGACATCGTCCCCTAATCCAGTTTAACAACCATTCTTGACTAAATCACATCATTCAGGGAGATGATCTCATTACAGTATTGAATAGAGATTATTCTACCTTTATGAAATGGGATTTATATTAAGACATGGCTTTTCTTAGGGGGCATGCTTCCTTTCAAACCAACATAGGTTTCAACCTTTTCCTGCAGACCTTTACAAGCAGGATGGAATTGTCTTCAGACAGACAGTCAGAAAACCACCAGAAACAAGAAGCTGAAGGCCACTGGAACCCAGAAGAGAAGAGAGGCCAGGAGAGGCAGCCCTGCGTACTGCCACATGACAGAGAAGCCCAGGACCAGGGATCACCAAGATCTTCCTCTGGAAGAAAGCACTGCCTTGAGAACACCTTGATTTTGACGTCTCCTTGTTTCCAAACCATGAGCCAATTAATCGCATTGTTTAAACTAACCCATTGCATGGTATCTGCTTTAGCATATGCAAAAAATGCATATACAAAAAGTCCAAAAACATACATGAAGATGCTATTCACTTCTAGAGGATAAGGATAACCTCTGGGGAGGAAAAGAGGTGTGAGGTTATTGGAAGTTGAGTAGAATGTTTTATTTCTTTAAGTGAAGTGTGTGAAAAAATAATATGACAAAATGGTTACATTTGTTGAATCTAGGTGAGGGGAGTACATGAGTATCTGTTATATGTAATATCTGTATGTTTTAATATTTCATAATTTCAAATAGAAACAGAATATTTTTCATACACAGATTAAAAATTCCAGTTATTTAAAAATTATCTAAATAATTTAATTTAGATAAACAATTATTTAAATAATACTGCAATGTTGTCTATAAGTTTAAAAACAATAAGGAACTGTTTGGTGCAACTGAATGAAACAAATAGCATTTTGTCATCTGGGGCTCTGGAGGATTTCCTTCCATATAAATTAACTAAAAAATTTAAAGATCATAGGATTATCTACTCTCTTAGTCACTTAAGTGTACATTTTTCAGTGCCTGCCACCTAGCTCCAAATTAAAAAAAGAAAGACTTTCATGCAATCCTACTATTGCATCCTCTATGATTTAATTCCCTAAAAAGTTCACTGTCTTAGAGTTATTGTCCAGTTTTTCTGTGCAATCCAAGCATCTAACTTTTCATATAGGCTTTTTGTTTTGTTTTGTGTTTTGGCATGGGCAGGTACTAGGAATCAAACCTGAGTCTCCAGCATGGTTGGTGAGAATTCTACCACTGAGCCGCTGTTGCTAACCCTAGCTTTTCAAACCGTTTTTTTGTTTGTTTTTTGGGGGGGGGTTTGGGGTGCTTCGTCTGGGAATCAAACCCGGGTCTCCTGCATGAAAGTTCATTCTACCACTGAACCACCCATGTACCCTAGTTTTAATGTTCCAATTCTCTAATACATTAGCACTGCATTAACCTAAAAGTTTGTAGCAATATGGTTCATCTACATTTTTTCATTAGAGGAAGGAAAAATGTGGCTATTATGTATCATCAACACAGTCATGGTTGAGCTATAAAATCACCAATACTTATTACTTATCCATGTCCATATGTATTCTGTGTTTATTACAACATACACACAACAATCCCCTGAGCCCTCAGTTGGGGAAAGAGTCTTTCCTTCCCCATTATAACCCATGTCCTTAAAGAAAAAAGGTGACCCTAGGGAAAATAGCTAATGTGGCTGATGAATGACTAAAGTACTGACAATGGCCCATATTAGAAATATTAGGACATGTTTCGTTGGAGACAGGCAAACTTATTGACTTTGTAAGATCTGGGAGTGCTAATATGCTGTTGATTCTTACATCCACTCTCAATTATTGACCATTCTATAATATTGGTGTTGCAAAGTCTCATAAGTTGCCTGCCCTTTTACCTTTTTTTTTTTTTTTTGCAAGGACAGGCACTGGGCATCGAACCCGGGTCTCTGGCATGGCAGGCAAGAACTTTGTCTGCTGAGTCACTGTGGCCTGCCCTCCTTCTCCTTTTAATAACAGCAAATAGATAAATAGTTTCTGGATTTTTAGATATGTGGGATCTTTTATACCATCTGCTGGTTTCTGATCTCCAAAGTTCAAAACAAAGAGGAAAATAGTGTCAATGTTTCATATAAGCAAATGATCTTATAAGCAAATGATCATATAAGCAAATTATCTTCACTCAAATGAACTTTGTGAGTGGATCATGGAAGCCCTGCTTTGCGCTGTGATACACCCAGTCCTCCTGAAGGGATGTTTTCATCACTGGCTGTAGGTCTGGATGCCCCATTATGGTAGTAGGACCTCACCAGGGGCACTCACAGCTCATATCAAACTGAATCAGTTTCTAATCTCCAAGCCATAATTTGCTTTCCAAAATTAACCATAGTTTGTACTGCACTAAAATTTTCCTCTTCCAAGCTGGTGAAATTAACTTCAGTTCAAATCCTAGAGAATGTGTCTCACACAAGCAAAAAAAAAAAACATACTTTTTAAACCACTCTGTTTACCCAATAACAGACGCCGGCAGTGCAGTGGAGTCTGGAAGCCTGTGCAGGCAGCATAAGGGAATGAGAACCTGGTCTTTCTGCAAGTGCCAGATTGTGTCATTTGTGTCTGAATATTTAAGTGTGTGTAGCAGTCAGTCAGCATTCCCTCTGCAAGGACTTCTGAAGAAAATGTCAGACGTGTCTATAGAATAGAAGACTGATGCTGTTTGATTGAAGGACACTCAAGGAGGCATATTGTCTGTGCTTTAATTGGATCTTTTAAGAAGCTGGAGGTTGAATGGCTATGACCAAAGGTTGTTAAGAGTCCATTTGCAGCTGAGTCATTTTTTCTGCTGATCATTCACTCCCTTCAGCGTCTGGATAAACATTCAGACACTGAATCTTGGGGTCTGGAGTGGGAAAGGACCTCAAATGTCACCTAGTACAGTCTCTCACTAATTGGAGGGATTACTTCTATAGCTTCCCTCACAGGAAGTCTGAAAATAAGACCATCTCTCCCAATCTCTCTTTCCTTCCTGCCCCTCTTTTTTTGTCTACTCATCTCTCTCTCTCTCTCTTTCTCTCTCGCTTTCACACACACACACACTCACCTACGCTCAAATAAATATACATTTTTCTGCCTCTCTAACCTGGTTCATTTATTGACTCTAGTTTTACCAGCTAAAATAATAAAGAGAAAGTTTTATCACCCTCATTTTCTTTTGCATGATAATTCAAATATTACGGCACTTGTATTTACTTTCTTCATGCTGAGAAAATATTCCTTTATAGCTTGTTTCCATGCCTTCCCCAAACTGGTCAGTTTTCTGTGCATATGCTCTAACAGGAGAAGGGAAATTTCCTTCAGTTGATATTACTTCAAGATATATAAATGTTTAGATAAAAATTACATTAGTACCAAGTGACTATAAATTATGAATTTCTATTAAATACAAGATTAAACTCATATTTGGCCATAGAAGACATATTTGGCCATGTCTTTGCACAATTCAGTTCCTCCTTCTGCGTCCTAAGAGGCATTGGCCCTCACCTGTGTGAAGAGCTGATTGCTCCAGATAGAGACCCACCTTCTTGGCCTTAAACTTAGAATCTGTATCTGATGATACCATGACCAGGCTGGGTCAGGCAGGCTCCCTGCCAATGGCCTCTTTGTCATTACTGATATGGACAATGGCAACATTGTTAGGCATTCCCACTGCGCGCTGCCTAAGGCCCAGAGACGAGTGAGACTTACCTTTGCCTTTAAATGACTTACCCCCTAATCGGGGAGGAAGATAAAGAAGTAAGGAGAGAACATAATTATCATGAGGCACAATTGAAAGCTGTGCAATGGTTACTATTGTAATTATCTCAGATGTTTTGCATTTCTTCAGAATTTCAGAGAATTTCAGAAATATTTCTCCCATGGAGCTAGTCTATTGGTATGGTTTTGCATGGATGGGAAAAGAGATAAGAGACAAAAACCAAATTTCCATACAATGAGAGTATATACCTTTAAACCCAAGATTCTTAAAGTTAAACCATTTGGGGAATTAGCTCCTAAAACATATTCCTTCCTTGCCTGGCTCCTTAGATCAGTGGACCGAGCACAACTTAGGCTTCCTTGATGTCTCCTTGTTGCCAGCACTGTGCTTTTCCTGGGTGCTCACACAGCAGAGCACTCAGGGCTCATGGAGGTCAGCGAAGCTGGCTCCCTTGTCCCTGGCTCCAACAGTCCTCAGGGGCTCAGCTTTAAGCTTTCTATTGTGACCTCACGTTTATTGAGTCAGGAAAGTTTAATATTTAGTTTAATGTCATGCAATATTCTCAGCTGCAACTCGGAGCAAGGTTCAAGGAGTTTGGCATGGCCATGAGCTGTCCTTGGTCAAGAGCAGAGTAATTGGACTTCAGCCATTAGTAAATCATCACGTTGCAATGATATGCACGTTAAAGCTATCATCAAAGGGGATCTAGATTCAGAGGAAAATATCAGGTAGGGACAAAACACTTGGAAAGAGCCACAGGAAGCCCATGTGATGCCAAGAGGCTGGCTTGTCGTTCCTACTCACCGGCCCCAACTGCACACGAGCTCTATGCAGCCCACCCACCTGCAGGGCGGTCCCCCAAGTCACACGGCTCTTTCCCTTCCTGCCCGTAATTCTGCTACCCGGAAGACATTGACTCTTCACTCTGTGTTCCTGCTGCCTATGTAACTGAACCAGGGAACAACCAGATGAAAAAGGGCTTTCTTATCAATGAAATAGGAAATGTCTTAGTAGTCAAAATTCCGTCGTGTAGGAAAAGCAGTGCTGTTTTCCTTGTAATTCGTGCCTTGTTTGTTCTAAAAGAAAAATACAATATTCGAAACTAGAATATCAAATATGACAATCTCTAGCATTCATTTCCACATGTATTCATTAGGGATCTATTCTGTGCCCAGAACTGGGGACGACCAAACAAGACTGTCTGCCTTTGGGATACTGACAAACACGGAAACCAGCAACTACAGTTCAGGTGTGGAAACGGAGCTGGGAAAGCACAGAGAACAGAATAACCAAATGGAGAAAGTACTAAGCAGGGCCAGCTTACCTAAGGAAGTGGGGGGGGGGGGGGAATTTAAAGAAAGAAAATGGGCTGTAGGTTTTGGTTTCATAAGATGCAGAAAGGTGGCAGAAAGAGGGAAGGACAATTTGACAAATGTGACAAATGAGCAAAGCACAGCGGGGCCCACTCCCCACAAATGTGAGGAAAGCCTAAGGTTTATGGGGTGGGGGTTAGGACTGAGTGGCAGGGGAGAGAGGCTGGGGTGAAATTGAACGCCATGACAAGAACTTTCGGGAGACATCCAGTATTTTAAATTAGGAGAATGACAAGGCAATTTTTAATTTTTTTTTTAATTGAGAAAGAAAGAAAGAAAGCAATGTGGAAAAGGGCCTGAATGGAAGAAACTTGAAATGAGGGGACTGATTAAGAGTTCATTGAAAGAGTTCGAGCCAGGGGTTTGGAGGTCCTGCTATGCAGTGATGTCAGGAAGGCAGGCGTGGGAATGGATTCCCAAGAGAGGAAAAGGAAAGGTAGATTGGCTGCATTTGGCTCAGAAGTGAAAGAGAAGGCAGATTTTAGGATCGCCTCTGTCTCCTAGTGTTAGAGACTCAATGGGCTATAGAACAAGTCTGAGAGGGAAAATGGTGAGTTGGGCATTGTGGGAAAGGTACTTTGCACTGCCCGTGGGACATATGGGCTGCCAGGTCTAATCGTGGGCCTGGCCCGGGACCAGGGAAAGTGAGAACGGGAGCTCAGGAAGAGGGCCCTGCTTGGACACTGCAAAGCTTTGGGGCGAGTTTAGCAATCACGTTTTCCCAGACCTGAGTCTCCCAAGGGAGGGTGACACAAACCAGGGGCAGCCAGGGCTGCCTCAAGAAATCCTGGTCACAGGGCTACATCCTAAGTGAGCAAGCAAACGGCTAAGACCCCAGGGGGGCAGCGCGGCCCAGGGGGCGAAGGAGACCACAGACTGCTCACCGCTGTCCCCTCCGCCCAGCAATGCTCCGGCGACAATGACCCCAACACTGGCCTCTAGAACGTCTGCCTTCACGCCGCCACACCTCTGGGAAGGTGGATGCTGTGCGTGGGGTGGAAGTGCAGACACATTTCCCATGCCCTGTGGTGGCTCCTGCAGCCCGGTGCTGGGTCCCAGCTAAGGGTTTTGGCTCCTGTTACTCAAATGGGCTGGAGAGACGTAACGTCCTTGGACGAAAAAAATGTCCTCCTTTCTCTGGTTCAGCCAGGTTTGGTTTTGTTTTTATCACATTTTAAAATCTTCATTAAGGGTGGGCCATGGTGGCTCAGCAGGCAGAGTTCTCGCCTGCCATGCCAGAGACCCGCGTTCGATTCCTGGTGCCTGCCCATGCAAAAAAAAAAAATCTTCATTAAAAAAAAATCTTTAATTACTGAAAGAAAAAAAGCAAGTTCTATATTCTTGCCATTCTCCTTTTGGCTTGGGTTTTGGATTTTAAAGCACAGTCTAGCTGTCAGTGGCCACTCTCTCAGAAGGACCAGGAGGCAGGGCAGGGTACTCACCCATCTGCAGCCACATGTCCCAGGAACCTGCTCTCAGGGGGACCTGGGTGGATGCGTCATCTGTCTCGTCTAAGGACGGAGGTGCAACATAGGAAAACCGGAGGGCAGAGCCCAGCTGCATTCACCCCGCCAGCCCTCTCTGAACACCAAGCCCCTGAAAGCTTCATCAGCAGAGAGAGAGAGAGAGAGAGAGAGAGAGAGAGAGAGAGAGAGAGAGACAGGTTTTACAGTGGTGGAAAACGCTCACCGCCTTTTTGTTTTGTTTCCATGTCAAGTCAATCTCAGCACTCATCGGGCTTCTTGAGGCAGGGTATTAATTTTCACCAAATGAAAATGTCAGAACTGCGATGGGCAAGTGCATATGTTTAAGAGAAACAGCCACCAGTGTAGAAGGGAAATTAGCATTCTAAGCAGGACCTGGAAAGGCTGATTCTGGAGTTCATTCTGAGGAGGTAATGACTAGGAAAATGACAAAGAAAACTGTTACTGACCATTAGCGAGCAATCACTCCGTCATATTACCAAGATAATTTAGATAAATGCGGGGTTTCGTGGTCTCCGGGGAGACGGCTGCTGACGTCTTTGATAATGGCACCCCACTTAAGGGATGCTTTTGACAAATGTATTTTTTCATCAGGCAGATGTAGAATAGTCTTGTCCATGCCCGCCTGTTGGATGTCGTAATAGCTCTTTTGAGAAGTTGGTGAAAAAAAACCTGTCAATTTCCTGTGTTCAGTGCCCAGGGATACACACCCGAAGGCTTTTCAGTGACTGTGTCACTGTTTGGAAACAGAAAGTATTTAATAAATGAATGCCGGGTGCACCATATTTTTGTGCAATTGACTTCCATTATTTTAGCAGCTGCTAATTATGCACTGTTGATATTTGGAGGCCAGCAACAGATTTGTCTGTTCCATCTGGGTAATCTGGCTTTTCTAGAATGGACTTCCCCCCAGGCTACCTTCGGTAGGACTTTGGCTGCCGCATTTTAAAGGCAAGGCAAATCCAGGCAGAATGAACAAGCGAGTAGCACGTTTCAAGGGAGAAGACGAAATGGAAGTTGTGTCCTTTGTAAAACGCTGCTTTGTCTTTGATGTCACACCCTACAGCCTGGCACCATTCATGACATCCTGTGCCAGGGACCAAATAGGAACTACTCTGTCCACCTTTGGAGTGACCGAGAGATGTGCAAATACTGAGAATATTTTATCTTGGAAAAAAAAAACATTGAGCAGAAATGGCTACAGCGTGTATTTAATCCATTTAGCGGTTCCGGGGGGCGGCAGCGGTGGAACCCAGCATTTGTAGTGGAACCAAGTAGGGGAAGGCAGAGCAGCTGAGAGTTTGGGCTTTGAAGCCAGACTGTGGGGGCTCAGAGACAGCTACTGCAATTCATTAGCTGGAAGAATCGGAGAACCATCCGTATTTTCTAAAATGCGGCTACCTCAAATGTAAAAAGGAGTAAATATAGTGTTTGTTTTTTAGGATTATTGTGAGAATGACCAAAGATAATGCATATGCAGCTCTGATCATAACAGTAGGAAGACCCATGATTAAAAAGATGCAAAACCCAGTTTGAAATAAACAAAAATGGCTTTACTTATTGTGATGCATTGTCCTGGGGGATGACTGGCAGGCTTCTGAGCTACAAAAGGATGTCCATTTGCGAGCTTGCCTTTGCTTTATCAAATATCCTACTTTTTAATTTATTCTGCCACATGCAGCATATGCATTTGTTCCAGATATATAATGGGCGTTTATTTTTTATTCTAATGCAGCTAATTAATAGAATGGCTTGCTCCGGTGAGTGGCTGCCTTGCTCCTGGACAGCGGAGCTGGGCTGGCACGTGGAGTTTGCTGTGGATGGGCCGGGGTAGGGGTGGGGGATGGGGATGGGGAGATGTGGCGGTTGGGGGCACCTGCTGAGTGCTTAGGTGCATCTGCCCAGCACAGATGCCGGCTCAGTCCCGCCCAAGAGGTCATTTCCCGAGACTCCGAAATCCCTACTCTTAGAAACTATAATCAAAATAAAATAGAGGGAATGCCCATAGTCCTACATGATACCGATGGTAGTTTCATTTAAGAGTGGAAATATTCTGAAATTTCTAACTACATCGTTCTGTTCAGATGTGCTTTCTAATGATGTATTTTGAGGAGTTCAGACATATTTTTGAAATTGAATTCTTTTTCTTCCCTAACCACTTTGCTGATTTAAGTTCAATAACGCTAAACCCGGGAACTTTTTGTTCGTTTTTTTTTAAAATGCTGATTCCTGGGGCCCCTCCCAGGCCTCTTCCATCAGAGTCCATGAGGGTGGGGCGTGAAGTGTGGCAGCCCGTCAGAGATAATATATAATACACCACGAGGGCTGAGAACCAGGGATATAATGAATGAGGATGTTCAACTTCATAAGGGCCAGAAATTAAATTTTATGAAAACAATTAACATGCAATAACATAAATAACTATAAATGTATTCTCTACAGGGAGCAGGGCTGCCGAGAGGTGGTGGGGACGCGCAAGGAGGGAGAGAACACTCTTTTCAGCCCTTTAAACTTCAATCCCATTCAGCCGCAGCTGAACTCGGGACATGATGTGTGAGCAGGCCCTGTGCAGCGCGCCCTGGAAGCTTCTGGTGCCCGATTAGCTCCGAGCAGCTGAGTGGGAGGAACAAGCAGAAACGGTCACGCAGCGGCGCGTCCAGCTCAGAGGATGGGGGCCGCGCGTGGCTTCGGCTGCTACCCCGGGTGCGAGGCGAGGCGGCCACTTGCGCGGAAGCAGGGGAGCTTTTCTATAAGAGGAGGTAATGGGGCCAGGCTGCTGTTAGGGGAGCGACATCCAATGTCTTTCCTATTACGGGAGATTTGTGAGATACTGGTAAGACTTGCCTGTGGCAGGTTCCTGTCTCCCCTACTGAAAGCCCCTTTAACTCCTGCTCCCCTTTAATGAGGCCCAGGGTGAGACCCCCTAGTGTGTGGTAACTGGGAGCCCACTTAAAATATTAGGTCCTGAGGGGGTTCCCTCCCCCAGCCCCCTGGGGGGTTCTTGGTGACAGCCCAGTGTCCTTAGGCATCAATTCATTTCAGCCCTTTCAATTTCAGTTCCGTTCTGCCTTAAGCTAGCCTTGCTCACCACTCTCTCCATGTGGGCACTCTTTCCCCATGCTTTCCCAGCTCTGTTTCCATGCCGAGTGCAGCACGTCACACGCTGAATTATATTGCCGTTCTAGTCTGTCAGCTCCTCCAGGGCACCCACCTGCATCCCCATACCTGGAATATAACGGACCCGAATGGACACAGGTGTTCTCAGCCCTGCAGGAGGCTTGTCTTATATTGGGGCCCTGACACCCCTTCCAGGTCTCCTCAAAGCCGAGCCAGTGCCTTCTGCTTTCATTTCCCATTCCATTATCTGAATCGTTCGCATCGGCCCTGAGCAGTGGCACCCCACACTGATGAATTTGGGGGAAACCACAGGTACAATGCACTGTTGCTAATTCAGAGTGATGGGAAAATCAGGTGCCTGGATGGTCTCATCCTGGCTGGTGATGGTGGGGAGGTAGAGAAGCTTCAAAGTCTGGAGAATGAGATTCCACAGGATAAAGATGCATAAGTCATATAACATTTACTGTAGGAAGGAAACCTGGTGCTACTGCATGCATTGACCCAGGTTTGGGAAAGTGAGACCTGGAGAGGTGAAATAACCTCAGCAGGCCCAAGGTGGGTGAGTTGGGGTCAGCTCAGCTTCCTGGAGCTTTGCCCTGACTTCTTTCTACAGAATCCTGAGAGCCCTTTTTTAACGTATGCTGTGTTTATCATGCATGGGAGAGCTCTCAGCTTGAGTCTGGGCCACATTCCTTGCTGAGACACAGACATATCTATGAAGGCCCCATGGCCTGAACCAGCCAGGGATTTCTTTGCAGGAAGAACCAAGAATTTCACAAAATAACTCACCCTAAGGGAGGAGTGAATTAAGGCTCTGTTGTAAGGCTAAGAAGAATTGTCTTATGTTCAAAGAAAAAAATGAATTTGCTGTCGGTGAACATCTTTCAGCTTGCACCTGAGTCCTAGAGAAGCAACGGTATTCACTGAAGAATTTATGGAGGAGCAGAAATCAGGGAACTGATGTTCCCCAGGTGTCACCAGCAGGGTGCAAGTCCAGAGGCCACCAGCAGATGGCAGCATTGCCCACTCCCCGCACCAAGTCTGGCAGTTGTGCAGTGCGCAACCTGTGCAGCCACGTGCAGTGTCTGCCCCTGGAGTATGAGATTCTACTCACTGGTGGACTAGGAGACAGGCTGAGGGAGCAAAAAGGATTTGGAAAGGATTCGGAACCAGAAAAATAATGAGGAAATCTCAAGTTTTTTCAACTTGCTGAGCTACAGTTTGGTCATCTGTGGAATGGATGGATTGAAATGGATGTAATGGCTGAGCCCATGGAACCAGCTTTTTGGGTATTGTTTGAGAACGACTTTGACCGCTCTGTGAGCACTCAGGAAGAGTCCTCCTGGAGAGACAGCATTTGCGTGTAAACCGCATCACATGTGAGACGGCGTGTGACCTCCCATAGAGTTCTGCACACTGTCTGGTCCTGCCTGTCCCCGGCTTGGAGAGAAGGGACTCAGGCAGGAGGTGGGCACCACGGGGCAGTGAGGCGGAGAAGGCTGCTCCCAGGTCGGGAAGCAGGCTTGTGCACTGACCGCAGTCAGCCTGGGTGCAGTGGAGCACTGGAAACGGAGACCTTTGTGGCCGCTTCAGTGCCAGTGGTCATCGCCCTTTGTGAAAAAGAATTACATTCCTGGTTACGCCTCTTAGGATATGTTACAAGTTGGGGTGTTGAGCTGTGTCCCCCAAAAGGATGTTCAAGTTCCAAGCCACAGGCCTGTGACTGTGACTTCTTAGGAGATCAGGCCATTTCAGACGGAATTGGTTAAGTGCAAACAAGGCCATACTGCAGCTGGGTGAGACCTTATCCACCGTGACCTTAATCCACTTAGTCCCTAAAAAAGGAGGAAAAGTAAAGACCTGGGTAGGGAGGCACCACATGACGATGGAGGCAGAGACGGAAGTGATGCAGCTACAAGCCAAGGGGGGCTGAGGATGGCGGCCACCTCCAGGGGCTGGAGGAGTGAGGAAGGTCCTCGCCTGCAGGTTTCAGGGGGAGCATGGCCCCCCAACACCTCGATTTGGGGCTCCTGCCCTCTAGAACTGTGACACCATAAATTTCTTTTGTTTTAAGCTACCCAGTTTGTGGTGCTTTGTTACAGCAGCTCTAGGACACTAAGCTGAAAAAAAAAAAGGGGGGGTACTGTGAGTCTTTTCAAACATTCAAAAGAGTTTTGCTGTCATTTAAACTGTTCTAGAAGTTAGAATGATGAAAAGCTCCCACATTTTTTTATGGAGTCATATCCAAATTAGACAAAGGTGATACAAAAAGGAAAGCTAAAAACCATCTTGTTCATGAATAAATATCAGTAAGAAAAGCTTAAATAAAATAATATTAAATAGAATTTAACAGTAGATTAAAATAATTTTGTATCCCAGGATGAATAGGGTTTTAGCGTACAACGCAGCTCTAACTCAGGACCCAGATGCACTGACACCTAAGAACGTGTAATCCTGTGCAAGTTTCAGGTGTGGTCCCGCTTCCTTATCTGTGCAAGATGGAAAACTACAGCACCCACACCATAGGTTGCTGTGCAGATTAAATTAGTTAGTATAGATGCATAGAGTAGGACCTGAGCACATTAAGTTAGTGTTTAGCGTTGTTATTTTTCTAAGAATACAAGGTATGGGTACAAGGTATTATATATATATTACATATGTAATATACTGCAAGTAAATATATAGTGTTTATTTCCAAATGCTTTTCATTGTCTGATAATCTTCCCCTTTTACTTGTAGTATATTATATACACTATATATATACTTGTATATTATATATGTAGTGTATTAAGATATTTTTGTACATTAAATGATCCTAGCATTCTGAGAATAAATCGGTTATGTTCTCCTACTATTGAAATATACTGGTGGATAGTTTTACTTGGGAATGTTTGCAATTATACTAATATTGTATGATTGAACTTTCCTGCTTTTGTGCTGTCCACATCAGATTTGATAGAATCATGAATTAGATATCCTCTCTCTCTCTTTCCATGCTCTCAATCATCTTACATAGCAAAACCGTTCATTGTTCTTTGAAGTAGTTTAGGAATGCACTGGTAAAATTATATGAAGCCAAATCCTTTGTGAAGATATTTTTTACAACATTTTAAATTTCTTCCTTTATCATTAATTTATTTAAGCTTAATATTTCTTGAGTTAATGTTGGCACTTTATATTTTTTAGGCAGTTTTCAACAATGATATTTGTTATAAGCATTCCATTGATGTTATTTCATCTTGGCTCCATATTTGCTATATTATGGGTACTCTCTTTGATAGCATAGACATGTCTAGCACAAACAACTCCAACTAAAAACAACAAAAATCTCTGATTTTTATGTTATTTTTTTCTATTTACTGACTTCTGCTTTTATCACTTTTTTCCAATTTCCTTATGTTTTTTTTTTTTTTTTTTTTTAAAGAGAGAGGAAGGAAGGGAAGGAAAGACAGAGAGAAGGAAGGAAGGATGGAAGGAAGGAAGGGAGGAAGAAAGGGAAACATTTTCTTGTTTTATTATATTTTGTTTGTTTGTTTGTTTTTTACATGGGCTGGGGCCGGGAATCGAACCGAGGTCCTCCGGCATGGCAGGCAAGCACTCTTGCCCGCTGAGCCACCGCGGCCCGCCATTATGTTTTTGGCATAATTTTTTAATATATATATATATATTTTTAGTTTTTTGTATGGGCAAGCACTGGGAATTGAGCCCAGGTCTCTGCCACGGCAGGCAAAAACTCTCCCTGCTGAGCCACCATGGCCCACCCTTTGGTCTTATTTTTATAGTTTTTTTTTCTTTTAAATGTTTCATTTGGTTTTTAATTCTTTCTTATTTCATTGGGTAAAACGTTTAGCCAATGTTTTGGCTAAATGTACTAAGAATTTGCCTGTAAGTACAGCTTTAGCACCATGAGAGGTATTTGTTTTTTAGTGTTCGCATTGTCATTTTCTTTCTTTCTTTCGTTGGAACTATTGAGAAATATTGTCATTTCCTTTATACCTGACAGTTATATTTAGTTTTTTTTATTTTTATTTTTACCCTTGGGTGATGTAGCAAGCGTTTAGTCTTGTTTTATCCCAAGTGATCAAACCATATTGACAACTATGACTGTTAAAAACTAGGACTGAAATTTGACCTAGAGTAAAGATGGGGCAATCATTTTGTCCATTTTTCAGTGGGTGAATAAGTGGAAGAAGCAGTTTTACATAATTCCCAAGGAATGGGACCTAGAAATCTATATCTCAAAAAAATCTACAAGTTTTTCTGATGTACTGAAACCACAGACTGATTTAGAGAAAAAACATTACAAAATCATACTACCGCTTAACTAAAGTTAACCAACAGATTAAACTCTGTCTCCTTTACCTCACCACTCTGCCATCTACACATCCACACCATACTAAAATTTAACAGTACACCACAGGAACAAAATCAGATGATGACTTCCATTTACTGAGTGCTTATTCTTGACTTTGTAGAATTCAAGTAACTCAAATAACAACGTAAAGTTAGGAGATGGCAGAGCTGGGTTAAAATCCAGATTAAGTTGACTCTTACCAATGCTCTAATACTTGGAAGTATTTGGAAGCATCTCTTGAGCTCTGATTCGGATTCTATTGTTTTCTCTCTGCAGGGCGATGTCCAGTTGATGAAATGTCTACTCTTGTAAACATAAATGTTAACATCCATTGAACTGAATATTTTGTGCTTGCTATTTAGACTTCTACAACATGTGGGTTTAGGAAAGAGCAACCGACAAATCAGTCATTTGCATATTACAAACAGGTTAGGAAAAATGTATTTTTACCATGAAAATGGATGCACGCAAAAGATAATCTTTCAAAAAATTCTGCTTCATCATCTCTTTCAAGATGTTTTCTATATCTCTAGTTGCATTTCAATACAACCGTACTGTAATTTCGTATTTTCCATGACTTTTTTGCTTCTGATAATACAAATATTCTTAAATACATGTTATGTATCTAAGCACAATCATTTCTATTATGACTTCAACTGTAATAACCTGACCGCCAGTTAATATTAAATAAACACTTTCTTCCTCCATTTCCCACAAATACTACTTACCTCAAGGGTCACAATTAGCCACAGGAGTTACTAACTGGCCTCATGTTATACTTATTTTACAGAAAAGTCTTGCATAGAACAACTTATACCTGCATCTTCCAAAATACATCCTACAGATTTTACCAGTTGTGTTTTTTTCAAAGTAACTACTGATCATGACATGACATGACATGACATTAGAGGCCAACATAGTCTCCAGGCCTTGGAAAGTGGTGTAGGTTCTGCTGACACCACCATTTGTTGATATTTTCCCTGATCAGGGTTTAGCTTATATGTGCACCAAGCCTCTTGCAGATTTTCATTCCAGAAAGTCAACATCCAAGGGCGTATTTTAAATTAATCAAACCTGTTTCTGAGAGATAAGCTAAATTAGTTCTTTTAAAGGAGAATGTGAAATGCAAACTTATGTATTCATCATTATATTTAGCTTCACGAAATAGCTTATATAACACCAAAGTGGATTTAAGTGATGACTAACACCCAATTTCAGGTTTGACGCTGATATAAAATCTCTTAAAGGAATATGCCGCCACAGTTTTCTGTAGTCATGGGTTGCATTCAATATGTTTTAGATTATTTTATGCATTTGCCTCATAATTAAAATTATGGGAATGGAATTAAGTCAAGCCAATAAATATTTATTAAGTATCCTTATCTACTATGCATTTAGAAAAGGCAATCAGTCTACCCAGAGAGTTTACTGTCTTACGAGAGAGGAATGACTGCGACACATGGAAATAGTTATAGATAAATAAAATTATATGCAAAAGATTATAAATGTATGGCTTCCAAATGTGTGATATGCCCTTCCAATCTGCTCCCCCTGGTTAGTCATAGCCCCAAGCCTGCATTTCCCCACCTTAATGCAGCTTACAGAGGTCTTGGACTAAGACACACTGTCTTTACCAAATGGAAATTTGCATCCTCCTTCCATTGGGGATAAAAGATTAGCACATAAGCCTTAAGCAGCCTGTAAAAAAGAGCTTGGAGAAAACCAAGAGGGTATCTGCAGCCATTCCAATTGGCAGCAAATTCCCCTCTGCAAATTCCCTCACTTCTTTAAATATCCATAGATGTCTTAACCACTGGGAATGTGAGGATTTCTAGACTGTACCTTCCTTGAATGAAAATTATTTCAATGTGGTAGTCCAAACCAAAGCAATTGGCACACACTGGGTAGAGATCAACATTCTTTGTTTGCTTGATGAAAAATGGATGGATGACTGATAGTGTCTTCTTTATAATAGTGTCAAAATCCAAGGTTAATTAGCACAGTCTGAGTTTAGAAAGGTGTCTATTGATTCTTCTAAATAAACAAAAGCCTGTATTTAAAAAAATCTATAAAAGTTATTCCTAATGTTTGCCTTTAGTAGAAAGCTGTAGCTTGCATGAACAAATTGTTAAATACCAGAGCCATGACATCGGAATACTGCTATTTTCTTTTTATTTCAGTGTACAAATATGAGAACTATGACTTTTTTGCAAATGTAATAATAAGATTCTTCCAAATGATGAAAAACCATCCCCTAATTTAAATGAAGAAAGGTTTGGTTCTGGCCTCACTCCCTGGTTTTCAACCAATGTTATTGCTGTTGAAGTTTTCATTTCCAGAGCTGCAGTCATTCATCCCTTGATTTTATGGTTGGCGATTAAATAGATGTCCTCATAAAACAAACTGTTGAATTGCCACTGGTCGATTTCAACATCCTTCCCCTTGAATAGTAACAGTAATCACCAATGAGGGAGCCCAGCTTGAACCCCTAAAAGATGGACATGACTCTCCAGGGTCTGAAATGAGAATAACTTCTAGTTTATCGAGCATAATTAAAAGACCTGGGAGTGGTTGCAGGTGCATATCGATTCCCAATGCAGTGAGGTGAGTGTAAATAATTCCTCCTTTTATATGGAATACGTCAAAAGCTCATTTTTCTGTAGCTGTATGAGCTCCCATTCTATAGCTGGAATGGCCCTCATGCAAACCCCGTGGAGGCACCGGGTGACCCCAGTATCCATTGGCAAAAATTATAGGCAATCGCCCACCTGGAAGCCTGGACACTCTGAAAGGGTGTCGTTATGGAAATTATTTCCGAAGAGGTTGCTATGGTTTCTGTGCTGCACTTTCTCCTCTCTCTATAGCTGGATGATTTTAGTTAATCAATGGCAAGCTACAGTGTAATCATTTTCTCTTCAGAGAACAGAAGGAACAAGAATAAGCTGGAGTCTTTTGAACAATGTCACTGCTGACAGTTATTTTTTCGACTACAAAAGAAAGACAGTGTTCTTATTCTAAATACAGAGCAGAAAAGGAAGGCTGGGAGAAAATTGCAATCACTTTCTCATCCAGGTGGAAAATGCAACGTGAAGGCCAGCCTTTGGAGAAGCACAGGGAAGCTGTTCGCCCAAATGATCTTCCTAGGATACATTTTATTGGAATGTTTGTCCAGGAGGGCAGAAGAAAGAAATAGCCCCTGCCCTCAAAGGATTTTCTTATTGCTTCTTCAGAGTGTTGGGGCATCAAGATATCTTACCTTAAAATTCTCCAACCCTGAGAATTGTCCAGAAGCCATAATGAGGGCTTATTACTGTCCTACTATATTCAATTGCTGCTTCAGGTTACTGCAAAGTCTATGGGCATCCTCTAGTACACAGAATTTCAAGTTCAGACAAAATATGAGAAAGAATCCTTTTCGGGGAAACAGAAGTGTGAAGACTCAATACAAGTAAAATCACAAAAGAAGTATATGGATCATTCAGGAAGTGGAATATTCGAGAAATTGCACCAATCTTCTTTTTCAGTCCCAAGAGCTGACGTGGCGTAATTTAGGTATGCCACACTCATCAGATGGCTGGTGTGTTTAGCAAATTCAAAATTATCAGCATTGAGGACCAACTGGATGCAACTTTAGCCAACTCCGTGCAGTCCATTCCACATCCTTAGGGTTCAGGCGAAGGAGCAGCACATGCCAAGTTGAATGAAGCAGGGGTCTTCTCGGAAGAAGTTGGGGATTTCTGTATTGGAGCATGGAAGGGGAGGAGCCACGGGAAATACAAAGAAGGAGGACGAGGCTGGTGTGTTGAACTTTGGTTTGGTATCAAGAAAATATGAGCCTTGATTGATCAAGGAAATCTTCTAATTGTAAAAAAAGGTAGAAACATAAAATTCAGTAAATCTCCTTTGTAAATTTTTAAAGAAGTGAAGGCCAGGGTTCTGTGACTTTATATAGACAAATGCCAACACTCTCAACTGTTTTGATTTGAAAGCATGTGTCTAATTCATTCTGTATGACTTTAGCTTATTTTTGAAAATGGGCCCACTTTCCATTAGACATGGGTCTTTCTAACAGGGCTGTTCCTTGCTGGTGTGAAGTGAAATTCTGAACCTTAGTATACTCTCACATACATAAGAGGAAAAAAATCCACTTCCAAGTTTGAAAAGGTGCTGTAGATTTAGCACAAATGTTATTTTTTTCTTTAATTATAAATTTCTAAAATATAAAGATAGTTTTCAAATTTGAGATTTCTGTCAAATATCCAAAGTGTTTTATGGAAACTAACTTCTCATTTATTTCTGGTGCTATCATAAATTGCAACTTTACTATTTACTTCTGGATGAATTTTAGGTACATTGATATAGACGTAACTATGATATTTGAATTCCAAGGTATCACTCTATTGGAATGTTATTTTGGAGATGCTGGGGAAAAGTACAGCATAGATTATACATCTGTGCTGATTATGGTGGTCATTTATTATCTGGGACATAATTGTGGCTGTAATTCATATTCATGCATTTTGATTTTGCTGCTTTTAGGTTACAATGGTCCCTATAATTGAATAGTATGGAGAATGATTAGATACCTTCTACTAAGCCTTAACAATTTGGGAAGAATGGTCCACAAACTCTCTCCCAACCTATGTATATTGGCATAAAATGGTTAGTTGTTAAATAAGTGAATGACAAAGTTCCTAAAGGCAAAGGAAAAATCTTCTGAAATTAATTACAAAAAGCAAATAAAAAGAAGTTTATATTGGCATGTGAAAGGACCCAGCTTTATCCCTGGGCATACAGTTTGTGTTTGTAAATGCTAGCTTCCTTTTTATGACTTTTATTACTAAAATTAGAACTTCATTATAGTGTACTTTATTTCAATTGGATTTTATTTTTAATATCTAAGGCCATGTCTGAATTCCAGTATTAAATATTTCTTGATCTTCAGTAGACCCACATCATAAAGTCTTATGTGATCAAGCAAGGTAATATGCACAAAAGACTCAGTTTGGTAGCTGGCATATATTACAGGTTTAATAAGAGATAGATACTGTTACTTCAGGCAGGTACATGAATCTGTTAGGAATGGAGCCTGCCCTCGGCTATAGTGTTATCGTTGCATCCCTAAGCCTACAACACTTAGTTTTAGATTTGGCAATATGGTTCGTAATGTCTTTGTTTGTATCCCTGATTTATATGATAAAATGGATTTTCCACCTCTTGTCATGTCATGCAGGCTGAGAACACATCGGGCTTGCAGAGTGAGTTTTTGTCCACTATGGTTGACTGATTTGGGGACCAATTCAACACAACTCTTCCGAGTGAGATTTTCCTTGAGAGTGTACAGAGTTCTTTAGAGAACATGCAACCTATTCAATTTGAGGTCTCTACTCTTTTTTTCTTTTTTAGCACTTTTGATTAAAGCCTATGGTGCACAATATGCACCATAATGTCAAGTTCAACCATGAACTATACATCTGAGATTCTTTTCCTATGGTAAAGTTAGCTGCATGTGCTCTTTTCAAGTGCATATGCCTTGGAAATGCTGCTTATCCATATAGACTTTCTCAAAGGAGTATGAGATGGTGAATATTTTTCATGCTCCTGTTTGAGATGTTTCTGTGATATCTTTGAGACTATTTTTATTGATATTGATGGCTTTTGTCTATTTATGAAGACAAAGGTCCAATTATTGTAGAATGTTTGGAAAATATAGAAAAATGTTTTAAATGAACATTAAAATTCCCTACAATGCCACACCTCAGAAATCATTACAATTAGCACATGGTATATTTTCTTTAAAATTTTATACACTCACATATATATATATATGTATATATATATATATATATATATATATATCCATACACAGACACAAAAGTACAATGAAGTATCACAATGTATAGGATTGTTTATCTTCTTTCTCACCTGTTTAGTAAGTTGAGCAGTTACACATATTAAATATTCTTCTAAGATGTATTTCTAATGGCTACAGAATATCATTCCTTAATAAAAATTATAGGAAGTGTATTAAAGGATCAAAAGTAAGAACATTTTGAAGACTCTTGTTACATCTTGCTGAATTCATTGCCAGGGATATTGTAGCAATTTGCACTCCCTCCAACAGTTTGTGGTGACCCCTGGAGACCTCACCATGTCTCCACCAGCACCAAATAGTACTGTGTAAGCATTCTTCCAGTTTGGTATTTGAAAAATGACATCTAACTGGCATTTAAGGTTCCATTTCTTAGATTATCGGTGCAGTTGACAGTCTTTTCGATTTCGTTCATAGCTTGCATATTTTTTTCCTTTGTGAATTGTTTGATTATAAGCATTGTTCATTTTTGGCATTTATTTGTCTAACTATAGGCAAATATACAGTAAGGATATTAATCCTTGGTTTGTCCTAGTTGCTGCAACTATTTTATTCTTATTTGACATTTTTAATTGTTTTTGGGAATTTTGATGTGCACGATTTTACTTTTGTTAGCTTTAATAAACTTTTCCCTTGTGATTCTATTAATTGGTTTATGCTTCGAAGTTTCTTCCCACACCAATTTCTAAAAGAGTTGGAGTCATACCATTTCATTTTCTATTTATCTCTTGAATAGTCTGGATTTATTTTTGTATAAGATGTGAAGAAAGTATCTAATTTATTGGCCAGTCAGTTCACCAGTTGTCTTGACAGCATTTATTGACTGTTCCTTTCTTCATTCACTGACTGATTCATGCTATCACCTTTATCACACTACTGTTTATATACTAAAGATTCTTTCTAGATTAAATATTATGTCATACAGATCTACCTGTTCATTTAACGAGCATTTCTGAGGGTCCACGGCACCCCAGGTACTATTTCGTGCAATGAGGATAAAGCAGTGAGTAACACACAGGAAAATCCCTCCCTTATGAGACTTTCCTCTGGTGCGGGGTAGGGAGGAGATGAACAAATGCAAGGTGGATGAGTACAACGTCTATTCTGTTGGACGGTGATGAGGCCCGTGAAGGAAAGAAGAGGAGGGTAGGGAGTGCGCGTGGAGGAGGTTGTTTGCTGTTTTCATAATCTGCAAGGAGCTGCCCCAAAGGCGCCCGGCATCAGGGCGGCGAGCCGAGGGCGCAGGGCAGGAGCGGGGCGGAGCGCACCAGGGAACTGGTGCGGGCCTTTCCGGCTCCCGCGTGCGGGGTCTCACGCCCATGGCACCGCCCCCTGCAAGCCGCATCCAACGCTGGCCTTGATGTGTCCACCCAAGGTGGCTCCTGACTCACAGCAAAACCTCCTTCTGGGAGAAGCGTCAGGAGCTCCAGCTCCTGAGGCTCAGGGAAGCCCTCAGATCTCAGAGCTGAGACCCTCCCGAGCGGCGGGACCAGCCTGTCCTCCTGACGGCCCCTGATGAAGCCCTGAGTGGCCCTGGCTGGCCCTCTCACCTCCGCTGCCTGCTCCTCTCCCTTGCTGCTGTGGGTGAAACCTCTGCAGCTGCCTCTTCAGAAGGAAGCATTGTCTATCACCTTTGATGACTAAGGGGCAGGAGAAGATAATGCCCAGCCTTCTCCAAGGAGAGAACAAATAGGTGTCCAACTGGGAGGCGCAGTGGGGAGAAAATCTGAAAAGTAGGAGAATGCTTTCATCTGAGCTGTTCTTTCAAGATACGTAGGAATCTGGGCCGTACAAATTCCCTATGGAAGGCCTGTGGGTAAGGGACCACTTGGGACAAGTCCCTCCCTGATGAGCAGTCCTTCATAGGAGAGGAGGCTGGAGGACCTGGAAGGCTCTCACTGAACATCGCCCCTGCCTCAGAAACCCCAATGTTCTTATCAGGCTTTGACCAAGAGTAATAAAATACTGCTAACTAGTTCATGTAAAAATGTTCATAGCCACAACACTTATGTAGATTT
Source organism: Tamandua tetradactyla (assembly GCF_023851605.1). Taxonomy (NCBI): domain Eukaryota; kingdom Metazoa; phylum Chordata; class Mammalia; order Pilosa; family Myrmecophagidae; genus Tamandua; species Tamandua tetradactyla. The sequence goes on along the minus strand of NC_135327.1, from coordinate 224,890,162 downwards.
AATGAATGGAGAATGAAAAAAAATAGTTTTTTTGGTTAAATTACTTTCCTCACAGTTACTTCAGTTTGTAGAAATTTTACTAATTCCAAGTATCCATATAAACTATATTTATATCCAGTTACCATGATGTACAACAACAAAGATGAATGATATTTAAAGTGTTTGTTGATTTGTGAGTTTAATTCGGTTTTCACATTTAACACACTGGTCTTAAATGGGAATCACGTTAACTCAGAGGGTTTTTCACATTATGATCTATAAGAAAACAGAACACTCTTTTAATCCTTAATATTCATGGCATTTCTCTCCTTCCTGCCCCTGAAAAATCTGGTCAATATGGAGTCAGTGGAGCACTTCTGAAACCCTAAGAAGAGTGTTTGGCAATACCTGAAGCTCTGACAGGAAATGGTGTCACAAGCTGTACACTAGCCTACGCAATATTGATTCCTTTTTTTGGAGCACTTGCTACCCCAACTTCAGTGGTAAGTTACCTATTTTCCTTCAAGTTCTGTAATTGTTCCTTCTGCAGGCTTCCTCCTTTGCTTCTAAACATCTTATCTTAGACCTCATCTCGTCTCATTTTCTACCAGTGCTGTCCAGTACAAATATAATGAGAACACAAGTGCAATTTTAAATTTTGTAGTAGCCATGCTAAAAAGGAGAAAAAAGAAACAAGAGAATTAATTTGGGTAATATAGTTTTGTAACCAGTAGATCCAAAAATGTTATCATGTCAATGTGAAATCAATATTAAAATTATTGGACTATTTTATTTTTATACATGCTACGTGTTTGAAATCTGGTGAGTATTTTACACTGACAGTACACCTCAATTTAGACTAACCCATATTTCAAGGGCTCAAGATAGCCACATGTGGTTGGCGGCTGTCGTGGTGGATAGTACAGGTGCATAAGCTTGTTCTGGGTGATCCCATCCTTCCCTTTAGACATATCTATTCATAACTGCCACATCTATGGCTTAAGCACAGACATTTCCTCTGAGCTCCAAACCCGCATATAGAATGGCCTACCAAACATGCCCTACAAACCCCTAGAATTAAATAAAATTAATGTAGGGATGATAGTCATTAGTTTGTTCAGTGCTATTTTGGTTCTCTTCTTTCTGGCACATGGTGAGATAGCACTTTCCTATCCTTTTGAAGTTAGTCTTAGATTTGTGACTATCTGTGCCTAAAGTCTGAACCACGATGCTGTGTGTCATTTCAAGATGAAAGCCTTTAAGGACCAGGGTTGGTTCACCATGTTTAATTCCCTCTGCAACAGACCAGAGGTGCATCTATGGGTGAAACCTGTGTTCTCTAGCTTCCCTCTGTGAGGACAGTATCCCAGCCTGCTAAAGATGAATATATACTGTGAGTGAGAAATAAAGTTCAGCTTGGAGTCGTTGAGAATTGAGTTGTTTGTTACTGCAGCATAAACTAAACTAATACTGACTAATACAATAAGCAATAGTGCATCCAGGCTTACTGACCTATGACTTCACTTTTGACAACTAAGCAATCACATGGAATGCAAGGAGACATGACAAGGGTTTATGGATGAAGTTCACACTCCCTGAGCCGATACTGTTGGATGGTATGCACCTGTTCTTGCCAGGAACTGTAATCCTGAAAACCTCATTTCCCTGTTTCTCTTACCAGCCAGTTTATGATTAGGCTCTGCCAATGGAAACTACTGACAGGAGGTTGAAAGGTAGGAGAAAAAGAAAGACCCTTTTGCTCCTGGCTCAAGCAGTGTAGTGGTGGCAGAAGATGAGTTTAGGAACTTTATGATATGCTTCAGAAAGAGGAATGATCCTGTGTGAAGGCTGGAAATGATAGAAGGAAAGAAAACGTACACATTTGGGTAAATATTAACAAGAAAAAATAATAATGTCTAATTTGTTCTTTAAAAACAAACAAACCAAAAAAATACAAAACACTTAAAAACAATAGTATATATATGTTGAAAGATGTTAAACATTGTAAAATCTTTGCACTCCTAAGAGAAAATTAAAGAGAATATTGATTCATTTTAGAGTTTATTAGGGTGCATGCTAAAATTTCACTCAAATAAGAGAAAAGTAGTTCACAATTTTTAAAGCAGTAGAGGGTAAAGACACAGAGTAAGCAAACTAACAATGAAATCACTAAAACCCAAAGAGATGGGTGTCAAGACCAGAAGAAAAAGAAGTGAATAGAAAAATCAGAAGAAATCAAAAGCACAAAATGAAATGGGAGAAATAAGTCTAAATATATTAATGTTACAAATTAATGACTTAGACTAAAACGATGATCATCAGGCTGGGTAAAAATAACCCAACTCTATGCTGTTTATAATAGACACCTCTGATACAAAAGGTATAACTGGAAAAATGATATAACTATAAAATACTAATAAAATATCTATAGATACTAATAAATCTCAGGTTGCCTTATTTTTATCATATAAAATAAAATTTAACACAAATACATTATAACAGATAAAGATGTTCACTACATAATGATAAATGGTTAAAGTCATCATAAAAGCTAAAATTTATAGATATATATGTAGATAATAAAATAACTTAAACATCTATAAGACAAAAAAACCAACAAAGAGAAACCACATAGTAGGAGATTACTAACACATCTCTCTTGGTAATTTATATGATAAGCCATCTAAAATTGAGTAAATATTTGGAATATTTGAGCATATAATTAACAGGCTTGAACCAACAGACATATATAGAACCTTCCACTCAACATCTGGAGTGCCCACCCACCAAAATTGTTCATGCATTCAGCCATTAAGCAACTTTCAATAAATTTAAAGAGTTGATAATATAAAAACCTTTTTTTATAAACACAAGATGATTAAGTTAGAATTCAGTAACAAATGTATAACTAGAAAAAAATCTACACATTTGAGAATTTAAAAATCCATGCACTTCTAAATAATTCATGAGCTACAAAATAAATCTTAACAAAAATAGAAAAAATATTTTAATTAAATGATAAAATGCTAAATAGCTCTTGGGAGGAAGCTAAAGTGAAATGTATAGACTTAAAATGCATGTATAGGAAAGAAGAATGTCTGAAATTACTTATCCAGGTATCCAATCAAAAAGTTAAATGAAGAGCAACAGATTAAACCCAAAGAAAGTAGAAAGACATAAGCAAGAGAAACAGGTGAAGAAATTAGCAAGAAGACAAAGTACAGCAGAGAGAATCAACAGAGTCAAATATTAATTCTTTGGAAAGACTGATAAGGCTAACAAAATTGTCTAAGAAATAACCACCTTCAACAATAAAACACACAGGTAGTATGAAGAAAGAAAGTTACGACTACTGAGGCATCAGAGATTTGGAGAAGAAAAAGAGTGAATATTCTCAACTTCGTGTCAAACTTAACTTAAAATCTAATCAAATGGATTGTTAACTAAAAAAAGAAATAAATTTTAAGAAAAATAGAAAATCCTTGCCTTAGGAAAACACAACACCCAGGCAATTTTTTTATAATGTGTTTACCAAATATTTAGGGCACAGTTTTTTCCTAGAACAGAAAAAAATGAATGCTCTTAGATTCACTTTGGGAAGCTGATATCCCACTTGGTGGTGTGCCAGAGCCAGCCATGCAGCCTGGGTGACATTAGTACACCTTAGTACACCTGGGGGCATCCCATGCCATCACTTTCAGTGTAAAATTGACCACAGCAGGAGTAGTTACACCTCAGATATCAGCAAATGCTAAAAATTAGAGCTTTTTATTATTCCCGCAGAATTGGTTGTTAGATGTCAACATGTTGCTGATTGCATTAATAGCAAAACCAAAAGGACGCGAGAAAGAAAATTATGGCCATCCTCAGCCATAATTATAGATGCCAACATCCTGAACTATACATTAGAAACTGTTAGCAGTTAGGACTTGAGTTCTATGAGAATTGGAAACCTTAGCAAATTAGAGGTTCAAACTCTAAGAGCTTTATTTTATTTTATTTTTATTCAAATAAAAAAGAGGCTAGAGTAAAGGACTTGCTGATAGTTTAAAGATTTCACAGCAAAGGGCTATGTGTTTTCTTCGCTTTGTCACAAGTTGACTATTTCAGCTCCTCCCATAATGTATAACATGAAAAGTGATAAATTTCAAAGTATAGTTTAATAAGTAGCTATAGGGCAAATTTCAAATTATACTACAGGTTACAGTTTCCACAATTTGGGGAACTTCCTTGTGGTTATTCTAATATACTAGAAACCAGATAGAAATATCCATATAATGATTCAGGAGTCATAATCATTTGTTACATTCTAACGTCTCTGCTTCAGCTCCTTCCTCTCATTTGATCATTCTCTCAATCTTCAAGAATATCTGGACAATGACCATTCTAACTTCTTCATGTTGAAAATGGATGTCAGCATTATGGAGTAGGAAGATGCAACTGGTTGATGTTTTGGGAGACACTGGTGCCTCTGGGTTTCAGACCTTTTCTGCCATAGGAACAATCTGGAGGATATAAGTTTCTGAAAAAGAAACTTGATAAGTAAAACTTATAGAGTCTTGGATAAAGCCCTAGGTTTTCTTTAGGATTTTCAGAAACACTGTTAGGGCTTAGCATACAATGGTAATTTGTAATATCTGGCTGAAGCTTGTGTAAGAGTAATCTTCAGAATGATTTCTGGACTCTATTTTAAATCTCTTGGCCATTGAGACCTATTTTGTTACATTTCTTTTCCCCCGTATGGTTCAAGAAGGCATTCTCAACCCATGGTGCCAAGGTCAGACTCATCCCTAGGAGTCATGTCCCACATTGCCAGGGAGACTTACATACCTGGAAGTATGTCCCATGTAAGAAGGAAGGTAATGAATTCATTTTCAGAGTTTGGCTTAGAGAGAGAGAGAGGCCACATCTGACCAACAAAGAGGTTCTTTGAGAGTGACTCTAAGTTGTGTTTATAAGTAGGCTTAGCTTATCATTACAGAAATAAGTTTCATTAGGGCCAGCCTCATGATTGAGGACTTGGCTTATTAAATTAGGAGTCCCCAGCGCTTGAGAGATTTTCAGGAATTTCCCAAGTAGGGAAGTTTATAGTTCCATATTTTTTCTCGAGTCCCTTGAGGGACTTTCCAAATTTTTTTTATTATCTGTCCAAAATACTCTGGAAAGCATCATGTTATTACATTAAGCTATACCAAATCATCAGATCTCATTCCCTATTCTAGATTCCAAGTCCTCACTCTCTATTTTAGACAATTGTCACTTCCCAGGAGAGAAAAATAACCGCTATACACAGCCCACAAAGGAGAAAACTCAAAACACCTCATAATCCTTATACCGCTTCCCCCAATTATTTACCCTAGGATTGATGTGATACTAGTAAGGTATTGCCTTTAAATATACTTTATAGCATGCAGTAAGTAACTTTTCCTATACACCCCTCTATTATTAACTGTTTGTACAAGGGTCATACATCGGAAGTAGTTCATGCAAGTGCTTATTTATATCTGTAGTGTTAATCAGTGAGATAAATGACGTTAGACAACCCCTTTCAATCATATTTACCTTCAATAGTCCTGCCATAATGTGATAATGCTAGGAGAGAACAAGGAGAAAGGAAAATGAAGGGAAAAGTGTGGTGCCTGAGTCCAAAAAAGCAGGGGCTTTTCCAGAAATTCCCAGCAGACCTCTATTTACATCTGATAGATAAACTCTATTTGAAAGGGAGATGCACTAACTCACTTTCAAGCCTCTCAAATAGACAAGTCAGAGAAAAGGATGGATTATATGTTAGTGCATTGGTATTCAATATCTGCCATGACAATGTATTTAAAATGATATATCATGACCAATCTGGGTTGAAAACAGGAATGCAAAGTTGAATCTACATTGGAAAAATAATTTACCATGTTTCACTTGCCACACTAAGAGATTAATGCAGAAAATGATGTGATCATTTTAATAGATTCAGAAGGAGGATTCAATAAAATCCAACACCCATTCATAACTGGAAAAAAAGTATTCTTAGCACACCAGGAGTAGAAGAGAAGTATAAACAAGGACTTCAGCAAACCTGTACTCAATAATGAGATATTAAAAATATTGTCTTAAAAATAAGGAAAAAGAGAATGCCTCTGCTGCCACATTTTCTATTTTGCAATGTGTTGGTGGTAAAACAATAAAAAGAAATGAAAATTGTTGAATTGAAAAGAAAGAAACAAAATTTGTTCTTCTTGACTACTTGAAGACAATATGATGATATACATAGAAAACCACAAATAATTTGCACATAAATTTGTAGAACTAACAAGAATTTAAATTGTTTATCAAAAGTGTTATTTACACACACACACATACATCAATTTCATTTGTAAAAGTCAGCAAAGAGAGAGCCATTTAAAAAATAATTTTCAATAGAAGCAAAAATTTATAAGTTAGCCACGGGGGGGGAGGGTGTGGTCGGGGGTGGGAAGATCGAAGTTATCTAAGATTTTTGTGACAAAATTTAGAAAATTTTACTGAAAGTCATTAAAAGAGATCTAAATAAACAGAGAGGCAAACTATGTTCATCAATATCATAAAATCGTCTTTTCACCCTTACTAAGCTTTGTCTTTGATAAACCCAACAGGATTTTTCTTTAAGAAACCTGAGAGGTTAATTCTAAACTTTATATCAAAAAGCAAAGCTGGTTGCATGGGTGGTTCAGGGGTAGGATGCTCGCCTTCCATGCGGGAGCCCCAGGTTCGATTCCCAGACTACTCACTACCCCTACCATCCCCCCCCCCAAAAAAAAGAAAAGCTAAGAATAGCACATTCCTGAAGAGCAGATGAATGACTTGACCTGTCAAGACTGGTCTGGTGACATTACTCCATGGCTAGACAAAAAAAGCAATGGGTGATTTAAGGAGCCCAAAATTATAACTAGGCATGTGGTGCATTTAATATATGGCCAAGGTGTCACTGATCAATGAGAGAAAAAAATCTAGGTGATATATGTTTGGACAGTTGGCTATCTATAATGAATTTAAAAAAAAGAAATTGGATCCTTAACACACACCACACATTAAATGTAATTCTATATTGATGAAGATGTAAATGTGAGAGATAAAAGTTCTAAAGTTTAAAAGCAAAAAAATTATACAAATACACACTCATACACTTGTATATGAAATTTAGGCTAGGAATAATTTCTTAAAGGAAAAAAAAAGCATGTACCAAAAAAGAAGCAAGATGATAAATAGGACTACTTTAAAATAGAAAACTTTTGCTCAACAATGACTCCTTAAGAACGTGAAAAGATAAAAATATGAGAAGATATATATGCATATATCCAATAAGGGGTTTGTGTTCAGAACATTAAAGAACTCCCAAAGCTCAAGAAGGAAAAAGAACCAAGAAGAAAAAAATGGACAAAACACAATTTCCAAAAGAGAAATTATGACTGGCCAATTAATAAATAAAAAGATTCTCATTCTCATTTGTAATCAGGACAATATAAATTAAAACCATAATTAACTATCCAACTAGAAGAATAGAATTTTAAAATCAGATGATAAAAATATCAGGCAGGATGTAAAACAATATGTAATGTTAATATACTGCTGGTGAGAGAGTAAATTAGTACAACTACTGTGCAAAACCACCTGGCATTTTCTAGCATATACCACGGAGAAACTCTTATACATTTATACATATAGATGAGATATTGTTTGTAATAGCAAAACAAAACAGAACAAAAACTGGAAACAAACAACACACCTATTTCATAGGACAATGAAAAATTAGTAGCATGCAGCTGTCAAAATGAATGATATGCAGCTGTCGAAATGAATGATGGTATAACATGTGTGACCCTCAGAACCAAATTTTTTTAGCCTAAATCACTGTGCTGTTTTGAAATGATGTATGTACCCTAGAAAAACCATGTTTTAATTCTAATCCCATTTTGTAAAGTCAGCGTTTCTTCTAATCCCTTTTCATAATTGTATGTTTGAAACTGTTATTAGATCATCTCCCTGAAGATATGATTTAATCAAGAGTGGTTGTTAACCTGGATTAGCTGAACATGTGTCTCCACCCATCTGGGTGGGTCTTGATTAGTTTCTGGAGTCCTATAAAAGAGGAAACATTTTGGAGAATGAGAGATTCAGAGAGAGCAGAGCAGAACGACATAGCACCGAGAAGCAGAGTCCACCAGCCAGCGACCTTTGGAGTTGAAGAAGGAAAACACCTCCCGGGGAGCTTCATGAAACAGGAAGCCAGGAGAGAAAGCTAGCCGATGATGCCTTGCTCGCCATGTGCCCTTCCAGCTGAGAGAGAAGCCCTGACTGTGTTTGCCACGTACTTTCTCACTTAAGAGAGAAACCCTGAACTTCATCGACCTTCTTGAACCAAGGTATCTTTCCCTGGATGCCTTTGATTGGACATTTCTGTAGACTTGCTGTAAACTGTAAACTAGCAACTTATTAAATTCCCCTTTTTAAAGCCATTCCGCTTCTGGTATATTGCTTTCTGCAGCTAGCAAACTAGAACAATCACAAATAGCAGAAGAATATGTACAGTATTCTAAATTGAAAATAAAACAAAGCAATATATTCCTCGAGATTGTATACATAGGTGACAAGCCCATATAGAATTGAAAGGAAATCATGAGTCAAAAAACTACTTACTTCTGTGGGTGGGAAGGAAAAAGGAGGGGGAGGACTTGGGGTTTCTCCGGGAAGGTTCATTTCCTTAGGGAGGTGGAGGCTGCAATGTTGTTCATTTAGCTTCCCTCTTTATAACTTGCATATAAGTTCCATATAATCTTTTCATATGGGAAATTTTTCATACTTTAAATTTTTTAAATTAGAATAAAAAGTATTCTGTGCCATCAACAGATTTAAGTCCTTTAGCAGATTCTAGGCAGTTACGATGACCCTGTGAAATTCACTAAAATCTTTGTCATTATTAGTCATTGGATTAAAGCTGTTTCACTTTTCATCACAGAAATGATAAAGGAAATATTAACTCACAAGGAGGTATTAAGTCCACCCAAGCAGGTAGCCTTGACTGTTTTCCCAGTCTCGAATAATCACGAATATCACATCCCACACCCTATCCAGTGCCACTTGGGTTTTATCAGGACCATCTCAAATAGTATTAAAGTCTCATTTATTGGACAGAACTCTAACAATTGCATTTAATTTTAACAAATACCCTGGCAATTTCTCTTGTGTACTCAAAAAGAGTGATCGTATATAGAGTGGGGTGAATAAAACTCCGAAAATTCCTATGAAATTGCTCCTCATCAGATACCAGGCACCATCACCCCCAGAGGCGAGAATCTCCAATTTTAAATATCAAGGGATGAGAGTGATAATCATCACAGCTAAAAGGCAGATTGATATAAAACATGAAATGAAAGCAATGACTAAACAGAAAGCAAATTTCACGACTACAGTGAATAATATGATAATACAATTTTAACCTAATAAGAAAATCTTTGATAAGAGACTAAGCAAACTCAGCTACCCTGGGGATGTATTGTCTTCTTCCAATTTACTTCACACTGAATACTTCCAATCAGCCAGTGCCTTAGACAGCATGCAGACATTGCCGCGTTTGTGAGCATTTCCCAACACCCCCCAACCATGCCTCCCAGATATCACTATTCACTGTGTGTCGCAGAAATCATTACATGGCTATTTAACTTTGGGCCCCTTTCAATAGAATCTGATTGTCTCATTAAAAGCTGGGCCTGGAGGCTTATGAAGGTCGTGTGTGTGTGTCTGTCTGTGTGTGTGCAATGGCTATAAAAAATGAAATATATATATACACATCATACACATACGTATGCACATATATATGGAAATAAGGCTGTAAAATTATGCCAGAATTCATAGGTTTCTGTTAGAAGAAGAGTGAGATGAAGGGTCATTGTTTTATTTCATTTCCTCTAATTTTCAGCTTTGTTCAACTGTTTCTATGCTCTGAAATCTGTTTCCTTGGTTCTGGCTAGCAAACATTTAGGGCATCCATTCCAGCAAGTACTATTATTTGACTTATGCGGGCAGTGTGAGTGAGTAAAAGATTAAAGCTGATTATGTCAATAAGCAGTTTGAAAATTTCAGAGATCATGTGACACCAAAGAGAACATTGCCAGAGAAAGGACAGTCCTTGGTGGTAAGTACTCGGCTGTGCCCTGCCCACAACTGCCCAAAAATGCTCGCTCACACATGAGTCCGGGACCGTCGCGTCCCACCGACCAGCTGTGACAACTCGCCAGAAGCCTTGCCCGAATCACTCGTGCCCTCGTTTCGGCCTCAAATGTGTGTACATCTGGCGCTGTTCTGCTCGACTGGTGCTCGCTTGTGGCAGATGAACTGCTGAGGAATAAATTTAGGGACATTAGTAACCGAGACCTAAATCTGCCACTCTGTTTCTCCAGCCGAGAAGAAGGTTCTCGTTCATCTAAAGTGTAGCCGTCTTAGCATTCTGGCGTGTGCATTTCAGCCTTGGTTAGCAGCACACTCATAACCAAGCAATTCATGAATCAGCCGGTTGTGATACATTTGTATCTGTTTTCTAGCAAACTGAAAACAAATTCAGGAATTTAAAATGGATGGTTTTAAAAAAACATGTAAAGACATTTGGGTTTGAGGAAGAATCAAGCTGTTTTTGTGAAGCGTTTTGCCATGGTGCGAAATAAAACCCCTCTAACAATATTTTGAAGGACTTCCATGAGCAGACACGGTCCTAGGCCCTGGGGATAAAGAGAGGAACAAAAGCCAGCCTGTGCTGCTGCAGACCTGCAGTCCAGACAAGAAACCGGCCAAGCTAAGCCGATAGGAAATAACCTGTCGGAGAGCCGGGGCGCGCAAAGGGAAGGAAGGAACAAAAAGATTGCTTAATGGGTGAGCAGCTATGTACCACCCTTAGCAGAACCAGGACCAAGTCTGGGTGGAAAATGTGTCAAGTTTGTACTTTGACCCTGGAATATTTTAAACCCCAATACCCCAGTCCCCATGCCCCTCCAAAATATCTGAAACTTGGGGTGGGGAGGAGAACGTTTCAGCAGTGATGGAATGTAGCAAAGCCTGGAAAGAAGTGTCAACTCCTTGGTCACCCAGATGACGGGGCAGCTAAGAAGCTGCTTTGCCCACAACCCTTCAGCAGAGAGCAGGAGGCTCAGTCGGGGGAAGCACTAAGTACCACACCTCCAGTGAGGGGGGCATTTTGGACGGGATTTTGAACATTAATTTATACAACCTCTGATTATGGAGGTGCATATCATGTCAAATGTTTGATAAACAAATTGGGGGATTTTATGTCATGAACTCAGCTACATGGAAGAAGTCTCTCTACATATCTTCATCTTTAAGAACGAAAAAGTTCTCTGAGCCTTGTCTAGAAAAGAAAAGACATTTCAACTGAATATAACAAGCATGGGAATAATTGTAAGTGAGATTTCAGGAAAATGAAGACGTGCTGTTTCAAAGATTGGCTCCTATTAACACTGCACAATACGTAAGGAACTGTAGAGTCCTAAAGGCAGACTTTATTCTGTCTTCACATGAAAAGCTGTACTTTGATTTGTTTTCAATGGCTATGTCAGTTAGCAACCACTAAGTACGAAAGAACTAGGATTATTCTGATTTAATTTATCGCCACAGAGCCCCCAGATCCAGGGACTTGAGGCCTTATAAATATTGTTTAATAAATGAAGAATAATTAGATAAGTAATTGAATAGCATAAAATCTTTCTACTTCGAAGTGAAATAACAAACATGACACCAATAATATCACAGTGGTTGAGACTATAGTTTTTATGTAGCTATTCCAACTAATTCAGAACTTTGTTCGCTGTGTAGATTCGTCAGTAGTATGAAGTAGAATGGCAGAGATCGGGGAAAGGGAAAAGCTGGGCTTTTCATCATGAGTCACGTTCATAATTTTACCTTCTGAACACACTTGTTTCATTCTTTTATATGTGCACTGAATTCCCAAATGTAGAAAGAGGCATCAGGGATTGAAGGATTTCAATTTGGATTAAAATTCATGATGAAGTTTGTCTTGCTCTCCTTGCCATCACTTGGCCTCAGGGTCTCCAGCTTGAAGCTAACGCCAAATTGTTCTGTTGACCATTACCTGCCCCTCAGGTATGGAGAAGGGGTCCACTCAGGGTTACCCCTCTGGAAGTGTGAGAAGCATTTTTAAAGCAGTAAATTAACTTTCTATTTTGTAGACTATTGTTTATGTGTGTGGTCTGAAGCCAAAAATGCAAACAACATGTTAGGCTAGTAAATTTATTCATCTATGATTATACCATTTTCATCTTATTAATTCTCTTAAATAGCCATGAAATGTATACTATGATTTTTCTGATTAAATATAGTTTTCCTCATTGGGTCTATCTCTCATAAGAAAAGGTTAAAGTAGCAAAATAAATAAACTTTTAAATTATGGACAATAGTCACTTTCTATTCACCCTATATGAAACTGATTAAGTCATCCAAAATAAATATCAGCCTGGCTTGTGCATTTGACTCAGCAAAAATGCTCAAATGTTGGCCACACATTATGGTATAACTTTTGAATTAACCACAGTCCTAACCATTTTAAGGCTCTAAAATCCAGTGTATGGGGAAAGAAGAACATGCAGGAAGCTGAGGGAATTGAATCTTCCAAGAAACCAGGTGAAGATGAGCTCTAAGTTTTGCAGTCCTTTCCCAATCCTCTGGGTATTGCCTGCCATTTTTTGGCCGTTGGCACTGATGCTACCCAACTCCCACAGATACTATTGCCTGGGAATTTCAGAAGTGCCTCCAACTTTTATCAGGTTTCACATTTTTTTTGTGAAAACCCATCATTGAATTCATGGTCCTATAACTGGACCTGTTATAGGATCTGTCTTCGGTGATTCCTTAAAGATATTTCCCAGGATGAAGACCTAGGAGTTTGGAATGTATATATACTTCTCTCTGGGAAATGTATGAAAACTAATTGAAGGAAGATTTATAACATAGCATCTGTAGTGGTAAACCTCCATTGAGTGCTTGCTTTGGGCAGGCACTGTTGACAACACTTTCTACGTCACCTCATGTGACCCACACTGCAACCCTGTGAAGCGTCTACCCTTCTTATCACCATTTGACTGAAGCACAGAGAGCTTCAGTAACGTACAGAAGGTCACACAGTTTGCAAGTAGTGGAAACAGACTTGAGGCTAGACACACATTCTCCACCGCCCATGAAATACTGTCTTTCAAAAGTTCCAATTTATGATAGATACTGAGTTTTTCTCTAGGGTTTTTTTGGTGTGTGGTGTGTGTTCTATTTATTTTACTGTTATTCAATTTAACTTCCATCATAAAGTCCTACATTTCTTCTATACCTTTCATTGAATTATTCCATTTTATTTAATATTGTTTAATGTAATTGTCTATTTTACATTTTCTGGCTAAACATTTATTGGTCAGGCACTGAGTGTAATATCTAATAGGAAAAGAAATCAAATGATAGAAATACTGGTCTTAAAAAGAACTAAGGTCTGTATTCTGCTTTTTCAAAATCTTAATCTTATTATCAGATATTCCTTATTTTGTGATCATAGGAGCCACTGTAATGAATACAAAGCCCATTTGCAGAATGTATTTGGTTTGCATTTTCTTTGGCTAACTTAAGGACTCTTCATGCCTCTCCAGCCCATCAAGCTGTTAGGGTCCAAGATAGAAGTCTGCAGCCCTCCTTGGCTTTGTATTTTGAATCCAGAGGTTCGTGTCAATTGGTACTTTTGAGTCTGATGACCTGCTAACAGAACAGTGGAGAAATGAAGTAGCAAAATTTGGAACCAAGTCTTTATACCAAAACCTGCTTGGAGTTCAGACACTTACATTTTACTCCCACCCACCATTTTAAATATTGAAAATCAACAAAAATCTATTTAAATCAGATCAACTGTTCCTTCGGGAACTGCAAAATGCTCCCCAGTGGTGATTCCTTCCTTCCAGAATGTGGACAATGGCAGCTTGGGAGATCCTTAGAGCTGAGTGCAGTAGACACCATTATAGGATTTCCCATGCAATAAATTGTGCACATTTGGGTGCCTTTTGCATAGTGATAAGGACAAGGGAAGCATATTAATGGAAATAGGGCTCCAACAATTAAGGCACTCAGGTTTGCAGCTGCTGCTACATGCCTGGCTGTGAATATTTACATATACGCAGGCCTTGGAAAAATGCGACTGGCTGCCGGCCAGCAGATGGACCCCGTCTGCCTGTATCCTTACAGCTCTCTGGGACCCAGCCTGAGTTAGGGAAATGCTGCAAGGAATAAAACTGATGCCCACCAGACCACCCTCTCCCCCTCCAGAAGCTGCAGGCACACCCAGAGCAGCAGAGTCACTCTGGGATCATAAGTCACGTAGGGACTGATTTGAACACAGGACACAAGAAGTGATGGAGAAAAAGCCACCCCCCACCCCCAGATTGGTGGTTTGCTTCTAGTCTACTTCTATTAAGAAATATTTGATGGTGATGAGAAGGATAAGAATGATAAATAGCAACAACAGTGGAAAACAGCAAAAAAGCTCTATTTCAGGTTTTAGATCTTCAGTGTAACCCTCTGGGAAAGAAAATCCTATCCCTTAAGACAATAACATGAACTTAATTAATAGAGCCCCTATAGTTAGTTACCTTAAACTAACTGGAATAAAATAAAGTTATAAATAAATAAATAAATGTTTTAATTTTTAAAAATAATGTAAAGGGAGCTCCTTTATCTATAATGAATCAAGATCAAATCAAGCTGTGCTGAGTCCACACACACACAGATGTAAATAACCGTGTGTATGGTTATGTTTCTGATTTTACCCATTTCTCAGTCATTTTGCTCCTTCTCATTCCTTATTTGTGATCTGACTTCATCCTTCAGCAATCCACACTTTTCTGGAACATGCACCACAGAAATTATTTTTGTCTCCATGTTTGAGATACTGAGACTGAGACAAGGGAAAGTTTGGTGTCTGCTGGATCAAGGCCGGGCAGCAGATGGTGAAGGACTTGCGTCTGGAACTTGGCCTTCACAAGCAAGGCCAGTGCCCTTTCCCACTCACTAGGCTCATTCACTACTTTGATCTGTAGATTATGCAATTCTAAGGCTGTCATCTGGTAGATGACCAATTCACTGGAAAAGTCTGCTTGCCCAAAATTACAGCTTCTTAAACTATCATGCCTCAATCATCTGAATGAGTTCAACTTGGCCTAAACTTAGTGTAGGAGCAAACTGTGCCAGTGTCACATTTCTCTTCCAGAGACCCCAAATCGTGTTTTTGGGGGGAGCAGGGTTTTGGGCACTATGCTCAGATTGTCTCCAACAGAATCCCGAGAACCCCACGCTCTCGTGCTGCCTCTTATTTACAATCTTTCCAGGCTTTTTCAATAAAGGATCCTCAACACCATTAATCTGTGCCTTCAAATATGTCTCATCTCTCTTCTTTATCAATGATTAATGATCCACACAAACTTGCCTTTGACTTATTTTTCAGTTCCTCGTATTTTATAATGCACATAGCCTTGAGTAATAAAGCCTTATCAACGGAAACATTATTGGCCATTCATCTCTTGGCCATCTAAAAACCCTCTCCATCTCTCCAGCTGCCTTTTTGTTTACCCCCAAATGTGCTTGATGCACTCTTCCTAACAAATGCTCTCCACCCCCACCCTGGCTTTGGCTTCACTGGCCAAATCTCAACTTGGTTAACAACTGTCGCTCACCTTGGCTTTCCTGGGAGTGAATTCTGGAGCAAACGCAGCACACACTAAAAATTTAGTTTGGGCCTGGGAATCATCACTGTTTGCAGCATGCAATTATGGTGTATGTCAGGCACGCTAGTGGCATGAAGACTGGAGTAATGTTTCAGGAGAGATGTTGTTACCCAGAAACCTGGAAGTCTCTCCACTGCACTGAATGAGTGGTTTAATATCAGGACTGCAATGTAGTAATGAAGGAAAGTATGAAGAAATAAATAGGTAACTAAATTAAAGTATGAATATAAATACACAAAGTAACAGCTATAATAGTCTCCTAAGCCATTGCACCATAAAATTTCTTCCATGTCACTGCTCTCATGCAGACCCCAAGGAGACCCTGTTCCATTATGGGACTTCTTGTGGCTGAACAAAGCTGACTTCTCACTGTTCGCCTCACTTCCCCCTTGCTTATTTTTGTTGGTTTGACCTCTGTTGATGACTGAATCTTGCCACCCACAAAAGACAAGTTCAAGACCTAACTTGTGGTCCTGTAGGTGTGAACCCATTTGTAAATAAGACCTTTGAAAATCTTCCTAGTTAAGGTGTGCTCAAGCAGAACGAGGGTGGACCTTAATCCAATATGACCAAAGTCTTTATAAGCAAAGGAAACTGGACTTATAAGTAGAGGCCAGAGAAGGAGAGAGAGACTGCCATAGGACAGAGGCAGAGATACAATCCAAGGAACCTCTAGTATTGCTGGAAAACTAGCACCAGAATGCCACAGATTCCAGGATAAAGCCAGCACTGCGAGCTCCTTGGTGCTGGACTTCTAACCTCCCAAATTCTGAAACAATGAAATCCTGTTTTTTAAACCAACCAGCCTGTCCTATGTGCCATAGCAACCTTGCAAACTATGCAACCTCCTTGCCTCTAACCAGCTTCTTTCTAACACATGCTCCTCCTGTGAGTGGCCTCCTGGTGAGGGAAGATCAGAAATTGAAAGTAAGGGTTTAGACACTTAGAGCAATTTTATGCTTGTTGAATCTAATAATAAAAATGTTGGTATTATATTGCGTATATCTTGATTTTTAAATTAATTTTCCCATAGTTCATTTTTTTTATTGTACTGTAGAAGAGTATCGACCCATGATAGACTGGGATTTTTTTAAATCTTCTTTCAGTTGGTTTAAGAAACACAGTTCTAACAAGCCATAAGTACTGTTCCTGTTTTGCCCTTCAAATTGCAAATTTTGATACAGAATAATAACACCCCAGATAGAAGTTCAGAATCAAAAGAGAAAGTAGCTTTTGGGGGGATCTGAAGGGGGTTATATCTGTCCAGCCTTGAAGTTCAGAGCAGGGTCTGAGTAGTGGGAAGGAAGAGAGGAGATAGAGAATATGTATCATCTGAGCTAGAGTAAAGTAGCAATTTAGAAAGCAAATAAGCAGTCCCCGGTGATTGCAAAAGGCTGGGGGCTGGGGAGAGGGAGGAACCAGGGGGTCTTCCCGGGGTCTTGCATGAGCATCTGGCTGCATGGCCAAGATACAGTCAGCCGTAGGAGAGAGTGATGTTTGCAAAACATTTCTTCAACCTGTGCCCTGCCAGTCAGGGCAGAGCAGACCCTGATATTCTGCATTACATAGATAAAAACAATATTTTTCCTTTTTCCAAATGTGCCATTAAATCATAAAACATGTTTATATCATACAAGGTCATCATCCCTCTGGGACTCTGTGTGATCTCTCTACCCTGCTGGGAATCACATGTGGAAAGCACATGAAAATGGAAGCAGGTAGAACCGGGCATAAGCTCTAGATCCATTTCATATAGAAGTAATGTTGGTCCAGTCACTTAAACTCTCTAGACCTTTGTTTCTTCACCTTAAAGTGGAGATAAATATGCTTGTTTATTTTAATTCATGGGGGCTTATAGGAAACATTTACTCCTTCACTCATTCAACAATATTTATTAGCATCTGTGTGTGCCAAACCCTCTGGCATCATAAAGAGTAGCCCTCAGTGAATGACATGGCTGTGGTTTACAGCTTGCAGTCTAGTGTAATAACAGCAAAATAAACAAGTAAACCAACAGTAATAGGATCACACATTGTGATAAATGCAATGAAGGAAATAAGCAGCCTGTGTGAGAGAAAAATAATCCCAGGGAAAGAGGAAAGCAAGATGAGAAGACAGGGGAGTGTACCTTGCAAAGTAGATTGGCCAAGGAAGAACTCGCGCAGAGGCGACATTGAAGCTGAGATCAGAAGAAAAAGAAACCCCCAGTGCTCTAAAGACTGAGAGGAAGGGTGTTCCTGGAAGAGGGAAGGGCAATGAGAACATCTTGAGAGGGAAAGTTGCTCTGTGTTCAAGCTGAAAGGAGCTGTGTTGCTAGAGGGCGAGGGACAGGGGCACAAGGAGAGGATGGAAAAGTAATAGGGATTTTACAGGTAATTTCTCTAGTTTCCACAACCAGCCAAAAGGTGTTACACCTTCCCTTGAAAGATGGGGAAAATGAGCCTAAGGAGTGGAGTGTGCAGGGTGAGGTGTTGGGGCTGCTCTGAGAGCTGGAGCAGTGCCACCTGGCTAGGAGGCTGCCTCACCACCCTGCTCAAGACCGGAGAAGATGTAACATTGTGCACAAGTGGAGCTGTCTGTCTATCGTGGATGATGAGGCTGGCTCTCGCCAAGGAATGTGTCACTTGACTTCACGCAGGGCTGAAACTCACAGGACACAAAGAAACGTGCACATAGAGCCCTCTGTGAGCAAGGGAAGCTTGGCTAGTGTGAGGAGACCATGAGGCCAGTGGCTCCACAAGGACTTCTGGTGTAATAGGGAAGGAGAACTAGCAAAGCCCCTTGGGGATGTGGGTGAGCCACCTGGACAGCTTGTTCTGTCTTTCTCTGGAGGGGCTAGTACCTTTCACTTAAAAATACTCTAGTAGTATGAGATATTAATGGCTTTGCATACATGGCGTTGGGGAAAAGCCCTCCAGATCAAATGTTTAGCATAATTGTAATGAAGGATAAGTTATTGTTATGGCGACTCAATGTGGAGTCCAACTTTACAAAATCTTGAATTTCGTCTCAGCAGTTGAGGACGTGGCCAGATGTTTCTCCACGACTGGTACCAAACTGACTGAAGAAAAGCTTGTTTGGTGCCGGTGCTTCTCCACAGGCTGATGGAGCTGATGGAAACCAGCGGGTGAGCTGGTTTGTTTTGACAGCACAAACACAGCAGCTTTGACAGTGACCTTCTTTGGTTTGCTGGAGTGGGTTTCTCTGATTTGGTGACCTTAGAAATGCTCTCCTGGATCCTATGACAAAACAAGCATAGAAACAAAGTCCTTTCCCCAGAAAGGAAGTGGCAACAACAGCCTGAAAAAACATTACAAAAATGTGGTAATGTGTATAGTTGTGTTTAGTGCTGTGATGTGATGATATTGGTTCTTTAATAAGTCAGCTCAGAGAGGGCAGAGAAAACCAATTCCCTCACCAGACCCTTGTCACACACAGTCCCTGAGAAGAGAAAATATTTCCCATTGAAATATACTTCTAAATATCTCAAAATATGCCCGCTTATTTGGGAGAATGTGTTTCTCAAACAGAAAATCAAATGTGCATTTGCGGGAATCGTTTTCTTTCCCTTTCATGACATGATGCCATTCTGTGCTTCTTTTGCCAAGTTTCTCTTCCACAGGTTTCCAAGCTGCCACTTTAAAAACGTCTAGTATTTCTTCCACTCACAAAAATAGAAATAATCTCTCCCCTGGTGGAAAGACCCAATACGAGACATTATATATGCAATCATTTACATTTCTATTGATAGAATAGAAATTCATATTAAGAAACACTTAAAAAAAACTCACGTCAGTCAAACTGCAGGGTTTTATAGGCTTTATTTCCATCTTGGATAAAGCTAGCTATTCAGAGCATCTTTTCTTAAAGAAAAGATTTTCATAACCTTGGTAAAGGGATACATTAGATGACAAATCAGCCAGTATCTTGTGAGAACTCAACCATTGTTTCCTGAGGACCTGAAAAGTTCTGTGTTAGTCACTCACCGGATTGACAGGCGTTTTCTCCAAAGAGGGTGACTATCTAATGCACAGTTCTCAGGGTTGTTGGGACAAAGTGAAGAGGAAATGCAAGAAATCACTTTGTAAAATAAAATATGTGATCCCTGTTCTCTTCATCTTTCTGTTGGAAGGCTCTGGGAGCTTCAGACTGTCCTAGAGGAAAGAGAGGTTTTGTCTGCATTTCACCAGCTTCCTAAAAATTTCAGTCTCAAGTGCCGGATATGGGAAAGCAATAATTGGGGCAAATGGGTTTTGCTGCTGAGAAGGATAATGTTGATGAGTCACTCTTTAAATGAATTGGGGAACTTTGCAAAGGCTTGAAAAGGGCCATTTAATTGCCCGATGCTTAGTCTTTAACTTTATGGTGTCTGGGCGAAGATCATTTCTGTCTAGTGGTGGGGTAAATGCAGTCATGTGACCCTGACAGGAGAACAATAGCTCTGGAAGTAAGGAGGAAATTGATCTGTTTGATTCTGAAATAGATTACAGCCGTCAGGAGCCCTCCACTGCCTGAGAAAGCCATGTGTCAAGTTGTCAGGTGTGCTCGGTGCATTTGCCAGAGTGTGGTGGCTCCTTTTCACCTTTGAGAAAGTACCTTGACTTTAAGAATGTCTGAAAGCAAAATCAGAAGGAACAGATCATTCTAAACCTCTTTCTTCTTTCTTTCTATATTGTTTCTACTGGGAACTATTTTCTCACTTCTGTGATGACCTGTTTCTGGCAAATTAAATATGATGTGAGTATAAGGCATGGCTCCCAGCCAGGGATAGTTTTGCAACCACCCAAACCACCCACCGAGGGTCATGAGCCCATGTCTGCTGGTGTTTTTAGTTGTCAGAACTGAGAGGGTGCTGCGGGCATCTAGAGGCCAAGATAATGCTGAAAACCCTATAAGGCACAGAACTGATCCCTCAACTAATGCCACCCAAATGCCAATCGTGCTGAGCTTGAGAAATCCTAATTTGAGGTAAGTTCTGGTTTTTTGTTTTAAAAAAATTCTCAGGTGAGCTGTACTTGCAATGACTCCCAAGACTGAATCCAAGCCTCTGCATGGCTCACCTGACACCTTACACTCACAGGACAGCTATTTCTTGTAAATTGACCAAAAAGATATGTATTCACCTCAAAAAGGAGTCAATAACACAGTTCTTGCTAATTGCCTCATGCAAATTTCTGAGAAAGAGTGAAATCACACTGAAACAAAATTACAACAAGATATCATGGAGTTTGCTGCCTTTCCCTCTGCAAAGCAACATTAAAAATTAACATAGCAAATCACATCAACAGGATAGTAACTCCCATGGATTCATTTCTCATCGGACACATATCAGGGATAAAACAGCCTCACCGAAATACTGGCAGAGTCTCAGAGAAAAGTGTTGCTGTTAAATAAGAGTCTTTTCAAGAAACGCAAGAGTAGCTCCTACTTTTAAAGGGCGTTTCTTCTCAGGTTGGCTTCCATGTGCCTTCTCAGGACTCTTCTATTCAATTCTGGATTCCTTTCTTTATTGGGCCTCATTGAAAGTAACCTTAAAAAGTCAACAACACTTAATAGAACCAAGAATTAGTCCCAGTTCTTCTAAGTCAATGCTAGGGGGTTTATTCCATAGCACAAAAATATTCCCATCAGGAGGACATGACTCCTTGCTGTTATGGAAAATGGTTTTGGGGGAGGGGGAGAGGACAAATGTAGGAAAAAAGGAAAAAAGAAAGAGATCTAGAAAAGGATGAGAAGGGAAGGGGAAACTAGTAAAAGGGAAATGATGAGAAATAATAAAATGGGGTCAAACATGGAAAGAAGGAGATGGTTGGTGAGTAAAAGACATCATATTTATGCTTCTTAGTGATGGGTGAAATGAGTCTATGCATTACAGTATTGCTACTTGAAACAACAATGTGCAAACCATAAATGTTTATAATGAGTGCAATTTGTCCAACTCACGTTAATAGAATAAAGAAAGACATGGTGTTGGCCATTAAAAGATAGTGTGAGATTTTACAAAAGGACAATTAGTTTTTATTGAGACATAATAGGTTTAAACATAAACCATTTTATTGATTTTACATATCAGAGAAATTTAAGTTTTACATAAACCTAAAATGTAATCCTTTCTACAGCTGCTCTGGTCTCTGGATTTGAAATATAAAAGCAGGGTAACTGTTCTAGATTACAGGCAACAAAAGAGGATTGACTATTAAATGTAATACCTGATCCTTGATAAGATTCTAAATCAAAAGAAAAATTAACCATCATTGTACAATAGTATAAATTTTCCCAGGGACTGTATTTCAAACAATATTACTAAATATCTATTTCTTCTCTGAACAGATCAATTTTATGAAATAAAGAAGTAATATCAAAGACATATAGTCTAAGTTACATAATCGATAAGTCTTTTTGTACAACAGAATGAGCTTGCTGTTGGGAGATACATGCTGAAGTATTTAGAAATAAAGTGTCACAAATTCTTCAACTTATATAACTTCTTTCAAATGGTCCAGCAGAAACAAAACAACAATAATTACACACATATGGAGAGGAGACACATGTGGCAAATCATTAATAATTGATGAATCTCAGTTAAGGAAATATGTAATATTTTTCAGGTTTCTGTTAGGTTCTTAAATTTTCAAAATAAACACTTGGATAATAAGCAGTCTAATATTTATGTGAAGTCAGAAATCCAGATGAAAAATGTCTGAGATTAGTGAGGAAGTCACAGTGTGAGTAATTGAGTGGCTCTAAATTCAAAACACTGAGTTCTCTAATCCCACAAAGGAGCGATGTAAGCCAGCTATTCATCATTCTGCTAGCCAACCAATTAGATGAGTCTCCTAACACTGAGCTGATTCAATTTCATGAAACAACCAGTCTCTTCTGGGGAGAATAGAAGTGAAAATCAGTGAAGCCTTTTTCTTCTCTGAATAGATCAATTTTATGAAATAAGGAAAATTGGCAATATCAAAGACATATGGGTTAAGTTACGTAAATGATACAAAAGTTCTTAAAACGATGGAGGCAGCTAATACTAGAAATATGCAAATATAGAATTCCAGTTTATAAGCCCAATATATCAGCAGGGCCTTCTCCCAGTTTCCCATTGAAAGCATCATGAAGGTAGGAAAATAACTACAAAGTGCAGTTGTACCAGTTGAAACTAAAAATAAGAAATCCCCACTACATGCAAATTGTGGGGGAAACAAAGAGAAATGTATTCCTCAATACCATGCAGTCTGCCTTCTAATATAGTGGAGAAAAGGAATTTGGAGGTGGGGGAACAATTGGACTCCTGTGGGTAGAAGAGTTTATCCTGCCACCCTCACCACCATTCCTGAGAATGGAACATGGACAATGAAGCGTCTGACTCCCCAGGAGATCAGCAGCTTCTGGGACCTCCAGCTCAGGTGACTCTCCATCTTATTCATCAGTCAACAAAATGCACCTTTCACTAACATTGCCAGATGTGTGAAGACCTTTCAACAGAAAAGAGACCAATATTAAAGGAAGGAAGAGGAAGAGAGAAGAGATGACCAGTGAAGAAGGAGGATTAGAATTTCACAAATATCTATTTGATAACTTCAGAATTATTTTAGAAGAATCAGTGTCTATTAAGAAGGTCAGAATGCTATGGAAGCTTTCCAGCGAAAGTGATAAAGTCAAGGACATAGCCTCAAAAGACAAGAGATGGATAATATAAGAGGAAAGGAGCAAAGAAGACATCCAACATCTCCCTGATAGGTATTCCAAAAAGAGACGAGACAAAAAATTTCGGAGAATTCGTCAAAGAAATAATAAAAGAAAACTTCACCAAACTAAGGACATATATTTCCAGATTCAAAGAAGCCAGAGAGTGATCTTTACATGTGCTAGATATGTAATTACATCCCATAGAAATGCCCCTCTGCCTGCAAGCCACAACTGATAGTAGCTGGCGAGAACAATGTTCAGTCAGTGTTCCTCATTACTGCCCGTGTCGTGGTTGCTGATGCCAGATGCCTGGCCCGGATTTGCTGGGTTTTCTGGTGTGGGCTTGGCCAGCCAGGGACCTGGCGGGGGAGCTGGGGGGTGTGGCTGGCCGTGGTCCGAGGATCGGGAACAGAGGCCACGTCCTGACCTGACTTGACCTGCAGCTGGACCGTGATTCAGGCACACGGGGAGCACGTGAGCTGGGCAATGACGAGGCAGTGAGGGCCGGGAATTGAGGGAAAGCTGTGGCTTAGTGAAGAGGGAAAGCATTCCACGAGAGGGATCAGCAGGAGGAAACTGTGGCAGTGACCTCCTAAGTAGAGAGGGACCGGTTTGAGGGAAAATAAGGAGTGAAGGGAAATAGAAAGAGTTAAACGTGAATCGCTGTGTAGGGACCAGATGAGCCTGGGAGCCTTAAAAGCTCGGCGGAGGAACCTGGAGTGGGCTGAGCAATGGAGCAGGAGGCTGCAGGTGAGGCCAAAACCCCCAACCCAGAGTCGGGAGCAGCAGGTTATCCAGGAGGCCGGAACAGCAATCCACGGATCGAGGACAAGAGTCACCAATGCTTACGAGGTTTCCCAGCCTTCACAACTCCTTTCTAAGAAGAAAGGAGGACAAATCAGCAAAGTGGGCCTTTGTGCCATGCATATTTGCATCCCAGAGAGAGCTGCCACAAACATACTTGACATGCACAGGTAAAACTATTTTTAACCCTGCCTGTTCTATGTGAAAATTATTTTCAAGAATAGTTGCTATTAATCATTATTAATGCATCCCTTCAGTTTGAAACAATTAACAATTCTAAAAGAATCAGCTTTCACTTTTGAAGGGGTTATTTGAATTCAATATAATACACCTTGTAGGTCACGCTGACTTGCTGTTTCAAATACTAAACACAAATTAAAACTCCAGGGGTCATACGGAATGCCAGAACTGAAGGAACTCAAGTTCAGTTTCTCTGTCTTTGCAGGCACTGTGCAATCATGATTTTCAGCCTGCAGCTTAAATGTAGGGCCCTGCAGTACCATGGGGTGTGAAGACAGAAAGTGTGCCAGAAACAGGCTGGAGTGGTTCTGAACTGCTGTGAATTTATCCTGGACGAGAACATGTGTGATTGAGTTAGCTTGGGTTGGGGGCCAACTGAGTAATGTGGGATGTTCAGACTTAACTCCTAGGTAGAATCCAATGTTGTATAAGGAGAAATAATAAAAATGCAATAATGGAAAGCTTATATATACATATTGTGGCAGGGGACGATGGAAGCACAGTCTGCCATCTTTCCCTGTGACCCACCATATAAATCCTGTGCTAGGACTATGTTAGCTTGGATGATAGGACAAGGAAGGGCTGGCTTCCATCTGGAGCATGCCTGGAGATTAGACTCACCCCCTAGCACTTAGGAGCATGCTGTCACATTTTCCCATACCTGAATATTCACCCATGACAGTACCGCCAAAGTGTAATCCTTCTGTGGCTTCCTGCTCACCTGCCCAGTGCTCTCTCTGTTCCTAACTCACCTGCCCAGGGCTCTGTCTATCATGACTCATCTCTCCAATGCTCTGTCTGTAACTGACTCACCCCCCCGCCCCCAGTGCTCTACCTTTCATTGACTCACATCCTCAGTGCTCTGTGGTGTCTCTCTACTATGAGGTCCTTCGGCTAAGTCACTAGCAGTGTATGGAGCAGCTGCTGGAGTGGCTGAGCAGATAGGGGCCCACTGGCCGTGAAGCCCAGTGCCCACTTGTGAGGCTGGTCTAGCCCAGTCCCTTCTCTATGTGAGTGAATGTGTTTCCATGCAGTACTTATGTGAGCCTTGCTTATGCAAAGCATGGAGGGGCTGTAGATTCTGGACTTCTCTTCCTGGTGGCAGCACTGGGCTGTTCTCACTGTCCTCCATGCCGTGAGGCTCCTCTCTTGGAGGTGGCAATGGGTACTTCTCCCTCTGACCCTCATGTGGTGCCACTAGCAGGATGCTGACAGCCTTACACGGAGTGTCATCTTAGCCTGCCAGGGCTGCTGCAACCAACTCCACAGACCGGTCGGCTTCGACCACGGGAATTTATTGTCTCGCTGGTTTGGTGGTTAGAGGAGTAAAATCAAGGTGTTGGTAGGTTAAAGCTTTCTCCGAAGTCTGCAGCTCTCAGCAACCACAGCTCCATCTTTACCTTCACCCCATGGCTCTGTCTTTTTGTTCTCACTGCTGTGCCCACATTTCCTCCGCTTCTGAGCCCTTCAGTCTGATTGGATTATGGTCAGCCCTGATTCGGTTTGGCCTCATCTTCCTAGAATTTTTGAAGATCTTGTTTGCATTGAGTGCCACCCACAGGGCCACGCATTAGGAATTGAGCATGTCTTTGTGGAGGATATGATTCAATCCACAACAGGTATGTGTGTATATATATATAATATGTATGTATGTGTATGTGTTTATATATTCATGCATGGATTATGTACATTCTATTAAAACTGCACCATAATCCAACGATTAGATCAATAACATTTTGGAAGGGGGAGTAGTTTATCACTGACTTTTAAAAGAATTTCCAGCACATGGTGGAAATAAAAACCAAACTGATTGTCCATAAGTTGTTGCTTCATGGTTTTTAAGTCTCTACAGACCAAGTACCCTTTATTGCTTGTAGACAGCAAACTGCTTCTACTGTCCTCTCCTTGGCAGAAAGTTTGAAAAAATCTGGAAGTGTCAGAGATGGACCAGAGGATTTTACTTTGGAAAAAGGCAAGAAAAGTGTCCAACAAGTTGGAAATATGGCTGGTTTTAAGAGCAGTGCGACCTGTCTTCCGGGAGAAGATTCAGATGGGGATTTGAGAGTGGAGATGAGAGAAAATTTAGGGAGAACAACTGCTACCAACTGCTTCCATGTGGAAGGTACTGAAAATGGCAGAGAATAGTAAAGATTTTCTACAATAAGAAAAACTATAATAAAGCAATAATAGTAGCTTACCATGTATCAGACACATTGCTGTTAGTGTGCTACAGGTGTTGTCATTTTTATTCCCAAAGTAACCCATGATGTAGATACCACTTTAAGTCCCATATTATAGATGAAGCAGTGAAGGCACTGCTGGAAATTGGTGAGCCAATTTCAAACTTGGACCTTCTGGCTTCAGACCCATGCTCTTAACTACTACATTGTTGCTTCTTGAGAGACTAAGGAACAAAGTGAATTGTCAATACTTTTATATTTTTATAATATTTTATTTTTCTCTCTCTGAATTGATAAAGCACAGTGATTCAGGTTCAAAATGAATATTTGGGCTACACAAGGACAAGATGAAGAGGCTATGAAAATAGAGGAAATTGGATGAATCAGAGGTATTTTGCAAAACAATTATATTGGACTTCATGAGGACTAAATAAAAAGAATAAAATGAGAAGGATGAGTCAATGATGATCCAAAACTTCAAGCTTTAGTAATGCAGAAAATGATGGTGCTATTGACAAAAGTGGGAAATGGAACAAAGGGATGGATCAGTGGGTGGAAAGTGATGGTGAATCCAAAGAGAAAGTTTCGATAAGAATTTAGAAATACTGTTAAACTATTGAGAAGAGAAGAAAAATAGAATTTCAGAAATAGTCAGAAGATGCCAAGTTGAAATTATATCTTTGGTTTGATCTTTATTGTGTGATGGATTGATTGAATGATTTAGACCTGCTTCATTCCACAGAGGATTGGACGTGTTTTACACTAAACTGAACCACAGATTTTTTTTTGGTATATATTAAACTTGTATATAACTTTATTTATTTATGTATTTTGGGCATGGGCAGGCTCCAGGAATTGAACCTGGGTCTCTGGCATGGCAGGCGAGAATTCTGTCTCTGAGGCACCATTGCATCACCTTAAATTCATTTATTTTTTATTTCACCATTCTCTTTTAAAAAAAACAAAATATTTCATTTTTCTTAGTACCCTATCCTAGGTCCAGCTTTTATTGATCATATGATAATATTTTTAACCAGGCTTTTGGTAGTCCTCTGAATTGAAGTGCCGGTACTACTAGTTGTGGCCTATTTTATATGTGCTGGTTTGTCTTGTTCTATTTTGTTTTGTTTTTATATTTTATGAAATATTGGAAGTCTCAATGGTAAGGATCATGCTAACAGCATTTTAAATTCATGATTGATATGGTATGTGTATACATAGATTTTCCTACTGTGTATTTGATACATTTGCTCTTCCTCCACTCCTTTATTCTGTTCTTAACATGAGGACTAATTTTTGCATATTTAAATGGAAAATTTTGCAATTTACTCTCCCTTCTCCAGGATCTAAAGAAACCAAGTGCACAGATGTGACTTAGACTTAAATAGCAATAATTATGATAACAGATGTGTCTATTAAGAAGAATTAGTGAGTGGAATTAAGCAGAACGTTTGAGTTCTTTTTTATTTTTGCAGAAGTTATGTTGAACAAGGAAACATTTTTTAACTTTTAGCAAGAATATCTTGGATTTTATCCATTTACTGCCACTGGTTACCCCTTTCCTCTAAGCAAGCCTATTTTTCAGACCACACATTAATGAAGTTCAGAGCATTGTAACAGGATAAACTCAAGCAAAATATGTTATCTGACCATGCAAATCACATCATGGCCAAACAGGCAAAAATGAAAGAAAAGAGAGCATCTTAAAATAATTCATAAAAAGATATATTACTAGACTATATAAAGAACTCTGAGATTCAAAATTAAAAAAACAAATGATTGGATTTTGCAGAGGAGGGAGGCAAAAAAAGAAGATATACAAATGGCAAGTAAGAACATAAAAAATCTCAACATCATTAGATTAAGGAAAAGCAAATAAAACCACAATCAAATACCATTGCAGACACACATTAGAATGGGCAAAATGAAAACAGAATGAAATGCTGCATGATGCATGTTGGTGAGGATGTGGGACTACTGAAATGCTCATATATTACTGGCAGGAATGCAAAATTATACGAGTATTTTAAAGGACAATTTGTCAGTTTCTTCAAAAGATAAATGGATATTTACCACATGACTAAAAGGAAATGGAAATATACATATACATAAAGACTTGTATGGGATGTTGAAGAAGCTCTATTCATAGATGGGAACTACTGGAAACAAATTAAATGTCCATCAGCTAGTGAATGGCTGTCATAAATCTGTATAATGGAATACTACTTGACAATAAAAATAAATGAACTACTGGAATATGCATCAATGTGGGTGAATCTCATAGCATTTTGCTAAGCGAAAGAAGCAAGCCACCCAAGACCACATAGTTTATGGCTCAAGTTATTTGAAATACTACAAAAGGCAAAACTATAGTGACAAAGTCCATAGCTGGCTGGCAGGGATTGGCCTAGAGAGAGGAGATGGAATGCAAATGGGAATAAAGGTACTCTCTGAGGTGATGAACATATGTATATCTTGATCATGGTGCAGTTGCATGTCTGTATACATTTGAAAATATCAATGAACAGTACATCTTTTTAAAATGGCTGAATTTATGGTTGTATTCATTTTACTTCAGCAAAGCTGACTTTTTAAAAAAGATGCATTACTTTCTAATGAGCAGCAATAATACTGACAGCTGACCTCTCAAAAATAAATTGTGGAAACCAGAGCCAATGGAATGACATCTTTAAATTGCTGAAAGAAAACTACTTGCAACCCAGAATTCTATACCTAGCAAAGCTCCCTGCAAAACTGAAGGCAAATGCTAATGTAAGGTGTCGATAATAGCATAGTAGATGGAAACACTGTTTTCTATGCATAATTTTTCTGTTAATCTACAACTTCTCTAATAAAAAAAAGTGAAGGTGAAAAAAGATTTTTAGACAGAGAAGAGCTTAAAGAATGTATCATCAGCAGACCTACTTTAGAAATAAAACCAAAGATAAATACAATGTGGTATATTCACAGAGGAATATTATATAGCTAAATGCAGTCATATGAATAAAACACACAAGCATGATTTTGAGTTTAAAATACCCAGGCAGAGATACACAAAACCACCTACATAATTCCACGTACGTAACTTCCAAAATGTGGTTTCTCCACGTATGTAACTTTCAAAATTAATTGATATGGTTATCATCAAATTAATTAATCAAAATTAATGAACCAGGCAGAGAGACACAAAACCACCTGCACAATTCCACGTATATAACTTCCAAAATTAATTGATAAGGTTGGAGACAGTACAGTGGTTATCCTTGGAGGAGGGAAGTGACTGGCAGGAAGCACGGTGGGGAGCACATCTGTCGGGGTTGGGATGCTCTCTTTCTTGATCTGGGAGTTGGTGCTGTAGTTTACCTGACTTTCCATAATGAAGAGGCACAGACCAGCTGCCCCCAAAAAGGAGTCAGCCACCCCAAAAGGAAGCGCCAGCTGGCTGAGTCCTGTGCCTCTGCCCTGACCATCAACCTGCTTCTCTCTGAGCTCTGGGTATCTTCCATGGGTTTTGGTAAGAAATGGCATTTCCAGTGTCCCAGTGTTCCATCCCCCTCAGAATTTACAGACCTGCTCCCTGAATAGCTTCGTCCTTGGGGAGGCACGGAGGAAGCAGAGAGAAGAACTGAGTATGAAGGTTACTCCGAAATGCTCTGTTCTAAACAACGTCCCCCACAGAAATGTGAGACAACATCAACGTGGCCATTTACACAAACTTTCTTCTAAGATGCTTACAATTTTCCAGAAACTTTTTTTTCTGTTCATTTTAGTTTTCTTTTTTTTATTTTAATTTTTAGTGTTTAGACCTCACGGGCAAGGCTGGCCTCGGGCATGTTCACAAACAGGCGACTCTTTCCTTCATTAGTGCCCCGTTACTCTGCATTGTTCCTTACCAACTTTCTCTCTGCCCCTCTTAGCCGCTTAAGGCTTTCGTCCTTGGGAAGGTCTAGTCTCTGGAAGAGATTTGATCTCAGTTATACCAAAATGGAAATAGAAGTCACCGTACTCTGAATTCTGGGAATTTTATGTTGAGTCATTTCCTTAATTACAAATGGAAAAGCACATTCCCTGCTAAAAACGTGGGGCACTGGGTTTATGGCTGGGCTTCCTCAGGCCTCTGAACAGACATTTGTCTTCTCATATTTTCTCCTCTGATGAGTTAAAATTAATTACATGGAGGAGATACATGTGGCTTTGACTTGAGAAAATGCTTCAGAAAAGTATAAATATAAGACTGCCTTAAACCATCAGCTCCAGCTCCATAATTTCACAGGTAAGGGGATTGAGGAAGGAATTCTACTTAAATATGGTATATTCGGCTGATTTGTCTCTTTCTGTGCTCCCTAAAAACTGCCTTTAAATGACAGGGAAAATAGTTCATATGGCATAAACCCACTACTACAAAGGAAATGAGAAGTAACACAGTAACCAAAATCGTGAAGGTCACAAAGGTGAATGAGTGGTAAATTGACACAGCAGACCTCCAAACATTGAAACCTAAGCCAGCAAGGAAGCAACCTACCTACCACAGTGAAGCCACTGAAAGCTCAGGAACTGATGACAACAGGCAAGTGACGTGGAAATCCCCTGCGGAATCTCACCAGCCCAAGGGGAAAAGGAAAAGGACAAAGATAAGGACAGTCTGACAGTTGTGAGTCTCCCAATAAAGGACCCAACAGGGCCACCCTGCAGCGAGGGTACTAGTTTACAAGATGCCGACCCCACAACCGCCATCCCCACAGGTTCTAATGAGGTTGTATTACATTCATATGACTATGGCGAGATGCTAATGTTCACCAGATAATTAGAAAAGCTGCGAAATTAACCAAAAAAAAGGGGGGGGGGGGATTTGGAGAAAACAGAGACACTGCAGGGAGGAGAAAAATGAAACAAATTATTATTAGTTATTTTCAGAGCAATAAGAGATGTCATTGCATTAATTAATCAAAAAGGGATACTATAGAAAAGGAATATTCAAAAAATAATGAACTATTGGATTTTTTTTTAAACTGATATTTCTATAAAAGACAGAAGGGAAAGAAGCTGAAAAATTCCAGAAAGCAAAATTAAAAACAAAGGATTGGGAAAAAGTTAGAATGGCCATAGCCCAAACATCCCTAAAGAGAGGGATGGAAAGATCAAAAGTGATAGTGGAGTTATACAGAGAAGATAGGATTTAACAAATGAATATGAATGCCAAATCATTAAATTGATACCTCTTTTAGTCTCCAGTATCTTAGAGCAGCTAGAAGTAAAAACCTAAAATTGTGGAATTGTAACCCATGCCAAACTCTGAAATCTGTTCTACAACTAATTGTGATGCTGTGCATTGAAATGTATTGCCTTTTGGTACATATGTTATTTTTCACAATAAAAGTCAATTGTGATGATAAAACAATATTGATTCCTTCTAGCCTCCTATATTCTGGGGCAGTTAGAAGGAAAAATCTGAGAGGATCGTATGGTAGCCCATGACAAATCCTGGGATCTGTCCTGTAACTACTTGTTGAAGAGTGCTTTGAAAAGCATTGCTTTTCTCTTTCTTTGCTTTCTATATATGTTACACTAAACATAAAAAAGTTAAAAAATAAACAAACAAAAACCGAAGAAAATAAGATAGGAAACAAGAAACATAGAGGATCCCTCCACAAGGTCCTAATTCAAATAATGAAAGGTCCGGAAAGAAAGAACAGAAGAAACAGGAAAGGAACTTATCAAAGAATAAGTTCAAGAAAATTTTCCAGAACTGGTAAGACATGAGTTTCTCAAGTGAAATGCTGAGTGCCCAACATAGGGGATGAAAAAGAAAAAGATTCACCACGGCTTATTGTCATGAAATTTCTGATTACTAGAGACAAAAAGAAGAGTCTAATTACTTTCAGAGAGGTGAAGAAAAAGTATCGCACAGGAAGAACTGGAAGTTAGAAACATTTTGGACTTTTAGTAGTCATTTAATTTGCCTTTAATATTGTGATTGTCTTATAATTTTAATGAATGCTTGCATATAATATTAAATACCTATTGTACAGTTAAGGAACTATGTCTACTCTTCTTTTTTCTTGAAGTATTTCATTAGGATTGGTTTCTAAATATCACATGATGACTTCTAGCATATTTGATAAAATCTGTGCTTTTTAATTAACATAATAAAATATATTGATAGCTTTTCTAATATTCTAACATTCCTGGAAATTCCTGTTTTATTCTTTTAATACACAACTATTTTTAATTTGCCTATATTTTGTTTGGAATATTTTCTTCTCCATTCAAAAGTGAGCTTGGTCATTAATTTTGTTTTTTTGTATCATATCTGCCAAGTCATAGTGTTTGCAAGATAAATTGGAAATCTTTTCATATTTTCATGTGCTTTGGAATAATTTCTCTCTGATATTCTTCCATACAGCCATTTGGATCTGAGGATGTTTTATTGGTGAATATTTGGTATCATTTTAAATGCAGGTAATTGCAATTCTTAAACCAAAATAATACAAAACACCTATCAAAAGCTCATGGCACTGAAGAGCTTTTTAAATCCTCTGTGCCCTTGTCTGTCAAATGGGGATAGAAATAGTACTAGCTTCATTAGGTCGTTGTGGGGATTTAATAAGGCAATACATATGAAAGTTAGGAAAGCCTCTGATCCATGGTAAGTAATCAGAAAATGTTGACTGTTTCTATTATCATACTGTTATTATTAACTTACTATAATAGAGTGCTCAAAACAATATGGGAAGTTAAGGTGACTGTTTGTCGTAAGACAGTGGTTAAGGATGGGCACTGATGTCATGGCCTGAGTGCAAATCCCTACTCACAGGCTGTGCAATCTTGGGCAAGGATTTGACCTCTCTGAGTCTTGGTTTCTGCCTCTAAAACAATAAAAATACCTTCTGCAGAGGGCTCTTGGAGGAATAAATGAGCTGACACTTAGCACAGCCCTGGACCACCCATCCATGCTGACAGCCATCAGGACTTTGATTCCATGCAATCTAAACCAGCAATGCCAAAAAGCCTACATTTCCAACTAAATTTCTCATTCTGGTGCTTCAATAATCTTTGAGTAGATTCGGGCCCTAAATGTAAAAATGTCATTTTCAGCATTTTAAGGAGTGCTTAGTTTTACAAATGTGAAGTTTTAATCTTTTCATTTGAAAGATGAGTAATTGAGTTCCTAAATCATCATTATTAAATCATACCATCAAATATATCAAATCAATTGATTGTTCCGACGGACCAGGAAATGACTGCACTGCAAATCCTGACATCTTGGAAAATAAAGTGATTTATCCAGTCATCGACACATTACTATGAAATTATCTAAGTGTTAGCCTTCATAAGCAACCAGCAAATAAGGTAGCAAATTGTTTTTATGGAGGGCTGAGTGCTGAACTGAAATATATGAGTCTGATAACTACAAACTAGGAACTTTCTTGGTGTGTCCTTGATAGGTTTCTCCACCAGGAAGGAAAGAAGAGACCAAGACTCAATTAAAGGAGCTTTACTGTGAGTCCAGATGCAGGCGGGCTGATGCCTAAGATGGGGGCCACTGTGAGCAGGGGAAGGGGTACAGCTTATATAGGATGGTCAGCATGGTAGGGAAAGGGAGTTGGATTTTCACCCTCTAGCTTGGAGAGAGAAATTGGCAGGCTAAGCAGGGAGCTATTGCAAGCTTGTAGCTTCAGGGCTGTAACTGCAGGAGGGCAGGGGTTGGATAAGGGAATCTATTGCTGAGCTTGTCACTGCCAGGGCTATAATTGCAAGAGTGCAGGGGTTGGATGAGGGGAGCTATTGCAGGCTTGTCGCTGCTGGGGCTGTAATGCAGGAGGGCAGGGGTTGGATGAGGGCAGCTATTGCAAGCTTGTAGCTGCCAGAGGGGAATACAAGGACACTCATGCAACTACTATGTAGCTGAGGCAGGTTCAGTTTTGCAAGGGGCTGAGCACATCATGGGGGAAGGGGTGCTGCCTAACACTCCAACTTTTTCCTTTTAATTTTCTTGGGATGCTGAGGGCGAAGGTCTGTTTTCTGTGTCTGCTACTGGCTGGTGGGGGCGTAGAGCTGTCCCTACGTTTCGATTCAGGGCAGTGGCTGGTAGTGATGTTTTCGTCAGAAGAGTAGCATGTCACCGACAGCCTGATTTGTTATTGTTTGAACGGTTCTGCAAATAAAACTGGTTAAGAGTTGAAGTGACAGGGCTTAAAAATGAGGAGGGATATCTGGGTCATGACTCTTTAACTGCTTCAATGCTGAAAAAGGTGTTGTTATTAAGGGGCAAAAGGGCTGATACGATGAAACTGGTTCTTGGACAGTCAGGTATTTCTGGGTTTCAGAGCTTCTTTGGCATTGAAACAATCTGGAGGTTTTAAGTTTCTGAAAAAAAAAAAAAAAAAAAAACTTAAGTAAAATTTTACAGAGCCCAGGATATTTTTCAGGATTTCCAGGGACACATGGTTGAGGTTTGCCATATTGTGGCAGTTTGTGACATCTGGCTGAAACTTGCACAAGAGTAACCTCTGGAACCTCTACACTTGATTTGAAATATTTTAGCCACTGAAACTCTATATAATGTTTGTTTTGCTCATACTCAGAACTTATGTTCCGTAGTGCCAAGGCTAGTTATATCCCGTGATGATAGGGCTGGACTAAAATATAAACGACCTTAAAATAGGAATAACCGAATAAAATCTGATCAACTTTCAGTAAATAAAATGAAAGATCTTTGAGAAATATAAAAAAGTTTTCCTGAATTTAAGCTTGGGTCAAATTCAACAATTCCAGCATATTTTCCAGAACTTGATAGCCAATGTCCTTTTTAAATTGTAATTTTAAGACATGATGAAAACAAAGATTTTTTTTTAACCTTTGAAATATTTTATGGCAAATTTTAAATTAAACAAATGAGATTTTATTCTGCTTGAGTGTGTTCTCCCTAAATTTATAAAGCTTACTGATAAAGTAAGGCAGCCTAAAGTAATACTAAGTTGGAGGAGAGAGGTTAGGCATATTGTCATGTAATCATTTGTGTGTCCTGAATATAAGGTATATAAATGCATGGCTGCGAGTCCCTCTCCGGGCCACCCCTGGCCCCTGCGTCCTGGCAGGCAGCCCTGGGCGTGGTGGCTGCTCCCTCCGGGTAGAACGGAGAGAGAACAGGGAGCAGCAGCCCGCAGCCCGAGCCTGCCACGTGCATGGAACCGAAAGAGAAATCCACAGTGTTGGGAGTAGCTGCTGAGACTCTGGAATTGTTTTGACCACACCGGAGCCCACTCTGTCCTGATGAATGTAACACGTACAGCTAAGGATACCGCCCATCCGTGGAAGGACGGTCGGTCGCTGTTCTGAGTATTTTGATCTCGTTTCTTGATTGCTTTGCCTCCACCTTTCTTATCTCCTGTCATTTAACACAATCCTGTCATGTTACATGCATCCTGCAAGCCTTTTTGGAGTAGAAGATGGAGGATAAGTAAACGAGGTGAAACGGTGGATCTGTCTGAACCTTGGAGTAACACATCAGGATGAGTTGGCTCTGCAGGATAAAGCAAGGGTTTAAGCACAAGATGCTGGGGAAGTTGGGGCCGTGGGGCGGGGGAGGGGGGAGCGCTTACAGACACCTAGGCACAGCAGTGGGCGCCAGGGGCTAGGGGACAGGAATTGCTCCCAGGGGCACACGGAGGGAACATGCCCCAGGGTTTCCATGAGAGGCTTCATTTGCCTGCTTTTCCAGATTTGACATTTCAGAAATCCATATTGATTGACTTTCCTTTCAGGCCAAATAAGCCCTAAACAAAATGATGAATAAATTGAAGTTTACCTGTCTGCAGGTCATTTTATTGAAAATCTCAGGGCTGAAAAGTCTTCTGACTTGGGGTCTTATGGAATTGCTGTGTCCCAGGAATTTTCTTTCAGTGCAGACTTCTGCCCACAATTGATCCATGAGTTTTCCTGGTCTCCTCTCTCAGGAGTGACATGTCCTTGCTCCCGCATCCTGGGAGGAGCCTGCTAATGGTGAGTTTGCTAATGTAATGATGGAATTGGAGGTGATGTGCGAATGGCCCCTTTATCCACCGTGCCTACTGGTGGAGTGAGATTTATGTTTTTTTGTTTTTCTTTTTTTTCTCTCATGGGCAGGCCACGGGAATCGAACCCAGGTATCTGGCATGGCAGCCGAGAATTCAGCCACTGAGCCACCACCGCACCACCCGAGAGTTACATTTTTAACTGGCTCTAACTTCACCCTCAAAGGGACCACAGGGGAAAGGGCAGGAGTCATTTTAGGGGAAAGGAGATTCCAGTCCCCAAAGCCACTGCCCCTGGGTACCCAGGAGCCTAAGTTTATGGCAACTCACCCAGCTAAGCAGTTCTACTCTTAGTAGAATGGCTGCTCATACAGTAACTGTAATTTAAATACCGTTAAATATTTTATAGAAGAATTTTGCTATTCAGAGCCTGGCTTTGAGAACTGTATCTCTGGAATTTTGGTATGTCACAGGCTATTCTTGGGGCTGTTTAAAACCTTTGGCAACAGTAACTGAAATTGGATATAGGTTCAACCCTCACAGATAATCTCTAAACATCCTTTCAATCAATGGCTCTAACCTTCTCCTTTCAGGGAAAAAGTGTACAGTATAAAAGAGAGAAAGACTTCAGAATCAAATAAATTTGGACTGAAGCCCAGGTTACTGAGTTTTGCATATACTGAGTTTTGTATGCCTCAGATGTAAAATGGGGATAATAATACAAAATCTTGCAGATTCAGGGGACTCAGTGTCTTATGAAAAGTAGCTGGAACATCTGATCAAAATGTTACATGTATCATTTCTGTCAAATCTTTCATCAGATGTGAGAATCAAGAACAAAATTAATATTATCAACCTAGAATAACAAATTAAGCCACAAGGCAGTAAAGGCATTTATTTTGGGGACTTAGAATTGCAATTTGGGGGACACAGATCAGGTAGCAACCCAAATGTGTCCTGTCTTG
The DNA here is from genome assembly GCF_023851605.1 of Tamandua tetradactyla. Lineage (NCBI taxonomy): Eukaryota > Metazoa > Chordata > Mammalia > Pilosa > Myrmecophagidae > Tamandua > Tamandua tetradactyla. The sequence continues at coordinate 224,852,489 of NC_135327.1, read as the reverse complement.
GCATTTTCCAAGGAAAAGAAGATTTTCAAGGATTTTTCAAGGGAAAGAAGATTAGACAAGTTGTTTGTGGTGGGTGGATATTTGGGGTACTGAGATTGTCCTTCAGGCTAGTTAATTGAGTTTGTAATAAACAGTCTTGGAGACTGTTTATTACAAACCTTAGGAGCTTTCCTTAGGGTTTGCAGAACACTGTTGCTTCAGGCTTTGCATCCTGTGACGGTTTGTGATGTCTGCCTTGCCTGACCCCGTAAAAGTCACCTTCAGAGCAACTTCCCGAATCCATTTGAAATCTCTTAGCCATAGGAACTCCATTTTGCTTTATTTCTTTTAACAGTGTATTTAAATTGCATTTCTAATGTATGGAGTTGAAATGGTTTTCTAGTAAATACCAATAAAGTGAAGCAGTCATTGACTGGGGCAAACAAGAAGGCTCCCCAGGTGGCCAGAAAGGACGAGTTTTGTGGTGGCCACCGGGAGAGACTCAGATGTCCCAGGAGTCTGAACTTGAGGATGCCCACCAGGTGAGGTTCTCCTCCAGATGAGATTCTCCTCCAGGTGAGATTCTCTACCAGGTAAGGTTCTCCACCAGGTGAGATTCTCTACCAGGTGAGGTTCTCCTCCAAGTGAGGTTCTCCTCCGGGTGAGGTTCTCCTCCAGGTGAGGTTCTCTACCAGGTGAGGTTCTCCACCAGGTGAGATTCTCTTCCAGGTGAGGTTCTCCACCAGGTGAGATTCTCCACCAGGTGAGGTTCTCCACCAGGTGAGGTTCCCTCAGGAAGCAGGCCCAGGAACCCTGTGACTCACAACCACTGATCCCCCAGGCAGCCAGCCCTTCATTCCCACCTGATCATTGTCTTACGACCATCTGATTCCATATGAAAAGGAGGCAAAAATTATGACCAAAATGAACACTGTAGTTGAACTTCCTGTGTAGTTAAAATAAACAATATTTATTATTATTGCTTAATGAAAAAAAGTTTGTTTTAGGCTCAAATAAAAGTTGTAAAAACAATACATTGTTAATCTTTTCAATAGAAAAAAAAACTGTTCTAAAGAAGTACTTGATTTTTGAAACAACTCCAGGTCATTACATTATACGTTTTATGTTAGCTTCTGCCAAAATAACTGTACTCTTGATTAAATTCAATTATTATAATAATTTGATTATTATAACCTGTCATTTTCAAAATAACTAGTTTTGAGCCTGTTGCTTTTTAACTAATTGGATTATGTAGCCAGAGCCAATAAAAAAGCAATGTATGGAAGAAGATAATGTTTACCGAACTATCAGCAATTCTTTTTTTTTTTTTTTTTTTTTTTTAAAGACAGAGAGAAGGAAGGAAGGAAGGAAGAAAGGGAAACATCTTTAAACATTTTCTTGTTTTTATTGTATTCTGTTTCTCCGTTTTTGGTACATGGGCTGGGGCCGGGAATCGAACCGAGGTCCTCCGGCATAGCAGGCAAGCACTTTGCCCGCTGAGCCACCGCGGCCCGCCTATCAGCAATTCTTAATAACAGTTCTAGGCCACTTTCTCTACAGGGTGAACACACAGGGAAATACGACATTCTAGGCAACCCCTGATTATCTAGATCTGATTTTTACTGTGGCTTGGAGTGAACATTGTTGCTCTTGGATGCAAATCTCCCATGTTATCATTTATTTCTTGGAGCTTGCACTAATTGGGTTGGGGGTGGATGACGCAGATACCTTCTTGGGCCTCAGAATCATTCTGGGGGAATGAATAGTTTTTTTTTTATCACTATCTCTTTAGAGAGGCAAGCAGCTCTCGTCAGAGTATTAATTTCCATGGCCATCCTATGACGACACCTGTTTGAACTAAGGATGGCAGTCAAAACCGATTAAAATAAAACAAGTAATGTGTACTCTTTTGGGTTTTACTGAAAAATTCAATTTCATGCACTTCATGTTTAGTTAGGTAAGTTTGTATTCCTAAATTTTCTGTGTTTTGTTAACTTAGTTCACTAAATCATGTATACATTATTAAATGAGGTTAAATGGTGCTGTTCCAGCGGGACCTGCATTCTGGTTTTTGAATGAGCTGCTCTTAATTTCACCCGGGAACTAGGAGACTGAGTAACCCGCACTCCAGCGGCAGACCCCTTGGCCCTTGCTCTGAGTTCCCTCTGCACTCTCTCTCTCTCTCCATTGCCGCTCCCCAACAGCCCCCTCTGAATATCTTTTTCCTCAGTATTAAAAGAGTCTCTACTTTGTCCTTTTAACCTTGAAAGATTAACAGAAATTGCATGATTGCTATAGTTATTTTGAACACCTGAAATGGATGAGCTGAACGCCACTAGGAAATGTGGGGGGGGGGGGGAACTTGACAAAAGGGGCAGTTCAGGGCACGGGGAGTATTGAGTCCTGAACAGAGAAAGAGCAGTGCAGGTCAGAATTAGGAGGAGACGGGAAGCCACTCCAGTGAGGAGTGGGAGGAAGGAGAGGCTGACAGGCTGCTCACAGTGCCCGGCATGAAGCTGGGACAGGGGCTGTTCTAGTTTGCTAGCTGCCAGAATGCAACACACCCAAGACGGATTGGCTTTTAATAAAAGGGGATTTATTTTTGTTAGTTCTTCAGAGGAAAGGCAGCTAACTTTCCACTGAGGTTCTTTCTTCTGTGGAAGGCACAGGATGGTCTCTACTGGTCTTCTCTCCAAGCCCCTGGGTTCCAACAACTTTCCCCGGGGTGACTTCTATCTGCATCTCCAAAGGCCTGGGCTGAGCTGCAAGTGCTAAGATGAGGTATGCCGAGCTGCTTAGGCTGTGCTACTTTGCGTTCTCTCATTTAAGCACCAGCCAATTAAGTCAAACGTCACTCATTGCAGCAGGCACGCCTCCTAGCCGACTGCAGATGTAATTAGCAACAGATGAGTTTCATCTACCATTGGCTTATGTCCGCAGCAACGGAACTAGGTATGCTCACCTGGCCAAGTTGACAACTGAATCTAACTAACACAGGGGCCCAGTGTGGACATTTGGATTTGGGGTGAATGAAAGCATGAAGTGGCTGCTCCACTGGTGCTGTCGGGATGTCAGTGGGTTTTGTCATCTCGAAAGACAAAAATAAAACCAGTCATGCCAAGGAGAGTGATGCGGAAACATTGGGCATTCCTCAGGACAGTTGGGTTTACAGGGGCACATGTCATCATTATCAAAGCTCATTTGAATATATTTGGGGGGGCGGGGCCAAGGTTCTAAACAATGAATTTACTACTGTTCCCTCGAGGTAGCATCTGTGAAAAGTAGGAAAATACAGAAGAAGGAGTGCGCAGTGCGTTCATTGTTTACCCTGAGGAATGGCCGGAATGAGGAGCTTAGTCAGGAGAGGAGCATCTGGTCAATAGGCAAAAGTGAAATTGCCAAGGCATGGTGACAGGGAGACATCCCAGAGAGGGCGGTGGGGGAGGCAAATTACCACTGATGGGACCAGTAGAGTTTTCAGTAGAGAAGGAGCCAAGATCATCCACTGAGAGTAAGGAGAAAAGGGTGTGAGGCTTGTATGGATTGATGATGCCTCAAGATTATTAATATTGTATGTCAATTAAATCTGAAACTAATGTATGTGAAAACTAAACACTCACCCTTTAATTTGTGCCAGCCCTATGGATCTCTGGCATAAAGAGAGAGGAAACAATTCTCTCTCTATCTCACAAGTAGACAGAGCAGCTCTGTGCCTACACTTATAGTATAGGATTGGAAGTGAGGAGAAGAAAGAAAAACCACTGACATGTTTTCAAGAACAACACATGGAGTTAAATTAGGACTGAATGAAACACTTGTTTTTTCCTCTTTCACTCTTGCACAATACATACCTATAACATACAATCTGGTTGGTAGGGTAATATGTAAAGAAACGTAAAGCATACATAAATGTTTGCCAAAATTACACCAAGAAGAAATGAAGCATGGTATTGTGATAATGAACTGCTAAAAAAAAAAGTATATTTGCTATTTTCCTTTTTATTTTCCATAAGCAATGGGAGCATTGAGTGGCAGAAGGTGAATATACAGTCATAACCAACTCATATCCTGTTTTCATTTTGTATTCCAGGATTACAGGGAGGTTGTTACATTTATCTTGTGTATATTGATGGAGAAAAACAAACACAAAAAATATTTACTACCATTACCCTGCCCCAAACCCTCAAAACTTTTCTTCCTTTCTAATTTCGTTATGATGACAGTCCCCTGGGCTTGGAACTTGAGGTTCCACTGCACCAAAATCTAGATATATGGTCATGAGCAAGTAACCCAACTTTCTTGGACCTCAGTCTTCCTAGTTACATAAATGAGAGAAGGCAACATCCATGTCTCTTTTTCTAGAATATTGGACCTCATAGACATTATCTCATTTGATCTCCACAGCAATCCTATGAAAGAAATTATAGTCCCTCAGTTATAGAGGAGAATGCCGAGCTGTGGTGAGTTTAGTCTTATTCTAGAGCACTCAGTAGAAGGGCATTTTCTGTCAAGCTTCTGCCTTGTCCAGAGACATCTTGGGGGATGAAGAGTCCCACAGCCACAGGGACTCAAGGATTCCAATTTGATAGCAGGCAAGTATGTGTTTGTCAGACAATTTATTGCAAGAATAATTGCTCAAGAACAATTGCACTGTTCAAGTGAAGGTCCCTCTGGGTTCAGTTCAATTTGTTCAAGAAGTGTCATCTTGACATCTTATACCTCACCAGAGAACTTAAAAAATGAACTCTTCCAGATATGGTTCCATAGATATTAAAGAAAATCGAATGGAGGTAGAGAATCTTTAGCAGGGCAGCCTTTTGTTTAAACCACACGATTGTCTCTGTCTAGTGTGTAGGGGAACCTGGTATCATAAATTTAATAAGATGTCGAGAAAGTTAGTCAAGACTTTCTCCTCCTTTTCGGAGCAGCAGGGAGCAAAAGGTCAAGGCCTCCAGGACCCTGTCTTCATACTTGAGCAGAAGCAGCATGGAGACTTACAGGCCAGCCTGTGTCCTGACTGCAAGAACCAGCTGGCTCAGGCAGTGACCCTGCTTCAGCAACCATGGCCATGGAAAGGTGGACAGCATTTCTTCTGACTTACTGGAGAGCTGGGTCATGCAACACTGATGTCTTTTGCTGAGAAAGCACTCTGGAATTCCTGAATATTCCAGAGCAAACAAACATTCCAATAGTCAGAGAAGATCCTTGGAAATTGCCACACTGCTTTATAAAGGCCCTTCCCATTGAGGAATATCGAGGTATTGCCAACTGGGTCGTTGCCCAATGCACATATCCAATGTCTTCAAAGAGAGAAAGAGCTTTTGTTGCAAAGTACAAAGTAAGGAAGACATAGAGCTTATAGATAGGGCTCAGATCTGTCTCCCTGAACTGCAGTAACTCTGAGAGTTTTATTGTATTCAAAGACAGGCAAGTTTAGGATAGTGAGTATAATGGCTGGAGATGACAAAGTTAGAGATTGTCTAATTGTTGAACATGCACAGATGGATTACATGCTTAGTCACAGAACATATGTAAGAAAATGGAGACCTTATGTTGATGAGCATGATTTTTAGTACTATAATGAGGTATAGGTCAAGGTTTAAGTAACTGTGTGTCAGATGGGCCAATTTTGGTTAGAACTAACTTTGTCTAGTAAGATAGCCTAGGTGGGTTCTGAGCTGACTCACATTCTTTTATTAATAAACATCAAGGGACTGTCTACATGATCACAAGACTTCAAAGCTGTAAAACAAGATAAGGAGGTACAAGTGGGGCCAGTCACCAGTTATCATGAGGCTTTGCAGTTACAAGGTAAAGATTATTTAGTTACACAATAAAGCATCATCAAAGATCAAGGCATTTAGGTTACAGGTCTGTGAGTTTCAGTAGTTTCAGTTATTTACTTTTGGCTACTCTGCAATGTTCTAGAAAGTAAGAAAGCCTCTATATGATGACTTTAATTATAATCATTGGTTAACTCTTAGCTCTCAATTACTGAGGCCACATATTGTTAAAGTAGAGATATCACATTCTCTATGTCTTTGGCTTTCTATTAACACTTGGGGCGTAACTTTCTGTCACTTTGGTTCATGATTCATCATATCTTTGCTTCTTTCCTGCCCAAAACTGCTAACTCCTTGTTCTAGTTTGCTAGCTGCTGGAATGCAATATACCAGAAATGGAATCGCTTTTAAAAAGGGGAATTTAATAAGTTGCTAATATACAGTTCTAAGGCCGAGACAATGTCCCAATTACAACAAGTCTAGAGAAATGTCCAATCAAAGGCATCCAGGGAAAAATACCTTGGTTCAAGAAGGCCGATGAAGTTCAGGATTCCTCTCTCATCTGGAACGGCACATGGCGAACACGGCATCATCTGCTAGTTTCTTCTCCTGGCTTCTGGTTTCATGAAGCTCCCCGGGAGGCATTTTCCTTCTTCATCTCCAAAGGTTGCCGGCTCGTGGACTCTCTGCATCTCAATGGCTACATCGTTCTGCTCTCTCTGAATCTCCCATTCTCCAAAATGTTTCCTCTTTCATAGGACTTCAGAAACTAATCAAGACCCACTCAAATGGGTGGAGACATGTCATCCCCTAATCCAGTTTAACAACCATTCTTAACTAAATCACATCAACCAGGGAGATGATCTCATTACAGTTTCAAACATACAGTACTGAATAGAGATTATTCTACCTTTACGAAATGGGATTTATATTAAAACATGGCTTTCTTAGGGGGCATATATCCTTTCAAACCAGCACACTCCTCAAAGGCAAGAGCTGTGCCCTATCCATCAGTAATTCTTCAACACCACCTAGATTGTTTCCAATGAAGTGCTTGCTGAATCACTTAGTGTGTGTATGATCGAGGAGTGAATGAATGGATAGATGAGCAAGTGTGCATCTTGTCTCCATTGCCAGTGTGTAAGCTCCTGCAGAGTATGGAGAGCAACCCTTTCAATCCCCCATGACACCAGTGGAGAGGTCAGGAAACAATGCTCAATGAATAATGAAAATCCTCGAAATGAAAATTATCTTGTGACCTCAACAAACACACTGACGACAATACACTGCAAACCAAGAACTATATTCAGAAGACTCTAGAAGAAAAGAAAAAACATTGTTGGAACAAGAGACATTGGTGAAAATATAGTTACTTACATGGTCTAGTTATTTCCATAGGAGTGTCTACTTTTTATTTCAAGTGGCAAAATATCTGGCTACTCACTTGTCATAAAAGGTTCCATCTAGTTAATAAGATACAGCTCATTTTTTAAAAAGTCATATTTGGAGTATGAATTTTGTTCATTTATTTACTCCTTGGAAGAAAAATCACTTTATTCTCAATAATTCACAAACAATTACCATGACAACAGCTCACTGAAGGAGGCCATTTACTCAGCCCCAAATTCTGTACCAACTCAACTGCCTTCTCTGTATTAGAACTGCCTCTCTCTACTGGGATTCTGAAGCAAGGAAGCTATTAATGATGGAGGAGCAGTTTCAGTGGTGGTTTTTCACTTTATCATTGCACTATCAATCATAGTTTTATGCTAAATTAAGTCAGTCATGAGAGCTGGTTTTTCATATCTTTCACTGGAATTGTATGATGAGGCAAATTCCTTTGAAAACCTGTGCTGCTTCAGCATCATATCCAGAAACCCCAGAAAATCTAGGATCACCCTGGTTCCAAGCACACCCCACAGTTTCTTGCTGGCCAGGCTGCCTGAGGTTTCTGGGGTGAGAATATCAGGATTTGGGGTCTCTGTGTTGAAGCCCCCAGAAATGGCATGAACCAATGCATGCACAGCAGCCCATCCACAGCAATCCTGACCCAGCAATTGCATCAGGGCCATCTCACCTGGCTGCTGGGCACTTCACCAGGTGAACCCACTGCAAGGGGTTAAGATTCTGGTGGTGGGTGGGGGGTGGCTGTCCTGAGGCATCCTGCCGGCAACATGCTCTGGCTTCTAACAGGCATTGCAGCTCCTTGGGCAAGCCAACTTCCAGAAGTGTGGAACTGCAAATGTTTTCAAACTTCTTCTGTTGGGTAACTTTGGGTATAAAGTATACCCATTATAATTATTGATACAACAATGAGAAAAACAATAGCACAGGCCTTTCTTACATGGTTAATAGTTACAGATGTCATGCAACGTTCCCTTTGTTTTTGTTCAAAATATGGGTGTAGTCATTTTAAGTATGTTTTAAAACAAGGTTTTATTTAAAATACTAAAATTAATATTGGCCCTGACACCATGGGATCAACAATGCCATCCTGACCAAAAGGGGGAAGAGAAGTGTAACAAATAAGGTATCAGTGGCTGAGAGAGTTCAAATAGAATTGAGATGCTACTCTGGAGGTCACTTTTATGCAACCTTCAGTTAGACATTACTACCTATCATAACTCGCCAAACACAAACAAAACCATTCCAGCCAATCCTAAAGAATGCCTACCGCAATATATAATATTCTCCAAAGGTTCCATGCATTAGGGGAACTTTCCAGAAACCTACAACCTCCAGATGGGTCTCTGGACCAGATAAGTGCTAAAACCTAGAAGGGCCTTCTTTTCCAGAGCATCAGCTAGTTCCATCTCCTGACCCCTTATTATTGGCAGCCCTTCCAAAATGAAAAAGGTAGAATGGGCATAGCCCAAATACCTTTAAGAAGTGGGCAAAAGAGCATAGGTGATGATGGAGTTATACAGAGAACATAGGGTTTAACAAATTAGTATGATTGCTAAATGATTATATTGATATTTCTTTTAGTCTTCAGTATTTTAGAGCAGCTAGGAGTAAAAATCTAAAATTTTGGAACTGTAACCTATGTCAAATTATGAAATCTGTTCTACAACTAATTGCTGTGCTGTGCTTTGAAATTTATTGCTTTTTTGTGTATATGTTATTTTTCACACACACAAAAAAAGTGATGATAAAAGAATAAAAAGCCCTTCTAGCCTCCGATGTTCTGGAGCAGCTAGAAGGAAAAATCTGAGAGGATGCTGTGGTAGTTAGATTCAGTTGTCAACTTGGCCAGGTGAAGGCACCTAGTTCTGTTGCTGTGGACATGAGCCAATGGTAGGTGAACCTCCTCTGTTGCTAATTACATCTGCAGTGGGCTAGGAGGCGTGTCTGCTGCAATGAGTGACGTTTGACTTAATTGGCTGGTACTTAAATGAGAGAGCGCAAAGTAGCACAGCCTAAGCAGCTCAGCATTCCTCATCTCAGCACTTGCAACTCAGCCCAGGCCTTTGGAGATGCAGAAAGAAGTCACCCCAGGGAAAGTTGTTGGAACCCAGAGGCCTGGAGAGAAGACCAGCAGAGACCATACTGTGCCTTCCACGTAAGAAAGAGCCTCAGTGGAAAGTTAGCTGCCTTTCCTCTGAAGAACTAACAAAATAATTCCCCTCTTATTAAAAGCCAATCCGTCTCTGGTGTGTTGCATTCCGGCAGCTAGCAAACTAGAACAGATGGTATGGTAGCTCACGACACACTCTAGGATCTGTCCTTTAACTACTTGTTGCAGAATGCTTTGAAAACTGTTGCTTTTTTATTTATTTGCTTTGTATGTATGTTAAATTATACAATAAAAAAGTTTTAAAAAAAGATTTATATGTCTTTTCTACAAATGCTATTTGTTTCACTTTGGATTGTAACGGCTACTATATAAATTTCTGAGCATGGCTTTTGGTGCACATATGTGTGCATTTCTGTTAGATGCACATCTGGGAGTGGAAGGATGATGCCTGGCACATGGCAGACCTCAATTCGCTGAATGAATGAATGAATGAAAACTAGGACTTGCACCCTTCTTCACTTTACTAGGTAGTTTATGTTAATTCTCAATAGTGTAAATGAAACTTTTCCATTGCATTTTCCAGTTTGTTGTTTTTGGTGTATAAAAAGTGATTACACGTTGCTGTCATAAGGGCCATCTGACTGAGCTGGTCTTTTGAGATATAATCATTTATATTTGCTTGCATTCTCTAGCTAGGCAACCAAATAAGCTGTAAGTAATGAGAGGTTTTTTTTTCTCTCTCAGGTACTTCTTCCCCATTTTTTTTTCTTGCCTACTTGTAGCAGAACTAGGAGCTTTAGTAATATTGATTAGTGGAGGGGATGAAAATCATCCTTGAGTTAATCCTGCCTTTTTGGTGAATTCACCTTACTTGCTTTTTGGTGTTTCACCTTACTAATGTTGTTGGTCGCGGGGTTCAGACAGATTTCTTTTTGCAGGGTTTGAAATCTCCCTTCTATCCTTAGCTTGTCATAGGAATAGTTGTTGAAATTTAGCAAATGATTTTGGTGTATCTTTTAAAATGATCATTTTTTCTTCATTTAATATGTTGAGGTAGTTTTTATTTTACATCAAACCACCTTTGCATTTGTAAAACTTATTGTTTTCGCTCCTACCTTTAAGTCCATGATGCGTTTTGCACTAACGTTTGTGTATGGTGTGAGATATACATCTAATTTCATCTTTTTTCCGTGTAGGTATCCAATTGCCCCAACACCATTTGTTGAGCAGACTATTTTTTCCCATGAATTGCCTTTCATCTTTATAAAACTATTTGCCTAAACTTTGAGGATTGATTTCTTGACTCTCAATTCTGTTCCATTGCTCTATATGTTTATCCTTATGCCAATACAACACTGTCTTGATAAGTAAAACTTTTGAATAAGTTATGAAATTAGGACCTTAAAGTCCTTCAACTTTATTCTTTTTCAAAGTTGTTTTGGTTATACTAGGTGTTTTGAATTTCCATGTAATTTTTAGGATCTACTTGTCAATACCTGCAAAAAAATTCCTGCTAGAATTTTGATAAAGTTGCATTTAATATATAACATCTTTGCATTTCTAATATAACTCCTGATTAGCACGATTCATTTAATATACTGCTGGATTTTCCACTAAAATTTTGCATATGATGTTCCAAGTTTCATAGTTTAAATGGCCCATAATTTTATTTCTTCTTTCTTTCAAATGATTTTTTTATCAATTATTGATCAGTTTTAGTATCTGGTTTATGCTATCCCTAGTATGTAGTATGAGTTTGGAAATTTTCCATATTTTAATATGAAAAGAACTTTTGCAGGAGTACCAAACCCCAATGAACTAGATTGTTACTACCTATTTTCTTGAACTGAATTGCCAGAAATTATAGTTTATTAGACTTTCCAAAGTATTATCTATTTTTTATTAAGTGTACTGATTTATAATTTGTTCTCAATTTCATTAAATTCTCCTTTTATCTTGACTATATCTAGGGTGATATATAGTGCTCTTATCCTTATTCATTTCTCAATAGCTTATAATTCTCATTGCTTTCCTCTTTAGCCTAAAAATGATCTTTTTGTCATTAGGAAGTGGCATTGGATTTTAGTCAGCAACTGACCTGTAAGATCGCTGTTTCTTGGAATTTACTACCCCATTTTTGGCCTAATCCACAATCTATTTTTTAATGCTCCATGTGTGTTTGAAAAGAATATTTGTGTATTGTGTCAAAATTCTACTTAGAACTAAAGAGCAAGCTTTTGTGTTACTCAAATTATTTACACTCTCACTTAATTTTTCTATTCTTTGATATAGAATTTCCTGAAACGTATGATAATTTTCCCACCATAATTGTGGATGTGTCAAGTTTTAATCTCTATCATTTATTATTTCTGCTTTATTTATCTTAGGATGTATTGTTAGTTATATATTTATAGTGGATATATTCTTGATTTGTTTTCCTCCCACTAAAGGAACTAATTTCTGTTCCATATAATACGTTTTACATTGCATTCTGTATGTTGTGCTGTTATTATTACTACTCCTGCCTTTTCTTCCTGTTAGGTATATTTTATTCACCCTTTTAATTTACGCCTTTTTTATGGTCATATTTCTGGTCATGCAAACAACTTATAGCTAGCTTCTGACTATATACCTGAACACCTCTGCCTTTTATATAATAACTTAATTATATAATAATAACTTAATGCATGATGTTATTCCTGTCGGGCTTGGGTTTACTGATGCCATTTTGTTGCATGTTTACTTTTCTTTACTTTTTGGATATTTCCTTTTCTATCTTTTGCTAGATTGATGGATCATTATTTTCCCTTTTCACTGGGAATTTGTCCATCCTAATTCCTTACATTTAAAATATATATATTTTTAATGAGAAATCTTCACACACTAGTCCATCCATAGTGTTCAATCAGTGGCTCACAATATTATCATGTAGTTGTATATTCATCACCATGATCATTTTTAGAACATTCGCATCACTCCAGAAAAAGAAATGAAAAGAAAAAAAGAAAAACTCAGACATTCCATATCCCTTACCCCTCCCTCTCACTGACCACTAGTATTTCAATCTACCCAATTTATTTTACCCCTTATACACCCTATTATTTATTTAATTTTTATCCATATTTTTTTAGTCATCTAGCCATACCCTGGATAAAAGGAGCATCAGACAGAAGATTTTCACAATCACACAGTCACACTGTAAAGCTGTATTGGTATACAATCATCTTCAAGAATCAAGGCTACTGGATCACAGCTCAACAGTTTCAGGTACTTCCCTCCAGCCACTCCAATACATCATATAGTAAAACGGGATATCTATTTTATATATATATTTACATCCTGTTTACATATAGGATAACCTCTCGACTCTGAAATCTCTCAACCACTGGAACTTTATTTTGTCTCATTTCTCTTTTCCCCCTTTTGGTCAAGAAAGCTTTCTCAATCCCATGTTTCTGGGTCTTGGCTTATCGTGGGAGTTCTGTCCCATGTTGCCAAGGAGATTTACACCCCTGGGAGTCATATCTCATGTAGGGGTGAAGGCACTGAGTTCACCTGCCAAGTTGGCTTAGAGAGAGGGGCCACATCTGAGTAACAAAAGATGTTCTCTGGGGGTGACTCTTAGGCATAATTATTAGTAGGTTTAATTTATCCTTTGCAGGAATAAGCTTCATAAGGGCAAGCTCCAAGATCAAGGGTTGGCTTATTAAATTGGTAATCCCTAATGCTTATGCAAATATCAGAAATTCTCCAAATGGGGAAGTTGAATAGTTCCTCCTTTCTCCCCAGTTCCCCAAGGGGACTTTGCAAATACTTTTTTATTCACTGCCCAAATTACTCTGGGATATATCGAGGCATCACACTAACCTGGACAAACCAACAAGTTTTCATGCCCTAGTCAAGATTCCGTGTACTTATGGTGTTCAACTAAACTGACGATACTAGTTCAATTAGGAAATACGCTACTCAAAATATAAATTTTGCACAAACTAAACATCTCTCCCTTTGGCCTCACACAGAAGTTGAAGTTTTAAAATTTGGATAATATCATCCTTTACCCTGTATTCTGATTTACCTTAGGCCTATCCAGATCAGCTTCATTCATATGTCTACTCAAAGTCTGTTTCCTTTGTCAGCTTTTTATACAGTTCCTGTATCGGGTACTGCTGACTTTCATAGCTTCAGAGCTCCAACTCTGAGACTCAGGTGTCCCTAAACATCTGAGGTTTCTGGGAATGACCACTCATTCCTTACATTTTTAACATACATCTTTAAACATATTTTCTAAATTTAGATTATTCACGTCATCCCCACATATAAGGAAAGAACATTTGTGCACCTGCATCTCCTTCCCACCAGAGCAGCTTGCTTCCTGAGAGGGAAGGCTCTCTTTCGCTCCCATGTGTGGTATTGATCTGAGACCTGGCCTATAGCTCAGGCTCAGCCCACATGTGGCTGCTTTAGCTGTGGATAAATGGTCTGTGGCCCGCTATTTAGTAGGAGAAGGAAGGGCCCGGTTCATCTTGCAGCTCAAGTTCAGTTCTTGAGCAGGCACCGAGATGATCAACAGAAGGCGCTCTGTGTCCCTGTGCTTCCCTCCTGGGCTGGGAGCACCCTAAATTTAACAGCAAGTTTGATGAGCTGAGATTTCCTTGTTTCATCCCTCCCTAGTCCTGAATCCTTATAGCAAGGATTCTTCAACATTTCTGACACATTGATTAAACTCTCCTTGTCCGCCCATGCTATCTGTAGATTTTTTAAAATATACTTTTTTCATAGTATGGATATTAGGAGAGAGAGAAGGTCCAAGTGCTGGTCTGCCATTTTGACCCAATCTCATTTATGTCATGTCTGCTTTCATGATTTGGGCTCTGCCACATTCATCTAATAACTGCTATGTGCACATCTTTTGATTTTCTAACTTTAAGCCTTGCCTTTTGTAGTGAGACCCTCACCACACATTTATCATTTCTTTGCCCATCTTGAGAGATTACTGTTTCTTGAAGACTTATCTGATACCCACCTCCAAGCATAATATTTTCCTCCTTTTTAAGGAAACATGCTCCATATTAATGGTCCTTACTAGAAATCTTGGTTTGGGCTAAGGTATAGCATTAAAGCAGAATGAAAAGTCTTGTGAACCTATTACTCCTTGAAAAGGTTATGGTATCTTTCTTATTTCTGTATGCCCACTGTACACGACAGTGCCTACCATACAGAAGGCACAAACATAAGTGACTGAAATTGAATTCGTTTGAATTTACAGCCACCAATAGTTCTCATCTGCAGGAGAAAATCCTTCTGCATGTTGTATCTGTGTTGACAGTTGTAAGCCAGTTGTCTGCTGACTTAATTACACAGCATTTCTTAAAACATAAAATGATATTTATTGAGAAATACAGTCAAGTAAATTTTGTTTGGAATTAACTTTTGTCCTTCGGTTGCAATGACGTTTTTCTCATCCACTGGACATTTATATTCAGAAACCCCATGGTTTCTGATTTAAATATTTAAATTTAAAGTATTTCTGATTTGCTCCATAGCTGATATGAGATATTTCCTTCAACAATGCTATCTACACAGCACACACACCCTTAATCTCTTACAGAGAGTGGTACATGGACATAAATCTCATTTATCACAACACTGCCCCCTAATCATTCACGCTGTTCAACCTCATCAGAGGTCCCTCCATCAAAGTGTGTCTCCATGGTAACAGAAGCCAGATTTGGCCATTTGGTGACTGGAACACAAAGGTCACTTGAATGTTTATGACATTTGGATTTGGATTTTGCAGCATATTTCCAAATGACAAATTCTGCATGATTTTGACATCTGTCTTTATTAATATTATTTTTCCCTCGATGTACAAATTAGTTTCAACTTGAATTATATTGGTTTATTAGAATTGAAAGTAGTCAATGTAATTTATTTTAATAATACTCATTGTTTTTCTTATTTACATTTCTTTCAGAGAAGACTACTTTGTGCTTAGAAGGGTGCCATGTAAGAAAATCATTGTAAAATGTAAAGCACTGAGTTAATTCAAACTAACAAAGCTTAATTATTGATTATTGATTATTATAATGTTCTCTCTCGCCTTGAAATTTAATTAAATTTTAATTTTAATTGAAATTGGATACCAGAATTATTCAATTTGTCAACAAACATTTCTAACTTACCTATAGCCAGGAGATATACAAATGTGTTTATATTGAAATATAATCATGTGTTTCTACATTGGAGATTGTCTAATTAAAAAAATCTTTAAGAAAATGTTTAAAAGTCTACAATCCTGAAGATCACAGGGTAAGAATCTTCATGTCTCCATCTGTCTGCAGAAACTTTGAACAACCAGCAAGAATTGACAGAAACACCTTTCTCCAAGCTCTGGAGAGCATTACAGGACTACAGTACGGGGTATGTGCTGAACCAATGAAAAGGTCCCTTAAAAATGGTAAGATTTCCTGACACCTTGGATGGCCCCCACCCTTCAATAGCTCAGCACAGAGCTGGCCCCCAGAGCAGATCCCCCAAAATTGGCACCCAAGAAATCTGTATCTGGCAAAACTGTCTTTCAAAAATGATGCAGAGAGGGGGTGCAAGGGTAATTCAGTGGTAGAATTCTCACCTGTTATGTGGGAGACCCAGGTTCGATTCCCAGCCCATGCTCTCCCTGCACCCCCCCAAAAAATCAAAACAAACAAACAAATGAACAAAAATTCAACAAGCAGTGCTGTGAAAATGGGATATTCACATGGAAAAAGAATGAAATGTGACTCCTGACATACAGCATACAAAAAAAAAATGTTAGAGAGATAAACACATTTCCAAATAAACAAAAACTGAGGAGTTTTACCACTAGAATGGCCATTTAAGAAATGCTCAGGGGAGTTCTGCAGGTTGAAAGGAAAGTTTAGTAGGTAATAGATCAAAACCGTATGAAGAAATAAATATCTCCTGTAAGGGTAATGACATGGGTAAATATAAATGCCAGTACTATTGCATTTTTTATTTGTATCTCCACTTTTACTTTCTACAGGATATAAAAGGTAAATGCATAAAATGTAATGATAAACCAGTGGTTTGGACTCATAATATATACGCATGTAATTTGTGAGGAAAACTACATAAAATTGGAAGGCAGGGGAATATAGGAACATAGTTTCTACATCTATAGAAGTCAATTTGGTATCAAAGCAACTGAAATTGTTATAGATTTAGGATGTCAAATTTAAGTCCCATTGTAACCCCAAAGAAAATATGGCATAAAAGTATGCAAGCTCATAGAGATAGAAGGTAAAGTACAGGTTGCTGTTGTGTAGTGGGCAGTGCGATGGGGTAGTGGGCAGTGTGATTGGGGAGTTAATGTATAATGGGTATAGGGTTTCTGCTTGGGGAAATGGGAGTTTCAGAAATGTAAAGTGGTGAGGGTACTGGAACACTGTGAATGTAATTAATCCTACCCAATTGTATACTCAAGAGTGGTTGAGATAGGAAGGTTTATGCTGTGTATGTTCCCACAATTAAAAAAAAGAAATATCAACTAAACAGACAATGACAATTAAATGCAATGTGAGATCCTGGATAGGATCTAATAAGGAAGGAGAAAAGACCCAAAAGATATCATTGGGTGTTTCAGTTTGCTAAAGCTGCTGGAATGCAACATACCAGAAACGGATTGGCTTTTATAAAGAGGATTTATTAAGCTACAAGTTACAATTCTAAGGTCATGAAAATGTCCAAATTAAGGCACCAAAAAGAGGATACCTTCTCGGAAGAAAGGCTGCCAGTATCTGGAACACCTCCGTCACCTGGGAAGGCACATGGCTGGCATCTGCTGGTCGTGACTCCCTGTTCATTGCTTTCAGCTTCTGATTCCAGTGGCTTTCTCTCTCTAAGCATCTGTGGGTCCTTTCTTAGCTTCTCTGGGGCAAACTTTGAATTCCATTTCTTATCTTAGCATCTCCCAGAGCCATTTCTGTCTGCATCTCCAAACGTCTGTGTCTGAGCTTTCTCCAAAATGTTTTCCTCTTTAAGGATTAAGACCTGCCTTGAATGGGTGGTATCACATCTCCATGGATGCAACCTAATCAAAGGGCCCCACCCACAATTGAATGGGTCACATCTCAATGGAAACAAACTAATCAAAGAGTCCCACCCAACAATAGCTCTGCCCCCATAATATTGGGTTAGAAGAATATGACTTTTCTGGGGTAGTAACAGCTTCAAATCAGCATATTGGGAGATAATAAAATTGGAATATAAACTGTAAGCTTTATAGCAATGTTAAAATTCTTGAATTTGATAACTGCACTTAAGATGGTTACATAAGTGAATAGCCTTGGCCTTAGGAAATGTACATGGCAGGATAAATGCCCAAGAAGCATGATATATATAGTAAGTATTCAGAAAGTGGATTGATATATACGTGGATAGATGGATGGGTGGATGGATAGACAGACAGACAGACAGACAGACAGACAGATAGATAGATAGATAGATAGATGGATAGATATAATGATATGGCAAATGTAACAAAATTCTAAAGTTGGTGGATCTGGGTCTCTGGGAATAAGAATACATTGGAGTTCTCTGTATGGTATTTGTAGTATTTTTGTAATTGTCTTGTAAGTTTGAAAGTATTTCAAAATAAAAAAGTTTTTAATCTAAAAAAACTCTACAATCTTATGAAAGGGAATTGAAAATAATAAATAAAGAGCATAGTTGTCTATGAGTAATAAGACAATATCACTGAGTTCCATTGGTACATTTATCTGTCTTTGTGTTAATACCAAGTTGTTTTTGATTGCTGTAATTTTGTAGTAAGCTTTTTTTGCATGCTGTTTGGTGGGGTCACATTTCATTCTTTCTCCATGTGAGTATCCTGTTATTTCAGCGCCATTTAGTGAATTGTTTGCTTTTGTTGGTTTCTCTGTTTGTTTGGGAAATACAGGGCTGGGAATCAAACCCAGGTCTTCTGCATGGCAGGTGAGAATTCCACCACTGAACTACCCTTGCACCCCCTGTAATAAGTTTTAAAATAGGGAACTTATGTGTCCTCCAACTTCATGCTTGTTTTTCAAGATGGTTTTGGCTATTCCCTATCCGTTACCCTCCCGTATAAATATGATGATTGGCTTTTCTATTCCTGCAAAGAAGGTTGTGGGAATTCTGTTTGGGATTGAATTGAATCAATAGTTGCTCTGGGTAGAATTCACATCGTAATAAAATTTAGTCTTGTGATTCATGAACATAGAGTATCTTCCCCTTTATTAGGTCTTCTTCACTTTCTTTCAGCAATGTTTTGTAGTTTTCTGTGTATAAGTCCCTTACATCCTTGATTAGATTTATCCTAGATATTTGCTTCTAATTGTTATTATAAATTAAAACTTTTTCTTGATTTCCTCTTCTGATTGCTCATCACTAGTTTTATAAGAATACTATGGTTTTTGCATGTTAATCTCTTACCCCACTACTTTGCTGAATTCATTTATTAGCTCTAGTAACTTTGTTGTGAAATTTTCAGTATTTTCTAAATATAGCATGTCATCTGAAAATAGGGAAATTTTTACTTCCTCCTTTCCAATTTTGATGCATTTTATTTCTTTTTCTTGCCTAATTGCTCTGGCTAGGACTTCCAGGACAATGTTGAATAATAGTGATGACAGTGGGCATCCTTATCTTGTTTCAGATCTTAGAGGGAAAACTTTCAGTCTTTCACCATTGAGTGTGATATTAGCTGTGGGTTTTTCATATATGTCCTTTATCATGTTGAGGAAGTTTTCTTCTATTTGTATTTTCTAAGTGTTTTTTTTCCAAGGAAAGACTCTGAATTTTGTCAAATGTTTTTTTTTTTCTGCATCAATCAAGATGAACATGTAGTGCTTTCCTTTCATTTCATTAATGTACTGTATTAATTGATTTTCTGATGTTGAACCAACCTTGCATACCTCAAATAAAAGAGACTTCTTGATCATGGTGTATAATTCTTTCAATGTGCTGTCAGATTAAATGTGCAAGTATTTTTTTTAGGGGATTTTGGTTCTATATTCATAAAAGAAATTAGTTTGTAATTTTTTTTTCTTGTAGAATCTTTAACTGGCTTTGACGTTAGTGTGATGTTGGCCTCACAGAATGAGTTAGATGGTTTTACCTCCTTGTACTGGTTTGAAAGGATGTATGGATGGACCCTAGAAAAGCCATGATTTAATCAAAATCCCATTTCATAAAGCAGAATAATTCCTATTCAATACTGTATGTTTGAAACTGTAATCAGATCATCTCCCTGGAGATGTCATTTAATCAAGAGTGGTTGTTAAACTGGATTAGGTGACGACATGTCTCCACCCATTTGGTAAATTTCTGTGGTCCTATAAAAGAGGAAACATTTTGGAGAATGAAGGAGATTTGTAGAGAGCAGAGAATGCTGCAGCACCATGAAGCAGAGAGTCCACGAGCCAGCGACCTTTAGAGATAAAGAAGGGAAATGCCTCCCGGGGAGCTTCATGAAACAGGAAGCCAGGAGAGAAAGCTAGCAGATGCCGCCATGTTCGCCATGTACCCTTCCAGATGAAAGAGATGTCCTGACTGTGTTCGCCATGCGCCGTCTCACTTGAGAGAGAAACCCTGAACTTCATCAGCCTTCTTGAGTCAAGGTATCTTTCCCTGGATAGATATCTTTGATTGGACATTTCTATAGACTTGTTTTAATTGGGACATTTTCTTGGCCTTAGAACTGTAAACTAGCAACTTATCAAATTCCCCTTTTTAAAAGCCATTCCGTTTCTGGTATTTGCATTCCAGCAACTAGCAAAGTAGAACACTCCTCTTCAAATTTTATTTTGGAAGAGTTTGAGTAGGATTGGTAATAATTCCCTTGGAATGTGATGCCATCTGGTCCTAAACTTTTATTTGTTGGTAGCTTTTTGATAGCTGCTTCAATCTCTTTACTTGTAATTTGTCTTTCGAGGTCTTCTACTTCTTCTAGATTTAGTACAGGTTGTTTGTGTATTTCTAGGAATTATTCATTTGTTCTAGGTTGCCTAATTTGTTGGCACAACAGCTGTTCATAGAATCTTCTTATGATCCTTTTTTTTTTCCTGTGAGGTCAGTAGTGATATTTCCCCTCTCATTTCTGATTTTGCTTATTTGCATCTTCTTTGTCTTTTACTTTTTCATTCTGTTTGAGGGTTTGACAATTTTACTGATCTTTTCAAAGAAAGAGCTTTTAGATTTGTTAATTCTATTGTTTTATTATTCTCAGGCAGGTAAAATTCTTATATATATATATAAAAGAAGCTTCAGCAAATCAGTAGTAAAAATAATATTATAATAGAAAAATTGATATCATGACTAGGCAAGTGCTATAAGAAGAAGCACATATGAATCATAAATATGTACAGAGATTTACATCTGTAGAGACCAAAAAATGCACATTTTAAAGTAATATGCTATTTTTCAATGGTCGGATTGCACATGTTCTAGAAGCAATATCAAGAGTTGAAGATTATTCTTTTTGAGGACTATTTCTATAATGCCACCAGTAGGAGCACAAACTGGTGCAGTCTCTTGAGAGCATAATTTGGCACTGTGTCTAGAAATTTTAACGTCAAATATCTCTCAAGAGAGTTTGCAGATGCTGCTGACCTGCTGCTTTAGTTAACTTGGTGTGAAATAATAAATCCCAGACTTCCAGAACTATGCTGTTTGCTGAGCCGATGCCAGCATCACTACTTGGAGGGAAACTCCAGGAACAAGGAATCTTGAGCAGGAGAAACCTACATGATCCCATATACTCTGAGAAAGATTCAAAGCAATCTGTAAACTTGCTTTTGGAGGCTTCTTGTGTTGGGCTTTTGTTTTTCCCCGACCCTCTGCTCTGCTCATAGGTATCGGAGAGCCGGCAAACCTGGGCTTAACAGCAAACTCACCATCACACAAGAGAAGCCAATTGCTATGTAGCATTTCTCAACATTGCAGCATGTCTTAACATGGCAACGGTAAGTGTTCATTCCCATTATTTAGCAGAGAGTTCTTGATTGGAAATTCCAGTCATGGTTTTTCTACTAACTTTGTGGTGTTAGAAGCTGTTTGTCTTCTCTGAGAATAATAAAGCCTGCGATGATAACTTTGTAGGGAGTTCTAAAACTAATTTTGTAGAGTTTAAGGAGAAATGCTTTTCCTTAAACTATACATTTTCTTTTTTTTTTTTTTTGGTATGCTGTAGGCTGGGGCGACATTTCATTCTTTTTCCATGTGAGTATTCCCTTATTGCAGCACCATTTGCTGACTTTTTGTTTGTTTGGATTTTTGTTTGTTTGTTTTCTTGTTTGGGAAGTGCATGGGCTGGGAATTGAACCCAGGTTTCCTACATGGCAGGCAAGAATTCCAGCACGGAACTACTGCACCACCTCCTCTTTAAACTATTTAAACTATATATTTTGACCCAACATTCATAGAAAACTTTTCCATAGGCTATGTTTAAGAATATTCTGATGAGCAAAGTTCACTGTAGCCCTACTTTCTGGTGGAATTGAAAAAGTTTAGCTATAGTAGAATCAGCATATAGTAACTTAACTTTGGTCAGGCAATAAATAAAGTATAGATGAAAATTTGCTATAAGTTTTTCATGCTTCCCTGATTGAATTTCAGCCATTCTAGTAACTACGTATGGTATCTCATTGTGGTTTTGATTTGTATTTTCTTTATGACTAATGATGCTCATACTTTATTTTGGATCCTTAGTCTATTTATATAAATGTTTAAAATCTACCAATTCCATCTTTTCCTGTCATCTCCAATTTGTTTCAATTTACTTCTTTTGGTCCTGATTCTGAGACGTATTTTCTAGTTTCTTTGCATTGTATAGTAATTTTTTAATCAAATGCTGGACATTGTAGATTTCACAAGACTGAGCATCTGAATTTTGTTGTTTTCTTTTCACCAATATTAGATATTTATTTTGAGAGGCTGTTAAGTTACTCGTGGATCAGCTTGAACCCCTCGAGGCTTCTTTTGAACTTTAACACAGATCTAGATTAGACTTCGAGCTAGGGCAAGTTTAGCCCTACTACCTACCAAAGCAAGGCTTTGTATATCATGGGTATCCAACCAGGTTTCTCATTCAGGCTAGTCAGAATTCAACTGCAAATGCTCAGTTTATGGCTCAGCTTCATGGAGTACCATTCTAAATGACTGCCTCCTCTCAGTATTCTGTCTGGAAAATCAGCTCCCTCAGCCCCTGTGAACTCTAGTGTCCCGCCAATCAACTCATGGAGATGGTTGTATTCTGCTTTGATTTCTCCTTCTTATGCTAGCATCTCAAAGAACTTCCTGGTAGAAATCTGGGACAATTGAGGGCTCAGATCATTTGTATCCTTTGTCTCAGAGATCAAAGCTTCCAGTTGTTCAATGTCTAAAAACAGTTGTCGTCATATTTTGTTGGGTTTTCCAGTTTTTGTTTTTATTCCAGAGGGAGAACAAGTCTACTGCCAGTTACTCCACACTGGGGAGGTGAGATGTAAATCTTCTCAAACTGACCTTTGCATTTTTAGCTCACTGTGTAAGACAATTAGAAAAAACTTTTTTCCACTTGTGATTTGTATATAAGAGCTCCTTTACAGATATTTGATTTGGAAAATGAAATTTTAAGCATTATCAAACCTACCAAAGATTTGGGTTCTATGGCACAAGACATTCATCATAATCTCTAATAGTGGGCTGGTAAGAAAATGCTTGAAGAATTTCAAATTACTCCCAAATATGAAAGATGGGATATATGTTATTAATCTTGTGGTATAACAGAAACCACACTTTCAAAACCAGAGGCCAGTCACTCTCAATATTTTGGAAATTATGATTACTTATCACTTTGAAGTTTGATTATATAAATCTGTGATATCTCATGATAAATAAATCATGAGATAAATAAATTGTATATTTATTTTATTGCTATTTATTGCATATCTATTTTTTACATTAAAGCAAGTTTTCAATATTAAAGCAAGTTATGATTTTTGAAACTTTACAGATAATTTTACAATATGCCTTAAGATGAAGATCATGTGACTAAGATTCCACAATCCTTTCATGATTAGAACTAATTCATACCAGATAAACTGTAATAGCTTTTCTAATTATATTAAAGATGGCTTAATAATAGGCATAACCACAGGAATTTGGGATAAATTATAATTCAAGGAGGTTTGGTTGTTTACTGTGCTTTTGTTTTTGTAATTTGTTTTCTTAATTATTCAGAGTGTTCAAAAAATGACTCTCCAATTATGCTTAACTCAATGAATTGAATGAATATTAGCTTTCGGGGAGGAGGGTTAAATAACTTTCTATACAGAATGATTTGATTGGCTTCAAAAGGGTTGTCCTGTACAACATATCTCCTTCTTTCTCTTCTCTTTGGGATCACAGCTAATGATCCAGGTATCTTTGTTGAGTGAGGGCAGGCTGGAAGATGCTGTTTCTAAGCATGATTTCTTGGATGGGTCCAGCTCTTCAGAAACAGGTTCTAGGAGACAGGGCAGTCAGGCAAGTAGAATCCAGCATCCAGAGCACATGGACACACATAGTGTCTCAGTGAGCAGCTGACATCGTGGAGGAGGTGCCTATAAAGGCAACTAGAAGGCAAGGACAGGTAGTTCCAACATGGATGGGCTTCAGGAGAAGGCTAGCGGAGAGAGCTGGCATGGAGGGAAATCTGTCAGAACAGAGAGGAAGCACAGAAGGGCTTCTGGGGGTTGGGGCAAGAGTGCCAGGCTCTTGGAGGAAGACTAGAAAGAGAAGAGAAGGATTTAGTTCTAGAGGGACAGAGGTACCAGGATGGAACAAGGCAGAACAGCTAAGGTCAGAGTTGAACGGGCAGTTCAAGGACAATTTCAGAGACTCAGAGTATCGGGGTACCTCCACTGGCACCTTCAGTCTTACCTCCAGGCTCATCTGGGAAGCTTTTGTGAACCTCAACTTGATGGATGGGGTCATGGACAGGGCTATGGGAGAAAACCTATCAGCCTGCCTGCCATGGTGCTTGAATGTCTCATCTTTAGAACCATTTTTTTGGTTCATTTTGGGGAGAGGTTTGTTAAAATGAAAAATATTTCCAGAGAGGTAACACATTAAGCCCAAAAGAAACTAGTCATTAGCAGATATTATTAGTTATCAGAGTAGCAGGTAATTTTAAACAGAGAGTAAAGTCCTGAAGGAATGAAATGCAGGCAGTTAGATTTAAAGGAGAGTTGAAAGAACTGCAGTTCAGAGTACAGATAATGCAATTTTAGGAAGAAATTTGTCTTTTCTGACCTTTAGTTCCTGTTCCCCTCTAGCCAAAACACACGGGAAATTCATTGTGTATCAGGCACTGACTAAGCCCTTTAAGTATATTATTTCCTTTAATCCTCTACACAACCCTATGGGCTGTGTTTTATCATTTCCATTTGAGAAATAAGAAAATCAAGATTCAAAGAATCCCTGAGGGTACACGGTTAGTAAGTGGCAGATCCTGAATTCAAATTCATGTGTCTAATGATTCCAGGTCTTCTTACAGGAGGATTTTTCAAAAGAAGATATTGTTGGGAATTGTGATATCAGGGTGGGACAGAAAACATAAATGTCATGGAGAGCAGATCAATAGTCAATCCGTATTTGTTGTGTGTCAACCATTAGGGAGTCTGTGGCCAGGTTCTAGAGATAGAAGACCAGACGCTCAGACTCCATGGGGCTTGCAGCCATGCAGGAACCATCAAAAAGTCCACAAATAGTGATCAATAACCAAAAAGTCAACAAATAGTGATCAATAACCATGCAAGTAAGTCTACGGCTCCTGATGGGGCTGCCACCAAGAGATCAGGTACTTCTGTCTCTGTCACTGTCATCTTTAAGCAACAAGAGGGGCTCAAGAGTGATTTTGAAGGTGAGAAAGAATGAAGATGGGAAAATCAGGAAGAAGAAACTTCTGGAAGAGGTGGATTTGGGACAGGTTGAATTTAGAGTGGGTTTGAGACACTGAGTAACAACTGCTCATTAAACAACTGGGAGATACAGGTCAGGTGTCAGAAGCCAGGGAAGAAGAACCTGTCATGAACAGGGGGATGCCTGTATACAGCCAGGCTGCACCCACAGGGGTGGGGCAGGGTCCTCCAGGGCACAGTCCTCAGTCCTCATCCCTGTCTGGGGACCGGTCGGGTTGTGGAGGGACCCAGAGGTCCTGAGGCATAGACAGACAAGATTGATGACAGCACAACTCTGAAACCAAGGACCCCATGAAAAGCCACAGTCCCTCTTTTTAAATAATAAAAATAATTTACAGCTCACAACTCTCTATGCCTATTCTGTACCTGTACCCTATCTAGTTTAGTCCTAACAAAACCATGCAGAAATCATCATTATCATTATCATCATCATCATTAGTATTATTTTTCCCCATTTTAAAAACCAGAAAACTGAGGTCCAGGGCAATTAAGTTGCTTCCCTACTTCCCATGGCTACTAAGGCTCTAACCAAGTTTCCAGCTCAGGCCTGCACTTAAAATTATTTTATTGCAAATGATAACTATACAGAAATATTCATTTAAAATTTATAAATTCTCTAAAATGAGCAGTATATAAACGTTTGAAAAATGTAAAATGTTGTGACTGCAGTTTATTCAAAGTATTTGAACACATTTCATATATATTCATATAAACTGCTTTCTACAACCCTTAGTTGAAAGGTGTAAAGAGAATTAATCTAGTTGTAATGGTTTTATTAAGAAAAATAAAATCTTTTCAATGGAATTATCCTATATTGGTGTTGAAATAGTATAATGATGGATTCTACTTTCATTTCGGTTACTTCAAAGAAGCTGCTGGGACTCAAAGTGAGAAAAATTGAAGAGTGTGTGAAAATGGCAAACAGTGGTCCTTCCTCAAGTGCCGACTACGTACCAGGCATGATCTAAATTGCTTTCCATATATTTGGTTTAATGCTCTTAAAAATAGGAATCACTATAACGTCACACTGCTGAAAGAAAAAAAAAAAGATTCTGTGAACATGCTATACTCTGACCTGAAAGCCAGGCTTGCACTGTGGCTACTTCAGATGAGGGCAAGAATGAATGGAAGCCTTTTCCTTCCTTTAAGTCCTGGTGCAAAAGGGCAGAAACACATTCCTTATTTTATATTGCAAAGACTAATTGCATAACTTCTAACCCAATGCCATAAGAGGGGAATGGACATTTCCCTGCATCTCTCCAAGTCCAAAGTATTTTAATGCATTTCGTCAGACCCCGACATCCTGAATTTTGCCTCAGCTCCTCCTATCTGATCTTTCCAGCTGGTGAAGAGCTTTGGGCTGCACCTGCAGGTCCGTACTCAACTCCTTCCTGTGGCTGCATCCATAAAAGATGTGAAGATGGGGAGGACACAGGTGAGGATACAAAAGGAGATCTCAGATAAGATCTAACACTGGGAAAATTGGTTCATCAAGAAACTCTTTCAGAATAGTCTCTGAAGTCTATGAGAAGTGCTGTGCCAGGGTAACCAAACTCAGAAGGACAATCTAGTTTCTTAGCACCAGGAAGAAATTATCTAACCTCTAACTTCTGATCCTTCGTCTGTTTAAAATGGCTGATTGGAAAGTCATGTTCTGATACTCTTGCAAAGATTAAATGAATGAGATTTACACAGTGGAGTGTATGATGCAGAATGGGTCTTGATAAATGGAATATATATATATGAAAGCATTTTACAAGCCCAAAGAACTATATAAATGTGACTGTTTTCTTAGGTGCAGAAAAGAGAAAATAGACTCGGTAGTTCACTGTGGCTATGAGTGACACACGAAGCCCCTTTCTAATGCAATTACTGATACAGCTGTTTGTCACTAAGGTCCGTTCTATTGGGTCTTGCTTAATGATACAGTCTCTAAAAGCCACTTAGCACTTTTTTGTGCAAATATACCATTGCAGAGCTGAGTAATACAACTTGAAGACAATATGAAATATTTAAGCACTGACGACCTGGTGTTCTCATCTAGCTTTGCGACTCGTTATCTTCCAACATCAGCGTTTCCGTTGTCACTGGGCTGTTTCAGGTAACAGGTTTCTGGACACTTGCCTGCTGGCCATTTAAAAGATTACCATTATTTTGTTCCTTAGTCTGTGTTGACTCCCAGCTATACAGTTACACATTTACAAATGTGTAAATCAGTGGAGCAAGAAATGAAGGACATCCTAGCAGCCTGTGAGTGGGAGAGCGACAGAATGATGGCGATGGTGTAGGGTCACCTGGCTGGTGCTGCCCAGAATCCATCCAGTTAAGACTGCCGCCCCAAAGAGGCATCGTTATCCTACTCACCACAAGGAAGAAACAAAGAACAGTAAAGAGTGAGATGGGAGGAAATACATTTCCTGGACTTTACAATGCAAAATTGAAGATCTGTTTTCATGGTTTGAGGCTTTAATTCTTAGGTCAATTTAAATTTTAACTTCTATGTAGTCTGTGTTTGTTCCCTAGGCTTGCTTAGAAGTGCATACCGTTTTGTCCAGATGACATCTAATTATCGGGAAACCCTAGAGCGGTAGAAAGCTGCTGAATAAAATTACAACACAGTGAGCTTAGTTTTTCTCTTTGGAAGGAAAGATCTGAATCTGCCAGCCCTGTTGGTGATACATATCCCTGCAGATCCTCAGGGGAGCTGCCCAGCTAGCAAGGCCCCACATCTTGCCTAGATTTCCCCAGAATATTGTGGAGAACATCCAGTCTCCCCTCTAGAGGATCCCGGACAAGGAAATGAGACAGATTCATGTGTAAGAAATTTAGAGAATAACACAAATTTGCAAACTCCTTCAAGTTATTTCCTCAGTCATTTGACAGTTCTTCCAAATGACGGGGGAGTAGCAAAATACTGCTGCATTAACATGCAAGATTTCCGGTTTGGAAAATTACCCCCCAAAATATTAAAATGTAATATAAGGTATGTGCCACACCAATTCAAGGTGTTAGTAATAAGGTGGTATATGGAAATACTGTATTGTATGCATGATTGTCCTGTGAATTCACAACTTCTTAAATAGAAAAATAATAAATATATATAATAGAATACCAGAATGATGGCGGTGCAAAAGAATCAACAGACAGAATGGACTGCTCTGGAATCCTACTATATGACGTATGAGAACATATTAATTAACAGAATATTATAAATGGGGAAGGAATGGATCAGTCCAAATTTACAATGGAAATTGGTGAATTATAATAAATATGCTAGAGTTTCATCTTATAACATGCCCCCAGATAACACAGCTAAGGACAAGATTCTCAAGATGATGGAAATACAACTCTAAGAGGTGCCTGGATCTCTGAAACACCACATGGAGGAGAGCTATCTGCCTTGGCCTTTAGATGAATATAAAAAAATAAATATTGTGCTGGTTTCATTATATATTTTGATGTAGTTCAATCTTCCTGTGTGCACATATAAATGGCAAGCATTAAGAAATATTATTATATAGCCATATCCTAGAATATTACAGATATTTTAAAATGTTTTTGCTTGACTAATAGGTAACAACATGAGAGAATTGTGATGATGTTGTATTAAGGTTTAAAATAGGATAAAAATAGCAATACAAAATGAATATACATTTACAACTTGAAGGAAATACATTTCAACCATGCTTACATCTGAGTTGTGGAATGTGGGTGATTTTTAAATTTTTATTTTGGTATAGCATCTTAATTTTCTACCATGACTATTTTTAATAACAAAATAGAAATTGTAGCTTTAAATTATATAAAATAATGTGGAAAGGAACAAAAGCGTGGTTGACGAAAGAGGAAGCAAAACCTTGCTGGATATTTTACGGAAGTTAGAGGAGTGAAGGAGTGAGGGGAAGACCAGAAGTCTATCGAGTGTCTGAGGAAGAGACCCTCTGTGGCTTTGCTAGAAAACTGCTTGGGCCCTTGAGTGCCTGAAAGGTGAGTCTCAGAAGGACCCCGGGGCAGTCGGGATAGGCAGGGGTCTGGCCTCAGTGGAGTCAGGTGTGAGGGCAGAGACCCTGGGTGTAAAGTCTGCTGCACAGTACCCAGACAGACCACTCGGTGCACAGTACCCAGACAGACCACTCGGCCAAGAGCTCAGCACCTGGAGCCATGCCCACAGGAGACCCCCCTTCCCCACAGCCCTTGTTTCCTGGGGCTGCCATGACAAAGTACCACAGGCCAGTGGGCTTACAGTAACAGAAAGGGATTGTCTTTTGGTTCTGGAAGCCAAAGCCTGAAATCAAGCCATGGACAAGGTCACACCGTGTCTTCCAGCTTCTGGTGGCACCAGCACCCTTGGCTTTCCTTGGCTTGTGGATGCATCACTCCCATCTCTGCCTCCAGCAGCTTCACGAGGCTTTCTCCCCTGTGTCTGTCTGTGACCATATCCAAATACTCTTTCTCATAAGGACACCCATCATACTGGGTAAGGGCCACCCTGATCTAGGCTACCCTGATCTTAACTCATCACATCTTCAAAGACCCTGTTTCCAAATAAGGCCACATTCACAAGTCCAGGGGTTAGATTTGAACTTGTATTTTGGATGTTGCAATTCAATTATAAGACCTGCCCACCCCGGTGGCCAGGGGTGGATTGCAGAACAGCCTGCAGTAAAAAAGTGGCATTGGACATGATCAGTAATCTACAAAGTCCAAATGTTCAATTTCTTGGTATACAAAGAATCATTCTTAATCTAAAATCAAAAGGGTTTGCTCAGTTGCAGGGGAAACTCACACATCTAACTGCCTTTTGCATTAGTAGAAACTACATGCAGAAACCTATCCAAAAACCATCAAACATTATGGATTTGGCAACTCAGTACGCTCTGCTTTCTTGGCTCTGTGGTGGCTTGTTTGAAATCAGCCTAGGGGGCTTCTAGAAATATTTGGAAACTTGGATCTGCTGATGATCAGCTAGTCACACAACAGATGGTGAAGAAAAACCACCAAAACTCCCACATGACAATGAGAAGGGAACACATTTCTCTTCAGAGAAATATTTGAATGTGTCATAAAAACAGTCAAAAAAGAAATGCAAAATTTTGATCCTCAATTTCATGTGTAAAACTAACTATGTTATGTTATCCAGTGGTTTGGTCAAGCAAGCACTGGGCCCATTGGTACTATGAGGATATTTTGTAAATGGCTTTACACTATTAATCAGTTGATTGCATCTATGATCAACACAAGAAATTGCCCTCAGCCAAGTGGGGGGTTTCCTCACTCAGTCAGAGGTCTTAAATGCTAGAATTGAGGATTTCAAAAATCAGGAAAGAGAATCTCTGCCTCTACTTCAGCCAGTCAACTTCCCAGGGGAATTCAATTTCACCTTTATGGAAGTTTCCAGCTCGTGACCTGCCCTACAAAATTCAGACTTGCCCCACAGTTTGTGAGCCAATTCCTATAATAAATTCGTATTTTTTCTGTCCTGTTAGTTTTATTTCTGTGGAGAACCCTGATTAATAGAACATTTCAAACCACTTAAATTCAGTGGAAAACTGTGTCGATTTTTGAGTTAGGCTGCTTGCTTTCAAATCCCAACAGAGAGATAGATAATGGAACTTGGAGCAAGCAACTTATACTCTCTGGGCTTTGGTTTCCTCATGGGAAAATTGGAGACAACTTCATAGGTTTATAGTGAGGGGTAAATGAGATAGAGTATATGAAGCATTGGCGGGATATGCCTGGCCTCTGCGGTGGATTCTTGACAAAAGTTATCATCGTAACTCTCATTTTTTTTATATTATTAATATACTTGTTGCATGATATATAATGTGTATGTGTGTGTGTGTGTGTGTGTGTGTGTGTGTGTGTGTGTATACTCCCTGCTGTGAAAGTATATGTAGGTATGCAGACTGAAAAAGAGAAAGAAAAAAATCAGAAACCAAATGCTGGGTTCAAACCCTACCCTTTTCCATCCCTGTCTTCCCCACCTCAGTAAACAAAAGCGCCTGCGCCCAGCTATGGAGCCAAACCCTGTTGAGTTCTGCCTTTGGCCTCACTGGCCAGCAGGCCCCCCTGCCCCTCCCCACCATGCAGTCCTGATTTTCTAATCCACACCATCTTTCCTCCCCTGGAATTTTCTAACAGCTTCCTAACTCTCCCTCCAGCTTCCCCTCAAATCCAGGCTACTAGAGCCAGTCTTCTCAAACATCTATCAGGTCCTGTATTTCTTCCCAGCGTAACAGCCTTCAGCGACTTCCTATCAGATTCCTAGAAAAATCCACAGCCCTTGTCGCCACCTTCAAGGCTCCTGATGTCCCTCCGACCCCACTTCCCGCCGCCTCGCTCCGTCTGCTTCAGTCCTTCGAGCAAACCAAGGCCCTTCTCACCTCGCAGCTTTGCGCCTGCCGACCTGTCTGCTGGGACACGCTTCTCCTGCCTGCACAATCGCCTGAATCCCTTCCTGACCTTCAAGCCAGAGCTTCAAGGTCACCTCCTCAGACATGCTTTCCCATCACTCCATCTAAAGCAGCCAAACGCGCTCTCCCCTGTTAGTACCTAGACCTGCGCCCTGCTCTGTCTTTTCCATAGACTGTAAATACTTCCGACTGGTGCATGTTTGTCTTTTTCATTCCTGTACAGAGAGGCTGTGTGATAAATATCTGCAGAAAATCAATGGAAATAGAATAATTCTATTTTACACAGTTCCATGGTTTATGTATCTTAGATGTGTAATAATCTATTTTCAAGTTTTGTGGAAAAGTCAGGGAGGAAAACAAGGGGAGCTGTCAAGTTTTATAGGCTTTCACGTATTCTGCAAAGGTTAAAACTTTCTGACTCTAGATGGACCAATTGTTTAAGGAAAGCCTGTGGCCTAGAAGAGCGTGTGTTAAAAAAAGCAAATGTGCGCAGGCCATGGTGGCTCAGCTGGCAGAGCTCTTGCCTGCCATGCCAGAGACCGGGGTTTGATTCCCAGTGCCCGCCCATGCAAAAAAAAGAAGGGCAAATATAAATTCAAAAACTTTGCTCATTTCGGTTACTTAGTTGACAGTTTTTCAGGGCTAATGGATTACATGAGACATCTTTTGAAAATCTCTGTCCGGTTTTAGAGGATATGCAGGTGTGAAACCCGCATGACAACGCACCCTTGAGCCTCCACCTCCCAGCCACCTCCAGGGTCCCCTCCATGCCCAATGCATGACGTTTTCTCAAGGGAGTGAAAAGTGCAAGAAGGACCACTGCCTTGCACATTCAATGGTGAGAACCAACGATAAATACATGCTTTGACATCACTGTCTTAAAAACACGTTATCCTGAAACCTGTCGATTTTGTTTCCTGCCCTTTGAATGCACTGGACACAAGGAAGAAGACCAGAATGGAGTATCTACAAGAGGTGTGAATTTTTCGTCCCTCTCCTGGTTTCTCTGCCCCGGTTTCTCTCCACATCCTTGTTCCCGCTCCGTGTGGGAACCCTCCACTGGCCCCTTGGGTTTCGAGTGTTGGCTCCGGCCCGCACCTGGCATCAGGCAGACACCTTCCTTAGTGTCATCCTGCTGTTTGGCTGATTCCTCACCCCTCACCCCCTGCCACGGCCCTGGGGGGGTTCTGCTGGCTCCGTCTTCACTAATCTAGCCCTTCCGGAAAGAGCAGGAGGTCAGCACAGCCCAGGACGGCCGGAGTTCCTCACAGGGGGTTGTCCTGTGGTCCTCGCCCTGACTCCTCTCCCTGAAACTGAGGAAGCAGAGCTTATTGGACAGCTGGTGATTCCTAGATTATCAGGTATTCAGCCCATAGTGTACCAAAAAACATTTCATAAGGGAAGCAAACATTTCATCTGTAGATTCCCAGGAGAGGGCGTCACTGGGGCGTGCCATTGTCCCAGGGAGCCCCCCTTCGGGTCAGTTGATGGCCCCATCCTGTCTTCTCCAGACCCTCCGATTATCCAGTCATCTCAGGGACCCCCAGTCCCACCTGCTTCTGCTGCCCCCACCCCCACCCCGGGACCACCACAGAGGCTTAGGAGCCTGGGGAGGCCCGGGGCTGTGCGGTCTGCGGCAGAGCAGGGCACAGCTCGGCTCCCCTCGGGGTCCTGCTCCGCCGCGCCCGCCCGCCCCAGCTCAGTCCTGGAGCAGGCGCCCATCTGAGTGGCAAGCGCTGCTCCACCCCCACCCCGCACCCCCAGTGCTTCTAGATCATGCTCGCTCCCTCCTCACGACTCTTCCTGTAGGGTAAGCGCTGTCACTCCTCAGCCCCTCATGCAAAAAGACTTCAGACCGGCCACCCGGCTCGCCCTGCAGACACGCCTGATGGAGCCAGGGGCCTCCTGCTTCCTCCAGGTTTACAGAGCGAGCTACCTGCAGACAAGAAGAAAACCGCAGCTGCTCCTTCAGGAAGAAGGCGCACACGCTGTCTCCTCCTTGGGATTCTATGTTGTTCTTGTCCCGGCTTCTGGTCTGAGTCAGGACGTGCAACTTTTGTATGTTTATTGATAGGGGAGAATGGCTGGGTTATACTGTCCTGGAAGTGCCCTGCCTACAGGTTTCCTGCAGCTGACTCTTCCTTGGAAACGCAGTGCTGTTCTGCTCTGGTGGCTTCTGAATTCCCTCGGAGCGCCTAGGTATGGAGGAGCTTTAGGCTCTCCCTGCTCAGGGCCCATGTGGAAAATAAACTCTCCTGGATGCTTTAGTTTAAACACTCCATGTCTGATCTGATGTGGAAATCAACTGAGTAATGACATGAAATTTGGACCAGAGAGAGACGGGGCTCATCGCAAATGATCAATTGTCATCACAGAACCCTTCAAATGTTTTACTCCGGATCATCTGCCTCCCAGAAATAATTTTAGTAAATGAAATCATCCTTGGGAGAAATGGTTTCTTCTCCACTTTTTACTTCCATGTGTGTGTAAATCTGGAGAGCTGCTGTTACTAAAACAAGAATTTAAAAGATGTAGTTGGGGCTTTTTGTTATTTTTTTTTTCACACAGAGAGTGATATATAAATTCAGCTTTCATAAAGACTTTGGAAAAGTGGAAAGCGAAAGGATAGGTTAGGAAGAGTTCATTGTCTATTGATGTAGAAGCAACAAACCTTAACGCCAGCTTTGTGCCGTCTTCGCCCTGTGGCAAGCGTGTGACACTGGTGAAGGAGTCGGCTCCCAGGACCTGCTCTGGGTTAAGAGCTCAGGTTTCCGGGGGGCTTTGATCTCTGCAGTGTATTAGCAACCTTGGAGATCAAGGTTGAACACCAGCCCAACGGGAGAAATGAAGGCCACGGATAAGCAGAATTTGAGAACACATAGAAGAGACACCCCTTCCCATGTGCCCTGCAGGCACTGAACGCAGGGCTTTAAAACCTGCATCCAAGAAATTTCTCAAGTGGGACTTCGCAATTGAGTGCAAATAACAAAGAAATGGCTAAAAAGAATACAGCAAATAAGAAAAAGAAATCCTAAACAATTCAATGGAATCCTCAACATCCTAACACCTCTGTTATTCTTCTAAACTCACATCTCTTGCTTTTAAGCCTCTCCTTTTTATAATTAAGATTCTTGCTGCAAATGCAGCTTTAAAAGGAAAACTCCATATGTGTGGGTGGGTATGCATGCAATTTCCACAGCTCCCTTGAAAAGTAAATTGTGTGTATAGACTGGTTGTTCAGTACCCTGCACAGTTATTATTCCTCTTAGATTTAATTTATTCTCTATCCTCCTCCACACACTCAACCTCCCATCTTTTATGGAGCAAGGATCACATTATTTCCAGTCTCCACCTCTTTGCACCCCAGGCTGCAGTGCTTTGGCTGCTTCTACAGTTCCAAAGGCCAGGTGCTGCTGTGACACTGCCTAAGAGATAGTCCCAGCAGAGTGTGAGAAGTAACCCCCTGCTGGGCTCTGAGCCAGACATCCGGCAGGTTAGGAGCTGCAGGCCCAGATGGTGAGCTGGGGGTCAAAGGTCATGATGACCCTTTGATACAGAATAGGGGTTGGGGGGGCTGGGCCTGGGCCTGGCAAAAGTGAATCCCCCCATATACAAAAGAAGAGCACATCTGGCAGTGTGGCAAATAGGCAGACTCTTTCCCAAAACAGGTTGCACAGTTCCCTTTTTATGATAACTTCCAAAGTTATAGCAAGATAGAAATGTGTTTAAAGATCAGTGATGGTGGAGCTCACATGGGAGAAAGAGAACAGTGGTCTACTGCCAGTGACGATGGGAGAGGGCAGGATACAGTGGTGAAACAAATAATGCTGTCTGAAAATTGCATAATCTCTCTGAACCTTAAATCCAGTTTTGAGAAGGAAAAGGAGATAATTCATGTGAAATATTTGGTATAGTGCTTAGAACATGGTGAGTATGGCACATCTTAATTACCTGAGGATAATTGGTACGCAAAAAGATATTCAGGTTTAACTTGCTCAAAATGAGGAGCAAAACTTAATGGAAAATGGGGGTGTAAGGGTAGTTCGGTGGTAACCCGGGTTCAATTCCCAGTCCATGCACTTCCCAAAAACAAACAAACCAGTAAAAATGAACAAGCAAAAATTCAACAAAATGGTGCTGCAATAATGGGATACTCACGTGGAAAAAATAATGAAATGTGACCCCACTATACAGCATACAAAAACAAACAAACAAAAATTCAACAGAAAATGATAAAAACTAGCAATCAGCCAATAGATAAATAACAGTCAAATCAAGACTTCATCCTGAAATACAAAAAATAAAATTATGGAAATAAGCATATCATATAAATAACTGGATTTAGATTAAAATTGCTAGTGAGTCCCTGCTCCATTCCCTAGGTAGCTAACCCAATCTTTTTTATTTTTCCAAAAAAGTATAAAGTAATTTTATTGTCAAATATATGTCATTTATAATTTGGTATTAACCTTAATTTACATTCATCAAACTTAAAATAAGGTAATACAGAATAGCAAACTTTGAAGTGAATTTATAATCATAGCATATAACCCTAGATACAGGCAAGATTTTGTCTGTCTTTATTTTTCTATCCACAATTTAAAAGTTAGTGTCTAGAGTTACTACAAATCAAGTAGCATATATAGAATTACTTTTTAAAATCTGAGGCAGAATATTATTGTGGAAAGAGTTAATAAGAAAAGAGTTGTGCTCTAATTTTAGCATCTTTCTTCATAAAATTAGGCAGTTAGATTATAGTATCCCTAGTATTTCCTCATGCTGGGTCATTTAATGGAGTTCTTTAGAGGGGACCATTTTTAAAAAAGCTTCAGAGCCCACATAGCCAGAGGCCTTTGGAGTTGAAGAAAGAAAAATGCCCCCAGGGAAGTTGTTTGAAATGAGAAGCCAGAGAACCTAGCAGAGGCCAGCCACATGCCTTCCCAGCTGACAGAGGTGCTCTGGACCTATCGCTTTTCTTGAATCAAGGTATCTTTAGTTGGACATTTTTATAAGCTTAGAATAATAAATGTGCAACTTAATAAATTCCCTTTTAAAAAGCCATTCCATTTCTGGTATGTTGCATTCCAGTAGCTTTAACAAACCAAAAACAGACTTTGGTACCAGAGAAGTGGGGTGCTGTGATTTGCAAATACTAAGTATGTTGGAATGGCTTTTAAAATGGATAAGGGGAAGATTCTGGAAGAGTTGTGAGGAGTTTGATAGAGAAAACCTAGAATACTTTAAATAGGCTATTGATGAAAATGTGGACTCTAAAGATACTTCTGATAAGGTCTTAGACAGAAATGATGCATGTTATTGCAAACTGGAAGGAAGGTAACCCTTGTTTTAAATGGCAGATAATCTGGAAAACTGACTACTCATTTTAGATTAAAGGCAGAATTTAATGCCATGAGCTGGGATGCTTAGCTGAAGAGATTTCAAAGTGAAATGTATAAAGAGAGGCATAGTTTTCCCTTGCAGTTTATAGTGAAATGCAACAGGAAAGAAATGAGCTAAGAACTGAACTCTTGGGTACAAAAAAGCTAGAAATTGATGGTCTCAAAAATTCTGGGCTTCCAGGAAGGGAGACCCCAGAGAATTGTGCTCCATGTGAGGATTTAATCAAACATAGAACCAGTCATCCATTTCATAAAAACCAGGATTGGAGATGGATTTATCCAGGAATGATATCTGGAAAGTCCTTTTGTATCATGGACATGATCCCTACATTCTACATAGAAAATCAATAAGAATGCTGTGGGAGCTGTATAAATAGAACCACTGCCAATCTGGACTAAAAGGGACAGAAAATGGACAGATTGAAGGGAAAATGACATCAGAGGCAGCACCAAGAAAGCTAAGGTCTAAAGCCAAAAAAAATCTACAGCCCGGAGAACGGACCCACCTAAGCACTTAGAAAGGGTGAGTTTGTCCCCAAGGCAGAGTATGGACCTTCCATCTCGATATTCTGGAAGAGTTGTCATACCCCAGGCCTTGGAGAGGGTGGAGCACATCCCTTGGGGATTGAGGAGAGCCTTGATGCTGCTCCATTGTTCTGAGGAGCTTGAGTGTGTGCCCTGGAAATGGCAGAGGTCCCAGGTGCTGCCCCAATGCTTGGCGAGGGTGGAGCTGAGGAAAAGGTAGTCTCGCCAGTGTCCCCCAAGACTGCAGCCATCCTGGTGTTTGGAAAGACCAGGCCACTGCATAGGTCCTTGGAAAGGGTGGGACTGTGTCTTTCTAAAGCCCCAAGGATAAATGATCCTCAGACTTTGAAACACAGTGGCATTTGCCCTGTATGTTTTTTAAACTGTTTGGGTCCAGTCTGACTTTGTATTGCATTTGTATTGTTACTGAAATGGTTTGAAGCTTTTGTAATATTGTAATGGAATGAATGTATTTTTTATATGGAAAGAACATGTCTTTTTCTTAGGGTCCAGAGTGTGGAATGTGCCAGTTTGAAACTGCTGTGTATCACAGAAAAGCCATATTCTTTAATCTTCATTCAGTGTTGTTGGGTGGCACATTTTGATTAGATCATTTCCATGGAGATGGAATGGGTGTCTCTACCCATTCAAATTGGGGTTGCTTACTGGAGTTCTTTAAGAGGGAACCATTAAAAAAAAAAAAAAAAACTCCAGAACCCACACAGTTAGAGGTGATGAAGAAAGAAAATACCCTGGGGAAGTTGTTTGAAATGCAAAGCCAAAGACCCCAGCAGATGCCAGCCCCACACCTTCCCAGCTGACTGAAGTCTTCCAGATCCATCAGGTTTTCTTGAATCAAGGTATCTTTCCATGGATGCCTTGGTTTGGACATTTTTATAGAACTGTAAACTTGCAATTTAATAAATTCTCTTTTTAAAAGCCATTTCATTTCTGATATATTGCATTTCAGCATCTTTAACACACCAAAACAGATAGTAAAACATGGTTAAATGCTTCATTAAGAAATATGAAACTTACTCAGCAACTTCTAAACAATTTGTTTGATTAGGTCTTTTACATTTCACATATTAAAATTCTGGTACCTCTTCTATGAAATATTCCTTATTCCTCTTTTAATTTGCACAAAAATTTGCTTGCATTTTATGGGACCTATAGAGCTTTTTAAAAAACGTTTTTTATTGTGAAATATAACATATATACAAAGCAAAGAAAGGAAAAGCAATGATTTTCAAAATACACTACAACAAGTAGTTACAGAGCAGATTTCAGAATTTGGTATGGGTTGCCATTCTACTGTTTCAGATTTTTCCTTCTAGCTACTCCAAAACACTGCAGACTAGAAGGAATTCTAATATGGTGAGTCAGCACTCATACTCCTTTGTTAAATCCTATCTTCTCTACTCCTCTTTCTCCTTTGGCCTTTCTCCCAACCTATAGGGATCTTTAGGCAATACCCATTCTGACCTTTTCATGTTGAGAAGGGTGTTGACATTATAGGATAGGGGGATATAATTAACTGATAATCTTGAAGAGGCTGGTCCCTCTGGCTTTCAGAATTTATTTGTCCTAGGAACACTCTGGTAATATATAGTTTCCAGGAAAGCAAACTTGGTGCATGAAACTTTTATAGGGTCTCAATTTGAGCCCTTGGCATTCTTTAGAGTTAATAGAAGTGACATTGGTTGGGGATTAGCAAATTATGGCAATTAGTACTGTGTAATTGCAGCTTGCATAAGAGTAGCCTCTAGAATAGACTCTTGGCTCTATTTGATTTCTGTTGGCCACTGAAGCCTTAGTTTATTACACTTCTTTTTCCCCTTGAGAGTCCAAAGGGAGAAACAAAAAATATATATATATGGAACTATTAAACCTTCCCATCTGGGAAACCCCAAGTACCCAATCAACCACTGTAGATACCTAAGAAAATTGGCAAGGCCCTTGATTTTGAGGTTTGCCCTTATGAAACTCACTTCTGTAGTGGAGAAGCTAAGGCTACCTACAATGAGGCCTAAGAGTTGCTTCCAGAAAACCTCTTTTGTTGCTCAGATGTGGCCTCTCTCTTTCTCTAAGCCCAGCTCTGCAAGGAAAATCATTATTCTCTCCCCTACATGGAACATGGCACTCAGGGGTGAATATCTCCCTGACAATGTATGTGGCTTTTCTCATTTTTATGCAACTAGTCCTATGAAGGAACATCCTTACCCGAGCAGCTGGGCTGGGTATATCCCTGCTTCTATTTCACCATGACAAATTGCATGAGGAGAGGTAATCGTTTATTAGTGCAAACGAAATAGAGTAACAATCACGGCTAGAAATATTTGAATAAGCTACACTGTAGATGAGACCAAATATTTGTTTAAAAACTAGGCTTTTCACAGAAATTACTTGAGAGGTCAAGAAAACTTGTGGATTTTAAGAATATGCAGCCTATTGGGAAGATAATTAAAAATAAAATAATAAAATATCCTGCAAGAATGACAGAGCCTTTCAGCCATTTCACAACATCTTATTGCTCTAATTTTAAAGTCTTCTGTCTCTCTTTTTGAATTTGGTAAGCTTCTTTACCACTCAGGGAAATTTACAGTTGAACTAAAGGCTGCTTTTAACACAACAATTAGGTTGCAGCACTTAAATATACTTTCTTCCTGAATATGTAAGGGATGTTTCAATACATACCATGCAATGTATTTTGTGCCAGTGGCATTTATGGGAAGCAACAATACCTACCTCCTCTTTCTGGTATAGTGTGAGAGTAAGGAGAAGAAAAATTGGTTCCCTTCTATTTCAGCATCAAAGATGGAGGAAATGGTATAGAAGTCTCATGGAGGGAATATTTGTCAAGTTCCCATTTATGTCTTGCTTCTAAAAAAGGAATTCAGTTCTCTTCTTTATAAAACTGGAAAGACTATGTCTGACAACATGTCACATTTTTATTGTGACTTTGAGCATGGTTTTATATATGCTATTTTTTGGGGTTCTCACAAATCCTTTGCCTATACGTCAGGGCTGGGCTTGCTGTTCTCACTTTACAGATAAAGAAAGCAGATTAGTTGACCCACGTCGGCGATTGGCCAGTAACTGACGAATTGAGAGAAGAACTTGTGTTTCAAAATTACATCTAGTTTCTTGGGTTTTGTTTTTGTTTTTCTGATGTTGTTGATATATACCTATTGTATACTGGAAAGAATTATGGATTTAGATCCCAAGCAACTGCCTCTGAACTGCGGTTCCATCAATGGTTGTGAGAGAAAGAAACGGAGACTGTGAGAACGCCCGTGGGTGGTGTTCGGAAGTCTCCACCATTCCAGGTAACGTGGCTCGTGAATTCCAGAACCCATTTCCTCTGCTGCCTTTCTGCTCCTCACCAAGCACGACAAGATGCTGAAGGACACATGGGCCATAGTATCAGTGGGTAAATAAAGACTTGTTATCATGAACAATCAAGGCATGAATAGGATAACAGAAATTTTTAAAGAAAAATATGACTAAGTTTAAAGAAGAGGGGAAAAGAAGTAAGACCCAGGGGATTGTGCAGTGTAAGCCGTTAATGACTCTGCTGAGGTCCATTTTGCCCATCCCAGAGGCTCGCTGATGGCTCGTGGTGGCATCAAGCATTCTGGAGTCAAGCCACTGCCGGCAAATACATGATTTGGAGAAAAGAGGACTGCAGCGGCCTCCATCAAAACGTCAGGTAGGGCTGTGCTTTAGGTTTCCTTTCAAAAAGCCACAGACCATCTTGATACTAAATGTGCCGCGTGTGTCAGGAAGACAGTTCCCAAGCACAGAGGGGGAAGACATATGTCACCCCCAGGTCAATGCACACTGCATATGAATGCATATAATCAGTCCAATAATTTCCAATCATTGCAATAATGATAATAATAATAATAATAATCTTTTAACACTCTTCTCAATAGCCTCCAGACCCTAGGAATAGGGATAATCCAGGATTTGAAGCCAGCAGATCTGGGTTTCGATATCCTAGCCCTGGAATAACCCAGACCCAAATTTCCTCAGGCATAACATGGGGATAATATTAAACATGTTGCAAACATTAACATTTGAGAGAAGATTTGCACTAGAGATATCTATTATTAATAACTAATATGCATTCTGTCACAGGCCTTGAATAACATGCTTTTCAGAGAATTTCAGATTCAGTGACAAGTAAATAGGGAAGATATTTTTGGCTTTCTGCAAAGTTTGCTAACCTTCTGGGGAAAAGTCACTGGTCACTGAAAGGCTATCAACCAATCTGGCATGCCAAAGCCCTTGATTTCTTATCTGAATGACTGTCCATGACAAAATACCTGACAAACAAAGAAATCCCATTGGAATTTATTATTTTAAGCAACTCTTACTGTAAGGCAGGTCTGCTACATATATGGCATTCTTTAAAGCATAACTGCATATAGATTAGTTCTCACTGCCTAAATTCATTTATGAACAGAACTACCTTGGGTTAGTTATTTAACCTCTTGGATCCTTAGTTTACCCACATGTATAATGGAGCTGCTGATTTCTTCCTAATAGGACACTTGTTTTCAGAAGGGTTAAATTAAATAACGTGCACCTAGTAAGTATACGGCATGCTGTCAGTGACTAATATGTTCATTTCCGTTCATAAATAAAATCACTGAAATGAAGTCACAATCAAATAAGATCAGATGTGGTATGTGTGTGTGTCTGTGTGGTGTGCGTGTGTGTGTGTAAGCAATCCCCTCCTTTCTCTGAAGGGATGGAGATGTTGCAGCTTTGTAACATACAGATGTACATTTAGGCATCAACTTCTTTCTGGCACTGTGAGAGAACGATAGCTCACTTCGCAGTCACTAGAATGGCTATTATTTTTAAAACTGAAAATAACAAATGCTGGTGAGTATGCAGAGAAATAGGAACACTCATACATTGCTGATGGGAATATAATGTGGTGCAGCCAATGTGGAAGACAATTTGGCCTCTCTCAGAAAGTTAAGTATAGAATTACCCTATGACCCAGCAATCACACTTCTGGGTATATACTCCAAAGAACTGAAAGCAGGGAATTGGACAATAGTTGTACACCAATGTCAGAAGGTAGAAGCAACCCAAATGCCCATCAAAAAAATAAATGGATAGAGAAATTTGTTATATACATACAATAGAACATCATTGCATCATATGAAGTAATGAAGTTCTGATGCACATTACAACATGGATCAATCCCAAAGACATTACGTTGAGTGAAATAAACCAGACATAAAAGGACAAATATTGTATGATTTCACATATATGAAATAACTAGAGTGTGCAAATTTATACAGACATGAAGCAGATTATGGGAATGGGGGTTAATACTTAAGCACTGCAGAGCTTCTGCTTGGGACAATGGAAAAGTTTTGGCAATGGATGGTGGTGATGATAGTATCACATTGCAAATGTAATTAATACCACCGAATTGTGTACATAAATGTGATTAGAATGGAATATTTTACATTGTATATATGTCACTGCAAAAAAATTTTTTTTTAATTGAAAGAATGTGAATGTGAAGAAATGAAAGAATTGAAAAATAGTGGTCCTTGCTCTCCCATTCCATCCAGTCTGGCTTTTTTGGCCTTGCACGCCCAAAGGAAGAGCCACCATGCCACGGGGCTCGAAGACTTTGCTCTGAATTGCTCTGTCTGGAAGATTGGCCCTGCTGTATCTTTATGGATCACAGACCCAGTGCAGGCTGGTGTCAAAACCACATACTCAGTGGACTTGGGGGAAAACAATAAGCTGATGGATCTGCAAACATTTTTACACTTCTTTACAAAGGTGTATTATATCCTTTCCTTTTCTTTCTTTCTTTTTTTTATATATTTAGTTTGCTGGTTTTCCTGGTTTGCTGGTTTTCCAAACTATCTTGTGCGAAATCGACTACCCCCATTACACTAATTGCAATGTAAATGTTTTAACAAGCTCTGTGGGATTACTTTACCTCAGCTTTAGGTAAATGTATAATTTAACACTGCCCAGACAACTTGCATGACTCCATCATTTGATGCTTCTCAGACTTGAATTAATTACATGGCCAAGAATTTTGCAAAGGTTTAAAATTAGAAATTAATTCTTGATGCAAAAGACAAGGCTAAGCCTTCCTTTCAGCTGGGTGAACTCTCTAGAAGAATGTGCATTAGGGATTGTACTATTGCTTCAATCAAAAGGAAGATAATTTTTCTTCCCTTTGTACATGTCCCCAAATCTTGGCCTATTAATTAACTGCTATAATCATATGAAGGCCAATTATATCGGCTAATCAGGAGACGTTCACCCCAAACCATGTTTGCCTGAAGTGTCTATTTCACGCTTAATAAAGGGACCTTGCATAGCACCTCCGTGTTCTCCCCAGGGTCCTGAAGTTGGTTTGCCTTGGAGTAGCATATGCAAAACTTATTTTCCCTGTTGATTTCCCCCTCTCTTCTTCTCCCTTTCTCTTCCTCTCACTCTCCCCACCGCCTTTTATCAAAGTCCCTGTAAAGGAAGGACAATATAGCAATAAAGAACTAACAAGTAGACCAGGAAAAAAAGTGATGGCGCCATAAGAGTGGTTTGTTTTCATTTGTTCTAAGATCCACCTGTAATTGTGCATTTGATTCCTCCTGAAACAATGGTTGGATCTCTTTTGGTATCTGGAGGGTTCTGGGGCACCAGTCGCTTTAGTTCTGATACGATCAGGCCTAGGAAACGTGGCGCCGCTGACTCGCTGCTCTCCTGCTGGAGGAGTCCTTGGGGCTGAGCGAGCCGCCCTCCTTGGGGACAGACCCCAGGTGCGCTGGCCTGAAAGGGAGCCGACCAGGTGCTGGGGGGAGTCTTTTTATTTTGGTAGATTTAATCATCTAGCCACGAAGAAAGGGTTCATTTACACAATTCAGGAGAATCATTCAAAGAAAGAATAGAGTTGACATGAACTACTCAGTTCTAGAAGCCACAGATATCGTTATGGGGATTTCTGCAGAAAATGTAATACCAGGGCAATAAAAACAG
This sequence comes from Tamandua tetradactyla, assembly GCF_023851605.1. NCBI lineage: Eukaryota > Metazoa > Chordata > Mammalia > Pilosa > Myrmecophagidae > Tamandua > Tamandua tetradactyla. Next base: position 224,807,864 of record NC_135327.1, on the reverse strand, counting down.
GAAACATTCTATCTTTAAGTGATATTGCTGGGAGGAAAACTCTCTATCAGACTCAATTACGGTTGCAGCTGTTTGAAAGAATTGCACAAGTTGTAGTGTTAGAATTTTCACAAAAGGAAAATTATAGCTAAAAACATCAATAATCATTGAATTTACAAAATCCCAGGCCCTTGCATACAAACGTGTTTAGTGCTTGACATAGCTGAACTTGAATATCCTCATCTCCAGGAAGGGGTTACAACCTTGTATTATGTGAAAAATCAAGGTTCAGGAAAATTAAAAGCATTGTGAGAACTCAGACAGCTTGTAATACAATGGATCTCTGGAGACAAAAGCTGCTCCAATTTTCTTTGTCGAAATCATTTGTATATTGGAGCACAAGGGAAAGAGTTTTGCAATAAGAGTCTTGAAATCCCTCTGTGGGAGGATGATGAAAATCATGATAATGGTGACACCAATAGTAAAAATGAGGACTAATGTATATCAATTATGTATCCAGGTCATGCAATGTGCTAAGCCTTTATCATTATTATATTTAATTCTCAAAATAACTCTGTGAGGAAGATAATGTTCTTATTGGTCACTATTTTCTAGATGAGTAAATCGAAGTACAGAAACCTTAAACGATGTGCTCGAATCATAGCTAGTGAGTAGTGGAACTGAGAGTCCATTGACAAATTGAATTAAATGTGTATAGCGACTCTTATTTTTCCTTTTCCTGTCAGTCTAAATGAAGAAGTGAGTTTCATAAGAGAAAAGAAAACCAAAGTAAGCCAAATAAACTCTCTTGAAATGTAAGTGTCTGACAAAGGATTCAGTAGCTAGGTCATGTTGAGTCTACTCCTGCAGAGCTCTTCCAAATCTAAGGTGTTATCCCTCTATTTCCCTCTGTTTCTCATTATAACTCCCTCCATAGTTATTCCTTGCAGCTTCTTGAATGTTTGCTTGCCTGCTTTTGCTCGAATATGTTCCCAGCTCTCACCAAGGTTTTCTACAATATCTCACTGTCAATAGAAGCTATGGACCCAGGTGCATGTCACTGGAAAATTCCCCACATTCCAGCATCTAATCACACAAAGTGAGTGAATGCTTTTAGTTTCATAAATGTAAGAGTTGGGTGGGAGGTTTGTACGGTCCCTGGTAACTGAATGGGAAAGAGACATTTTGTTCTATGATTTCATGTCATTTCCTTCTAAAATTGTTTGTTCTTTGATCCTCCCTCCATCTTGACCAAACCACATGTATATCTTCCCAGGAGCATCCAAACCACAACTTTGTTAGATTCACCATAAATTTGCCTGGATGATGACAGTCTGCATAATGCTCTAAATTAAGGAAAAACACAGGATCACCATTGGATCAAGGTAGAACCCAGTGGCTGGTTGACGTTCTCTTTCCCTTCCCACCCAACCCTGGGTACAGTTCCTTCCCACCCAACCCTACAGTACAGTCACTCCTAGTTGTCCACAGATCATCATCTCCCCTTCCCCAACATCATGTCCACATATACAAATGACAACTGGTTAAAACAAACATCGAGAGAAACTTTGATCTATGCAACTCAAGAAATAAACATCAGGACTAGGAGCCCAGGGGTAGGGGAAGTGCTCAGAGCAAATGTTGTAAACAGTTGGGGGTAGTTAAAAGGGATGTGGTGTGGAGGTGTTATGGTGGAGGGTACAGACTACATACTGAGGTTGTTTGTACAAGTTCGGAATCACTGCCAACAAAGTCCAGCTCTTATCTCCTCCTTCCTGTGCCTCTTCCATTTCTTACTAGTGCTCACAAGATTTTAAGTTACTAAGCCCATGAGAGGTAAACTCTCTCACATAAGGCTGCCCCTTTCCCAGCTGCAACTCCATTGAGAGGCATGAGGAGGGACCCCTTGAGATCAGGTGCTTCAGATGGGACCCTTACCCATGGCCCATGGGGGGACTCTCCTCCATGGGGTCTGTTAAGATAAATTATTAGAGAAGATACTATTTATGGGTGCTTTTTTGGGCAGTTTATGATTCATGATTAGGGCAGCATTCACATGGCATGTGGAAAGGAGCTCTGCTGAGGGAGTGGAAAGGGGAAGCTTCTATAGGGTGAGTATGGAAGGAAGTGAGGAAGTGTTCTAAGTGGTTCATGCTAAATCTCCATTTTACATGGGAGTGGGGGATGTCTTACAAAGTGGGGAAAAGCTATGCATTGACCAGTTTGGTATATCCAATCTGATGGTCTGTCTTTCCTGGACAGAAACTGACTTATCAACAGATGTTGCTTATCTGCAATTCTGTAGGGTGCATTCCATTGTTCCATTCCCTTGAAAAGGTGCTATAGCATAATTATTTTTAGCTGTTGAAAGTCTTTTCTTGGAAAGAGGTCCCTTCCAGTCATGCCCAATGTGGGCAGCCATTTTATTGTATTTAACAGGTCAAAGGAGTCTCCATGCTCCATGTGCTCCAGACACCGCCATAAGCTGGACCCTCATCCCACAGGGCCCCAGTCTCAACTCTTATTGGGCCCTCCCCTCCCCACCCGACTTAAAATTATAGTTTTGCACACCCAATGCTCTATCCCCCTTCTCTGCTCCATTTCTTTTCATATTTACCACCATCTGAAATACAATGTATTTATTAACTCAATTATTTAATCTCCAGGGGTAGAATATAATCTCCTTGCACAGGACTTTTGACCATTCCTTGGGTCATCGTGTCCCCTACAGTTAGAACAACACTAGGCACACAGGAAGCTCTTGACCCATGTTTTTTGAATGAATTTTAAAAATCACTGGTTTTCAAAAAATATTTTCTGTGTACTACTCCTTTACAACTAGGATTCCATTCCATTGGTCTCAGGATATTTAACTGTCTCTACTCCTTATAAAAACTCCAGTTTTGTAATACGGGGTCCATGAGTATAAGCTTAACAGTGAGGACTGTAACAATTTATATCATGGGTTTTTGTAGAGCCATATGGGTATCCACTCAATTGAGTTCTCAGAAGCCTAAATTCTACCCTAAGATTAATCTGATAACCAATAGGATGTCCTGGCAGACAGAAAGAAGGCCAGGGATCTATGCTTGGCTGCTACTAACTTGATATGTGACCTCAGGCAAATGAATTGACCACAAATGTCCTAATTTTAAACTAAAGGATTGGACTAAATGATTTTTAAGTTTCCTTTTGTCCAAGCCACGACCCTCTGTTCTCTAACTCACTACGCTTTGCTAGAGAGAAAGTCATACCTGAAAGAGAATAAACGTTCACCTGATTGTGGAGAAGAAAAGAATGTATTCACAACCTTTCAAGAGCCAGTGCACAACCGAAATGTGGTGACTGGTGTGCCGAGTGACAGAAAGCAGCAGCATGTATTCCCTAAACCTAGCACACAGATTCCTCCCCTGTTTCTCCACTGATTGGATACTTCAGAGGTTACAGCCTATCTGACCAGTCTAATCCAAATTTTCTGCCGGCAGTTCCCGTTTTGATTATGTTTTACATCCCAGCAAGCCTGGCTGTTACTTGTTTAGCCCTATTTTTACCCATGTAAGGCTCTGATGCCAAAGAGGGTGTGGCTGGAAAGAGCAAGGTTCCAGGAGAGAGTTACTATGGCAAGGTTTAAGGCAAATCTTGAGTCTTCATTGGAAAGCTAGTGGTCAGGGTCAGATGATTTGGAGTAGTAGGGTTTCACACTCAAGACCTCTCTGAAGATCAAACCGTAATTTGAGGATTTACAGAGGTGGTAGCTTTTGGAATTTACCATATGAAAGAAACAAATACTTTAATAAATCTGTGGCCATTGAGAAGTCTTTATTATTTCTGTGATTCAATTTTCTTAATAGGAAGCAGAATACTATATTAGTTAGGGTTCTCTAGAGAAACAGAATCGACAGGAAATACTCACAAATATAAAATTTATAAAAGTGTCTCACGTGACGGTGGGAATGCGGAGTCCAAAATCCACAGGCCAGGCTGTGAAGCCAACAATTCTGACGGAAGGTCTGGACAAACTCCACAGGAGAGGTTCACCAGCCGAAGCAGGAATAGAGCCTGTCTCTTCTGAATCCTCCTTAAAAGGCTTCCAATAATTAGATTAAGCATCACTCGTTGCAGAAAACACACCCCTTGGCTGATTACAAAAGGAATCAGCTGTGGATGCAGCTGACGTGATCATGATTTAATTCTATGAAATGTCCTCATTGCAACAGACAGGCCAGCACTTGCCCAACCAGATAAACAGGAACCACCACTTGGCCAAGTTGACACATGAACCTGACCATGACAGATATCTAATAGGTATTGCTATTAGAGACACCTAATGTTAGAGACACTTAAATTTTCTTTGTCTTCTTTTTTGTTGTTGTTGTTTTTATTTTATTTATTTTTCATTTTTATTAACTATTTTTCTTTTTACAAACAAATGCCCCACCTTCTCCTCTACCCACACCCCCCCCAGAACCTAGTCTGCTTTCCATCTCTGTGGATTTGCTATATATAGTCATCTTTATAAGTGATATTTCTACTTAATGTGCTTTGCTTATTTCACTGAACATTATGTTTTCAAGTTTCTTCCATATTGCAGCATGTCTCATAACATCATTCTTTCTTACAGCCAAATAATATTCCATTTTATGTATCTACCACATTTAGTTTATTCATTCATTTGTTGATAGACATGGGTTATTTTCAGCTTTGGACTACTGTGAATAATGTTTAACATTGATGTACAAGTATGTTTATAGCCCTGTTTTTACTCTCTTTGGGTATATACCTAGAAATGAGATTGCTGGGTCATATGGTAGTTCTATATTTAACTTTCAGAGAAACTACCATATCACCTTCCACAGTAGCTGTACCACTTTACATTCCTACCAATAATGCCCTAGAGTTCTTATTTCTCCACATCCTAACACTTGGTATTTTTTGTTTTTTTTAACCCCTAATAATATTATTAATCCTTAATAATAGTTGACCTTGTGGTGTGAAGTAGTATCTAATTGCAATTTTAATTTTCATTTCCCTAATGGCTAATGATTTTGTGTATCTTTTCATGCTGTTATTGGCAATTTGTATACCTTTTCTTTAGAGAAATGTCTATTCAAGTCATTTGCCCAATTTTAAAATTGGGTTATTTGTCTCTTTGTTGTTTCATTGTAAAAGTTCTTTATATATTCTGCATGTTAACAGTTACTTGGCTTGCAACTATTTTCTCTCATTCTGTAGTTTGTTTCTCTTCACTTTCTTGATAATTTCCTTCAATTCACAAAAGTTTTTAATTCTGATGAATCAAATTGATCTATTGTTTGTTTTGTGGGCATGCATTTCGTGTCATATCTAAGACTCCATTGCCAAATCCCAGGTCATTAAGATTTTCCCATAAAGTATTATCATTTTAGTATTTAGTAGTATTTTCATTTATATATCTTATATATAGATACTTGATCTATTTTAAGTCAATTTTTGTACATGATGTGAAGTAGGGTTCTAACTTCATTCTCCTGCCTGTGGATAGGCATTTTCACAACACCGTTTGTTGAAGAGTCTTTCTTCAACAATTTCTTTCCCCATGGCATGTACATAGCATCTTTGCCAAAAATCAATTGGCCATAGATACGTTATTGTATTTCTGGACTTTCAATTCTGTTCCACTGATCTACTTGTCCATCTTTGTACTGGTACTGGTTTGATTTCTGTTCTAAGCTTGTTCTTTTGCAAGATTGTATTGGCTATTCAGGGCCCTTTGCAGACCCATATGAAATTTCTTGCAATTTTCTTGAGATACCTTCACATACCATTCAAGGTATATACTCAGTGTTTTTCAGTATCATCATATAGTTGTACATTTATCACTATAATCAATTTTAGAGCATTTTCATTACTTCCCAAAAAAATAAAATTAAAAATGAATATGTCAAACATCCCATACCCCTTATTGCCCCTATTATTTATTTGTTGTCTTGTCTTTATTTTCTCACTTATCTGCCCATATACTGGAAAAAGGGAGTGTCAGTCACAAAGTTTTCACAATTACACAGTGTTCTAGTTTGCTAGCTGCCAGAATGCAATATACCAGAAGGGGAATGGCTTTTAAAAGGGGGAATTTAATAAGTTGCTAGTTTATAGTTCTAAGGCTGAGAAAATGTCCCAATTACAAATCTATAGAAATGTCCAATCAAAGGCATCCAGGGAAAGATACCTTGGTTCAAGAAGGCTGAAGTTCAGGGTTTCTCTCTCAAGTGAGAAGGCACATGGCAAAACAGTCAGAGTTTCTCTCTCATTTGGAAAGGCACATGGTGAACATGGTCAGGGTTCCTCTCATATCTGGAAGGGCACATGGCGGATACAGCATCATCTGCTAGCTTCTTCTCCTGGCTTCCTGTTTTATGAAGCTCCCTGGGAGACATTTTCCTTCTTCATCTCCAAAAGTTGCTGGCTGGTAGACTCTGCTCGTGGCTATGTCGTTCTGCTCTGCTTTCTCTGAATCTCCTTCATACTCCAACATGTTTCCTCTTTTTTAGGACTTCAGAAACTAATCAAGACCCACCCAAATGGGTGGGGACGTGCCTCTACCTAATCCAGTTTAACAACCACTTGATTAAATCACATCTCCAGGGGGATGATCTAATTATAGTTTCAAATATGCAATACTGAATAGGGATTAGAAGAAACATTTGCCTTTACAAAATGGGATTAGGATTAAAACATGGCATTTTTAGGGTACATACATCATTTCAAACCAGCACACACAGTCACACCATAAAATCTATATAGCTATGCCATCATCTTTAAGAGTCAAGGCTACTGAATTACAGTTCAACAGTTTCAGGTATTTCCTTCTAGCTATTCCAATACATTAGAAACTAAAAAAGAATATCTATATAATGCATGCGAATAACCTCTGGAATGACCTCTCAAATCTATTGGAAATCTCTTAGCCATTAAAATTTTATTTCATTTCATTTCTTTTTCCCCTTTTGGTAAAGAAGGCTTTATCAATCCCAAAATGCCATGGCCAGGCTCAGCCCTGGGAGTCATGTCCCGTGTTGGTAGTGAGATTTACACTCCTGGGAGTCATGTCCCATGTAGGTGTGAGGGTTCTGAGTTCATTAGCAGAGTTGGCTTAGAGAAAAAAAACCATGTCTGAGCAACAAATGAGGTTCTCTGGGGGTGACTCAGGCCTAACTATAAGTAGGCTTAGCTTCTCCTTTGCAGGGAATAAGTTTCATAAGGGCAAGCCCCAAGATTGAAGGTTGGTTTATCAGACTGGTAGTCCCTAATGGTTGTGAGAATATCAAGAATTCCCCACGTGGAGAAGTTTAATATTTCCACACTTTTTCCCAGTCCTTAAGGAGAGTTTGCAAGTACTTTTTAAAATTTTCTGCCCATATTACTCTGAAATGTATCAGGATATTACATTAACCTATACAAAATAAGAAGATCTCAGTTCTTATTCAAGTTTCCAGGTAAAGTTGCTTGAATACACTGACAATGTAGGTTAAATTAGACACTCTGTGATAGAAAAAAATGTAAGTTTTGTACCAAATAAATATCTCTTCCTTTAATATCACACAGAAGTTAACGTTTTAAAACACAGTCAATATCATCCTTTACCCCATATTCTGATTTACCATAGTCCTAACCAGATCAGCTTTTACACTTGTATCTTTCTGTTTATTTTTAAATAGTTTTATTCATATACTTTACAATTCATCCTAAGTAAACAATGCATGGCACCTCAGATAGTCAAACAGTTATGCATTCACCACCACAATCTATATGAGGACATTCCCATTTCTTCTGCAAAGAAAGAAGAAGACAAAAAAAGTAGTAAAAAATAAAAAGGATAAACAATACAATCACCAAGAATCACTTTAACCCCTTCTGTGTATCTCCCTCTCTTATTGACATTTGACTTTGGTACATTGCCTTTGGTACAATTAATGGAAGCATACAACAATGTTACTGTTAACTATGGGCCTTAGTTTGCACTGATTGTATTTTTTCCATATACCATCCGATTTCCAACGCCTTGCAATGTTGACATTCATTTTTTCTTTCTCATGCAAAAACTTTCTTATATTTGTACATTTAATCACCATTATGTCTTTTCCTATTTACTTGTAGTGCTCCCTTTAGTATTTCTTATAGAGCTGGTCTCTTGTTGCAAACTTTTTCAGTGTCTGTCTTAAAGTATTTTAAACTCTCCTTCATTTCTGAAGGACAGTTTTGCCAGATGTAGAATTCTTGGTTGGCAGATTTCCTTTTTCACTATTTTAAAATCTCATATCTCTGCCTTCTCATCTCTATGGTTTCTACTGAGAATTCTGTACATAGTCTTATTGAGTTTCCTTTGTGTGTGCTGGATTGCTTTTCTCTTGCTGCTTTCAGAATTCTCTCTTTGTCTTTGACATTTGACAATCTGACTAGTAAGTGTCTTGGAGTAGGTCTATTTGTATCTATTCTGTTTATGCTGTGCTTCTTAGATCTATAATTTTATGTCTTTCTTAAGAGTTGGGAACTTTTCAGTGATTATTTCTCCCATTATTCTTTCTGCCCCCTTTCCCTTTTCTTCTCTTTCTGGGACACCCATAACATGTATATTTGTGTGCTTCATGTTGTCATTCAGTTTCCTGAAACCCTGATCCTATTTTTCCATTCTTTTCTCTATCTGTTCTTTTGTGTGTAGGATTTCAGATGTCCTGTACTTTAGTTCACTAAGCCTTTCTTGTTTTCTTTAAATTATTGCTGTGTCCATCGTAATTTTCATCCCTTTTATTGTGCCTTTCATTTCCATAAGTTCTGCCATTTGTGTTTTCAAGCTTAAATTCTTCTTAAGGCTGCTCAATGTTTCTTTAAATGCTTCACCTCTTTTGCCATATCTTTCCTCAACTCATTGATTTGATTTAGCATGTTTGGTTGAACATCTTTAATTAGTTGTTTCAACTCCTGTGTCTTGTTTGAAGTGTTAGTTTGTTCCTTTGATTGGGCCATATCTTCATGCTTCCTAGTATGACTTGTGTTTTTTGCAGGCATCTAGGTATCTGATTTCCTTGATTAGTTCATTCTGGATGTTGTTGTCACTTTTTTAATTTAGGGTTTTCTTGTTGCTTGGCCTTGTTCTCTTATTGGTCTTTGACATTCAGTTCAACTTATTCTAGATCTCTAGCAAGCTCTTTTTGATTGATCAGAATTTTTCAGCCCTTGTTTTTCTGGTTCTTGCTCTGCTTATATGGAACATTTTTTAGGAGTATATCTCCATAGATATGATGAACCCTAATCAGATTTTCCCAGACGAGCAGGCCCAGATCTCAGAAGGAGGATATAATCAGTGTCAGGTTTCCCTGAGGACGAGAACCAACAGGTTGCCAGTCTTTTCTATGAAGCCTCTTAACTGTGTTTTTCTTGTCCCAGCAGGTGGCACATGTCAGCCTATAGCTCCCCACCAATGTAAAGTGATGCAGACCCTTTAAATCTCATCCTACCAGGTGGGTATTTGTGATAGAGGCTGAGTTGGAAGGGAAGCTCAAACTGTTTCTGGTTCTCAGCACCTGGGGTCTGAATGCCCTTAAGGAGGGCCGCTGCTTGAGCTGGGCCCTGTCCCTCCTTTTCTTGGGAAAGATATGCCCTTCAGGGAATTATCTCCTTCACTTAACAAGTTACTTTGTCTCTTAGGCATTCCTTAACTCCACCCTTGCCTGGGTCAGAGCTGGCAATTGAAAATGTCTGAAGCTTTCTTTTATGGGCTACTAAGAATACTTAAAAAAATTCCTTTTCAGAGCTAGTCCTCAGTTCCCTGGGTTCACCTATCAAGAGCTGGAGTTGGTACCCAGCTTTATGTGCCACTTTTCTTGGGGCACAGGCCTTTCCCATATTCTGAGCTCAGCCAACTCCAAAAGCCCCCTCTTTTTTTTCACCATAGCCCTGCCTCCTCCTGCTGGGAGAGACCTCCATGCATGTTCCTTTTGTGCTTGTTCTGGATTAATCTGTGCTCAGAGCTTGTACTCAGCAGTCTGAATTTGTTCATTAAATTTGTAATCAGAGCTTTGTTAAGCTACCTTCCCTTGCTCCTTGAAGAGACTGCTTCTTTTTCCTGTGGGGAAGTATCTCCAAAACAGCTTGCTGTGCCAGGGGGAAGGGTGCCAGCCTTCACAGTTTGAGGACTTTACTTAAAGTTCTGCATTGTGATCTTGGCCCTTCCACTCATTCCAGACTGGTGTAGGATGTGTGTCCAGTCATGGATGTCCCCCAAACAGTTTTACCAGTTAGTTCCTGGCTATCTGTCAGCTTCTCTGGAGGACTAACTAAATTCCACAGTTCCCTGTGCCACCATCTTGCCCCACCTCTTCCACATGAATTTGGAGATTGGCTCTTCCACACTATATCTTCTTGTCTAAGAGAGTTGTCACCTAAGTGCACTATAAATCCAAAAAGTCTCCCTGCTAAGGGCTTGAGAAGTACGTTTATTGATTTGCCTTACTGTAAATTTGAGTGTAAGGCAAGTGTTTTAGTTTGCTAATTGCTGGAATGCAATATACCAGAAACAGAACAGCTTTTAAAATTAGAATTTATTAAGTTGCAAGTTTACAGTTCTAAGCCTGTGAAAATGTCCACATTAAAGCAAAGCTATAGAAATCTAAGGCATCCAGGGAAAGATAACTTGGTTCAAGAAAGCCGATGAAATTCAGGGTTTCTCTCTTAACTAGAAAGGCACATGGTAAACTGGTGACATCTGTTAGCTTTCTCTCCAGGCTTCCTGTTTCATGAAGCTCCCCCAGGGGTGTTTTCCTTCTTCATCTCCAAAGGTCTCTGGATATGTGGACTCTCATGGTTCTCCTGGCTCTAAAGCTTTTTCCAAAACACTTCCTCTTTTAAAGGATTCCAGAAAACTAATCAAGACCCACCTGGAATGGGTGGAGTCACATCTCCCTCTAATCAAAAGTTAATACCCACAATTGGGCACATCACATCTCTGTAGAGATAATCTAATCACGTTTCCAACCTGCAGCGCTGAGTAGGGATTCAAAGAAATGGCTGCCTCCAAAAGTGGATCAGGATTAAAACATGGCTTCTGGGGGTACATAATCCTTTCAAATCAGCACAGCAAGGGAAATAAAATCAAGAAAAACAGTTGAAGTTATCTAGGTTGGCAATGATCTGGAATAAGAAAAATATCAGTGGGATAAAGGGATGAAGATATATTTGAGAACTAATTTAATTTGGCTTCAGTTCTCGTACTATTATGGGAGATGGAGTTTCCGAGACTCAGAAAGGAGGAATGAGCATTGTTTCTAGATCCCCAGATCAGCTACCAAGGTGGGGTCTGTTCTGGCAGGTCCGTTCACTCTCTGCTTACTCTGAGCCTCTTTATCTGGATGGATGAATGGGTTGAAACTGGAAGAGTTGTAAGAGGCCTGGGCTGATTCTTCAATTCAGTTTCAATAATGTTAGGAATTGAATTATGTTCCTCAAAAAGATATGCTGGATTTCTAATTCTCAGTATCTCAGAATGGCATTATTTGGAAATAGGGTTGTTACAGGAGGAATTAGGTGAGAGAAAATGAGAACATACTGGAGCAGGATGGGCCCTTCACCCAGATGACTGGTGTTCTTATAAGTAGAGAAGTGGACAGGACACAGACAGACAGACAGAGGGAAGAAGGCTGTGTGACGACTGAGGCATAGAACATAAGCCCTCGCCAGCAGCTGAAGAAGAGCATGGAAAGACTCTTCCCTACAGATTTCAGAGGACTCATGGCTCCATTTACACCTTAATTTCAGACCTCTAGTCTCCAGAACTGAGAGACAATAAATTTGTGTAGTTTTAAGTCACCCAGTTTGAGGCGTTTGTCACAGCAACTTGAAGGAACTAAAACAAACTATAATAAACATGACAGTCTATTTTGAATATTAGGTTCCTATGTCTCATTTCCAACTTGTTAGAAGGGGATGTAGGGTAAGTTTATGATCAACTACCCTAATTTCTGACAGAAAGGATGTGCAATCCTGGGATAAGATGAGAAAAATTACAGGAAAAAATAAAGTTGAAAAAGGCAGAGAATTAAACCAGTGTAAAGAGCTTGTGAGTAGAACAAAGTGACACAGAAGACAAAGGAAAAGCAAACTTTTCCAGATTTGTAGTTATAAAACTGATATGAATCTATTCTAAAAGAGAGAGTTAAAATTCTAAAAATACAGCATCTTAAACACAATAATCATTTACACCTCAGACTCAGTATGTAAAACTCAAAATTCATTGCTTCCACTGTTTTGGGATCTGGAGCCACCATTCTCCTGTAAACAGAATAGGACCAGATCTAAGAGTCCCTTGAGGGCAGACTTAGTACTTCACCTTACCTCCATCCCACAGCATGCCTAAAGGATTTCACTGGAGGTCCTAAGGAGAGACAGAGCAGAAGGTTCCATCTTCTCATCTTTCAGCAAAATGCTTGCTAGGTCTCTTATCTCTTCCCCTGGAGCCTCTCCTTCGCTCTGCATTGGCAAAACAAAGCCTTCAAGTGGCTGAGCCCAGCTTTCCTAGAAACATGTCTGCAACTATTTGTTATTATGCAAGTAAGCCCCCGGGGGAGGGGTTGGTCAAAGTTTGCTTATCAAAGTATTACTGCATCGAAAATAGACCCCCGTGCAACCCCTTGGAGGGCAGTGTGATGTTTCCACAGGAGGCGAGGGGTGGGGTTGCCATATGATCCTGCAACCCTGGTGCTCAGAATATGTACCTGGAGGAACTGAGTATGGGGACACAAACGGAAATGTGTGCATTGGTGTTTATGGCAGTAGTGGGGATTCACAATGGATGGAAGTGGCCTAAGGTATAACAACTGAGGAATGGAAGGGGGACTGTGGTTTATACATACAAGGGACTACTGAGTGGCGGCAAGAAGGAATGAAGCTGTGAGGCAGGCAACTAGGTGAATAAACCTTAAGGACTATATGTTGAATTAAATGCCCAAAACAAAAAGACATCTATCATACCTCATTCATATGGACTAACTATAATATAAAAACTCAGTTCAAGTTGACTCATTGAAGTCAAGAGCGTGGGTTATCAGGTTGGGGTCTATTGTAAAGGGTCATAGATTGTGAGCTCTTATAGCAGCCACATATATTCAGGAGTTGTAACTGTTATTTCTAAACTCTGAGATATTGGGCTGTTTGTGTATAATGTGGTCCAGAAACTTTGGTATTTATATGACACCTGAGACTCAGAGTTAGAGCACTTTTGAAGCTATGAAAGTCAGCACTACCTTATACAGAAACTGTTTAAAAAGTTGAAAAGGGATCAGATTTTGACTAGAGATACGAATGAAGCTGATCTGGATAGGACTAAGGTATATCAGAATACAGGCTAAAGGGTGATATCGTCCACATTTTAGAACTTCAACTTCTCTGTGAGTCCAAAGGGAGAGATGTTTATTTGGTGCAAAATGTTTATTTTGGGTAGCACATTAGCCTAACTTAACTTGTATGGTCAGTTTAGTTGAACATCATAAGTGCATGGAATTTAGAATAGGGCATGGGATCTTGTTGATTTGTCCAGGTTAGTGTGATGCTCTGACATATCCCAGAGTAATCTGAACAGTGAATAATGAAGTATTTGCAAAGTCCCCTTGGGGGGCTGGGGAGAAAGGAGGAAATATTCAACTTCCTCATTTGGAGAATTTTTGATATTCTTGCAAGAAGTGGGGACAACCAAATCAATATGTTTAGCACTTTAATCTTGAAGTTTGCCCCTGTGAAATTTATTCCTGCAAAGAATAGGCTAAGCCTACTTAAAATTAAATAGTAAAAGTAAAATTGAATAGTAGTAAGTAAAATTAAGTCTAAGAGTCACACCCAGAGAACCCCTTTTGTTGCTTAGATGTGGCCTCTCTCTCTCTAAGCCAGCTTGGCAGGTGAACTCGCTGCCCTTTCCTCTATAATAAGAAATGACTCCCAGGGGTGTAAATCTCCCTGGCAACATGGGATAGAACTCCCAAAATGAGCCAGGAGAAAGCTTTCTTGACCAAAAAGGGAAGAGAGAAATGAGACAAAATAAAGTTCCAGTGGCTGAGAGATTTCAAGCAGAGCCGAGAGGTTTTCCTGGAGGTTATTCTTATGCATTATATAGATATCCCATTTTACTTTATGATGTTTTGGAGAGGCTGGAGGGAGGTTCCTGAAACTTGTGAGCCGTATTCCAGTAGCCTTAATTCTTGAAGATAATTGTATAAAGATATAACTTTTACAATGTGACTGTGTGATTGTGAAAACCTTGTGTCTGATGATCCCTTTATCCAGGGTATGGATAGATGAGTAAAAAATATGGATAAAAATGAAATAAATAATAGAGGGGATAAAGGGTAAAGTAAATTGGGTAGACTGAAATACTAGTGGTCAATGAGAAGAAGGGGTAAGGAGTATGGTATGTATGAGTTTTTTTCTTTTTATTCCTTTTTCTGAAGTGATACAAATGTTCTAAAAATGATCATGGTGATGAATACACAATTATGTGATGATATTGTGAGCCATAGATTATACACTATGTATGGACTATGTGTGTGTGAAGATTCATCAATAAAAATATAAAAAAACAAAATGAAAATAGACCTCCAAAGGGATAGAAGGAAGGGGAAAATTATTGCTAACAAAAATAAGTTCTCCTGCAGTACACTGCCATCAAATCAGAAACCTCAGACATTCTCAACTCCTTTCTCTCTCCTCCACATTACGTTACCAAATGTGGCCATCAGAACTCCCTAGAAACCCTTAGGGCCAGCCCTTCCCCTCTTTTTCCACTACAACTCTCTTAACTCAGCCTCTTTCCTCTTACTGAATATTATAATCGTTCATAATCAGTCCCCTTTAGAATCTTCTTCTGCTCTTAGAATTGTCTTTCTAAGAATAAGAAACAAGTGGCATTCACTGCTTCCCATGATCAAATGGGCTCGCTGCCCTGGCCTGTGGGGCCTTTCAATCTATTTCACCCATTTTGTAGCTTCCTCTCCCAGTACTAACTCCCACTCCTGCAGTCATGTTTGAACAATATATTTTCCCCCAGGTCTTTACATTTCTGTGAGCTCCTACTCCTTCCATACCTCAACCTAAGCATCTCTGGGAAGCTTTCTCTGACTTCCACCCTCTTCTCTTTGCCTTTACTTAGCCTTTCAACCCAGACCCGTAGAGAGTTGTCTACACATCCCTTTGTGCTTCTCTGCTTCTCATAGCCTCCTGCCACCACCCCACCCTCACAGAAGCATTTGTCATACTGAATCCAGTGTACTTTATTCACTAAAGTCTTCTATCTTTCTTATCAGTTTCAACATATTTTTTATCAGTTAGAGACATGAACCCGTCTTGATCTGTTGCACCTATTTCTTCCAGAATAATGTTTTCCTTTTCATGTTTGCTGCTTTTTGTTTGACTGTTTTTGTAGATATTGCAAGGGGCAGAGTTTTGAGTTCAATTCTTTTCTAAGTAATCTCTTTTAAACACAAAATGTCCTCCTGTCCAGAGTTTTTGTATGCAGTTTTATATTTATCTAGACTTTTGGTTTGATTTTCTAAATTTACACTTTTTTTAAAATTTAACCTGTGCATAATGTAACACAAAAACTGTATTATGTTTGCCTAAAAAATAAAAATTAGTCCTGAAATCATCCACTGAATAAACTTTCTCTCCAGTATTGTTTTCAGGGCTTGTTTATCATATGGTCAATTCTTACATTTACTAGATATAAGGAGCAACTTCTTCTGAGCTACTCAGTCAGTTTCCTTTAAGAGAGAAAAATTAACTCAGACTGAGAAAGAAAAAACCTGCCTGACTATTCCACAGGCTGGTATAGCCAGCTGCAAGATAAATGGGGAACAGGACTTCTCCCAAGGGCATGCTAGAGCTACCAAGTGTGACAACAGCCCCTTCTTTGAGTAACTGTTGTTTTCCTACCCACTGCAAAATCTTGTTCTCTAAAATTGTAGACAATCAGAAAATTTGCTTCGTGAAACTACAGCAATAAGAATGAAACATCCTTTCTGGCTTGCAGGATCTAACTGAGACACAAAAGCAGGCTTGGTTTACAAGCCAAGCGCAGAGCTTCAGATAAGATGTTTCTAGGGACAACATTCACATTTCTCTTATCTTTGTAGTTTCTAAGAAAACAGGACCCTGGGTTCATTTTGAAGTACAGACCTGATATTGACCCTTTAACCACCATCCTGCTTTGCTCTCAGCCTATGAAAATTCAGCCTCAGCCCCCTGTTTCAGCAGGAAGCAGTTACAGAAGACTGCCCTCTCTCTTTAGCACCCCTAAGGGATGGAAATTTCTGAGAGGGGAATGAAGCAGGTTAGATAGGGGAGAAGGGGAGGGGAAGTGACCCTAAGACCCATAACAAGAAGTTTCTTTTGGTGTGCACACAGCCTACCCCCCACACACCTAGCCCTGACTCAGGTTGGCACCTGAATAGAACCATTGAAAAGTACATCTCATCAATGCCTTATTAGCATAGCCAGAAGGGGAAGGGCCCCTCCAAGTCCTTATAATGCAAGGATCCCAACCTCAGAGGGCTTCTCCTTTGGACAACGCAGGAGCTCAGCTCTTCCAGGGTGTGCTTTCGCTATGCATTAAAGTTATTGAGCCATACACACTGGCTAGTCTTTGGGTTCCTTGGCTGTACACACTGACTAGTTCTCAAGTTCTTTCCTGCGGCTGAGTATAGAACCTTCACGGCGTCAGCCCCTGCTCAAGATCTTGACTACTCTGAGAATTTCCAGAGCTCTCCAGCATCCAGCTGAGAATTCCTGGAGTTCTGTAGCATCCAATCTAGAATTCCCAGGGCTCCCCAGCATCAGGTTAATCTATTTGGCTATATACAAAAAGAAAAACAAAAGCAAGAAAACCTCAGCCTCAGGGTTCCTGTGGTGTGCAGCCTCCAATGTTGCAATGAGCCAATCAACCTGACTCTATTGGACCACAGGTTTGCCTGTGTGGTCATAATTTGGTTGGGGTGGGCACATGGCCCATTTTTGTATTAGTGCCAGACTTTCATTATGCTTTTATAATATTTTTTCAACATCTTAGCAAAAGATTCTCAAACTTTTTGATCTTCAAAACCCCACTTACACTCTTCAAAATTATTGAGGATCTTAAAAACTTTCTGTTTATGTATTATATTTATTGATATTTACCACAATAGAAACCAAACTGAGAAATTTTATATATAGATTTAAGATTAATTTTAAAAGAACACTAGTGATATAAATAACCTATTTTTATGAAAACTAAAAAAAACAACTATATTTTCCAAAGCAAAAGAAATTTAATGGGAGGAACACACTGTTTTACATTTTTGCAGATCTCTTCTAGGTCTCGTATAACAGAATACAGCTGGATTCTCATATCTGCTTCTACAGTCAATCTGTTGTGACACCGCATAGTGTGTAGCTGTTGGAAAACTCCACTGAATTATCCGTGGGAAAAAATGAAAGTGAAAAAGTAACTAATTATTATGAAAGTAATTTGACCGCAGATGGTTTTATGGGGTCGCTCTGGTGTTCCAGCCACACTCTTCAAAGCATTGTCTTTGAGCTTGGACCATTTTTTCTAATTAATCCATGAATATTTTTGTCTCTTACTTTCGGAAGTTGTGATTCTGTATTTAAAATCTGGCCTTCTCACTTAAGGATATCATGTGTCTCTCTAATTAGTAAAATGTTTTATAAGTGATTTCTCAATATTTCATTTTTTTCTTTTTACAGGCCTCCCATCATTCTCATTTTTATCATTCCTGGGTATTTAATGTTCTTTGTTACTACTGTGAATGTGATCCATTTCTCTAGTGTATGTTAGTGGGCTATTGTTGGTCTATATAAAACCTGCTACTTTATTTTGAATGTAGCCATTAGGCAGCTCTCTAAAATTTAAAAAAATTCCCAGGTATGTCCAAAATGATCAAAATTATATTAAATAATATCTGTTATGATGAGCTTTTGAAGCCATAACTTGCAATTTTCAATCCATCTCTATGATGTTGGGCTACCGATTTTATATTCTCCATGTAAAATTCACTATTCAATTTCTAAAGAGTCTCGAATATGTGGCGTGTCTTTCTGTCATCTATACAAAGGATCGTCTATTTTTCCTGAAGCTGACTGGATTGATTGAGACTAGAGGCCCTCTGGTCTTCTATAATTCTCCCTATTTAGAGAACATGAGGAACGACAAACCCATTTGGACTATTAACAGACTCAAGGGACTTATTTTATTTTAGTTTTCTTGGCATGGGCAGGCACCAGGAATCCAACCCGGGTCTCAGGCACGGCAGGCGAGTACTCTGCCGCTGAGCCACCGTTGCACCCTCAAGGGACGTTTTGAGAGTGGTTCTCATCTTTTGAAGAGACCGAAGGCACTACTATGTCCCCAAATGCCCTTCAGGCTGCTGAGCAGGCATCTGGCTGGGACGGAACCCCCGCCTGACACACCCCTTGCGCCCCGACTGTAAGGAGACCCTGGAAAAGAGTGGCAATTTATGGGGTCCTCCTGCCTGAGCCCCAACTTTCTTAGCAGGTGGCCTGAATGAATTGGTCCCCAGCCCCTCTCCAGTCTGAAAGGGACGCATACTGTCAGCGTTGGCGCCCGCGGGCCGCAAGGTGATATTCTCCTGGCACGGGTCCCGCGGGTTTGGGGCAGTTCCTGGGGGGAAACTCCGCGCGTCGCAGGGAGGAGAATCTGCTTCTGGAAGCAGCCCCTGTCCCTGAGCGTCCCGGGAGCGCGCAGGGGGGCGCCGCACCACCCCTCCCTCGGGGCGCCGGGCCTGGGGGCGTCACGGGGGTCCTGCGCAGGCTCTCCATCCCCGGCCGCCAGCCAACCGTGCGGCGCGGGCCCGGTGCGAAGGGCGCGCGCCCCTGGCCGCTGTCGCCGGGCACGGGACACGCGGGCGGGGCAGGAGGACCCCCCCCCCCCCCAGGGAGACAGAGGCCACTGTGGCCCGGGGGTGGGGGCCGCGCCCTTCCTCTCCCGCCGACCTTCGACCCGCCCCCGACAGCGTCCCTGACAACCCCACCCCCACCCCCGGAGCTGTGCCATCGCCCCTGGGTCGCCAGTCCCGCGACTCTGGGGAACAGAGCACGAAGGTTTCCCGCGTCCTGCCCAGGTAGGGTCCGGCGCGGGGCGGCGCTGGAGCGGCCGCGGCTGGCCGGGGGCGCGGGGTCGAGTTGGGCGCTCTGGGGGCGATACCCGGCTGGGCACGCGGCTTGGCGCCGGCTCCCTCCTCCCACCGCTCCCCCACCCCGCGGCGCTCCGCGGCCGTGAACTTGAGGTTGGGAATCGGCCGCGTCCCCGCCGCGCGTGGGCTGCTACCTGCAGCTAGAATCCCACCCTCAGCCAACCCGAAAGACACGCGGTCTCCCATGTGCAGGCGCGCTCTATCCACGGGCAGGCTGGGGCTGGGTGTGCCTGAGCCTCCAGAAGCACCGGTAAAGGCGTTTTTTTTTTAAAGGAGAAAGACGTAGCAGACAGGAAAATTGTGATCTAAAAGAGCGAATTCCTACCAGACAATGCCACTTAACCACTTAAACTTCATTCCATCCAGCCGGGTCTCCGCGCAGGTCTCCTGTTGGCTCTGGTAGCACCAGCTAAAGTGGATTGCCCCAAGAGAAAGCTTTATTTTTATTTATTTGTCTTTTTTTTTTAAGAAAAATATGGAGTTGGCCATAAGCCTTCAAATAGCCGTTGTGATAGCACTTATCTTTATGAAAAGAAGGTTTTTTAGAAAACTTTTGGAAACCCAAGGAATCCCTGTGGTGGTGGGGTTTAGTGTTGTTTTTGCAATTTTTTTGAGGAATTAACTGATTTTATGGGCGCTCTTAAAGCCTCTTACAAAGTGTAATTCACATTGAGCCAGCAGGTTTAAGAGTTGTTTAATGCTGGCAGTAGGAAATGAATGAGATCTGTGTTCTGTGTTAATTATGTGAAAGTGCTAAAACTGAAGAATAAATGATAACCCAGCTGCACCACCCGCTCACTGTTACTAAATTCTTCTTTGCCCAGATCTTGGATTTCTATCCCTGTAACTCTGATTTTTTCACCTGTCTTTGGGGTCCAGGACCACAGCTGTAGTCTGGACACAGTTTTAACCTGGGTTTCTGAGCATGATTACCTATTCATTTCAAGCTTTGCTAAAGGCAAGTGATGACATTGACATATTTTCTGGGTATGTCTGAACCTAAGTGCTAAGTTTGGGCCGATAAATGAAGTCACATCTTATTCATGCCATATTGATTTTTATTGCATTATAAAATATAGTTTTAAAATGGGAAAATTTGGAGATGTATAAACTTTCAAAGATAACTTGCTCTTTATGTATATTGATGCAGTGTTGAGTCTATGAAAATTACTCTCATTTATCTTAGTCCTTTTTATTATTATCGTTAGGAAAAAAAGAAAAGCAATTTGGTGATCTTTAATACCAGCTTAGTATGTTTATTACCAGAAACTTTGGTCATTTCCTACAATAGAATAGGCCAGCACTTTGGTTTTTTAACTGTGTCTTCGCAGTTTGACTTTTTGTGCAGATTTTCTTTGAAAAATAATTTCTGTCCAATTCAAAATATTTGGAGGGTCATTAGTTGCTATGAATAATTTTAACTAACAAATAAATATTTGAAAGCTCAATTATACTTTAGAATATAGAATTCTATATGTACATTATACAGTTTTTTTTGTTTGTTTGTTTTTTATTTTTTTATTAACGGAAAGAAAGAAAAAAAAAGAAAGAAATTAACACAACATTTAGAAATCATACCGTTCTACATATGCACTCAGTAATTCTTAACATCATCACATAGATTCATGATCATCGTTTCTTAGTACATTTGCATCGGTTTAGAGGAACTAGCAACACAACAGAAAAAGATATAAAATGTTAATATAGAGAAAAGAAATAAAAGTAGTAATAATAGTAAAAAAAAAACCCTATAGCTCAGATGCAGCTTCATTCAGTGTTTTAACATGATTACTTTACAATTAGGTATTATTGTGCTGTCCATTTTTGAGTTTTTGTATCTAGTCCTGTTGCACAGTCTGTATCCCTTCAGCTCCAATTATCCATTATCTTACCCTGTTTCTAACTCCTGCTGGACTCTGTTACCAATGACATATTTCAAGTTTATTCTCGAATGTCCATTCACATCAGTGGGACCATACAGTATTTGTCCTTTAGTTTTTGGCTGGACTCACTCAGCATAATATTCTCTAGGTCCATCCATGTTATTACATGCTTCATAAGTTTATCTTGTCTTAAAGCTGCATAATATTCCATCGTATGTATATACCACAGTTTATTTAGCCACTCGTCTGTTGATGGACATTTTGGCTGTTTCCAACTCTTTGCAATTGTAAATAACGCTGCTATAAACATTGGTGTGCAAATGTCCGTTTGTGTCTTTGCCCTTAAGTCCTTTGAGTAGATACCTAGCAATGGTATTGCTGGGTCGTATGGCAATTCTATATTCAGCTTTTTGAGGAACCGCCAAACTGCCTTCCACAGTGGTTGCACCATTTGACATTCCCACCAACAGTGGATAAGTGTGCCTCTTTCTCCGCATCCTCTCCAGCACTTGTCATTTTCTGTTTTGTTGATAATGGCCATTCTGGTGGGTGTGAGATGATATCTCATTGTGATTTTGATTTGCATTTCTCTAATGGCCAGGGACATTGAGCATCTCTTCATGTGCCTCTTGGCCATCCGTATTTCCTCTTCTGGTAGGTGTCTGTTCAAGTCTTTTTCCCATTTTGTAATTGGGTTGGCTGTCTTTTTGTTGTTGAGTTGAATAATCTCTTTATAAATTCTGGATACTAGATCTTTATCTGATATGTCATTTCCAAATATTATCTCCCATTGTGTAGGCTGTCTTTCTACTTTCTTGATGAAGTTCTTTGATGCACAAAAGTGTTTAATTTTGAGGAGTTCCCATTTATTTATTTCCTTCTTCAGTGCTCTTGCTTTAGGTTTAAGGTCCATAAAACCACCTCCAGTTGTAAGATTCATAAGATATCTCCCTACATTTTCCTCTAACTGTTTTATGGTCTTAGACCTAATGTTTAGATCTTTGATCCATTTTGAGTTAACTTTTGTATAAGGTGTGAGATGCGGGTCTTCTTTCATTCTTTTGCATATGGATATCCAGTTCTCTAGGCACCATTTATTGAAGAGACTGTTCTGTCCATTATACAGTTTTGATATAGAAGTGTTTATCGCTTTTTATGCAAAGTCAGTGCCCTAAATCATGAATTTCCAGCTTTTTGCAAACAAGGATCCCTTCATTTCTTTTTTCCAATTGATTGTGTCTAACAAACTGCATTTCTTCAAATATTACCCATTCTATTAACCAGTTTTCTTGACGTCAGAGCTGATGAAACCATGGAGATAAGCTTATATCTATGGGCCGTTTTCTTGATAAAGAACATAAAACTTCTTGTAGAAGCCAGGCTAATACCTGAAAGTCTGAATTTAGTCTTCAGGTATGTTTATTTGGTCCAGCTCAGTACTATAAACTAATTGAAGTATTTACTTAAATTTTGGTCACATTGCATTCTTTGTCCATGGGAGTATCCCATTAGTGCAGCACCATTTGTTGAACTTCTTTGAAGGGGTGGGAAGGGGAAGTTCATGGGCTGGGAATTGCACCGGGTCTCACACAGGGCAGGTGAGAATCCTACTACTGAACTATCCACGCACCCCCCTACTTATTTACTAGCATTTTTAAATGAGTAAGCTTTGCATAAATTCTCAGAGTGCTAACTTCTGAAAAACTAGAGCCTGGCTGCGAGGGGCTGAAGGGGGTCTGTGGCCGCCCAGTTTGGGCAGGCCCTCCCTGCTCCACTTACCGGCTCGCCCTGCTTCAACTCGGGTTTTTGACCCTGACTCCTGAAGACAGTCATGTTGTGATTTCTCATTCAGGAAATGTCTCAAACTAATTTGAACAGCTAATTGTGTGGCCAAGACCCTGCTTTTGTCGTAATAAAAGTCAAAGAGCCAGGCTGCATTACAACCTAAAAAGCATTTCCTCATAAAATTCACTTGATACTTAAATCAACACAGAATTAGTTAAGGTGTGCGTTATTATCCACATTTCACAGCTGTGGACATTGAAGCTGATAGGCTTGTACTGGAACTTTTAGCAATCTGTTGATTAAAAGAAAAGGCTTGGGAGGGTTCCCACTAATGTCACTTTTTAAAAATGGAGAATGATAGCTTTTCTTTGGTTTCAGATCTATTTTAGGCAAGTACTTTTTATCCCCATAATTGCAAAAGGAGTAAATGATCGGTAGAGAGCTAAAAACATGTATAAACTAACATAAGTAGACTTTTTGCTTTTGCTGCACAAACAATTTTAAGCAAATTAGAGGGAACAAAACATTGGCTACGAGTTATTCTGAACAGACCATGCATTTATTGGACAAGGACAGTTTAAAATTGTCCCTTATTGTTTATGGTGTTAGACAGCTGGAAGGGGCATTGTGTCCAGTTCATCTGGTCTGTAGTTAAACCAGGTCAGAGATTTCTGTGAGTCTGTTTTACAGTTCTTTGAGAAAGCATAAACCCTAAACTTTGGTGGTTCAGCCTGGTGTTTGGGGGAGATTGTTTTATAAGACAAACTCAGTTTTTTGTAGGCTTCTAGTAACCAGGAAATTCTATTTTATTACACCTAACAGTGTTACCAGGAGAATAATCTGTGTAGTAAATTAGAATCATGGTTACTTAGTTTACCTTGTAAGGGTAGTAAATGCAGGACCCTGATGATAGCTTGACTAGATATGAGAGCTCTGCGAAGGAGGAGGAGGTAGGCAAAGAAAATAGCTCCTGATGCATGAACGAGTTCTCGGGTAGTTGAGGCTGAAGTCATTATGAGTGGTTAAAATAATAATAATAATTATTATTTTTTTCTTAAGATTTTTTTTCTAGGAAGTTGTCCACTTAACATAAGCTTTTAAGTTTTTTGATATAAAATTGCATCCTTTTATTATCATTTAGTCTCTGTTGCTTTAATTTGTTTGCTTTTTATCATTCATTTTGCTCATTAGCACCCTCTTTGTGTCTTTTTTTCCTTGATCAGTTGTGACTGGAATTTGTCTAGTTTTAAATAATTCTCTTTGAAGAACTATTATATTTATCAATCATCTAATCTGTCTTATTCTTTTCTCTTTCATGTCTTTCTTTAATATCTGCTTTTTTCCTTCTACTTTCTTTATTTTTTTTATATTGCTGTTCTAACTTCTTAAATAAAATTGGTTTTTCAGCCTTTCTTCCTTTCTAATATAAAACCTTTCCTCAGTACTTCTTTGGCTGCAATTCATTTTTTTTTTTTGCATGGGCAGACACTGGGAACGGAACCCAGGTCTCCGGCGTGGCATGCAAGAACTCTGCCTGCTGAGCCACCGTGACCTGCCCCATCTCATAAATTTTGATGGGTGATATTTTCTCTTTTTTTTTGTATGCAGTATGATGGAGTCACATTTCATTATTTGTCCATGTGAGTATCCCATTATTGCAGCACCATTTGTTGAATTTTGTTTGTTTGCTTAGTTTGTTTTGCTTGTTTTTTTTTTTTTTTTTTTGGAAGTGCATGGACAGGAATTGAACCCAGGTCTCTGGTATGGCAGGCAAGAATTCTACCACTGAACTACCCTTGTACCCCTAGCTATGTTTTTTTGTTTTTTGTATTTTTGTTTTTTGGGGGGTGGGTACATGGTCTGGTTGTCGAACCTGGGTCTCCCGCATGAACGGTGAGCATTCTACCACTGAACCGCCCATGCACCCGTGCACCTGAAGGGTAGCATTTCCATTATTGTCCAGTTCTATTTTTAAATTTTCGTTATGTTCCCTCTTTGACTCTTGAGTTCTTTAGTAGTACCTCTTTAAGTATCCAGTTGTTAGGTTCTTAAAAATGTATCTTTGTTGATTATTTACATCAACAAAGTCATATGTGTTCAGGCAAAGTATTTATTCTTTTGGGCTACAAGATTTCATGTGTAACCTAGTATATCCGTTAGATTCACCTTGTTAATTATGTTTTTTAAATCTTATTTAGCCTTAGTTTTTGTGTATGTCTGCATGAGCCAAAAAATTACTGGGAAAGTGTGTTTTATCTCCCACCAAAGTGTGAATTTTGCTGTTTTCCCTTGTATTTCTTCGAATTTAAATATATACATAGACTGTTTTGAGTTTATATATTTTCTTTGTGAATTAAATTTTTTATTATTTTTAGTCTGTAATAATCGATCCGCGTAACTTTCTTCTGTGATTACTTGGATAGTAATGGTACCATTATTTTACTTCCAGTCTTTCTCAGTTCATAAGTTTTATTATTTTATTTTTTATTATTTTTATTTTGGGTGACCATTCTGTAACTGCCAATGTCTGTCTTTTCACTGATGGGTTTGGTACACTTGCAATTGTGATTACTGCCAAATCTATAATTATTTCACCAACATTATTTTCTGCTCTATATTTCTCTGTGCTTCCTTTATTCTCTTTACCTGGATTTTCAAATTAAATGTTTTTTTTTTCCCCCATGGGCAGGCACTGGGAATCGAACCCGGGTCTTCAGCATAGCAGGCAAGAACTCTGCCTGCTGAGCCACCGTGGCCTGCTCTGAATGTTTTTTTTTTTTTTTCTAATTCACTTTTTTCTTCTAAAACTTTGGAAATTTTACATGGTATTTTGAGATTTTAGTGTTCAATGCTTGTATTTAATGTGCATTTTACTTAGAGTCTAAGGTTATTATTTCTAACCACCTTTTGAACTATATGAGGAATTTGGAACATTTAAAATCCTATTGTTCCTCCACTTTTGATTATTATTGTTCATTATTGTCAAATATTGTCTATTATCATTTCTTACCATGCTAGTATTGCACAATTCTTTAATCCTTATGGCAATTTAGATCTTCCTTGTGGAATCGTTGTCATTCTTGATGTATATCCCTTAGAAGTGCTCTTACTTGATAGTTATTGTTTTAAACTCAAATTTTTTGGTGAAAATATCTTTATTTTGTCTTTAATCTTGAAATACAGTTTCATGAGTAACCATTTCTAGATCCACAGTTATTTTCTTTTAAGTATTTTGAATATATTATACTACCATGTTCTGCCTTTTACTGAAAAATCAGCAGTTATTCTAATTGTTTGCCTCTGTATGTAATTTATATTTTCCATCTGGTTGATTATAAGAGAGTCTCAGTATTTTTGGCATTCTGTCGTTTAACTGTGGTGTGTCTTAGTGTGGGTTTATTTTTATTTATGCTACTTGAGCCTCCTAAATTTGAGCATTCCTATCTTTCATCTGTTAAAAAAACTCTCAGCCATCATTTATTACCCATCCTCCTATCTAGCTAGTCTCTCCTTCTGAAACTCTGATTAGAGGCTTTGTTAGAATGGATCAGCCAGGGTCAGTCAAGAAAACAGTTAGTCAGGTACTTCAACAGAAGGAATTTATATGGGGAATTTGTTATAAAAGTTTTAGAAGATCTGAAAGCAAAACAGGAGATAATGAAGCAGTCTAAATCTAGCAATGGCAAGAGCAAAAAAAAAAAAAACAGGCATACACACACACAAACAAATAAAACAAAACAAAACAGAGTCTGGTATCACTGTAAGGATAAAGTGAAGAGGTGGTTGTATGAGAATCCAGAAGCTCAGGCCGTGAGGCTGGAGCTGGACCAAGGCAGAGATGTTGTACAGGAGGATGCACCATGGAGGAAATGCCACTGCTTGGAGACAACACCCAAAGTAGACAAACTAGAGGAGAAACGTCCTGATCTCTCCTCCCATCCAGTGTCGTGGCTTTCTCTGGCAGAATCCTTGGCAAGGAGTGTGAGAACCAGAGTTTTCAAGGTTCAGCCCCCAAGTTATAGCATGGAGAGTCACAGAATGGACCCAAGAGCAAGTGGACCATCCCATCCATTCTCCCCTCCATATCTTTTGGCTTCACACTCATGATTTTCATTTCTCTCTCTCCCTTAATGAAGAGATTCTGCTTCCTGCTGTGCTCAATTACCTTGTGAAGGATAACATACCTACAGTAAATTGCACAAATACTGACTGTATACTTTGATGAATTTTTACATATGAATATATCTATGTGCCTGCCAACAGATTGACATACAGAATATTTCTGTCTTCTTAGAAAGTTTCCTCCTCTTCCTTCCCCAGTCCTCAGCCTCTTGCCTAGAGGTAACTCTGTTCTGACTTCTATCAGCATAGATCAGTTTGCCTGTCCTTGCATACCATGTTGATGGAAACCTATTGTATGCATTCTTTGTCTTGGGCTCTTTTTGATCAGCATGCTATTTTTGAGATTCATCCCTGTTGTTTTGTATTGGTAGTTACTCTTTTTATTTATTTGTTTTATTGTGTGACCATGCCACTGTTTGTTTATTCATCCTACTGTGATGGACACTGGAACTGTTTTCAGTTTTCACTATTATGAATAAAGCTGCTGTAAAATTCCATGTACAAGTCCTCTGTGGCCATAGGGCATCTATCTTGGTTATCTTGCACGTGCAAGAAGTGGAATTCTGAGACAAGGACCAGATGTATGTTCTACTTAGTAAGAACCCACCAGACAATCTCCCAAAGTGATTTGATCACTTTTTACACCCACTAGCACATATGAGGTTTCCACTGGCTCCACAGGCTTTTGGTTTTAGCCATTGTGGTAGGAGTGAATGGTATCTCATCTTAATTTTCTTTTGCCTTTTCCTGAAGATTAATCAGCATCGAGTGCCTTTTTGCCTCTAAGCCCCTGCATTTCTGCTTTTGGTGGTACCTGTTCAAGTCTTTTCCCATATTTTAATTGGGCTGTCTACGTTTAATCAGATTGTAAAAGTTCTTTATACATTCTTCCGTCTTCTCACACCTTAATGTTATCATTCGATGAGAAGGTCTTTTTCATTTTTGATGAAGATAAATGTATTCATTGTTTTCTTTTTTTAAATTTAATTTTTTTGTATTATCAAACCAAAACAACATACAAACATGAACATTCTTAACACAGAAGCATTCCATGTATGGTGACAATCAATGGCTCACAATGTCATCACATAGTAATACATTCATCATCATGATCATTTTTTAGAACATTTGCATCACTCCAGAAAAATAAATAAAAAGAAAAACTCACACATATCGTACCCCTTACCCCTGCCTCTCATTGACCACTAGTATTTCCATCTACTCAATAGATTTTACCCTTTGTTCCCCCTATTTTTTCTATACCCCTTACCACTCCCTTTCATTGTTGACTAGTATTTCAGTCTACTCAATTTATTTTAACATTTGTTCCCCCTATTATATATTTATTTTAATCCATATTTTTTACTGATGTCAATATCATAGATAAAAGGAGCACCAGACACAAGGTTTTCACAATCACATAGTCACGTTGCAAAGGCTATATCATTATACATTCATCTTCAAGAAACATGGCTGCTGGAACACAGCTCCACATTTTCAGGTACTTCCCTCTAGCCTCTCTAATACACCTTAAGCTAAAAGGGAATATCTATAAAATGTGTAAGAATAACCTCCAGAAAAACCTCTTGACTCTGAAATTTCACAATCACAGTCACATTGCAAAAGCTATATCGTTATACAATTATCTTCAAGAAACGTGGCTACTGGAACACAGCGCCACATTTTCAGGCACTTCCCTCAAGCCTTTCCAATACACCTTAACTAAAAAGATGATATCTATACAATGTATAAGAATAACCTCCAGGATAACTCTCAACTCTGTTTGAAATCTCTCAGCCATTGATACTTTATTTTGTGTCATTTCTCTCTTTCCCCCTTTGGTTGAGAAGGTTTTCTCAATCCTTTGATGCTGAGTCCCAGCTCATTCTAGGATTTCTGTCCCACATTGCCAGGTAGGTTTACACCCCTGGGAGTTATGTCCCACATAGAGATGGGGAGGGAGGTGATTTGCTTGCCGTGTTGGCTGAGAGAGAAATAGGCCACATCTGAGCAACAAAAGAGGTTCTCTGGGAGTAACTCCTAGGCCTAATTTTAATAGACTTAATCTATCCTTTGCAAGTGTAAATTTCATATGAACAAACCCCAAGATTGAGGGCTTGGCCTATTGATTTGCTTGTCTGCACTGCTTGTGAGAATATCAGGAATTCTCCAAATGGGGAAGCTGAATTTTCCCCCTTTCTGACCATTCCCCCTTGTGGGACTTTGCAAATACTTTTGTATTCACTGTTCAAATCACTCTGGGATTTATCAGGGCATCACTCTGGATGAATCTACAAAATCTTATGCCCTATTCAAAGTTCCATGTACTTATGGTGTTCAATTAAACTGTACATATAAGTTATATTAGGAAATGCACTAGTCAAAATATAAATTTTGTACCAAATAAATGTTTTTTGCTTGAGTCTCACACATAAGTTAAAGCTTTAAAATATGAATGACCATCTATTTTCAACACCCTGCAATATTGACATTCCTTCGTTCTTCCTCATGCAAAAACATTTTTAAATTTGTACATTTAGTCACTATCATTGTACACTCTAGGCATTCCTAGATTATACCATCTCAGTCTTTATTGTCTATCTTTCCTACTGGTTTCATTTGTGCCCCCAGCCCTCCTCTCTCTATCATTTTCACATTGAGCATCTCCCTAATAGCCAGGAAAGTCCTTTTAGCCATTTGTATTTCCTCTTCTGACAAGTGTCTGTTCATGTCTTTTGCCCATTTTATAATTGGGTTGTCTGTCTTTTTGTTGTTGAGTTGAAAAATCTCTTTATATACTCTGGATACTAGACCCTTATCTGATATATCATTTCCAAATATTGTCTCCCATTGTGCAGGCTGTCTTTTTACTTTCTTGACAAAATTCTTTGATGCACAAAACTGTTTAATTTTGAGGAGTTCCCGTTTATGTATTTCTTTCTTTGATGCTCATGCTTTGAGTGTAAGATCTAGGAAACTGCCTCCTATTATAAGATTTATAAGATATTTCCCTACATTTTCTTCTAAAAGTTTTGTAGTCTTAGATCTAATGTTTAGGTCTTTGATCCATTCTGAGTTAATTTTTGTGTAAGGTGTGAGATATGCATCCCCCTTCATTCTTTTGCATATGGATGTCCAGTTCTCTAGGCACCATTCATTGAAGAGACTGCTCTGTCCCAGGTGAGTTGGCTTGACTGCCTTATCAAAGATCAATTGTCCATAGATAAGAGGGTCTATATCGTAACACTCTGTTTGATTCCATTGGTCAGTATATCTATCTTTATGCCAATGCCATGCTGTTTTGAACACTGTAGCTTCGTAATATGCCTTAAAGTCAGGTAGTGTGAGACCTCTGACTTTATTTTTCTTTCTCAGGATATTTTTAGCTATTTGGGGCACCCTGCCCTTCCAGATAAATTTGGTTATTGGTTTTTCTATTTCTGTAAAGTAAGTTTGGGGGATTTTAATTGGTATTGCATTGAATCTGTAAATCAATTTAGGTAGAATTGATATCTTAACTATATTTAGTCTTCCAATACTTGAACACGGTATGCCCTTCCATTTATTTTGGCCTTCTGTGATTTCTTTTAGCAATTTCTTTTTTTTTTTTTATTAATTAAAAAAATTAACAAAACATTTGGAAATCATTCCATTCTACATGTACAATCAGTAATTCTTAATATCATCACATAGTTGCATATTCATCATTTCTTAGTTAGTACATTTGCATCGAATTAGAAAAAGAAATAAAAAGACAACAGAATAAGAATTAAAATGATAATAGAGAGAAAAAAAAACCTATGCCTCACATGCAGCTTCATTCAATGTTTTAACATAATTGCATTACAATTAGGTAGCATTGTGCTGTCCATTTCTGAGTTTTTATATCCAGTCCTGTTGCACAGTCTGTATCCCTTCAGCTCCAATTACCCCTTCTCTTTTTTTTTTTTAATTAACAGAAAAAAAGAAATTAACCCAACATTTAGAATTCATACCATTCTACATATGCAATCAGTAATTCTTAACATCATCACATAGATGTATGATCATCGTTTCTTAATACATTTGCATTGGTTAAGAAGAACTAGCAATACAACCGAAAAAGATATAAAATGTTAATATAGAGAAAAAAATAAAAGTAATAATAGTAAAAACAAAACAAAACTAAACAAAAACCTATAGCTCAGATGCAGCTTCATTCAGTGTTTTAACATGATTACTTTACAATTAGGTATTATTGTGCTGTCCATTTTTGAGTTTTTGTATCTAGTCCTGTTGCACAGTCTGTATCCCTTCAGCTCCAATTGCCCATTATCTTACCCTGTTTCTACTTCCTGCTGGACTCTGTTACCAATGACATATTCCAAATTTATTCTTGAATGTCCGTTCACATCAGTGGAACCATACAGTATTTGTCCTTTAGTTTTTGGATAGACTCACTCAGCATAATGTTCTCTAGGTCCATCCATGTTATTACATGCTTCATAAGTTTATCCTGTCTTAAAGCTGCATAATATTCCATCGCATGTATATACCACAGTTTGTTTAGCCACTCTTCTGTTGATGGACATTTTGCCTGTTTCCATCTCTTTGCAATTGTAAATAACGCTGCTATAAACATTGGTGTGCAAATGTCCGTTTGTGTCTTTGCCCTTAAGTCCTTTGAGTAGATTCCCAGCAATGGTATTGCTGGGTCGTATGGCAATTCTATATTCAGCTTTTTGAGGAACCGCCAAACTGCCTTCCACAGTGGATGCACCATTTGACATTCCCACCAACAGTGGATAAGTGTGCCTCTTTCTCCGCATCCTCTCTAGCACTTGTCATTTTTTGTTTTGTTGATAATGGCCATTCTGGTGGGTGTGAGATGATATCTCATTGTGGTTTTGATTTGCATTTCTCTAATTGCCAGGGACATTGAGCATCTCTTCATGTGCCTTTTGGCCATTTGTATTTCCTCGTCTGATAGGTGTCTGTTCAAGTCTTTTTCCCATTTTGTAATTGGGTTGGCTGTCTTTTTGTTGTTGAGTTGAATAATCTCTTTATAAATTCTGAATACTAGACCTTTATCTGATATGTCATTTCCAAATATTGTCTCCCATTGTGTAGGTTGTCTTTCTACTTTCTTGATGAAGTTCTTTGATGCACAAAAGTGTTTAATTTTGAGGAGTTCCCATTTATTTATTTCCTTCTTCAGTGCTCTTGCTTTAGGTTTAAGGTCCATAAAACCGCCTCCAGTTGTAAGATTCATAAGATATCTCCCAACATTTTCCTCTAACTGTTTTATGGTCTTAGACCTAATAGCAATTTCTTATAGTTTTCTTTGTATAAGTCTTTTGTATCCTCAGTTAAATTAATTCTGAAATATTTTATTCTTTTGGTTGCAATTGTAAATGGAATTTTTTCTTGATTTCCCCCTCAGATTGGTCATTACTAGTGTATAGAAACACTACAGATTTTTGAGTGTTGACCTTGTAACTTGCCACTTTGCTGTACTCATTTATTAACTCTGGTAATTTTGCTGTGGATTTTTCAGGGTTTTCAACATATAGTATCATATCATCTGCAAACAGTGAGAGTTTTACTTCTTCCTTTCCAATTTTGATGCCTTGTATTTCTTTTTCTTGTCTAATTGCTCTGGCTAGAACTTCCAACACAATGTTGAATGACATTGGTGAATAACAAGACATCCTTGTCTTGTTCCTAACCTTAGGGGGAAAGTTTTCAGTTTCTCCCCATTGAGGATGATGTTAGCTGTGGGTTATTCATATATTCCCTTTTATCATATCGAGGAAGTTTCCTTCTATTCCTATCCTCTGAAGTTAGTTTTCAACAAGAAAGGATGTTCACTTTTGTCAGATGCCTTTTCTGCATCAATCAAGATGATCATATGGTTTTTCTGCTTTGATTTGTTGATATGGTGTATTACATTAATTGATTTTCTTATGTTGAACCATTCTTGCACAACTAGGTTGAATCCTACTTGGTCATGGTGTATAATTATTTTAATGTGCTGCTGGATTTGATTTGCAAGAATTTTGTTGAGGATTTTTGCATCTATATTCATTAGAGAGATCAGTCTGTAATTTTCTTTTTTTGTAATATTCTTTGTCTGGTTTTGGTATGAGGGTGATGTTGGCTTCATAAATGAGTTAGGTAGCCTTCTCTCCTCTTCAATTTTTTTTGAAGAGTTTGAGCAGGATTGGTACTAATTCCTTCTTGAATGTTTGGTAGAATTCACACATGAAGCCATCTTGTCCTGGACTTTTCTTTTGGGGGAGCTTCTTAATGACTAATCCAGTGTCTTTACTTGTGATTGGTTTGTTGAGATTGTCCATTTCTTCTCAAGTCAATGTTGGTTGCTCATGCCTTTCTAGGAAATTGTCCATTCTGTCTACATTGTCTAGTGAGATAATACGGTATTTGTCCTTTTCTTTTTGGCTACTCTCACTCAGTATAATGTCCTTAAGGTCTACCCATGGTGTTATATGCTTCATAACTTTATTCTGTCTAGTTTATTAGCATAAAGTTGTTCATAGTATCCTCAATTACTTCCTTTATTTTCAGGGTCAGTGGTTATGTCTCCTCTTCCATTTTTAATTTTATTTTTTATTTGCATCCTCTCTCTTCTTCTTTTTGTCAACTTTGCTAAGTGTCCATCAATCTCATTGACTTTTTCATAGAACCAACTTCTGGTTTTGTTGATTTTCTTGATTGCTTTCATGTTCTCAATTTCATTTATTTCTGCTCTAATCTTCATTATTTCTTTCTTTTTGCTTGCTTTGGGGTTAGTTTGCTGTTCTTTCTCTAGTTCTTCCAAGTGGACAGTTAATTTCTCGATTTTTGCTCTTTCTTATTTTTTGGTATAGGCATTTAAGGCAATATAAATTGCCTGCCTTAGCACTGCTTTTGCTGCATCCCATAAATTTTGATATGTTGTGTTTTCATTTTCATTTGCCTCAAGATATTTATTGATTTCTCCTGTAATTTCTTCCTTGACCCACTGGTTATTTAAGAGTGTGCTTTTTAGCCTCCATATATTTGTGAGTTTTCTCACTCTCTGCCTGTTATTGATTTCCTATTTCATTCCATTATGATCCGAGAAAGTGTTTTGTATGATTTCAATCTTTTTAAATTTATTGAGACTTGCTTTGTGACCCAGCATATGGTCTATCCTTGAGAATGATCCATGAGCATGTGAGAAAAATGTGTATCCTGCTAGTTGTGGTGTAATGTTCTATAAATATCTGTTAAGTCTAGTTCATTTATTGTATTATTCAAATTCTCTGTTTCTTTATTGATCCTCTCTCTAGATGTTCTACCCATTGATGAGAGCAGGAAATTGAAGTCTCCAACTATTATAGTAGATGTGTCTATTTCTCTTTTCAATGTTTTCAGTATTTGCCTCATGTACTTTGGAGCATTCTGGCTTGGTGCATAAATATTTATGATTGTTTTGTCTTCTTCTTGAATTGTTCCTTTAATTAATATGTAGTGTCCTTCTTTGTCTCTTTTAATTGCTTTACATTTGAAGTCTAATTTGTTGGATATTAGTATACCTACTCGTGCTCTTTTCTGATTGTTGTTTACATGAAATATCTTTTCCCAACCTTTCACTTTCAACCTATGTTTATCCTTGGGTCTAAAATGCATCTCCTGTAGGTAGCATATAGATGGGTCCTGTTTTTTAATCCATTCTGCCAATCTGTGTGTTTTGATTGGGGAGTTTAATACATTAACATTTAGTGTTGTTACTGTAAAGGCAGTATTTTCTTCTACCATTTTGCCTTTTGGATTTTATATGTCATATCTATTTTTTTTTCTCCTTTTGCCTTTACTGATAGTCCTCATTTCTACACTCTTCTCCAGACCCCTCTCTCCTGTCTTTTCCTACCTGCCTGTAGTACTCCCTTTATGATTTCTTGCAGAGCCTGTCTCTTGGTCACAAATTCTCTCTGTGACTGTTTGTCTGAAAATATTTTAATCTCCCCCTCATTTTTGCAGGACATTATTTCTGCATATAAAAATTTTCTCTTTTAGAATCTTAAATATATCATAACTACCTTCTCATCTCCATAGTTTCTGCTGAGAAATCCACACATAGTCTTATTGGGCTTCCCTCTTATGTAATGGATTGCTTTTCTCTTGCTGCCTTTAAAATTCTTCTTTCTCTTTGACATCTGACAATCTGATTAGTAGGTGTCTATTTGGATCTATTCTCTTTGGGGTATGCTGCACTTCTTAGACCTGTAATTTTATCTTTCATAGGAAATGTGAAATTTTCAGTGAGTATTTACTCCATTAGTCTTTCTCCTCTTTTTCCCTTCATTTCTTCTGGGACACCAATACCACATATATTCATGTTGCCATTCAAGTACCTGAGACCCTGCTCATATTTTTCCATTCTTTTCCCTTTATTTTCTTTTGTGTGTCAGATTTCAGATGTCCAGTCCTCTGGTTCACTAATTCTTTCTTCTGCCTCTTTAAATCTCTTGTAGGTTTCAATTGCTTGTGTTTTTTTTTTTTTTTTTTCATCTCTTCTATTGTACCTTTCATTTCCATAGGTGCTATGAACTGTTTTTTCAAACATTCAAGTTGTTTTTTTGTTCATCCAATGTCTTCTTTATATTCTCCCTCAACTCATTGTTTTGAGTTTTGACAAGATTTTCCATGTCTCCTAGAACATCTTGAATTAGTTGTTTCAACTCTTGTATCTCATTTGAATTGTTGATTTGTTCCTTTGAGCCACATCTTCAATTTTCCTATTATGACTCATTATTGTTTGCTGGATCTAGGCATTTTATTTCCTTAATTAGTTTATTCTGGAGGTTGTTTTCACTCTTTTACCTTAGATTTTCTTGCTGGATGGCTTTGCTCTCTATGTGCTCTTTGACATTCAGATCAACTTATTCTAGACCTCTAGCATAGGTTCTGTTAACTGATCAGAATTTTTCAGTTCAGTTCTTGTCTGTTTCTTGCCCTGCCTATATGGAACGTCTTTTTTTTTTTGAAGAGGGTCTTCTCAGATTTTATAGACCCTAATCGGATTTTCCCAGACTGGACTGGCCTCCTCTCAGGAGGAAAGGATTGCCAGCATCAGTTTTCCATTGAGGGTTGTCAGAGTTTCCTATGAAGCCTCTAGACTTGGTGCTTTTCCTGTCATGCCCAGGATGTGATGCTTGTCTCCCTGTGGTTTCCACCAGCATAAAGTGACATGGTGCCTTTTATTTCAACAGGCTCTCACTACCAGGGGCGTGGTTGAAAACAGAGGCGAGATTGTAGGTTGGCATTAATTGCTTCAGTTTTCCAGTCCTTGGGGCCTAAATTCCTTGAGGGAGGGCTACCACTTGAACTGGGCCCCACCTTTCTCTTGGGGAAGGTACAGCCTTTAGGGAATTAACTCCTTTCACTTGACTAGTTACTTTGTTTCGCAGACAAACTTAATTCTGCCCTTGCCTGGTGCAGTGCTGGAGCCTGAGAAGGCTTCCAGTTCTATCTAGTGAGCTGTTAAGGAGTAGAAAAAAAAGCTTTGTCAGAGCAGGACTCCCACTCCTCAGGTTTGTCAATCAAGAGCTTAACTTGGTACATGGCTGTATGTATCTCCAGGCTGTTTGCACTATCTTTTGTTGGGGTCCAGCCTCTTCCCAGTATTTTGAGCTGTCAGAATAAAAAAGCCTCTTTTTTTTTTTTTCATCAGCCCCATGCCCACTCTGCTGGGGCAAAAACTCCTGGTACCTTTAGTGCTTATTTCAGGCTTGTGTGCTGGGGTCCTATTTTCAGTAGTCAGAATTTGTTCATTAATTTTGTGAATGGAGCTTGGTTGAGCTAAGCCCTTGCTGCTAGTAAAGTCTGTTTCCTTTCTCCTGGGGAACCAGCCTGCCATGCCTATGGGAGAGGGGTTGCCAGCCACTGAGGCTTGGGGGACTTACAGTTCTGTGTGGGGTCTCAGCTGGTCCACTTGTCCAGGCTGGTGTACACTGTGTGGTGGGTCATTGATGTGGCCCCGGCAGTTGTTCTGTGCTGTTCTTGGCTATTTACTAGCTGCTCTGGATGGCGAACAAATTCCACACCTCGCTAAGCTGACATCTTGTCCCACCTCCTTGCTTATCTTTTTTAAAAGTCAAGCATATGTATTTAATGTTTTGTTGCTATTACAAATGGTATTTTTATATCCCAACTGTTTATTGCTGGTATATAGAAATGTGATTTACTTTTGTATTTTGACCTCGCTGAATTTACTTATAAGTTCTAATGGCTTGTTGATTTCTTTAAATTTTCTATGTATACCATCATGTCATGTGAGAATAAAAACAGTTTTACGTCTTCTGTTCCAATCTTTGGGCCTTTTACTCCTTTATGGTGCTCTATTGCACTGGCTAGGACTGCCATTACAATGTTGAAAAAAGTGATGATAATGGATATCTGGTCTGGTTCCCAATATATGGGAGAAAGTATTTAAAATTTCACCACTTCACAGGATGTTTGCTGTAATTTTTTGTAGATAGCCTTTATCAGATTATGTGAGAGCCCTTCAATTTGCAATTTGCTAAGTGTCTTTATTATTAACGAGTATAGAACTTTTATAAAATGTTTCTGAATCTATTAAAGTGAACACATGGATTTTATCTATTAACCTAGTTAATTACATTGAATTGTCTAGTACTATAATGAGTTTCCATTCATGGCATAAAACTGAGTTGATTATGATATATTATGATATATTACCCTTTCTTTGTATCGATGGATTTCATTTATTACTATTAGGGGGAGCAGAATTTGTATCTACTTTAATGAGGGATATTTGTAATTTTCTTGTTATGACCTTGTTAGGTTTTAGTGTGGGTTTTTGTCTAGAGTCATATAATGAGTTCCCCTATCACTCATCTCTGAAAAAATTGCAAAAGGCTGGCATTATTCCTTCTTAAAATACTTGATAGATTTCACTGATGAAACCACCTGAGATTTTTCTATTTACTATTTCCTATTCATTTCAACATCAACCAGTATCTCTGGAGTACCTATTTTGTGCCAGGCATTGTGTTAGCGTCTGGATTATCTCAGTGAGCAAACTGGTCAAAATCCCAATTCTTTAGGAGCTTCCATTCTAGTAGAGGAGAAATATAATAATAAACATAAAAAACAAGGAAACTACGTGGTACATCAGGAAGTAATAATTGCTATGAAAATAGAGCAGGGTTGTGGGGACCATGAATTGGGGGATGGTGGGGTAGAGGAGGGCAGGTTGTGATCTTAAATAGGATGGTCAGGATAGGGCTTAAGGGAAGACGGTGGCTGAGCTAAAACTTGAAGGAAACGAGGGAGCTAGCGAGGTGTCATCTGGAGAAAGAACATTCTAGGCTCAGGAAACAGACATCCCAAGGTGGGATCCTCACTGCTGTGTTTCGCAAAGAGCATGAAGACATTTGTTTATTTTATTAATGAATTAACAGCAGGTTTACAAAGACGGGCAGAATAATTATTGACGTGAATGTTAAATTCCTGAAGTAAGATCCTTTTTCCATTGTGCTGTGTTGCCTTTTCATTTTACCTACCTGTCTGGCATTTTGTTTATTTGTTTGATAGTGTGTCTGTTTAAATGGGATTTAACTAGATATATTATTTTTCCAAAATGCCTGTATTTTGTGTTATTCTGTGGTTATTGTTCTATGATGTCTTATAGTATAGCCAGGTACCGCTTTAAGTATTTTTCTGACTGAAATTGTTAAGGAAGAAATTGTATTTTAGATCAGTTCCTACTCATCAACGTCCAAATGCTTTTTACTCTCTGTATCTTTTCCTTATCGTATCAAATTAATTGCCCCTTCACCTATGTTACTATAGTTATTTAAGCATGTTTCTATGATCAACTTCCATAATGTATTATAGATATATGCTTATCTACCCATAAGTTACTTATCTTTGTATCCCTAAAAATCACAATACTTTCCATACATTTAATGCTCAATCTTTTTTTAAAAATTTTTTCTCAATCATTTTTTATTGAATTCTTATGCCGTATATTCAAAGACTGACAGCTAATTCCTCATAGCTAATGTGTTAGAAATTAAAATTATGTTCAATAACATTGTCACTTGAGAGGCAGAATTCCAGGTAATGAATATTTCTCCCAATTGAGTACTCTTATTTCAGGCATTTAACAAGATTTCATTCATTCTTTTGGTTTAACTTTCACATTACATGGATGACGTAAATGCTTATTTGCATGACTCAAGTATTTAGATATGAAAAGTAGTTATTATATCACTGATTATGAAATCCTTAAAGTGGATGATTATTACTGATTATCTCTTACTTGTTCCTTTGCATTTTGTATCAAAGCAAAAATTCAAAAAATTAAGTGCTCTAAGAAGTATTCATAAGTGTCTTTTTATGTAGGCATATAATTTTTAGCAAACATTCATTGCCACTTACTGGGTGATGTGCCCTGAAGTATAATGATTCAGAACATGATCCTTATTTTCTTTTGGATTTTCAAATTCTTTGGAGCCTTCCTTAATTCTTGTTTTGCTTCCTTCCTCTTAAAAGCATTTTTTGAAGAACGATATTTATTCATTAATCCAACAGCTATATAGTTACCACCTCCTGTGTGCCAGGCACAGTCTTGGTTGGACAGATTTGGAAGTAAACAAGATAGGCAAAGTCTCTGCTTTCAGAATTAACATGCAAACAGATAAACAGACATCTACCCATTTAATCAAGATTTATTGATTGCCATCGTGCTCGAGACATCATCCTGGGAATTTTGGATACATGAGTAAAAATAACAAAGTCCCTACCCTCTTGGAGCTTCCATTCTCATAGAGGAAAACCAGAACACATGGGGAAGGTTGACCTTCCATAGGCTGGTCAGGAAAGGTCTTTCTAGAGAGGCAATAGTTGAGCTGAGATGTGAAGGATGGGAAGGAACCAGTCAATTAAAGAAAAAAAGACTAACAGACCAAAAAGCAACTCTTAACGAAGTGGATGAATTTGGTGTCTTTGATACACATGGGCTTGGCGGTTTGGAGGTGAGAAGAATCGGGAGTTTGTTTTGGCTTCCACTGTTTCAATTAGTTATGAAGTTCTGAGGGCATTAACTGGGAAGTGTTGTGGGGGAGGAATAGACAGCAAAGAGGGGTCAGTCTGAGGAGAGAAGGATTTGAGCGGAGATAGGAGAGGAGTAGTTACCCAAGAGAGGGGAAAATATACAAACAAGGGAGGTGCCACAGGATTGTAGGCAGTGTTGAAGGTCTACTGTAGGTTTGTCATCCTCAGTTTAAAGTGGCACTAGTTGACATGGTGTGTGGCTTTCTCCAGCTCTAGGTGCAGTGTGACGAAGATGTAGGGTTAAACCCAAGTTGTTGCCCTGCCACACCAAGGAAATGAGTGGAGAAAGAGAACAAGGCTGTGAAGAGGGTTTGTAAGGGAGTCTAATATAAGCCTTCATCTAGGCTGGGGAAGGAGAGGAGAAGGGTCAGCGGATGCAGAGAAAGTGGGGAATGAGTGCACAGTGTGGATGAGGTTTGGAAAGTATGTGATCAGATAAGCGAATGTCAGGGTTAATTTTAACATGAATGCTGATACCTATCTATGGCTAGATTTGCGTCTATGTGTGTACAAACACACACAAACCCTACTGTAGTCAACTTTTTACACTGGAAAGGTGGTGTTTTCACATTGATAACTGAATATAAAATCACCTTTAGAGTCACTTAACTTCATTGTCCACATTTAATTAATTGATTGATTAACTAATTCAGTGCTGTGCCAGGTGCTGGGCATGCAATAATGACCTGAGATGAAGGTGTGGACAGAGTTCTGTTGGAGCACAGAGCGGGGCCATGCGACCCAAATGGGCAGGAGAGAAGTCTCATTGGGAGGCAGTGACAAC
This sequence comes from Tamandua tetradactyla, assembly GCF_023851605.1. Lineage (NCBI taxonomy): Eukaryota > Metazoa > Chordata > Mammalia > Pilosa > Myrmecophagidae > Tamandua > Tamandua tetradactyla. The sequence continues at coordinate 224,766,981 of NC_135327.1, read as the reverse complement.
CAAGACCTGAGAGATAAGTAAGAGCGCAGAAGTCAGAGCTGGAGGTGGGAGGGAATGGTGCTATCTTAAGGCTGTTGAGGAAGCAAGAAAGAACTTGCAGGGTCTAGAGTAGTTAGACCGCAGTGTATGAGAGAGGAGGTGTTGAGAGATGAGGCTAGGAAACTAAGCAAAGACTGTTTTTTAAAGGACCTGGTAGGTTATGCTGAGGAAACTTCATCCTAAATGCAGTGGGTTCGACCCATTATTGAGTTCTACATAGAGACGTGACGTAAGATACAGTCACTCCTGAAGTGTCGAGTTTGCTTTTATGAAGAAATTGAATTTTATCATCTCTGAAGCTCATTCCAAAATTCCTTATTACATGAGTATGAAGAAGTAATCAAAATGACTTAAATGTCTCATTTTAATCTGAAAAAAATATCAGCAATCAATATGGGACTATTTAAACACTAATAAAGCCCTGCTTACAAATCACTACTAAACTCATTTTAGTCTTAAGATTAAATTAAATTAGATTTAATTTTAATCTCAATTAAAATTTTCCATGATTCTGGTGTACGTTTGGTTACTCTTGAATATTTCCCATCATTTTGGTGAAAAACATTAATTTCTCATAAGTTTTATATGTGCCATTTAAGATTCCCAATCCAGTGTAGTTGAAATGTTGTACTTTTCTCTCCCTAGTGATTTAAACTTTTGAGATGTCTCCATTAATTGGGAAAACAATTATTTTTGATAACTTTCCTGATCCTTCTGATACATGGGAAATCACTGAAACCATCGGAAAAGGAACATATGGAAAAGTTTTTAAAGTGTTGAATAAGAAAAATGGCCAAAAAGCAGCCGTCAAAATTCTGGATCCAATTCATGTGAGTCCACTGTTTTGTTTTTTACCTATTTAGCTTTAAAAAAAAATCTGTATCAAAGAGTTAAAAAGTCTGCAAGTATCTTGTTTTGATATACTCCTCACAGTGTCATCCTAAAACAAGTTACAATTGGAAAAATATGGAAATAAAAGAATCTACTTGTTAGATTTCCTTGGTTTATGTTCTTAGCATATCTCTGATAGGCCCAGTAATTGCTGGATGAATAAATGCATAAATGCAGCTGTCAACACTTGATTCAATGCTATTTTATACTTCATCAGATTGTAAGAATAGAGACTCTGGGTCTAAAAGTTTCCCTGAAAGGTCATCTTGACCCTCTCGCCTTTGCTTCCTTCATTTATTCAGGTTTCAGGCAAAATTTCAGAGACGGGAAATCAGGTTTCAGGTTTGCTCACATTTCCAAAGCAGAAATGGATTATCAGGGGGACGCACCTCATTGTGAAGGATTGGGCCTCGCATTCACTCCTCCTGGGCTCTGCTTGAACAAGACTCCAGTGGGGTCCCCCTGTTCCTTTATCCAGGGCTTGTGAGAAGGGAACCTACCTTGTCTTTCCCCGGAAGAGAATGGGAAGGATGCCGAGAAGCTGTTTTCAGGGCATGGGAGTTGGCAGATTTGGGGAATGTCTTCAGGGTGGTAGGCGCTGTGTACCCCTCCCATCGCACCGGGTGAGCCAGAAGGAGGTTTGCGGTCACACAGTCCCCAAACTCCCATGGACAGCATTTTCTCCAGATCCTAGAGTCTCGCACACGTGTTGGAGGCACAGCACAATGGAGGTCAAGTGTGCTGGAAGATGTCGCGTGCTGAGTTCTTGTCCTAGCTCTCCAACTGAGAAAGCGCTTAGGGCCTGATGGCTGCTCTCTTTTTATTCTGATTTATTTTCATTTGATAGTCTCATAAACCCATTATAACCACAAAGTTCCATATTATTTGGGAGGGGCATATTTTAAAGTAATAATTTAGGTACAGTGGAGGAAAGGAAAACCAGAAGTGCTATGCCCACGCTTAACTGCTGCTGAATATCTCCACATGCATACGCTGGAAATTTCTCACCATTGAAACCCTGGAAGGAGCCCCAAGCTAGGCTGTTCCAGGGTGACTGTCCCTCTCTTTTCCCTCATTCCTTGCTGCCAGGGGTTTGGACTCAGGGAAGCAAGAGAAGGGACTCCAGCCTGACCCTGGCTCCACAATCATTGTCTCCTTCCCATCCCCCCAATTCTTGATGAAGAAGAACCAAATGGCTTATGAATACATTCACCACTCTTCTTGCATAATTTACTTATGTAGGGGACACTGCGAACCTTATAAATCATATTCTGTACCATTGTTTTAACGAAACAGTGATTTCATGACTATAATATTAAATGTGTTTTGCTGCTTTTAGTCCTGACATAGGGCATATATGTTTTTGCTGAGAATTATTTATTTACTTTCTATTTATCATAGTGCAAGTCAAATAAAAAAGATTTATAACCAAGAGATTATGATCTCAATAAAATAGATTTAAATGCATCCATGCATTTTAGAAAGAGTGGCTTTTTTATTAAAAGAGTCTCACTCTTATGGATTTTGAACTAGTAATTTCCTCTTCAGAAGAGTTCAGCATAATTAGAAGGCAGTAAGCTTGTAGACTTATCCTGGATCTTTCACTAGCCAACTTTGTGACTCTAACTTCTCTGAGTTTGATGTTCTTCCTTTAAAATTAGAGCTCTTGTCTGAAATTCTAGCTCTTGTAATTCCATGATCCTGTCTTAACACAATTTAGACATTAAATGTCATTGTGAGAGCAGTATTAGTAAGACTTTCACTTACTTGTTACTCTATGAGTTCTTTCATTTTCTAGAGTTTTCCAAAGTCATGACTAAGTGGACTATTTTGCATTTTTAATTGCAACTTGTTCTACTTCTGGTGAATGGCCTTTAGCAAACTATGCCATTTTATATGTTAATTCTATGTTTTAAAGTTAATTCTATTTTACTTCATTTTTTGAGAAGTAGAAATGTATTGCATAGCTCTTGATAGCTTCCAGAGATCCAGTATTTCGCAGAAACAGAATGAAACAGCTTTTGGTCCTAAAAGTTTATATTTCAAATCAGTGGGTTTGGTATTGTAATTAAGTTACTACAAAGAAAGCAAAACCATCTAGACAGTTTTCTATATATGTTTATCTCTAATTGAATGCCAGAAATGGCTTTTATACTACCCATTTATTATCCCTTTTTAATTCAATGAAATTAACATAATTTGAGATAAATTTGAATAGCAAGACAATCATAAACTCTGCCCTTAAACAATATAATGAGACATTTCAATACATCATATTGAGCACAGTAAAAATTAGGACCTTCCTTTTACAGCATTAAATTCTATATATGGTAGTCTATGTTTCTTTGATATTATGTTTTTCTCATAGTTCTCTTCTTATGACTTTTTGAAAACTAGGATATTGATGAAGAGATTGAAGCAGAGTATAGCATCTTAAAAGCACTTTCTGAACATCCTAATGTGGTCAAATTCTATGGGATGTATGTTAAGAAGGATAAAATAAATGGAGATAAGCTGTGGCTGGTTCTCGAGGTAAGTGCTTCAACCTTATTAATATGGGTGAAAATTTGGAATGTGGTCTTGAAATGATCTAATATTTAGGTAGTTATTCAATATTCAATAACTGTATTTACATAGTTATGAAGCAACATCTGCTAGAATTAATGGACACCATAAAACAACTTTCTTCTCTATTCTCCTGGCTGATTACATCCTCTATAGATTGCCATAGTTCTGGCCTTGTCATCTTAAGATACGCATCAAGAAATTCAAGAAAAGTCACAACAATTAAAGGTTAAAAGGAAATGTCTCACTGCCCTGATCAAGATGGTGGCATGGGAAGCTTCTGCTCTCCGTCCCTACAGAAACTTTGAACAACGAGCAAGAACTGAGAGAAACATCTTTCTCCAAGCTTCAGAAGACAATGCCCTGCATTGACAGGGCAAGCAGTGACTCAAGAAAAAGACCACTTAAAAGTAGGAGAATCTTTATGGCTGCCCGGCTGGCCCCTCCCCCAGCTCACCCCTGCTTGGTACAGGGCTGGCCTCCAGTGGACAGTCCCTGGTCCAGGTTACAGAAGGAGCAGATTAGCCCTCATGCACTGGAGTATGTGTGTCTGGCCCAGTCCATCTGGTGGTGACCTGAGGGTCTTGCTATTCCAGAACTGTCCCTGTTTATAGAAAGCAGCCCACTGAGCTCTTCTGTAGACTACTGTGGGCAAGCAGTCAAGTCACGGTGCCTGAGCAAGGGATTACTGGCTGTAGCAGGGTGCCTAGGACTGTGAGGAAACCTTCCTAAGGAAAAGGGGGCATTGGTGTACGTGTAAATGGGGAATTTCTAGGGCCAAATGTGTATGCACAAGATGAGACATCTGCACAAAAAAGACCAGGGAGGCACCATGGTGCCTCAGACACCATGACTTGACTGCTTGCCCACAGCAGTCTACAGAAGAGCTCAGTGGGCTGCTTTCTACAAACAGGGAAAATTCTGAAATAGCAAGGACCTCAGGCCACCACCAGACGGACTGGGCCAGACACACATGCTCCAGTGTGTGCTTATGCTTTGGCCTGAAGTTATTCTCTGAACTCATTGCATGGATAAGTCCTGAAGGAAAGCCTTGTATGGGTCAATCTGCAGGGCTGGGAAATGTGTATTTTGTTTGTTTGTTTGTTGTAGCTTCTGGCATTTAAGGAAGAATATGTCATAACACTAGCTGGATAGAGGCTAAGGAACAGATACCTCAAAGTGTAAATTCCAATAATAACATGTTAAAATATAAAGATGTCCAGATTTCAAAATAATTGCAAAACATACAAAGAAACACAGGAAATGATGGTCCAGGTGAAGGAGAAGATTAAATTATTAGAAACCATCAATGATGTGAATATGACCTGGGACATTCTAGCTAAAGATTTGTTTTTAATGGCCTTAAATATGCTCAAAATGCTTAAGAAAACATGGACAAAGAACTAAAGGAAAACAGAAAAACAATAGACAGACACAAAGAGAATATCAGTAGAGAAGCAGAAAATTTTGAAAAGAAACAAACAGAGCCCAAGAGCACAGTAACAGAAATTGAAATGTCCCCAGAGGGATTCAGTGGTAAATTGGAGCTGGTGGAAGAAACAATCAGTGAACTTGAAGATGAGACTATTGAAATCATCTTGTGTGAGAAGTGTAAGGAAGAAAGAATGAAGAAAAGTGATCAGAACCTGAGGAACTTGTGGGACACCATCAAGTGTACCAGTTTACACCTCGTGGAGTCCCAGAAGAAGAAGGAAAAAAAAAGGGGGTAGAGAGAATATTTTAAAAAATAATGACTGAAAACTTCACAAATTTAATGAAAGACGTGAATTTACACATCCATCCTGCACAACAAACTCCAAACAGATGACCCCAAATAGACCCACACTGCACCATAAGGGAGTCTGCCACCACCAGGCAAGTCCTACAAGAAATGCTGAAGGGAGTTCTACAGGTTCAAAGGAAAGGACACTAGACAATTGACTGTAGCCATATGAAGCAGTAAAGCTCTCTGGTAAAGACGATGACATGAGTAAGTATAAATCCAGTACTATTGTATTTTTTTTTGTAATTCCAATTTTTATTTCCCACAGGATCTAAAAGGCGAATACATTAAATGCAATGAGAAATCAATTCTTTTTGACTCATAGTGTATAAATATGTAATTTATGATAAGAACTACAGAAAACTGGGGGGTTGGAAGGATACAGTAGCATAGTTTGTTTATGCTTTGAAGTTAAGTTGGTATCAAAGCAAACAAGCTTGTTATAGATTTAGACTGTTAACTGTAAGCCCCGTGGTCACCACAAAGAATCAGAGAACATGCAAGCTCACAGAGACAGAAAGTAGAGTACAAGTTAACAGGGGTGGGGGGCAGGAGCATGGGGAGTTAATGCAAAATGCCAGGGTTTCTAAAACATTTAATTATATGGCTTTTACAGTGTGAATTTGTGATTGTGAAAACCTGGTGTCTGATGCTCCATTATCCAGGGTATGGACAGATGAGTTAAAAAAAATAAATAAGGGGGCGGGCCATGGTGTCTCAGTGGCAGAGTTCTCGTCTGCCATGCTGGAGACCCAGGCTTGGTTCCTGGGGCCTGCCCATGTAAAAAAAAAAAAGGAAAAAAATTATATAAATAATGGGGGTGGGGAAAAGGGTAAAAATTGAGAATATTGAAATACTGCGGGTCAATGAGAGGGAGGAGTCGGGGGTATAGTATATATAAGTTCTTTTTTTTTTCTTTTCATTTCTTTCTATGAAATGATGCAAATGTTCTAAAAATGGTCATCGTGATGAATACACAACTATGGGATGTTATCCTGAGCCTCTGATGGTATAATGGCTGGACTGTATGTGTGTGGATATTTCTCAATAAATATATTTTTTAAAAAAGATGAATACATATGTGAATATCCTTTTTTGCTGGAAATGTACGTGGTAATATTTTGTGTTCAAGGAGCGTGATGTGAGCGACCTACTCTCAAATGTTCATAAAAATAGATAATAGACGGATGGTAGAAAGAAAGAAAGAAAGAGAAAGAGAAAAAGATGAAAAAGAGAAAAAAGAAAGAAAGAAGACAACATAGGGAGTGGGTGGGGGTATGCTGGAATTCTCTTTATGGGGTTTGTGTTATTTTTGCAAATTTTCTGTAAGTTCAAAATTATTTCAAAATAAAAAGTTAGAAAAAATTTAAAAAGGAAAGAACTCTGAAATAAAAGACTAAGGGAGCTATAATTGAATTCAGATTTTTTTTTTTTTGCAGAAAAGCAAACTAAAAATGAACTTCATTATAATATGTATTTCTTCATCCTTATTTTGTTCAACTGACACAATGGACAAGCCTCTGTGCCATGCACTAGAATATAAGAGAAAACTGATGTAAACGAGGCAATGTTAGATGAAATGCTAAGCAGTGATCTGCTTCTCCTGTCTTCTTTGGATGTTAGTGGCTTAACTACAGAACAAGGGATTTACATTTATGGGGTAAATCTTAGTAAAAATGGTGTTGCGTTTTGAATGAGTTGCCAAAAGGAAGCCATCGAGCCTGCCTTTTTACGTTCTAAGGGTGGGTTTCCTTGCGTTCGGACAAATCCTCTCCAAGGCAGGGATACTAGAAGGGGTCTTGCTAAGGGAAGCTGCCAGTCTGAGAAGAATGTGGTGTTTTTTTTTTTTACTTCCATTGAATATTATCATTCAAGCAAGGGAATAATTTGTTCTAATAAAATTAATAAGAATCACTAAGAGCTCCTCTTATTAAACTCAGGGCTAATAAGTACCTTTATTAGACCACTGTAAAAGCACTTTTTGGTATTTTGTAGTACTTTTTTTTAGCATTTAGCTATTTTATTTCTTCTTTTTAATATTTGATATTCCTGCAATGTCACAATAATCATTTATAAATTATATTTTCTCTATACTTTATATCCAGTTTTTTTTCTCTTAAGGTTTCTAAGTGATTCTACAAAGAATGGATGATCATCATAGAAAACTACAAGAAACTGTAAAGGGAACCACTTTTAACATTTAATATATTTCCTCCAACTCTTTTAGTATGTTTAAAGTGGTTGAGACTATTACTTATGAACTAACCTATTTTATCACTTAATGTAATTCCAGCTAGTTTCAATCATTTTTGCCTTTTTCAGAGTAGCAGACTAACTTGGTTAATAAAAAGCAGGTACAAAAGGACTTACAACAATAACAGTGACAGTGCAGACCCAGCCCTGTGGGGCCGCTCTCCGCTGCGCAGGCTGCTCTTCAATGGGCTGTGATTGCTGCGTCCAGACATGGATGGCTGCATTTCCCCGCTTTTCACCATTTAGTGCTCCATATTCTGGAGTTCGGCAAGATGGTCAGGGGCCTACCTGGAAACCTCCTCCCCGCCCCCCCACCCCACCCCGCTCCCATCTGGAGACTGCCATTCACCTGCCCTCTGGAGCTTTCTCTTGCTGCTCCTTGCTTCCTGCTCCTTCCTTATCCCTTGGTCTCCACTTCCTAAGTTTGCTTCTCTGTTTTGTACGTCTTGGAGGAGTAGGCACCTCACCCCACTGCCCACCAGGCTGATGTCACCAAACCGTGGGTCCCTCCAGTTCAGGGTCTCTAGGGAACAAAATCCCCAGTGTCTTGTCTGGGGAGGGCAGCGGGAGTGGGTGAGGGGTGCCCAGGCAGGGTCCTGGATGTTGACATCTACATCTGAGGCGAGAAGTGTCATCCCTTGTTTTCTCCTTTCCACCCTGCCCTGCCCCCGCCCCGCCATTCCCCTCCGCTGTCACCCAGCCCTGTCCGGGTTGCTCTGCTCACCGAACATCCGAACCTCAAGGCCACATGAGTTTGTGGTTCCCTCTGCAGTGCTAAATCAGCTCCCAGTCTGTCACCTGCTTTCCATGTGGCAACATTTTCTTGAAGTTGCTTGTCCCCGAATGTTCCTTTTTCTGTTCTCTTTTTTTCCTGTGGTTTTGTACTTTTTCTATTCCTTTACTATCCCTTTAATGGAGATTCATGAGTAAGGGAAATTAAATCTATTTTTAATGCACCATTGTACCATATATCCTTGCAAAATTGTAAATAGCCTTTAAGAGCCTCTCAGTGCCTGAAGCTATATATTATTTTACAATAGTTTTTAAAAAATCTAAACAGCCAGTTGTGTTCTTTAAAAATGGGTACTGTATTATAATTTCACAATTAATTTTAAGATAGCCTTATATTTTTAATGTTAAATCACACTTCCTTACCTAAACGTAATTACCCAAGTTAACAGATTTTAAATAATGAATGTAAACCATTTTGCCTTGTTGCTGGAGAAGTTTGAAGGTACTATTTCATGTTTGTGTGTATCTATTTGAGATATAATGCTGCACAAATCCTTGATGTACTCTCAAATAAAATCTTGCATCTCTATGTCCTTTAAAGCATTTCCAATAAAACATTGTTATTTTGTCCCCACCTAGAACCATGTTCAGGTATTCCACGTAAGATAGCAAGGTACAGATCCTTGCCTATAGAGCTAAAAAATTGAATGAGCTTGATCTTGTTTTTTCTGCCTGTCAAATTCTTATTTTAATTATATTTCTCAGATAGTTCTGAGAAAATATCACATTGGCAGTTGGAATTGGAGACTCCTGCTCAGTTAAATGTTCTTTTGAGAGAGCAGAAAAGATTGATTAAAATGGTTTCAGAACATCCAGTACAAGTGAAGCAGCGTCCAGATGTAATGAATCAGTAAGAGACTTAGGTTGATTGAGTTTTGTCCTTATTTTATTATCAGAAGGAGGCATTTGGAAGTATCCCTCCATAGTTTGAGAAAAAAACAATAAATGACAGCATAATAAAATGGCATTTTAGAAATCTGATCTAGCTGAACTTACATAGTAGAAAAATAAGCAGAAAGAAAACAAGAATTTGGCCAACTGTATATGTTAATTAATTTGCATATGTGTATTAGGCTAATTGCATGTACACATAAGTGCCTGGATTGCACAATTACCTGATTTATAAACATGAATGGTGCAGGTGCTGCTTTAGAGGCACTTGCAGAAAATTAGCTTGTGGCATCAATGCTTTGTTCTACATAATGACTGCTAATTATACCTCTTACTGTATTAAAGCCCAAATACATTATTTTGCATGAGGATACCAATAGGAGTGGACAAATAGGGGCTGCTGATATTACTCAGAGAGTCAGGCCAACAATGCCAGACTTCCAGTGTAACTCACCATAAGGAAGGTGAGTCCTGGAGAAGGGGATACCTGGGTGCTGGGGGCAGCTGTCATTTTCCTGACATGTGGGCAGGGCTGCTACCCACCCACACACACTCACCCTGCCCGGTGACTCCTCCCCATGAGCAATTATTTTATTTATATTTCAATCCAGTATCATAATCCTAAAAAGAATAATGTTTTCTCAGCTCTTTCTGGGCAGTCTGTTTTCTCTTTCTATTACATAGTTGTAATTTTTGAATTATTTCTTTCACTTTCGTATGATTGTTCTCTTTCCTACATTTTCCTTCATATTTCCTCTTCATTGTGTTATTCTATAAATGGTTCAGCATGTGCGCCAGACAAGGCTCAATTTAGGAATTACTTCTTTCTTCATTCTCTCTGTGTTCATTTTCAGACTCTTAACTGTTGCCAGCTTTTAGGAAAATAACACTAGGTGTTAGCACCACCAGTTACACTTTGTGTGATGGAATTATCTGAGAGAAGGGATGAAGGTTTTCCTGCCATGGGCATGGATTTGTTGTTTTTACAGAATGTTTATGGGGATTTTTATTGTCAGTTATTTAGTTTTTCCTAATGGTGTAGCCATAAGAGAAGAACCGATGTGTTTTTCTTTAGCGTATGCCTCATTTGGAAATCCCATACTTATTTTTCCTCTGCCATCACCACCGCGTCACTTGACTGACCTCTTTGGTAAGATGTGAGCACCACTTTTCCCTTGGGCTTCTTGTACTCTGGGCTCTAGGGAGCAGGGAGTGGATTGGGTTTCTGCATATGCTAATCACCTGAACCCAGGAACCAAAAAACAAAGTCAAAATTTAGCCTTTGCTACTGATTATCACAAAGGAAAAACTGAGAATTTACTGTTGGATGGGTGAACAGCACATTTTAAATACACAGGGGGTCCAGTTGTCTTGCCAAGGGACTATTTGCTTAGTGTACCTTCAGCCATAATGAGGCCAAATGCAGAGTTGGAGCATCTTTCTGTTAGAGGACCCTTTCCCTCATGATCCAATCTTAGCTATCACAGCTCCTTTCATCATGGTGAGGCTAGCTACATCTTATTTTCCATCTCAATTGGCCCTGATTTGTTTATTCTTAATAGAAACATCCGTTTCATTGCTTTCAAATTATAGCAGTTTTTCTCCTTGAAATTATGTCTTTTTCAAAAGATCAAAGACTAGCAATTTCAGGTGGTATTTGGAAGCACGTAAGCTCAGTAAATGGTTATAAAGCCCCTCAGATGCACATTTCAGGTCATCCAAGTTGTTTTCATAGATATAAACACAATTTTCATGTTTCACGCTTTGTTGGCTTTTCTGTTACTACATTTATGTCTAGTTGGTAAGGTAAGGCTTCTCATTAGGAAAGGAAACCACAAAAAATGTGTGCTTCCTATTTGTTCAGATAGCCACCCTTTCATGCTCCTTTCCTGGAGATAGCAGGTACGCAGAAGGGGGCGTGGAGCCCCCGGAGACTGTCCATGTGTGAAGGACAGGGTTGGGCAGCCCAGCTTCTGAGCGGCCCTGAGAACACACAGCCCTTCTGCCTTTGGTAGTCACAATTGCAGTGGAGTAGCAGGCTGGCAGCATAACTCCTTATGTCTTTCTAGGGCTGGATCAGCGCTCATATAAAAGGGCATTATTTGGTGTACTTGCAACAGAACAGATACCCAATTACTGGAGTCATTTAATTTTGTGTTTTGTTTAAAAGGCAAGATGTGAAAAAAAATCTAAATATATTTCCTTATATTCTTCTAACCTGGGAAATATATAAATATTTTATGTCATGTTGTATGTCTTCTTCTCCAGTATTTAAATGCTTGAAAAAGCATCTACTTCTCTGAATAGGAGTGCAAGTTTATTGTACTACTTCAGGGGAAAAAAAAAAAGAGGTGACCAGAGATGTTTTGCCATATGATAAACCCGTAGATTATTTATTTATTCTACTCATTAAAAGCTTTCTGCTAAGTTCTTTATTTTCCTTTTTAATCATATATTTCTTGTTGCTAATATTAATGGAGTTTGATGATGTTTTCCCAAGAATTTTGAAAGTTTTTTAAGTGGAGAAACTTTTTGTATCTTTATTTGAAAAGTGTTGGCATACAACTAACAAAATCCACAACACTGCATACTTGAGTGAATTTTATTATATATCAATAATATCTAAAAATACAGATATATTTTACACATTAGAAGTAAACATCTTGTAGTTGATGGTGTCAGTTCTCATTAATATAATACTATAATATATATAATAATATATAATGTAATACTATAATATAATATAATGAAGAATTTGGTACATTAACATGTTTTATTGAAATTAACTCAAACATGTCACATTTTGAAAAAGTATCTTCCATGCCATGTGGAAAAAAATGGCCTATCATTTTGTGTGTGCACGCATGTATGTGCATACATACATATACAGAATGGAAAAGAAGCAAATAAGGCAATCACTAAAATCAGCCTATCATTATTCCTGGAGCCAATGTTCAGATCACAGACACAAGGGCTTTGTAGAGTAGGATTACTGAATAAAAAATACTGGAAGGCAGAGGTGGCTGGAGTTTTCAGAGGAGAGGGAGCTATGCATAAACGAACTCCAGAATGTGCATAGGAGTTTCCTGAGTCTTGGGTTAAAATCCAGCTGAATATGTGTAGGGCTAAGAACAACTACCAGGAAAAGAACAACTAAGGAGGTGTAAAATAAACAGCTACTGGAGTTGTGCAGGGTTTGCAGAAGCTCAAGTTTCAACTTGAGTTGAATGAAAATGGAGAGACTTCATTTGAACACCTGAGGCATTAGAGACCTCCAGAGAGGCTAGACATTGTAGGAAAGGCTAAACAAGACAGAATATGACCTACTATCAACCCACCCTTAAAAATCTTGAAAACAAGCCTTGAAAAGTTCCAGTTGATTCACAAGTAAATTAACTGCCTGCAACGAACAAAATTGAACATGCACTAAGAAAAGACAGCAAAATATAGACATTTCAATAATGTAACAATAATGTCCTACATACAATAAAAGTTACTAGAAATGTAAAGCAGTAATAGAAGTATTCCATTACCAGAGGAAAAACCATTTAATATAAACGGTCCAATAAATAACCAATGATGAAATTAGAACAGCCATTACAAATATGTTCAAGGATTTAAAGGAAAACATGACCATAATGGAAAAAAAAAATGAAAACTATGAGAACTGAATGGAACTTCTAGAACTGAAAAATGCAATATCTAGAATGAGTTTAACATGAGTTTAAACTAATGAGTTTAACAGTAGATTAGACATGCAGAATAAAAGATCAGTTCATTTGAAGATCAGAGAATAGAAGCTAATGATGAAGACTGTGCTGGTTTGAAAGGATTATGTGTCCTAGAAAAGCCATGTTTTAATCCTGATTCATCTTGTGGAGGCAGCCGTTTCTTAATCCCTACTCAGTTCTGTAGATTAGAGACCAGATTAGATTATCTTCGTGGTGATGTGACTCGCCCAATTGTGGGTAGTAACCTTTGGTTAGAGGGAAATGTGACTCCCCCCATTCCGAGTGGGGCTTGTTTAGTTTACTGGAATCCTTTAAAAGAGGAAACATTCTGGGAAAAGCTTGAGAGCCATGAGAGAGCTATGAGATCCACAGGGCCCACACAGCCAGAGACCTTTGGAAATGAAGAAGAAAAATGACCGTGGAGGAACATCATGAAACAAGAAGACTGGAGAGAAAGCTAGGAGATGTCACTGTATTCGCCATGTGCTTTCCAGTTGAGAGAGAAACCCTGAGCTTCATCAGCTTTTCTTGAGTGAAGGTAACCTCTTGGTGCTTTAATTTGGACGTTTTTATAGATATATTTTAATGGCCTTAGAACTGTTAACTTGCAACTTAATACATTTCCCCCTTTAAAAGCCATTCTGTTTCTGGTATATTGCATTCTGGCAGCTAGCAAATTAGAACAAAGACAAACTATAAAAGCAGCAAGAGAACAAAAGACACAGGGGATAAAGGATGAAAGTAGCCACTGATCTCTCTTCAAATGCAATAAAATGCCATCTTTAAAGTCTTAAAAAGAATACTCCATTTAGAATTTTGTATCCAGTGAAAATGTTAATGAAAAATGAAAGCAAAATAAAGACAGGCATTTTTTTTATCAAAGAATTTATCACCAGAGACTTACACTACTAATTAGAAAGGTCAAAGGAAGTTTTTCATACTGAAGGAAAATGAAACCAGAGGGAATTGGACCTATGAAAAAGAATAAGGAGCATTCTAAGCAATAAATGTGAGAAATGTAAAGGACTTCTGATTTAGTTTCTTTAAAAGAAAAATAACTCTTTGTTCTAGTTTGCTAGCTGCTGGAATGCAATATACCAAAAACGAAACGGCTTTTAACAAGGGGAATTTAATAAGTTGCTAGTTTACAGTTCTAAGGGTGAGAAAATGACCCAATCAAAACAAGTCTATTTAAATGTCCAATTTAAGGCATCCGGGGAAAGATACCTTGGTTCAAGAAGGCCGACAACATTCAACATTTCTCTCTCAGCTGGAAGGGCACATGGCAAACATGGCGGTGTCTGCTGACTTTCACGTGGCTCTACCAAAAGAGGGACTCTCTCCATGTTTCCTCTTTCAAAGGGTTCCAGTAAGCAGCTCCATCTTCAGTGGGTGGAGACACACCTCCATGGAAATCATCTAATCAAAAGTTACCACCCACAATTGAATGGGTCACATCTTTATGGAAACAATCAAAATGCTCCCACCCAGCAATATTGAATGAGGATCAAAGGGCATGGCTTTTCTGGGGTCCACCACAGATTCAGACTAGCACACTCTTCAAAACCCCAATTATAACTATGTCTTTTAGGGATATAACATACACTAAACTAAAATATATGCCAATAATATCAAAGGCAGAGGAAAGGGAAAATGGAGGTGGTTTTACATCTTTAAATTATATGTGAATTTCTATGGTGTCATTTTAAGGTAGATTTTGAAGAGTTAAGGATGCGTATTGTAAACCTTAAAACAACCACTAAAAACAAAATGAGAAAGTAGAGCTAATTTGCCAATAGAGGGAAAAAATGAAATAGTAAAAGTTATTCAAAACAAAAGGAACAAAGAAAAAGAAATTAAAGAACAGATAGGACTAATAGAAAAAATTAGTATTATGGTAAACTCAAATCCAACCACATTCTTAGTTACAGTAACTGGAAATAGTCTAAGTGCTACAATTAAAAGGAAGAAATTAGAAATCTTTGGAGAGATGTCTACTCAAATCTTTTGTCCAATTTTAAATTGGGTTGTCTTTTTGTTAAGTTGAAGGATTTCTTTTTACATTCTGTACATTAAACCTTTATCAGATATGTTTTCCAAATATTTTCTTCTATTTTATAGGCTGTTGTTTTGCTTTTGTGATAAAGCCCTTTGATAAATGAAATTTTTTAGTTCGGTGAAGCCCCAAATTTTGTTGCTGTTTCTTGTGCTTTGGGTGTAAAGTCAAAGAAACCATTGCCTAACACAAGATCCTGAAGATGGTTTTGTGGATTCTATAATTTTTTTGTTTTCTATTTAATTTACCTCCACTCTGATCTTTGTTACTTCTTCATTCTGCTCACTTTGGGTTTAGTTTTCTCTTCTTTCTCTGGTTCTTCCGGTTTTCAGATTAGGTCTCTGAGTTGAAGTCTTTCTTTTTTTAGTATGTTTTACCATTAAATATGTCTTTTTAAAATGTCCCTCTTAGCACTGAGTTCACTTCTTTCCATATGTTTTGGAATGTTCTTTTGCCTCAGGATATTTCCTAATTGTGCTTCTGATTTCCTCTTAAACCCATTGGTTATACCCATTTAATTTCTACCCACTTGTGAAAGGCTGATGAAATTCAGAGTTTCTCTTCCAACTGGAAAGCCACATGGTGAACATGGCGACATCTGCTTGCTTTCTCTCCAGGCTTCTTGTATCATGAAGCTCCCCCAGGGGCATTTTCCTTCTTCATCTCCAATGGTCTCTGTCTGTGTGGGCTCTAGGCCTTGTGGCTCTCTCACCTGTCTGAAGCTTTCTCCAAAATGCTTCCTCTTTTAAAGAACTCCAGTAAACTAATCAAGACCCACCTGGAATGGGTGGAGATAATTGAATCAAGAGGTGCCAACCTGCGTTATTGAATAGGAATTTAGAAAAAAGATTGCTGTGACAAGATTGGATTAGGATTAAGGCGTGGCTTTTCTGGGGTTCATAGATCCTTTCAAAGTGGCACAGTGATGAATACCCAGCTATGTGATGATAGTGTGAGCCACTGAGGTACACCGTGTATGGAGTGCATGTGTGTGAAGATTTGTCAATAAAAATATTTTTTTTTAAAAAAAGTGCATGAAAAGATGCCCAACATCATTAGCCATCAGGGAAATGTAAATCAAACCACAATAATATACCACTATAACATTAACATTCCCTCTTGAATGGCTACTATTCAAAAAATAGAAAATTGAAAGGGTTGGAGAGGATGTGAAGAAATAGAAACACTCATTCATTGCTGATGGGAACGTAAAGTGGTGCAGCTGCTGTGGAAGACAGTTTGGCAGTTCCTCAGAAAATTCATATGTAGAATTATCATATGACCTGGCAGTTCCACTTCTTTTAAACCCCAAATACTTGAAGGCAGGGATTCGAACAGATATTTGCACATCAATGCTAGGTATTAAAAATAGGGTGGTATATGGGAACTCTGTATTTAATGCATGATTTTTCTGTAAGCCCCAAACTTCTCTAATAAAAAAAAAAGAAATCAATCAGTGAAATTCACTGCATGAATAAAGTCAAAGTGAAGAAAACCATTAAAAAATCATGTGCTAACTCGCAGCCATTTATGAAAACACTGTCAGCATACTGGGAACATTTGGAAATTTCACCTAATAAAGGACATCAACTCAATTAAAACTAAGTGAACACAATTTGGACACTTGGCAAAATAATAAATATGATAAGATGTTCAACAGTTTTAGTCAGCAAATTCCAAATAAAAAAAACGAGATACTACTATACACCCACTAGAATAGCTAAAATTTAAAAGTCTGTTAATACCAAGTGCTGGTGATGTTGGAGAGCAAACTACTCTCACACATTGCTTGTGGAAATATAAAATGCACCAGTCACTTTGGAAACAGTATGGCAGTGTCTTATAAAGCCACTCATACTCTTAGCACCTGATCAGGAAGTTTCACTTGCAGTACTTACTGAAGATTAATGCAAACATTTATCTACGTAAAGACTAAATGAGACTGTTCATAGCCTTTTTATTAAATGAGCAAAGTTAAAACAAGAACAAGGATTAGAGAATAAGAGTTTCAGCTTTTGTGTCCTCACACAGAAGATGGTGGGACTAAGCTAATGGCTTTAGAGCATGCTCCAAATAAACAGAAATGTTTGAAAAACAGCAAAGATCAGAAATGCCCACTGTAGAAATTAGCAGTCATTTTCAGAAATTTGTAAAAATCTCATAACTTCTCCTAATATAGGAAAGACAGAATATATTTAGGAAACCACATGTAGAAAGCTGCAAGGGTGCCTATGGAAGTTAGTTGCAATAATCTCTTTGTAGAACATCATCTATTTTGGTTTAAGGGGTTTTTTTTGATGTTTGACTACAGCTCGGTAGAGAATTCATTTTCAGAGCTGCTCTGTTATTTAATTAGTGTAGCTCTGGTTTAGGAAAATTATACTTCAATTTTGTTCTATTAAAGAACATTAAGAGTCTATTAGAGCACTGTGTTTCAAAGCTGTACTTAAAGGTGTTTTTGTCTTCCATTATAAATTCCCCTTTTAGTCCCTCTTGGCAGTTTAAATTTTGCTAAATGTGTCATAATTCATTCACCTGGATGCAACTCTCTTTAAAGGGAAACATAGGTATAAGATCATTTTCTTTTCTTATCATTATTTTTATTTATTGTCAAATTCAAGACCATGTGCTTTTCTTTTTATATATTTTAACCCTTCATATCCATTTAAAAACAAACTCATATTTCAGTTTTTAGTATTGTCTTGCTACATTCTTTTACATAGTAGGTGCATCTTATGCTAGTTGAGCAGAAGTAAATTTCATCCATCTGCGAAATTTTGCTAAGTCTGAGGAATTAGAGCGTTCCTATTGTGATCTTATTTTGAGAGTCTTGAGGGAGTTTTCCCACCATGAATTAATTTGTGGCTTATCGACCTTAAGTACACAGTCTGTTTAGTAATTTTCACAATTGCCATATCCTCTCCTCCCCCTTTCTTTTCCATTCTAACTTAACTCTTTTGAGGTTTCCTGAAGAAACCGTTTTTATTCTGAAAGTTAAGCATCCATTCTGTACAGGCGATGGCCAGAGAAAAACCTGCTGCTGCCTGCAGGGGATGGGTACAAAGAGGTTTGGGTAGAGTCCAAACCTTTTCCACCATCCGGGACCCACGGGGAATAAAATTCAGGATATATTTTATCTTTTTAATTCTGTCATTTGTGATTTTCTCTGTCCCTGACCCCTTCATCATTAAAATAATTGAGTGGTACTATCTTCCTTAGTGTAGTTTGTCTATTTAAATGAATGAATGGATGAATAAATAAAACTTGGATTTTTCCGCTCATATAAAATGGGAATTTGGAATTTTGAAAGACAGGCATCTAAATTCATACTGGCTTTCTTACTTATAGAGCCTTAAATACTAACAGTTAAAAACCTTAGGGCTGTGTGGTTTACAAAATAGATGCACGAAAGAAAAGGGCATTTCCCCTCTCGCTTGGTTCCTCATCTCACCTGCCAGAAATATCACACAGGTGAGCCTTTGGCTTTCTCTGGGAGGTGGGGGTGGGGTCAAGTTCTGTCTCTTGATTTTAATGTCCCCCACTCTTTGGGTGGTGAATTAATGATATTCCCAACTCACGGCTGCCCTTAATCTTAATCCATGTCCTTGTGGATGTGAACCCATTATACATAGGACCTTCTGAAGACGTGATTTTGAGTTAAGATCTGGGCAAGTGAAGCATCTTGAATCTGGATTATTGGAGCCCTTATAAAGAGAAGGCCACAGGGAGCAGCAGGAAGTCAGCAGAAGCAGGAAGAGCAGACACAAAAGGGGGAGGACCGTGTGGCCAAGGCGGAGAGATGCAAGCCAAGGGGCCCAGAGGGTTGAGGCAGCCAGCCCCAAAACACCGCGGGCTTCAGGGTGAAAGCAAGCCTTGCTGATATCTTGATTGTGTACTTCGAGCCTCAAAACTGTGAGCCAAAAATTCCCGTTGTTGAGACCAACCCACTTTGTGCTATTTAGTAAAGCAACTCTGGCAAACTAAAAACACTTTTCAATTCACCTTCAATTTTACATAATTTTTCCTTTCTCCCTCCTCCTCCCTCCCTCCCTCTCCCAAACCTTCTGGTTTGTCTACCTTAAGAAGGTGAAGCACATGTAAATACTGAAAACCTCTGGGAGGGTGCTGATGCAAGGTCTGTGCTGGGCAGAGAGAAGGACATCCCTGTTCCTGATGGGGAGATTGTGCGACTGTGAGCCGGAGGAAGGGGCTCAATAGATAATATCTATTATCACATAATAGGCACCGAATGGTTTTTGTTAAATCAGTTATCCAACCAGGTACTGATTATTCACTAAAATGCTGGCACATCAGTGATGATATGCACTTGACAAATCGGGCCTGGGTTTTTTTAATGCAACTTAAATATCAGAAACTGAACATTTTAAAAGCTGCAAATATTTGACTGTTTAGTTTCAGTAACACTTATACAAACCACCTGTGCATTTATGTCATCAGCAGGCATAATATATAGAAAACTGTATAGTAGAAAGCATGAAGGAAATGAGGCTTCTGATATTTTCAAGCACTGTTATCTGTAAGTAAAATTTGAATATCTGACTTTCATAATTTATTCTTTTCCTTCCATATGTTAAACTCAGAAAAATTATTTTGAATTCATGTGCTTTTTTTAAGTGCCTATCTTGAAAATAAAACTGGCTGAATGATTGGAAATAGGTGTGAAGCCATATAGCTTCTTAAATTGTATTTTATTATTTGTAGCAAATTCTTAGCTGATGCAAATTAGAATATAAACTAATTAAAGACCAGATGCAGGAAATCATTATGTTGATTGAATTGCTCAGATAACTAATAGCCTTCTGAGAGAATTTAACAGGTGAAATTGTATCCAAGTGGCAAAATTTAAGTTTGGTGAAGGGAGGTGGTTTGTTTGCTTTTGATTTCTATGTGTTTATTTTCAGATAGGCTCGGGTGTGTCGCCCTGTGATAAGACGCATTATTATAAGACTGGTAATCGTGCTGGGGATGTTTAATGTGTGCAGACTCTTACCTTCTCTTGCTGACTAGTACATTGCCGGGAAATGATGGGCTGTAATTTTTTTCTCAAATTGTGTTAGTGTTCTAGGCTGCTCAAGCAAACACCATGAATTGAGTTGAGTTAAACCATGGGGATTTATTTTATCATGGTTTGAGGCTGGGAAAAAAATCCAAATGAAGGCAGAATCAAGACATCATCAAGGTCTTGCTTTCTTCCTGAAGACGCTGGCTTTCTGGGGCTGGCTGCCAACAATCCCTTGTCCTTAGCCAGTGACAGGCAAGACACATGGCACGTCTCCTGGCCGCTCCCTTCTCCTCCAAGTTCTGTTGATGTTCAGCTTCTGTCTGCTCCCTCTGGCACATTCTCTCTCTCTCTCTCTCAGTTTCGTTCTGTTTCTAAAGGTCTTCAGTAATAGGATTAAGACCCATCCTGACTGAGGTGGGCCACACTTTAGCTGAAGTGACTTCATCTAAATGTCCTCTGTACAATGGGTTCACACCCACAGGAATGGATTAAATTTAAGCACATGTTTTTATGGGGTACATTCAGTCCAAATTACCACACGTATTGTATATGTAGACCTGAAAACCAGAGGATTGTGTACCTGCTTTTTCTGTCACCCCTGACTTCTCATACAGGTATTAGGAAATTGGTATTCACGTCTTTCCCCTCGCTTTCTAGTGCGACTTAAATTGAATAGAGCATTACACATGTCGTCCCGCTGGCGTGCAATTAATCCTGAGGCTCCGTCTCCGGCACCACAGTCCCCCTCAGTGGCTTCTGCAGAATTAAAGCAGTGTTTGCAGTTATTAAGGCGAATGGCAGTTTTTCTTTTCTAACGTTTAAAAGTTTTCCTGCTTTGGTTGTGCTATGCATGTTTGTTTTTAAAAATCCTATGAACTTAAGTAAAACCACAATTAGGGAATTACTTAATGTTCCTCTTTACGTAGAAGTTGCAAATCTCACCCCAAGAATAGACTTCCAAGTCACAGCATGGTATTTCCAGCAGTGAAATTTATATGTACTATCCTCATTCCTCAAAAATCTCCTTTTCGTAGGGGTTTCCTTTACAAAACCAACCTGGATCTTTCTGTATTTGTTATGAGTCTGAGTGCTTCTAACAAGAAGCTACATTTTCTCTTGGCAATCTTTTTCCTAAAAAAAGCTCACACTTCACTCTCAACAAAATCTACCCTGATTATACTTCCCGATCTGGTTGCTTCTTCATGAGCCTTTGTGAAAGGCTGAATACTGTAGGAAGAAGGAAACTAGACACTCACTCTTAACCTCTAGCACTTCAGCTAGTTAGTGGCTGAGTCTGTGTTTTCTGCAAATCCCTCCAGTAACCAGGTTATCCTCATGCAGCTCTCCCCCCAAGTATTTGCCAAACACCAGCTTTCATAAATGCATTCCTTGGCTTGCTTGCTTATTCACTCAATTGATAGCTATTCAATACCTCCCCCGTGCCAGCACTGCTATATAAATGATATTCTCTTTTCACTATCTTCTTATTCTCTCTCCCCTCTCAGATAAGCTCCATTCCTTCTTGAGTCCAGAGGAACTGAAGGATCTCTATAGTTCCTTCCATCAGGCCCTGTGGGGTCTTTATGTGATGAAAAGGAACCTTTCACATTTTGCTAATACCACATAGTATTTTACATTCTTAATGTTTTCTAAATATTAAGGAACAAGAACATTTTTTCCCTTAGACTCATTGTTTGAGAGTGTGGGGGGAGGCGGTAAAAATACCCCCAGCTTCTAATGATTTCTTATTTATTTGTTTAATGTTTGGTCATTCATTGCTTCATTCCATATTATTAAAAGAACCTCAACCAATAAATGATCACTTTTTCAAAAAATTTTGAAAAATGTCATTATTGAGTCAAATTCATTATATTATTATAATTTTTTAAATTCTAAACTCAAACACTCAAGCTACAGAAGTTAAAACAATTTGATACTTGAAAGAACTGACAGACCAGAGAAATCATATAGAAACCCGAATATTCACTAGAATTTAGAATATGACAAAGGTGGCACTTGGTGTGATAGCACACTATCTATTTGAAATAAAATGTTATTTTTAAAAGTTGTTAGTGAATTAATAAATCAAAATATGGCAAAATTGTCAAGAGAAAATGTAGAAAAATATTTTAAGTTTCTTAAAGTTTGGAGAAAAGCCTTTCTCCTGATCATGTCAAAACAGTGAACATAAAGAAAAAAATGGTAAACTTGAATCCTCCATCTCACCAACAAAAAATGACGCTTCTGTATTTCAGAAGACACCATAACCAAATTAAATACACCAAAAACAACCTAGAGAAAACTATTGTAAGCATATATAACAACAGTTTTTTTTTCCTTCCAATTCAATGTCTCTGATGAAATTCTGCAGTACTTTGCCAATAATTCTTTTCCTCGTATACTTACAATTCAAATCTGATATATAATCTGGGTAACTTGTTTATTTTTAATAATTCTAACTCAGTGTGCCAGCTTGAAACTGTTGTGTACCCCAGAAGCCATGTCTTTAATCCAGATTCAGTATTGTTGGATGGGATCTTTTAGATTAAGTTGTTTCTCTGGAGATGTAGCTCACCCATTCAAGGTAGGTCACTTACTAGAGTCTTTGAGAGGGAACCATTTTGGGAAAAGTTTCACAGCTGACATAGACAGAGATGTTTGGAAACGCAGAAAGAAAATGGCCCTGGGGAACATGTTTGAAAACAGAAGCCAAAGGACCAGCAGAGGCCAGCCACATGCCTTCCCAGATTGGTCCTTCTTGAGTCAAGGTATCTTTTTCTGGATGCCTTAGTTGGACATTTTTATAGCCTAAGACTGTAAATTTGTAACTTAATAAACGCCCTTTGTAAAATCCAACCTGGGTGCACGGGTGGTTCAATGATAGAATGCTTGCCTTCCATGCAGGAGACCTGGGTTTAATTCCTGGACCACGCACAGTTTTGAGAAGGAAAAGGAGATAATTCATGTGCAGATACCTGGTATGGTGCTTGGAACATGGTATAGAACATGGAGTATGGCAGGTCCTAGTTACCTGAGGATAATTGATACTAGGAAAGACATTCAGGTTTAACTTGCTTAAAATGAGGAACAAAACTTAATGGGAAATGGGGGTGCAAGGGGTAATTCAGTGGTGGAATTCTCGCCTGCTATGCAGGAGACCTGGGTTCAATTCCCAGTCTATGCACTTCCTCAAAAAAACAAACAAAAAAAAATTCAACAAAATGGTGCTGCAATAATGAAATACTCACATGGAAAAAATAATGAAATGTGACCCCACCATACAACATACAAAAACAAGCAGAAATTTAATGGAAAATGATAAAAACCAGTAATCAACCAATAGACAAATAACACTCAAACCAAGACTTCATCTTAAAATACAAAAAATAAAATTATGGAAATAAACATATCATATAAGTAACTGGATTTAGATTCTAATTGCTAGTAAGTCCCTGTACCATTCCCTGGGTAGCTGGCCTGATCTTTTTTATTTTTCCAAAAAAGTCTCAAGTTATTTTATTGTCAGATTTATGTCATTTATAATTTAGTATTAACCTTAATTTTCAGCCATAAAACTTAAAATAAGGTAATACAGAATAGCAAACCTTGAAATGAATTTATAATCATACCATATAATCCTAGCTATAGGCAAGATTTTGTCTGTCTTTATTTTTCTATCCACAATTTAAAAGTTAGTGTCTAGAGTTACTACAAATCAAGTAGCATATATAGAATTACTTTTTAAAATCTGAGGCAGAATATTATTATGGAAAGAGGTAAAGAAAAAAGAGCTGTGCTCTAATTTTAGCTTTTCTCTTCATAAAATAAGGCAGTTAGATTATAGTATCCCTAGTATTTCTTCATGTGGGGTCACTTAATGGAGTTCTTTAGAGGGGACCATTTTTTAAAAAGCTTCAGAGCCCACACAGCCAGAGACCTTTGAAAAATGCCCCCAGGGAAGCTGTTTGAAATGAGAAGCCAGAGAACCCAGCAGAGGCCAGCCTTGTGCCTTCCCAGCTGATAGATGTGTTCTGGATCCATCGCTTTTCTTGAATCAAGTTATCTTTAGTTGGACATTTTTATAGGCTTAGAATCACAAACTTGCAACTTAATAAATTCCCTTTTAAAAAGCCATTCCATTTCTGGTATATTGCATTCCAGTAGCTTTAACAAACCAAAACAGATTTTGGTACCAGAGAAGTGGGGTGCTGTGCTTTGCAAATATTAAATATGTTGGAATGGCTTTTAAAATGGATAAGGAGAACATTCTGGAAGAGGTGTGAGAAGCGTGATTGAGTAGGCCTAGAATGCTCTGAAGAGACTGTTGATAGAAACGTGGACTCTAAAGATGCTTCTGATAAGGCCTTAGACAGAAATGATGAATGTGTTATTGCAAACTAGAAAGAAGGTGATCCTTGTTTTAAAGTGGGCAGAGAAATTGGCAAAATTGACTACCGCTATTCAATGGAAGGCAAACTTTGAAAGCAGTGAGCCGTGGTACTTAGCTGAAGAGATTTCTAAACTAAATGTGGGAAATGAAGCCTGGCTTCTCCTTGCAGCTTATTGTAAAATACTTATTGTAAAAAGGTGAGCATTCTATAACAGAACCACCCATGCACCCATGTTGACTTTTATAAAGGGTGTTTATTAAGTTACAAATTTACAGTCTTAGGCTATAAAAATGTCCAACTAAGGCATCCAGAAAAAGATACCTTGACTCAAGAAGGACCAATCTGGGAAGGCATGTGGCTGGCCTCTGCTGGTCCTTTGGCTTCTGTTTTCAAACATGTTCCCCAGAGCCATTTTCTTTCCACGTTTCCTAACATCTCTGCCTATGTCAGCTCTGAAACTTTTCCCAAAGTGATTCCCTCTCAAAGGACTCTAGTAAGTGACCTACCTTGAATGGGTGGGCCACATCTCCATAGAAACAACTGGCTTCTCCTTGCAGCTTATTGTAAAAGGGAGACCACAGATAATAGTGCCCCATGTGAGGATTCAACCAAACATGTAATGAATCAGCCATTACAGAACAAGCCAGGGTTGGAGATGGAGTTATCCAGGAAGAAATGGTGGAAAGTCTTATCATTTAATGGGTATGATCCCAGAATACTGTACAGAAAACTAACAAGAGTGCTGTGGAATCTGTATAAGTGGAACCACTGTCAGTCTGGACTAAAAGACACAGAAAAGGGACAAATTGAAGGAAAAATAACTTCAAAGGCAGAACCATGGAAATGGAGTCTGAAGCCAAGAGACCTCGGGCCAGGAGAGTGGACTCACTCATGCACTTGGAGAGGGTGGATTTGCCCTGAAAGAAGAAGGCAATCTGCTTTCTGCCTCAGTCTTCAGGAAGGGTTTTGGTGCCCTAGGCTTCAGAGAGGGTGGAGCATATTATTCGGGAATTGGGGAGAGCCTTGCTGCTGCCCTATTGTTCTGAGGGGGTTGAGCATATGCTCCCAAGATTGCAGAGGGTCCAGGTCCTGCCCCAATGCTTGGAGAGGGTGGAGCTAAGAAAATGGTGGTCTCCCCAGTGTCCCCCAAGGTTGAAACCCTCACCTCAGTGTTTGGAGAAAACAGGGCCACTGCATAGGCCCTTGGAAGCGGTAAGACTGCTGCATTCTAAAGCCCCAGGGATAAATGACTCTCAGGCTTTGAAATCTAATGGACTTTGCCCTGCAAGTTTTTGGACCTTTTTGGTTCTGGGGACCCCTGTGTTCCTTCCAGCTTTTCCCTGTGGGAATGGAAACATGTATCCCATCACTGTCCCTCCTTAGTATGTTGGCAGCAGACAACTTGTTCTAAGTTTTACAGGTCCAGAGTCAGGAGAATTTTGCCTTAGGACAGACCATGCTTGTAGCTGACTTTGATGAAATTTTGTACTGGTTTTGACTTTGTACTGTATTTGCATTGTTGCTGAATTGGCTTAAGACTTTGTGATATTGTAATGGAATGAATATAGTTTGTGCATGGAAAGAGCACATCTTTTGGGGTCCTCAGGGTAGAATGTGCCAGGTTGAAACTGTTGGATACCCAGGAAAAGCCATGTTCTTTAATCTTGGTTCAGTATTATTGGGTGGAATCTTTTTGATTAAGTTGTTTCCATGGAGTTGTGACACAAGTGGGTGGTAAGGTGATTTCCATAGAGATGTGTCTCCACCTGTTCAAGTTGAGACCAATGCTAGAGTCCTTTAAGAGGGAACCATTTTGGAAAGAGCTTCAGCACTGACACAGACAGAGATGTTTGGAAATGCACAAATGCCCCCAGGGAAGTTATTTGAAACCAAAAGTAAAAGGACCAGCAGATGCCAGCCACGTGCCTTTCCAGACTGGCCCTTCTTGATTTACGGTGTTTTTCTCTGGATGCCTTAGTTGGACATTTTTATGGCCTTAGAACTGTAAATTCATAACTTAATAAACCCCCTTTATAAAAGCCAACCCATTCCTGGTATACTGCATTCTGGAAGCATTAAGAAACTAAAACACTTAGCTTTTTCAACCTTGGCTCTCTTGGCATTTGGGAGTGGATAATTCTTCCTTGCTGTGGGCTGTACTGTGCATTTCAGGATGTATTACAGCATCCCTGGTCTCTAGATGCCACATGCTGCCCCCTTCCTGACAATCAGATAGGTCTCCAAGCATTCCCAAGTGTCTTCTGGGGACAAATTCGCCCTCAGTTGACAAACCACTATTTCCACTGTGTTTTCAGCCTCTCAAGAGCAGAAGCTGTCTTAGTTACCTCTCATCCACATTATCCCCTTTTGCATATCCCCAGTGCTTTGCATACCATAATAATTCAAGAAATATTTTCTGAATAGAAAGGAATAAACTATGAATCTTCCAAAAATCAATTTTCTTAGCCCAAAGTGCCATTACAGAGAAAACTTATATATTTCAAGGATACTTTCTGTATCAGTACTTCATGTCAAAATGTATTGGATGTAAAATTCAACCATTAGTGGAATAATTAATCTCTGAAAAGATGCTATAAGGGGACTTTGTTTCTATAATAATTGGAATTAATTTGGTATGCTTCTTCACTATTACATTAGGTGCTTTTCACATATCCTTGGTGTTGACAACTAGATCTTAAACTCAATTCAAAGTTATATCTGCTATTTCTTGGGCACTTCTGACTAATAGAAACATGCTGTGGAATAATCAGACATCCATATACAACCCATACCTCACACCATTTATAAATATTAACTCTAAATGAATCGTAGACTTTCCTATATTTAAACCTGAAACTATAAAACTTCCTGAAGAAAGTATAGGACGAAAATTGTGTGACCTTGTGTCAGGCAAAGATTTCTTATATATGATACAAAAAAAGCACATTCTATAAAATAAAATAGGGCGGGCCACAGTGGCTCAGCAGGCAGAGTTCTTGCCTGCCATGCTGGAGACCTGGATTCAATTCCCGGTGCCTGTCCATGCAAAAATAATAATAATAATAATAAATAAAGTAAAATTAAATTAAATAATTGATCGACTTAGATCTTTTGCTCTTCAAAAGACGCTGTTAAAATAAAAAGGCAAGCCAAGGACTGGGAGACGTATCTGCAAAAACCTTTCTGATAAAGGATGTGTATCCAGAATATATAAAGAACTCTCAAAGCTCCATAATAAGAAAGCAATCAGTTAAAAAATATAGA
This sequence comes from Tamandua tetradactyla, assembly GCF_023851605.1. Taxonomy (NCBI): domain Eukaryota; kingdom Metazoa; phylum Chordata; class Mammalia; order Pilosa; family Myrmecophagidae; genus Tamandua; species Tamandua tetradactyla. The sequence continues at coordinate 224,739,302 of NC_135327.1, read as the reverse complement.
CAAAAAATTTTTGACACCTCACCAAAGAAAATATGTGGATGGCAAATATGTGGATGGTCAACATCATTAGTCATCAGGGAAATGCGAATTAAAGCCACAGTGAGCTACCAACACCATTTAGAATGGCTGAAAACTAACCTGATGATGCTTAGTGCTGACAAGGATATGGAGCAACTGGAATGCTCCTACACTGTTGGTGGGATGTAAAATGGTGGAACCACTGTAGGAAACAGTTTGATAGATGCTGAGGATAAAACAGGTGACCCAGAGCACCCAATTCTTCCCTTTCTGAAATATTTACCCAAGAGAAATGAAGTTCATGTGAAAATCCATATGCAAATGTTTGTAGAGATTTCATTCATAATTTGGAAATAACTCATGTCTTTTGATTAGTGCATGGATGGACAAACTAGTTCATTCACTCAGTGGCACCCTAAGTATTGAAAAAGGGACCACTGATAGGCACAGTAGCATGAATGAATCTCAAGTTCATTAACTAAGTCAAAGAAGCTAGACTCAAGGGCTACACACCTTATGATTCAGTTTAAATGACAGTCTTGCAAAGGTAAAACTAGAGGGACAGAAAACAGATTCGTGCATGCCTGGGGCTGGTGGAGGGGTTTGACTACAAAGAAACAGGAACAAAATTTTTTGTGTATGATGGGGTTTTTTTTCAATATTTTGATTGTGTTAGTGGTTAAGTGACTAAGACTTAGAACAGTGCTTGTACCAAAGTAGGTGAGTTTTTTGTATGTAAATTATGCCTTGTTCTAATTTGCTAGCTGCCAGAATGCAATATAACAGAAACAGAATGGCTTTTTAAAGAGGAGAATTTATTAGGTTGCAAGTTTACAGTTCTAAGGCTGAGAAAATGTCCCAATTAAAGCAAGTCTATAAAAATATCCAAATTAAGGCACTAACAAGAGGTTACCTTCACTCAAGAAAGGCCGATGAAGTTCAGGGGTTCTCTCTCAAGTGGAAAGGTACATAATGAACATGGTGACATCTGCTGACTTTCTCTCCAGGCTTCTTGTTTCATGAAGCTCCCCCACAGGTGTTTTCCTTCTTCATCTCCAACGGTTTTTGACTGCGTGGGCCCTTGTGATTTTCATGAGTCTGGGGTCATTCTCTGGTTCTGTCCAAAAGGATTGCAGTAAAATAATCAAGGCCCACCTGGAATGGGTGGAGTCACATCTCCCTGGAAGCCGTCTATATTAGTTAGGGTTCTCTAGAGAAACAGAACCAACAGGGAACACTTGCAAATATAAAATTTATGAAAGTGTCTCACGTGACCGTAGGAACGCAGAGTCCAAAATCCACAGGGCAGGCTGCGAAGCCGATGACTCCAATGGATGGCCTGGACGAACTCCACAGGAGAGGCTCACCAGCCAAAGCAGGAAAGGAATCTGTCTCCTCTGAGTCCTCCTTAAAAGGCTTCCCATGATTGGATTTAGCATCACTAATTGCAGAAGACACTCCCCTTTGGCTGATTACAAATGGAATCAGCTGTGGATGTAGCTAACGTGATCATGACCTAATCCTATGAAATGTCCTCATTGCAACAGACAGGCCAGCGCTTGCCCAATCAGATGAACAGGTACCACAACTTGGCCAAGTTGACACCTGTCCCTAACCATGACAGTCCACCCCTTGTCAACTTGGCACCTATATATATATATATATCACCTTAGACCATACTTAATTTCCAAATGAAAACAAATAAGCACACATTTTTTCTTTTACCTGACAATACTCAACTGTCCTGCATATAACTGGAAACACATTAAATCTCTCCAGAATAGGGTGCAAATCCTTGGCAACATTCATTCTTAAACTTGATATCTTACAACTTAAATAGTATAACACAAACAAAACAGCATTACAATCCTCGTTTCTGTAACTGATCACGTGGTCGAAGTTCATATTTATCACTACCTTCTTCCACTACCCATTCCATGTTCCCTTTCCCCTCGGCAAGCACTTCAGCTGACCGTGGTTCTTTGCCTGGTGGGGTGACCCAAACCTTCATTCCTGAAGTTTCAGAGCCATTAGTAGTCCTGCCTGGATTGTGTTGTTGCAGTTTTCCATTGATTTTAATCACAGGGCATGGTAGTACTAATAGACGCCCCAGGGGATCTCCTATATTCCAAGAAAACTCTTCTTTACCTCCATTATGTAGTTGCAGTCCTACTTCCTTCTGATAGTCAGGGTCAATTACCCCAGACAATAATGTAATCCCCTTCTTGGTGTGTTGATTCAGAGGCATAAGTAGCCCAAAGTGGCCAGGTGGCAATCTTAACTTCCAGTTCAATGGTATCACTGTTGTTTCTCCTGGAGAAAGCACACCCCGTTTTGGAACTAAAACCTGTAGACCAGCAGAACTCAGGGTAGCAGGGACAGGAAGCAAAAATTTTCCTAGTGGATCACTAGGAGTAATAGTGAGTGGCACCACACCCATTTCCACCCCTTGGTTCCTGGACCCATGGATCCTGGCTATGGGAGAAACAGCACCATACAGCGGACGCTGATTCAGAGCATACACAGCTTCCTGGAGAACATTACCCCAGCCTTTCAAGTTTTTGCCACCTAGTTGGCACCGTAATTGAGTTTTCAAAAGGCCATTCCACCGTTCTATCAATCCAGCAGCTTCTGGATGATGAGGAACATGGTAAGACCAGAGAATTCCATGAGCATGTGCCCATTCTCGCACTTCATTTGCTGTGAAGTGTGTTCCTTGATCCAAAGCAATGCTATGTGGAATACCATGACAATGGATAAGGCATTCTGTAAGCCCACGGATAGTAGTTTTGGCAGAAGCATTGCGTGCAGGGAAAGCAAACCCATATCCAGAGTATGTGTCTATTCCAGTTAGAACAAATCGCTGCCCCTTCCATGAAGGGAGTGGTCCAATGTAATCAACCTGCCACCATGTAGCTGGCTGGTCACCTCGGGGAATGGTGCCATATCGGGGGCTGAGTGTGGGTCTCTGCTGCTGGCAGATTGGGCACTCAGCAGTGGCTGTAGCCAGGTCAGCCTTGGTGAGTGGAAGTCCATGTTGCTGAGCCCATGCATAACCTCCATCCCTACCACCATGACCACTTTGTTCATGAGCCCATTGGGCAATAACAGGAGTTGCTGGGGAAAGAGGCTGACTGGTATCCATAGAACGGGTCATCTTATCCACTTGATTATTAAAATCTTCCTCTGCTGAAGTCACCCTCTGGTGTGCATTCACATGGGACACAAATATCTTCATGTTTTTAGCCCACTCAGAAAGGTCTATCCACATACTTCTTCCCCAGACCTCTTTGTCACCAATTTTCCAATTATGGTCTTTCCAAGTCCCTGACCATCCAGCCAAACCATTAGCAACAGCCCATGAGTCAGTATACAAACGCACCTCTGGCCAGTTTTCCTTCCAAGCAAAATGAACAACCAGGTGCACTGCTCGAAGTTCTGCCCACTGGGAGGATTTCCCCTCACCACTGTCCTTCAAGGACACCCCAGAAAGGGGTTGTAATGCTGCAGCTGTCCACTTTCGGGTGGTACCTGCATATCGTGCTGAACCATCTGTAAACCAGGCCCGAGTTTTCTCTTCTTCAGTCAATTCACTGTAAGGAACTCCCCAAGAGGCCATAGCTCTGGTCTGGGAAAGAGAAGGTAATGTGGCAGCAGGAGTGGAAACCATGGGCATTTGTGCCACTTCTTCATGTAACTTACTCATGCCTTCAGGACCTGCTCTGGCTCTATCTCGTATATACCATTTCCACTTTACAATAGAGTGCTGCTGTGCACGCCCAACTTTATGGCTTGGTGGGTCAGACAACACCCAACTCATGATAGGCAACTCAGGTCTCATGGTAACTTGGTGGCCCATGGTTAAGCGTTTAGTCTCTACTAAGGCCCAGTAGCAGGCCAAAAGCTGTTTCTCAAAAGGAGAGTAGTTATCTGCAGCATGGTAAGGCTTTGCTCCAAAATCCTAAGGGTCTGCGTTGTGATTCTCCTATAGGGGCCTGCCAAAGGCTCCAGACAGCATCTCTATTTGCCACTGACACTTCCAGCACCATTGGATCTGCTGGATTATATGGCCCAAGTGGCAGAGCAGCTTGCACAGCAGCCTGGACCTGTCGCAGAGCCTCCTCTTGTTCAGGTCCCCACTCAAAATTAGCAGCTTTTCTGGTCACTCGATAAATGGGCCGGAGTAGCACACCCAAATGAGGAATATGTTGTCGCCAAAATCCAAAAAGACCCACTAGGCGTTGTGCCTCTTTTTTGGTTGTGGGAGGGGCCAGATGCAGCAATTTATCCTTCACCTTAGAAGGGATATCTCGACATGCCCCACACCACTGGACACCTAGAAATTTTACTGAGGTGGAAGGCCCCTGTATTTTTGTTGGATTTATCTCCCATCCTCTGACACGCAAATGCCTTACCAGTAAATCTAGAGTAGTTGCTACTTCTTGCTCACTAGGTCCAATCAACATGATATCATCAATATAATGGACCAGTGTGATGTCTTGTGGGAGGCAGAAACGATCAAGGTCTCTGCGAACAAGATTATGACATAGGGCTGGAGAGTTGATATACCCCTGAGGTAGGACAGTGAAAGTATATTGCTGACCTTGCCAGCTGAAAGCAAACTGTTTCTGGTGGTCCTTACTAATAGCTATTGAGAAAAAAGCATTTGCCAGATCAATAGCTGCATACCAGGTACCAGGGGATGTATTGATTTGCTCAAGCAATGATACTACATCTGGAACAGCAGCTGCAATTGGAGTTACCACCTGGTTGAGTTTACGATAATCCACTGTCATTCTTCAGACCCATCTGTTTTCTGCACAGGCCAAATAGGAGAGTTGAACGGGGATGTGGTGGGAATCACCACCCCTGCATCTTTCAAGTCCTTAAGAGTGGCAGTAATCTCTGCAATCCCTCCAGGAATACGGTATTGCTTTTGATTTACTATTTTGCTTGGTAGGGGCAGTTCTAGTGGCTTCCACTTGGCCTTTCCCACCATAATAGCCCTCACTGCACGAGTTAGAGAACCAACGTGGGGATTCTGCCAGTTGCTCAGTATGTCTATGCCAATTATACATTCCGGAACTGGGGAAATAACTACAGGATGGGTCCGGGGGCCCACTGGACCCACTGTGAGACGGACCTGAGCTAAAACTCCATTGATCACCTGGCCTCCATAAGCCCCCACTCTGACTGGTGGTCCAGAGTGATGTTTTGGGTCCCCTGGAATTAATGTCACTTCTGAACCAGTGTCTAATAATCCCCGAAATATCTGATCATTTCCTTTTCCCCAATGCACAGTTACCCTGGTAAAAGGCCGTCGGTCTCCTTGGGGAAGACTTAGAGGAAGGTTAACAGTATAAATTTGTGGCAGTGTAACAGGTTTCTTCCCCATAGGGACCTGGCCTCCCCTTCATTCAAGGGGCTCAGGGTCTGTAAACTGTTTCAAGTCTGGAAATTGTTTAAGGGGCCGTGACTCTGTGTTTTTGTAATTCAGGTTAGACTTCTGTTCCCTTGACCTAGAACTCTTTTGTTTATACAGCTCCAACAAGAATTTAGTAGGCTGCCCTTCTATTGTATTTCTAGGCACCCCATGATTTACTAGCCAATGCCACAAATCTCTGCGTGTCATGTAATTTTGATGCCTCCTTTGAGTTTGTGGTCTATTATAATACCCACGTCTACCCTGTCTTTGGTGATTAAGTGCTGCCACCTGGCTTCTGCCAACTCGGGATCCTGTCATCCCCATTGTGTTTAAGGATTCCAGCTCAATGACAGCAGTTCCTACAGTAATATCTGACCTACAGAGAAGTGCAACCACAGAGCTCTTGAGGGATGATGGTGCTAGTCTCACAAATTTATTTCTCACTGTTCTGGTAAAAGGTGCATCCTCTGGACATTCCTGGGGTGTAAGAGCAGGCTTTGCATGATAAATCCACTCTAACATCCCAATCTCTCTAAGCCTCTGGATCCCCTCATCTACATTATACCAGGGCAGTTCTGGCATTTCAACCTCAGGTAATGTTGGCCACCTTTTGATCCATGTTTCAACCAACCACCCAAACAAGCTGTTAACACCTTTTCTAACTGCTCTAGCTATAACATTGAATGCAGAATCTCTGCTTAGTGGGCCCATATCAATAAATTCAGCCTGATCCAGCCTTATGTTCCTCCCACCATTATCCCACACTCTTAAAATCCATTGCCACACATATTCCCCTGATTTCTGTCTATATAAATTGGAAAACTCACACAGTACTTTTGGAGTATAATGTACCTCCTCATGTGTGATACTTTGTACCTCACCTTTAGGGGCCTGTTGGGACTTTAGTCTAGTTATAGGTCTAGAAGAAATGAGGGGTGGTGGGGGTGGGTCATGAAAAGAATTAGAAATATCTTCCAAGCCATTTGCTTCAGGGCTTTCATTTGCAGTTTCATCTGGTGAAACAGGATTAATAACTCTAGGGCTAATCCCTTCAGGAGGAGGTTGGGTGGCCAACTCCTCAAGGCAGGCTGGAGGTGGGGCGGCTATGTCCTCAGGGCAGACTATTACAGGGTTATCTAAAGAAGGCTCAGCATGGTCTAGGGTTTCAACCTCACCCCCAACATCATTATCAATCCATATGTCACCATCCCATTTTTCAGGGTCCCACTCCTTTCCAATCAATGCCCTCACTTTAACGGCAGACACCATGCAAGACTGAGATTTCAGTTTACGTTGTAAAGTTGCTACTCTAACAATAAGATTCTGAGTCTGATTTTCAGAGATCTCAAGTCTACGGCTACAGGAAATAAAATTTTCCTTCAGGATACTCATAGAAACCTCTACATCTTTCAGACGGCACTTAAGCTTCTTGTTTGAAGCCTTAAGCCCATCCCTTTCACCCTTTAATGTAGACAGTGTATCTAATAACAACCAACCAACATCCCTATAACTCTTATTCCTACAAAACTCTGTAAAGGTGTCAAAAACATTATCCCCCAGAGTCTGGCTTCGTATAAGCGAAGCATTAGGAGAATCGAATGATGATATTTTGACTATCTCCTTTGCCAACTCAGTCCATGGATTGGGAGTTTCATTCTGATTACGGGAATCAGAGTCCTTAGTGTCTCTGAGCCCAGTCAGAGTAGAAAACCATTCATAAAAACCCATTTTAAGATTCTGTTCCTTAAGAACCACCCCCGGTACCAAGATGTATTAGTTAGGGTTCTCTAGAGAAACAGAACCAACAGGGAACACTTGCAAATATAAAATTTATGAAAGTGTCTCACGTGACCGTAGGAACGCAGAGTCCAAAATCCACAGGGCAGGCTGCGAAGCCGATGACTCCAATGGATGGCCTGGACGAACTCCACAGGAGAGGCTCACCAGCCAAAGCAGGAAAGGAATCTGTCTCCTCTGAGTCCTCCTTAAAAGGCTTCCCATGATTGGATTTAGCATCACTAATTGCAGAAGACACTCCCCTTTGGCTGATTACAAATGGAATCAGCTGTGGATGTAGCTAACGTGATCATGACCTAATCCCATGAAATGTCCTCATTGCAACAGACAGGCCAGCGCTTGCCCAATCAGATGAACAGGTACCACAACTTGGCCAAGTTGACACCTGTCCCTAACCATGACACCGTCTAATCAAAAGTTACCACCCACAATCAGATGGGTCACATCTCTATGAAGATAATCTAATTGCGTTTCCAACCAATAGTGCTGAATAGGGATTAAAAGAAATGGCTGCTCCCACAAGATTGGATCAGGATTAAAACATGGCTTTTCTAGGGTACATAATCTTTCAAATGGACACATACCTCAATATACCTTACTTTCAAAGAAAGTAAAATATATAGTTCAAAGAATCCTGTATTCTAAACTTTACTAGGTGGGGGGAAATCTGCATTTCAAATAAAACTATGTTACAGGAAGTCAGTGAAGTTTGAATTTTTAAGAGCAGATTATACAGCTGCATTAGTTCTTCCTAGCTCGTGTTTCGTCTCCCGTTTAACTGTCCTTTATAACTGGGCGATGTGCCAGCTTTACATTAGCATCGTACAGCTGTGGAAGGTGCAGCTACAAAGAGGCCACAATTTGGAAAAATAAGACAGTAAGTTTGACCTACCTGCAATGATTTTTAAGACATTTAGAACTCATCCTAAAACTTAAGTTCTTTTATATAAGTGCCTTGTGATGCAAAGGACTCTGCATTTCTTTTCAGTCATGGTGGGCAATTTTGTGAACTGAGCATCCTGGGCTCAGTGGGAGGTAGGCTGACCCTGTTTTCTGCTGCCAGGGCAGCTGAGCGCTGCTCTTCATCCAGCTGAAAGGACGTTCCCCATCCTGATAGAGAAAAAATGCAGGTCCTGGAATGGGAGGGCTGCACCAACTCCTCTATGAGCTGAGTGAAGTTTTCCTTGACTGTAGAAAAACCCAGTTATAAATGGGGCTTATTGGTAAGACTGTGGTTAGATCATGAAACATGCTCTTAGAGAAACAATATTCCACAAAGGCCATGGGGGAATCACAGAGCACAGCGGGTGAGTGCACAGGTCCTGGGATCTGGGCTCAGGAGCTCAGGGGCTCAAGGCTTCCTTGGGACCTCGTCTTGGTCCAGGACAATTTATCCAGTTATCACCCTCACCACTTCTATGGCTAGTATCAACATCCCTGGCCTGGTTTCTCTGTCTGGCAAACATGCAGCTCCTTATAAAATTTTCTTTGGGTTTGATGTTACCTGATATTGGAGAACCCAGATGTGAAAAATTCCCCTACCTTGTTCCTTCTTTTCATTTTTCCATATGGAATCCCCTTGCTTTGGGGGAATGTGGAGGGAGGAGGCTAACGAGTCTAGAAAAAATGAGTTTTAAAATAGTTTTCTAAAGTATTGCTTGTCATCCTTACTTCAGTGTATGGTGTAACTTTTCCATAAGGGGGACATGCTTTAAAACTAAAGCACATATAAGATGTATATAGCTGTGTAGTGAAGTCATAGAATCTATTGCACTATTAATTAAACTATCAGGAATCAATAATGTCCATAAGCTCTCAATCCTAAAATTTGGAAGTAATTCGTAGAATCGTCATTCCTATCCCCGAGTTTAAAAACTCAAGCCCAGTGCTTCTCCAAATTGTCCTCTAAAAGTTAATTCGTATGAAAGTTGTGTTCTCATAATTACTTGTACACAAGCAGAAGTTAATATGTTCATTTCAGTCATGACCATAAAGATGATGGAGTAATCAACCACAAATTACAAAAAAAAAATTAATATTACGGAAAGCCTTTTGTAGCAAGAACTTAAAAGTGTCCTATCCGTTTTAATCTCCATCTTGAAATCTTTTTGTATAGCTGTGCAATGGAGGTTCAGTGACTGACCTTGTGAAAGGATTTCTGAAGCGTGGCGAAAGGATGAGCGAGCCCATAATTGCCTATATTTTACACGAAGCATTGACGGTAAGACAGCTTAAGTTGTTTATGCATTAATGATGAGGCAGTTCAAGTTAAATAAAAATGTAGATCGTCTTTTTAGAAAAATAGTACTTACTACTTCAGCATTTATTGACACAAGAGTCTGTGCAAACTATGGAGTGTTTAGCATAGCTAATTCCTTTCTCCATTAGAAATCCAGCCCCCTGGTTATCAGCAGAACCTGGGATTATGACCTCCTAAGTGTGTCTCTGAGGTTGTGATAATGAGGAAGGTAGAAAATGTGGGTTTTTTCTGTTTGTTTTTGTTTTTATTAAAGATCAGGTTTTTATTTGCTATTGTAACCAAGAAATTAGGATTTAAGGGATGATTTTGATTCCTGAATCATTAGATAGATATTCCTTTTTGCTTTCTGGTATATCAGAACAGACAGAGGAAAATTCCTGAAATCCCTAAATTATAATCCACCTGCCTTAATCTCTGATAATGATTGTATGGCCCCTATCCTCTGCCCCTGTGATTGCGAAAACCTTGTGATGAACCTTCATTTGTACCCAGTTTCCTATTTTTCAACCTCAAAGACTTGTCATCACTAAAGACAGCCCCTAATTTTTATTAATGAAAGGTCTTGGGTCAGCCCAGAACTAACCCACCCCAAGTCCAAAGTTGTCTTGGTAACCAAGACTGAATCTAATCTAAGTGGACCCAACTGGCATGTGCCATAGCTTAGACTTTAACCTGCAAGTCACCTATACCTCATTTTGCCATTTTCTTACACACATTCTGTGACTAGGCATGGAATGAATCTGCACACGCTCAATCATCAGATCACCTCTAATTCCATCATCTGGGGCCCCTGTGCTCATTATCCTAAACCCTGCCCATCTTTTCTCTAATGAAACTATCAGAACTACTGCAGTTCAGGGAGACAGATTTTGGGCTGGTAGGCCATCTGCTCTCCTACTACGTGCCTGGTAACAAACTCTTTCTCTCTTTGAACCCTGGTGTCTCCGGAATTGGTTATTGAGTGCATCCCGCTAAAGAAACCACAGCCTTTATCTGGTAACACTGTTATTTCAAAGAAGTACGTAGAATGTTTTCTTCTATTGAGATCAACACTTTTTTTCCTCTTAAATATTACATTTTAATTTTCTTTAACAAGCAATACATAATCATGCAGACCAACCAAAACATGCAGATAAGCAACAGGTAAAAATAAAATTGATATTGTATCTTCTTACCCAGAGATAAGCAATATCAATATTGAATACCCTTTCAGATTTTTTTATGCATGTGCAAGTATAACTATGTGTGGGGTTATATGTATATAATATAGTGTATATACAATTTTTAACCTGCTTCACCTATATTCGATTTGGGTTTACGAACATGTTCTATTTTGGGTTATTGAGGTTATTACTAAATTTCTACCATTTCTTGCAGTGCTCTCAGATGGGTACATCCCTATAATTAAATTCTCCTTTATATCATCAATGTTTTCCTAAGAAAAAGTAGTTGAGGTAAAATCATTGGGTAAAAGTATATTCACATGCTAAGGGGGTTGGTGTAAGATGAGGTATGCAAATGCTTTAGCGGGGTGCACGACAAAATAAATGCTACCTATGATTTTCTTACTATGCCTTTTACCGCTAGAAAAATTCTACCAATTTGAAATATTATCAGCAATATAAGAGCATGCTTATTCTCAAGATTTGTCCAAACAGAGGGCAGTCTCACTCTGACATATATATTTTAATCATACGTATTTCCTGTGTGTCTTTTCTCTTTAAATTGCCAGCTGCTATCACTTTTAAAGAAAATATTTGGTAAAAGCTAAGGGGCCTACTCTGGTTGTTTAGCTTTTTATATAGTCCAAAGCAGAAATGATGCACTTTGATTGACTTAATTTAACCCTTTAAAATGTTCTGTTAACTTTAACATATTTCCTATTGATTTTGCACAAATGCATCCATCTGAAAAATAAGGATTTTTGTTCGAGGCTTTCTTTTAAAGTCCCTATAAATTTGTTACCTTCTAGGGACTTCATCATCTGCATAACAACAAAACTATCCACCGTGATGTAAAAGGAAACAACATCCTCTTGACAACTGAAGGTGGAGTTAAACTAGTTGATTTTGGTAAGTTTCATTTGAAATGCATGAGTTTGGGCTGCAGAATGAACAGGTTGAATATGATTTGATCATGTTTTCTAGACATTGAAGCAGAGAAAAATCAGAGTCTAGGTAAGAAAGTGCCAAGAATTTTTTTTTAATTTGGTAAATGAGAAATTCCTAGAAGAGTGACTTCTTTCAAGTCAGCTAGCTTGTGCTCAGAGCACCATCATAGCAAGGTGTCTGGGGGAGCCTCCAAAAGAGATGACCCACAAATGATTGCTCTAAGCCCACAGGGGTGATCCTAAGGCCCTTACTGCTGGTGGGTTTACAAAAGGGCATGAGCCCAAGTCCAGGATTTTGAGGCATCAGAAGAAATCTTCACATTTCTTCTGGGAAATTTTCCTCTCCTAAGAAGGTGATCCAGGGAAAGATGGTGTTCTAGTTTGCTAGCTGCTGGAATGCACTATACTGGAAACAAAATGGCTTTTAAAAAGGGGAATTTAATGAGTTGCTAGTTTATGGTTCTAAGGCCAAAAAAATTTCCCCATTACAAGAAGTCTATAGAAATGTCCAATTAAAGGCATCCAGGGAAAGATGCCTCTGTTCAAGAAGGCCGACGATGTTCAACATTTCTCTCTCAGCTGGAAGGGCACATGGCGAACATGGCAGCATCTGCTGGCTTTCACATGGCTCTACCAAAAGGGACTCTCTCTAAAATATTTCCTCTTTTAAAGGATTCCAGCAAGCAACTCCACCTTCAGTGGGTGGAGACACACCTCCATGAAAATCATCTAATCAAAAGTTACCACCCACAATTGCATAGGTCACATCGTCATGGAAACAATCAAAATGCTCCCACCCAGCAATATTGAATGACGATCCAAGGTCATGGCTTTTCTGGGGTCCACCACAGATTCAGACCAGCACAGATGGTCTCTTGTAATGCCTGAAGCTCCTGTGGCCATCTTGAGATTAAGAGGTGCCCCACCCTGCATGGAAGCCCAGCCTTGAGAAGAGCAGAGCTGGAAAGAGAGAAGGATATGCGTCCTTAATGACATAATTGAGCTCCCAATCAACCAACTTTGGAGTCTTCCCCATCTCTGGGTCTTTTGTTCTGAGATCTGACATTTCCATTTCATTACGCCAGTTTGGAATTTCAGCCAAAAGCACCATAGCAGACATATCTTCCCTTCTTCATCAAGGTGGATATTTTCAAGTATTAACACTGACTGCCATGTCTTCTCTCGTTTGATCCCTACCAGTACACTAATCCTTTTAGAGCAGGAATATTTTTTAGGGGTCTCAGTATCCTTTAGTCATGCCTCGTCTTTCCTTCCCATCACTCCAGCTGAATAAGGTTTTCTTCCTATGCTCTGTACCCATATGTAGCTATTTTTTAATTTATCATCTGAAATTATAATTGTATAGTTGGTCATTATAGATAGATAACAGTACTCATAAAGACAGACAGTCTTTGAGCTGTGGGACTGTGTCTCGTTCTGTACTGTAGTCCTGGTGTTTTGGGCATAATAGCTTGATAAGTGTTAGTGCAAGAAATGAACCTACATTCTGCAGTTTTGAAACTGAAGCTCAGGAAAGTTGCTTCGTTTTAGAAATTAATTGTTTAATATCCAAGCGCGTAGCTCTCAGGTGGTCTGGTTTCACCCAGGAGTGAGTTTCAGAGCATCTAGAGAGGAACAGATGGATGGCACACTCTTTTCTACACCCATGCATGGATCTTGTCTTTCTCATTTGAGCTTTTGAAAACTATTGAGCAGTAACGAGCTTGACAGTGAATTCCCAGCTAATAACTGAGCGCGGTGGTGAGGGCTGCCAGTTTAGTTTAGAGCCCTGCGTTTGAATATTCTGGCTGGGTTAGGGTACTGATAAGGACCGAGCCCACAAACACCTCCCTGCTCCACAGGCAGGTCCACCATCCTATCCAGAAAATAATTTTGGCTCCGTTCTAACATAGACCCAAATGAAGGACTTGCTATTTAACTTGAGGTTGCACAATCCCTTTGCTCTAAAAAGTGGCTACAATAAATATAGATTAGATTGAAAGCTATTAAAACACTCTAAGTAAACATCTTTTGGGCCATTAAACACAAGCTTGATGTTTTCATTTCCTAGGGCTGCCTGGGATGAGGGTGGGGATTTAGAACAAAAGAAGCGTACTGTCTCTCAGTTCTGGAGGCTGAAGTCCAAATTCTGGGTGTTTGCAGGTCCATGTTCCCTCTGACGTCTTTGGGAAAGAATCTGTTCCGTGTATGTCTCCTGTCTTTTGGCAGTGGCCAAAAATCCTTGGTGTTTCTTGGCTTGCAGCACTGCGATCTCGTCCTCCGTCATCACACATCACATGACCTTCTCCCCTGGGTCCACCTGGCTCTTCTCCAGGGATATTGGATTAGGGCCCCACCCTGTCTAGGATGACCTCACTTTAACTTGCCTAATTCCATATGTAGTGACCCTATTTCCAAATAAGGTCACAGCCTGTGCTCCTTAGGATTAGGGCTTCAGTCTATCTTTCGAGGGGATACAATTCAACATATAGCATTTGGGTAAATCAATGGCTTTGAGAAATGTAAATTCCTGTGATGTCCTCCAGAATAAACTAGATAAAAAGCATATGCCTAGAGAATAAATAAGCTGGCCTTTTATATGAAACCTTTAGAGAATACGGTTATCCCTTCCACATCACAGCTTTGCCCATCATGGTTTCAGAATATTGCAGGTTGTCATAAGAAGTTAATGAGAATTTGGAGGGAGTTTTGCAGAAGCTGCAGACAACACATAAATGCCAGCAGAGGACATACAACGACTAGGAATGTAGGCATATCTTTAAAAGTTTAGTAACTCATAAATGCATAAAATGTATGTGCTGTTATGTATAATATTAACTGTGCAATATGTATTTTACTGCTCAATAACATAAATGAACAGGCACACAGTTTTTTTTTCTCAAAATTAAATTTGTAGTAAAAGAACTACGGTTCTATGCCCTGGTTTGGGGATGCCAGCCATGTTTATGGAAATCTGTCTGGCAGTGATCTCTGCATCTTGAGTTTCTTCTCGTACCTTTGTCATTTATACACCATAAACTCTATTAAAATCATGGGCAGTGTCCCTGGTGGTTTGGACAGTGATCCTAAGAAACAGAGGAAAGTGATGAACTTGAAGGAAAAGGGATTGTTCGATATGCTTCGTTAATGGGTCGACAGTAAGGCATATCAACAAAAAGGAGAAGGAAATCCACGAAGCAGTTGCTGCAGCTGCACCAACAACTGCAAAGCATTTGCATAAACCACGAGATCCGCATCTCTGTCATGCGGAAAGTGCAACATTCTTTTAGGTGCAGGATTCTTATAAAAAAGGCATTCCGGTAGACAAGCCTCATACAAGAAAAGTCTAAGTCCTTACGTGATTCCCTAAAGGAAAATGAAGGTGAAGGGTTTACCCCTGTGGGTTTTCAGGCCAGCAAAGGCTGGTTTGAACATTTTTTTTTACAGTTTGGCCATGCCAACATGAAGGGAGAGACAGCATCTGCTGATCAAGAGGCAGCTAGGGAGTTTCCTGAAACCCTGAAAAAAGCATTAACATGGATTTTCCAGGTCGCGGGGGCACTGCACCCCTAGCCCCTGGGATGTGGAAGCTGTCTGGGTTCCCCCATTCTGCAGGTGACTGCAGATGAAAAAGACTTTTTAAGAAAGTTGTGGAATGAAAGAGACAAAGACATTCTCTAAATACTCTAAGGAACGTTTTTCCTTATTGATGTGCATTATACTGTATTCAAAGTGAAAATATTCAAGATTTTATTTTTAATTGTAGAAATTAAATTACACAAATGTTAAATTATACCAAATATTCTATAATATGTGTGAAGTTAAGATTTCAGATATTCTGAAGGTAATGGGCTGTTTTTTATTTAGCAACATATCAAAGAAAGCTTTGTATCTAGGGATTTACCTAGCATAAACATGAATCTAGTCACTCAATACATTTTCAGAATTTTAATAAAAGCTATCAAGTGTGCATTTCCATAATGACAAATTTAGGTTAGCCAAAGAGGACTCTATTTATGTTTATAAGAGTCATCTCTTTGCCCCACACTTTATCTCATTGAAAAGAATTTTTTGGATTAGAATTAATCTCAGTCCTCAGCTCTAAAATTTTAATTCAAGAAGAGTTTCAAATGAATAAAGAGATGACTGCTGATGGTGGAAACAGAAAGAAGATGGTGGGAGAGGTGAACGGGGAATAAAGTATAGGAAAAATAAGGCTAGTGATCAAGATGATGGCGCATCATGAGTGGTATCTCCAACTCTTCACACCCGAGGACCAATCTTCCACAGTCCCTCATATGGAATCAAAGGCACTGGTGGCTGTGGGTGCAGAATCCACACATGCAAAGCCAAGGAATGTGCAGAGAGCTCTGTGGGCTTCAAGGCTTCAGGGCTTCAGAGAACGTCCCATACCTTCTCCATGATGAGATATGAGCTGAGTAGTAAAGAGAAGGGAGGGTCTGGAACCAGGTGGACAAGAGGGAAGATGTGTTTCT
This sequence comes from Tamandua tetradactyla, assembly GCF_023851605.1. Classification (NCBI taxonomy): domain Eukaryota; kingdom Metazoa; phylum Chordata; class Mammalia; order Pilosa; family Myrmecophagidae; genus Tamandua; species Tamandua tetradactyla. The sequence goes on along the minus strand of NC_135327.1, from coordinate 224,723,196 downwards.
AGGGAAATTGCATGAGAGTCCATAGGCTCCTGCTCCATTGTGTGATGTATCACATGTTAAAGCTGAAGAGAACTTTTAATATCCTTTGGTGTATTAGATACAGGGACTTCGAGTTTTGTATTTCCCATATATGCAAAATGTGTGAAACATCTGATGAGAAAGTACATAGCTTTCCTGAGCATCAGAGAGTAGTTTATGACCCAAAAGTCATAAAGAATCATTGGTTTATTCCAATCTCCTAAATTACATATGAGAAAAACTAAAGCTTACCGAGGTAAAATGATTTGTCCAAGGATACGTTTTAATATTCCATCTGCTAGAGATGTCTAGCTGGTTTAAAATATATAAACTCAACAGTGTTGTATATATTCGTGAAATACTATTTTAAATGAGCTGAGATTCTCAGGATGTACCATTCTATTTGTTTATCAAAGATGATTTTTTCTGCACTTAGTCTACATAATTTTAAAACTCTTTTTAAAAAGAGAGTTGTCTATCTGGTGTGGAGATTTTAAAACTTATCTTACCTGTGTCAACTGCAATATGTTCAAACGTTTCTGATTTTCTTAAAGGAGCTTTTTGCAATTCAAATATCTAACACCCACAGATACTGCCTCTTTCGTTTCCTCCTAAAAAGTGTTGCCACTCTGATTTTCTTACCCTCATCAAGAAAATGAGGTTACTGGATGGAATACATTTATAGCCATTTCCTATTGAAAATTTCTATATTTTTATAATTTCAGTTCTCTTTCCTGCAGTGTTTTGTTTTTACGACAACAACAGAATCTGTACTTCTCCCTTTGTCGTCTGGAAGTGCCCAGAATTTTGCTGTGTGGTTATAGTACTCTCAGTGTCCTGAAGTTATCTGGCCTAATTGGACCACACTGCAAACCACATGTTTGATATTTCTGCTCTCTCTAAGAGCCTACAAGATCTCTTGATTAGAAGTATGAAACCTGCATGTTTCCCTTCCTAGGAACAGGGCTTTTGCAAGAGAGAATAGGGTTGCTCTGTGGCCACCAAACTGACCAAGATCTCTTAGTGGAAAGACCCAAAAGGGCATGAGATTTCCCTAACAGTGTTATAAAGCAAAAGGCTGCTGCTTTATAACTGTAAACGTCCTTCAAGCCATTGCCATAAACTTACTTCAAGTTCCTACAGCTTCGACTTTTACAAAGCCCTACTCCCCTCTTTCCTTTTGGATTATTGCCCTCTTTTTGTCTTCTTGGTCCTTTCCATTTCCTCGTGCTATCCCAACTCTCTGCCTTGGATTTTCAGCATCTTCTCCCTTGAGATGCTCATGTAACTGTTCAATTGGTAGCTTATTCCATTTGTTGTTCTCTGGACAAGATGATTTTCCTGATCCTTTTTACTTACTAGGACTCGTGAACTCATACTCTAGATTGCTATTGCCTGTTAAAGTAATTTATGCCAACTTCATATACAAGTTTGCATTTTTAGTATCTTCCATCTTCACCACTTTTCCTGGAAGAATTTATACTAAGTAAAAATGCTGCTTGTGCTTAGGAAAGTCCCTAGATCGCTCTGGCTTACATTTACTAGCCTGAAAATGCATAAGTTAGACTTCACAACCTTTAAATTGCCTTCTAGCTCAGAAGCCACTGGGTTAGGTTGGGTTGGTGAAATGCTCTTGGAGGTTAACAGACATTGTAGAAACACTCAAGAGACATGAAATTGAGTCAATTCTTTACTCTGTCATTCGTTCATAGATTTGGCATGTGTCCTGTTTTTAATGTGATAATCATCCAGAACTCTCAAATTGAAGGGTTTCTTCCTCTGCCTAATTGTATTTGGCCCATTTTACTTACTTTGGGGACTTTTTTTTTCCCTTCTTCCTATTCCAGGGATGAATTTTTCTTCTACTTATACAGTTTACCACACGAAGAACTAGGTATAAAACATTCTTTTTATAAGCTCCCGATAGCAACCAAGTGGTATGTGAGACTCTAAAAGGCCTTGAAATTCATTTCCTCAGCACTCCTTGAGGAGGGGGCGTGCCTGTAATACCAAGGGGTGTGTGAGACATCACTGAAGTGCAGGAAGAAATAGCCACACCTCTGTTATACTTATTTTAAAAAATCTCATTGCTTAAAATCATCTTCATATATATGTTTCATAATATACGTGTTAATACATAATGTACATATCGGTACAGTAAACATAGTTAGAATAGTGTAGTCATATAGGATTCTTGCCCAAAACAATAAAAGTTATTGTTTTGGAGGTATGATTAAAAAGCTTGGAGGCAAAATGTCTGCCTTAGAAACGGCTTAATCTTTTATAAATAAATAAATATAATTAACATTTAATAACATTAATTTACTTATATAATTAATAATATTATTATATTGATAAATAATATATTTACATAAAGTCTAATGACACCTAAACTTTGTAAGCCCATTATTGGCCGTTACACTTTTTAATGTGCTCCTTTGTATGTGAAATCATTAGGTTCTTGTATTGGCCAGCATTCCTTGGTCATAAGCAACAGAAACTAATGCTGACCGACTTAGACAAAGAGACTGAGCCTGTCACTGGTTGGGCTCTCCCTGACCTCAGGAACACATCCCCTGGACCAAGCCTTAGGGCCCTGCCAATGGATAATGTATCAGTCAGGGTTCTCTAGGGAAACAGAACCAACAGGAGATGTCTATTAATATGAGATTTTATTTTATCCCCAACTGTGGGGATGCACGAAACCAAACCCCGTAGGGCAGGCCCCATGCTGGCAACTCCAATGAAGGTTTTCAATAAATTCTCCAGAAGAAGCTTGCTGGCTGAAGTGGAGATGAAAATTCTTTCTTCTGAGTGTTGAAGTCATCACTTCTCCTTTCAAAGCCTACAACTGGATAGATTAAATGTCTCTCTTGCAGAAGACACTCCCCTGAGTTAATCTTAGGTATAATCAGCCTTAATGCAATCAACTTTCTGATGACTTAAGTCCATGAAATGTCCTTGCAGTAACAGGCCAGTGCTAGCTTGACCAGACAATTGGGCTCCATCACCTGGCTAAGTTGACACATGAACCTAATCATCACAGATGACTCAACACTAATTGTTATCTTCTTTCCCTGAATATCTTCCTCAAGGTTCACATTCCCAAGACAGTCTCCCTTGAGTCACATACCATGTCAGCACAAAACTTTTTTCAGCATCTTTCCATATATATGTCCTGTTGTCCTCTCATTGCAGAGAATAAAGGAAGGGTCCTTTTAAGCTATCCATGTCTATAAATTCAGAAACCAGGACATGATTACTTGCATAAAAATACCAAATCTAGTGACATAGTCTTTCCTTCACTTCTACAAAAGGTAACCAAAAAAGTATCTAAAATGTTGCTTTTCTGCTAGGAGCTGAAGTTTTAACTTTTTACATAGTTGCAGATTTTTTCTTTATATTTCTGTTAAATGAAATTTGAAAACTTACACCATCTTTCACCAATGGTCAAAGATAATTGAACTTTTTTTCATAAATAATTGGAAGTAGGATAAAGTAATCCAATTTTAAATTAAATTTTCTTTTAAATATATTTTCTTTTTCCATTTAAATAGATTATTCATAAAATCCAAGTTTAATAATTTATGCCTTTAATTCATAGAGAAAGACAAAATAAAATGTTTAGATCTAAATTTCATTTTTCTGACAGATAGAGTTCCTGGTAGTATGTTGCACTGTTTTGAGAGTATTATGTACCAACAAAGAGCCGTGTTTTAATTCTTATTCATCTTGTGGGGTGGCCATTTCTCTTAATCCTGATTCAATATTGTAAGTGGAAAGTTTTTATTAGGTTATCTCCCTGGAGATGTGGCATGCCTACTTGTAGGTGTGATTTTATATTAGAGGGAGAATGACTCTGCCCGTAGCAGGTGGGTCTTGGTTAATTTACTGAAGTCCTTTAAAAGGGGAAACATTTTGGAGAAACGACATAAACAACAGAGCCGACAAAGAGAGAGCTGACACAGATGCCAACACTTAGAGAAAAAATACTAGATGACTGGAGATGCTTGGAGCCCAGCAGACATCATCTTGAGATGTTAAGCTAACCAGAACCTGGAGAGAACCAGGAAGCCAAGAGATGAAGGTCAGCCCTGGATAAGCTAAGTGAGAAACCTCCACAGAGACAGAGGCTGAAAGCAACAGAGCCCAGGAGCAAGGGACCAGTAGATGCCAGCATGTGACTTCCTAGCTGACAGAGGTGTTCTATGCCCATCCACCTTCCTTGAATTAAGGTATCTTTCCCTGGATGCCTTAGTTTGGACATTTTTATAGGCTTAGAACTATAAAGTTATAATTTATTAAATTCCCCTTTTAAAAAAGCCTTTTCGGTTTTGGTGTATTGCATTCTGGCAGCTTACAAACTAAACATATGTATTTTGGAAAAACATATTGCCAAATGATTCCCTTTCTTCAGATATTCTGTTAGAAAATATTTAAGAGAAAACCTTCAAGCACAGATTGCATAATATCCTTTGAATTAAAAAAAATGACTTAGTGAGGTTTTGCTTTTTTCTCTCAAATAATGAACTTGTTCATGGTCAAAATTTGAAGACCACAGATTAAGATTCTGTTGAGCCTGGCCATTAGAGAAATGCAAATCAAAACCACAATGAGATATCATCTCACACCTACCAGAATGGCCATTATCAACAAAACAGAAAATGACAAGTGCTGGAGAGGATGCGGAGAAAGAGACACACTTACCCACTGTTGGTGGGAATGTCAAATGGTGCAACCACTGTGGAAGGCAGTTTGGCGGTTCCTCAAAAAACTGAATATAGAATTGCCATACGACCCAGCAATACCATTGCTAGGTATCTACTCAAAGGACTTAAGGGCAAAGACACAAACGGACATTTGCACACCAATGTTTATAGCAGCATTATTTACAATTGCAAAGTGATGGAAACAGCCAAAATGTCCATCAACAGACGAGTGGCTAAACAAACTGTGGTATATACATACGATGGAATATTATGCAGCTTTAAGACAGGATAAACTTATGAAGCATGTAATAACATGGATGGACCTAGAGAACATTATGCTGAGTGAGACTAGCCAGAAACTAAAGGACAAATACTGTATGGTCCCACTGATGTGAACTGACATTAGAGAATAAACTTGGAATATGTCATTGGTAACAGAGACCATCAGGAGTTAGAAACAGGGTAAGATAATGGGTAATTGGAGCTGAAGGGATACAGACTGTGCAACAGGACTAGATACAAAAACTCAAAAATGGACAGCACAATACTACCTAATTGTAATGTAATTATGTTAAAACACTGAATGAAGCTGCATCTGAGCTATAGTTTTTCTTTGTTTGTTTGCTTGTTTTTTATATATATATTTTGTATTTTTTATTTTTATTTTTTTCTCTATATTATCATTTTATTTCTTTTTCTGTTGTCTTCCTATTTCTTTTTCTAAATCGATGCAAATGTACTAAGAAATGATGATCATACATCTATGTGATGATATTAAGAATTACTGATTGCATATGTAGAATGGAATGATTTCTAAATGTTGTGTTAGTTAATTTTTTTAATTAATAAAAAAAGTTATATGCACAGATGCTTTATAAGAATCACAGAATAATTGGTCATTGTCTTAATAGTCATTGCTGAATACCAAAGTATGATAAAAAATTTTTAACATTACTACTGATAGACTAATTTTTTAAGTTATTGTAGAAGAGACTGGCTAAACACTAACCAATCTTGTTCCCTATTCCTGGGCAAAGATTACATTTACTAGTCTACTTTAGTTAGATGGTTGGAACCATGCAAGTGAGTTCCGGCCAATGGGAAGTGATGCATACCAGTTCCAAGTTTGGTCATAAAACATCCCATGTAACTTTTCACATTTTCACCTGCTGGCCAGCTGGATCCAGAGAGTCCAACGAGAGAAGATCCTAGAAAATGGTTATGCCACAAAAAAAAAAAGATTCTGTTGAGGACAGGATTTATGCGTAGATAGAGCTGGCTGTTAAAGGATGCCATGTTGTTCTGGTTTGTTAAAGCTGCCGAAATATAATATACCAGAAATGGGTTGGCTTTTACAATGGAGGATTTATTAATTAACAATTTACAGTTCTTAAGCCATGAAAATGCCCAACTCTAGACATCAACAGGACAACAGCTGGACTCTGAAGAGAGGCTGCTGGCATCTGGGACACCTTGTCACATGGGAAGGCACATGGTGGCATCTGCTGGTCCTTCTCTCCTGATTTTGATGCTTCCAGCTTCTGGTTTCAGTAGCTTCCACTCTGAGTTTTTGTGGGTCCTTTCTTAGCTTCTCCAGGGCTTTTCTCTATGAACTTATCTTAATTTCAGCTCTTATAAAGGACTTTTAATCCACTTAAAAGGATTAAGACCCATCTTGGGGAAACTCCTCAATTGAAATAACCTAATCAATAACTCTTCAGTTGAAATAGCAGGTCTGCACCCACAGTAATGGATTAAAATAACGTGGCCTTCTCTGGAGTACATCAAAGCTTCATCCCACCACAGGTAGCAACCAGACATTCCCGTCCCCTCTCCTGGGCATATTTCCACCAGTGAAATGCACATCTGCTGAATAAGGCTTTTAGACTTCATGATAAATGTCAAATACCATCTTGAAGGAATCATATCTATCCTATTTTAAATCTCAGTGAATGCCTTCATCCTACCTGGTAGAGGCTAAACTGCAAGAGCCTAAAGTATGTGATGCCTGGGAGGTTCTTTGGGAAGCAGAGGAATCTGGAAATGAAAACCTGGGATCTGGGAATAACCCAGCAGGTTCATGCAGGTCCCAGCTGGGAGCAGGGGACAGCTGGGGATGGAGGTGGGAGTGTGATGCCTGGGAAATGAGAACTGACTCCTAATTCTCTTGAAAGCCCCTTAGGATTGTGTGTAATCAGGCAGAATTAATGGATGGCACAACTGAGATATTTGATTCTACATCATTATGGGCTGCCTGCCATCATCCCCCTAAAGGAAAAGAATTGAGTCTATTACTAGGGTGGGTTTAGTAGGTATAGTTCATTGGAAAGTTCCAGATAGGTGTGACTTGTCCAATAAGATGGATGATATCTTTAGTCCCACCAAAATTCACCTACCATGTGCAAAACACCATTTAACATAGTCTCAAACTCACCAGAATCTGTTGCTGCAGGGAGTGTGGAGGAAGGAGGCCACTGTTCAAAAAACAACTGCATGCACAATATGTGATACAGGCACAAATACTTAAAAAAAATTAGAAGATTAAAGGAAATAGAGGAACAGATTAAGAAATAGCATGGTAGAACTAAGACTTGAACTGGGGCTTTCAGGATGGATAGGATTAGATAAGAGAAATAGAATATAAGGGCACCGTTCTGCATTTTGGCTCTGTAGATGTAGATTTGGGATCCTTTAATGTGAAGTTTTACTGGCAACTTTGAGGGAACAAAATTTTAATATTAATTTGGAAGCGAATTCATTGCTTTGAACTTTCTGAGCATGAGTAATGAGTGCATGAAGTAAGCTTCCGCCTTTCCTTCCAGGTGTGTCTGCCCAGCTCACTGGCACCTGGCACCGTCGGAACACGTCAGTGGGGACCCCGTTCTGGATGGCTCCTGAGGTCAGATGGTTTTGGGGGAGATGAATGCCATGTTTGATCTTTTCTGGCTTTCCTTTTCCTGCTCACTTTTATGTGTTTTGGAACATGCTAGAAGAAACTATCAGCTGTGTCCTCTGTAATGCAAAATGTTTGCAGTGCGCAGAGAACATGGGAAGTGCCCTATAAGGGGCTGTGAATTAATATATGACTAAATGATGAATAAATATATGAATAAATGAAACATGAAACGAATGGGTGGCCTGATGAAAAAAAAGAAACAACTTGCAGCCTTCACTTTTTCATTAAATTATCTTTTACTTGTTAATATATATCTTATGTTAATGGTATTTTGATTCTGTTTTTGAATTATAATAGCAATGTTCTGAGGGCTCTAATCTTGGTTTGAGGTCAGAGTCAGGGACTTTATGGGATAAGGCAGTTTCCCTTATTGAGGCCCTCTGTCTGGGGGCTCTCATTCAGCTTTGCTCAATTCTTTCCATTTTTGAAATAGTTGAGGGAAAAACTTTTCTAGAGTCACATCTTCTCCCCATGGTCACTATGAATGCCTCTCATCTTTTAAATTGTGCTTATCAGTAAAGAACACTTCATTTGAAAACACTCTCTCCAACCTTTGGGAAAAGCTCTGCTATTTATCTACAATGTTCTGAGGAGGGAAGGGAGGAGAAGTAATTCACATCCTATATTGATATTACAAAACCTCAGAATTAAATTTGCTAGAGGATTAAATCCTAGTGTATTGTTACTATTTGAATACTAATTCAATTATTACCTGTACAAAAAGTTAAAATGTAAATGTAACCAAGTATGGACAGAAAATAAATTATCTTCAGACACTTAAAAATCAACGCATTCAAAAACTGTTTAAGAGGGAGCACATATTATAATAAAAATAGAAGGTATAGTCATATAAGCAAGAACAGAAGTGGATAAGATTCCCAGACCATGCACCCACCCCAAAAAAAGTGGATAAGAGACTCTCAGATGAGTTTCTTCAGCTTGTTCTTCTATATTGCTAGAATTTTACAAGCTAATGAAAACTACAGAAATGAGAAATTAATATAATTTTAGTTGTAATTCCAAACTTTTTAATTTGCTTTGAATATATTAATAAAATGATGCAAATGCTATATATCCGAGCTTTATTTTTCCTGTGTTAATTTATAGTAACAGAAAGCCATTATTATGTATTTAAGATGGCTATTTAGTAAAAACAGTTTTGATTAGTGGATCCTGGAACCATTTTAATCTATGACTAAACGAAAATTTTTTTTATGTATCTGAAATTTTATTACCAGATTATTAAATAAAAATTTAAAAAATTGACACTCTTTAATATGTAATGTCAAAACAGTCATTTTCTAAATCATTATTTATTATTTATAAATTTACCATAGTACAAATAGGGTTTGAAAGTGCTTTGCTTATAAGATAATGTGTATTATATAAAAGAAAAAGGGTTCGCTGTCATCTCATCAAGTTGGAATAGTATGCAAGATTTTGGGCATACTATATTCATCTCTCTGTAAAAAGCATTTTCCAACCTGAGAACAACTGGCAAAATTTCAATAAATTTCCATTTATCTAGAATTATGGAAGAAGACTACATTTTGAATAACCAGCTATCTAGTTAATGAAAGAATCCATATTTATGTACCATCTCTGTCTTGTTGATGACAAATCCCCATGAATTAGAAAGCAGTAAGGTAAACACATATAAATGTATTTACCATAATTCAACTATCAATGGCTGAGAGGTATTTCAATATTTTAGGGCTTCATGGACAAGCAGTAAATGAAATATCAGTTTAAAACTGGTGTCATGGTTAGGGACAGGTGTCAACTTGACCAAGTTGTGGTACCTGTTCATCTGATTGGGCAAGCGCTGGCCTATCTGTTGCAATGAGGACATTTCATAGGATTAGCTCATGATCACGTCAGCTACATCCACAGCTGATTCCATTTGTAATAAGCCAAAGGGGAGTGTCTTCTGCAATTAGTGATGCTAAATCCAATCATGGGAAGCCTTTTAAGGAGGACTCAGAGGAGACAGGTTGCATTCCTGCTTTGGCTGGTGAGCCTCTCCTGTGGAGTTCATCTAAGCCATCCATTGGAGTCATCGGCTTCGCAGCCTGCCCTGTGGATTTTGGACTCTGCGTTCCTACGGTCACGTGAGACACTTTCATAAATTTTATATTTGCAAGTGTTCCCTGTTGATTCTCTTTCTCTAGAGAACCCTAACTAATACATCTTGGTACCAGGAGTGGGGTGCTGCTGCGGTTTGCAAATGCCAGATATGTTTGAATGGTGTTTTGGATGGCTAAGGGGAAGACTTTGGAGGAACTGTGAAAAGATTGATGGAGAAGTCCTGGAGGGCTTGAAGAGACTGTTGGTGTAAATGAAACCACCGCCAATCTTGACAAAGGAGGACACAAAAGGGAGAGATTGGAGTTTGCAGAGTGAGAACCCTGGAAGTTCGGGTCTGAAGCCAAGAAACCTCGGCCAGGAGAGTGGACCCACCTGTATGTGTGGAGAGGGTGAGTTTACCCTGAAGGGCGAGGATGAGTCTCCCCTCTCATTGCAGTGGAATAGTCGTGCAGCCTCAGGCCTTGGAAAAGGCATAGCATGCTCCTTGGGGGACTGGGAGAGCCTGGCTGCCACCATGTGGAGGGGTTGAGCGTGTGCCCCAGAAATGGCAGAGAGCCCAGGGGTGGCCCTGATGCCTGGAGAGAGTGGAGCCCAGAGGTGGTCTCCTTGATGTTCCCTGAGGTTGATTTGGGAAGAGGCCGGCCACTGCATAGGCCCTTGGAAGGGGTGGGACTGCCGCTTTCTACAGCCGAAGGATAAATGACTTTCAGACTTGGAAATCCAATGGTGTTTGCCTGCAGATCTTCCTTCCAATTTCTCCCTATGGAAATGACAATCTATATCCTGTGAATATCCTCCTTTGTATCTTGGCACTAGACAACTTGTTTTGAGATTCACAGGTCCACAGCAAGAACAGAATTTTTTGCATCTGTTTAAGGTGATGCTTGAAGTTGCCAAGTTGACAAGGGGTGGACATGTGTTAGTTAGATTCAGTTGTCAACTTGGCCAGGTGAGCATACCTAATCTTGTTGCTGCGGACATAAGCCAACGGTACGTGAACCTCATCTGTTGCCAATTACATCTGCAGTCGGCTAGGAGGCGTGTCTGCCGCAATGAGTGACGTTTGACTTAATCGCCTGGTGCTTAAATGAGAGATCGCAACATAGCACAGCCTAGTAGCTTGGCATTCCTCATCTCAGCACTTGCAGCTCAGTCCGGGCCCTTGGAGATGGAGAAAGAAATCACCCCGGGGAAAGTTGTTGGAACCCAGGGGCCTGGAGAGAAGACCAGCAGAGACCATCCTGTGCCTTCCACGTAAGAAAGAACCTCAGTGGAAAGTTTGCTGCCTTTCCTCTGAAGAACCAACAAAATAAATCCCCTTTTATTAAAAGCCAATCCATCTCTGGTGTGTTGCATTCCGGCACCTAGCAAACCAGAACAGAGTACCAGGAGTGGTTCTTAAGGAACAGAATCTTAAAAATGGGTTTTTATGAATGGTTTTCTACTCTGACTGGGCTCAGAGACACTAAGGACTCTGATTCCTGTAGTCAGAATGACACTCCCAATCCATGGACTGAGTTGGCAAAGGAGATAGTCAAAATATCATCATTCGATTCTCCTAATGCTTCGCTTGTACGAAGCCAGACTCTGGGGGATAATGTTTTTGACACCTTTACAGAGTTTTGTAGAAATAAGAGTTATAGAGATGTTGGTTGGTTGTAGTTAGATACACTGTCTACATTAAAGGGTGAAAGGGATGGGCTTAAGGCTTCAAACAAGAAGCTTAAGTGCCGTCTGAAAGATGTAGAGGTTTCTATGAGTATCCTGAAGGAAAATTTTATTTCCTGTAGCCGTAGACTTGAGATCTCTGAAAATCAGATTCAGAATCTTATTGTTAGAGTAGCAACTTTACAACGTAAACTGAAATCTCAGTCTTGCATGGTGTCTGCCGTTAAAGTGAGGGCATTGATTGGAAAGGAGTGGGACCCTGATAAATGGGATGGTGACATATGGATTGATAATGATGTTGGGGGTGAGGTTGAAACCCTAGACCATGCTGAGCCTTCTTTAGATAACCCTGTAATAGTCTGCCCTGAGGACATAGCCGCCCCACCTCCAGCCTGCCTTGAGGAATTGGCCACCCAACCTCCTCCTGAAGGGATTAGCCCTAGAGTTATTAATCCTGTTTCACCAGATGAAACTGCAAATGAAAGCCTTAAAGCAAATGGCTTGGAAGATATTTCTAATTCTTTTCATGACCCACCCCCACCATCCCCCCTCATTTCTTCTAGACCTATAACTAGACTAAAGTCCCAACAGGCCCCTAAAGGTGAGGTACAAAGTATCACACATGAGGAGGTACGTTATACTCCAAAAGAACTGTGTGAGTTTTCCAATTTATATAGACAGAAATCAGGGGAATATGTGTGGCAATGGATTTTAAGAGTGTGGGATAATGGTGGGAGGAATATAAGGCTGGATCAGGCTGAATTTATTGATATGGGCCCACTAAGCAGAGATTCTGCATTCAATGTTATAGCTAGAGCAGTTAGAAAAGGTGTTAACCGCTTGTTTGGGTGGTTGGTTGAAACATGGATCAAAAGGTGGCCAACATTACCTGAGGTTGAAATGCCAGAACTGCCCTGGTATAATGTAGATGAGGGGATCCAGAGGCTTAGAGAGATTGGGATGTTAGAGTGGATTTATCATGCAAAGCCTGCTCTTACACCCCAGGAATGTCCAGAAGATGCACCTTTTACCAGAACAGTGAGAAATAAGTTTGTGAGACTAGCACCATCATCCCTCAAGAGCTCTGTGGTTGCACTTCTCTGTAGGTCAGATATTACTGTAGGAACTGCTGTCACTGAGCTGGAATCCTTAAACACAATGGGGATGACAGGATCCCGAGTTGGCAGAAGCCAGGTGGCAGCACTTAATCACCAAAGACAGGGTAGACGCGGGTATTATAATAGACAACAAACTCAAAGGAGGCATCAAAATTATATGGCACGCAGAGATTTGTGGCATTGGCTAGTAAATCATGGGGTGCCTAGAAATACAATAGAAGGGCAGTCTACTAAATTCTTGTTGGAGCTGTATAAACAAAAGAGTTCTAGGTCAAGGGAACAGAAGTCTAACCTGAATTACAAAAACAAAGAGTCACGGCCCCTTAATCAATTTCCAGACTTGAAACAGTTTACAGACCCTGAGCCCCTTGAATGAAGGGGAGGCCAGGCCCCTATGGGGAAGAAACCTGTTACACTGCCACAAATTTATACTGTTGACCTTCCTCTGAGTCTTCTCCAAGGAGACCGACGGCCTTTTACCAGGGTAACTGTGCATTGGGGAAAAGGAAATGATCAGATATTTCGGGGATTATTAGACACTGGTTCAGAAGTGACATTAATTCCAGGGGACCCAAAACGTCACTCTGGACCACCAGTCAGAGTGGGGGCTTATGGAGGCCAGGTGATCAATGGAGTTTTAGCTCAGGTCCGTCTCACAGTGGGTCCAGTGGGCCCCCAGACCCATCCTGTAGTTATTTCCCCAGTTCCGGAATGTATAATTGGCATAGACATACTGAGCAACTGGCAGAATCCCCACGTTGGTTCTCTAACTCGTGCAGTGAGGGCTATTATGGTGGGAAAGGCCAAGTGGAAGCCACTAGAACTGCCCCTACCAAGCAAAATAGTAAATCAAAAGCAATACCGTATTCCTGGAGGGATTGCAGAGATTACTGCCACTCTTAAGGACTTGAAAGATGCAGGGGTGGTGATTCCCACCACATCCCCATTCAACTCTCCTATTTGGACTGTGCAGAAAACAGATGGGTCTTGGAGAATGACAGTGGATTATCGTAAACTCAACCAGGTGGTAACTCCAATTGCAGCTGCTGTTCCAGATGTAGTATCATTGCTTGAGCAAATCAATACATCCCCTGGTACCTGGTATGCAGCTATTGATCTGGCAAATGCTTTTTTCTCAATAGCTATTAGTAAGGACCACCAGAAACAGTTTGCTTTCAGCTGGCAAGGTCAGCAATATACTTTCACTGTCCTACCTCAGGGGTATATCAACTCTCCAGCCCTATGTCATAATCTTGTTCGCAGAGACCTTGATCGTTTCTGCCTCCCACAAGACATCACACTGGTCCATTATATTGATGATATCATGTTGATTGGACCTAGTGAGCAAGAAGTAGCAACTACTCTAGATTTACTGGTAAGGCATTTGCATGTCAGAGGATGGGAGATAAATCCAACAAAAATACAGGGGCCATCCACCTCAGTAAAATTTCTAGGTGTCCAGTGGTGTGGGACATGTCAAGATATCCCTTCTAAGGTGAAGGTTAAATTGCTGCATCTGACCCCTCCCACAACCAAAAAAGAGGCACAACGCCTAGTTGGTCTTTTTGGATTTTGGTGACAACATATTCCTCATTTGGGTGTGTTACTTCAGCCCATTTATCGAGTGACCAGAAAAGCTGCTAATTTTGAGTGGGGACCTGAACAAGAGGAGGCTCTGCGACAGGTCCAGGCTGCTGTGCAAGCTGCTCTGCCACTTGGGCCATATGATCCAGCAGATCCAATGGTGCTGGAAGTGTCAGTGGCAAATAGAGATGCTGTCTGGAGCCTTTGGCAGGCCCCTATAGGAGAATCACAACGCAGACCCTTAGGATTTTGGAGCAAAGCCTTACCATCTGCTGCAGATAACTACTCTCCTTTTGAGAAACAGCTTTTGGCCTGCTACTGGGCCTTAGTAGAGACTGAACGCTTAACCATGGGCCACCAAGTTACCGTGAGACCTGAGTTGCCTATCATGAGTTAGGTGTTGTCTGACCCACCAAGCCATAAAGTTGGGCGTGCACAGCAGCACTCTATTGTAAAGTGGAAATGGTATATACGAGATAGAGCCAGAGCAGGTCCTGAAGGCACGAGTAAGTTACATGAAGAAGTGGCACAAATGCCCATGGTTTCCACTCCTGCTGCCACATTACCTTCTCTTTCCCAGACCACAGCTATGGCCTCTTGGGGAGTTCCTTACAGTGAATTGACTGAAGAAGAGAAAACTCGGGCCTGGTTTACAGATGGTTCAGCACGATATGCAGGTACCACCCGAAAGTGGACAGCTGCAGCATTACAACCCCTTTCTGGGGTGTCCTTGAAGGACAGTGGTGAGGGGAAATCCTCCCAGTGGGCAGAACTTCGAGCAGTGCACCTGGTTGTTCATTTTGCTTGGAAGGAAAACTGGCCAGAGGTGCGTTTGTATACTGACTCATGGGCTGTTGCTAATGGTTTGGCTGGATGGTCAGGGACTTGGAAAGACCATAATTGGAAAATTGGTGACAAAGAGGTCTGGGGAAGAAGTATGTGGATAGACCTTTCTGAGTGGGCTAAAAACATGAAGATATTTGTGTCCCATGTGAATGCACACCAGAGGGTGACTTCAGCAGAGGAAGATTTTAATAATCAAGTGGATAAGATGACCCGTTCTATGGATACCAGTCAGCCTCTTTCCCCAGCATCTCCTGTTATTGCCCAATGGGCTCATGAACAAAGTGGTCATGGTGGTAGGGATGGAGGTTATGCATGGGCTCAGCAACATGGACTTCCACTCACCAAGGCTGACCTGGCTACAGCCACTGCTGAGTGCCCAATCTGCCAGCAGCAGAGACCCACACTCAGCCCCCAATATGGCACCATTCCCCAAGGTGACCAGCCAGCTACATGGTGGCAGGTTGATTACATTGGACCACTCCCTTCATGGAAGGGGCAGCGATTTGTTCTAACTGGAATAGACACATACTCTGGATATGGGTTTGCTTTTCCTGCACGCAATGCTTCTGCCAAAACTACTATCCATGGGCTTACAGAATGCCTTATCCATCGTCATGGTATTCCACATAGCATTGCTTCGGATCAAGGAACACACTTCACAGCAAATGAAGTGCAGGAATGGGCACATGCTCATGGAATTCTCTGGTCTTACCATGTTCCCCATCATCCAGAAGCAGCTGGATTGATAGAACGGTGGAATGACCTTTTGAAAACTCAATTACGGTGCAAACTAGGTGGCAAAAACTTGAAAGGCTGGGGTAATGTTCTCCAGGAAGCTGTGTATGCTCTGAATCAGCGTCCGCTGTATGGTGCTGTTTCTCCCATAGCCAGGATCCATGGGTCCAGGAACCAAGGGGTGGAAATGGGTGTGGTGCCACTCACTATTACTCCTAGTGATCCACTAGGAAAATTTTTGCTTCCTGTCTCTGCTACCCTGAGTTCTGCTGGTCTACAGGTTTTAGTTCCAAAACGAGGTGTGCTTTCTCCAGGAGAAACAACAGTGATACCACTGAACTGGAAGTTAAGATTGCCACCTGGCCACTTTGGGCTACTTATGCCTCTGGATCAACACACCAAGAAGGGGATTACATTATTGTCTGGGGTAATTGACCCTGACTATCAGAAGGAAGTAGGACTACAACTACATAATGGAGGTAAAGAAGAGTTTTCTTGGAATATAGGAGATCCCCTGGGGCGTCTATTAGTACTACCATGCCCTGTGATCAAAATCAATGGAAAACTGCAACAACACAATCCAGGCAGGACCACTAATGGCTCTGAGACTTCAGGAATGAAGGTTTGGGTCACCCCACCAGGCAAAGAACCACGGCCAGCTGAAGTGCTTGCTGAAGGGAAAGGGAACATGGAATGGGTAGTGGAAGAAGGTAGTGATAAATATGAACTTCGACCATGTGATCAGTTACAGAAATGAGGACTCTAATGCTGTTTTGTTCGTGTTATACTATTTAAGTTGTAAGATATCAAGTTTAAGAATGAATGTTGCCCAAGGATTTGCACCCTATTCTGGAGAGATTTAATGTGTTTCCAGTTATATGCAGGACAGTTGAGTATTGTCAGGTAAAATAAAAAATGTGTGCTTATTTGTTTTCATTTGGAAATTAAGTATGGTCTAAGGTGATATATATATATATAGGTGCCAAGTTGACAAGGGGTGGACTGTCATGGTTAGGGACAGGTGTCAACTTGGCCAAGTTGTGGTACCTGTTCATCTGATTGGGCAAGCACTGGCCTGTCTGTTGCAATGAGGACATTTCATAGGATTAGGTCATGATCACGTTAGCTACATCCACAGCTGATTCCATTTGTAATCAGCCAAAGGGGAGTGTCTTCTGCAATTAGTGATGCTAAATGCAATCATGGGAAGCCTTTTAAGGAGGACTCAGAGGAGACAGGTTGCATTCCTGCTTTGGCTGGTGAGCCTCTCCTGTGGAGTTCATCCAGGCCATCCATTGGAGTCATCGGCTTCGCAGCCTGCCCTGTGGATTTTGGACTCTGCGTTCCTACGGTCACGTGAGACACTTTCATAAATTTTATATTTGCAAGTGTTCCCTGTTGATTCTGTTTCTCTAGAGAACCCTAACTAATACAAGTGGAATTCTTGTTTTGGGATTTTTTTTTATCAAATTCTGGATCGAAGAGAGTATATGTTGCTTACATAAAGCCATCCTTCCCAGACTGGTTTGTGTGTGCCTGCAGAAAGGGGCAAGGGAAGCAGTGGCTGTAACTTACTAGCCCACCAGGAACCAGGACACTTTGGAGCGGGAAGGGGGACGCGTTTATAATGACTCTAGGACAATACATGCACACGGAGAACATCCCCAGCAACTGCCCGCCACGGGGAGGTCAATTCACCATAGCCTCTGGGGACTAGTCCTAGAACACATGTGAAGCCAAAACATGATGCATTACCCCAAAGCAACAACTTTGTCAGGAAAAATAAAAAAGGATGTGACAAAAACATCATTTTTATACCAAGTCAGACAAAAATATTCTACATCAGGAGTAAATTTCATCCGAATTTATTTCTATTTTTAACAGCTGTATTTAAAGTGTACAGCTTAGTGACTTTTAGTGTCTGTTTGCAAGGTTGTGCAGCCATCACCATGATCGAACTTTAGAACGTTTTATTCCCCCTAAAAGAAACCCCCATACTCATTAGCAGTTACTCCCTTTCCCTCCCAACTCCCCCACCCCCCCCCCACAACTAGGCAATCACTACTTTCTATCTCTGTGGTTTTGCCCATTCTGGACGTTTCATATAAATAACATCATACAGTTTGTGACCTTTTGGGTCTGAATTCCTTCTCTGTGTGTTTCCAGGGTTTATGCAGGTTACAGCAACTATCTGTACTTCATTCCATTTTTATTTACAAATAATATTCCATGTATTCATCAGTCTATGAACATTTGGGTGGTTTCCACTTTTTTGGCTAACCAGAATAATCCTGCTATGAATATTCATCAGATTAATTTCTAATATACAATTGGAACTCATGCTTTGGCTCCCCACTTTGGGCCATGCTCTTGTACTCCACCATGAGCGTTCACTCTCCTGTGATATTATAAATGCTTTGGTAGGGGCAGAGGAGTGTGACACGGGTCCCCCCTGCCACAAACACAGACCAGAGAGCCCGTCCCAGCAGCGAGCGAGTAGCCCAGGCGCTCCTGGGCACAGGAACGAGGTCTGCAGAGACCCAAGGTGCAGGCAAGCCCAGGAGGAGAAAGAAAGAGAGAGAGAGCATCGCAGAACTGTGGCCAAGAGATGCACATGAATCACCCGTGTACGGCCGGCAGGACCACCTACGTGCAAGATGGACTTTTCTGGAGTGACCCACCTTTCTGAACTGACACCATCTGGTCCCCCAGGGCAGGATACCCTAATGCAGAAGCAACAGGAAGCAGAAAAGCCTCACACACACACACACACAAAGCGGGAAGTAGTGGGAAACTGAACTGCTGTAAGAAAGGATAGATCCCAGAACTGAGTGAGGGAGAAAATTTAAACAAATCATAGCATTCTGGGAAAAAAGTCTACACACAAAAAAACAGAATAGATCAAGATTCCCAGAGAAGGAACAGAGAAAAGGAAGCTTTCAGCTGGAGGTGAAGCAATTGCACAAATACTCAAAAAAAATGAAAGCAGGGCTTTGAACAATCTACCCATCAGTGTTCATAGCAGCGCTATTCACAATTGCCAAAAGATGGAAGCAGCCCATGTGTCTATTGATGAGTGAATGGATAAACAAAATGTGGTATATGCATGCAATGGAATATTATTTACCCATAGAAAAGAAATGAAGCATGCAGCACATGGATGAACCTTCAGACATTATGTTGCGTGAAATAAGCCAGACACAAAAGGGCAAATATTGTATGCTCTAACTGATATGAAATAATTAGAATAAGCAACTCATAATATCAGAATCTAGAATATAGATTACCAGAGGCCGGGTTGGGGGTAGAGAATGGGAGCTAAAGCTTAATTTGTACAGAATTTCTACTTAAGTGGGTTGTGAAGTTTTACAAATGGGTGGTGGTGATGGTATCACGATGTGGTGAGTGCAGTTAACAGCAGTGAATCATATATGTGAATGTGATTGAAGAGGGCTATTTTAGGTCTTATATATGCTACTAGAATAAAAAATATAAAAATAAAGCAGAGGACTGCATAGCACACTGAGCCCTTTTGTAAACAATGGACTATAAATAATAATACAAATATTAAAATGTTCTTTCAGGAATTATAACAAATGCACCACATTAGTGAAAATGTTTATTATAGGGTGTATATGGTGAAAACTGCACCAATATAAACTATGGGTCATAGTTAATAGTACAGTTTTAATATCCTTTCATCAGTTGTAGCAAAGATACCACACTAATGCAAAAATGTCAACAATAAGGGAGTATATGGGAATGTTGTATTTCTTACATGATTTTTCTGTAAACCTATAACTTCTCTAATTAAAAAAAATTAAACTTTATTTAGTTAAATATAAAAAATACTTTGGTAGGAAGGGTTGAGAAGAACTGTGTAAGATGATGTTCCCATCAAAATGATTCTAGCTGGGAAATCATTTTCTGTGTGTGTGTGTGGTGTGTGTATATACATGCATGTGTATATGTACATCTTTGTATATGTATATATTCATATATGTGTGTACAAGTGTATTATGTGTGTAGATGCATGCACAATTTATTTGCAGATGTGCTTACTTTTTAGTGTTTTTCTTTTTTGGCTTAATCCTTATTGGCTTTTGGGTGCGTAGGAGAGGATTGGTTCGGAGCCCTCCGTTTGTGTGCTTGCCCATAAACTCATCACCCAGCTGGGACCAGGATGTGGCCAGTGACATGCCCCTACCTCACAGCTTTTCCTCTATCCCGTCTTGCCTGTGCCCTGGAAGTAACTCTTGCCTCACGTTCTGTGTTTACCCTTGCCTTCCTTTGTTCTTTTTGCCACACTCTAAACTATTCCGGGCCATTGCTATTGGTGTCAGGTACGAATCAAGACACATTTATGAAGAACTGGCCGTTCCTGGATGACACGTCTGCAAACATGGCCAATTAGACTCCAGTGCCCTCCTACACCTAGCTCTTAATGTGTTAAAGCTGCTGTGCCGTGGACTCAGAGAGATTAAATATTGTTCCAGACAGGGCCTTGGATTACTTTCTCTTTTCCTATCATGTCACGGTTAAATGAAGCAGCCTAACCCACTACCACGCCCAAAATCAGTTTTAGTTTTTCTGATGGATTGGCATTCACAAAATGGAAAAAAAAAAAAAAAAAGGTTTTCAAAATAGAAAATTCAGTCTGCTTTTTGTGGCTCCCTGATGTTACAATTATATTTGTACATTTAGGAATAAATTGTGAAGTAATTGTGCAGTATTTTTCTGTGTAATAGTCTTTTATAAAATTGGGGGGAAAAGGTCCCTCTTTTTTCTTGTCTTTCAATTGCATCATTTAAGATTAGTGACACTTTTTTAAACTAGTTGCACTTTTAGAATTTTTTGTGGCTCCAGATAAGCTGCTCTGTTTATCTGTATTCGTTTGACTTCTCCTTCATTAGTGGTGAGGACCTTTTTGTGTTCCTCCAAGCTGTCTGAATCCTCCCGTGGGTACATTTGCCTTTTAATTCCCAGGAAAGCTCAGGCCACTTAACTAGACTGCCCCTGGGCTTATGTTCTTTAACTCCTTCCCTTCTAATGTCTTCATCTTTGCCAAGGTGACTGTCTCGATCTCTCCTCACATGCTTATGAATGGACGGGGTGAGGGCGGAGAAGGGGGAGTTAATGTTTGGACTGTGCGGTATTCATTTGGGATTATGGGGAAGTTTGGGTAATGGATGGTGGTGATGGGAGCACACCATTGTGAGCATAACTAACAGCACCAAAATGTATCTTTGAATGTGGTGAAAAGGGGAAATCTTAGGTTGCACATATGTTACTAGAATAAAAAAATTTTTTCAAAGCATAGGGCTTTGAAAACACATACAACACAAACAGTGAACTGCTTTGTCAATGATGGACGTAGTTAGTAGTAGAATTATAAAGATGTTCTTTCCTGAATTGTAACAAATGTACCTCATCAACACAAGATGTTAATAATAGGGTCCATATATGGGAATTCTGTACTTTTTTGCATGATTTTTCTGTAAACCTACAGCTTCTCCAATAATTTTTTTTTAATTTATGAGTGATTTCCATTATACAATCTTCAGTGTACATCCTTCCTAGAATTTTCCATAGGGGACATTGCTTCTTTCCTCTTTCTGTTCGCATTTTCTAAACTTTCCCCTAGATAGGCTTCTCCCCTTAACTTGCAAACCTACTAAGGCATCTCTGTTTTATTAACTGAAAAATGATGAGAGTTTGCTCATTAGCTCCCCCAAGTTACTGCCTCTGGCTTTCCTGGTGGGCAGTTTCAACTGGGCATTTGGCTGAGTGCTGGTTAAAGTCAACAACTTTGCCTTTTTATTTGTTTACTTATGTGTTTATTGTCCATTTTCTACCAGGTGATTGCATGTGAGCAGCAACTGGACACCACCTATGATGCCAGATGTGACACCTGGTCCCTGGGCATCACAGCCATTGAGCTGGGGGACGGGGACCCCCCGCTTGCAGACCTGCACCCCATGAGAGCACTCTTCAAAATCCCAAGGTCAGAGGGCTGGTGTCCAGGACGGTACCTGCAGCCCAGCATGCCTTCACGCAGCCTCTGAGCTCGTCCTGCCCATGGCGGAGACCTTCAGGCTTAGTCCAACAAGTGGTGGTGGGGGGGGCGGTGAATGTCCTCTGGCTGCACCAAAACAGTGCATCTGTCCCTAGACCATTTCCCCAACTCCCAACTGAGTCAGGGACGCCCCTCACATCAGGCAACAGTGAGTTTCTTTGCAGTCATTTCGCTACTGCCTCAGATTCCTCTTTGTTCAGAACTTTCAAACAACAACGTTATTAAGAAAATGACAAGTTAAGTGTATTAGTACAATGATCATCATTTTTCAATGTTAATAATTTCAATATATCACTATAAAGCCATCAACTCAGAAGACTAACCTCTTTGGGGCCATGAAAAAAGGCCTTTCCCAGGTAGCCGCCTCCTCTTCAATGTGTATAGCAGCAACTTTACCTATCCTATCACTGATTATTTTAAACTTGATTTTATATATATTTGGTTAGTCCCTATTTATTTCAGAAAATGGAGGTGAAAAGATGCCTATCTTTAGTAAAAGGGCACATTCATTTGAAGCCCTTCTTTAGGATCTTGCCTGGTAGGTCCATTCCAATGGCGAGCACTCAGGGGGTGGTGGCTAAGGGTCCCGGGGCAGGGGGTCAGCTTTTCTGGGGGGAGCTCATTGCCGCCCTCTCCGGCAAAGCTATTTTTGTGTCCCGCTGCCTAGAGAACACATACCTATAGGTAGAAAGCCCCGAGGTAGTGTTCTAGTTCCAGAGAAATAATGTTCAGATGTTATTCTCGTTTTTCAAATGGACGCATTTTAAGCATCTAGCATGTAATTGAATTAATATGGGAGCGAAGCCTTTTGAATTTGTATTTAATTTTAATTTAGGATTTCCTGTCCTATTTTTTTTTTTTTGAGCCAAATTGCAATCCCTTAGATATGTATCATCCTTTACCAAGCAGTCTCAATGTATATGTCAGGTCTTAACTGATTGTAAAATGCACCGTTTATTTTGTTAGTGGAGAAACAAGTTATGAAAAAGAAAGGAAAGCCCACTCAGTACCAAGCCCAAAGCATTTCATCAGATGTGAGGAAAACAGAAGCACTCCTGCAGTCTTACACTGTGTGAGATGAAGCGTGGTACTTCCTGGGCCAATTTCACCATGGTTTATCCCATCGTATCTGGCCAAATGTTACTCCTCTTGGTGATGCCCCAGGGAAGAGACATCTTGGATTCCGAGGGCTGCTCGAACAGGGTCCCACAAACTCAGTGGCTTAAAACAACAGGCCTTCATTTGCGCGTGGTTCTGGAGGCTTGAGGTCAAGGTTGAGGTGTGAGCAGGGTCCCCTCCTTCTAAAGCCTGTAGGGGACAGTTCTTTCTTGCCTCCTCCAGCTTCTGAAGGTTGGTGCTCATCCTCAGTGTTCCTTGGCTTGTGGGCACACCATCCATCCTCCACCCCCACGTGGTCTTCCTTCTTGTCCGCATCTCCGTGTGACCTTCTGCCCTGCATCTGTCTGTGTCTCTGTCCCCTTCTTCCAAGGGCACCAGTCACATTGGGTGAGGGTCCACCCTAACTCGGTTTGGCCTCATCTTGAATAATCACCTCTTCAAAGATCCTCTTTCCAAATAGGGTCACATACAGGAGTCCAGGGTTTAGGAAGTGAACGTGTGTTTTTAGGGGACATGACTCAACCCCTGTAACAACACCGTTGAGAGATATTATACCGATGAACAAGGTAATTCTAAAAACAGCATCACCTTAGCTATTTCTCAATATTCTTATCACTGGTTTATCTCTGAAATGGGATTCTAAGAATACTAACTATTATTTCTTAACTAGAAAAAAACTAGGTTAAAAAGCTACCCAGCTCCAAATGTCTTGAAATCATCAAGACTTTGTTCTATGCAAAGCAAGCCAATAAATCTCTTAAAAAGTAAATTTTAAGGAGGACAGGAAGCAAAACAAATGTGTCTGAGAAAAGAGTTACTTCTTTTAATGTGCAAATCAGCAATCTTCAAATAGTCCTAAGGATTTTAAAATGAGCTTTAGGGGGTGATCCATGGTAGATAAGTAGCTGTACTTCTCTTTAATGAGCCTGTACAAACTGTACATTAATTTCATTATAAGCTATTTTAGGAGTAATGCAGAATGAAAGACAAAGTATTTCCATCCCGCTAATGAAAACAATGAGCTGTTAGAATTAACATAAAGCAGTACTTCAGCAAATTCGACTGTCATGTGATCAATGTTGCTTGATTACCGGGTTGGAACAGCCTCATTTTCAAGCAGTGTTCCTTTGTGTTCACAGGCACGCTAAAAGAGAAAAGATTTGTTCAGTTTAAAATGAAAGGAATTAATAACAAAATATTTTGTGGGACATTCAGAGTTTTAAGGCTAATAATATTTCCCAGTTTCTTACTTTTGTACTCTTGTGTTTTGTCCTGCTTATTCCTCAGAGACTTCTGTGGAATTCATGGTAAAAAAATTATTCATGGGCGGGCCACGGTGGCTTAGCAGGCAACAATGCTCGCCTGCCAAGCCAGAGGACCCAGGTTCGATTCCCGGTGCCTGCCCATGTAAAAAAAAAAAAATTATTCGTTGCTTCTCTTCTGCTAGAATTGATGTCTTTCTCTAGTGCTACCAGGAAAAGCAAAAAGATTCCTTGTTGGGAAAAAATTAATAGTTGGGAAGATTGGCTCATTTATTAAGTGCTTTCAGAGAAACAAGGAACCTGTAATTTTGAATAAAGAATGATTAATAACTAATTGTCTTTGAAATGAGAAATGATGGCAGGTCAATTAGACCTGCAGAACTGTGAATGTGTTGATGTGTCAGCCCTCTGGCTCTGCCTGACCGGTGTGCACAAGCCAACCTTGATTTTTATTTTTCTAGGAATCCGCCTCCGAAATTAAGGCAGCCTGAGCTATGGTCAGCAGAATTTAATGACTTTATTAGCAAGTGAGTAACAAAGAGTCTTTAAAAATATGAAGTGAAAGATATTATGCTACTTATAACCTTAAAATGTGCCTTTTGTAACAATATCTCCATACTACTGGATCTCCTCCTTCTTTCTTCTTATCTGTTAAGTAGCTTCAGAGGTTGCCATTATTTTTTTCAAAACAGCATTTGTAGTGTCTTCTAAATGTTCAGCGAATTCATCATTGCTCAAATAGTGATCTTAGAGCCGTGTTTATTCATTTATCCATCACTATACTTTTGTGGATGCTGCATTGTCCATGAACCCTATTTTCTGTCCACCTGTCTTTTACCTCTCCCACCTGCTCACTCATGACAATGGAATAGCCACCTGCAGAGGAATGACATTGAACCCCTACCTCACACCATATACAAAAGTGAATTCAAAATGGATCAAACCTAAATGTGAGTGCCAAAACTATAAAACCCTAAGAAAGCATAAGGGTAAATCTTTATGACCTTGGCTTTGGCAAAGGATATTCAAATATGGCACCAACAGCAAGAGGAACAAAAGAAAAAATAGATAAATTGGACTTCATCAGTTAACATTTTTAATTTGAGAAATTATTTAGCACAAGTGCAGTGCCTCTGCATAATTGACTAGGGTCTGGGAATCAAGCATTTGTAAACATCTGTCCCACATTCTTTTTTTTGACAATCCTTTATGAGGTCTTCTTCAAAAAGAAGGTTAGGGATGATTTCCCTAGTTGTTTATGGGAGACTGGAATCATTAAGGTTTGTTCGTGTCAGATTCCACCTAGAAAATGTAGAAAGGAGGACAGAGAAAGTGGAGGAACCCAAGGTACTCATACATATTACCATCGTTATTTTGCTTACTAAAAAATACATGCTTATTTTAATAAAGACAAGAGGCTTAGATTTAGACCCAAGAAGGATTAATAAACTGCTCTTTTTGTTTTCACTTGACTGGCCTTCAAGAACCATCACTAAGCATATACTGCGCATTGCAGAATATTTAATAAACTGCAATCAAATTTCACAAATCTCTTAGGATAATCAGTGGCAACTTTGAATGGAAATTATGAATGCCCGTGATTCACAGTGGCATCTCCTGTCTGCAAAGCCTCAATAGAACTTACATGCTTCTTACAGTTTCACCACTGAGAAACATCTCTTAGTTCCTCCCAGGAAGTTATACTCTACCATCTCTGCTAACACTGCATTTTATTCCTCTTCCTTTAGGAACTGCAATTTTCATTTAACTTGCCTGTGTAGAAGTCTCTGTCCCTGACTAGACAATAAGCAATGCCAGGACACAGGATCGTTATCCATATCTGTAGCATATTTAGCATCTTGGGAAAATAAATTGCCGGAAGATTCTATCCTAGAAGATTAGCAATACTCGCTACCAATACTTCTCTTGAGCCAAGGCAGCGCCCCCTTGCCCCCCCCCCCTTTTTTTAAATATCCCCAGTGCCAGCCCAAGACCAGACAGTTTTCTGATCATCACAGATCCTTGGAATCTCAGGGTTGGAAGGAAGGACAAATAGCCCAAACTCATATCCAGAGCTCAGATCCTTCCCACACCATGTGCAATGAGTGGGAAGGATCCCCAATGAAATAATTTTGTTTCCCACTGTGGCTTCTTCCACCTTTGAAAAGACCTCACTGTTGACAAATTCTTCCTTATCCTGACCTGAAATCTGTTTCTCTCGTTTCCACCAATTGATCCTAGGTTTTTTGTCCCTTGTGACTGCTGAGAACTAGTCTAATCCCTCTTGGAAATCTTTGAAGACAGCTGCCATGGCTGATTAAACATCCTACACTGTTCAGATGTTTCATGGACTCTCACTAGCCTTATCCTTTTTGAGTGTGCCCTCAAGAGCCGAGATATGTGTTAATACCTCTACCATATGACAACAGAGAACATCGGCTGAGATGCAACATCCTCAAGGCATTCACCTCAGATTGCTTAGCAGTTTTATCTCATAGAAGTAGATCAACTGAGAAGCCTTTAAAAGCACTGGTGAAGGGAAACAGAAAAGTTTGTTTTAATTTTAGATAAGCATTAAAAGTGTAATGGATTCATCGTTGTTTATCTTCAGCCACTGGCTTGTAAAGAGGCTTTGCAGTGGCAATAGAGTCTAGTTATCACTAGGCAATAACAAAGCCTAGGAAAGTGGCATTTGGTTGAAAGTTGAAATCACCACAGCATAATAACTCACAGATGTGTGTACTTGTGCAAACATTCATTTCATCATGTTGCAGTTTAACATTTGTTGAGACGTGCTTCTCAAAGGAGAACATGGCTCTCTAGCGTAAGAGTGTTTTTGTAAGACTATGAATCGCAGTTTCAGAATGCTGTTATCTTATCAAATAATTACATGCTCTTTTTTTTTTTTTTTTTTTTGCCAGTGCAGGTGCTTGACTAAAGATTATGAAAAGCGTCCAACGGTGTCCGATCTTTTACAGCATAAATTCATTACCCAAGTTGAGGGCAAAGATGTGATGTTACAGAAACAACTCATGGAATTCATTGACATTCATCAGCACATGGGAAGCACGGAAAAAGCCAGGTAATCCAATATTTTGACACCAAAAACCCAGAACTCTGAACAATTGTATAATGCAATAGTAGTTAAGGTAAAAAAAAAAGAATTTAATTATGTTCCTTGGTCGTGGGGAAGAGGTGAGGAGGATATTTATAAGAAAATTGAATTTCAAATGTTGAGTTGCACTCTGATTTTAGTAAAATTACTGGCAATATTTTAGACAAACTGTATTTTAAACACTTTCATCAGAACAGAGAATGTGAACTTCAGTAGAGGATCAGAATTGGCTTATGTTTGCTTGTATATTCTCCTTGTCTATAAAGTAAGAGCTCTTAGATTTGGGATTTTAAAAGTAACATAAAACTTGAAAGATTTTAGACACTCTTATTTATTGGATCATTTTCCTTGGTTTAGTTATATTCAAAAGCTGTTTTTAATGTCTTCCTTCATAGCTCTATTTGTACTTAATAATATACTGTATAGAGTTTTGTAACATGTACTGTTTATTATAGGAATTATGTGTATATTTATTTTAGAAAATCTGGAAGATACAGAAAAATAACAAAATAAAATTAATCAAGTGTAGAATTTTAATCTATAGCATTCTAGTATCTTTCTTTTGAATAGATATATATATTTTTAAAACTTTGGGATAATATGTACATGTGTTCTGGAGCCTGCCTTCTTTCATTTAATAATGAATATCCTTGTCAGTCAATATCCTTCTACTATTGTATTTAAACAGCTGAACATTATATTCTCGCATGATAGTCAGTGAGTGGTTTAAATCATCCCCTACTATTAGACATTATTAATATTAATAATTAGGTTGTTTCTAATTATTCTTACTGTAATAAGTAACACTGTAATGGACAGAGTAGTACCTAAATTCTTATTGTTTCCTTAGGATAAATCTCTTCAGGTGGTACTCTTGAGGCAATGCATGGTCTCTCTTATTTAAAATTACTCTTGGGAATCTTATTAATTTCTTCTCAGGTATACGTCATTTTTAGGGGGCTGAAAGAAGTGAGCAGAAAATAGTACAAAACTTAAAGGCAAGACCCAAAAATACAGTTGTATCTTAATACTATCATGGGTTTATATGTTTAATTGCTGTGTATTTATTGCCTACTATGTACGGGGTACTATATCAGGACCTTATCTTATGTAATGTCACAACAGCCCCGAGGAAAATGCCACGTGATACCCCATTTTAAAAGCCAGTAAAAACCGAGGTTTGCAGAGGTTAATGGACTGTGTGAGGCTATGAAGGTGAGGAGTGACTTAGTAGGGATCGAGATCCTGACCCCAAAGCCCAAGCTTTACTCACACAGGAAACCTGCAGATGATCTCAGATCTGATCATCCTTCACTATGTGAGTGTGCAGCCTTGCTGAAGAGACAGAACTAATATAACTTTAGGGACAGAAAAAAAATCAAGTTCTGAGTGAAGTTAATTAAAGTGCCAGAAAGAATGGAGCAGTTGTGTGATTTATAGTCAGGAGGTGTTCACGGGTTGAAATATTTCCATCTTTGTACCTTTGTGTGAGTGCAGTTCCATAGCCTGCACAAATCCTCACAACCCATTCCTCCCGAACAAACAAACAAAATAACAGAAGTAGAGATATACCAGTGTTGGGCACGGTGTTTGTGCTGGTTTGAAAGGACGTATGTCCCCTAGAAAAGTCATGTTTTAATCTAAATCCCATTTCATAAAGGCAGAATAATCCCTATTCAATACTGTATGTTTGAAACTGTAATCAGATCATCTCCCTGGAGATGTGATTTAATCAAGAGTGATTGTTAAGCTGGATTAGGTGACAACATGCCTCCACCCATCTAGGTGGGTCTTGATAAGTTTCTGGAGTCCTATAAAAGAGGAAACATTTTGGAGAATGAAAGCAATTCAGAGAGAGCAGAGCAGAATGACATAGCCATGAGAAGCAGAATCCACCAGCCAGCGACCTTTGGAGATGAAAAAGGAAAATGCCTCCCAGGGATCTTCATGAAACAGGAAGCCAGGAGAAGAAGCTAGCAGATGACGCCGTGTTTGCCATGTGCCCTTCCAGATGAGAGAGAAACTCTGGCTGTGTTCGCCGTCTGCCTTCTCACTTGAGAGAGAAACCCTGAACTTCATTGGCCTTCTTGAACCAAGGCATCTTTCCCTGGATGCCTTAGATTGGACATTTCTGTAGACTTGCTTTAATTGGGACATTTTCTCGGCCTTAGAACTGTAAACTATCAACTTATTAAACTCCCCTTTTAAAAACCTATCTGTTTCTGGTATATTGCATTCCAGTAGATAGCAAACTAGAACAGTGTTCCATGTTAAGACCTACGAAAAATCTGAGATTTTACCTGACTTACAAGCTGATGAGATAGCCCATCATCATGTCATGAATGCTGACAGAAGACAAGAGATTCCTGGGTCAGAGACAAAGGACTTTACTCCTTATGATACAGTAGCATCATGAGTTTCATGCTCACATTGGTTGGTTCTTGCCCCTCAAGTCCCAAGAGTGATGCAGAATGGTCCAGGTGGATGCTGCAGACTCAGTGGGTTCACCTCTATGCAGGTTCACCTCACACCTCCACTCTTTTAAAAGGGCTATTAACAACCAAGCCCAAACTTTGCTCTGTAGGAAACATCTTTATTCTCCTGAACATCAAACAGAACTTTACTTTGTCCCAGAGGGGGACATCCTTTTTATCTTCCAAGGCTATTTGCTGTCCAACATCCTTGAAAATATAGTGTGGGGAAAAAGCTAATACAAGATACGCAGAAGCACTAGAGACCTATGAAGAATGGTCTCCCAACATTCAAATATGATGATAAGGATAATTGAACTACACAATATTTAGAGGCTAAGCCTGGTGGTATTCTAAGTTCTAGTGATTGAAAAAATATATATCTATGGAAAACTATTATATATTGGCCATTATGTTGAGTCACAAGATTTAGTTTTGTTTATCTTGTTGAGAATTCAGTATGTGCTTTCAATATGAGAACTCATGCCTTCCTGAATTATGGAAAATTTTCTATCTTAATCCCTTTAAATAGTGCTCCTCTCTCATCCTCTTTATTTCCTACTTCTAAGAGATAAATGTTGGAAACTCCTCATTTATCTTGCCTATCTTGTAATTTCTCTTCCATGTGCATCATTCATTTATCAATCTCTATTGCATCCTGGATGAAGTCATCAGAATTGTTTTCCAGTTCACCAATTCTCTCATAGACCGAGCCCAATTAACCTCTATACTGACTTCTCATGTTGGTGTCTATGTCAACATCTATATTTTCTGTTTCTAGAATTTCTCATTGTTTTATTTCTTAACCATTTCGTTCTTGATTCATATTTGGCTATTTTTACTTCATAATTTTTTTTCTTTTTTGTGAAGGTAACTCCTTTCTTTTTCTCTTTGTTCTTTTATTATTTCATAGTCATTTTCAGACTTGCCTTTAAATAAAGGTGAATTGTCCTGGTTATTGAATTCATTCATTTCCTTAATATTTGGTGTTCTGTAGTTTAGAATTTTAGTTTGCTCTTCCATCTTGAATGTGAGGGTTTTATTTTTCTGTTTTACTGTTTCTTTCTTTATGCTCTTCTTCTGTTTTGGAGGTTTTGAAATTGCCTCCACTTGGCTTCAAATGTTCCTAGTCCAAAGTCTTACTGTGCATCATGGTTTGGAGGATATTGCAAATGAGAGGCCGGATATACAAGTGGACACTGACCAGGAAACCCTGGCCCATTCCGTGCAGCAGTAAGTCCAGGAAAATGACCAAAACAATAGCAACCATTCCAGGAAGCCAAATCACATTCCTGTAACCATAAGACCCAAAATGGCCAGAACTTGATCAATAACTGACAGCCTCCTAATTTTTGCCTCCATTTCCAACTTAGAACCAACCTGGGGAAGCCAAATCTGCTCCCCTCACCAATCATATAGGGCACCCCCCTTCTTGTTGGCCCACCTCCAAACTCCACAGCCTCCTATCAGGCCCATCCGAGGTCTTCCCACTTTCCCACAGGGAAGCTTCCCTACTCCTCTGCCTGCCTTGGTGTCTCTGCCACATGGATTTCAAACCCCTACCCTCACCCCTCTTCAGCCCCATCCTCTCAAACCAAGCCCAGGCCAGTGCACTGTGGCTGCTCCTGAACGTCCCATAGGCCTGCAGCCTCTGCCCTGCTACCCAGTGCATCTGCTCTGGTAGGGACACAGAATGCTCATTTCGTTTAGAGCTTGTTTTTGTCTTTTTAATCCTATTTAAAATTAGTTTTCAAAACATCTCATCTTCACAGGTGTTCGGGGGCAGGGGGATGCTTGAAGCATTAGCCCACAGCACCCTCTTGACTGCAAGCCCTGGTCCCAGATAATGGGGGGCTTGGGGGAGATGTGGGCTGCTCTCCACACTCCCCCATAGTCCCCAGGCATGAAATACAATCAGGAAGAAGAAAGGAGGCTCAGGTGTGCCGGGGCAACACCTTGGGAAAAACTAGTCTTCTCGAAGACCATCCAGAAGTATTTAATTTGTCACAGTTCCAGATATCGGTAGAAATTGATCCAGCCTCTGATTGTGCTAAATTGCAGCTAATTTGAAGGTGACTCTTTGTTTGGTATATGATATCACCATGGTGTGTGCTTGGCATCATATTTTAAAAAATAAAACCAACTCAAGATCCAACTTTAAAGAACGTCTACTCTAAGCTGAGTACAAACTCAGTACTTGAAACTTCCTAATGGTGGAAGAATGGGGTGTTGGAGGTACCTGAAACAGATAGGAGAACTTTCTACTGTAAGGTGAGGCGTGAATACAAGCCACTCTCATAACTTACTCAACTATTCTGAGAAGTGCGACTGTGCGTGCATGCAGCAACTACTTCTATAATATGTACTCTGAACCATGGGAAATGCACTGCTCATAGCAGTTAAAATTGACCATGTCAGCCAACATGACAAGCAAACTCACTGTCCTCCCCCTCTCTACGTGGGACATGACTCCCAGGGCTGTGAACCTTCCTGGCAACATGAGACAGAAATCCTAGAATGAGCTGGGTCTCAGCATCAAGGGATTGAGAAAACCTTCTCGACCAAAAGGGGGAATAGAGAAATGAGACAAAATAAAGTGTCAATGGCTGAGAGATTTCAAACAGAGTCAAGAGGTCATCCTGGAGGTTATTCTTACGCATTAAATAGACATCACCTTTTTAGTTAAGGTGTAATGGAGAGGCTGGAGGGAAGTGCCTGAAAATGTAGAGCTGTGTTCCAGCAGCCATGTTTCTTGAAGATGATTGTATAATGATATAGCGTTCACAATGTGACTGTGTGATTGTGAAAACCCTGTGTCTGATGCTCCTTTTATCTACCTTATGGACATATGAGTAAAATATATGGCTTAAAAGAAATAAATAATAGGAGGAACAAATGTTAAAATAAATTTAGTAGATTGAAATGCTAGTAATCAATGAAAGGTAGGGGTAAGGGGTATGCAATGTATGGATTTTTTTCTTTTTTATTTTTATTTCTTTTTCTGAGTTGATGCAAATATTCTAAGAAATGATCATGATGATGAATACACAACTATGTGATGGTATTGTGAGTTATTGATTATACACCAAGAATGGAATGACCATATGGTAAGAATGTTCATGTTTGTACGTTGCTATGTTTAAAAAAATTTTTTTAATCAAAAAAAAAATTGACCACGTTAGAATGCAAACTCAATTAGTGAGAAGCTTGAATTATAAAGTATTTCACAAGCTTTACTTGATAATACAGTATTTTTAATATCTGATTTTCTCATTTGATGGGAGAAGATAAAAGTGATCTGTAATTGAAATGCACCATTCAGCATTCTTGACTAAAAGGACAGAAGCCCACTTAAAAAAGCAAAGCCAGTTAGTGGAAAGACAGCGAGGGCTCAGAGAGGTGACAGCAGGGTGCAAACCCGACTCACACGTGCAGCAAAGGAAGTCCACGTGCTAAGAAGCTGCCGCTGACACCCAAACCCCCAACATTTCCTGCAGCAACCCTGGCCTCTCGGCTGCCCCACCACCTCCAAATAATTGTGAAGTAGCCTTGAGCTTTGGAAGTCACTCCCTCGTGATTCAAAGTTTCATGCGGGGCCGTCTCCTCGCTGTGCTGGAACCCCACTTCCTGTGCCCACACAGGAGGCAGAGCCCTTCCTTCCCCACGTGGGAGGAGACTGTTGAGCACTTGAGGCATGGATACCCGTATGTGGGCAGTGCAGACAGTTTCCTAAAATTCATTCTGGTATATAACATTTACCTAAGCATATAATGTAAGCTATGATTTGCATTCTTTGTAAATAAAGGGAAAATCTAAACCCCCGTCTATTTGAATAACACATCCTAAAATGAGTTAAATTTTCTTTTTACGGTAGTTGTCAGCCTGGTATCTTTAAAATTTTATTATGTTTTAACATACAAAGTAAATTGACTTAAATATTTTACTTGCTATCCTTGCTATGCTACTGGTGATTAACTTTGATATGTGTAAATGTCATAGTTTGCATATAATTATTATAGAAGCAAAAGGGAATATTCCTAAGAATTTAGTAATTTAGTTATTTCTTAGTCCCCAAATACTGGCTGTATTGTAAATAACCAATTTTGTTCTGCCGTAATTATTTTTCTGAACAGATTATCAGACATCTTTGAGATATATTAGCCAATGAAGAGAAACTAAAAATTTGCCCCACCATTCCGTATTATTAGTGCCTGGCTCGAGCTTTCAATTCTTTATTTAGGTGTGGGGCTTTATGCCATTTAAATTCTCTCAAATGGGATTTTGATTTTACAAAAACAGAACAATGAAAAGAGAAAGCAGAAAAATCAATAGGAAGTAATAGTAGGGTTCTTTTAGCGTGATACAATGCCTGTCTCCATTTCGCCTTCTATTTTCTGGGCAACATAATTTTTCTCTAATAACTGTGGCGTCCTGGTGAAAACTATCCACTCTCTGGGACATTTTACTTACCCTAATAAGAGACTTTGAAGATGCTGCTTGGACTACTCATATAATAACCATCTTTTCAATTCCCAGCTCCACATGAGTGTTTCAAAGGCTTTTCAGATTCAATAAATCCAAAATTGAATTTACACGGTTCCATCCAAAATTAGTTCTTTTTTTGTGTTCCCTTTCTTATTAATGACTCTAATCAGAAATTCAGGAGATTACTGGACATATTCTTTCCTCCTACTTTCCATTTTTAGTCTATAGCAAGACTAAATTTCTAATGGCCCCCACTCAACCCAATAATCCTTGCTGTCATAGAAGTTGTGGATTGAGGCAATGTCCATGAAGTCTCAATATTTATTGAAACCATGGTGGAAAGGTCTGGGTAACGTGCTAAGAGACCTGAGAGCTGAAGCAACTTATAGATCTGCATCCTTGGGGCTTACTCTTAGTAAAAGGGATAGAATCAGCATGTAAGTTACCATCTACAAAGTAGGAAGGCTCCATCCCCATAAAGGGGTACAAAGTGTGACCTGTGAGTGTTCAGAAGACGCCACGAGCATTTCTTTTAGTGGGGGTGGGGGTGGGGTGCTTCCCAAGAGGTGGCCTCAGAATTGGCTCTCCAAGGACAAACACGACACAGCCGTGAAAATGGAGTTACAACTACACGGACGTTATTGGGGCAAAGTACAGCCCGAACCAAAGCATGAAAGTGAGAAGACATGCTCACAGAAAGGCAAGGATTTGATCTGAGCAGAAAACTCAGAAATGGTATTGGAAGGAGAAGCAGAAATGAGAGAGCCCGGGGAGCTGAAAGTCATGAGCCCCACCACGGAGGACCCCAGCAGCAGGTCCCAGCCTCCTGCACTCTGTGCACCCCGCGGTATTAGTTTTAGATACTAAACTATGGACAGCCCAAGGCAGACCGCAGCATGAG
Organism: Tamandua tetradactyla; assembly: GCF_023851605.1. NCBI lineage: Eukaryota > Metazoa > Chordata > Mammalia > Pilosa > Myrmecophagidae > Tamandua > Tamandua tetradactyla. The sequence continues at coordinate 224,688,045 of NC_135327.1, read as the reverse complement.
TTCTGGAAGCACTTTGCTTGCTCCCAAAATGACCGTTTTCTGACTGTGTTTCTTCTAACCTTAAACTATGGCTTCAGAGTTGAGGGAAGTTGTTCTCCTATGTTTAATCAGTCTCTTTCTCCAAATGTCCTTGGCTGGGATTTAATCTGCCTGATGATCTTGGTAGGTTGTGCCATCCTTGTTCCAGAAACTTCAGTCCCATCCCCTGACTTGGGCAACCAGGCAGCAACCCTGCCTTCCTGGAAAAGCCCTCCTCAAAGACCCCACCCTCCTGGAAATCCCACCCTCATCAGAAGCCCCACCCTCCATCACAGCCCCACCCTCCATCACAGCCCCACCTCCCATCACAGCCCCACCTCCCATCACAGCCCCACCCCCCATCACAGCCCCACCCTCCATCACAGCCCCACCCTCCATCACAGCCCCGCCCTCCATCACAGCCCCACCTCCCATCACAGCCCCACCCTCCATCACAGTCCCACCCTCCATCACAGCCCCACCCCCATCACAGCTCCACCCTCCATCACAGCCCCACCTTCCATCACAGCCCCACCCTCCATCACAGCCCCACCCCCATCACAGCTCCACCCCCATCACAGCTCCACCCTCCATCACAGCCCCACCTTCCATCACAGCCCCACCCTCCATCACAGCCCCGCCCTCCATCACAGCCCCACCCTCCATCACAGCCCCACCTCCCATCACAGCCCCACCTTCCATCACAGTCCCACCCTCCATCACAGCCCACCCCCATCACAGCCCCACCCTCCATCACAGCCCCACCCTCCATCACAGCCCCACTCCCATCACAGCTCCACCCTCCATCACAGCCCCACCCTCCATCACAGCCCCACCCTCCATCACAGCCCCACCCTCCATCACAGCCCCACTCCCATCACAGCTCCACCCTCCATCACAGCCCCACCCTCCATCACAGCCCCGCCCCCCATCATAGCCCCACCCCCATCACAGCCCCACCCTCCATCACAGCCCCGCCCTCCATCACAGCCCCGCCCTCCATCACAGCCCCACCCCCCATCACAGCCCCGCCCTCCACCCCAGCCCACTCAAGGGAGAGACCCAGACAGGGAACGTCACCCTTCACCCAGCCCAGTATATGTCAGGCCCCTCACTCTGCAAATGAGCCAAGACCTATAGGCATCACTCGGCTTAGCACCAGAGACAGGAAAGTACAGCTTAAGAGACAAGACCACTTAGAGTTCCCTGTTGCCCTGTTTGTCCAGAACTGCTAAAAGTGATAGTTCTGCATCATACAACATGGTTAGTTGCTATATACAAACCCAGAATATAGTCTAGGGAAAAGAACTTGACCAGGAGAACAGTTCACATAAAGATAAATACTAACCAACAAAGGCTGGCAAATTTCCTTCAAACATGGAATGTTTCTGACAAGCTGTTAGGCCAGGCAGTCGGTGGCTAGGGTTTGGATGTTTCGGAATGCGGAATCTATTGCTACATATTTATTTCTGTGGTTTTGCAGGTTATTTTTAATTTGGGGGTTGTGTATGTATGTGTTTGTGTATTGTGTGAGTACTTACATTCTAAGTAAAATTTTATTTTGAAAAATTCCAGTCTTGGCTAAAATGACAAGTAAAGGAACTGTCCATGTGAATCCCAGGCAAGAGCTGAGGGAAGACCTTGTGCCGTGCTGGGGGCAGTGTCTGTCCAAAGCAGAGGCCCCAAGGAGAGGATGGCAAAGCAGAGGAGGCAGTGATGGCCCAGTGAGGTCCCATTGAGAACCAGAAAAGTTGGAAAAGAAGTGGTAACTCATCCCTCCCCACCTGGAATATTTCCTCATGCCTCCCTCTCTTTACCACTTTCACTTCCAGAAAAGCTCCAGAACAAAAACTAAACAGCTTTTAAACAGGGTCTCTGGGAGTTTTACAAGGAGATTGAATTAGCCCTCCCTGGAGAAAGCTTTTATAAGTTTCTCTGCTCCTAAGTAGCATTAAATAAAGGAATTTAAACAAGCAGGAAGAAGCAGTGGCTAGAATGTACTAAAAGCTGTAAATGAGCCCTAGCAATAAATAACATTGGTGCTTCAAAACAAAACAGAGGGAAGAAGCATCGCATTCATGCAATCTGCTGTCCGCCTGGACTGATGTGGCTTGAAGACACTGAGCCCAGGAAAGAAGACTTGTGCAGGCTCATGTCATGCTACAAGAGACCTGGACCCAGGCCCACCTGCTCTGACACCCGGTTCAGGTCCCATCTTTATCATACTGCCTTCTTTCATTCTCCAGGGAATCTACATGCAGTCAGAGAATGCTGTTGCTGAAAGGGAACTGCTAATCTAGTTCCTTTCTTAAGAAACCGGAAGACCAAAGCTCAGAGGAGATGTGTGTGTCCTTGTAGACACAGTGGCCATGTAATGGCCAGCCCTGGGTCATAACTCAAATACCCCAGTTTTTAGACAGGTGCTTTTACTACAATTCCTGTATTCCTCCCTACTAATAGAAATTAGCCTTCACCAAACTGCTGATGTGGAGAGTTTTTTGTTTTGGTCTTTATTTGATTCATTGGGGCTGCCTTGCATGGTTTACACCCAGTGGACATTTGAACTTGAATTTCAGCCTATTTTTTTGAGATCTTACAATCAGAGTTGGTATTACTCAGTAGTATATTCAAAGTCAAGGCATCCTTGCCCATATTTTTCTAAGACCTTGTTTATTTATTTATTTTTAATTAAGGGGAGAGAGTGTGGAAGCAAGTAAATTTAAAAGTGTCAAGCTAATTTATAAACTGGAATATTTGGAACATAATCGTTTAGGAACTAGATTGAAATGACTCACTGATGTGGGTGTGGTTGTTCATTGACACGGTGACCTTTTCACTTGTTTTGGAAGAGTTTTCATCTCTGCAAGAAGTTTAGAAGTTTGCATGTACTATCAGTAGCCAAGTTATCAGTCAGCAGGGACTGATAAAACTCTGCATTCAATAAAATAAAAAGTCTTAGACCCATTTTTTACTGCACTTTGCATAGCATGTTACATGACATGCTCTATGTTGTTGATTTTTCAGCTTTTTAGTTTCATTCTGGGTTAGGTGGCGAATCCTCAGGGCCCCAGCATGTATCACTGATAACGATAGGGAGCCAGTTGGGACAATAGGGAGCCAGCTGGCCCTTGTCACTTTGGCTCCATCTTCTCTCTTGAAATCCCTTCTCCTTTTCTCCTTGGCTGCTATGGCAAATGTCACATGGTGGGCTGGCTTAAACAGCAGTCATTTATTGGCTCCTGGTTTTAGAGGCCCAAAGACCTATGTGAAGGTGTCGGCAAGGTCATGCTTTCCTTCCAGTGTCTGCAATGTTCAGGTGCCACTTTGCCACCATCCTTGGGGATCCTTGGCTCGTGTCGCTGCCTCTGTCACATGGCCATCACTAACACCCCCTGTGCTTGCTCTTGAGGGTTTCCATTGACTTCTGGCATTTGGCTTGTTACGAGGCTCAGCAACTGAGTTAAGGCTCACCCTTGATGCACTTGGGCCACCCCTTAATAGGCTCTTCCAATATCCTATTCACAAATGAGTCCGCACCTTAACTGATAGTACATCTTCATAAGGTCCCATTTACAAATGGTTCACACCCCCAGAAATGCGGATTAAGGTCAAGAACATGTCTTTTGAGGGCTATATAATTCATTCCACCACTTCCCCAAATGCCCAAGTACGCGGTTACACTTTCTTCCCTCTATGGTCATCCTTCAGTCAGACAGCTACGGGACAACACCGCAGTCCTGCGTGTACTGGTTCTGTGACTCTGGGCAAGTTACTGAACCTCTCTCAGACCCAGCTAACCTGTCTGCAGAGTGGAACCCTAATGCCCCGTGCCTTATGAGGCTGTGAGGACAGGTGAAATAGTGCCCGTGTAGCCTGAAGTACAGCAGGTAACTGGGCTAACCACACTGCGTCACTTCCTCAACAGCCATGTGCATTTGCATTTTGTGCATCTCACTCATATTTATATCTCTCTGCTGAGTCCAGTACTTGGCATGTAGCAGTACTCAATAAATAGATATTCTCTTGAATTGAAGCATTTTGGTTTATCTGGAATAGAAAGGCCTGATCAGGCTTTATATATTCAGCAGACACAATTACTAGTGTAGTTGGCTAATGTTATATAACTGTTTAAAAAAAAAAAGTGGGAGAAGTAATTACCATGGAAGGATTTTATGGGGGGAAGAGTTACTTTCGCATTTTTTTATTATGAAATGACATATATACAAAAAATAAATTACTAAGTTCATTGTGACAAGTAGTTATAGAACAGATTTCAGAATTTGGTATGGGTTACAGTGCCACAATTTCATGTTTTTCCAAGACACTGGAGACTAAAAAGAAATATCTGTATGATGATTTAGCAGTCATACTCATTTTTAAAATCTTATCTTTTCTCTTTTTTTTTTTATTTTTTGCATGGGCAGTCACCGGCAATTGAACCCGGGTCTCCGGCATGGCAGGCAAGAACTCTGCCACTGAGCCACCGTGGCCCGCCCCCTATCTTCTCTTTTATAATGCCTCCTTCTCTTTTTATCTGTCTCCCAATCATTAGGAGCATTTGAGATATGCCCTTTCTTTTTCATGTTACAAAGGGGTGTTGATAATATAGGATAGGGGAATGCAACCGGTTGATGTTCTTGGAGAGGCAGGCCCCTCTAGCTTTCAAGACTTATCAGGCCTAGGAGCCATCTGAAGGTTTTAGGTTTTTGAAAAGTAAACTTAGTGCATGCAACTTTTGTAGGATCTCAGATAGAGACCTGGATTTTTTTTTAGGGTTACCAGGAATGATGTTGGTTTCGGTCTGACAAACCATGGCAATTAGCAAATATCTAGCTGCAGCTTGCCTAAGAGTAGCCTCCAGAATAGCCTCGCCACTCCATTTGAACTCTCTTAACCACTGATGCCTTATTTTGTTACTTTACTTTTTTCCACTTTGGTCAAGAAGGGAAAAGGTTCAACTTTTTTTTTCTAGAGAAATCCTTTATTTCTCTTTGCAGTTCTGCTAGGTTAGGGGCAGAAGCAAAAGGAAGACTTGGTGGAGGAAGACAGGATTTACACTAACATTTCATTTATTCCTTAAAAAAAAAACCCTATGAAGTTGCCAGATATGGAACCTGGTTCTTCTTTGACTGTCATTGAGGCACAAAAGAGCTGTCTCAGGACTGAGACCGGCACCCAGGGGTCTCACTTTCACCTCGGTGCTGTTTCTTGAAATCCAGTTATTCACCCAGCAATACAATCCAGCTGAGGCCTTGGGGAGAAATTGTATGCTTTCGAAGTATTTTGCTAGTGGAAGTTATGGATTTTCTCAGACCTTTTATAACCAATACACATGCTTCTACATCTTAGATAGAGATGCTGGCCCTTGCCAGAGATTGTTGTGTTTTTTTTTTTTATCTTTGAAGCTGCCCTTAAGGAGCTCAAACTCTCTTTTTTATTCCGGTGTTACCAGCTGAGATAACACAATTACTCATCTGCCACCACCACCCCACTTTCAACTTTATCTTCACCTGCTTCTGTCTCTCTCTTCTCTCCCTGTCACCCGATGGAGACCTCTGTTTTGATGTGACTTTGTCTTCTCTGCTCCTGGATTCTTTTGAAGGAATCATGAGTTTTAGTTTACTTGTAAAAGTGATCCTTACTTATTACTTAAAATTCAAAAAAATGAAGAAGTTTTAAAAATCTCCTGAAACCCTAACATCATGGGGGAAAAAAACAGCATTAACATTCGATGAACACAACTTCAGATTTATTTCTACGTTTGTAAGTAGCAATAGAGGTAGAAGTATTTTTCCAAATATGGAATTATTTCATAACTACTATTTCTATTGAAATTCATATTGAGGCAATGTTAGATCCACATACAGTTGTAAGAAATAATACAAAGAGAATTGATGTGCTCTTTACTCAGTTTTCCCTAAGGGAAACATTTTGGAAACCTATATACATACAGATACTCAAATTTAACAGAAGAAAAAGAAGCTAAAGTGAAAACGAAGAAATTGTCACTCTTCAGACAAATGCTTATCTTTCTTCACCTCAAGAGATGTTGGCTTCTTTTAAAGGTTAAAAAGTTGTATTTATGATGGTTCCATTCTGGACCAGAATGTAAGGACATGAATCTCATTGAAATCACTGATATTCACAGCCTGAATGTAGCTTTATATCCTCAGGTGGCTTATGCAGCAGAAGTCCCACTTGGAGTCCAGGAGAGATTGAGAAATGTCTGAGAACTTGTGGGGGAGTATTTCACATGGGGTGGGAGCATAGATGGGCCTTTAGGAAAAGAACCGAGGCTGGGCCCATTTTGAGCATCTAGGCATTCCTAGTGGGTAGTAGATTGGTCAACAGGAGTCTTTTTACAAGGCGTGGAAAGTCTCTGGTTGATGACAAATTCCAATGAAAAGTCTGAGCCAGGAGCAAGGCCTTAGTGGTTGGAAGGGAGGAGGAACACTGATTGTAGAGTATTGGCTATTATTAAAGCCATCCCAAGTCTGGCTCAGCCAACTGGGTATGCATCTGTATCCTAAGGAAGGGTTGGGTTATAAGTGAAGCTGAAAGAGCTGCTGCACTGTAAAGAGCCTGTAAAGAGGTACAGGCAGCGTTGCCTGGCATGCCTATCAGCAAGAACACAAGGAGGAAAGACCCATAGTTTCCACTTACCAAAGTACTCCTGGGTGAATGGAACAGCAGATCTGCGGCCATGCACAGGAGTTAATGCATCTACTGGGCCCACAGCATCAATATTAGAGGAATCGAATCCATGGAGACATGCCACAGCCTGCAGAGCACTGCTGAGTATTGCTGAGCCAGGTTGACCAGAACTCCATATGCCGAGGTGCAGCGAGCTCCTGGTGGGCCAGCGGGGACAACCAGTGTCTACCCAGCAAGATGGGAAGGAGGCCCATGCCGAGCCAAATGAGAGCTGAGTAATGGTGGGGTCCGGCCAAAGCGGACCTGCTGGTGAGCCCTTATGAGACATGCTTTGGGGGCCATTTAGGGGGACAGGAGACCTATGCTAACAGGTGATGACAATGAGCCAGGCAAGTGATTACAAATGTTGAGGCATCTACCGTGCTCTTTGGTGGAGTGGAGTGACCCATGCTGCCCAAATCCACTCCTAGTGCCTCCATCACTGTGGGGTGGGAAGATGCAACGTGAAGTATGCCCCCTTTGTTGTGTGATGTGGATAAATTGACTGGGAGCCTGGGAAAACTCTGAATGCAATTGCCGTGACAGTCCCCAAAGATCACCTGTGGTGGGAGCTATGTACATGTAACGTCAGCACAATCAGAAAGCCAGATTGAGTAAAAAGTTGTCCCCAGTTCATTGTTGATAAACTGGGTCTAAATTTAGCTTGAAGAAATCTGTTCTCCCATGCACTGTCACATAAAAGTACATTCACATGAATATACAGCCAGAAAATGATACAAAAATGACATCCTATGTTGTTTTCCTAAAGTTCTTATGGAATGCTTTATTTGTAATTTCATTGGTATTTTCAACATGATTCAATGGAAGGTTATTTTTCTTTAGTGTTTAGGATAAAAATATACCACTTACTTATAGGGAAATTCAAATGTTACCAACTATTAGCACCATGTTACAAATTTTGAAAGCTGACAATGGATTCCCAAATTCCTGTCATGTTGATGCTTCTGATGATGTTCCAGAAATCGTGAATTATTTTACTGACGGTACTCCCTATTGTTAGCTGCAGTAAACTGCACTCAGTTCCTTATGTGTTTTCAATATAGTCATACATTTTCTTATAATTTTATAATTATTTATTTTAAAGAGGCTTTTGAAAATGATCACATTTGATTTCATAGAACAAATTAACATGAAACCAAGAAGTACACGCACTTATAAAAATATTTAACACATTTTATTAAAAATAACAAAATTCCCTGAAAATTTTTGGGTGTGCACAGTTAGCCTTTAAAAAAAAAAGAGAGAGAGATAAAAGCCTAAGGAATTATCAAGACTTGGGCCTAGATTATATAGGCTGTAAGAAATAATGCCTCTTCCCTTTTTTTTTTCATTTTGACAATAGCATGGGATTTGACTTGTGTCAGTTTTTGGTATTGTTGCCGTAAGAAAAGACGACTTCTCTTAGAATCTCATTCACTCCCGACGTCTGCACTGCCCCACAGGAGACCGGACACCGCGCGTGGGTGACACTAGATTTTCTGCCCCAAAGCAAGGTGCTGGGGTAGGCGGACTGCAGAGCCACCATTTTCCCCAAGGGCTGTCACATTTTTAATTCTATAAATACGTTTTTGCCAACAAGTCAAAGTCCTCAGTAATAAATCTAGTGAAAGACACTTATTAGGAAAATCTGTGCTTTAAAATAAATAAAATATTTAGCTATCTTTTGCCAGGAAAGGAGTGAGCAGTGTTTTTTAAGGATAACAGACAAGGTTTAGAGCAGGAGCTCTCAGCCTTTGAGTAGAATTTAAAATGTCATGCGCTTCATTTCTTACTGCCAGGCACTTAAAGCTTTATCTCTGGCTGCTCAGCTGTCCTAATCTTGTTTGCTTCCCCATTTAGTTTTGTAATCTCGGCAAAAAAAAAAAAAAAAAAATTAAATGCTGTATTTAACAGAATTTTTAGATTTTGATTCACTTTGAAGTTAGTCATAAAATAGGCTTTTATACATTTATATAAATACAGCTGGTTCTTTTTTTATAAGTGAAAAATCTAAAGTCAAAGTGCCTAATGTTTTATCAAAAAAGAAAGAAAGGGAAACAAGCAAAAACCGAACCATGACGATTCCAGCGTTGGGGATAGGAATCCAAATAGAACACTCTTATTTCATGGTTGATTCTTGGTTGGCTATACCACAGGCTCCCCTGGAAACAATTATATGTAGTAAAAGCCTAACAGTTCTTGGGCAGCCCAGCCTAAACTGTGGGTGCCGTGCCCTGTGTGTGGGTAGCGGTATAGTTCCTCTGTATTAATTTGCATGGGGTGGTGGGTGGTCACGCACTCCACTCGGGCTTGTTAGGTTTGATGCACCAATTATATATGGAAGCCACATGGTCAAGTAGGCAGGTGGATGTAGGAACCTGGGCTTCAGAGGAGAAGTCCATGTTGAGGATAGACATTTTGAGACATTTATTTATAGAGGTATTTTTAATGCCATGGCACTGAATGAGGTGGCCTAATGTGAGTGATTAGAAGAAGACATGAAGGGTGTTGGGCAGAGCTCTGGGGCTTAGCAGAGGAAGGCACCAGAACCAAAGATTGAGAGCGTAGAGGATGGAGAGGGACGTGGGGTCTAGTGCACAGTATGTCAACCAACTACTTTAAGGAGAACGGTCCCCTGTGTCAAATTGTACCGAAAATCCAAGAAAAATAGGCTGATGCTGAATTGGGCTACACAAGTTCTTTAACGACCTTAACAAGGGCCATCTCAGCAGTGGGGGTGGAGAGACGCCTCAAATGGTAGGTAGAGGAGGGAGGGCAAGGGAGGAAGAAGAGAAGGGAAGATGAGCGACTCTTTCAAGAACTTCAGATGTGAAGGATGGAAGATCAAAGGAGAGATTTTTAGAGATGGGAGCTCCTAGGGCCTGATTGTGTGCTGCTGGAAGGGAGAGGCTGGCAATCCAGAAGAGCACATCATCGCAGGAGGCAATTAGTCCTTGAGAGAGCAAGTGCATGAGAAGACTTGGCCTCTGTTTGAAGCAGGAACAGTTTATCCATCCTAACAGCAAAGGAAACAGGGAGAAAAGTTGGCACAAAGATGAAGTTCTGTCTACTTGCTTCTAATTACTCAATAAAGTATGAGTCACAGGAGTTGGGGTACAGAGGGATATAGGCAAAATATCTTGTCTAAATTATTTTTCTAGATTTTTCATATGAGTAAGCATTGCTTTTACAATCGGAGAAAAGTTACACAAATTCACATTTTTTCACCCAATGATTCTCCCTCTAAAATGTTCTCCCCAGTAAGAGAACAAAGATATATGTACAAACATATTTATTATAGAATTATTTGTAAGAGCAAAAAGGGAGGGGCAAATCAAGAGTAGGAAGATGCTTATGTAAGTTATGGATTCTCCTTAAGATGGAAAACTATGCAAAGTGGAATTTTTTAAGAACATTCAGTGACACGGAAAGCATTCCAGGTATAATATTAACTGAAAACATAACCTGCAAAGCTATGAGACCAAATTTCTAAAAAACTAAAAATGAAATTTGAAATATGCACATAGAAAAAAGAATAAAAAAATATCAAAATGTTAATGGCTTTATCTTTTGGTGTTGGAATTAAAAGTGCCTTTTTTTTCTTTTTCACCTTTGGGAATATTTCAATTTATTTTTATAAAGAGGATATTATTTTTTTATAAGAACATATATTATTTTTAAAAGCATTTTTATTGTGAAATATATACACAAAAAAGCAACAAATTTCAAAGTGCATTGTAACAAATAGTTATAGAACATATTTCAGAGTCTGGTTTGAATTACAGTCCCACAATTTCATGTTTTTCCTTCTAGCTGCTCCAAGATACTGGAGACTAAAAGAAATATCAATATAATGATTCAGCAGTCATACTCATGTGTTAAACCCTACCTTGTCTGTATAACTCTACCGTCACCTTTGATCTTTCTCCCTATGTATTTGGGCTGTATCTATTCTAATATTTTCATGTTAGAAAGGGGTGTCAGTAATATGGGATAGGAGAATGAAACTAGTTGATATTCTTGGAGAGGTTGACTTTTCCAGGTTTCAGGGCTTATCTGGCCTACGAACCATCTGGAGGTTGTATGTTTCTGGAAAGCAAAACCTTTGTAGAATCTCTGATAGAGCACTAGGTGTTCTTTAAGGTTGGCAGGAATGGTTTTGGTTGGGGTTTGGCAAACTGTGGTAATTAGCAATATCTAGCTGAACCGCACATAAAAGTAGCCTCCAGAATGGCCTCTGGACTCTGTTTGATCTCTTTTAGCCACTGATGACTCATTTTATTTTATTTCTTTTCCCCCTTTTGTCAGGAAGGCATTGTCAGTCACACAGTGCTAGAGCCAGGCCCATCCCTGGGAGTCATATCCCACGTTGCCAGGGAGACTTTCACCCATGAGTAGGGGAGAGGGTAATGATTTTTCTTGTAGAGTTGGGATTGAAGAGAGAGGCCACATCTGAGAAACGAAAGAGGTTTTCTGGAAGTAACTCTTAGGCATAACTATAGGTAGGCTTAGCTTCTCCACCTCAGAAATAAGCTTCACGAGAAAAAGCCTCAAGATGAAGGGCTTGGCCTGTTGACTTGAGAGTCCCTAATGTTTGAGACAGAATCAGGGGTTACCCAGGTGGGAAAGTTTAATAGTTCCCTATTTTTTCTCCAGTCCTTCAAGGAACTTTGCCAATACTTTCTGATTATCTGCCCAGCATGCTCTGGGATGTATTCTGGTGTTATATTAAGCTATACAGAATATATTAGGCTATACAATCCCTCATTCCCATTCTAGGCTCCATGTGTTTGGGTTGTTCAAATGAGCTGTCCAGACAGGTTAAGTTAAACTATGTTCTACAGAAAAGTTAGGTTTTGGACAAAATAAATCTCTCTTCCTTTGGTCTCAAGGAAGTTCTAAAATACAGAAAATGTCATCCTTACCCTTGTGTTCTGATTTACCTTAGTCCCAACCCTATCAGCTTCATTCTTATCCCTAGTTGAAGCCCACTCTCTTTCTCAGTTTCTTTAACAGTTGTTGTATATAGCAATACTGATTTTCAGAGCAGCAGAATTCTGCCTGTGAGTCTCTGGTGTCACACGGGTAGCCAAAGTTCCAGGGAGATACCAAGTTATACATATATAGCACAACATCTCAAAATCTCGAAATAACACTTACAGCTCCGGACTAAATGTGACTACTATAAAAGCTTACAATCTAGACCCCAATTTTCTTATAAGTATTTTCTAAAAGAGACTGTAGAATAATTGTTCTTTTGTTTCTGGCTTCTTTTGTACCACATAATGTCCCCCCATTTCCTTCACCTTGTGGCATGCCTCACAACTTCATTCCTTTTTGTAGACATGCAGTATTCCATCATGCAGTATTCCATCATATGTATACACTATAGTTCACCATTCTACTTCTCAGTCAATGTATCCTTTAGTCACTTCCATCCATTGGGCATCATGGATAGTGCCCAAAGTAAATAATCCATGTTTCACATTTTCCTCATTTAGTTGAGCAATCATCAACACTCTCAATTTTAAACAATTTACATTGCCCCAAAGAGAAAAATAATCAATAAACACAAATAGAAAATCACCAAATAGAAAATCCATACCTCCCCTTAACTCTTGTTCTTCCCCTCCCCAATTATTTACCCCTGGTGATGCTGTGGTGCTGTTACTGTCTTCCTACTAAATATAGACCATAGCATGCCATCGTAGTTTCCCCCCCCCCCCATACCCTAATATTATTGACTCTTTGTACAAGATTCATACCTTTGAGGAAGTTCATACAAGTGTTAATTAGTGGGATACATGGCTCTATAAAACCCCTTTCAAGCATGTTCATTTTCAATATGGCAATATTACTTATGGACCCACTAAAGAACTGCCTTCATTTCTATCCATTCCCTTACATTTATGTTCAACCTCATTACCAGCAGTGAATAAGTGTTCCAATTTCTCCACATCCTATCCAACATTTGTAGTTTCCTGCTTGTTTAATAGCAGCCATTCTTAGAAGTAGTCGGTCGTATCTCATTGTAGTCTTAATCTGCGAAAATGAGCATCTCTTCATGTCCTTTCTAGCCACCTGTATTTCTTCTTTGGAGAAATGTCTAGTTATATCTGTGGCCTATTTTATAATTGGGTTGTTTTCTTTTGTTGTTGTTGAGTTGTATGATTTTGATTGTGATGTTATAATAACTTTAAAATCAGGAAGTGTTGGTCCTCCCCCTTCGTCCTTCTTTTTTACGACTTTTTAGCTATTTGAGGTCTCTCTTCCAAATGAATTTGATAACTACCTTTTCCAAGTCTTCAAAGTAGGTTGTTGGAATTTTAATTGATATTGCATTGACTCTGTAGATCAGTTTGGGTGGAATTGACATTTTAACTACATTTAACCTTCCTATCCATGAGCAGGGAATGTCTTTATACCTATTTAGATCTTCTTGATTTCTTTTAGCATTGTTTTGCAGTTTTCTTTGAACAGGTCCTTTACATCCCTGTTTGAGATTATTCCTAGATATTTGATTCTTTTAGTTGCTATTTTGAATGGAATTTTTCATTAATTGTCCCCTCAGTTAAGTTATTGCTTGTGTATAGAAACATTACTGAATTGTGAACATTGATCTTGTATCCTGCCACTTTGCTGAATTTTTTTTGTTAGCTCAAGAAGCTCTGTCATAGATTTCTCAGGATTTTCCAAGTATACTATCATGTCATCTGCAAATCATGAAAGCTCTGCTTCTTCTTTTCTGATTTGGATGCCTTTTATTTCTTTTTCCTGCCTGGTTGCTCTAGCTAGAACTTCTAATACAATGTTGAATAATAGTGGTAACAGAGGTCATCCTTGTCTCATTCCTGACCTTAGGGAGAAGGCTTTCAGTCTCTCATTGAGTACGATGCTGGCTCTGGGTTTTTCCATATGTACTTTTTATGATATTGAGGAAGTTTCCTTTGATTCCTACCTTTTGAGATGTTTTATCAGAAAAGGATGCTGACTTTTGTCAAATGCTTATTAAGCATCAATCGAGATGATCATGTGATTTTTCCCTTTCAATTTGTTAATGTGCTATATTACATGATTGGTTTTTCTCATGTTGAACCACTCTTGCATTCCTGGTATAAAACCCACTTGGTTGTAGTGCATACTTTTTTTAATGCACCACATTGGATTCGATTTGCAAATATTTTATTGAGAATTTTTGCATCTATATTCATTAGGGAGATTGACCTGTAGTTTTCCTTTCTTGTAACACCTTTACCCGGTTTTGGTATTAGAGTAATGTTAGTTTCATAAAATGACTTATGTAGTGTTCCTTTTTCCTCAAATTTTTGAAACAGTTCGAGCAGGATTGATACTAGTTCTTTTTGGAATGTTTGATAAAATTCCCCTGTGAAGCACCTGGCCCTGGGCTTTTCTTTATAGGAAAATTTTTGATGACTGATTGAATTCTCCTTACTTGTGATTGGCTTTTTGAGATCATCTATTTCTTAAGAGCATATATTACTTTTATACCTGGACAAATACATAATAAAGATAACATATACTCTCCTGTGACCCAGCATGCCATGTAATTATTACAGAAAACACAAACTATAAGAAACTACCCAGCCATATTTGTTCCTAGCCAGACTGTTTTTCTATAGCTACGTCTGTACTACAGATACCATGGCATTGATAGCACAACTCTATGTAATGATGAAACTGGCCCATTCCATCTTTGCAACAAATTCTATTTACAGAAAGAATATCTCTTCTCTGATGTCAGGAATTCTCAACAGATGGAGAACGACCATCAAATAATCTTATGATCACAGATGTTGGTTTTATTGCAACATGTAGAAATAAGTCATTCTATCTAAAAATATAGACAACAGAGGAAAGTCACCTTTACAGCATAAACAGACAAGATTAACTAGTGAGAAACTTTTTTCTTCAGCCTGTACATATCTGATTCCTTTTCATGAGCACATAGGCATACTTGCATCCTGCCCAGAACCACCCAAGCAGGATTACCAGATGGTAAGTGTAGCTTAAAATTTGCAAATTGGCTTAAAGTTATTCTTCTCAATAGGTAAGACTGTACCTTTTGCCCACCTAACAAAAATGTATCACATGTTGCTTCTTGAAGCAGGTTGCTTCTCAGTTGTAAATGAGAATTTAAACCAGAGCAGAACGTATCTTTTCTTTTGTTCTGTGTTTCGAATAGGTAACCCATCAGAAGGGTGGTTTTGGGGAACTGAACATGTTCCCCATAAAAGTCATGTCCAAATCTTAATCCACGTTCCTGTGGGTTTGAAGCCATTTGTAGAGAGGACCTTTGAAGAGGCTTTCATTAGTGAAGGGGTAGACTCATTTGTGAATAGGATCTTCACGATTAGAAGAGACCAAATTGAATTAGGGTAGACCCTAATCTATGTGGCTGAAGTCCTTACCAGGAGAGGAAATTAGACAGTCATGAATGTCTGAGCAGGAGAAGGAGAAACCATGTGGTGGAGGTGTAAGCCAAGGAATCCCACGGGCTAAGGCAATCCAGCACCAGAAAGCTACAGACTTGCCAAGAAAGCACAGCCTGGCGAGACCTTGATTTTGTACTTCTAACCTCCAAGGCTATGCGACAACAAATTATAGTTGTTTAAGACAACTCTTCATGTGGTATTTGTCATGGCAGATGTGGCAAACTAAGACAGTAGGTAATGAAAAAATAATCTCTTTCCCACCCATGTCCCTTCCCCAGGGGCAACCAGTGGCCTCAGTATATATTTTCAGAAATATTCTTTCTATGCAAACAAATAACTACATCATGTAATATTCTTTATCACTATCAAAAATTTCAAGGATGGCAGTCAACAAAGCCTATAACAGAAGCCACTGAAAATAAGAAGTCAGATGGGATTTAATATTTTTCTGAAAGAAAGCTGTGAGTGGGAAGAAGACTGAGTTTTGTATTAAGTTGATTCCCACATCTCTTCCACTGACACAACAATTTCATTAAATGAAACATATCTTTGGGTGACCTTATAAAAATGCTGGACTATTCTGCACCTTGCTTGTGAGCTTTTGCATAATATGAGGAAATTAATTGTTTGATTTTTTTGTTGTGGAAAATAACATATATATACAAAAAAAGCATTAAATTTCAAGGCACACCACAACAATTAGTATAGAACAAATTTTAGTTTGATGTGAGTTACAGTTCCACAATTTCATGTATTTCCTGCTAGCTGCTTCAAGACACTGAAGATTAAAAGAAATATCAATATTATGATTCATCAGTCATACTCATTTGTTAAATCCTATCTTCTCTGTTATCACTCCATCTTCTGCTTTGATCTTTCTCCCAATATTTAGGGGTATTTGGGCTATGCTCGTTCTTTTTCACGTTGGAAAGGGCTGTCAGTAATATCAGATGAGGGATGGAATTAGTTGATGTTCTTGGAGAGGCTGGTCCTTCTGGGTTTCAGGATTTATCTGGCCTAGGAACCCATCTGGAGATTGTAGGTTTCTGGAAAGTAATCATAGTGCATGCAACCTTTGTAAAATCTCCAGTAGAGCACTAGGTGTACTTTAGGGTTGGTAGGAATGGCTTTGGTTGGGGTTTGGAAAACCATGGTAAATAGCAATTTCTAGCTGAAGCTTGCATAAGTGCAGCCTCCAGAATAGCCTGTCAACTCTATTTGAACTCAAAATAAGATACCTTATTTTCTTACATGGTTTAATTTTTTAGAGTGACTTCACCTTCTGAGTCCATGATCATTAATCTTTAATACATACATATTTTTAAAAAGGATTCTCTACCTTATAAACCACTGACTTTTGTCAACCCTCCCCTGAAAACCCCTCTCTCTTCTTTCCTCTCTTGCTTATTAGAGGAAAAACCCTAAAGCAAGTGTCACAAACTATGGCTCACAGTCCTAATCTGGCCAGCTGCCTGTTTTTGATAAATGGAGTTTTATTGGAGTGCTCACTCATGTATGTATTAAGTGCTGTCTATGCCCACTCACGCCATACAGCAGGGTTTAGTGGTTGGGATGACAAGTATAGGATCTGCAAAGATGAAAATCTGTACCCATCAGGACCTTTGCCAAAAATATTTGCCAAACTCTGCCCTAGAGTATGGGATCTTGTCATGGGAATGAATGGGCAAAAAACATTAAAGAAAAGATAAATCAAGGACCAATTTCAATATGGCAATAACAACACTATAATGAGAGAGAGTATCATATTGGAGAATGCTGATTATAAACAAAATCCCTTGAAGTTCATTTATTTCATAAATTTCAGTGTCCACCCAGAGAAAATAGTAAGAAGTCTACTAGAATGGAGATTTAGAATAAATTAAGCATGACAGATCATCATTGGCCTTGACATATCACTTTTCCAACCTCAGCCTTCCTACCAACATCACCACAAGTTTCGTGAGCACGTGTTTATCTGTACAGTCCAGACTAAACACATCTTGAAAGAAGACTGTGTGAAAGAAGTCTCTGTGAACCAAAAGGGCAATTTAGTGGATGGGAGCTGGGTGACTGACATTGGTCACTCCAGGAATTGCCAAGTTAATTCTGGTGATCTGACCTGCCAGGCTGGCAGGTGCCTCCTTCCTCATCATTTCAGAACTACATGTCTTAGTTTGCCAGAGCTGCTGTAACAAAGCACCACAGACCATCTCGCTTAAACAATGGTAACTGATTGTCTCACAGTTCAGGAGGCTAGAAGTCTGAAATCAAGGTGACGGCTGGGCCATTTTTCCTCTTCAAAGGGAAAATCTCTTCCCTACCTCTCCCCTGGCTTCTGGTGTTTCCCAGCCAGCCATGGCACTCCTTGGCTTATGGCAGCATAATTCAGTCCCTACCCCATCACATGGTCATTTCTCCACTTCCATCTCTGTCTCTCTACCTCTGCCCGAGTGTCCTCTCCTTATAAGGACCCTAGTCATGGTGGAGTAGGGCCTGTTGTAATCCTTTTGGCTTCATCTTAACTAAATGCATCATCAGAGATCCTGTATACAACTGGGGTCACATTCACAGACCAGGGCTTAGAACTTAATTTAAACATGTCTTTATAGGGGACACAATTTAATCCATAACACTACATACTTTGCCTAAGGGGTCAAAGTGCTGATAAAGAAAATTATTCTTCCAAGGAACACCAGTGAGAGCTGAGCACCCCTGGGTACTAAGAGTTGTGACATTGTTACTGGAACTTAAAGATGGAAAAGGAAACTAAAAACCCTTGAGTAGATTTCTATGTAACAAAGGATTGCTATACTACCCCAGTGGCTCCTGAATTGGTAATCGCCCTGGATGACGGAGGCTGATATTTACAAGAGCATTTTTAACTAAAGTAAAAACAAATAAAGCTGTTCCATTGCAATTGTACAACTGAATTGTAAGGATAAAAATTTAACATCGGGGCAGCAAGAGTTGTTTCTTTTTTTAGTGTGTAGAGCCAAAATACAAGTAAACCTATAATAACTGCCCCTAAGGGCATTTGTGACCTTTGACAACACAGAAAGAAAATATTTATAATCTGAAACCATGCCTCTCTGGTATTACAGAGTAAATGAAAAATATTTTCTGGTGAACAAGATGTGCTTTTCCTAAGAGGACAAAATCTTATAGAAGGTTTATAATTTTGCTTTCTCTAAGTTTTATAGAAATTAAATATTTAATAAAGTGACTAGAATGGAAACCAATTCTATGAAATGAAGGCGAAAGGAAAATGTTAAAAGTGAAAAATTATCTTGGAGTTCATATGTTTTCTCTTCGTGCATTCCACTTTCTTATAAACAGGGAATAAAAATAAATTTTCTTTGGTCCCACAGTAGTTGACCATTTAGTAAAAGCAACATATTCACATCTTATCTAGGAAACATGTTTTGAGCATCCACCATCTGTGAGAATCTGTTCTAAGTTCATGGGGGAACCAGTCTACTGGTAGACCAGTAGACCATTATTTTCTCATGGAGCTTATACACTGTGGTAGAGTGAATCGCATTTCCCAACAAAAGACATGTTCTTAATCCTAGTCTGTGTTCCTGTGGGTATGAGCCCATTTGTAAATATGATCTTCGAATATGTTAATGTGAGTCAGGGTGTGGGCTCATTTGTGGATGGGAACTTTGAAGGTCCTATTTAGGTGTGGCCAAACTGAATCAGAGTGGGTTTTAATCTGTATTGGTGGAGGCCTCAGGAAGAGAAGCCAGACATCAGGGAAAGCCATGGGAGGACACCAAGGGCAGAGATGGCCATGTGACCCAGGCGGAGATGCAAACCAGAGACCCCAAGGGTTGTAGCAAGTTGGCACCAGAATGCCACCGACCCCAGGAGGAAAGCATGGTCTTCCTGATGTCTAGATTTTGGACTACTAGTCTTCCAATCCATGAGACTCTAAGCACTTGTTGTATAAGCCAACCCATTGTGTGATACCTGTCATAGCAGTGCTGGTAACTAAGACACATGCCAGTGGGCAGACCCAGTCAATAAACGTGATATATTAGTAAATTATACAAAATATTAGATGGAGCTGCATACTAAGGAAAATTAAGTCAGGCTAGGAAGGATTGGGAATTCTGGATGGGGATAGAATAGCAGCATTCAACGGAGTGGCAGATGCGGTGCAACAGTGGCTCATCAGGCAGAATTCTCACTGCCATGCCAGAAACCCAGGTTCTATTCCCGGTACCTGCCCATGAAAAACAAACAAACAAACAGACAAACTGTTGTAAAAGGGGTGGCAGCAAGGGCCTCGCAAGGAGGTCAATAAAGTTACATTGTGGTGCTCTGGGAAGGGGAAGAGTCAGGCAAAGCCTTGAGACAGGACTTAGAGGCAGTGCCAGGCCTCAGGGCTGCCAAGGAGTCAGTGGAGAGGCTGGGGTCAGGAGACAAGCTCAGATAGGGCAGGTTGGGGTGGGATTATTTGGCTCTGACTCTGCCCTGGGGCCAGGGAGGGTTCTGGTCAGAAGGCTAAGGAATTGCTGACTGACTGGTTTAAAATGGGTATCCTCAACCATTTGCAGTAATCCAAGAAAAAATAAAGGCAGTTGCATGAGCCAATGGTAGCAGTGGGGGGTTGCCTCAGAAAAGAACCTTGAAGGTTTTGTGAAATGCTCTATTTAGGGCTTAGAAAAAGAGCATGATATTGTTTGAGACTAAGAAACCTCTTTCACCCATGTTCTAGTTTGCTAGCTGCCGAATGCAACACACCAGAGACGGATTGGCTTTTAATAAAAGGTGATTTATTTCATTAGTTCTTCAGAGGAAAGGCAGCCAACTTTCAACTGAGGTTCTTTCTTACGTGGGAAGGCACAGGGCAATCTCTGCTGGCCTCTCCAGGCCTCTGGGTTCTGACAACTTTCCCCGGGGTGATTCCTTTCTGCATCTCCAAAGGCCTGGGCTGAGCTGCGAGTGCTGAGATGAGGGATGCCGAGCTACTTGGGCTGTGCTATGTTGTGCTCTCTCATGTAAGCACCAGCCAGTTAAGTCAAACATCGTTCATTGCAGCAGGCACGCCTCCTAGCCAACTGCAGATGTAAATCAGCAACAGGTGAGGTTCACGTACCATTGGCTCATGTCCACAGCAACAGAACTAGGTGCCTTCACCTGGCCAGGTTGACAACTGAATCTAACTATCAAAACCCATATTCCTAGTTGGCTTTCCAGGCAAACTTTCCAGGCTGGATGTGGCGTGCTCTCCATTTGCCTTCCAGACTGTGGAGGCTGAATGAGGACACCCAAAGAGGCCCACCTTTTATCTCCAGGAGTCTGTGACTATGACCTTTTATGGTAGAGAGTGCATGAGAGAGGATGCAATGTGACAATGGAAGTGGCAGTTGGGGTAATGTGACCTGGGAAGGCCAGCGGCATTCAGAAGAGGCAAGCAAGTGATTCTCCTGGAGCCCCCCGCAGGGTCCAGCCCTGACATGCCTGCATTTCAGCACAGGAAGACCAACTGGACTGGTTGAAATTCTGGCTCATAGAATGCTCAGAGAGTACAGGTGTGCTATTTTAAGCCACTAAATTTGGTAATTTGTTACCGCAGCAGGTGGAAATTACTATGCAGATCCACTCTCCCCTTCTCTGCAGCTCTGGGCCTGGAACTACAGCAGGCTGGTGCCAGCAGGTCAGAGGTGGCAGGGCTGGTCCTCTACCTAAGGAGTCAGCCCTGTCTGCTGCCCCCCACACAGAGCTACGGCTCTCTCTGGATGCCTGGGAACCACTCCTTCCCCTTGCAGCTTCAGGGCTAGGGGTGGCATTGCCCTTGCTTGCAGGGAGACTTCATGGTCCCTGGTTGGTTTCCCTTGTCCCTACCCACAGCAGCCTCTGAAAAGAGCCCACTTTAAAGGACTCTCCAAGTCACCCTTTGGAGGGTGCTGTTTGTCTGGCCATCATTGGCTAACTTCTGATCCTTCAAGGCACATGAAATAAAGACTTTTTCCTCCACCGGATCCTGCAGCCTCCTCAACAATTATTTTATCCATCTATAGACAGTTTCCTAGCTCATTTTCCATAGTAGTTTTCCAACAATTTTATTACTTTTCAAGCCTCTAATACCCATTTCCCTTTATCTTAGCTAGACACTAATGTAAAGTCACTCAGCTTCCAACTATCTCAAAAGGTTCACATGTTTTCCTCGGTCTTCTCCCCACCTCCTCTATTTCTGGGGTAGAAGAGCACCTTTCCCTTCCATGGTTAACCTTCCCACTTGTATTTTGGTCCTCTTAAGTCACCAGAAGCTTCCTCTCCACTGGAGCTCTATTGGCAGCATATCAAGTCTTCCTCCGCCCTAAGTTATCCATTCCTTAGTTTGCAGCTTCCTCTTCAAGCTTCACGCCCCCTTCTACTCTTCACTGTCAACTGTTCGAAAGGGCATCTGCGCTGGCAGACCTGTTCCTTATGTCCACTCACCCCCGAGCTCAGGGTAACTCGGGCTTCAGCTGCTGTTAATATTCTCTTGGGAGTAACTTATGACCTTCTTCTTGTCCAGTTCAATGGCCCTTTCTAAACTTCATCTTATTCAGTTTTTCTGTAGTCTGTCCTTTCGCTGAGCTGTGCTGTCCTTGAAATTTTCTCATCCGTGGCTTTTGTGACATCTGAATTTTTTCCTCTTTCTCACTGTGCTTAACCTTATTCGTCTCCAGCTCAGTAAAAGGCACCATCCTCCCTCAGTGGAGGTGGAGAAAGGGGCAGGTTTGAAGAACTGTAAGAAGATGAAAACAACATAATTGGTAATCGCCTTAGCTCTTTGGGGCTGCCATCACAAAGTCCCACAAGTTGAGTGGCTTAAAAGCAATAGCAGTTCATTGTCTCACAGTTCTGGGGGAGGGAAGTGTGAAATGGGGGCGTTGGCAGGGCCTGCCCACTTCCAAGTCTGTAGGCTCTGGAGGTGGCTTGCTGGCAGTCCTTGGCGCTCTTTGGTTTGTGACAAAACTGACCCAGGCTCTTCGTTCTCAGTCCGTCTTCTTCGTCTGCCCATTGTATCCACATTTCTTCTCCATAGAAGGACGCCAGTCACAGTGGATTAGGACTCACCCTAGTCCAGTTCCGCTTCCTCTTAACTCATCACATTTTCAAGGATCCTGTTTTCAAATGGGGTGACATTCACGAGACTGGGGTTAGGACTTGAACGTATCTTTTGGGAGAACATAATTCAATCCATTAGAGTGATGGTGGCGACATGGGAAGCAAGAGAAATGGGCTTCATGTGTGTACAGCCAAATGGCTGGCGGTGCTGGTCCATGAGAGAAGCACCGGGGGAGCTCATGGCTTTGTGGGGCAAGACGGTGCTGTGCACTCGGACATTTGAACCTCGAATGCAGTTAAGGCGTTGCATTCTTCTCAGTTACCATGCCCTCCCCTACCTGGTGTCCTCAACATCCAGCCTCATGTACTGGATTTGGACATTCTGACCATAGCAGATTATCTCTGTCCCTGGGCACATGGCTTACAATTGCCCACTGAATGTGCTTTCCTTTCGGAGTCAACCATTCACCCACGTCCAGGCCTCTTCCCCAGGCTAGTATTTCCCTGCTCATGCTCACAGGCTAAGAGTCAATGCTGAATCAACTAAGAGACCATCATAAAGAACTAAGTTTCCCGTCCTGGTTATTTCCATAACACTTTGAATATCATTTCAATTTTGGCACTTGCCATATGCCCTATATTTTTTAAATGTTTGTGTTTAAGCCTCCATGACATTGAAACTCATCAAATGCAGGGTCTGGGTCTTCTTTCACGATGATGACCCCCACAAAATTTAGAATGATGCCCTGCACATAGCATGGGCTCAATAAATATTGGTTTAATTGGATTGCCCACTTAGATGCTTGTCTTAAAATTACACTGATATGAGACGGTTCTGAAGAAAATATCCTTCTGAAATATCTATGGCTACCACTTTCAACACATGTGAAATATTTTTAACCACCAAAATTTGTGGTCCTTACAATTCTGCTGTATGGTCCCTGGCATGTGGTTAAATCTAACAAATCAATATATGCATATTTTAAAAATTATTTGATGCTAGAAGCATGAAGGTTGACTGGAATTATAAACAGTCACAATTAATTAAATGTTCACTGATGTATAAAATTATTGGAAACCCTTAGATAGTCTTGTGAAAATCTAGATGTACTTACTCATTTTAAGAAAAACTCAGTATTATGCTAAGAAAAATCATTTAAATGATTTTTAATGTAGCTATTAGCTATGCAAACAAATCTCAGAGCACTCAGTTGGTCTCAATAAGCATTGATATCATATTTGGGTAATGATAATGAAGATTTGACTAGACATCTTCCTTTGGCAAATTATCATTTATTCACTCTTCAAATATTTATTGAGTACCTGCTACATGCCAACTATTTTTCTAGGTACTTGGGACTTATCAGCAACCAAAGAGACACGTAAGTAAATGTAAGATATTTTCACAATTCCTGACTCCACTTTTATTTTTGTTCACAGAATATGCTTTAGAAATAGTTTTACTTCATCATTTCTTACAACTTTAATCACTTTTAAATTGTTTAACGCACAGTGAAAGATTTATAAACTAATTTAATTCATCTGAATTCCCTCTATGTCATTTATATATTTTCAAAGCCCACGTGAACAAAAGTAGTTTCGTCAGTTAGTTGGATAGTATTTGAAGCACTAGGCAGTGTTACATACTTGATTTTAAACTCTTCCTCTTCACAAATGAATCTGTCCAAACATATCAGCCCTAGCTGAAATTGTCTTACTTTGTTGTTATGTTCATTGTAACTCTTCCATCAAAGTGTGTGCTGGATCTAGCAGGGACCTTATCTTTCCCTTGCAGCTTTTCCAGCTCCTGCAAGTGCCTGAAACACATTAGATGCCCCAGAACTTTAAGTATCTGTTGAATTAATGAATGCATTAATGAATGTCATAACACCTGTGTGTTAGAAAGAGAAAGTATAATGAGTCAGGACAGGAATGGAGATTTTTGTTAATCATTTGGTTTGTCTACGCTGAGTTTTGCCACAAGACTGGAGAATCACAAACTCGCTGACCTCACTTTTCATGATTCTTAAAATTAAAATGAAAGGGAATTGGATGATACATATATTTAGCGTTCTTCAATGTCTCAGAGCCTATGACCTTATGTGTTGCTGTGTTAGCTTCCTGGGGCTGCCATAGCAAAGTAACACAAACTGGGTGGTGTGAAACAATAGAAATGTAGCCTCCCACTGTTCTGAAGACTGCTGGGTACCACAATTGTCAGCTGTGTAGCTTTTAAAATATGAGATTAATTTTAAAGCTGAGCAACTTTAAAACTGATGATTGATGCAACTAATCCTGCCACTTGAAAGAGCGTAAATTTGAGTCATTTGCTGGGGCGCGTATACGTGACTGCCTTGAAGTGTCTGTAAGGTTTAAGGCCAAACCAAATGACAGAGATGCTGGCTGTGCTCTCTGAGGCCATCCACTTGCTGAGGTCCCTGTCCGCCCCCCCACGGGTGGCACAGAAATACAGACATGGGAGACCTGCAAACCATCCGTGCCCATGCCCAGGGGCCTCGCATGGCTCAGCTAGCCTGAGGGGCAGCAGCTCCCAACCCTGGTTGGGAGGGCAAGGACAGAAGCCAAGATGACCTGGGCAAGCCTGTACCATGTCACCTCTTTCCTCCAGCATCTAACTAGGCTTTAGCTCGGTCCCTTTACCACCAAGGTGAAAGAAGAGAAAGAAGAGTTGCTTTTTTCCAGTGACTGATGCAATGCATAATTCCCACTGAGAGATTGCCATCAGGATAGGCAGAGGATTTAATGATCAATAAAATGAAATTCTTCAAAAACAAAAAACAGTGAATTTCATGACTACTTCATCAGCAAGTAGCAAGGTATGGAACTGATTGCTTTTTCAGTTGTGGGAGAGAGCTTGGCCACATTCCTCTCCATTCCTTGCTTGAGTTACATTGAGGTCAAGGTCATTGGTTTACGGTTCAAGTTTGTTGATGTTAGAAGAGTGATACTAACTAAACAAGGGAAGGATTGAACCCATGACTACAAAAGTCACAGCCTCAAGAATTAACAACAATAGCTCAATGTACTGAATGTGACATGGAGCTGTGGGCATGAGCAGTTCTGGTGTCACATGGGACCTCTCTCTCCTCTAGCTTCTTCTGCCTCACTGCCGCGAATTTCCTCTTTTTATAAGGTCTCCAGTCACATGCATTCAGACCCACCCTGAATCAGTTTGGCCACACCTTAGCTAATAACATGTTTAAAAGTCCTGTCTACAAGTGGGTTCACACCCACAAGTATTCAGATTAAGACGTGAGCATATCTTTTGTGGAGGTCATGAATCAATCCCAAAAAAAATCTCCTTGGAAATAGAGAAATGAATAAGATGCTGCCTACTAAAGTCAGCACATGTGGAGACCAACCATGTGCAAACCCTGGGCCAGAAATTGTGGGCATACACTTTGATTCAAATATTTATTCATTCAATGACAATTTATTGAGACCCTAAATAATCCACTCGTTTCTAGGATACAACAGTGAACTGAAGACACCTAATCTCGTTCATTTTGGAGCTAAATTCTAGTAAAGGATTCAAATATTTTTAAAATATTAAATGTAAATTTAATGTAAAAATGTATAAAAATATAAAATGTAAAATTATGTATTTCTGTAAGTGTCAAAAAATTTATTTTGGAGGTGACTAATTGAGAATTTAAAATTCAGAGTCAAGCACTATCCCTTTTGTTAGGATCTTTACGGTCTAGTAAAGGAAATAAGACAGTACACAAATGATTGACAATGGTAAAAAGGACAATGGATAAAAACAGAGCTGGGAAAGGGCAATGGGAAGTTCCAGAGAGAAGAAGGTGCTATTTTACATGGGTTGGCCAGGAAAGGATTTTTACCAGTGAACCATGAAAACAGGATTATAGGAAGTACAAAGAGACTTTTTGGATATGGGGGAAAAGAGCATTCCAGTCAGAGCAACAGTAGGTACAAATGCCCTGAGGTCAGAGCATGTTCAAAAAACAAGGAAGCCAGTGTGGTTGGAAAGAAGAAGCCAGGGGTGTAAAGGAAAGAGATCATGTTAGAGAAATAATGGGGGCTGGAGGTGGGACGGGATGGAATCTCCAGACTCACAGATCTCATGGGCCTTGTAAGCCATGGTAAGGGTTCTGGATAGTTCTCTCAGTAAAGATCACTTTGGCTCTGTTGAGAAGAGGGTAAGAAGGCAAAAGTGGAAGCTGAGACACCACCAGAAAGGGTATTATAGTGAGCAGGTGAAATATGGTAGAAGACGGTGGTGGTGAGAAATGTTTGCTTCTCGATATGATTTGTTGATAGAGCTGATGGGACTTGTTGGCAGACTGGATGAGGGGCATGGGAAAAAAGAAAAGGCCTAAGCATGATTTTAAGACTTTTGGCCTGAACAATCAAAGGAATTGCTCACCTTTCACTGAGACCAGAATAGTGGCAGAGGAGCAGCTTCGGAGCCAGGATAATCTGGAGCATGGTTTGGGGTGTGGTAAGCCTGCCTGTTAGATTTCCACCTGAAATGAAGTATAAGCCTAGAACTCAGCAGAGTTGTCCATGCCTGAGTGACATTTATAGCTATAAAACCAGGAAGGAAACATAGGTAGAGAAGAAAGAAGATAGCTCCAAGGACTAAAGCATGGGGAACCCAAAGTGTGATGGTTGAAAAGATGAAGAGGAACCAGAAAAAGATATTCAGATGGAGAGGACAGTGAGGTAGGGGCAAGAATCAAGTGAGAGGTGCATGGGAAACCGAGACAAATGGAGTCAAGGAGTTAATTCCATGGCTCACTGCTGCTGGCCAGTGAAGTAAAATAGGGACATGGAATTGACCTTTGGGTTTAGCAAATTGAAGCTAATTCCATAGAGTGTATAGATGACAGTTGGATTGGAATAGGTTCTCTTCATGGGTGGAGATATGTTGAAGAAATTGAGTATAGACAATTCTTTAACAGTTTTTTGCTATAAAACAAAGAAATTAGTTGATGTAGGAAATTGGAAGTCAGAGGAAGGCAGTTTTTGGGTGGTTGTTTTTTGAGATGGGTGAAATAACAGTGGAGAGGGAAAATGAATAAATAGGAGTGAGAGAGGAGCCAGCAGAAGCCATGTCCTGAGCAAGTGGGAGGGGACGGGTCCACTCTGCAATGGGGGCTGGTCTTAGATGGAGGCAAGGGCAGTTTTCCAATACTGACTTAATTCTCTAGGCAATGAGAAACCACTAAAGTTTTCTGAGGAACTGGTATGATTCTTTTTTTTTTCCAGTGGATGGATTCAAATGCTTAAAAATATGTCCAAAAATATACAAGTCTCAAAATAAAGTGGATGATAATTTCATTTCCAGAAAAGTTTAATACACTGTGCTGATCTCAGCATCTCTCCAGCTATCGTGTTTAATCAAGATCCTTGCACCGTTATATGAAGTTGCTGAAGTGTTTTACTTTGAATATAAACTTTCTAGGGCCTGAAACCAATTTTCTGTGTTCTTTTAATATTCATACATATTCATGATGTGGCTTATCTTGTATTCCTATTAATATTTCCCGAATGATAATTTGAAAAATTACTATTCCTTGGATAAACAAACTGTGGCACATCCTGCAATGGAATATTATTCAACAATAAAAAGAAATGAGCCATCAAGCCACAAGAAAACATGGAGGAAACTTAAACACATCTGCAAAGTGAAGGAAGCCAGTCTGAAAAGGTTACATTCTGCTGGTTCCAACTGTATGATATTCTGGAAAAGACAAAACTATACAGACAGTAAAAAGATCAGTGTTTGCCAGAGGTTAGGTTGGGAAGGGGACAAATAGATGGAACACAGGGCTTTTTAGGGCAGTGAAAGTATTCTATATAATACTCTAATGGTGGATACGTAACATTATATATTTGTAAAAGCCCACAGAACTGTACAACTCAAAGAGTGAACCCTAATGTAAACTGTGGACTTTAGTTAATGACAATAGTCTATCAATATTGGTTCATCAGTTATAATAAATGTTCCACACTAATGCAAGATGTTAATAATCAGGAAAACTTTGGGGGGGCGTGTAATATGGGTACTCTCTGTACTTGCACACAGTTTTCCAGTAAACTTAAAACTATTCCAAAAAATTAAATCTCTTAAAAAAAATGACCATTTCTTGACCACCAATGGTCTAACCCTACCCCAGATAAAATTGGAAATCTAATGAATTCAGTCTTTCAAACTCACCACTTTCTAGCAGATTAACTCACACTTAGGAATTCAGAAGAAACTTAAGACAAATTATATATGTCCAAGTTTAGAGAGTCCTTAATAGCAGTTACAGGTTTGTTTGTTTGTTTGTTTGTTTGTTTTGATCAACTAAGAAGTGAATTTGACATGTCACATTTTTCCAATAGAGAGGAGAACACAAACAGCAGAGATCAAATAAGTTAGGCTGTATTCTGGTGAGTGGTTGTCACTGAATTTAGTGCATCAGCTTTGTAGAGGTTTTCCAGTCCTGTATGCATCTAGAAGTGACTTCTGTCCTTCTTAATAATACATTCTTAAGTCAGAAGCAGTTCTTTTTGTTTTGCTCTGCAGACATGAACGTATTCACACCAAGAAAGGTAACTTCAGCAGGTCTCTGGTTTCCAATATGAAAGATGTAGATGATTTAGCAACCCTAGAAGTTTTGAATGAGGTAAGAAATTCAGTTTTATTAAACTTGGACACCCTAGTTCTTTTGTTGTTTTTGTTGTTGTTGTTTAGTTTACGAAAGTGATGTGGGCAAGGGATTGAGGTAGAAAACACACTTTGACTAGCACCTGTAATTCTCACACTTTCTTTGTCTCTTAGCTTCCTGATTACCACCTGGATCTTCAGTTTTAATACATATCACTCCAATTTCCAGACCCCTCCAACCTAGAGTACATTTTTTTTGTTGGCGGTGATGCTTAAATAACAAAGGTGTGAGTCCCCACTAACTTGAATTGTTAATCACAGACTCTTCTCTCTCTGAATTATTTCTGGGAGTCTCAATGGGATGATTTGCTACCTTCAAAAACCAGCCTGCATCCTGAGCCACCCCAAGGCATCCTCCCTTTTCTTCCTGTCTTGTCCCAGCCCTCAGTGCCCCTCCCAGAGACCCTGAGCTACCTCAGTGAGAGCAAATGTAACCAGGTCTGGGGCACTCCTTGGGATCCAGATTCCTCCGTGGCCCAGAGATGACCTGTTAGGCCATTGAGCTCTGCTTGCAGCTCCTGAGCCCAAGATAATAGTTACCTCAGCAATACTTCAAATGTCTCTCCTGAAGGTGCCATCAAAGCCAATCAATTATCGTCCCAGCCTCCTTTCCTCTCACCCCCCTTTACCTGGGGGTAATCAGATCGTTAACAAAATGAATGGCCCCTTTTTACTAACAGGTAGGGGTCTCTATCCTGCCTGATCAACACCTTTTTATTTTTTGCTACTTCTGTTACAGGCCTGAAAATTTTGCTCAGAACTGCCACGAATCAGTAGTCATTTGGTAAATTTAGGGTTTTATCAACAACTTAAGTACTTCTTCAAAATAATATCCCTTGAGAGCAGCAAACGTCTTGAAATCAGATAGCTTTTGCAATCAGAGATTGCGGACACTTTTCTGAATCCAGTTTTCCATGATGTGAGTTCCAGGCTTGTGGGTTATACAGGTTTAAATAATCATGTTGCTGAACCATAGTAAACGCTGGGTTTGTGTGTTTCTGTTGCCCATGTTTATTTTTTGACTCAAGACCCTTTGCTCCTCTCCTATGTCATGCTCAATAAATGTTGATTTCTGACATTATTAGAATGGATCCCACACACGCTTGTGATTTGTCAACTATGGAAGTTATTTTTCTGATTTTTTTGTGAAGTGAATGCCTAAGCAAAAGGCTAAGACACTCCAGAGTCGTTGAATACCCCTGATTTGGAATAAAATCATGCCCACTGTATATAGTCCCTTCCTTCTTCTAGTGTTTTATAGCTGCTTCCTCTTCTGGATTTATTTATTTCCTTGAAGGAGTTATAGAAAGATGTTTACAGACCCATGTTACACATCACTGGGTCTAGTTCTTTCTCATCTTTGGTCCAGATTCCAGATGCTTTAATTGTTATTGTTTACTTCTTTGATTTGGTTGATCACAAGTGATTTTTAAAAGCGAGAGATCCTTTTTATTTTATTATAGAATACAGTTTCAGAGCAGCTTGAGACGTGTTATGCCAGAGACCAGGTCTACATCTATGTAGGAGACGTATTGATAGCTCTCAACCCTTTCCAGAGACTCGGTCTTTATTCCACAAAGGTATGTGATGGCACCCACATCCTCGGGGCACATTTATTTTATTCAGATATCTAAATTAATTTAGAAGGATGCCAGCGAAAATTCTAGCCAGTACTTTGAGGAAACAGTTATACAATTATGGTTAAAGCATTGCATTATAAGGTTCTTCTAAATTATTTCATTATTCAACAAAGATTTAGAGGAAAGAAAAATAGAAGGTGATATCAGGGAGCAATTTGTCTTCCTATGTGCAGCATGTCAGCTTACATTTGTTTACTCCCACTGGCTCAGTGCTCATATCACATCACTAAACCAATGCCTAAAATATGTGTATGGTTAATGTAGAGTTCATGCATCTGAACCGAGCGTGGGAGAGTCACAGTGTGATTACACCATTTATATAAGTAATGCATACTTAATAGGTGTAAAACTTGTCATTATGAATTTAAAAATTCCTTTTGACATATTGATTGACTTCATTAATTTGAAACAATGTGTTTTTATAAATACAAATATATAATTATCCATTATTCAACTCCTAATGGTTTAAATATAAAATACTATCCTGGAATTAAACCAGGCTTTTTTTAAAATTTTTAATTGGACCCATTTTCTTCTAGCTATTTGTGTACTCTAGAAAATTATAATTTAATACTGTGCCTAGCAATTATTTTTACATGTGAAAAACATATGATTCCGTTAGCCTCTGCCACCCTAAAATACATCAGAAAAGTGGTAAAATTATGAGCCTTGATACAGGTTTCAGAAGATCTGGGCTTAGTGCAAATTCTGCTATTTATTAACTGTGTGATCTTGGACAAACCAAATGAAAGAATGTGTATTAAATGATTGTTGCAAGGGGAAAAGGTGGTGGTTAGATGTCAGAAATTATTTGTCCAAGGAGTAGTCAACAAAATAATACCTGATTGTTTCCTGTATAAAAATCCATTCTATTTAAGGAAATAATGAAATTTTGACATCTTAAGTTGTGGTTTGCAAGTGGTATACAGGATCTTTCAAATGCCATTGCTGGGGTGCTATTCTGTTGCATTATGGCATGTCATATTTCCATCCTAATTTATGTCACTCTTTTATTTTATATAAGTGGGTATGATTTGTACAGGTTTGCATGTAACACATATAGTAATGTTTTAGTGGTGTGAGAATGTATTTTGATTTATGTTTTGCTGTAAAAATTACAGCTTTACATGTAAATAATCTAGGTTTAAATCTAAGAAATCTAAGAAAAAAATCCCTAAAATGCATTGTTTTTAATCTTTAGCATTCCAAACTGTATACTGGAGCCAAGAGAACTGCTAATCCACCTCACATTTTTGCAATGGCTGACTTAGGATACCAGTCTATGGTCACATATAATTCAGATCAGGTAAGGAGAGTCTCACGTCTCTAACTTAGAGTGTAAGTCTCTAAATTTTTCTTAGAAATTTCCCTCATGGCTTCTTACGTGTCAGTTAAATTTTGTGAGGGTGCAGTTATCTCACGGTTCCTCTCTCACTGTGCAGTGCATCGTGATTTCTGGAGAAAGTGGGTCGGGGAAGACTGAGAGTGCTCATCTGTTAGTCCAGCAGCTGACGGTGCTTGGAAAGGTATAATTTAATCTTTTTCTCTGTTCTTTCCCAAATATTTGTTATATTTCAGCCCATAATATAATTGATTAGTTTGATAATCATTAAGTACCCACATTTAATAATGTACAAAAGATATATAGAACATACTTGTCTTTTGAGAGTTTAAAATATAACAGACAATATTATAAGCAATATTTGAGGCTGATCTAACTTTTCTGTCTTATTAGGGAAGGTTTCTAATTGTGATTTTCTCTCTCTTTTCCCCCCAATACATTCACTTGATACTTTCATTACTTTCCTTTTATTTCTTGCAGGTTAAAAAAGAGTGAAAAAAAAAAACCCACCAAAAAATCCTTGTATTTATATATGCTAGCAATTATAAATTAGAAATTGAAATTTCAAAGTGCCATTTATAATAGCATCAAAAAAAAACCCCATAAACTATTTATACCTGAATCTTACAAAATGTGTTCAAGAAGTTGATCTATAAATCAAAAAAGACTTAACTAAATGGACACACACTATGTTCATGGATTTAAAGACAAATGAATAAGATATCCATTCATCACAAACTGATCTACAGATTCCATACACATTTAACAAAAATCCCAGCAGGACTTTTTTTTTAAAGAAATTGACGAGCAGAGTCAAACATTTAAAGGAAAGGCAAAGGAACTAGAATAACAAAAACCACTTTGAAAAAAAACATGGATTCATACTACCTGATTTTCAGACTTACTATAAAAGCTATAGTTGTTCAGGACAATGTGATATTAAAGAATGGGTGACTTTTTAGTAGAACAGAATTGTGAGTCCACACATACATTGCCTATTGATCTTTGACAAAGATACAAGGTCACAAGGCCAATCAATGAAGAAAGGGTAGCCTTTTTCAACAAAAGGCACTGGAATAATTGGATTTCCCTACATAAAAAAAAATAAAGGAAACTGAACCTCAATTTAGACTTCACATACTATGAAAAATTATCCCAGGATGAATCATAGAACTAAAAGTAGGATCCCAAACTACAAAACTTTCAGAAGAAATCACAGGAAAAATTCCTTGTAATTTTGGCCTAGGCAAATAATCCCTAGATACAAGGTAAAAAAAAAATAATTATTATAAAAGAAGAAAATGTTTCTCTTCAAAGAATGAGAGCTTCTGCTCTCTGAATGACATGATCAAAATAATGAAAACATAATATTTTCACACTTGGAGAAATTATTTGCAGATTACATATCTAATAAAGGTCTTGTCTTCAGAATGTATTAAAGAAAATTCTTAAATCTCAATAAGAAGAAAGTAAACAATTAAAATGGGCAAAAGATTTGAATAATGCATCATCAAAGATAATATATAAATGGCACATAAGCACGTGAAAAGATGCTCAAAGTCATTAGAGAAATGCAAATTAAAATCACAATAGGATACCATCACACACTTGTTAAAATGGTTAAAAGATTTTTTAAAAACCAACAATGCTAAGTGCTAGAAAGGATACAGGATAACTGTAGCTCTCTTCCATTGCTTGTATAGCCAAATGGTACAGCTACCTTAGAAAATAGTTTGGAAGGTTCTTATGAAGTTAAACTATATACCATAGAACCCAAAGATCCTACTCCTCGGTATTTATCCAAATGAAATGAACACTCGTGTTCATACAACATCCTTTACACAAAGAGGTTTAGAGGTTTTATTCATAATCTCCAAAAAGCAAGAACAACTGTTTTAGATAATGGGGATAGATAAACTGAGATAGGACCATACAATGGAACATACTCAACAATAAAAAGAAATCAACTACTGACATGCACAATGAATCTCATTGAATGAGATTTGAGTCAATCTCAAATGCATTATGCTAACTCGAAGCCAGATTGAAAAGACCACCTACAGGATGATTCAATTTATATGACAATCCTGTAAATTAAAAGTAAGGATAGGAAACAGATCAGTGACTGCCAGGAACTGGAGATGTATGAGAAAATTTTGGGGGGTGATATAATTGTTCTACGTGTTGATTGTAGTGGGAGTTACATGACTATATACATTTGCCAAAACTCACAGAACTGCACACTAAAAAGGGCAAATTTTAAGTTATGTAAATTATATCTTAATTTTTTAAAAAAGGGAGGAGGGTTGAAGACAGAGACTTGGTTTGATATTTGAGTCCTTGAAAGACATAAGGCAAGATTCACGTGTTTTCATTAGGCTAAAAAATCATTGTGTACAACATACCCCTGTGAAAATAATGATGATGATGATGTTCTTAGTTATAAGTAGAGTCATGTTGACATTTTTGCCAATGGTGATTAAAGGAATCCAGTTACAAGTGCACCAAAGGGGACGCCAGGCCAGACCTGCCTTTATAAAAGGGCAAGGCCGTGTAGAGTCAAAGCAACTGCTTAACCAAGTCTAATTCATTTTCAGAAGAGTCAAAAGAATTCCATGGCTTCATATTAAAAATCAATTCATTGGTATTGATTAATATTCTCTATCAGGTATGTTGATGGGGAATGTAAATAGATTTTGTTCAGTGAATTAACATGACCTCTACTAAGCAGACCAGTGGCCCCTCAGGACTAGAACAGCCATAGAGACCCAGAAGGTGGCACTCCTTAGGGCTCTCGGGCTGATCCCTTCCCCGGTCCCTTGCCAATCAACATCCCACTCCTTACTTCTAGAATAAGTATCATTTTCAAAGGATTTAAGGGCAGTGAAATAAGATGCAAGTGTTTTGAAGGGGAGACAGCATGTTCTCATGGTTTAGAAGAGCTGAACATGTTGTGTTAGTCAGGGTTCTCTAAAGAAACAGACCAACAGGAGAGATCTCTAATATGAAATTTATAAAGGTGTCTACTGCAACCATGGGACATGGTAGAGCAGGCTGTGAGGCTGGCAGGGCTGGTGAAGGGTCTGGATGAACTCCACAGGAGAGGCTTGCCGGCTACAGAAGCAGTGAAAGAATCTCTCTTCTTCCTTAAAAGCCTTCAACTGATTGGATTATCTCATCGGTGGGAGGCACGCCTTAGTTGATCACAGATGTAATCAGCCACAGCTGCAATCAACTGGCTGAAGATTTAATACACCAGCCTTCAGGTTTATCAACCAGCCAGGAAATATCCTTGCAGCAATGGTCAGGCCAATACTTGCCTGACTAGACCACTGGGCATCCTCACTTGGCCAACTGACACCAGAACGTAATCATCCCACAGGTGAATGATTTACTTGAGGACCTTCGGCGAGGGTCTTTGATATTCTCTCTTGACCTGTGGGCCCATTGAGAGGTTCTCATCTATAATGCATCAACTGCCTGTGAATGTTGTCTTGTAGGTGTTAGCAAATTTGATTATCTAATCTCTTTATCTTGCTCCAGACCTAAAACTGATTTGATGTTAACTGGTGTGATTACATGTATACATATGTATACATATGTAATCTCAAAATCCCACCCTTCTCAGACCTTGTTTTTTCTTTTTCTTTTTCTTTTTTTTTTTACTTGTCTGCTTGATTATTTTAAAATGTGGTTTCCAGAATGTCATAAAGATTTACCACATGCAGGAATGGGATGTTTGGTGGGTAACACTAACCTTTGGAATAAGCTGCCCTCCAAACCTCACCGTGCAGAACAGTGGATGGAGATGTTATCTCACCTTTTTCATGAGTGCAATGCCAGCCCACGTCAACATTTTGCAAGAGCTAAGATGTGTGCCAGTTCTCTCTACTGTCTCCTCTAACCCCTACTTCTTCCTTAGAAAATACCCACAGGCCTGATAATGCCTCAAAACTCCACCATGAATCTCCACACCAGCGTGCCCAAGCTCTAATGTAGCTCATGCCCCAGAAACACCTACATCTCCGCCTTACTTGTAAAACCCCTATAGCTCTACCGCAGCTGATCTCAGCTAGAGAATCACACTGGGAATAACCTACTTGAGCTCATTCTACCAAAATGTGAATGACAGATAGCTCCTAAACCTCTAAGGAGACTTGTCTTTCTAAAAGAGGCGTTTGTTAACCCAAACATATTTATATATGTGCAATTTCAATAAAGTGGTAAAGAAAAAAAAGAACAAAAATATAACATTTGCTTGAGGGAAAGAGAATAATGAAGGGGGGTAGGAAAAAATACAGGGCAGCCAAGGAAGCTGCTGACTTGACTGAGGTTCCGCCTTCCAATCCCCACTTCTAAGCCTGTCAGTTTTTATAGTTATTCCTTTCCTCTACTTCAGAATTCACAGATTATCTTTATTCTCTCAGTTACAGACTCAGCATCTTTCATGGAAGCAAGGGAAGCAGTTCGGGTTTGGGGGAGCAGCTGGATGGGGGCCCAGATGGGTAGAGGAGGAGTAACCCAACCAGAGATGTGTAGACAGCTCATAAGCTGTTTGTAAATCAGGTACTGAACAGGATTGCATTTGAATAGAGAAAGTATAGAGTATAGGCAGACCTTATTTTATAGTGCTGCACTTTGTTGTGTTTCACAGACATTGTGTTTTCACAAATTGAAGGTTTGTAGCAACCTTCCATCGAGCAAGTCTGTCAGCACTATTTTTTCAACAGCGTGTGCTCATTTCATGTCTCTGTGTCACATTTTGGTAATCCTAGCGTTATTTCAAACTTTTTCATTATTATATCTATTACAGTGATGTGTGATCTTTGATCTTTTTTTTTGCATGGTCAGGCACCGGGAATCAAACCTAGGTCCCCGGCATGGGAGGCAAGAACTGATCTTTGATTTTTGATGTTACTGTTGTCATTGTTTTGGGGCACCACAAACCACACCCATATAAGACACTAAATTTAATCTATAAATGTGTATGTTCTGAATGGCTTCACCCTCCAGCCATTACCCCATCTCTCTCTATTTCCTTGGGCCTCTTTCTTCCCTGAGACTGGACAAAATTGAAATTAGGCCAGTTAGTAACCCTGCAATAGCCTCTCAGTGTTCAAGTGAAAGGAGAGTGACATGACTCTCACTAATAAAAAACTGGAAATGATTTAGCGTAGTGAGGAAGGCATGCTGAAAGCCAAGTAGGCCAAAAACTGGACTTCTTCTGCAAAACAGTTAGCCATGCTGGGAATATGGAAAAGTTCTTGAAAGAAATTGAAAGTGCTACTCCAGTAAACACACAAATGATAAGAAAGTGAATCAGCCTTATTGGTGATATGGAGAAAGTTTTAGTTGTCTAAACAGAAAGTCAAACCAGCTACAACATTCCCTTAAGCAAAAGCCTAATCCAGAGCAAGGCCTTAACTCTCGTGAGTTCTAGGAAAGCTGAGAGAGGTGAGGAAGCTGCAAAAGAAAAGTTCATGAGGTTTAAGAGAAGAAGCCATATCCAAACATAAAAGTGCAAGGTGAAACAGCAAGTGCTGATGTACAAGCTGCAACAGGTTATCCAGAAGATCTATATAAGATAATTGATAAAGGTGACTACACTAAACCACAGATTTTCAGTGTAGATGAAGCAGCCTTCTATTACAAGAAGATGCTATCTCTAAGACTTCCATAGCTAGAAAGGAGAAGTCAACACATGGCTTCAAATCTTCAGAGGACAGGTGGACTCTCTTCTTAGGAGCTAATGCAGCTGGTGACTTTAAATTGAAGGTGGATGCTCATTTATCATTCTGAAAATCCTAGAACCATTAAGAATGATGTTAAATCTATTCTGCCTGTGCTCAGAAATGGAACACAAAGCCTGGATGGCAGGTTTACTGAATGTTTTAAGCCCACTGTTGAGACCTACTGCTCAGAAAAAAAGATTCCTTTCAAAATATTACTGCTCATTGATATGCATCTGGTCACCCAACAGCTCTGTTGAAGGTGTAGGAGATGTACAGTGAGGTTGATGTTGTTTTCATGCCTGGCCAACAACATCCATTGTGCAGCCCATGGATCAAGGAGTCATTTTGACTTTCAAGTCTTATTATTTAAGAAGTGCATTCCATAAGGCTATAACTGCCGTAGAGATTAATTCCTCTGCTGAATCTGGGCAAAGTCAACTGAAAATCCTCTGGAAAGGATTCACCATTCTAGATGCCATTATAAACATTTGTGATTCATGGGACAAGGTCAAAATATCGACATTGGCAAGAGTTTGGAAGAACGTGATTCCAGCCCTTACGATGACTTGACTCCAGCCCTCAGGTTTGACTTGGAGGGATTCGTAGACTTCATGGAGGAAGTAAGTACAGGTGTGGTAGAAACAGCAAGAGAACTAGAATTAGAAGTAGAGCCTAGGGATGTGGCTGAACAGCTGCAATCTCATGGTAAAATTTTAATGGAGGAGGTGCCACTTCTTATGGATGAGCAAAGAATAATGGAGGAGGTGCCACTTCTTATGGATGAGCAAAGAAAGTAGTTCATTGAGATGGAATCTACTCCTGGTGAAGATGCTGTGAACATTGAAAGGACAACAAAAGATTTACAATACTATGTAAACAGTTGATAAAGCAGTGGCAGGGCTTGAGAGGATTGACTTTTTTTTTTTTTAAAGAAATTCTACTGTGAGTAAAATGCCATCAGTGTAACATGCTACAGAGTAGCTTTTTTATTTTTATTTAATTTTATTTTATTTCTGCATGGGCAGGCACCGGGAAGTGATCCTGGGTCTCCGGCATGGCAGGCAAGAACTCTGCTATGGAGCCACTATTGCCCGCCCACTACAGAGTAATTTTTCATGAAAGAAAGAGTCCATCGATGCAGCGAACTCATTCTTGTCTTACTTTAAGAAATTGCCACACAAAGGTCGGCCTGCATATAATTTATGTCCAAGAGTCATGCCCAGAGAGCCTCTTTTGTTGCTCAGATGTGGCCTCTCTTTAAGCTAACTCCACAAATAAACTTACTACCTTCCTCTCATATATGGGACATGACTCCACGGGTGAGCCTGGCCCTTGCTTCATGGGATTAAGAATACCTTCTTGACCAAAAGGGGGGAAAGAAATGGAACAAAGTAAAGTTTCAATGGCTAAAAGATTTCAAACAGAATCAAGAGGTCATTCTGGAGGTTACCTTATGCAATCTTTAGTCAGATGTTATAGACTACCACTCTATGCCAAGAATATGAATAGTGTTCTTGAAAACCCTAGGGAGTGCCCTGGGCTCTATCTAAGAATCTATAAAAGCTTTTCTTAGGGAGTTTATTTTTTCAGAGATTTGGAGACTCCGTATTGATCCTATGCCAGGCTCTCTAAGAACATCAACTAATTTCATTTCTCTACCTCATAAGGTCAACACCTCTTTCCTGGATGAAGAAGTAAAAATGGTCATTGCCCAGATATCCTGAAGATTGAGAGAGGGATCAAATGAGAGGGTGGAGGTGTATCTGAGAAATTAAGATTTAATAAATGACTATGATACTAACTCATTATATATTTTTGTTTTGTTATATATATATATATATATATATATATATATATATATATATATATATATATATATATATATATATATATATATATATATATATCTCTGACAATACTACACTGTCTTATTTAACCTACCTCTATTGAACATCTTAAAATTGAATAGAATGAAATGCTAGTGGTCAGTAAGAGGGAGGGGTAAGAGATATGGGACATTTGGAGTTTTCTCTTTTTATTTCTTTTTTTAAAGTAATGCAAATGTTCTAAAAATTATCATGGTGATGAATGCACAGTTATGTGATGATACTGTGAACCACTGGTTGTATACTTTGGATAGATTGTATGATATGTGAATATTTCTCAATAAAATTACATTTATATTTTTAAAAAGAGGGAAAAAAAATGAAATTGCCACAGCCACCCCAACCTTCAGGAACCACCTCTCTGATCAGTCAGCAGCCATCAATATCAAGGCAAGACCTTCCACCAGTAAGATTAAAACGCATTGAAGACTCAGATAATGGTTAGCATTTTTTAGCAATAAAGTATTTTTAATTAAAATATGTACATTGTTTTTTAGACATGTTCTAGTTTGCTAGCTGCTGAATGAAACACACCAGAGACATATTGACTTTTAATAAAAGGGGATTTATTTTGTTAGTTCTTCAGAGGAAAGGCAGCTAACTTTCCACTGAGGTTCTTTCTTACGTGGAAGGCACAGGATGGTCTCTGCTGGTCTTCTTTCCAGGCCCCTGGGTTCCAACAACTTTCCCCGGGGTGACTTCTTTCTGCATCTCCAAAGGCCTGGGCTGAGCTGCTGGTGCTGAGATGAGGAATGCCGAGCTGCTTAGGCTGTGCTGTGTTGTGCTCTCTCATTTAAGCACCAGCCAATTAAGTTGAACGTCACTCATTGCAGCAGACACACCTTCTAACTGACTGCAGATGTAATTAGCAACAGATGAGGTTCACATACCGTTGGCTTATGTCCGCAGCAAGACTAGGTATGCTTACCTGGCCAAGTTGACAACTGAATCTAACTAACCCAAGACATAATGCTATTGTTCACTTAGTTGATTACAGTATAGTGTAAACATAATCTTTGTATGTATTGGAAAACCAAAATATTCATGTGACTTTATTGTGATATTCACTTTATCGCAGTAGTCTGGAACTGAACCCACTATATTGCTGAGGTTTGTGTGTATCACTTTAAGAAAGCAAAGTGGGTGAATGCACACGTGGAAGGTTGTAACATCTGTCAGTATACTGAGAACATGCTCCCAATGCTCACACCTCACAGGTGCCTACCAGGAAAAGTGAGAGAATCTGTTACAGCCAATCCTCATTATTCATCAGTTCCATATTTGCAAATTCACCTACTCACTAAAATTTATTTGCAACCCCCAGATCAACAGTCATAGTCCTTTCATGGTCATTCATGACATGTACAGAGCAGCAAAAAATTTAAGTTGCCCAAAGTACACATTCTCAACTGTTTCAATGTGCCTTCTTCTTTCAGCTGCCATGGTGTAAACAAGTGCCCTTTTCACAGTATATTTAGTGCCATGTTTTTTGCATTTTTGTACCTTATGTTGGTGATTTTGCTGTTTAAAATGGCTCCAAATGTAATGCTGAAGTGCTGTCTAGTGTTCCTAAGTGCAGGAAGGCTATAAGATGTGCCTTATGGACATGCATTAGATACAGCTTCGATCAGGCAAAACCTGTAGAGCTGTTGGCCATGAGTACAGTGCTAATGAAGCAACACCTCATTTCATGAACGCCAGTTACCTGCCTCCAAACACGATTTATGATTAAACTCATTTCAATTTATGTTCAGTGGCTTTGTTTAAATTGTGCTGAAATGTTCTGAAGGCAAAGATACCGTTTCTGGGTAGGGTAAATAGGGGTGGGGGTAGTCACTAATAGGCTGGTAAAAGAGCATCCTAGGGAAGTGCAAATTTAAGGAGAAGCAAAAGATAACATGGTGTCTTTAAACAGAAACACACAAAATCAGTGCACTGATTGATTGACAGAATGCTGTCAATTATTGGAGGCTTGCAGAAACCTAACCCCTAGGAGTGATGGTTTAGTATTCACTAAGTCAGTATTCACTTTCACTTGGACTCTATAGACCATAACTAATGACAATGAGAACCAACTATATATTAAAAAATACTTTAGATATATATTTATTTTATATACTTGACATTTTTTCTCTACTAGGCTAATAACAGAACCCTGCAAGAGAAGATTTTACAAGTGAACAATTTGATCGAAGCCTTTGGCAATGCCTGCACAATTATCAATGACAATTCCAGCCGAT
Organism: Tamandua tetradactyla; assembly: GCF_023851605.1. Classification (NCBI taxonomy): domain Eukaryota; kingdom Metazoa; phylum Chordata; class Mammalia; order Pilosa; family Myrmecophagidae; genus Tamandua; species Tamandua tetradactyla. The sequence goes on along the minus strand of NC_135327.1, from coordinate 224,646,273 downwards.
TTGGAAAATACTTAGAAATGAAATTCACCCCTTCTGGAGCTGTAGTAGGAGCACAGATTTCTGAATACCTTTTGGAGAAATCCAGAGTTATCCATCAAGCTCTGTAAGTTTCTATCAAATAGTCCTATTTTCTGGAAAACATAAACAAAGGCAGTGCTTCTGTTTTAATAGTTAAATGTCTTGTTCATTTGACAAAATAGTGTGAATCGTGTACTGTGTACAAGGTCCTTATTATTAGAAAAAAAAAAAGACAGCCATCAGCACTGTCTTACTCTCAAATGTGTTACCTCCCAGGGACATGTTAATAAATAACTTAAAAACAAAAACAAAAAACCCTCCGATTCCAGATAAAAACCTAAGGCCAAAACAGACATGCTGACAAGGTAAAATCAGAATGAGAAGTAAGAGAGAATGTTTTTCCCTGACACAAAACTAGTATGAAATTTAACTAGAAATAACTAGGTCATTTTTTTTTCCTTTTACATGCTGGGTAAATACACCTTTGTATTAATTCTGTTCCTCCTGTGTTCATATATGAAGGGCTTAATGAGAGATTCAGGGATGGGCTTTACTGCAAGGGCAGTTATGTTGGCTGGCTGATTTCAGGCATCAGTGTTAAGTCTGATGTTTTGATGTTAGCTTGAATGAGTTGAATGAATTTCCTTTTAGCAGTTTTTAGCTGAATGACCAAGTTTTTCTCTTGTTCTAATGATTCCAAAATATCTTTGTTTTCCTTGAGGAAACTGTAGTCACAAGGTTAGATTTGTATCCTGGTGGTTTTATATATATAAATATATATATATATTTAGAGATGTTGGGGTTTTACAGAATCATTGTACATCACACACAGGGTTCCATACACCATCCCATCATTAACACTTTGCATTGATGTGGAACATTTGTTATAACTGATGAAAGCACACTTTTAAAATTAACTATGGCCCATGGTTTAACTTAAGGTTCACTGTGTAATGGAATTCCATGGATTTTTTTTTTAATTTTATTCTAGTAACATATAACAAACTAAAATGTCCTCTTTTAATCATAGACAAATATATAATTAATTCCATGCTGCTAATTACATTCTCAGTGTTGTGCTACCTGCTAACATCTCTGTATTATTGTAGTGGCATGCCATATGTTAAACTCGTGAAAGCAGAAGGCCTTGCTATGTATTAGTACACAGTGACTTAATATAAGCACCATCAGATTTTCCACTATTCAGTTTATGAGCAAACTATGAATCTAAGTTGCATGAAGTCCAGCTGCTGAGCTCAGCCCTCAATGTGGAAAATTGCCCTTTCTTTCTCAATTCAGGGTATGTACAGAACGATTATTAGACAAACATGGTTTTAAATCGAAGCCCCCTTGAGTAAGATATTTAAACCTCACAGACCCTTATAGGATCCTGGCTTTGCAGCTTACTAAGTGTGGGAGTTGAAACAAGTTTATATAATGCTCTAAGCCCCATTTTTACCATCTTTAAACTGGAAATCGGAACAGACCCTGCCTCCAATGCCTGGAAAGGGCTTGGCGCGGGAACAGCCCGCAGGAGGAACCGGGGAGGGTGCAGCAGTGGCGGTGCTGAGAGCAGGGATGAGTCGGGTTGCCCGCACAGATTCTGGGCGTCGAGGCCGTTCAGTGAAGGGCGCTGCTACAATCGCCGCGTGCCCGTGGGCCCCACGCTTGGGGCACGCGCCGTGGCGGCACCCTGTCGCCCTCACCTGGGGGGACCTCGGGAGTCCTGCGCAGAGGCGGTGAGGTAACTGTGGTCAGAACTCCAGGCCTGACCTTTGAGAAGCTCTTGGAGGCGAACTGCCCGAGACCCGGCTGCAGCCGCCGGGCGGCGCGGCGACAAGGGCCGCGTTAAGTGCCACGGGTGGCGGCCATCCAAACAGTCTTACTGGTTCTCAGTGAGGTATTTGCAGGCTGCGTCAGTCCCGGGAAGCAGCATAATTAAGGCGTGCTGTGAATTGGCGAGGCCTTTTGTCCGCCGGCCTCAGGAACTCTTCTAGTTTTACAGCATGGTTTCTTGGGGAAAAAGCCTCGGAGTAGAGCTCGGTTGTAATTTGAAACTAGCTGCCTTATCATGCATCATGAAAATGATTTTTCCATCTATTTTCATTTCTTCTTAATTTAACTGAATTTTTTAATTGCAGAGAATGTTTTTTTGTTTGAAATCTTTGGAAATGAAAATATCAGAAATGTGATAGAATTCTTAGCAGATGCTTTAAAAAAAAAAAGCTATGAATTTAATGTCTCTATTAGCCCAGCTCCTGGCAGGAAAGAGAAAATTCAAAAGAGTTTACCTGGGAGGACTGTTTACAGCCCCAAGTGGCATTAAAGGATCCTGAAGGGGTGGCGAGAATCCGTGGGTGAAACACACTGAGACACCCTTATTCCAAGTGTGCCAGGAAGGGCAACGGCACTGCGGAGGCTGGGGAAAGCTGGAGTGGAGGGACGGGGGGCTGCAGACCCTAGCAGGGAGAGAGGGCTGGGGGCCGCCCCCTACCTCCACTCTCCCACCTGTGCTTCCTATTGGCCAAACCCAGCTGAAGGAAGAGAGCAGGGGAGCTCAGGTGTTGCCCTGTATAGAAGTGAGCCTTTGGGGTCACAGGGCAAGGCCAAGAATGGAGGGACTGAACCTGGCCAGGTGGTTGTGTTAAGTGAACTCATCTTTCCTTTTAGAGGACTAAGTTCTCTCCTTTTCTCACCTCTGCCCCTTCACCCCACCCCAATCCCTGAGCGTATTTATCTCTGTATTACCTTTCTAGGGAGGCTGCAGTTACAGAGCTGATGACTCAATCAAATCCTTTCCTAAATGGAGAGGACTGCAAAAAGAAAGTTTTTAGAGAGGCGATTTGATTTCAAGACGAAAATGAACATATTGAAGTCAATGCTACATAATTCTCGTAAATGCATATTATAGGTGTTTCCACTACAGCTTTATCCTGTTACTGCAGTTCATTTCGGCCGGCAGGGATTGACTTTCTCTCACGTGCCAGCACTTTGCTAGTGTTTATAGAAGATGTGAAGGAAGGGGCAGACCTGGTGCTATCAACTGTGAAGGACGCGAAAGTAGGATTTCCAGCAATTACTCCTGACTAGGTGCTTCCATTCTCTCTCTTTCTTCTTATCTCTTTTCAATAACAACAAAGTATTATAAGCTATTATCGTTATCTGTTTATACACGAGAAAACTGAGAGACCAAAAGAATTTTAATAATTTGTCTAATCTCAAAAAGCTAGTAAGTAACTGATTTTGGGATTTGAATCCATGTCTTCCTGTCTGATTCTAAAGTCCATCATTCACTCACTCACTCACTCACTCATTCATTCATTCACTTATCCAGTTGACAAATGTTTATTGAGTGCTTATCATGTGTCAAGAACTGTACCAGGCACTAGCGATCTAAAGCTGAGAAGGGTGAAATTCCTGTGTTAAGGCAGCTTTACTGTCTGCTGGAGAACTTATTCCTTTGCTTTGATGCAAAGCTTGCTGATCCCCTATTGGTTTCTAGTCCCTCAGCAAAGAAGGAAATAAGTTCCTGTGCTGGTTGTGAGCAGGTAGGTAGCAAGGGAGGGGAACTGAAGAGGAAGGATTATCTAGGGGGACAGAGTCTAAGAAGAGGGAACAATAATGAAAAACCAAAGGCCCCATTTCATGGATACCCCTTGAGGCCTGAAGGATGCAAAGCTTCAATGTTGGCTTTCCAAGCCTTTGGCTAGCCAGTTTGTCAAAAATTCCAAGGTTTCCGAGGTGGGTCAGGCTGCATCTGGGTGATGGCTTTGCCCACCTAGGATGCACAGGTGAGCCCCAGGGCACAGAACAGAGGCACAAGCATGGGAGGTCATTGCTACAAATGGCTGAGAGGGGCTCTGAAGCAGATTTGGGCGACCCACGACTGGGATGGGGACAGAGTCAGAGAAGGATGACGTGGTAGCTTGCTGAGCCCCTGGGACCTTCCAGTCACCTGGGCAGCTGTGCGGTGTTACAGGACTCTGTCTTGCGACCCTCAGCTTTAATGTAGTGAGGGGCAAGACAAGAGGTGGGCAGTCTCCGTGACTGTCTTCTTCTCTTGTTTCTTCAACTCTGATTTTTTTCTCCACTGAAGGTTACTCTGTTTCCCATAGCATCTCCAGGTCGTGTCAAATTACAGTTCTCTGGAAATGTAAACTGATAATTAAACAGAAAACTGTTAATTTGTGTCTCTGCATTTATGAGTCACTTCTCTAAATTGTACACTGCGTCATTTAGTGTTAAAGGTATGACACATAGAGCCATCAGTGTGATTTCATTAGAACAAAGCAGATGGAATTATATGCCATGCCAGTCTCAGAGAAGTTCTGTTGCTTCATGGTGAGAAAAAATAAGAACGAAATTGAACTTTTAGTTGTGCTGTATCCTCCATCATCATATAAAATGTTAGTGTTTCATTAAGTGTGTCATTAGATGGAGGTGTGGAAGTGTAAAGATGACCAGTTCTGATCCACAGGAGGTGCTGGGTCTCACTTTGGAATTGAACCCTATGGCCCCCTCCTTTCTGGGACCCCTCATCTCTCCGAATTACCATGACTAGATTCTCCTGACTCCTCTCGTTCTTCTCTGAAATTTTCTTCCATGACTTAGATTGATCCATCCATTTCTAAAATCTGTAGTTGTAAGGTTCATCCTTGGGCTTTTCTTTCTCTCTATACTCTCTCACTTGACAATCTCTTCTGACATGATGGATTAAACAGAGAGCTCTGTGACACTGATGCCCAAAGAGGCACTTCTCACTCTCTCCCAAGTTCAGATTTTCCATTTCCAACTACCTGGATCTCCTGTTGCCATGTCACATTCAGCTGAATGCACATTGTCCCCAAACTGTTTCTTTTCCCACAGGCACATTGTTGTGTGAATGGAAGCATCCTCCCCTATTTATGTAAAACCACCAATTCTCCCTTCATGCTCCTTGTCTACATAGTGGTGACACTGTGTTGAGTTAGTCTCTACAGTAACTCTAGCTCCCACCCTCTGCTTTCTTCTTCATCTACTGCTATTTTGTCTCAAGCCCTCATCACCTTCAACCCAGACATTTAAAAAATTTATATTTCCTGGATGTTTCCAAGACCTAATGGAATTAAGCCTTCCTCATCTCAGAGGAGGTCTCAACCCCACAATGCATGCTAATCAACAACATTACCCTTCCTGTTGAAATACAACAAGAAAGAAGAGACTTGCATCAGTCGTGTTGCCAAGCAGTGTGCTTCCACACCTAGCATTTTTCTTAGCTAACCTTCAGAGAAGACTGAACAGAGTGACAAGTCCTTGGATGGGTACCAGTATCAAACCTTGACCCTGTGATTTTAAACACAGGGAGGGTGTGGTTGTGCCTTTAATGAACTTAAGTACAAGCTACTGCTGCAACAGTTTGGGCAGGACCTTGAACCAAAGCGAAAGCTTATTAAAAGAAATAAGAAACACAACTACAGATGTCTTAAATCTCCAGACATCTTTTACTCCAGCACTGGAAAAGTTAATATATGGGGACATCTGTTAGGAATATTTAAATTACCATTGATTCTGCGGCATACTTAAAGAATAAATAATTTCTAATGATGGAAAAGTAAACTTTCCAACTCAATTGATATTATATGGCAGACTATACCAGAGGAGAAGACCTAGGAGTGTTTTCAATCCTTTCTTACCTTTTAAGTAAATACTTTATTTAGCATTACGCCCAATCAAGAAGCATGCTTTTCTCTGTTGCATATATTTCACGTGGAAAAACATTCAAAGGCTCCCTTGCTCAAATGAAAACACCAGCCTAGTAATGTTATGCCTCTTCTGGAAGTAGTTTCCTGACTCCCTAAGTTTACTGATTGTTGTAGGTTGAATTGCGTCTCCTAAAAGGACATGCTGAAGCCCTAATCCCTAGGACCTCATAATGTGAATTTATTTGGAGATAGGGGTGTCACAGTTGGACTTAAAATGAGGTCATTGTAGCGTAGGGTGGGCCCTAGTCCAGGATGACTGGGGGCCTTATGAGACGGGAGGACTGGGCACAGGCAGAAGATGAGAGGAGAAGGCCACCCGCGACCGAGGCACCAAGGTCCGGTGCTGGCTGGGAGAGCGCCGGGGAGCAGGTGCGCGTCGCAGGCTTCAGAGCCAGCACGGCCCCCACGGGCCCGCAGCTCAGACCTGGGGTCTCCAGAGCTGGGTGGGAGGCCCCCCACCCCCAACCCCGTTTGTGGCACTCTGCCACAGTGGTGTGGAGTGGGGAGGGCAAGGGGTGGGTGGGAGGGGAGACCGGCTGTCCTGGAGGGGGGTGATGAGAGCAAGACCCTGGCCTGGCCAGGGTGCAGGGCGGGAGCAGAGGAGGGCCCCCAGGGTTCAGCATCCCACCGGCAGCTGCTCCCATGCTAAGGCGGGGTGGGGTGGAGGGTGGTGCGTCAACTGAAGGAGGAGGGACGTAAAGAGAAATGAAGAGAGCGAGGCTGCAGGGTTTCAGGCGTTGGAATTAGTTTGACCCCTGTGAGAGGGGAAAAATAAAAGGACCCCCCACCCAACCCCAGGAGCTGGTGATAATGGACTGAGGAGTCAGGTGTGCCTTTAGGAGCCCCTAAAATGGGGAGGGTGAGAGGGGATTGCCACCAGGCAGGTACAAAGTCCAGTGTCTCCCAGATGGCCCCCAGTGTCAAGAAGCAAAGCTGGGCTGAGGGGGCCACAGGGAGCAACGCAGAGCTCAGGGTGCTCACCCTTCTCTTCAAGGTAGAACTTGAAGATCTCCAGGAGAAAGCGTGATGGATCCCAGGAGCCCGCCGGAGTGAAAGGAGGACCCAGGGGTGGAGGGAGCATTAAGGCCCCAAGAGCTAATGGGGAGCTCCTTGAGCAAGAGCCCACCTTGCTGTGGCCCACACTTTCTTCATTGGGGTGTTCCTGCCTGCTGGGTCTGGAGGTGCTCTTTATACAGGGACCCACAGGGCCACAGGAGTTGAAACTTATAAGAAAGAAATCATCCCTACGGGTGAGAAAGCTGAGCCCCAGCAAAGCACAGTACAAAGGTAGCTAATGACATTGGCTTTGGAGTCCACCAGACCTGGTTTGAGTCCAGTTTGGCTCCCGTTTCTGTGGCCTGGGGGGATCTGAAAGGCACTTTAAGCCTCAGTTTCCTTGTCCATAAAATAGGGAATCCATGCCCTCCTTTGGAGGTAGGCAGGTCCCTGAGATAACCTCCCACTTGTCACAGCTGGTGTACTCTGTATATCATGTATTTGTGTTTGTTTATTCTGTCTGCTCCACTGATGGTTAAACTCTCAGAAGTCAGAGATTTTTCTGTCTCTTTTGCTCCAGTGTCCCCAGTGCGGAGACCGTGCCCGCTGGTCACTCTCAGATAGGGGTCGGGCGATGCCTCTGACGTGCTTACACTGTGCCTGGAATGTGGTGGGCTCGGGTGGGGTCAATAGCGACAGCAACCACAACCACAAAAAGTCAGAATCCAGGATTCAGGGAGCCCACGCTGGCACCCCCGGTTGGCATCGTTTTCGTAATTACGTTGCCTAGTAATGTTAACAACTAATAAATATTCCTACTCATCACCAAATTGACATGTTCTTTTATTTGGTTTTCAGTGGAGAAAAAAACTTTCATGTTTTTTACTACATCTATGCTGGTTTGGCTGAAAAGAAGAAACTAGCCCACTATAAACTGCCTGAGGATAAGCCCCCCAGGTAACCCAGCAAGTTGTACTTTCAGAAATAATACTTTCACTTTCCCCTCAATTTTAGATTTTCACTGTTGCTTTTATATATATTTTTTCAGGTATCTACAAAGTGACCATCTCAGAGCTGTGCAGGATATGATTAATAATATTTTCTACAAATCCCAGTATGAACTGATTGAGCAGAGTTTCAAAGTCATAGGTTTTACAATGGAGGTGAGTATGAAAGAACAATTGAACCACTGCGAGAAGTATCTTTTTATCATCACTAATCATAAGAGTTAGTGTTTGGTAAGTGACTAATATGTGCCAGGCATTGTGCTATGTGCTTTACATGGATCATCCCATTTAATTATTGAAACAACCTTACAAATAGCTAGAATTACTTTACAGATGAGGAAACAGTGGCTTTGAGATATAATTGGATTTGGTTTTGTTCTTAATCATTTATTGTACTTACATGTTCATCCCCATATGTATAGACATATATATATATATATAATTTTACGTAAATGCATTGATGTGATCACTTTACATGTTTCCTTTAACTGTAGTCTTTTTAAAATAAGACCTTGAAGATGCAATTTACATACCATGCAATTCACCCATTTAAATGTACAGTTTCACAGTTGTCAGTATTTTCACAGACTTGTGCAACCATCATTACAGTTAATTTTAGAACATTTGTACCACTTGGAAAAGAAACCTCATACCAATTAACGGTCACTCCCCTTTCCCCCACCCCCCACCCCTATCCCCAGCCCTAAGGAACCATTAAATATACTTTTAATCTCTATAGATTTACCTTTTCTGGATATTTCATATAAATGGGCTCGTATAATATGTGGTTCTTTGTGACTGTGTTTTTTCACTTATCATATAATATTTCCAAGGTTTATCCATATTGTAGTATGTATCAGTACTTCATTCCTTTTCATTATTCAGTTGTATTCCGTTGTATGAATGTACCATGTTTTAGCTATCCATTCATCAGATAATGGAAGTTTGAGTTGTTCCCACCTTTTAGCTATTATGAATAATGCTGCTATGCGCATTTATGTGTAAGTTTTTGTGTGAACATTAGTTTTCATTTCTCTTGGGTATGCCTAGGAGTGGAATTGCTGTGTCATATGTTAACTCTAAGTTTAATTTTTTGAGGAATTACCACTGTTTTCCAGAGTGGGTGCACCATTTTACATTTCCATTTGTAGCAGATGAAGATTCCAGTTTCTCTACATCTTCCCTAACACTTATCTGTTGGTGTTTTGTTGTTGTCATCGTTATTCTTTATGACAGCCATCTTAGCGAGTGTGAAGTTGTGTCTCATTGTGGTTTTGCTTTGCATTTCCCCGTTCCTAATGGTGTTGAGTATCTTTTCAAGTGCTGATTGTCCGTTCGTTTATCTCCTTTAGAGTAATGTCTGTTTGGCTCCTCTGTCCATATTTTAATTGGATTATTGGTCATTTTTTTGAATTGTTAAAGTTCTTCATATATTTTAGATACAGGTCCATTATTGGAGGTTTGATTTGCACAAATTTTGTCCTGTTCCATGAGTTGCCTTTTCACTTTCTAGATGGTTCCTCTAGGCACTTCTTTTTTTCATTTTGATGATGTTCAGTTTATTTTTTCTTTTGTTTCTTGTTCTTTTAGTGTCATTTAAATGAAACTTTGCTTAAACCAAGGTCACATAGATTTAGCCTGCATTTTCTGTTAAGAGTTTTATAATTTTAGCTCTTGTGTTCAGGTTTTTGACCCATTTTGAGTTCCTTTTTGTATATGGTGTGAGGTAGGGTCCACCTTCATCACTCTGCATTTGAGTATTCACTGTTCTGCACCATTAGTTGAAAAGTCTGTCTTTAGCCTATGAGTTGTCTTGGCACTCTTGTTGAAAAACAATTGACCACAAAATCAATAGGTTTATATCTGGACTCTCTGTTCTATCCCGTTGGTCTGTATGTCTTTCTTTTTGCCAATACCACAACATCTTGATCACTTTGACTTTGTTAAGTTTGAAATCAAAAAGTGTGGGTTCTCTGACTTTGTTCTTTTCCAAAGTTGTTTTGGCTATTCTCAGTCCCTTGAATTTCCATATGAATTTTAGGATCAGCTTGTCTGTGCAGTTTTGTTTTGTTTTTTTTAACTTCTTTCTTGTTCAGTTCACCCTGTCCTTTCTTACCCCTCTTCTACCCACATCTACTCCCTCTCTCTTCCCTCAGCTAAGGGATATTAACAACCTAGTCTCCCTGCTCATAAAGTCCTACTTACAAATGCTCACTCACAAACATATATATCTGAAGAGATTGCTGTTTTATTAAAATGGGATTATATTACACATACTTTTCTCTATATTTTTTTCTTACTGAGCAGTACCTTATGAAAACCCCTTCAAATCATTTTTTTTTAACATGGGCAGGCACCAGGAATCGAACCCAGGTCTCTGGCATGCAGGTGAGAACTCTGCCACTGAGCCACTGTGGCCCATCTGCTTCAAATCATTTCGTATAGCCCTAAATCAAACCTCATAACAGAAGCATATCCTGGCCATGTACCACCATAATTTATTCCACCATGCAGCTATTCCTGGGCCTTCCCCACTAGTAATGTTTCCAGATCTTTACCACCATGAGCAAAACTAAAGTTATATCCTTATTTATTACTGCCTTTATTTCTACAGAATACAGCCCAGAAGGGGGATTTCTGGGTCAAAGTGTGCATGTATGTTAAATTTGAGTAGAAATTGCAACATTACTTTCCCCAAACCCTAACATTCCACATTTCCACCAGAAATATATGTGAATATTCCCACCTACCTCCAATCCCTGCCAGCAGTGTGTTGCAGCTTTTTAAATATTTGCCAGTCTGATGGGTAAAAGTAACATCCCATTTCAACTTTGCATATCTGTAACTGTGAATTTGAACGTTTTCACATTTATTTGCCAGCTGTTTCTGTTTGCTCTTTGTGAATTGTATATTTATATATTTTGCCCATTTTTACTGTTACTCCGGCAGTTTATGTAAATTTCTAAAGTACTCATTGAATAGTGGAGGTACTATATTTTTCTATGATTTATGTTATATTTTCCCAGCTGTATAGTTTTGAATGACTTACTTTATTTACTGTATCATTTTCCATTAAACATTTTGTTTAAATTTTTTACATTTAAACAAGTTTATCTTTTGTTATGACATCTGGGTTTCTAGTCTTGGTTAAAAAGTTTTCTTCTGTCCCTAGATTGCACATGTAGTCTTCTAGATTTTCTTGACACTTTTAAATATATTTATTTTTAATTCACCTGAAATTTTTTTTTATATGGTGCAAAATGGGACACTTTTATTTTCTTCCACATGAAGAGGTAGCTACACCAGCACTATTATTAGTAAATACTCCATACTTTCCCCACTGGATTGAATTATCATATATGAAGTCCTTATATAAAACGGAATCTATTTCTGATATCTTGATTCCATTCACCAATTTGTGTTTCTCTATTCTATATGATACTCTGTTGATTTGATTAAAGTGGCTTGGCAGTATGTTTTTTAATATCAAGTAAGGCAAGTCCTGCCTTCACTCTCTTCATTTCTTTGTTCTTCTTTAGCTTTTGTTTGTCTATATAAACTTTAGGCTCAATTTATTCAATTCTCTAAAAGCCCAGTTGGAATTCTACTTAGAACTGCATTGAGTTTATATATTATTTTTGAGAGCATTCTCAAGTGTCTTCTCATCCAAAAACATGATATGCCTTCTTATTTGTTTAGGTTTTGTTTTGAGTGCTCAATAATAAATTATACTTCTCTTCCCTAAGGATTGTGCTTTGTTTTTAATTTATTTATATTATGTTATGGTTTTGATGTTATTCTAAATGGAATATTTTTCTATTAATAGAACTTTTTAGATACTAATATCATCACAAAAAAGAATAGTTTTCACCTTCTGATATTTTATCAACCATAAGTTTTTTATGGCCACTTAGATCATCTAAGACTTAGGGTTTAATCAGTATTAAATAAACAATTATACCTTGCCTCCCTGTCTAATTTCTGATTTTAAGTAAAATGCTTTTAGTGTTTTGCTATTATTTGTGATAGAATCTTTATCATTATTGGGTAATTTCCATTTATTCCTGTTTGACTTAAAGTTGTTATTAGGAGTGCCTGCTGAACTTTATCAAATGTCTTTTCAGCTTCTACTGAGATAATCATATATTTTCTTTCTACAGTTTGATACCTCACATTATGTTGATACAATTTTTAATATTCAAACATGCTTACATGCCTGGAATGAACTCGCTGTAGTAAACCGTATTATTTTTGTTTGGTTGGTTGGTTTTTATTTTTTATTTTTTATTTTTATTAGAGAAGTTGTGGGTTTACAGAACAATAATGTTTAAAATACAGGATTCCTATACAACTCTCAACACCAACAGTTGCACTGGTATGTAAATTTTGTTACACGTAATGATTGCATGTATTTGCAATTCTATTATTTTTTTATCAGTAGTTACATTTGTTACAACTGATGAAAAATATTAAAGTAATAGTATTAACTGTCATCCTTAGTTTATGTAGGGGTATTATGATGGTTAGGTTCTGGTGTTAATTTGGCCAAGTGATGATGCCCAGTTGTCTGTCAGGCAATCAGTGGCCTGACCATTGGTACAAGGATATTTCATGGCTGGCTGATAAACCAGAAAGCTGGTGTATTAAATCATCAATCAGTTGAGTGCATCTGTGGCTGATTACATCTACAATCAACTAAGGCTTGATTGTAGATGTATTGAGATCTCTCCCAACAATGAGATAATCCAATCACTTGAAGGCTTTTAGCGAAGAAGAGACTGTTTTGCTACTTCTTCAGCCAGCGAGCCTCTTCTTGGAGTTTATCCAGACCTTCATGAGAGCTGCCAGCTTCACAGACTACCCTAGGGTGTTGGACTCTTCCATTCCCATGGTTGTGTGAGACACCCTTATAAATCTCATATTGGTTGTTGTTTCTATTTTTCTAGAGAACCCTGACTAATACAGGTGCATTTTCCCTATATTCCCAACCTGTTATTTTTTTATGCATATTGTCATGGTCGGGTTTGTGTGTCAACTTGGCCAAGTGGTAGTATCTGTTTGTCTGATGGGGCAGGTGCTGGCCTGTCTGTTGAGATGAGGACATTTCATGGAATTAAATCATGATCATGTCAGCTGCAAACACAACTGATTGCATTTGTGGTCAGCCAGGGGCTGTGTCTTTTGTAATGGGTGGTGCTTAATCTAATCATTGGAAGCCTTTTAAGGAGGATTTAGAGGAGACAGACTCTCTTCCTGCTTCAGCCAGCGAGCCTCTCCTGTGGAGTTCATCCAGGCCCTCCTTTGGAGTCTTCAGCTTCAGAGCCTGCCCTGTGCATTTTGGACTCTGCATTCCCATGGGTACATGAGACATATTTACAAATTTTATATTTGTGAGTGTTTCCTGTTGATTCTGTTTCTCTAGAGAACCCTAACTAATACAACTTGGTACCAGGAATGGTTCTTAAGAAACAGAGTCTTCAAAATGAGTTTTTATGAATGGCTTTCTACTCTGACTAGACTCAAAGACACTAAGAAATCTGATTCCCATAATTAGAATGACACTCCCAATCCACGGAGTGAGTTGGCAAAAGAGATATGGTCAAAATATCACCATTTCATTCTCCTAATTCTTCACTTGTATGAAGCCAGGCTCTGGGGGATAATGTTTTTGACACCTTTTTGGAGTTTTTTGGGAATAAGAGGTATAGAGATGTTCACTCGTTGTTGTTAGATACACTGGCTACATTAAGGAGTGAAAGGGATGGGCTTGAGGCTTCAAATGAAAAGCTTAAGCGCCGTCTGACAGATGTAGAAGTTTCTGTGAGTATCCTGAAGGAAAATCTTATTTCCTGTAGCCATAGACTTGAGATCTCTGAAAATCAGACTCAGAATCTTTTTGTTAGAGTAGCAACTTTACAACATAAACTGAAATCTCAGTGTTGCATAGGGTCTGCTGTTAAAGTGAGGGTATTGATTGGAAAGCAGTGAGACCCTGAAAAATGGGATGTGACATATGGATTGATAATGATGTCGGGGGTGAGGTTGAAATCCTAGGTCATGCTGAGTCTTCTCTAGATAACCCTGTAATAGTCTGTCCTGAGGACATAGCCGCCCCACCTCTTAGCCTGCCTTGAGGAGTTAGCCACCCAACCTCCTCCTGAAGGGATTAGCCCTAGAGTGATTAATCCTGTTTCACCAAATGAAACTGCAAATGAATGCCTTAAAGCAAATGGCTTGGAAGATATTTCTAATTCTTTTCATGACCCACCTCTACCACCCTTCATTTCTTCCAGACCTATAACTAGACTAAAGTCCCAACAGGCCCCTAAAGGTGAGGTACAAAGTATCACACATGAGGAGGTACATTATACTCCAAAAGAACTGTTTGAGTTTTCCTATTTATATAGACAGAAATCAGGGGAATATGTGTGGCAATGGATTTTAAGGGTGTGGGATAATGGTGGGAGGAATATAAGGCTGAATCAGGCTGAATTTACTGATATGGCCCACTAAGCAGACATTCTGCATTCAATGTTATAGCACGAGGGGTTAGAAAAGGTATTAACAGTTTGTTTGGATGGTTGGTTGAAACATGGATCAAAAGGTGGCCGATATTACCTGAGGTTGAAATGCCAGAACTGTCCTGGTATAATGTAGAGGAGGGGATCCAGAGGCTTAGAGAGATTGGAATGTTAAAGTGGATTTATCATGCAATGCCTGCTCTTACACCCCAGGAATGTCCGGAGGATGCACCTTTTACCAGAACAGTGAAAAATAAATTTGTGAGACTAGCACCATCATCCCTGAAGAGCTCTGTAGTTGCACTTCTCTGTAAGTTTGATATTACTGTGGGAACTGCTGTCACTGAGCTGGAATCCTTAAACACAATGGGGTTGACTGGATCCTGAGTTGGCAGTAGCCAGGTGGCAGCACTTAATCATCAGAGACAGGGTAGACATGGCTATTATAATAGACAGCAAACTCAAAGCAGACATCAAAATTATATGACTTGCACAGATTTATGGCATTGGCTAGTAAATCATGGGGTACCTAGAAATACAATAGGAGGGCAGTCTACTAAATTCTTGTTTGAGATGTATAAACAAAAGAGTTCTAGGTCAAGTGAACAGAAGTCTAAACCTGAACTACAAAAATACAGACTCACGGCCCCATAATCAATTTCCAAACTTGAGACAGTTTACAGACCCAGAGCCCCTTGAATGAAAGGGAGGCCAGGTCCCTTTGGGGTAGAACCCTGTTACACTGCCACAAATTTATACAGTTAATCTTCCTCCAAGCCTTCCCCAGGAAGAAGGGTAACTGTTCACTGGGGAAAAGGAAATGATCAGATATTTGGGGGATTATTAGACACTGGTTCAGAAGTGACATTAATTCCAGGGGACCCAAAATGTCACACTGATCCATCAATCAGGGTGGAGGCTTATGGAGGTCAGGTGATCAATGGAATTTTAGCTCAGGTCCATCTCACAGTAGGTCCAGTGGGTCCAGTGGGTCCCAGGACCCATTCTGTAGTTATTTCCCCAGTTCCAGAATGTATAATTGGTATAGACATACTGAGCCACTGGCAGAATCCCCACATTGGCTCTCTAACTCTGGCAGTGGGGCTATTACAGCTGGAAAGTCCAAGTGGAAGCCACTAGAACTGCCCCTACCTAGCAAAATAGTAAATCAGAAGCAATACTGGATTCCTGGAGGTATTGCAGAGATTAATGCCACTCTTAGGGACTTGAAGGATACAGGGGTGGTGATTCCTACCACATCCCCATTCAACATTCCTATTTGGCCTGTGCAGAAGACAGATGGGTTTTGGAGGATGACAGTGGATTACTGTAACCTCAAGCAGATGGTAACGCCAATTGCAGCTGCTGTTCCAGTTGTGGTATCATTGCTTGAGCAAATCAATACATCCCCTGGTACCTAATATGCAGCTACTGATCTAGCAGATGCTTTTTTCTCAATAGCTATTAGTAAGGACCACCAGAAGCAGTTTGCTTACAGCTGGCAAGGTCAGCAATATACTTTCACAGTCCTACCTCAGGGGTATATCAACTCTCCAGCCCTATGTCATAATCTTGTCTGCAGGGACCTTGATCGTTTCTCCCTCCCACAGGACATCATGCTGCTCCATTGTATTGATGATATCGTGTTGACTGGGCCTGGTGAGCAGGAGGTGGCAGCTACTCTAGACTTACTGGTGGGGCATTTGTGTATCAAGGATGGGAGATGAATCCAACAGAAGTGCAGGGGCCTTCCACCTCAGTGAGATTTCTGGGTGCCCAGTGGTGTGGGACATGTCAAATGTCCCTTTTAGGGTGAAGGATAGGTTGCTGCATCTGGCCCCTCCTACGACCAAAGAGGAAGCACAGCACCTAGTTGGTCTCTTTGGATTTTGGTGACAGCATATTCCTCATTTGGGTGTGCTACCGGCCCATTTGTTGAGTGACCAGAAAAGCTGCTACCTTTGAGTGGGGACCTGAATAAGAGGAGGCTCTGCAATGGGTCCGGGCTGCTCTGCCACTTGGGCCATTTGATCCAGCAGATCCAGTGGTACTGGAAGTGTCCGTGGCAGGTGGAGATGCTGTTTGGAGCCTTTGGCAGGCCCTTGTAGGAGAGTCACAATGCAGACCCTTGGGATTTTGGATCAAAGCCTTGCCATCTGCTGCAGATAACTACTTCTTTTGAGGAACAGCTTTTGGCCTACTGCTGGACCTTAATGGAGACTGAACGCTTGGCCATGGGCCACCAGGTTACCATGGGATCTGAGTTGCCTATCATGAGCTGGGTGTTGTCTGACTCACCAAGCCATGGAGTTGGGCATGCACAGTGGCACTCTATTGTAGAATGGAGATGGTGTATATGAGATAGGACCAAAGGAGGTCATGAGGGCACAAGTGGGTTGCATGGGGAGGTGGCCCAAATACCCATGGTCTCCATTCCTGCCACATTGCCTTCTCTTTCCCAGACCACAGCTATGGCCTCTTGGGGTGTTCACTCAATGCAGTGAATTGAGTAAGGAAGAGAAAACTCGGGCCTGGTTTACTGATGGTTCAGTACGATGTGCAGGTACCACCCGAAGGTGAACAACTGCAGTGCTGCAACCCCTTTCTGGGGTGTCTTTGAAGGACAGTGGTGAGGGGAGGTCCTCCCAGTGGGCAGAACTTGGAGCTGTGCACCTGGTTGTTCATTTTGCTTGGAGGGAGAACTGGCCAGAGATGCATTTGTGTGCTGACTCATGGGCTGTTGCTGATGGTTTGGTTGGATGGTCAGGGGCTTGGAAAGACCATGATTGGAGGACTGGTGGCAGAGTGGTCTGGGGAAGAAGTATGTGGATAGACCTTTCTGAGTGGGCTAAAAATGTGAACATATTTGTGTCCTATGTGAATGTGCACCAGAGGGTGACTTCAGCAGAGGAGGGTTTTAATAATCAAGTGGATAAGATGACCCATTTTGTGGATATTAGTCAGTCCCTTCCCCCAGAAACTCCTGTTGTTGCCCAGTGGGCTCATGGGTGGGGTGGTCATGGTGGTAGAGATGGAGGTTGTGCATGGGCTCAGCGGCATGGACTTCCACTCACTGGGGCTGATTTGGCTGTGGCCACTGCTGAGTGCCCAGTCTGCCAGCAGCAGAGACCCACAGTCAGCCCCCAATATGGTGCCATTCCCCGAGGTGACCAGCCAGCTACATGGTGACAGGTTGATTGCACTGGATCACTCTCTTCATGGAGGGGGCAGCGATTTGTTCTAACTGGAATAGACACATGCTCTGGATGTAGGTTTGCTTTCCCTGCATGGGGTGCTTCTGCCAAAACTACCATCTGTGGGCTTACAGAATGTCTTAGCCATCATCATGGTATTCCACATAGCATTGCTTCAGATCAAGGAACACATTTCACAGCAGATGAAGTGCGGGAATGGGCACATGCTCATGGAATTCTCTGGTCTTACCATGTTCCCCATCATCCAGGAGCAGCTGGATTGATAGAATGGTGGAATGGCCTTTTGAAGACTCAATTACAGTGCCAACTGGGTGGCGATACCTTGAAGGACTGGGGTAATGTTCTCCAGGAGGCTGTGTATGCTCTGAATCAGTATCTGCTGTATGGTGCTGTTTCTCCCAAAGCCAGAATCCATGGGTCCAGGAACCAAGGGGTGGAAATGGGAGCAGTATCACTCACTATTACCCCTAATGATCCACTAGGAAAATTTTTGTTTCCTTTCCCTGTGACCCTGATCTCTGCTGGTCTACAGGTTTTGGTTCTGGGGGAGGGAGTACTTCCACCAAGAGAAACAACAATGATTCTGTTGAGCTGGAATGTAGGACTGCCACCTGGTCACTTTGGGCTACTTATGCCCCTGGATCAACAGGCCAAGAAGGGGGTTAAATTATTGTCTTGGGTGACTGACCCTGACTGTCAGGGGGAAGTAGGACTGCAGCTACACAGTGGAGGTGGGGAGGAGTTTTCTTGGAATATAGGAGATCCCCTGGGGTGTCTTTTGGTGCTGCCATGCCCTGTGATTGGAATCAATGGAGAGTTGTGGGAGCCCAGTCCAGGCAGGACTACCAATGACTCTGAAGCTTCGGGAATGAAGGTTTGGGTCACCCCACCAGGCAAAGAACCATGGCCAGCTGGAGTGCTTGCTGAGGGTAAAGGGAACATGGAATGAGTAGTGGAAGAGGATGGTGATAAATATGAACTATGACCATGTCCTGTAACTATGATCAGTTACAGAAACAAGGACTGTAATGATGTTTTGTTTATGTTGTACTATTTAAGTCATAAAGTATCAAGTTTGGGAATGAATATTGCCCAAGGGTTTGTACCCTATTCTGGAGAGATTTAGTGTGTTTCTGGTTGCATGCAGGACAGTTAAGTATTGTTAGGTGAAAGAAAAAATGTGTGTTTTATTTGGAGATTGGGTATGGTTTAAGGTAATGTGTGTGGCTGCCAAGTTGATAAGGGATGGACTGTCATTGTCAGGTTCATGTGTCAACTTGGCCAAGTGGTGGTACCTGTTTGTCTGTTTGGGCAGGTGCTGGCCTGTCTGTTGTGATGAGGACATTTTGTGGAATTAAATCATGATCATCTCAGCTGCATCCACAACTGATTCCATTTGTGGTCAGTCAGGGGGAGTGTCTTCTGCGATGGGTGATGCTTAATCTAATCACTGGCAGCCTTTTAAGGAGGATTCAGAAGAGAGAGGCTCTCTTCCTGCTTCAGCCAGTGAGCCTCTCCTTTGGAGTTCATCCACACCCTCATCAGAGTTGTCAGCTTCACAGCCTGACCTGTGGATTTTGGACTCTGCATTCCCATGGTTACATGGAACACTTTTATAAATTTTATATCTGCGAGTGTTTCCTGTTGATTCTGTTTCTCTAGAGAACCCTAACTAATACACGTCTTTGTTTTATTACTCGTCTATAAATACACTGGATAAAGGAAGTGAAGACCACAAGGTTTTTACAGTCACACGGTCACAAGATGAATGCTATATAGTTATATAACCACTATTCAAGATCAAGGCTACTGACTTACAGTTCAACAATTTCAGGTATTTCTTTCTGTTTGTTCTAATACACTAGGAACTAAAAAGAAATTTCTATATAATGAGTCTAGTCATAATCATTTGTTAAATCCTAACTTCTTGGTTATAACTGTTAAATCTCATTTGATTATTCACTCAGTCTTCAGGGATATCTGAGCAATGACAATTCTAACTTCTTTGTTCTGACAAACAGGGCTGACCTTAGGGTATTGAGGAATGAAACTGGTTCCTCTGGGTTTCAAGGCTTATCTAGCATAGGAAAGCCTTAAGTTTCTAGAAAAAAAAAACTTAATTGGTAAAACGTTTATTGAGTCTTAGATAGAGCCCAGGGTATTCTTTAGGGTTTTCAGGAATACTGTTGGTTGGGGCTTGGCATACTGTGGCAATTCGCAATATCTGACTGAAGCCTGCAGAAGAGCAACCTCCAAAATGATCTTTGAACTCAGCCGCTGCAACCTCTTAGCCACCGAAACTTTATTTTGTTTCATCTCTTCCTCCTTTTGGTAAAGAAGGCATTCTCAATCCCACAATGCCAGGACCAGGCTCATCCCCAGGAGGCATGTCCCATGTTGCTAGGGATATTTACACCCCTGGGAGTCATGTCCCAGCAGGGAGGAGAGTAGTACATTTACTTGCAGAGTTTGACTTATGAGACAGACCACATCTGAGCAACAAAAGAGGTTCTCTGGAGGTGACTTTTAGGCATAATTATACGTAGGCTTAGCTTCACCATTAGAGATATAAGTTTCATAAGATCGAAGGCGTGGCTTATTAAATTGGGAGTCCCTCATGCTTGAGAGAATATCAGGAATTCCCCAGGTGGAGTTTAATAGTTCCACATTTTGTCTCCAGTCCCTCAAGGGACTTTGTAAATACTTTTTAAATTTCTGCTCAAAATACTCTGGAATGTATAAGGGTATTACAATAACCTATATAGAATAACAAGACCTCATTCCTTATTATCTTTTATCTTTGAATTTCCAAGTGGTTTGCAATCTTTAAAAAAAACATTTAAAAAAATGAATACTAATTCATTTTATATATTTTTTCACTATCAGTCATATTGATTTTAATTTTACTTTTGTTAGTTTAGTCTTTGGCTTCTTTTGTTGTTCTTTACCTTAATACTTGGTTCTTCTCTTTCTTCATTTTTCTTATTTGATATCAAGACATCTAAGGCTATAAATATACCTCTGAGTAATGATGATTTTCTTCTGCCCCATAGGTTGTATTTTGAAGTATGTCTTGAAGTTGTTTTTCATCATTAAACTTGATATATACTTTGGTATAACACAGTATCTTGTTTAATAGGTACTGTGAAGGCTTTTAGGTATGCTCACAGACTGCTCTTAGCACTTTTCTGCTTTGTCTTGTTGATGCAGATCCTGAAGTCTTCCTTAGTCCTACTGTTACTGGATAAAGGCTGTGGATTCTTTTGCCGGACACACTCAATAACCAATTCCTGAGTTTGTTACTAGGCATGTGGTAGGAGAGCAAATGGCCTAGGGACCCAAAATCTGTCTCCCCAAACTGTAGTAGTTCTGTTATTAGAGAAAAGATAGGCAGGGCTTAGGATAATGAGCACAGTTGCCCCAGATGATGGAATTAGAGGTTCTAATTATTAAGCATGTGCAGATAGATTAGATGCTTGTCTCAGAATGTATAAAAGAAAATAGCGGAATGACACATGTTACTTGTTGGTTAAAGTCTAAGCTACTGCGCATGTCAGGTGGGCCCATTGTGGTTAGATCCAGTCTCAGTTATCAAGATAACTTTGGACTTGTGGGTGAGTCTTGGGCGGACGCAAGACCCTTCAGTAATAAACATTAGTGGCTGTCTTTAGTGATTACAAGACTCTAAAGGTGAAAAACTGGATAAATGGGCAAATGAGGATTAGTCACAAGGTTTTTGCAATCACTGGGGCAGAAGATAAAGGCTATACAATCATATCAGAGATCAAGGCAGTTGGATTACAATTTAGAGATTTCAGGAATTTCCCTCTATCTACTCCAGTATACCAGAAAGCAAAAAGGAATATCTATATAATGATTCAGTAATTAAAATCATCCCTTACATCCTGACTTCTCAGTTACACTGTGAATCAGACTTTTAAGTGGACTCTTTTAGGAATGCCACCTGTGATTTGTTGAATTTTAATTTCAATTCCTTCAGTTTTAATGAGCTGCTGTGTTTGCTTATGAAGTTTACTGAGATTCCTTGGGCCATTAGATCTCAACTAAGAGCTTAAATAGAGGTGCAACTTTTACAAAAGTGAGTCAAGCCATGTGCAGTGAAGTTACTGAATCTACTCATTCCATAGTTACTGAATCTACTCATTCCATAGTTACTGAATCTACTCATTCCATAGCCCATCATTTTGAAAGGTGCCATTGCCACCTTTGCTTTTAAAATGGAAGGTGGTTAACCAGCAGGATTGTTCTGTTTGCTTGCCAGAAAATTAGCGTTCTTGGCATAGAGAAGAGTTTGCTATTAACTAAGTGAATGTTCTCCAAACATGGAGCTTATGCTCCGACACCATTGAGGCTGGGGGGAGAGGTCGCACCCACCCTGCCATCTCTTTGTAAGCTTGGCCTCCACCCCAGATACCCCTGGTGCAGGCCTGCAGGGGGGTGGGGATGGGGGTCTCAAGACCTTGTTTTTAGGTAAGGAAATTTGAGCTCAGCCAAATATTTTGAAAATGGAGGGCAGATAATGGCTTAGCTTTTTATATGAAATGAGAGCTCTCCGTTACAGGGGAGGTATGGGTAGATCTAGGTAGATCCTAGAACACGAGTGATCATCTTTCCCAAGAAAATATTACAGTCCAGAGACATCCCAGGCAGATACTTGCTAGAATAAGAAACCATGGATGCAAGTGGAGTTCAAGTTATTAAGGTGGGGACTCTCTTAATACAGACTTTTTAAAAGAGAGAGTTTGTTTTGTGCAATCCTCATTTATCAGTCAGGGTTCTCCAGAAAAACAGAACCAACAGGATATATGATGCGGGAGCTCTTTATCTCCCGCTTGGGGTCTTCCTCTCAGCGAAGGGGGGAACTGTGCCGGTTCCCCGGGGGCTGGAAGGTGTGGACGGCACCCGAGAACAAAGGAGGACTCGCGGGAACTGGAGGAGCTGGCAAGGCGTGCGCACCAGAACGTTTATTAGGGGAAGTACAGACGTTTATATAGTGGTGAGGCGGAAATGGGGGGGGCCAGGGGAGGCGCGCTGCGTGATTGGTGAGGAGGCTAAGGGTGGCAGCGAGGGATTGGGTGTGCTGAGAGCAGAAAGGTCCAATGGAATGGCTTGAATATGTTGCTAGGCAGAGAGCTAGAGGAACCCGGCTGAAATTACATCCGGCAATATGAGATTGGATCCCTTAGCTTAAGAAATAAGGAACTAGAATTACTACGACATGAAACTTATTAGACTTACCTTGCAAACCAGATAATACCTGTAACGATGGATATTCCAGGTAACCAGGTGTGTCATCGTCAAAGGAATGATTCTTGTGCAACAATCTTACTTTTAGAGTAAACTTTCCTAATGTGGGCTTCCTCCACCACCAAGAGGAATTTGGATTTGGTGGGGAGACTCCCAACCTGGCTGCTTTTCCAGCCTCTTCTTGGGTCTGGAATAAAGGACGCTGCTCTGTTTCCAGGTGAATTAATTGTTTGCGGAGAGAGGGGTACGAGAGAAAGAGGCTGAAAAGCCAGAGGGGATCTGGAAAGCTATTTTCAGTACCAACCAAGAAGAAAAACAGCTCCTCTTTGGATAGTGGGGTCTGCGTGGTGGGCGTGGCACGTGCTGGGCGCCTCGTCCTGTGCTCCAAATTCCCCAGGTGACTCCTGGGGTCATTTTTTCTACATTCTGACTCAAGGGAGCAAGACGGTGTCCTCCCGGGAGCGTTTTCACCACGATATAGCTGCAAGGTTAAGCGCAGCAAGAGAAGAAGCAGTCAGTTGGCCCCGCATCCTGACGGACTGCGGGGACGGGTAGACGTAAGCCCCCCCGGGTATGCCCACCCTTAAAGCGGAAGCCAGTTCGTTCCTGGATGCAGCGAATAAAGAAAAGAGCAGCCCCTCCTCTCCCGGCTCCTCATTGCTCAGTCACGATGGATGGGGCTTCGAGTGGGAGACGTTCCTTTGGGCTGTGGCGCGGCTGTGCTGGGGGCTATTAGGGGACAGGAAAGGGTGATCTGGACCCGGGGCATCCTCCACACGGGAAGGACGTGGCGCCCCCCCCCCCCCCCCCCCCCCCCCCCCCCCCCCCCCCCCGCCGAAGCAGCTCCTGCTGTGACCAGGAACTCCACCTCTCCGCAGTTCTTTTTCTGGCTTCTTGACATCAGAATTGCTGATCTGTCTTTTACAGTTCCTTCCCCCAGAGGCTGCTGTCTTAGAAGCCGGGAATCGTTTTTAATTGGTTTGTTTGCTTTGGAGCCCTACTCATGAGAAGCGATGTTTCTCTTCAGTTAGGCTCAGTGATGGTCTTGCTTGGTCGAGCACTGTTTAGTAACGTAAAAATGAAGCTGGTTTGCAGCTAGCATCTGCTGACAAATAGAATTCATTTATTTTAAACTGTACCTTCAAAGCTGAAACATACTCAATGTTTACTGAATATATAAACATACAGCTTCAAAAGAACTCTTTTTTTTCCCCCTTATGGCAAGGTGTGCTAATCAGAAACGAAACTTACCTACGCAAGAGACCATGTGTGAAAGAGGGGGCAGGCTGGGGCTTGGTTTCACTGGCTATTTTTCTGAATGAGGAAAAAATACAATGCCTGTTTCCAGAGCTGAAGCAGATCAGCCACTAGATATTTTTTCAAGATTTTTAGTCCTATTTAAGGATGTGGTTGTCTCCCATCTAAAATCAGAGACTGTAAAGTGACAGGACCAATGTCCCAGTTTGGCGATAGTAGAATAAAACTGAGTTAAAGTTTCTTCTTCTCTACCCCAGTCCTGTTTTTGTTTTGTTTTGTCCTGTTTTATGCTATCTTCACTGGCTTTTTTTTTAATACACTTCAAATCCATTCTGGAAGAAGGTATAAATACTTTCAATATAAACTTAAGTAGCATTATTCTTAATCCTCTTAGCACAGCGTGCCACCTTCACAGTTTACTGTGACACAATTTTGATGACTCCAATAAAGTGAATCATTCTTTTTCTGTCTCTCTCACCTCTTTCTCTCTTTGGTGTTGATGGCACCCACAGTGGACACATTTAAATATCTCTCTTTGAATATTTCCAAGGTTTGCAATTCCTTGTCCTTTTGTGATCCAGCACAATCCAAAGGAATGACAGGCAAATCAAAGTCAGAGGTTCTCTAAAAATAGCTCAAATGCAAAACCTCAATTTTCTAAAATCATGGTTTCCTAAGCCCTTTCCCTGCCACTTTTTAAAAATAAATGATTGGTAGCTTTATGATTCATCTCATTTGGAGGCAATTTTTACCATGCTATGGTGTGAATTTTCATTTTTCAAATGAAAATTTCATTTTTCTTTGCCTTTTTCCCTGCTTTTATTTTGCTTATACTTCTTGTGGTAGTCAAAAGCACAATGTGGAGCACCATCTTTGGATTATCAGTCATGGCTTTAGTTCTGATCGAATAGTATGTGTGAAAGAAAGTTTTAAGTATTTGAAAGCTTTGCACAAATGTTGATGACCTTAACTGAGTTACTGGACCAAAGAAAGTAGTCGACAAAATAAAAATAATCCTATTCTAGGGCACCAGATCCTGGGGTCAGAGTCCTAGGCAGTGCTTGTCTCTGGCTGAGTGAGCTCAGACTAATGACTAAACCTCTCTGGCCTAAATTTTTTCATCAGTAGAAAGATCATGGAGGGCAGTTCATTTCCGAGTCCCATTCAGCAATTACTGTCAGTGTTTGCCGAGCTGCTCTGACCCTTACCACTCAATTGTTGGCTTAAGCAACAGGAATTTATTGGTTCACAACTTTGAGGCTAGAAATCCAAAATGAAAATGTCAGCCAGACCTGCATCCTCCCAGAGTCTGTACGTTCTTCTGCTGGCTGTGGGCAATCCTGCGGATTCCCTGGCTTGTATCTGCCTCTGGTCCCATGGTGATGTCCTCTCCTTTCATACTTCTGTGATCCCGAGCTTCTGCATCTTTAGAAGGCCTCCAGCAAGCTGGCTTGAAACTCAGCTGCATTCTGTTGGGTCACACCTTAACTAAAGCTGATGCCTTCAAGAAGGCCTACTTATAATGGGCTCACACCCTCAGATATGGATTAAGGTTAAGAACCTGTGTTTGTTGGGCTTATATAGAACCTACCACACTCACTATCTTTGATTTTATGACTAAAATTAAAGGCTATTTAATGTCACTCTAATCTCTGCATATTGCCATGTCACTGTTCTTGCATATGTGTCTGCAGTATTCAATATAAGGACAGTGTGGTGGGTGGAATTATGCCCCCAAATTTAGATATGTTTTTAATCAGCGTTGGTGTGGATCTGAACCCATTTATTTATTTATTTATTTATTTATTTATTTATTTTTGTGCGTGGTCTGGAAATCGAACCCGGGTCTCCCACATGGAAGGTCTGAACCTATTTTAAGTAGAACCTTAAAGATGTTATTTTTAGTGATGGTGTGGCCAACTAAATGGGGGTGAGTCTTAATCCAGATTATTGGAGGCCTCATAAAGGGAAAACCACAGGTAAGGTCGAGAAGTTGAAAGTTGGGCGAAACTAGAAGAGTAAGAAGAACGGAAGGGACATAGCCATGGACAGAAAAGCCAAGGAACCCCAAGGACTGCCAGCCAGCAGAATACAGCTGACCACAGGAGGAAGCAATCCTTCTAGCCCGTTAAAGCACGTGCCATTAAATCCCTGTTGTTTAAGCCAACCCATTGGGTGGTGTTTGTCATAGCAGCTCAGCAAACTAGCACAAATAGAGAAGATATTAATACCCTCTTTATATAGCCAGCAGCAAATGCGGATTCTCGTTTTCTTCCATCAGTTTCTCCTTGCTGGGTGTAGGCTCTACTAGCACCCTGTCCCACTGTACTTGCCCCACCGTTTTCTTCCCCATCCTGCTGCCACTCTGTCCTTTGTCAGTGGGGGTGTCAGCACCTTGGCCCTCCCAGGACTAGGCTGGATGGTGTCACATCCCCAGCCTGGGCTGGGGCCACTTTGTGCTGGGCCCGGTGGTCCCCACCTACTTTGAGGTTTGGGGATTGTCCCCTTGCCTACCCCTCCCTCGTGTGGATTTCCATTCGGCAAGAAGCATGGGTTGAGACTCTGAAAAGGACTTGGCGCGTATTGCCAAATTGGTCTGTACCTCCAAACTGGTCCATCCAGCCTGGGTTATTGCTTTCATTCCTAGAACAAAATCAGGAAAAAGGGATCATGCCCTTTTCCCATCACCGGGCTGTGCTACTTAGAAGGGTTAATCAGCTTTGGGAAGGAAACAACTTAGGATATAGGGAATTCTTATTGTTCTCGTAAAATTTACCTACTAACTCAAGATGTATAAAGCATGAGACCAAAAAATGAATTAAATTTAGAATTAAAAAATAATCTGAGTGGGATTGCAAAGGTAGCCTGCCCTGAGGGAGACCGCGGTTCAATTCCCGGTCCATGCACTTCCCTAAAATAAATAAACAAAAATTCAACAAATGGTGCTGCAATAACGGATACTCACATGGAATAAGAATGAAGTGTGACCCCTGCCATACAGCATACAAAAAAAAAAAAAATCTGAGCAAGATCAGCGAAAGTTTTAAAGTACAGATTGAAAGACTTCAAGACAAATAAGAGATTCTGTTTTGAAAGTGAAGGAAATTTACTGTCACTTGGCTGACACAAAAGAAAACAGTTGAGAAGCATTTATTGAGTGCCAGCTCTGGACCATACCATGTGCCAAGAACTCGAGATACGAGTTAGCTACCATCTCTGTCTTCAGTGGTTTGTAAGCTGATAGAAGAGACATGCACAATGCATAATCCCAGTAAAATTATAGTAGTCAACGCAATGATCACAAATAAACTAATGTCCCAGAAACATGAAGTTTTTTTGGGGGGTGTGGGGGGGGTTGGTCAGTGAAAGCTCAGTGCAGAGACTTTGTGTAAAGAATGGGGAAAAGAACAGCATGAGCTGGAATGGAGGCATAAAAATAATGTGGAATCCTTGGGAACCTATAATGAGTTTGGGCCTGAAAACATGAAGAAAAAGAACTGGAAATGAAGATGCAGCAACTTCCTTTGAGCACGTTAGGCAGGAGCTGAGGCTTTAGCCCGAGGGGAATAGGAAGTCACTGAAGGATTTTAGTTGGGAGATGGCTGATCTTATCCACCCTAGAAAGCCCACTGTGACAGCTGAGTGGAAACAGATTCAAGAGCAAGACCGGGGAACAGAGGCTAGAAGAGGCCTAATGCAGAGCCGGCCCTTGCAGTCACCACGTTCGTGAGCCTAAAAATAACCCTGATCCTGATAGATAAACATGAAACCAAGTGTGGGGAAGTCTCCCGTTTTAATATTTAAAGAAGGCAATTTTGTGCCCAGAAAGGACAATTTAGAGTTGCTTGTATTTTTAATTTTCTGTATTAACGTTTATTTGATGTAAATTTTTTAATATTATATAAATATTTGATTGAGGTGTTTTAAAAACATATACCTAGATTTTTTCTGAAGCTTTTGAATTCAGTTTGCACATCTTTTTATACAAATAATAATAAAAGCAGTGTTCAGTATAGTTGTGCTTTGTTCATTTAACATAACTGTAACTTTAAATTGCCCTAACCAAACATAATTAAATTATCTGAAACATTGAACCCACATAAAAAATTCCGTCTATCTCATCAGGTTTTCAATCACTCCAAATGGCTGACAGAGCAAGCTTATGAGGATTAATAAGCACTTTCTAAACTTTCTAGTAATTTAACTCCATTAGCCCTGCATATCTAATAATTCAAAAGTATTAATCTCATTATCCAATATATTGAATGTGATTTGCTATTAAATTATGTCATGCCTTCAACTTAAAACCATAAGTATAATATCAAAGAAGTATCTTAAATTCAAGTCGCAAGACAAGTTGTCAGATTAGTTAATGCGTCTCTCTAACATCTCAAAAGTTTCAAGCACATTTGAGAATAAACATATTGACATCCCAAGATTACAAATCTTACTTGTACACTTAAAAAAAACAAAAGCATTGATAAGATGGTTTGATTTACTGCAGCACCTCTATTTTTATTTTCATATTTTCCTAGGGTTGTAAGCTGAACACACCAGGCTGAAGTTTCCAGATCATTCTTTAGGTTAGAGAATTTGAGACTGAGTCCAGGACATAGGTCCCCCATATTTCTAGGACAAGTTTTCTCACCCTCAGCACAACTGAGTCACGTTTGGGGCTGGACAATTCTCCGTTACAGAGGCTTGCTTCTCCTTGTAGGATGTTTAACAGCATCTCTGAGCTCTGCCCCCTCGATGCCAGTGGCATACACAGCCCCATTTATAACCACCAAAAATGGCTCCAGACATTGCCAGATACCCCTGGGGAGCAAGTGTCCCCAGCTGAGATCCCCTGTTCTGGGATATGGCATCTCTTCTCACAGCTGCACGTGTCTCCTCCTCTCAGCAGAAGCTGCAGGCATTATCTCTCAGCTGATAGTTGTGTAGCCCCGTGTATCACACACGCCCCGGGCGCCTCTCAGGTGTTGCTTTCACCGTGTTTTAGCACAACCTTGCTGAACCGTTTCTCCATAGATTTGGTGAGGTGGCCCCACCCAGACACAGCCAAATGGAAGGGAACATTTGATTGGATCTCTATTCTCTATACTTGATATACCAATCTCTATACTTTATGAGTGATTCTACATTCTTTTTACATTCCCAGGTTCACAGGCCATAGTTTTAGCCTCACTGTAACACTTGTATTGAGAAAAAGCATATATTTTGAAATGAAATTAGAGCTTCGGTAGAATCACAGCCATCAACCGCTGTCACACCTGAATGTTCACAGACATCTCCTTCAGAATCTGCATGAAATGTCTCCATCTAGCTCATTTTATTTCTTTTCTGCAAGTGCCAGAATTCAAGATCAATGAAACATACTCTTACCTTTAATGACGTTAACAAGCTGATATTATAACACATTGGGAAATACTTATGAGTCAGGTGATATATTTTTTTATTTGTATGAAAAGATGTTCCATGGAGTTTATCACCTTTAAAGGGGGTCATTTGATAATGCTTTTTTCTACCTTTTTCTTTACAAAGGTGTAATATTTCAGTTACATTGGGATTCTGCATGGGCTCACTGAGGAAAATGTTCCATTTTACTTTGAACATGACATTCTCCAAAAGCTGGCAAAGCATGCAGGAGTAAGGTACTTTGCTTTATAACATTTTGCTCCAAGTTCCACACAACAGCGCTTAGAAAGGAACATTGGGAAATGAAATGTGATCCCATCATACAGCATACAAAGAAAGAAAATGAAAGAAAGAAGCATTTGGAATGCTGTTTCATAAATCAGGTACATCTGTATTTCATGAAAAGCCCCAGGATGCTCACCCAGCTCTCCTGGCCTTATGGAGGCCGTAACCCGCCTTCAATACGGAGCATGTATCCACTCATTAAACAAGCATTAGTTGTTGCCCACCATGGGGAGAGGGCTGGGGCTAGACAGGAAATGGGGTCTAAGAACCAGCCACAGCTCCTCACCTTCAAGGCCTTAAACCAGTGGCAGAGATGTCATTTTTTATGTAAAAAATATAGGGCAAAAAAATATAGAAAATGGAAATATGTAGAAACAATCCATATAGGAAATGATCCAGGCCACTTGGTTCCACAAGCCTGTAAAGTCCTTGAGGACAGAGCTTATTCTTATTTATTGATGTATCCTCAA
Source organism: Tamandua tetradactyla (assembly GCF_023851605.1). Taxonomy (NCBI): domain Eukaryota; kingdom Metazoa; phylum Chordata; class Mammalia; order Pilosa; family Myrmecophagidae; genus Tamandua; species Tamandua tetradactyla. The sequence goes on along the minus strand of NC_135327.1, from coordinate 224,616,077 downwards.
TACTTCTCATAATAGTAAACAGATAATAGATGGATGGATGGATGGATGGACAGATGGATGGATGGACGGACAGACAGTTGGACAGATGAATGGATGGGTGAATAAGAGGTACAGTGCAATGGGGCTTTGGAGGGGAAGGAGTCTTTCTGCCTTGGGCAGACTAACTCAGAGTGGAGGGAGGCAGCCCTGACCCATGCATGGAGGTGACAGCACATCAGCAGAGTTTACAAGCACAGAAAGCAGGGCAGAAATATCTAGGGCCGCAGCAGAGTGGACAGGAGCCCTGAATGTCGTAACAATGAACATCTGACTTTCTAGCAAACTAGATCTGGTTTGTCCTTGAAGACATCACTAAAGCAACAGCCTTTAAATGGCCTCAGAAAGAGGCGAAGCAGTAGCAAGGGTACAGCAGGGATAGAGGGTCAGGGGAATTGCGAATGATTTCCAGACCCAGGAGAACACCTAGAGCACCCTTGTCCTGCTTGCCAGTCTCCTTGCTCAGTAGAAAGATGCAGCACACTCTGCAAGCTGGAAGCCGAGATTCTAATCTCAGCTTGATCCAAGGCCATGGAAAGTTGTGTGATCTATGCTTCCAGTGGCTTTATGTGTGAAATGGAAAAATGCTATTTTGTCCATTATTGTTAACATTGAACAAAATTTCCTTGGGCTCCTTGAGGATGAGCTGCAGCAAAAGACGAGTCTTTAGTCCCAGGGATCACCCATGTGCTACGTTACAAGCTCGCTGCCCATCCATGTGGAGCCAGGCCTGGTTTGCTCCCCTGGGGTCAGTCTTCTAACCCGCAGTTCCAATTCACATGAGCACTGTAATCACAGAGGGTCAAAGGGTCTCAAAGGATTTTGCAGTCATTCTTACAAACAGTTGAATAGGAGTTGAATGTCCATTAATTCAACAAACAATTCTCTGTAATGAATCTCTAAAATGCTATTAAAAATACTATTTTAGAAGATTATGTGCCTGAACTTTCTGGTTTACAATTGACCAATACACACATTTTGAAGAAACAGTGTTCAACCACCTATTTAAAGAACTATTCTGCTGCAGCCTGTCCATAATGCCTATAGTTTCTTCAAGAAAAATACACTGAACTCTGCTGCCTGAGCTACACTCATTTCTCCATCCCCCACGAAAGCTGAGACTGGTTGCTTCTTTGCAATTTATGCAGATTTAAAATGTCAGTTTCTCACCAGGAGAGTTTTCTTAGGAAATGATTCACCTGCCTTCCAATGTATTGGTCTACCTCCAGAACACCCCAAACCACCCACTCCTTTCTGTCGCCACCACTTGCTGCCTTTGCCTGCACACACCGTCACCTCTCGCCTAGGCTACTGCAGTGTCCTTCTACCTGGGCCACTGGTCCCCGGTCCTTTCACTTTCACACAGCAACCAGATTCATCAGTTTAAGTAGCTTGTCACTCCCAGCTTTAAAATGTCAAGTGGCTTCCCATGGCAATTAGAAAGCAGCCCAAGCTGTTTATGGTGACCTGGAAGTCCTGAGTGATCTTGCCCAGCCCCCCAACTTGCCCTTCCATCCCTCCCCATGCCTGGCCATGCTCCAGCCCACGCAGATCCGCCTTCCTTCCTCAGAACTCTGCCCTAGCTGCTCCCTCTGCGGGCAGAGTCTCACCCCAGTTGCTTTCATGGCTGGCTCCTTCTCGTCCTTCAGGCCCGAGGGTCAATGTCACCTCCTCCCAGGGCAGCCTCTGGAAGAAAATAGCACCCCCCCTTCCCTTCCCAGAGTCATTTTCTTCGTAATCCTTTAATGGTTTCTGAAAGTGTTGTTTCTGTGTTTGTGTACTACTGTCTGCCTCTCTACTGCCTGAGCTTCTCAAAGAAACATGTCTTCTAGTCTTGCCCACTACCAAGTCCTCTTGGTGGGAACCATGCCTGACATGAAATATGCATTTATTGAATGAATGAATATATATGTATAGATATGGAGGTAGACATGGGGGTATGGATATATATACACAGATACACACACATTCATTCAACAAATTTATTTATTTATACATTCATATATTCCTTTAATATATATTTGCTATATAGAAATGAAGGAAAATCCCTGAAGGCTTTTTCTTGTTCATATCCGGCTTTTATCTTGACTTAGAATGCTGGGATGGATGGAATCCTTCATTTTGATTAAGTGTTGGATCTGGGCTAGGATAAATGCAGCAACACTAGAAAAGAAAAAAGGATTCTGCCTCTGCCTGCACCTCCCTGCACTGTGAATGTACTAGAATGACATCTAAATCCCCATGGACGCCTTAACAAAATGGCCTCCAGTTCTTCCACGAAAAATCGTATATATATGTTTGTATGTTTCTGAATGTAGTTTTGATGTATCATATTTAGGGAATTTGTCTTAAAGAAGTAATAACTAATATAAACTCTAATCTACAGTCCAAAATTCCCATGTCTGTACGTATCACCTATATTTAAATTGCATATATCCTTTGATTTAGGTACTGGCATCTTTCGGTTTTTCCTTTTTACTAACCTTTATCCATGCTTATAAAGTCACTTTTAAGAAGCACTCAAGGGATGATGGTATGGTAGCCTGTGACAAACTCTGGGCTCTGTCCTGTAACTACTTGTTGAAGAGTGCTTTGAAAACTACTGCTTTTTTCTCTGTTTTCTTTGTATATATGTTATATTATATAATAATTTTTTTTTTTTAAAAAAAAGCACTCGTATGGAAACAGCCACATTGAGTTACGAGGATATAAACTTAACATGGATGGATTTATTCATGACTTACTGAATAAGGAAGTTCCAGTTCCTCTAAGGACAGGTCCTCAATTCTGGTTTTTTTCACATTTGCAATCAAATAATCCTCTTAAGGGGCGGTGTGACTGTGGTTCACTGGCAGAATTCTCGCCAGCCATACCGGAGACCGGGGTTCAGTTCACGGTGCCTGCCCATGCACTCACTGGGGAGCAGGCTCCGTGCTCATCTACTGTCTGTGCCTCTGTAGATGTTAGCCTGACGTCACAGCCAGAGTCATGACCTTTTCGTGCTGGAGCCAGTGGATTCTTCCTTCATCTGCCCCAGCCATTGTCATTGCCTTGCTGTGCTCCAACTGCTTCTATGGTCATTTCAGGAACTGGGAAGTATATACAGTATACTCGCTGCCATTTTAAATGTTGGAGACATTGGGTTTTCTTCTGTGGCGACTGAACACCAGACCGACAAGAGCTACATTTCCAACCGTGCAGCTCTGGAGAACTGTGAGTTTTATTTTCTTCCATTCAAAACTAAACTCCTTCAAAGTCTTCATGTACCCTGACTACTAAGGATAATTTCAAGCAACTGTACTTATGTGGAATCTTTAAAAGCACACTTGGTTCAATTTGTGTAAAATGAAGCTTAAAACAGATTTTCATGCCTACAAATTAACTGATTACTGTAGAAAAAGTTTCTAAAGACTGGGCTGTTATGACTAGTTTAGGAGCAATTTAGATTTCAATGTAAAAACATAGAAAATATTTAAATTTGGTAAACTTATCTGAAAGTTAAAGTTGCTATCGTATGGATTTAGCATCTATATCATTTCATTTGTAATGTTCATTTGTAATGAAACTCTGTTTTTGCTTTCATACCACATAGATATTTTTATACATATTCATCCTGGATTGACTACGTAAGAGAAGTTCATCATGGTATTTGCCACAAATCAAGTTTTCTCTTAAGAGTAAAGTTTAACAAATTATTCCAGTAAATCTCCAAAGCAACGCTGCATTCCAGGGGCATTGTTTCAGTTGGCACCAGTTCTGTCAGTTCTATCCCAGAAATATCTCTCAAAGCTGCTGACCACTTCTTATCCGCATCATCACCATTCTCATCCAACCATCCTAACCTCTCACTTCTCAGCTGAACCTCTCATTCTTGATCCTCCACAATTCCTTCAGAAACCACTTAGCACATGTATATAAGTGAGTTCTCCACTCAGACGCATCCTCGCTCTCTTTCTCTCCACTTAAATCTCTTGACTAATTTCCCATTCCTTCTGGATGAAGACTAACAAAGCCAGAGTGTTATTTTATAAAGTCTTTTCAGTATCAATACATCCTAAGGCAAAATGCCTGGCATGTACTAGGCACTCAGTAAATATCTGTGAAATGAGTGAGCAATGTGGGATAGAAATAGATATACAGGTGATGAGAGTACACTTTCCAGAAACAGATCAAAGTGGAATGACCAGAAATGCCTCTAGAAATCACTAGGTAATCAGTGTTTAGGGACGGTCAACTGGTCAGACATGAGGGATGGAGAATTTGAAGCCTTCTCTTACACTTCCTACCAAAATGAATTCCCCCAAAATATATGGATTTTAATGCAAAAAAAAAAATTATAAAACTATCAGACAAATAAATGCATTTACATTATCCTAACATGATAAATGACTTGAGGGACTTCATGGGCATAAAACCAAAAGCAGAAATAATAAAGAAAAATATGGATGTTTTGACTACATAAAAATTAAAATTGTTTCATACTAAAACAAGAAAACATAAATGAAATTGCAGTGGAAATGAAAAATGAGGGAAAATATTTGCAATGTATATGTCAAAACATTGCTCTCTTTGACCCATGAATTGATTAGGAAACAGTGAACATATCAGTGGAAAGTGCAGTTTACACAATAAAAGCCACAAACACTAATAAAAATATGAAAAGCAGAAAGTACTCAGCTTCACAAGGAATGAGTTAAAAGCAGATTGAAAGAAGACATTTTTTTCCAATCAAATTGGCGCTTTTTAAAAATGATAATGCCTGGTGTTCATGACATTTGTGTTGAAATTATTGGTCTTTGATTTGACCGGTAGGAGTGTAATTGGTTCCAAATTTTTGAAGATCACTTAGGTAGTATATGTCAAAAGTCTTAAATGTATTTACGCACTTTGAACCAATTGTTTAAGTTAGGCAATGTATGCTAAGAAAATAGGAACACAGATTCATGCTCAAAATATTTATTCTGATATTCTTTACAATTATAAACATCCAATAAACATTATTAAATATATTATGATATGAATATGTCACAATACTATGCAACAAGTTATAATTATATTCACAAACAATATCTAACAATATGCTAAATGCTTAAGGTATTAAATTAAGATAAAATACATATGCAGAATAACCACAATAACATACCTAGAAGGAAAAAAACGATAAAATGTTAACTTTGAAGTTAAAATGTCTGCAGTGACAAAAAAGGATATTGCTTAAACTAGCATTTGACAATCTTATTCACATAATAACCAAGAAATTCTTGCCCCAGATGCCAAATTAAATTTTAATTGTTCAAAATATTTTAAAAGAAGAAACATTGATTTTAAAATTACCTTATTGTTTGTGTAATCATTTTGGTTGAAAATGTTTATTATATTCAAAAATAAGTATACTGAGTTTAAGTGTTATTACTTTTTTTTTTTTTTTTTGCATGGGCAGGCATCAGGAATCGAACCTGGGTCTCCGGCATGGCAGGCGAGAAATCTGCCTGCTGAGCCACCATGGCCCACAGTGGTGTTATTAATGTTATATGCCCTGTGATATTTGTGTTCATTCAGACATCGAATTTAACAAAACTTAGTAAACTTAAATATGTATCTGAAAAGTTGTGTCATAAGCAGTACACAAATGCCGTAGTACGTTAATACTCTTTGGGTAATATATCATAGAAGATACTAAAAAATACATTTGTTTTGATGTACCCCTGAAGTTTAAGTAACCTTCCAATTAATTTCTGTATTTTAAAAATACACACAGAATCATAGTATCCAAATTATACGGACCAATGCTCTGTTTTCCTAATTTAATATAATTCAGTGAAACTGCATTTACCATCACCTAAGCAACCAAGCACCCCACGTCATCAGCCAGTTGGTTTAGGTTTTGCTATCTTGTGCAGTACCCAAGTTTGGTCAGTGAGGCAGGGAGAGGAAAATGATCAAGAAGATAACTAGGACTGAAGTTGAATAGAAACTTGTTTTCACATTCAAAATTGCCACAGTACTTGTTGTATATCGTCTGAAGAAGGTGCATTAAGAACTTTCATCCCAGAAGCGGGGCAAGGTGTGGTGTGGTGCGGTGTGGAATTTAGTTCATCCTCCAGAGCAGCTGTAGACAGCCAGGAACTGTATGAAACAACTGCTGGGGCCACATCAGTGACTGGACACCCAGCGCACACCAGTACGGACCAGGTGGAATAGCTGAGACCCCTCAGAAGACTCCAAGTCCCCCAAGCCATGGAGGCCAGTGCCTCCCCATGGGTGTGGCTGGCTGGTTTCCCCAGGGGAGAGGAGATAGACTTTACCAGTGAAAAAAGCTTAACTCAACCAAGCTCCAATTGCTAGATTAATTAATAAATTCAGACTACTGAAAACAGGCCCCCAGCATAGATAAACCTGGAAAAAGCAATAAAGGAACTAGGAGTTCTTGTCCCTGGCAGAGAGGGGTCAGGACTGATGCGGGAGAAAAAACAAACAAAGAGAAGCTTTTTGAGTTGGACAGCACAAAATATTAGAAAAGGGCTGGAGGGCGGGCCAGAGTTCTCACCTGCCATGCCAGAGACCCAGGTTCGATTCCCGGTGCCTGCCCATGCAAAAAAAAAAAAAAAAAAGAAAGAAAGAAAGAAAGAAAAGGGCTGGAACCCAGCAAAAGGAAGAGCATAGAGCCTGGAGATACATAGAGCCATGTATCAACTCTAGCTCTTGATTGACAGACCCGATGAGCAGGGGTCAGGCTCTGAAAAGGCTTTTTTATTTTTATTTATTACCCCTTAACTGCTCATTAGATAGAACTGCAAGCACTCTCAGGTGCCAACAATGCCCCAGGCAAGGATGGAACTAATGGTTGTCTGAGAGACAAAGTAACTAGTCAGGTGAATGGGATTAATACCCTAAAAGGTGTATCTTCTGCAAGAAAAGTGGGGTAGCGTCCACCTCAAATGGAATTTCTCCTTTAAGGAATTCAGGCCACAGGGGCTGGAAAACAGGAGCAATCAAAGCTATCCGACTACCTCACCTCTGTTTCAACCATGCTCCTGGCAGGGAGAATCTGCTGAAATTAAAGGTACCACATCACTTTATGCTGGTGGGACCCACAGGCAGACAAGCACCGCATACTGGGCAAAACAGGAAAAGCACAGAGTCTAGAGGCTTCATAGTGAAACCTGCTGGGTCTCACCCTCAAGGAAAACTGATGCTGGCTACTCCTTCCTCCTGAGATGTGGGTCTGTCTGGTCTGGGAAAATCTGACCGGGGTCTGTAATATCTGAGAAGAGCCTCCTCAAAAAAAGGCGGGGGGGATGTCCATATAGGCACGGCAAGAAACAGAAAAACAAGAACTGAAAAATTCTGATCAGTTAAACAGAACCTATGCTAGAGGTCTAGAATAAGTTGAACTGAATGTCAAAGAACAGATAGAACAAGGCCATCCATCAGGAAAATCCTGGGTAAAAGAGTGAAAACAACCTCCAGAGTAAACAAATTAAGGAAATCAAATGCCTAGACACCAGCAAAAAATAATGAATCATACTAGGAATCAAAGATATCGCCCAGTCAAAACAGCAAGCCACTATTTCAAATGAGATACAGGAATTGAAATAACTAATTCAGGATGTTCAAACAGACATGCAAAATCTCACCAAAAATCAAATCACCAGTTGAGGGAGAATATAAAGACATTGGGTGAATATAAAGAAGAACTCAAAAATTTGAAAAAACAAACTCCAGAACTTATGAGAATGAAAGGCACAATAAAAGAGATAAAAAAAAAAAACAATGGAAACCTATGATGATAGATTTGACCCTGCAGAAATAATAGAGTTAATGAAAGGATACTATGAGAAACTATACACTATTAACTCAACAATGTAGATGAAATGGACAACTTCTTAGAAAGACATGAACAACCAACATTGACTTAAGAAGAAATAGATGACCTCCACAAACCAGTCACAAAGTGAAGGATTGAATCAGTCATCAAGAAGCTCCCAAAAAAGAAAAGTCCAGTACCAGATGTCTTCACATGTGAATTCTGCCAAGCGTTCAGGAAAAAATTAGTAGCAATCACACTCAAACTCTTCAAAAATTTGAAGAGGAAGGAAAGCTATCTAGTTCATTCTATGAAACCAACATCACCCTAATACCAAAGCCAGACAAAAATATTACAAGAAAAGAATACTACAGACCAATCTCTTTAATGAATATAGATGCAAAAATCCTCAACAAAATACTTGCAAATTGAATCTAGCAGCACAATAAAAGAATTATGCACCATGACCAAGTGGGATTTATTCCAGGTATGCAAGTCAGTTTCAACATGAGAAAATCAATTAATGTAATACACCATATCAACAAATCAAGGTAGAAAAAACACATGATCATCTCAATTGATGCAGAAAAGGCTTTTGAAAAAATTCAACATCCTTTCTTGATGAAAACACTTCAAAGGATAGGAATAGAAGGGAACTTCCTCAACATAATAAAGGGAATATATTAAAAACCCACAGCTAACATCATCCTCAATGGGGAAAAACTGAAAGCTTTCCTTCTAAGATTAGGAACAAGACAAGGATGTCCACTGTCACCATTGTTACTCAGCATTGTGCTGGAAGTTCTAGGCAGAGCAATTAGACAAGAAAAGAATTAAAAGGCATCCAAATTGGAAAGGAAGAAATAAAACTCTCACTGTTTGCAGATGACATGATACTATGTCAAAAATCCTAACAATCTACAACAAAGCTACTAGAGCTAATAAATGAGTACAGCAAAGTGGCAGGGTACAAGATCAATGCCCAAAAATCAGTAGTGTTTCTGTACACTAGTGTTGAGCAATCTGAGGAAGAAATCAAGAAAAAAATTCCATTTACAATAGCAACCAAAAGAATCAAATATTTAGGAACAAATTTAACTAAGGATACTAAAAACCTATACATAGAAAACTATAAGAAATTGCTTTAAAAAAATCCTGAAAGACCTAAATAAATGATAGGGCATATCATGTTCATGGATTGGAAGACTAAATATAGGTAGGATGTCAAGTCTACCCAATTGATTTATAGATTCAATGCAATACCAATTAAAATCCTAACAACTTACTTTGCAGAAATAGAAAAATAACCAAATTTATTTGGAAGGGCATGGTGTCCCAAATAGCTAAAAATGTTTTGAGAAAGGAAAATGAAGTGGGAGGTCTCACATTACTTGACTTTAAAGCGCATTACAAAGCTACAATGGTCAAAATAGCATGGTACTGGCATAAAGATAGATATACTGACCAATGAAATCAAATAGAGTGCTCAGGAATAGAGTCTTTCATCTATGCACAATTGATCTTTGATAAGGCCCTCAAGCCAACCCATCTGGGAGAGAGCAGCATCTTCAATAAATGGTGTTTGGAGAACTGGACATCCATATACAAAAGAATGAAAAAGAATCCATGTCACACCCAATACAAAAATTAACTCGGAATGGATCAAAGTCCTAAACATTAGAGCTAAGGCCATAAAACTTTTAGAAGAAAATGTAGAGAAATATCTTATAAATCTTGTAATAGGAGGCGGTTTCCTAGATCTTACACCCAAAGCACAGCACTGAAGAAAGAAATACATAAATGGGAACTCCTCAAAATTAAACACTTTTGTGCATTAAAGAACTTTGTCAAGAAAGTGAAAAGGCAGCCCATGCAATCGAGACAATATTTGGAAACCACATACGAGATAAGGGTTTAGTATTCAGAATATGTAAAGAGATTCTTTAACTCAACAAAAAAGACAAACAATCCAATTTTAAAAATGGGTAAACGACATGAACAGACACTTCTCAGAAAAGGAAATACAAGTGGCTAAAAGGCACATGAAAAGATGCTCAGCTTCACTGGCTATTAGGGAAATGCAAATCAAAACCAAAATGAGATATCATCTCACACCCACTAGAATAGCCATTATCAAAAAAACAGAAAATAACAAGTGCTGGAGAGGATGTGGAGAAGAATGCACATTTATACATGTTGGGGGGAACGTTAAATGGTGCAACTGCTCTGGAAGATAAGTATAGAATTGCCATATGATCCAGCAATCTCTTTACTAGGTATATATTCAGAAAAATTGAAGGGAAGGACACAAACAGACACTTGCACACCGATGTCTATAGCAGCATTATTTATGATTGCAAAAGATGTAAACAGCCAAAGTGTCCATCATGGGTGAGTGGCTAAATAAGCTGTGGTATATACATACAGTGGAATATTACACAGCTGTAAAGCAGAATAAAGTCATGAAGCATGTAACAATGTGGATGAACCGTGAGGATGGTATGCTGAGTGAAATTAGCCAGAAACAAAAGGACAAACATTATATGGTGTCACTAATATGAACTGACATTAATGAGGGAACTTTGAAAGTTGAAGTAAAGAGCACAGGTTATCAGGAGATAGAAATAGGGTAGAGATTGGGCACTTGGTGCTAAAGAAATAAAGATTGTGCAACAGTACTGACTGTATAGATTCAGAAATGTATAGCACAATACTACCTGATGGTAGCACAATAATATAAGTACACTGAATGAAGCTAAATGTGATTATGATTGAGAAAGAAGAACTGGGGGCACGCGTGAAACCAGAAGGGAAGATAGAGGATAAAGACTGAGACGATATAACTTAGAGTGGATAATCGTGGTGAGCAAATGTATAAATATAAAAACATTTTTGTATGAGGAGAAACAAATGAATGTCAATCTTGCAAAATGTTGAAAATGCATGGTATACGGGAAAAAGTACAATCAATGCAAGCTAGGGTCTATAGCTAACAGTAACATTGTAATATGCTTCCACTGAATGTAAAAAAGGCATTAGGCCAAAACTAAATATCAACAGGCAGGGGAATGGGGAAGGGGTATGGATTCTTTACAGAAGTAAAGGAAATATCTTCAGATAGATTATAGTGGCGAAGGCAAGTCTATTTACTTAGGTTGGATTGTATGAAGTGTGAATAAAATTGTTTAAAAATGAACAGAGGGCGGTGCAATGGTGGCTCCATGGCAGAATTCTTGCCTGCCATGCCAGAGACCCGAGTTCAATTCCCAGAGTCTGTCCATGTCAAAAAAAAAAAAAAAAAAAAAGATAGTGAAATGAACAGAGAGAAACAAATGCTAGAGAAAATGTGGAGAGAGAGGTATACCTATTCACTGTCGGTAGGGAAACGAGAGGTGCAGCCCCTTAGAGGGCAATGTAATGGTTCCACAGGAGGCTGGGAGTGGGGTTGCCATGTGATCCTGAAACTGGGTTGCTCAGTGTGTAGCTGGAGGAACTGAGTGTGGGGACACGAATAACATTTGCATACAGGTGTTTCTGGCTGCAGTGCTCTTGATCCACAATGGATGGACATGGCCTAAGGGTACAATGACTGAGAGATGGAAGGGGAACTATGCTTTATACATACAGTGGACTACTGAGTAGCCACAACAAGGAATGAAGTTGCGAGGCATACAACTAGATGAATGAACCTTGAGGACTGTGACCGAATGAAATGTCAGAAACGAAGGACAAACATTATCATGCCTCACTCATATGGACTAACTGTAATATGGAAGCTTGGTGAACTAAAGTCAAGAGCAGGAATTATCAGATTTGGGCTTATTGTAAAGGGTCCTAGACTGTAAGCTCTTACAGCACTCACATATATTCAAGAGTTGTGTCTGTTATTTCTAAATTCTGAGATACAGAGCTGTTTGTATATAACCTGGTTCCCAGAAACTTTGGGTATATGTGTGACACCTAAGACTCAGAGTTAGAGCTCTGTAGCTGTGAAAGTCAGCAATGCCCCGTACAAGAACTGTTTAAAAAATTGAAAAAGGGATCGGACTTCAACTAGAAATATGAATGAAGCTGATCTGGACAGGACTAAGGTATAATGGAATACAGGGTAAAGGATGATATCGTCCATATTTTAAAACTTCAACTTCTGTATGAGACCAAAGGGAGAACTGTTTATTAGCTGCAAAAATTATATTTTGGGTAGTGCATTTCCTAATTTAACTTACGTGGTCAGTTTTAGTTAAACACCATAAGTACATGAAATCTTGAATAGGGCATGAGATTTTGTTGGTTTGCCCAGGTTAGTGTTATGCCTGATATATCCCAGAGTAATTTGGGCAGTGAATAATGAAGTATTTGCAAAGTCCCCTGGAGGACTTGGGAGAAAGGAAGAAATATTTAACTTTCCCATTTGGAGAATTCCTGATATTCTCAAAAGCAGGGGGGACAACCAAATCAATAGGCTGATCCCTCAATCTTGGGATTCACCCCTGTGAAACTTATTCCTGCAGAGGATAGGCTAAGCCTACTCATAATTAAGAGACACTCCCAGAGAACCTCTTTTGTTGCTCGGATGTGGCCTCTCTTTCTCTAAGCCGATTCTGCAGGTGAACTCACTTCCCTCCCTCCTATGTGGGATATGACTCCCAGGGGAGTAAATCTCCCTGGCAGTGTGGGGTAGAACTCCTGGAGTTCACCAGGACCTGGTATCATGAGCTTGAGAAAGCCATCTTGACCAAAATGGGGAAGAGAAAAATGAGACAAAATAATTCTTCAGTGGCTGAGAGATTTTAGAGTTAAGAGGTTATCCTGGAAATTATTCTTATGCATCTTATAGATATCCCTTTTTAGTTTATGTTGTATTTGGAGTGGCTGGAGGGAAGTATTTGAAACTGTTGAGCTGTGTTTCAGTTGCCTTGTTTCTTGGAGACAATCATAAAACTATACAGCTTTTAGAATGTGACTGTGTGATTGTGAAAACCTTGTGTCTGATGCTCCTTTTATCCAGGGTATGGGCAGATGAGTCAAAAGATATGGATGAAAAAATAAACAAGAAGGGGGATAAGGGCTAAAATAAATTGGGTAGATTGAAATACCAGTGGTCAATGAGAGAGAGGGGTAGGGGTATGGGATGTATGAGTTTTTTCTTTTTATTTCTTTTTCCAGAGTGACGCAAATGTTCTAAAAATGATCATGGTGATGAATACACAACTATGTGATAACATTGTGGGCCACTGATTGTGCATCATATGTGTACCCGTGTGAAAATTTATCAATAAAAGTATTCAAAAAAAAAAAACAACCTGGAAAGTGAACTCATTGTCGTAATTTATTCTAACAATACGTCTGTTTATTTTTCAGCTGCTTCTTTGCTTTGCATTCAGGCAGAGGAGCTGCAAGAAGCTGTCACCTCCCACTGTGTGGTCACTAGAGGAGAAACGATCATACGTCCCAACACTGTAGAAAAAGCCACTGAAGTCAGAGATGCTATGGCTAAAACTTTATACGGCCATCTCTTTAGTTGGATTGTCAATCGCATTAACTGTTTGTTGAAGCATGACACATCATCGAGGTAAGAACTTTTAGAAACATTTTTCCCTAAATGTCATGTGATACATAAATCAATTTTCTGAGTTACTGCTTTGTATATGAATCCTTTTGAAGATGTTTCTAATCGATACTATTAAATTCTCAAAGTTGTGTTTCAATAAATCTGCTTTCTTTCCCAATAATACCACTTTACTATGCCATATAATATTAACATTTAAAAACTGCTGCAACATAAACCTGCAGCCAAGTGAGTAAACACAATAGAAAGCAGATTGTCACACTGAGATATCATATCATGAATTTTTATGCTCTTGGGAACAGAGGATGGACCATGAAGAATGTACCACTTTATACTTGTATAGCTTGTCAAGCCAACAGTTCTCTGTTTTTGCTTTGAGAGTTTTAATTACATCTTGAAGATAAAGGAAAATTATCACAATAAGCATGGGTATTGTGATGGAATTTAGTCTGGAGATGCAACTCATAGCTGGTAAATGGTCAAGGCAGGGGAAAAGGCTGGCAGTTGCTGGTCGTAATCCCAACAGCCTCCCTATACCTCATCCTAGAAATAAAGAAGAGCTGCCACCGTTGACTGGGTGCTGTCTCAGTGCCAGAGACAGTGCACAGCTCAACATCTTCACATTTACATTTGGGGCCCTGCTCTCAACCTTCAGAAACTTTGCATATGAAAAAATCAAGATGGGTGCCTACCCAGGAGAGCCTTGTGAGACCTGCTTACTAACATAAGAGACCATTTTGTACACATTTTGGACAAGCATTTCTTTGTTATGTTTCAGGAAAAATGCACACCACGATATTATCCAGTCAGACTATCAAAGACAGCAGCCATTGTCCCTCTGTTTGTCCTCTGTCCCCCAAAGTTGCTTCTGTACCTCCCACTGAACTGTGCCCAATGTGTCTGAGTCTGCCGAACACAATCCAATTGGCCCATTGTGACCCCACAAGGTCCAAAGAGCTTGTTTATTCATATGTGGCCATCTGTCTACCTGATACCAAAAGTTCAGGTGAAACTGGAAAAATGCAGTCATCTCATCTGGGCTTTCTCAGTATCTGGATGCTCCCATAATGTAGGCAAGATGATCAGAGATTTGGCCTCACTCTGTTAGTTGTCATCAGCACGTTTGGCACTAAATGGTCCGCAGAGGAGTATGACTTCAAAACAGGTTCTTTTCCAGATGATCTGCTGAAAATCCACTATAGCCTGCCTACTAAATTGTGACTTTCCTTCCCATCTGTTAACAAAAAACACTCAAATCTTAGATTAAAAAATTTAAGAAAGTTTAAAACATTGAAACAAGGCCATTGGAGTAGTTCAGTTCTTTCAAGGTTTGCACTGACGTTTGGGAGATTCTGTCCACTTGGGTGGCACTGGACAGGTTATTGGACTTATCGGGATCTCTTCCATCTCTGCTGCTCAATAAGGACACTGGACAATGATTCCATGCTCTTAATTTTGGGTGAGTATCTTGGTGAGTTTTCAGAATCTTGAAAACTGTCAGTGTCCTTCACTCACTCCTCCCCCTCCCCCAAAATATATATGTACACCCCCACCAGAATATTGCACAAAGTTAAGATTCCAGACTCTTTGAAGGCCATTAATTAAATTTAAGGACCCCTGATCTAACTCATCACCCAAGTCTCCCTGCCTCAACAGTGTATTATACAATGAGTTCAATATTTATCCCTGTAGGATCCTGAGGGGCTGAAAGACTGAGGAGGAACAAGTATGCTGACTAAACCAGCCAAAATTTCAACCTGACATCTTGCCTCACAGAAGCACATAAAATTGTACTTACTATTTAAAGTCAGATCTTTGGTGGAACGTATGTGAAGGGTTCTGTAACTCCACATTCTGATACCCCACTTTACATTAACTTTTAAGGCAATAAGAGCTCAAAATAATGTGTTTTAATTCTTTCAGTGGGAATGGTGATGAACTGAGCATTGGAATTCTTGATATATTTGGCTTCGAAAATTTCAAAAAAAATTCCTTTGAGCAGCTGTGCATTAATATTGCAAATGAACAAATTCAGTATTATTTCAACCAACATGTGTTCGCATGGGAACAGGTAAGTCAAGATATTATAGAAATGCATGTATATGCAGAGTTGTACTAAGGACGCCTGATCTAAATCAGATTTAAAGCCTTAAATATTTAATAAAGGCAAAGAAAATATTTTTTTCTCCATGTCCATAGGAAAAAAAGAAAGAAATCAAACAACAAAACAAACAAAAGCTAGTATGAATTTACTACAGCTTGATATGTAGTGTTAATTGCCCTCCATCAATGATATTGTCCCTTTCTCCCATAGTAAGTCTGAGCCCTTGCACACAAATATGCGCCCTTGGAAAATCTAAGTAAGCAGATGTGTCTGACTGTTTCTCTTTCTGTAGACTGCAAATTCTGTTTGAAATTTAAATATCCATCTAAAATGCATTAAACTTCAGAATTCCAGTAGCTAGGCAACAGAAAGCACTGATAATGGGTTTGATGCAATTGGCATGAAACAGTAATTTTGTCAGGGTACACTGTGTAATTTATGATTCACCTTCAAAATATTCTTCTTTACAGAAAAGGCAGCACCATACTGGAATTGCAATTGGCAAAGCTGTAGTATTACAATTGTTGAGATTGTTTAAATAAGTCTAAGAGAAATATTCATATTTTATTATTACTCATTAATTCATGTGTCTTCTTCAAATATTAAACTGCTTTTTTGTGTTTACTGGTTAGAACTGAAGTTTTTGTTTAGGCTTAAGGTAAATTAGAGGTACATAAACTTCTTTTGATTCTTGAGAATTCATTTTGAAGTTGCAGTCGTGAAAATGATAATCACAAAAGAAAACATTTGGCTCTTGACATTTCATAAGCCAAAAAAGGACATAAATTAAGACTATCTGTGTGGGCGTCAGGCTCTGTCTCTCATCTCCCCAGGATCTTGTTCCAGCAAGTCATTCTCTCACCCTCCCTATACCCCTTCTTGTCTCCTTCTCCGTCCCTCTCCAGTGGTGCAGTTGTTTAGCTTAGATATATGATTAAATCTTTCAATTCTCAAAATTGAACAAAAAACAAAGAGAAAAACCCTTCTCCATCATACTTCTCTCTGTAACCATGCTCCCCACCCCCTCCCCTTCACAGACAAGCCCCTTGAAGATGTATTCAATACCCACCACACCCATTCCTTACCCACCTGCGTCCATTGTGCCCTTAGTATCTGTCTCTGACCTCCCATACTCCACTGCAATGAGCCTTCCTAATTTTGTCAGTCATGGCCATCAGAAACTTTCTATTCTGACCATTATTATCCTTTCTGCAATTTTCAACCCTGTTGACAGATTTCCCTTTCTGGAACACAGCTCCACTGCTTCCCTAATGGCATCTTCTTGTATCTCTTCCTTCCCCTTTTGCTGGCTTCCCCCTTCACTCTTCCTGACCATCCATCCCTAAATCAGTGTTTCTCAACCCTGACTGCATATTAGAATCATTTGGGCATTTTTTATAAAATTCCAGTTAAGCCAGAACCTCTCAGGATGTGACCCAGACATTAATAGTTTTCAAAGGTTCCCAGTATATTCCAATGTGCATCAAGGTTGAGAACTATTGCCCTCAGTTCTAGCTCCCCAAAGAATTTGATCCTTTACCCTACCCTCACCCTTGCTAGGAGATAAATCCACTTCCATGATTTCAGCCACTCCCAACATGCTCATGAAGTTCAAGTCCGCTTGTTCCCCACCTCCGTTTAGCGAGGCCTACATGACTTGACTCGAAATTGAGCTCATCATGCTTCCCCTCACCTGTATTCTTTCTCAGTGAATGACATCTCTATCTACCCACCTACTCAAACCAAAAAGTCATATATTTCATTTCTCGGTACTGAAATCCAAGAAACTCATCGTCTTGTTCATAGTCTTCCCTCCATTATGCACTAATAAAAATAGTTGACAGTATAATATTTAGTTTACATTTTTGCCTGTCTTACGAGGCTGTAAACTCCTTTGCATTAAGGGTGTCTTAATTCTTCTCGTGTCTTTAGAGCATGACATATAGCAAGTGGCTCAGTAAATATTTATTAAATGAATGTCATCTTGCTTTAACATCTTGCAATGCTCATGGGATCCATTCGAACAGGAGACTGAAACAAGTACAATTATGTTTGCCAGAACTCTCTGATATGGCTCTATTAAGACGACGAACTTCATGGAACCAGGGCTTTCCCCCCATGTCTCCCGTCTGGTTAATGAATGACTTGTGTCGATAGACTTCTCTTGTTTTTCTGTTTAGGGGTTTGGGATTAGCACGTCGGCTGGTTTTACTGGAACTAGCTTTTCAACCAGAGCACAACTCTTTCAATAATTATTGCTTTTCACTTTTTATAGAATGTTAGAGTTCTGAATTCACTTTGATTTATAACCGTGAATTTCATCCACAATGCCATTGCTCTTAATTATTTTGGCTTTGGGCTTTCTACAAATTGAAGTATTCCATAAGGCCCTTTAAAATACCCTTGAGATGCTTTCAAGGCAAAACAACCCCCGAATTACTCCAAATAAAATTAAAATCCAACTGGGATCCAAGATGGTAAAAAGTGCTTTGAGCAATTAAGGTTATTTCCGAGCCTGGCCTTAGCCTCATCGGATAAACACCCAGGGAATCCTGCTTCCTGCGTGCTCAGGTGGATGGATGCGTAAGCCATGGAGTTAATCTGGGATGCTCGTGATGTTAACCCGTGGTGCAAATGGTTTTCCCCCTTCACTCTGTCCCTTCCCCGGGAAGGCAGACGATGTAAGTGTGAGATGCTAACTGTAGCTGTGTGCCTTGGCCATCACCTTGAAGACCACACTTACACTAATTTCTGTAAGTGAGAAGAAGTTATCAACCAAATATTAATTAAAGGCATGGCCACGCTTGTTTGGGTTGAATATAATTGCAGGTTTAGTGCAACTGACAGCTCCTTAGCTTAATAAAGCATTAGTGCTTATCACTAAGACATTGTGTCCTCAGTTTCATGGGACAGACTAATAATCTGGCCAAATCTGAGCAAGGTATAACCCTCAAACAGCTCCTTCACAGATGAAACCCTTCTTAAACCAACAAACAATATCTTTATGGGAAATCCTACAAAATTGGAACATAAATACAGTTTGCTGTATTTATTTAGCCCAAGTTCCATTTAGATATAACATGTAACAGGACACTCCAGCAAAGTTGGTTTGAATATCATTTCTCACTATCTTTCATTATCAAAAGGCTCAATAGACTATAGCAGAGCATTTAAAGTGAAACAGTTTATGATGGTGACCTAATCTATAGGTTGCTGGGTGGATAGTTTTATGGTTTTTGTAATGGTTACCTCCAACTAACTATTTGTACTGATTTTAAATTTTTCTAAATCTGTGAACTCCTATTAGTCACTCATTGGCAGCTATACCTAATTCTCTCCATAATCTACTTCCCTATAGACATTAATCATATGTCTCAAAATCTCTTAACACCCAACCTACAGCCTCCAGAACTTGTATCCTGTCTTCTTATTATTATCTAGACATATAGAATGTCTAGAAGAGCTGGTCTATAATAGTATTACTTCTCCATTGTGTGTTATATATACATATATATATATCTCCTGAAAATTTCCTGGAGTTTGATGTTTCCAAATATTTTAAACTTCTGTACATTCCCAGCACTAGGAATAACAGTTTTATAAAATTTAAAAGGACAATTTGTATCTGAAAATAACCGTTTGAAAGTTAGTTGGCCCTGTAGCCCCCCAGCCCTGCAAATTCTAGATGACCCGCTGTGGAGCAAAGCAGCGTCATTTTAAAATTCAAGTCTCAGCCATACTCTTCCTAATGACTTGCAGTGGTAAAGTGTATCATTTTCTCCCGTTTTTATTAATTCCACAGATACAGTATTCACATTTCAGCCTTCCCTATTCCATTTGCTTAGCGTTATTGCCACACACGCTGTCAACTTCCATGTTTTCCAAGAGGCTTTCTGTTAGCAGCTGAACAGCAGCAATCTGGTTTTCCCATTTTCCCAAAAAGGGAAGCATCTTTTTCCAATAGCCCTCCCACTGGATCTCCACAGGAACTAGGTAGCAAAGGTTTTGGTTTTGTTTGTTTGTTTTCTGGATTTCTTCTTGTAGAAGAGAGCTCAACAGTAATCAAAGCGGGAGGAAAGTCTGAAGTTCTCTGGAGTGGCATAGCTTTAGACACGTGCATCCCTTGGCAGAGGTCTGCTGAGATGACTCTCTTGCTGCTGGTGGCAGTTTTTGGTTTTTGTTTTAGTTTTGCACTAAATGTCATAATTATGGCATAGAACGTACCAGTGAAATGAACTGGGCTTCCTAGAATTTTGCATTTCAAATCAAGGTGAACTCGCACCAACCCCAGATCTGTCTCCCCAGCATAGGTTTGCTTTGGAACCAGTGTCATCTGCTCTTTAGGGTGCCCACAGCACGTGCATGATGCAGCAGAACCCGGTTTGTCCTAGAACCCTGAAGATCTACTCCACTTCCTTGCAGGCCTGTTTATGCCTAGGATAAGCTCTCTTCCTCCATTAGATTAGCATATTTGTCTGGCTGTTAACTGGACAAGAGCACATTTTTAAAGTGAGCTATTAATATTTGTTTCTTTACAAGAATGAGCTTTTGCATATATCGTTTGTGTATGTACCTGTGGGCTTAGAACTGGAAGTCAGAAGTTATTTTATAAGCAGGAAGCCATTTACAGCACATAATGGAAACAGTAAGTGCAATTATTGCTCGAGCTTCTCTTGCAGAAAGCGACGTGTCTTTCCTCTCCAGCTGCTCGCATCCTAACGTGGGAAGCCTTTGAGATTTGGAATGTGAGCTCCCACACATAAGTTGCGGCAATTCAAAGAATAAAAATCCATTCATCTATATAATACCTACATTTTCAACTCTTTTAACATTATAAAATAAAAGGGATAAGCCATCTGATGAGAAAATGTGTGCTCAACTCAAAATGAACTCCTTATAAATGTCTTCAGATTCTTTAGCATACAAAGTATGAGTTTTTATGTTATATCCAACTTCCTTCCCTATTAAGTGAGACATTTGTGTGCTGTGCTAGTCACATTTGTCTTAGTTTAGCTCCCCAAAAGTTGCGGACCACTTCATGGGCATTTTCCTTAAGCATTAAAATAGCCATATACATCTAAGAAACTCAGGGAACAAATATATCTTCCCTTTTTAAATGTTTGGCCAAGTTTGGGGTTGCCATCTGACATCACGTACAAATATTCTTTAAACTTCTCATATACTGAATGAATATGGAAGTTGATCTCCAAATCTCTCTTCCATCTCTCTCTCTCCCTCCTCCCTTCCACCATCTCCTCACCCTCTCTCCCCCCTGCCTCTGTTTCTTGCCCTTTCTCTGTGCCCCTCTTATCTCTCTCTCTCACACATGCACACACATGCACACACACATATGCTCTCACATGCACAATCCCACACATGTGCATGCACACATACATGCATGCCTACACACATGCAGCTTCTCGGGCTCCCAGGTATAATTCATCCTTAGCATCCATGCTTCAGACAAAATCTTTTTGTCTTTCACCAGTGAGGCTGGGTCAATGTGATGTAGGGAGAGGTGGCACTTATTTCTATAATTGAGGTTAAAAAATCGTTTTCAATGAAAGATTCAATTAAAGAGCAAAAATCCATACAAATACTGTAGTTTTCCACTTGTGAGGTTAGAGCAAACCATTGACGCACAAAAATGAAATGGTTTGGTAAATGTTTAAATGGAACAGTAAAGGAGCAAAAAAGTTGAAGATGAAAGAGATCCTTGGCTGTAGAAAATTACACTCCTGAATTCCTAATCCAAGTATTCCTTATCCTCTGCTGTTACCTGCCAATAGGATGTAAACGTATGTAGACTTCTTCATAGATTTTAAAAGTGCTTTTGAAAATAAGTATCATACACAAAGAGATGCTAGGGGTGAATTTTCATCTTCAATTCTCACAGCAGACTTCCCTTCTGAAGAAGAAATCTGCTCAAGGCAAGACTGTTCCAGGATCACTTCCTCCAAATTGTGATGCAATTTATGTAAGAATAAAACATAGATATTTATTGGGAGCTATCCAAAACGCTTTCTTATTAGGTTACTTGTCAAATTCTGAATTAATGACCTCTGTCAGCTCAGCTTGATGATGCCTAGTGCTCCCTGTGACTTGCCATTAATATTAACATAAAACCACCAGGCTCATCAATATCAGCTAATAGAAAATGCAGGAAGAAACAGATTTAAAATCATGAATTTTATTTTTCATCAAGAGTTTAAATTTTATAACATGAGTATTATCACACTTTGGTTTTTTAATTTTATTTTTAATACTTAATTATCTCGTTAAAATCTTTTTTACTAAAATTAATATGCATATGTGTATCTATAGAGAAAACCATACAGCAGTGGTGGAAATTCCCCAAATTGGGGAATTTGGATGAAGAGTACATGGGAGCTTTTAAACTATTCTTGCAACTTTTCTGTAAGTTCAAATTTAAAAATTGAAGTGGCAAAAAGTTCTTTTTCCCCACTATAATAAACATATCCAATTCACCTTGAATATTGATAGCACCCTTGAGTAAATCCTAGATTTTCCGTGTTTAAAACATTTCTCTGACACAAGGAGGATTTTTATCAATGGTAGAATGAGTAACTGCTGATCAGTGGTTTCTTCCATAGTAGGCAATGTTTTCATAAAAATGTAAACTCCTTTGAGCAGTTGCCGAGTAGAAATTCTTTTACTAAAAGGCAGATTTTAGGGAACATATGTGTTTCTATAGCTTTTTTTCCCCTCTTGGACACTTTCTGTCAACAGTTTTAACCATATTTCTTCATGAAGTTTCACAACACATCCAGGCAGTTCAGCAATTTGAAATGTTAAAACTAGAAGAAACTTAAATAGATCATCCATATTTCATAGATAAAATTGTCTCCCAGTAACTTGCTTAAGGTTTCACAGCTCAGGGAGCAAACCCAAGACCAGAATCCAGCCCCCCTGCCCCCTCCCCACTGTTCTTCTCAGGAACAAACAAATACACAAAGTGGAGAAGAACCAGAAACTTAAAAAAGTAACTTCCCATCCAGGAGCAGAGCGTGTCCCTGTCTATTTAAGGAGGGGTGGGAGGGAGTCAATCTTTTCACAGGAAAAACCAAGGAGAATCAACATAAAGCAGGAAAGAAGGAAGCTGGAGAGAAGAGACTATACCTTTGCAGGCCACAATGCAAACTACTGAAGATGAAGATGACAGCAGGAAGGGGACCACGTACCAAGAAGTAGAAGATAAAACTTGAACTAGAAGACAGAACCGCTGAAGAGAATACAGCCAAAAACAAAGGAATTCCAGAACCTGACTCTAGGGCTGGAGTGGGAGGCAGAGAGCTGCCCTGAAGGTTGGTGGCTCTGCCTTTTCCATCCTTATCCCACCTTCCCCAGCCCCACCCGCCCCCCTGCCCACACACACACACAGTGTCTTGTGTATAGTAGGTGCTGCATGAACGTGCATCAGATTTGAATGTCACACCCTTTCCAATGACCCATCCAGACATGGCACCACTCACAAAGTGACTTGCAAATGCCATCTCTTGGCATAAATTCCACTCCTCCTCTGTGATGTGAAGTGGGTAGAAATATTAAAAGGTGGCTGAAACATATATGAATAAGAGATTCTGATTTATGAGTAATAGACAGCAAACACAGGAGAATAAGTATTGAGGATCACTTATACCAGCTGTTAGCATCCTTCTGGATCCTGAATAGCTAAACTGTGGAGTGCTATCAAATGATGGACTCACCTTCATTACAGGATAGGGCTTGTTCCGTAAGCCTAAGTACAATGAGAAACCTAAGCATGTCCTGTCACTGCATGTACCCACCATTTAACAAAATATCATATGGACCAGAGTTCTCAGTTGAACCCTTGGGGGTTTCAGAAGAAAGATTTTGAAATTTCAGACTTGGATAAGCTTATCAAAAGGCAATCAAAAGTGCTCTGCCGCTGTAAAATATTGTGAGGGTTTGGGGGAAGTAGGGAGAATACTATTTCAGAACCCATCATCCTTACGTGGAAAATTCATCAACTGCTATCCAGGTAGGTGCTAATAATGAAAGCAAAATGAGTACAGGTTGGTTGGTCTTGTATATATTAATTTAGGTGTTACCCAGTGAAAATGAAATCCTTGTTAATTGTTGAAGATTTCAATGGTGCAAGGAAGGGCAGTTGTTCATTTTGTGTGCTGCAGTTATTTGTGAAATAGAATGATAGGTGTGACTTAGAACCATAAAAGTACTCCAGACCTATATAATTCTGGAGCATCACCTAAGGAAGCAGAAGGACATAGCAGTATTTCACTATCATTCTAGACCCCTTCCCACCCATCGCTACCTCATTTAGGCCGTCTGATTGTGTTGAATTTTTAGATATTTGATCTCCAATGATGTGCTAGAATTTCGTTAAAAGTCAAATTGTAAGGAACACTTGAAGAAAACTGTGGCTTGTTGTGGTGCCTAAAGGACCTTCTGATAACATTGTATAATATTATAACTATAATGGTATAAAAAAATGTTTTTGGCTTGGGGCAAAAATCTTTCTCCATGGTGGCATTCCTCATATTCCTCAAATGTGAGGAAACTATTTTTTCACGTGCCACCAAGACAGAAAGCAATGCAGGGTGAGCACGCTGGCAAGGAAAGGAGCCAAATCCACTGGCAAGTGGTGCAGAAAGCACGGCTGATGCTTTGAACACTTCTGCCAAATCAGTTTGTGGAAATCAGCACTAAGGAAGATAATTCCCCCAGGCAGCTCACCCAGGAGACAGCTTCATGAAAGAATTCCTATGGAAGCTACTGGAGCTGCAAATGAGAAAGAGACAAAGAAACAAAAATCAACTTGACATCTAGCAAAGATGATTTCAGGAAAGTCCCAGAGCTTTTTCTTTCATTTAACTTAAGGTCTTATCAGTCTGATGGATAGCTTCACAAATCTTAAGATGGTGCAATGGGGTTTTTGAGTGTAAGAAAATGTTAAATTCTGTTTATTGTGTTTCTGATAATAATATTGTATTATCATAGCTGGCATGCAGTAAGTATGTAATATGTGCTAAGCATATATTCTCTTTATTTCTTCCTCCAAACTATCCTCTTAGGTAGCTTAAGATTTAATCAAAGAAATGCATGCTCAATGGTAAGCCATCTACTTATCAAAATATCAGCAAAAATGTAAATTATCATGTTCATTGCTGGTAAAGATGCAGCAAATTAGGAGTGTCCATGCAATGCTGATTGGAGCTACGTTGCTCAGGCTTTAAGAAATCAGCAATCTAGAAATCTGAGTGCCCTAGGGCTGCAGTAAATGTCACCAACCAGTGGCTTAAAACTACAGAAATGGGTTGTTCCACAGTTCCGGAGGCCAGAAGAAATCACGGTGGCCACAGGGCTGTGCTCCCTCTGAAACCTGCAGGGAGGACCTTCCTCCCTCCTCCAGCGTCCGGGGTTGGCCGGCTGTCCTTGGTGGATGAATCCCTCGGGCCTCTCCACCCTCTGCACACTGCCGTCTTCCCCACCCCCTGTGTCTGCCTCTGTGTGTCTCCTCATCTTTTAAAGCCACCAGGTGGATGGGGTTAAGACCCAGAGTACCCCAGCTTGACCTCATCTTGACTAATTCTCTGCAATAACCCATTTACACATAAGGCTAGGGGGTGGTTAGGACTTCAACATTTCTTTATGGATGACAAAATTCCACCCATAACAAAA
This sequence comes from Tamandua tetradactyla, assembly GCF_023851605.1. Classification (NCBI taxonomy): domain Eukaryota; kingdom Metazoa; phylum Chordata; class Mammalia; order Pilosa; family Myrmecophagidae; genus Tamandua; species Tamandua tetradactyla. Next base: position 224,590,877 of record NC_135327.1, on the reverse strand, counting down.
TGCATATTGGAGAGCTGTAAAATGTTCAGACCTTTTGATGAGGTCTTATTTCCTAAGGATATAATCCAAAATATAGAAACATATATTGATGCACAAATGTGCACTCCAGAGCGCTACTGAAAATAGATGAAGAAATCACCTAAAAGGTCTCAGAATACGAGCATGAAATAGGAAACTACAGGATCTAATGTCATATAACCATTCAAACGAATTTACAAAGATCTATTTGTTGCATGGAAGCATGCTTATGCTATGCTATTATTTTTGTCTTGTTAAAGGAAATAGAGTAAAGTTAAAATTGAATAGTATGGTTTATACTTTATGAAAAAAAAAAGTCTTACGCATAGAAAAACACTGGAAAGATTCCACTAAGATAATAATGGAAATTCTCTCTAGGACATGGATTTAAAAATGATTTTTAATGTCTCGGTAATTTTTCCATATTGTAAAATTTGTCTGAAATGACCAGGTATTAACTGATGATCAGAAAATATCAATGCACTGTTCAACCAAGAAAGAACAATCTAAGCTGCAAGGCAACAAAGATGTTTATTTGGGGTCTTAGAATTGCAATTCTGGAGCATAGATCCAGGTGGCAACCCAAGTTGTATCTGATCTTGGTGTTTCCAGGCAAGGGATTCTAAAGAAAAAGGAAAAGGAAATATGTTTGTGATTGGTGGGTATTTGGGGTGCTCCAAATGTCCCTCAGGTTAGGGAGTTTCCTGAGTTCTTTATCTTGTGGTTCGTTCATGGTGTCCAGATGTCCTCAGGGTTTTGAGGAACATTGTCACTTGAGACTTTGCAGCCTTTGGCAGCTTGTGATATCTCACTGAGATTTGCCTAAGAGTCACCTCCAAATGACTTCCCTACTCCAGTTTAAACCCCTCAGCCAGCCATAGCGATCTCTTTTTACAGCACACACAGGCGATTTATTATTTTCACCCCTATCTTCCTCTAGCTGGAAACTGCTTCCTAGAACAACTTTTGCATGAAAAATCGTTCAGTCATTCATTGAACACACCTTCATGTGTCTGGATACTAATATAAAGTTCCTCCTGCTCTTACTGAGTTTTCATTCTAATGGGAGGGAAGGGAAAAGAAAAATGTTAGAAAAACTATGGAAAATAAGTTAAAATAGAAATAGTATGAAAAAGTTAAAGCCTGGTTGGGGTGATAGAGAATGACCAGCCCAGAAAAAATGTTGCTGAGATAATCAAGGAGGAGGTAGGAGCTCCATCTGAGGAGCTGGTGACTAAGCAGAGACCTGAATGAGGAAAGTGGAGCTTCCCCTGCACTCACTTGAGCTCACCTGCACCCACCTGTGCTCACCTACGCTTACCTGCGCTCACCTGCACTGACCTGTGCTGAATAATCACAGCTGAAATCCACGCCTGCCAAAGAAGCCAAGTGGGAACCTGCAGCCTCTCAGCCTGTGGCAGACTCCTTCCATGCTGCTGCAAGTGAGAGGCTCCATGGCCTAACCTTGAACCTGTGTTGTGGTGACACTTAAGTCCTAAATATTCAAGCCTGTTGTTCAGGCCATAGCTAAAGTGCACTCTCTTGCCATTATGTCCTTACATGACTCACACTCAAAGGTTAATAAAAAACAAGGGAGAACTTGATTCAAATATAGGGTTTCCTGATACCCATGTCTTCTGATTTTCCTTGCTTCCTTGATACGTACCATAAATTATTATTCACCCACCCTTTTTCAAAAGAGAACTCAGGCAAGCTACACACTAAACAGTTGAGCTTTAATGCAGTTAAGAACTACTCATCTTCTGCTTTAAATGTATTTTTAATGTACAGAGGAGAGCAAAGGATTTTCTGAACAGTTATGCAAGTTTAATTTCTCTAAATATGTTTTAAAACAACTAAGCATTATTATCTCCTAAATGTTCTAAAATTATATAAATATTGTTTTAGGCATTATCCTTCCACCTTAAGTGCTTTATAAATCCTGAATAATAGCATTTTATTTCTAAATTGGTTTATCCAGAGTCCATAATAATAAATATCTTGGAGCCTGTTAGTTTTCAAGTTACTCATCTCTTCACTTTGTGACCCACCACCAACACATTTCAGTGGATTCTGACCCTGGCATATAGAAATGACAAAATGCTTTGGGTTAGAGCTTAACCTCGTTTGCTTTCTGTATAAAACATACCAAACCTCCTTTGAACTCTGCGGTTACCATTTAAACTTTAAGATGCTGTCAACATACTACATGCAATGGTAAAATAATTGTCAGTCCGCCAAAAACTGGGAAACTCCAAGACTGTGTCTCCATTTTGTACTGGATGAATTGACTCTCTTTTCAGATTTCCATCTTTTAGACCAGGGGTTCCGCCTCGTTTTTATGTAGTAGCTTTGTTTTACATAAAAATATGCATTTCTCTTCCTTTGAAACAAGATTTCAGCTTCATTGGTCTCTACCATGGTGGATAAAGTTTCTGCATCTCTAACGCTCCACCTGCCATAGGCAAAATCCATCTATGAAGCTGCAAAAATGTTGAATTACAGTGATCACAGCACTTATCTATCATACATTGCCCTGTCTTTTGAGTATTTACTTACTAAGCTTATCACTCGAATTACAGTTTAAATTCGCTGAGGAGGAGGAGCTTGTTTTCAAACATTTCTTTATCATCCAGTTGTGTACCTAATCAGAAGCAGTCCAATTAATATACTTCATCAGTTAAAGAAAACATTAAAGTAATAATTGAAAAAGACTGTCACTTTCACAAGTGAATAATGCAACAAATTCTGCCCCAGTCAGCAGTTCTTCGATATACTGGTGATACCATCGCCTGAGAAAGCAGCCAGCACCCGACCCCGCATTGCCACGTGGCTGCGCCATGTTTCGGAAGTCATGGAGGGTCTCTCTTTGGGGAACCTCAGCCCCGGGCTCCGGAGAGCGGTGGGAAGACAAAGCCATAGGGACAGAGCCGTGGCCTGTCCCTTTTGTAAAGTGAATGGTCAGCACCCGTGCTGGGCTGGGCACACAGTCTTTCAGTCATTGTCTGTGATTCATTGATTTTATTCTGCACACCTTATATTATGGCATATACAGTACAGATGGTTATTAATGTGCCAAATATTTTTACTCTGGACTGTTACCCCCATTTAATAGATGAGAGAATGGAAACGTTATGGATAGGAACATTCCAAAACGTTATATGGCCAGTTAAGTGGCCAAGACCAGATATGAAACTTTGTACCTGATTCTAAATTCACTGGCCACCCCTCTGGCCCCCAGCTGTCCACCCTCTTAAAGGGTAAATGCCATCAGGACTGAAGAGCTGTGAATGTGCTTGAGAGATCCAGCAGCGTCTCTACATGGATAAAAGGTTTACATTGGGTGAAGTGTAATGCTAAAAATATCGAATTAAAATTCTATAAATTCTGGAACATAATTTTATTACTGCTCATTAGCAGCATTCTCTCCCCCATCTTGAAAGCTGACGAGGTCCATAATTCTAGTATAGAAATGAGAATTATTTAATCACCACCCTGAGTATAATCAGAGCTGACTTTAATAAGCCAGCAGTTCCACGGAGAGAAAATAAAAGGATACCCTCAGTCTATGGGCAAGGTCATAGGAAACTATTTGTTATGACATATGTGAAGCATAAGTTTAGGTAGATGGTATCAAGCTATATTCACAGACCTTTCAGCAAATGAATGTTTCTATATGCATCGTGACCTGTTCTAGAATGAATACCTGAATGAAGACATCGATGCGAGAGTCATTGAATACGAAGATAACTGGCCTCTCTTAGACATGTTTCTGCAGAAGCCAGTGGGCTTACTATCCTTACTCGATGAAGAAAGTCGATTTCCCAAGGCCACTGACCAGACACTCATAGGTAAGCTTTAAATCCAACACACCTGCGTACTCATGAATATGGTGATGTGGTTGTGAATGTTTTATTTTTATTATTTTTAAAATTATCTGGGAGAAAATAGCTGTCACGAAACCTGTGTATGTAATTTTAAGGGAGAGGCTTTGGCTCTAACACCTGGACCAGTGAATGTTTATAGTAGTGTGAAACATTGAGTGATGATTTAAAGAGGTTTAGTCCTTGGATTTCCCCTAACTCCAGGGTGAAGCCCCAACCACAGACTCTTTTTGTAATGCAATTTTATTGGGATATATTCACAAACCATATAATTATCCAAGGTATACCGTCAGTGGCTCACAGTATCATCATATAGTTGTGCATTCATTGCCACAATCAATTTTAGAACATTTTTATTATTCGAAAGTAAAAATAAAAATAAAAAAGAACATTCAAAACATTGATGCTTCTTTATTATTTACCCCTATTATTTTTTTTTCTGTCTTTATTTTCTTACTCATCTGCTCATACATGAGGTAAAGGAAGTGTTAGTCAGAAGCCCAACCATAGAATCTTAAATTAGAAATGACTTTAGAGATTATCCAGCCCCAAATAATAAATTGGCAAGCAGGGAAGAGGGACAAGTCTAGAATTTGAGAAAAGAAAGCTAAGAGGAAGGAAACAAATTCATCTGTGATATTCTAGTCATTTTATCCAATAGAGGCTAATAGCCTCAAACTTCTTAGTAACCTGTAAGTTACAGAATATTAATAAATGTTCATGATAATAATCCTGAGTCATAAAATGATTATTAGACATTAATTTTGCCGTTTGAGAAGGTCAGAAATCTGTATAATATATTTAAGAAGATTATCATTCAAAATGGTTAAAATAAAAATATTCCACTCCTTAGAAGAAAACTTCAGCTTTTTCAGGTATCTGGGGGAAAAAAGCATCTTTTAATGTGGAACACCATTTTCTCTGATGATAGGAGACACTGTGTATAATTTCTTGCAGGAAGTTTAAACTCACATTTTACTTTCGTTCACTTTTGATGATACAGAGGACCTGTTTCTTAGCATTATGTCTGTAAAGTTGCTTCTTTCTGAGCCACTGATTGGCTTATTCTCTTCTCTAATTAGAAAATACTAAATGGGAAAGAAAATAACCTTCTATTGCTTCATATCCCAAAATTGTAGGGGAAATCCTGTCATAGGAGTAACACAATTTTGATATTAAAGTGTTCCTTCTAAGACATGGAATGACAAATTCGCTGAAGGTAGTAAACTTGTTATAGAGCCATATCTGCTTTAATGACCCAATTTGTGCTTGTAATCAGTAATAACCTGTAGCTCTTCAAATGGAAAAGAGCCAACATTTCTAGGCTCAGAGCTTGACATCAATCTGTGTTTCACAAACTTTTGGGGCTGTTTGACTTCAAGTAGTTCCCTTCATTGACACCAGTGGTTCTCACAATGTGGTCCCTGGACTGGCAACATCAAAATCACCTGGAACTAGTAGAAATGCAAATTTGGGGGCCAGATCCCAGACTGAATGAGGAACTCTGGGGGTGAGCCTCAGGAATCATGAGGCTCAGTTTAATGAACCCTCCAGGTGATTCTGGTGCACCCTGGAGTCAGAATCACTGCTCTCACTCATAGTGGAATGGTAAGAATTCATGGTCTGGAGTTTTGCCTTGCTATTTATAATTATATTCCAAACCCTGCATCTAGCAGCTACATAGAATTGTCATGTCTTTGGTTGTTCATGAAAGAAATTATGGTGAAAGAAAGTATTCCATTAATCATGTTTTTGAGGATCTCCTACATGCTTGATGTTGGATTTTTTTTTTTCAACAGATAAATTTGAAGGTAACCTGAAATCACAGTACTTCTGGAGACCTAAAAGAATGGAACTTAGTTTTGGAATTCACCATTATGCAGGGAAGGTAGGAACTCTGAAGAATTATGGCTGAACTTCTCTTCATCTTTTATCTAATCATGATAGATAGGAAAATCACAGCTCAAAATACTTAAAGGCGGTTATAATAAGACAGCCCTAAGTTTCTGCCCCTTCTGGCATCTCCCCCCCCCACCCCCAACTCTGCCCTCAGCTTTCTTCAGTCTACTCCTGCCCTGTGCCGACCCCTCGCTGGGGCAGCCACAAGCACCCCGGGACCCTGGGGACACTTGCTTCTAGCATTTGTCCTGTAAAGTTGTTTTTTAAAAATCCATGTTCTCTTAGTTCAACAAACACATTCATTTCTAGACGAATTGTTATATTAAGACGCAAAAGGAAAACAAGACAGAAAAGAAAAAGAAGGGCCTGAAAGAGCTCATCTTTCTGATCCTAATGTTGGATTTTGGGTGAGATGGCTGGCAGTGGCGGCCGTGTGTGTGTGTGTGTGTGTGTGTGTGTGTGTGTGTGTGTGTGTGTGTGTGTGTGTGTCCTTCTCTTGACGACAGCTGGGATTTTTCAGACCGTAGATGTTGCTCTCTCGGCTGCAGCCTCTGTCCCTCCTCCCTTCCCACGATGGAAGGTGCTGGGCTGCAGCGTTTCTCAGATAAGTGGGGTGACACACGCAGAGAGAAATGGTACATGTGCTGTTAGGCAGTTGGAGAAAGAACTGTTTATGCATTGAAGGATCCACATTTCCGCGTCAGCACAAACCTCAGATATGTTGCCCTACAATCATTTAAGGTGCTTTCTCGTCCTTCTGGGTCATTCTCTCACAATGATATTATGAAGATGTTAAAATCAAGAAAGAATGTCTAAAATGAGAGTCATAAAATGATAGCACAGAACTCTGAGAATTCTACTCTGACAACCTCCAGCAGTCAATATTCCAAAGATTTTTGTCACTGAAACAATTTACTTTAAATCATTCCAATTATAGCCTCTCATGATCTTAAGCACATAGTTTTCCTAATGACCCTCCTTTAAAACTCCAGTAAGAATTCCCTGTGATCATTTTATCGGATGTTTTTACTTATCCCATTGGATCAGCCGACAGAAATTTTTGAATTATATTGACCTTTATAAAGCCTTAAAGTTATTTGGATGGACCAGAAACACAACAACCCACAGTGCACTGAAACCGTGCTGCTACTCAGAAAAATATCTGTAAGAGCAGATTCTCTGCTAGTAGTTCAGTTATCACAGAAATGAGAAAAGCTTGGTGTCCCCAGTGTCGTTCCTTTACAGCCATTCCCAACCCTCCCATTAGAGAAAAGAAACCCACCAAATGCATAACATGATAAATGGAAGGAACCAAGACTTTTTGGTCGTTTGGGCCCAAATAAACTCAACCTGACACACATTTTTTCTTCTGGCAGGAAACACAGTATACCTGAAGAGATTTCTTTTTCAACCAAATTTTAAGAATTATAAACCTTTTAATTCCTGTTGCCTGATGCAGAGTAAACTCTCAATAAATGTCTAAGTGTCTATTGATGATGGTGATGATGATATTGGCAATGTTGACTGTGATAATTATGATAATTATACTTTACTAATAGGTCCTCTATAATGCAAGTGGGTTCTTAGCTAAAAATAGAGATACCCTTCCAACTGATATTGTGCTGCTTTTGAGGTCATCAGAAAACAGTGTCATTCGGCAACTTGTCAACCACCCTCTGACAAAAACAGGTAAGACAATTCGAAAGGTTTCTCAGATCCAGTCTTTTAAGTAGTTCCTATTTCTGTGATTTTCATAAGTATAATCCCTAGCTTTTCATGTTGGTTTCTTTTCAGCTCACTGAATATCCATTTATTAATATCTTCTGTCCCCAATCAGCTGAAGAAAATATTAGAATGAATATAAAGAAGCTAGGTTCTGTTAAAAAAAATTTCAAGAAAATATGGTGGTGTCCTGCCTATTCACGAGAAGAGTAGACTCACTTCCAAAAAGTTCAGAATTAATTGCCTGCTGTTTTCAGGAGGGGACAGCCTTCGGATGATTCTTTGAGGTTCTTCAGATTTAGTGAATTCTGTCTTATTGATTAAAAGCCCACATGCCTTTGTTACACCTAACCATTTGCATCTTTGCATTTTCTTTCAAGTAGAAAAAAATAGGTTTAATTATTTATCATTATTACAGGTTAAAATTATTTTCTGCATTTCATATAACTTTACTAATGATCCTGAAATACAATAAACTATGTATATATAAAGAGTAAAAAATGATCAGTTTGACATAGGCAAACACCTATAAAACCATCATCACCATTAATAGTGAATATATCAATCACCTCAAAGGTTTCCTCATAACCCTTTGTAATCCTTCACTCCCAATTCTTCTATTTTACCCCACTCCCTGCTCCCAGGAAACCATTGATCCACTTTCTACCACTATAGAAATTTTTCTATAATTTCATATAAATGTATCATGCATTACATACTGTTTTCCTCTGGCTTCTTTCAACCAGTAAAATTATTTTAAGATTGATTCATACTGTTGGGTGTATATCGATAGTTCATTACTGTTTATTGTTGAGTGTGTGTGTACTGCAATTCATTTATCCACTTGCCTGTTAATGAACATCTGGGTCATTTCCATTTTTGCCTAATACAGTTAGAGCATCTCTCATTATTTATGTGTAAATGTGTGGACATATGCTTTCCTTGTTCTTAGGCTAATTCCTAAGTGTACAATGCCTGGGTTATAGCGTAGATATATATTTAACCTAAACTGCCAAGCTGTTTCCAAAGTGGTTGTACCATTTTACGTTTCTGCCAGTAGTTCATGAGAATTATAGTTGTTCCACATCTTGTCAATACTTGGCATGGTCATGCTTTTTTATTTTAGCCATTTTAAAGGTATGTAGTGGTGTCAACTTACGGTTTTAATTTTTATTTCCCTGTCAATTATGTTCAACATGTTTTCATATATTTGTTTGCTATCCAAGTATCTCAGTTGAAGTGTCTGTTCAAATGTTTTTCCCATTTTATTATAGACTATTGAAGTTTCCTATATATTCTAGATATAAGCCCTTTGTCAATTATAAATCTCACAAATGTTCTCTCCCCGTTGGTGGCTTGTCTTTTCATTGTGTTAATATGTCTTTTAAGGAGAACATTTTTAAAAATTTTTGATGAAATGCAATTTATAGACTTGTTTTCTTTTATAATTCATGCTTTTGGAGTAATATTGATGAAATATTGGCAAACCCAGCGTCCCTATAATATTTTCTCCTACTTTTCTTTTAGAAGTTTTATAGTTTTAGCCTTTAAAATTAGGTCCACTATCCATTTGGGATTATTTTTTGAATATGGCATGAGGTAAGGCTATCCGATTGTTATGGCATCATTTATTGCAAGATTATCCTTTCCTCCACTGAATTGCTTTGGCTGTTGTCAAAAGTCAAATTGACCATATATATTATGGGCCAATTTCCAAACTTCCTAATTTGTGTCACTGATATATTTGCTGATCTTTATGACAGTACCACACTTCTTGGTTACTGCAACTTTTTTTAAATTCTTGAAATCAAATGATAGTATAAGTTATCTGATTTTGTTCTTTTTCATAGTTGGTTAGGTAATTCTTGTTCCTTTGTTTTTCCATCTAAGTTTTAGAATTTCTACAAAAAGTCTGGTTAAATTTTGATTGGGATGCATTAAACCTATAAATCAATTTGGGAAGATTTGTTATCTTCACAATATTGAACCTTCCAATCCATGAGCATAAGATATATCTCTATTTGTCTCTCTTAATTTCAAGATATTTTGCAGTTTTCATTTAAAGGTCTTTTACATAGTTTGTCAAATTATCTGCTAGTGTATCACATTTTGATGCTATTATAAATGGACATTTTAATGCAAATTCTGTTCATTGTCTATTTCTAGAAATCCACTTGATTTTTGTATATTAATCTTTCATTCTGCAACCTTGCGAAACACATCTATAGGAACTTCTTTTGCAAATCCCATAAGATTTTCTACAAGGATGGTCATGTCATCTATGAATAAAGAGATTTGCTTTTTCCTTTCCCATCTGCTTGTCTTTACTTCTTCTTCTTGTCTGGTCACACTGACTAGGAACCCCAGTGCAGTTCTGAATAGAAGTAGTGAGGTTGAACATTCTTGCCTTATTCCTGATCTTGGGGAGAAAGCATGCAGCCTTTCCCCATTAAGTATGATGGTGACTATAGGTTTTTCATAGCTGCCCTTGTCGGGGGAAGTTGTTATTTTCTATCCCTAGTTTGCTGAGTTTATATGAAAAATGCATGTTGGTATTTTTCAAATGCATTTTCTGCATCAATCAAGATGATCTTTTCTTTTAATCTGTTCAGTCATCTTTTAATGTTATACTTATCTTGACTTCCTGGATAAACTTCACATGGTCATGTTGCATTGTACTTTCTATGTATGGCTGGAATCAATTTGCCAATGCTTTGTTAAGAAGTTTTGCATCTATGTTTAGGGAAAATATTGGACTATGTTTCTTTTCTTGTAATATGTTTTCCTGGTTTTGTGGAATCAAAACCAGTATAATGCTGTTCTCACAGAAAGAATTGAGAAAAATTGCCTCCTTTTCAATTTCAGTAAAAGTAGAATGAGTATTAGTTCTTGCTAAATCATTGCTTGGTGGAATTCAGCAGTGAATCCGTTTGGTCCTGGAGGGGGTTGGGTTCGAAGGTTTTTAACTACAAATTCAATTTACCTAATACATATAGGGCTATTTAGGTTGTTTGGTTGTTTCTTTTTCGGTGAATTTTAGTAGTTTGTGGTTTTCAAGAAATCTGACTATTTTGTCTAAATTGTCAAATTTTTAAACAAATCTGCTGACATATTGATCATAGTGTTCCCTTATTGCTCTTTTAATGTTTTATATTCTAAAGTGATAGCCCCTTTCTCATTCCTATTACTTCTCTCATTTTATTCGTGATAGCTTTTCCTCGAGGTGTATCAATTTTCATGATTTTCCAGCAATCCTTGGCATTTTATGGCTTGTAGTATCATAACTCAAGTCTCCACCTCCGTTTTCAAAGGTCTTTCTTGCCTGTGTCTGTGTGTGTGTGTCTACATTTCCTTTTCCTTATAAGGACACTGGTCATTGGATTAGGGTCCATTCTAGTCCAATATGACTTCATCTTAACCTGATTACATTTTCAAAAACCTTATTTCCAAGTAAGGTCACATTCACAGGCACTGGAGATTAGGATTTGAACATATATTTTGGGGACAATACAATTCAACCCATTACGGTCTGCTCTCTGGCCACTAAAATTTCTTTTCCTCCCACACACAAAATACACTCACCCCATTCCAAAATCTTCAAAAGCCTTAACCCATTCTGGCATCAACTCTGAGTCCAAAATCATATCCTTAATGAACTCAAAAATTCCCCAATCTCATATTCTGAAGCATCTATGTCCAGTAATGGTGAGACCCTGGGTATGTTCCATTTGAGGCAAAATTCCTCTCCATCTGTGGACCTGTGAAACCTAGAAAATTAGTTGTCTGCTCCTAAATATACTGGTAGGACAGGTATAGGGTAGATGCTCCAGTTCTGAAAGTGAGGAAGTGGAAGGAAAAAGGGGGTTGCTGGTCTAAAGCAAATTCACAGCCCAGCAGGGCAAATTCCATTAGGTTTCAGGCTTTAGGGCTGAGAGTCACCCCCCACGGGGACACGCTCTGTCCTTTGGACCTTCCAGGGGGTCAGTCCCACCTTTTCTGGCCTCTGCATCTATGGTTCTGCCCTCAGTCATTCCTCCTTCATTTTGTCCAATTTCTGTCCTGTTCAGTCCAGGCTGGCAGTGTTTCTGCTGGTATAAAATTCTCAAAACAACCTTGTTGGTCTCCTGTGGATGTCAAAGGAATCCTTTCCAATAGACACGAGGTCCTCCACCAGTCCTTACAGCAGCACCACACTTGCTGGTCCTAAATGATCTGCACTGGTGTCCCAGGATGGCATAGCAAATTACCACCAACTGGGCGGCTTAAAAGAGCAAAAATGTACCCTCTCACTGTTCTGGAGGCTGGAAGTCCAAAATCAATGTTTCAGCAGAGCCAGTTCCTTCTGAAGGCTCTAGAGGGGAATCTAGACCCTTCCTAGCTTCTGGTCGCTGCCGGCAATCCTGGGGTTCCTTGGCTTGTACCTGTATAATTCCCATCTCCACCTCTGTCTTCAGGTGTCTCTGTGTCTGATTCAAATGTCACTGTTTTTATAAGGACACCCTCATCCAGTGTGACCTCATCTTCACTTGAATATGTCTGCAAAGACCCCATTTCCGAATGAAATCACATTCCTAGATACCAGGGATTAGGACCTGAAAATATCTTTATCAAGTGTGCAGTTCAACCCACAACATTTACTCATAGTTTTTCTAGAAGTTTATCAATTTTCTTGATCTTCTTAAAGAACAGCTTATGATTACATTGATTTTCTCTATAGGTTTTGTTTTCTATTTCATCATTTTTAGCTTTTATCTGTACTGTTTCCCTTCTGCTTATTTTGGGTTTTCTCTTCTTTTTTCTAATTTCTGACATGAAAGCTTAGTTGACTGATTTAAGATGATGCTTCTTCTTTTCTAATATTGGTGTTTTAAGCTATTAATTTCCCCTCTAAGCACTGTTTTAGTTCTTTCCCACCAATTTTGATATGTCATGTTTTTGTTTTCACTCAATTAAAAATACAGTTTCTCTTTTGATTTCTTTATTGGCATATGGGTTATTTATAAGTGTTTTATTTAATTCTGAAATTGAAGGGTGGGGTTCCATATATCTTTTTGTTATTGATTTCTAATTTAATTCCATAGTGGTCCGACAGCATACTTTTTATCATTTGGAACTATTTAAATTGTTGAGACATATTTTCTGGCCCATTTGCACTTTAAAAGAATATATATTCTTCCCCTATTGAGGCACAGTATTCTATTGATGTCAATTAGATCAACTTGATTGATAGTATTCTTCAACTCTTGTATATCCTTACTGGTTTTACGTCTACAGATACTATCAATTACTGGGGAAAGGATTTTTAGATCTCTTGAGTATAGTTGTCAGTTTGTCTATTTTTCCTTTCATTTCTCTCAGTTTTTGCTTTCTGTATTTTGCAGTTCTGTTATTAGGTACATAAATATTTGGAATGTTATGTCTTCTTGATGAAAGACGCCTTTATTGTTATAAAAGTGACCTTTTTTATCCCTGTTAATTTTCTTTGTTCTGAAATCTACTTTGTCTGATATTAATATAGCAACTCCAAATTTCATGTGATTAGTGTTAGCATGGTATATTTTTTTACAACTTTTAGTTTTATTTGTCTTTATATTTAAAATTAAAAATTGAAACGCTATATCCAACTATATGCTCTCTACAGGAGACCTACATTTTATTTAGACAGCACAGTTGTATCTTGCTTTTTAATCCAATCTGACAATCTCTGTCTTTTAATTGAGATGATCAGACAATTTATATTTAATATGATTAATGATATGGTTGGGTTTGAATCTACCATCTTGCTGTGTGTTTTCTGTTGGTTGAATCTGTTCTTTTCCCCCAGAATCCACCTGCATTCCCCTTCCCTGCACTGAAGCTAGAACCTCTTCTGGCATGTAACTGGGACAACCATAAACTTCACCTCGCTTATTTCCCCTCTGTCAGGGAACACTGTCCTTCACTGCTTGATACCCGGGGTGTGAAAACTGTCATTCCATATATTTTACATGTCTTTTTAATTGTTTCACATGGGAATATTAATCCAGTCCATATTACTTCATCTCATCCAGATGAAGGAGTCTTCACTTAACAATTGTCTTCTCTAACCACATCTACCAATAGCATCTATGCTTCCAACTTCATGTTTTTCACCCTTTTTAAATATGCCACAAGGCTCTAAATACCATGTCATGTCTCAGTATAACAATGTCTGGTTGGCCAAGGGCAGATTAAATCTTCACGGTCAAAGACCTTTCAGTAAACCCAGAAACTCAGTCTTCAAAAGGCATTTAGGTTTTTAATTCACCCATATATACAAACACATAAATATAAAAGTATAATAATGTATAATTGTTGAGAAATTACGCTGTGCTAGGCACTGTGCTAAATACTTTCATTTGCTCCTAATAACATCACTATGAAGACATACTAGTTTTACAGATGAGACAATGAGGTTTGGAAAGTTGGAGCAGTTTTCTCAAGATGACCCCACTGGGAAGTGTTGGAATTCGGCTCCAAAGCCCCAGTTCTTCTGCTCTTGAATACAAGGCTGTATCCAAGATTCTAAAATAACCACGGCCCTTGCTCATGTGATGGCATATATGAAATATGGTTCCACCACTATTAGGAGAAAATGCACCAGAGTTCCTTGCAACTCATATATCTAGTTAGGCTGATCACAAGTTTGTTCATCTGGTCAACAAAAAAAAGCAAAGGGGGGATATTTTCTGAAAGCAAGAACTATGCTCATTTTAGTTCCTGTTGATATACTTATATGCATTTTAAGACTCTTTTCATCTATTTTGTTACTAAATTTAACTTTGTTAAAGTGAAGTGATTAATCCTTTACTAACTTTCCTCTAGTTTTTTGTTTTCAGATAAACAAATTTTAGTTATTAGTTGGCCAGTATTAAGTAATGGTGTTTATTAAGTAGAAATTCTATCCTAATTCATATGTTCCTAACACTTTGTATTTTCATTTCACGCTTTTAAGAAATCTTTAAGTCTGTGGTAACTTTTTCCCCATTAAATTTTTTTTTCTAAAAAAAAATTTTTTTTTTCTAAAACTTTCTCTGGGACAATAAAAGGGATAATAAGCAAAATTCCTGAAATATACGGAACTCTGAAGATCATCTGTGATTCTGTCCAATCTGCTGTATTTAGTACTTTTCATCTTTGAAGAGTGAACAACGCGCTGTGCAGTGTTAGCTACTCTCCCAGGTTCCCTGGAGGAACAAGAGAAAACAGGAGAGCCTGGCAGAGGCAGCATCCGCTGGCTTCCTGCCTCCACCATCCTCTCAGGCCTAGTCTTGCAACCACAAAGACTGAGAAAGATGAGCCTAATATGTCACCTAAATGAATGAGAGAAAAGAGAAATAATCTTCCTGAAGTGATGCTGAATTCTGGAGATAATTTTGAAGATTACTGATTAGGATGATTGACTTTTGGTCTGTGGGTTGGTTAGTTTGTTGTGCTTGGTGGGAGGTGGGAGAGACGTGGAAGTGAATTAGCATTTCCATGTGCCAAGTGTTTCATTTCATTTTGCCAAGATGCTGTGAGGTTGGTGGCATATCTCTATTTTATGAACTCAGACTTCAGCACAGAGAGATTGCATAAAATACCCAGGGCAAACCAATTTAAGTACCACAGCTGGGATTCCACCCCAGATTTTTCTGGTTTCTAAAACCCTAATTTTTTCACTACCATGAGTTGTCTTGGGTTGTATATGTTGTAGTTCCTGGCACCAGGCACCTATTTCTCAGTGTCAGATTGAGATGGTCCCTCACCCTCGACCATTCTGTGGAGCCTTCCTGTGAATTAAGGGTTGTGTGGTTGTCACGACTCATGTGAAGCTTAACCTGGGTCATGGAAAGGCTCAGATGTCATTTGACCACACACACACACACACACACACACACACACACACACCGCACGTACCCACAGCAGTTCGCTCCCTTCATCCTAATTGCCTCACATTTTTTAGATATTGAAAGGTGTTCTAGTTTGCTAGCTGCCAGAATGCAATATACCAGAGATGGGATGGCTTTTAAAAAAGGGGAATTTAATAAATTGCTAGTTTACAGTTCTAAGACTGAGAAAATGTCCCAATTAAAACAAGTCTATAGAAAAGTCCAATCAAAGGTATCCAGGGAAAGATACCTTGGTTCAAGAAGGCCAATGAGGTTCAGGGTTTCTCTCTCAGCTGGAAGGGCATGTGGTGAACACAGTGTCATCTGCTAGCTTTCTCTCCTGGCTTCTGGTTTCATGAAGCTCCCTGGAAAACGTTTTCCTTCTTCATATCCAAAGGTCGCTGGCTTGTGGGCTCTCGTGGCTATGTCACTCTTCTCTGGCTCTCTCTGAATCCCTCATTCTCTAAAATGTTTCCTCTTTTATAGGACTTCAGAAACTAATCAAGATCCACCCAAATGGGTGGAGATATGTCGTCACCTAATCCAGTTTGACAGCCACTCTTGACTAAATCACATCATCCAGGGAGATGATCTAATTGCAGTTTCAAATGTACAGTATTGAATAGGCATTTTTCTACCTTTATGAAATGGGGATTTTGATTAAAACATGGCTTTTTAGGGGGCATACATCATTTTAAACAAGCACAAAAAGAAAACCAACTCTTACCTCCACCTTTCCTATTCCCCAAACTAGAGTTTTTCCCTGAATTTAAACTTTGTTATAAATTTTCATGTAAAATTATTTTATCCCTGAGTTCCTCAACAAGTGGTTAAGCAAACACGTGAGGATTCATGATGTGGGATCACCAATCCTCATTTTAACATTTAAGTAAATGGGAAGAATCATTGAGCCATTAAGGATTCTAAAAGGTATATTAATTTGATCTGCCTTCCTGTAGGTAATCAGCCACATTCTAGAACGAAAAACCTCATTAACTATCAAATAAGAACTTCAGAAAAATCAGCCAACCTGACAAAGGTAAGCAAATGCATTTTTCACAGCAGTGAATCTAAGAATCTAACCTTTGCCACGGCAGTGTTTGTGTGCTGCCGAAAGTAAATGGCCTTTTCCTGAGCTTTTCCCTCTGTCATCTTTCTTTTTTACTGAAACCAATATTTTTATGTATTGTTCATATTACCTCCAGGTGGTAAATTAATTATGCATTTCTGATATATTCCTAACTCTTATGGCCATTTTAAATGTTACCTTTAAGACCCATTAAAAATGTCTTTGTAAGACATTTAGAAGTTCAGAGGTAGTCACATTCCATACAAGATCAGTTATATTTCCAATAAAATTGACCGAGTAATTACCTTAAAGTAAAAGTACCCACAACATTTTGCTGTTTTATGTATTTGAATGGACAGAGTATGATGATATGAAGGGAAGTGCCTTGTGTTCCCTGGAGGTCATCAAGGGCAATGAACATTAAAGCCTCACTGTTGTCCTTGGTCTCTTTAGGGTGAAAACGGAGAAGCCACACGTCATGCCAGAGAGGCAACCAACGTGAGAATGCAAACAGTCGCTTCATATTTTAGGGTAAGGATGTTGAATTCTGATGTATCATGCTTAGGGATGTTATTCATTTCAAATGAATTACTGATCAAAAGCTAGTAACAAATATCTTAGTGCCATTAAAAAAAGGAATTTTGTTTTATTCAATTTACTGTTCGTTAGATACAGGATATATTAGAGTTTATGGTCAAAACTCTGTGGATTGGTTTACTTTGCTATTTTTACTGGAAAAATCATTGTAGCCTACATAGGTCAGTCTTAACAGAGAGCCTTGAGTTGATTACAGTTTGTCCTTGGAACCAAGCGCATTCTTGTTAGAATAAAACCTGACTGGGTTTGGATCCTCTGCTATGGTAAGTATCAATGCTCCTTCCCTCTCCTGAATGATCTTAGGATAGACAGATGGGGCAAGTGAGCACCCTCTTCCTTTCCAAATTGAACTAAAAATCCCAAAAGGAAAATAAAACCTGATGTTAGGAATGGGGAAAGCACAAGGGACACCAGGGGACATAGCAACATGCCAAGGGCGTCCTGTGTACCTGTGTCAGCACAGGTGCAAGGCTGCCTTCCTTCTCTGGAGAACACAGGAGAAAGGAAAGGAAAGAAGCACTTCATTTCCTCTGTGCTCTGGAGAACACTGACAGCCACCCTTCCCTTTATTGTTGGTTCCAGTTCTTATCTCTTCTGGTGAAATCATACAAACCAGCCAGTGGAAACTGGATTAATGTCTCCTTTCTTATTTTACGCCACGAGATGATTTGGGCAGGGATTGGAATATTTACTTTCATGCAATCAATAAAAAAGAGGGAGCAAGTGAAGTAATAGTGTAGCCAGGATTGATCTGACTGTGTGCCTAAATATTATAATTTAACAAGGTTCCCTGGGAATATATAAAATAAAGTATAGCAAGCATAATTTTATCTATCAACTAAAGTTGCCTTAGGAATTTTCAGGCAAACCTTCAACAACTAAGTTTCTAGTTATCGTCTCTACATCTTTGTGAGTTAATCTGTAATTTCATAAATATCTTTAAGTAATTTTTCATTAATAGAGATTTCTCTCCATTTACTGCAAATGGGTGTGAGCATTTCTAACATACCATCTTCAAATTTTATTTTTCAAGTAGAAAGCCTGCAAGCTCGTAAGTTTTTGTGTGCTCCATCAAGAAATTTATTTCTGTTACATATTATAGTATTCCCTGATGGATTTGTTATCCAAAATGGTGGTGGGACAACCTCATTTTGTTCGTTGCATCAAACCTAATAACGATCGCCAAGCAAGAAAGTATGACAAAGAGAAAGTTCTGCTACAGCTTCGCTACACCGGAATTCTGGAAACAGCAAGAATTCGGAGGCTAGGCTATTCCCATCGGATACTTTTTGCTAACTTCATAAAGCGGTATGAGGATTTCATGTTTTTAATGATCATGTTCATTTTATATAAAAATTCTTCCGAAGGTTTATGGGAAGCAAAGCAGGAAAGAATGAATTATCTAGGTGGGCAAGTTGAGAAACATTTGTTTCAAGAAAATTATTATGTATTAAAAACAAAAGTTAACTATTAATTTGGGCTGGAAGTTCTGTTCCTAGCCTAGAGATCCTGTGTGGCTGCCTTGGACCCATGTCTTTTGCAGTTTGATCGAGAGGGCCAAAGTCTAGGGAGGTTTTGGAAAATCTTGGTCACTTGCTATGCGACAATGGCCCACACCCGAGATTCTCACACAAGGGAGAATCTGCCCCTCAAAAGGGCATTTGTCAATACCTGGAACATTTGCAGTTGTCACAACTGGAGGTGGTGGGGAAGTGCTATTGCCATCCAGTGGTGGAGGCCGGGGACGATGCTGTACCCCCCAAAGGCACAGGAGAGCCCCCACCCAGAGAATTATCCTGGCCTGGCCAGTCTCCAACCTCACTCTCCCCATTAGCATAATCTAATTTGCCTGTGGTCCAAGGGTACTACCATGAGAAAAAAAGACACCGCAGTCACTCAGGAAATTCCAAGGCCTTGAGGTTACCTCCCAAGAACCAGTGACAGAAGCCAGCCAAGTGCCTTATTATGCAGTGCCTTACATATTTTAACTAAAAACATAAACGTGTATTCATTTTTCAATCTTTTAACATAGGCTTAAGTTTTGTTTTGTTTTTAGTAAAGTCCATTTATTGGCGTTTATTGACTCTTTCATGCATAGGCTATCTGTATAATGTCCCTTTTTTTATTTCCATTTAAAATCTCTTAACCTGAAGCAAGAAAGTGAAGATACTTGTGAAACAGAGGGTTAAATATTTCTAAATTCTTTTGATTTGCCTCATCCATATTTAATTTGATAAATCTTTAGAGACTCATGTTTATGAAGTCTTACCAAAGCATTTGACACAATTTTGGAGAAGCAACTCTTTGGCTTTCCTCACTCACATTCCATCCATTTACTTGATATATATTTGAATAATGTCACATCAAGTGCAAACAACATAAACAGGTTTGGGAGCAAACCAAGCTCACGTGGTGGAGCAGAAACAGACAGGCCTACCAGAGTAAAGTACCACCCATGAGCTTAAGTGTGCAGTGGACATTAGTCACCTGTTTTATACCAGTTGGAAAGAGAATCAGTTAGTCTATTGGTGTGTTAGTTGTAGATACATTAGAGGAAGTTTGTAGAATGTTGGAATAGTAGATTTTCCCAGAGAGTGGGGATGGAAGGGCATATAGAGGCAGCACATACAAAGGCACAGCGGTGTGGGTATTTCAGTGACTAGAGTTCAAGGTGCCCATGGAAAATAGCAAAACTGAGGTTGGAGAGCCAGGCAGGGTCGAGAACAGGAAGGACCTTCAGGCTATTCCTCATATGTTGCAAACAAGTTGAAATGAATGTCTTTTGGCAGGCATGACCTTCCATTTTGTACTTCCCATCGCTCCTTTGCTCATTTGTTTTTTACCAGCCAAGACTTTGGTCACATCTGATGTTGCCTCCCAGCTTAGAACCTGGAAGATCCCTGAAGACTCTCAAGTCAGGAAGGGACATGATCAGATTTTCACTTGAGCAAAATAATTCGGAAAAAGCTGTGGAAGTTGGCTGGAAAGGAGACAGTGGGTATGGAGATGAGCTGTGGAGGGGTAATTACTGAAGTCTAGGTGGGAAGTGATGAGGGATGGATTTTAAGTAGTAGCAGTTGGAATAAAGAGAAATGGATTCCAGAGAGTTTTCAGCCTGTCAAATACAAACAGTGAAGTCTAGGGAGGGCTCTAAGATGACACATAGATTTGTAGCTGAAATATCTTTTAGAAAGTGATGGAATCATTCACAGAGGTAGGAGTAGTGGGGAAAGGACAATGTGATGAATTTTGCTGAGTTTGGGATGTCTATGGGATTGCCTGGTGGAGATGGATAGTAGGGCATCAGAAATAATGTGTTTAGAGTTCATGTAAAAAGTTTGGGCTCAAGATGTAGATTTAGGAATCACAGCATACAGGAAGCCAGGCATGAAGAAGAGGCTTCTGTTGTGAGAGTTTAGAAAGAGATGGAACATTCCAGTAGCTGAGGATTGAGGAGAAGTAGGGAAGTGAAGCCAGTTATTTTAAACCACCCTTCAGCTTGTCTGTAAAGCTACTGGAATAGAGAGTCATTTCTAATGAGAGAGGCTTAAGAGGTGTTTATTTTTGTGCTAAATAGAAGGAGCTAGAAGAGGCAAAGGGGCTGGAAATGTACAGAAGACAAGGGGAGGAGATAGCCTCTAGAACACAGGCAGATAGAAACAGAATATCCCTTGGAAGGAAGAGAGAAGACTCACATGAATTTGTAGTTGGTGAAGGAACTGATGGACACAAGCTCACCTCCCAAGAACAGGACAGAGGGTGGAGGCAGTTAGAAAACTTGAAGACAGTACAGAGGATCCGATTGTTGCAGGGACCAAGGGAGGCAAAGGGCCATGGACGCCCAACAGGATTTCTGAGCCTCCCTGTGGGCTGAGGTGAGGGAAGCACACCGAGATCAGTGGTGATGTTTCTGGGTGGTGCTCAGGAGCCCGTACGAGAGCAGAGACACAGACGGGTGGATGAGTCCAGGTTGGCATGCTGGCAGAGCATGGGTGGTAAAGGAACGAGAGTGAGAACGTGGAGAGGACTCACCCACGGTGGCTCCTGGGATGAACCGTGAGGTCCCGGCTGGATCGGGAGGGAAGAGAAGGCAGGAGGGAGTCGTAGGCTGAGCCCAGCTGGACCTGGGAGGGGTGGCAATGGGTGAGGAGCAGTGGGGACTGAAGCGGGTGGCTGAGTGGGGGGAGGAGCTCTCTGCTGGGCTCTGGCTGCAGCTATTTGTGCAATGGGAGCAGAAGCTATCACCACTGCTTCATTCCAGGCTGGGACCAGGAATCCCGAAGAACCTAAAGCAGCCATTCTTCTGTAGATTTAGTGGAGTGAGACCTGGCAGAGCCAGAATATGTATGTGGTCCTTTGAGGTTTTCTCTAGGGGCTCATTTTCATATATGGAGATTGATGCTTAAGGGGGGGTCACATGATGTGCCCATGTTCACTCAGGTAATTCATCAAAGCAATAAACTCAGCTTTAATTGATCTTTAAGATTTTCTTCCCTGAATTCACCCCCTTCCCTGAGGAACTCATGGCCTCTCTCAGTTCTTTTCTGCATGACCCTCTTACTCCTTCCTCTGAATTACCGATGGATTGAAAAACAGAGAAAAACCCCAGCGAGCGACAAATGTTAACTCAGGAAAAAAGACAATGATGGAAGGTCTAGACATAGGGACAGAAAGGTTGGGGAGAATTAAATTCCTTGGCCCAATCTTAAGATCCACTTCTGGTGTTTTTGTGAAGGTGAAAAAGAGTATACGCGTTCCCATGGCTTCCTGCCCCTGCAATCTTTCCACTTTTGTGCACCCAGAGAATGGTGGAAGTGAAGGGGGGTTGGGGGGTGATTTCAGGGTTGGGAAGTCATCCCTGAAGTTAAAAAACAGTTCCAGCTTCACACGAATAGACGCGTCTGGATTTGCAGCCGTCTGTTCCAGAGTGGTTCTGAGAGGCGTGAAGAGTTCCCGAAAGAACAGACTTTTATCACATCAGGGCGCCCCTTCCTCTCCCCTGCACGAGGCTGTCAAAGGACTTCCAGGCGACAAAGACATGGGACCTTGACCCAGCACTAACCCAGCCCTGCTCTCGTTTAAGGTACGCGATTCTGTGCTACAAGTCCCACGAGGAGCCCCCTGTGAGCCCCGACACCTGTGCAGCCATCCTGGAAAAAGCCGGCCTGGACAACTGGGCCCTTGGAAAAACTAAAGTAATGTGTTCAAGTCATTTTCAGAAAAAAATCTTAAGAATTTCTTGGATCTCTTTAAACTATAACATTTTACAGTGATTGAAAATGTCATGGCTTTTTATGTTATGGAATCTCTAGCTTAAAATAGGAGGAATGCATTTTAAAATTCATCAAGGTTCCCTTCCATATCAGAACTTAAAAGTTTTGCTCTTCCTAATGGTTTCTTTTAAGACATTCAGAAAATATTTACCTTTATTCAAAAAAAAAAGGGACGAAACTTATGAGTACATCATTTCAAATAATATTGAAAACAGGTTGTCTTAATCACTGCCAAAACCAGTCAAAAAACTGTGGAATTCCTTTCTTTTTTTCTTAATTTTCAAATCTGTGATATACCTGAAATTCATCCTGAGTAAAATATTAACGATTATCACCAGACTCACTCTATGGATTTGCATGTTGGTGTGTTTCTTCTGCCTTAGATAAGAAGGAAAGAGGCACTTGTGTCCCCCAGACATTGTCATTGCATTACAAAATGGAGAGAAGGGGTACCAGGTCTTAGGGTGCTCAAAATGCACCCCTGGGGGAGCATGGAGAAAAGAGCCGTGCGAAAGCAAAGAGGAATTCATAGACCAACCACTCGAGAGTAGCCGCTTTTGGCCGCAATCATTAAAGTGGACAATAGAAACTTCTACATTTGCAAAGAAATCCACATTAGTTAAATCTCGCCAGGTAGAGGATGAGAGAGACCTTTCAAAATGTTCAGATTAGAAGTTAGTATTATAACAATGTAAGGAATTTTTTTAAATGGCAGTCTTAAATTGAAGAGCCTTCATATTCAAGAATCTGTATTTACTTCAATATTCAGCAGGGGAAAGTTGTGTATATATAAAGGTGTGTCCTTTATTTGCAAGATTTTCTTTTCCTGCTCACAAAGATGAATTCCATCTGGCAGAAATCTGATCATTTATGGTCTGAAACACATGCCCAACTTCAAATGGAGTTTTAACTTGTAAAAAGGCCCTTTGCGTCTCCAGTTCTGCATGATATTTAAGTAGCCTTTCAAAACTATTTGTATTTTTCCACTTCACCTTTTCCAACTCATTAAGATGGATAAAAGTATTTAATATAGGAACATTTCTAATACTGTGCAAAAAAAAAAAAGATGACCTTTTTAAGCAGATTGAATTTTAAATGAATTGTCAATAGCAGAATGGACTAAATATATTAACATTCAGAATGCTGTAGAAATTAAAACTAAATTTAATCAAAACCTATAATGTTAACCACTTGCCCGTGATGCCAAGCCTTTAAGTCATGGAACATGGAGGGAATTCTACAGTCAGAATTACTAGGTCTCCTGTCACTGTTGCCACATTTGAATTTAAGTCACTTTCTTAGTGGATCCAGTAAATCCTCTTTAAGGTAACTTTACCGGGAAGTTCAGCTTTTAAAGAGAAAGAGAGAGAGAGAGAGAGAGAGAGAAGACCCTTCTTATTTCCCAGAAGGATAGAAATCCCTTAGATGAGAAAACCCTAGGCCTTCAGGCTCCTCCATTGCTCTGAGTCATTTTGATTTTAGAATGATCAGAATTCAACCCTCCTTCCCCCATAACGAGCATGGTTTCCAGTGGGAAAATCATTCATTCCTTCTACATAGGGCCCTCCCTCCACCCTCCTTTTTCCACCCACAACACTGTGAGTCCCCAAGGATGGGTCCCCCTGCTTTCCTCACCTTAAGAGTCCCTAGGAGATAAGCACAAGTAGTAAGTCTCAATAAATGTTTGATGAATTAATTAGCACAACTAATTATTATAATGAATAATAATTAATTCATATAATTATTATGGTCCTCTATCTTACCAATAGATTTGGGAAACATTGTTGCCTTTTTTTTAAATAGCATAAAAAAATAGCTTTGCTCCAAGCATCTGATACTGAAACTTAGATAAACGAGTCAACATCCTCCATTCTTCTTGGCCCTAAAGCCTAAAGTGACCCATTGCAAATCAGTCTGATTGCCAGCTCCCTTGTCCCATCTCCAACAGAGGGTTTCTTCAAGCCCCAAAATCAATAATGTCATGACAACATCCAGTCCAAAGAAACAAAGGATGGTGATTTTCAAAATCGAAAACAACTTAGTTCCCCAAAACTTAGCACGTGCCTTTTGCATATCTGCGTGTGGTTAGCTTTATTTGTACTTTTGTCTTCATTATTTTAAGGTGTTCCTTAAATATTATCATGTGGAGCAGTTAAATTTAATGAGAAAGGAAACCATCGACAAGCTTATTTTGATTCAAGCCTGTGTCAGAGGATTCTTGGGTTCAAGAAGGTACCTAAAAATACAGGAGAAAAGGAAAGAGAGTGCTATCATCATACAGTCAGGTAATCACCCAGACATGTTCTCACAGTGTAACAAAGCATAATGTATGCTCATATATGGCTGTGAAATAAAATCCCTACACAGCACTGCTTATGTACAAACTCTAGTTCTAATGTAGCCATGGTGTTTAATTCTGGATAGTAGGATGAATAGAGGGCTGTAAATAGCCTCACTTCATATGAGGCCATGTTTCACTGCCAAATGAGTTATGAAAAGGCTTTTTTTTTTCAGGAGCTTTAAGAATTTTGGAATTGTGGCTAAGAGATTGTATCTTAAACTCCAATGAAAAGGATTGCATTTTGATGTCTGATGGTAGTGAGAATGAAAGGATTGAAATTTCAGAAGAAATGATGAGAACCCATTAGTGATGGAGAAAACAGGTACAGCAATGTCTTCTGAATACAGAAGGAATCCATCAGTGCATCATGAAATGGACTTAGTCGAATCTGGCATCAAAAAACAGTTTAATTCCAGACTGTGTTGCCTTGATATGCTTTCCCAAAACTAAATCTAAATCAGATTATTTTAGTGACTGACACTTTCAATATTTGGAGAAATGGTTTTTAGTAAAATAATTTAAAGTGTAAATGTTCTGATAATGAAACACAACTTACCTATTGTGTTAGACATGGCAGGCGATTGATTTAATTATAGATCTCAAGAATCCTAATATTGTAACTCCTTGGACAATAAGATTTTTCCTATTTTATTGTAAAGGTTACACTGGCCATGGCTTTAACAATTTAATTATATCTCATTTTGTTAAAGGGCATCCATTTCTTTCTGTTAATGATACAGAAATAATTTATAATCATGTTTCACTTCAAGCTTTTATTAAAATTCATTAATGGACTTTGGATTTTGCTTTCTATTTTTCTATAAAAAACTAAATTTAGAGCCTAGAATTGCTTGGTAATTTCTTTCTGATTTTTTGGACTAGACACTCAGAATGAAAAAATGTGTTTTACTTTATAAACATATACACATACAGACATTGTAATCTGGGATCTGGCCTAATCCATCTTGTTTTTTGATGCCAGATTCGACTAAGTCCATTTCATGATGCACTGATGGATTCCTTCTGTATTCAGAAGACATTGCTGTACCTGTTTTCTCCATCACTAATGGGTTCTCATCATTTCTTCTGAAATTTCAATCCTTTCATTCCCACTACCATCAGACATCAAAATGCAATCCTTTTCATTGGAGTTTAAGATACAATCTCTTAGCCACAATTCCAAAATTCTTAAAGCTCCTGAAAAAAAAAAGCCTTTTCATAACTCATTTGGCAGTGAAACATGGCCTCATATGATGTGAGGCTATTTACAGCCCTCTATTCATCCTACTTAGTAAAAATATCCTGCTTTTCTGTAGAAATATTCATGTGTTTGATTATGGGTTTCTGCCCCAGCATGGGGAATGTTATAGAATGTATATTTGCTCTGTATTATCATTCTAAAATTAAAAAATAATCTGAATCCTGAAATATATCTGACCCTAAGGATAATGGGCTAATGGGTCCAAAACATAGATAATAGGAACTCTTTCCCATGAAGAGATGAACATGGCAAAAATAAAATGAAAATATTAAATGTGCAAATGAGCACACTTTATCTTTGCCATCAGTTTAACTCATCTCTATTCTTTTGGTTTCATCTTAATTCTCTCCTTAATACAACTCGTACTTAAGTGATTTTATTGCTATAACTTGTCATCTAGAAGAATTTCATTGAGTCTCATTTTTTAAAAAAATAAATCTGTTCTGTTGAGGGATTTTACATTCATTCTCCTCTTTGACATGGATTGATGTTCAAAAACCTCTCCTTTCTACTCATTTAAATCATGTTCCTTAATTTCTTATGATTAACGCTATTGTGGGTCTTATATGTTTCAGCTGCAAGAAGACATCTCGTCAGGAAACAAAGAAAAGAAATAATTAACACGAAAAACGCAGCAAGGACAAGCATTCAGGACCATGACCAAGAATTTGACTACCAGAAAAACTTTGAAAATAAAAGGTATAGAGATGTTGATTTTGAGACCATTTCAACATACCAATTTTTTGAAACCTGTAAGGTCACAGAATAATGTTCACACTCCTTCTCTACCCAACCAGCTTCCTGAAACAGATGCATCCTTGTCACTTTTGTGCTCTCCGATGGCCGCACTCTCCTTCTCGAAGTTGGTCCCCCTTAGCTACTGTCAGACTGTCCTCCACAGTCTGGCTCCTGATGCTGAGCCATCCTCATTTCCACACCGACATCCTACTCCATGTGTAAATAACGCCCCTGGGTTCTCCTACTCGGTCCCCAGAGGTAATAACCAATGTGCCACCGTTCTTCAGTCATCACCGCCAGCTGCCCCTTCTTTTCCTGAGGCCCCTTCCTAACATTTCCAAGTGCATCTTAGCAGACCTACCTCAGCTCAGGTATCTGGGGGGTGTCCTTTCACTAGGCAGTGAGGACAAAATCTGATCTTCAAATTGTTCCTGGCCTCTTTGGAAAGAAGTATAACTAATGAACACATGATTCTAGTACAATGGGTTAACTGCTGTACAAGTATACAGAGGGCTGAGTGGGGGCATGGGGAGGGAGCCCTAGCTTGAGCCCTGGCTTGGTAAGGTCTAGAGGATGGGGGTAATGTCTAGATTACGTGCCTAAGCAGTGAAACTTGAATTGATGGAAAGATGAGTAAGGATTCTCCTAGGAGATAAAGATTTCTGCATCCCCAACCCCAGCCCCCTTATTAGCATCAGAACCAGCCAAGGCAAGGAGGGAGGAGTGGGGCAGAGGAAATGCCCCCACCCACCCATATCTACCACCAATATTGTCTTCAAGCTCTCCTGCTCTTCCCTCATGACAGCAAGGGTCTCAACTCCATGAGTTTCTCTGCCATCTCTTCCCCTCACCTTCAGCCACACTCTATCACCCAAGCCAACCTCATGTCCTTATTTGAAAACCATGAATGTTTAGCATTTGGCACTTACTGTTCTTTGTGTATTCAGAGAACCCCATATATGGTCTTTGTCTTTGTCTACAAAGATCCAAGTAAGAGATTTTGTTTCCCTTATTACTAGTTACATGAAACAGTACAGCAAACCTCAAAAAAGCCATAGGAGTTGGGGATTGCCTCAGGAGTTGGGGGTGGGTACTGTCTGTGAGCCCGATTCTTCAGGAGTCAGAGGCAAATGTAAACTCCAGTGACAAATGGAGAGAGAGACAGGCTAATTTTATACTACTTCTGGAAATTACTACTTACAGAATTTAAATGACTACTTCTCAATATTACATTTATTCAGAAGGTATGGTGCTCCACTAGATAACGAGCCCTTCTTCTGAAGACATGAGGGATTACTGTTCAATTTAGCAGAGTTATTAAGCATCTACTATGGACAGACAAGGTCCACTTCAGGGAGGATGAGAGTAAATAAGAACCCGTCGCCACCTTGGCCTTGGATGGGGAACTCCATGTTAATTGGACTAACTGCCATAGACGGTGGACCACAAAGTCAGACACAAAAGAAGTACAAGCAGAGAGTCAAGAGACTGTCTTTCTGAGGAAGTTGAGAGGGAGGTGGTGAAGGGAGAAGTGGGAGATCCTGACACACCCCTTCCAGAGAGCTGCAGGCCAGGGGCTTGGCCCTCCACTGCCCTGACTCCCTCTCCCCACCTACCTGCAGCCCTTTCCCTTCACCCTCACCTGCAAGAAGGAGACCCTCCGCTGGGAGCGGGAGGAAGGTTCAGTCCCCCAAACCACCCCAGGACATGTCAGCTGAAATCTCCAGCCCTCCCTAGGTTGGGGTCCATGTGGTTGGTCCCCGGGAGCAGCAGCCAGCCTGATCCTGAGGTCCTCTAAGGCACGGGGGAGAGCGTCTTGGGGACACGGAAAGGACCAGGACACCTCAGCAGTGTGCGCCACAGGGCTTCACCAGTAAAGTTTCCAAACTCATCTGTACATGGATTTTTGAAATGTTGTCAGGTAGGGACTGCATATTTATAGTCTCACACCTATTTTTATTTTCACTAAAAATAAGCATTCTCTGGGGGTTACTGCAAAGGTGTTCATCACATGATGACCCTCAGTGCCTCATAGAAATTACAGGAGCTCCCGGTTCCCCACTTGATTCTCTGACTGATCCCTGGCAGAAAAAATGGGGATCCTGTTGTGTGCCTCCTGTGTAAGCCTGGGAATGTAATTCCTAGCTAAGAAATGGCTAAGGAATTAAAAATGAGTCCCAGTAGCCTTTTCCAGGAATGAACCAAAGAAAAGTCCTTCTTCACAAACAGATTGCAAAAAGACCCAAGCTCTTGCATGGCTTTTCTGGGCCAAGGAGAACGTTTTTTGGCCAAAGCCCCGCCACCCCTCCGCCACCCTCCCCCAGGTGGCAGGGCATCAGGGCGTCAGGTTTTGCCTTTTGGACTCCACCTGGACACTGTCTTTGTGACCAAGCTGCTCTTGTGAAGGTTTTGCCCTAGGCTTAAAAAAAAAAAAAATAGATCTTATCTTCCAGGTAAGGGGAAATCATTTTGGAAGGATATTAGTAAAGTAACAACTGTGAAGTTTGGGCTGCTAGAATTGCATGCTCAGGGACTGTAACAGTGACACACTTTCCTTTTAATTTTGAAAGATGTCTGCTGTGACCAGTAGCCTTGGAGCTTATTGAAGTACAGTGTGCCAGCCCCATGCACACACTCACTCGCTGGTCCCAAATCTAGATATATTCTCACGACATCATCACTGAAGGCATTTTTCTTTAGAAAGGGGCCATGTTTTGAATGGATTACGTTCCTGGGATTTTGGTACCACAACAAAATGAAAGATGCGCTTACTCAAATGCTGGTACATTTTCCTCTCCAGATTGCAACTGGTTTTCTTATTATTTGTGCGGCCCTCCCAGTCGGTGCCAGATTTGGGGCAGCACTTGATTCACATGACTTGATAAATTTTTTTGTTCTTTTTTTGTCATTGTTCCTTTTCCTTTCCTCCCAACATTATATAGTGCATAGCTGCTGCCAAGAGAGGTGATCAGCTTCAGTTGAGTATTGTCTAACCAGATGCAATGTCTTTTACACAGGGGCTCTTTCGAGAAGAAACAAACCGAAAATGCCATCTTGGCCAATGAAAGTGCAAATCGGGCCCCAGAAAATAGAGGAAGTGCACGTGCAGGGAAGGCGTCTGCTCTCAGAGCTGAAGAAGGAGCCCGTAAAGCTGCAGAGAGTAACCACAGGGCCCATCAGACTCTGAAAAAAATGAATAACGCCCATGGAGAAGAGGCTAAGCAAGAATTGCCTGTGGCCAGGGACGCTTGGGCAGACGTGAACGCCAAAGAGAAGACTCTTAAAGACTGGGAAGAGGGTGCCAAGGTTAGGAGCATGGAGAAAGAGGATGCTGTGGCCCAGAGTTACTATGAGAGGCCCCTGGAGGAAGGAAATTTGGAAGAATCCAAACCCACAGGTCTGGAGAGGATGGGGGTCTCTGGGAGGCCATGCCCCTCGGGGCCCCAGCTAGCAGAGAATGGGTCCAGGCCACCTTCTCTTAAGAAAACTTTGGAATCCAGTCTCAGCCAAAGGTCGGTTTACCAAAATGCAGATTGCAAGGACAGAGAGAAGGCCACGTCTACAGCTAGCCAGAAAGCACCTGCAGCGGTGGGCAGCCCCAAGGGGAACGGGCTGAGGCCCGGGTGGGTCAAAGAGAAGCAGGCTGAGCAGACAATCCAGAGCCTGGGAGAAGAAGATAGAGCCGCCGTGTTCATCCAGAGCAAATACCGCGGCTATAAGAGGAGGCAGCTCGTGAGGAAGGATGCGCTGGCATCTTCTTCAGGCCAAGAGACTGTTGCAACAGCAGCGGAAGGAGCCAGGCCCACTGATGATTTATCTTCCCGTCCCATAAAACGTAAGGAAACCTGCAACGTCAAGGTGGGGGATGGCAAAGACCCAAAAGCAACCTCGGAAAATGAAACGTGGGATTTGGCAATCTTTACAACACAGGTATGTTAATAAATGTATTCACTAGTAAAAATGTCTGGGAATTAGAAATAGCCGAATTAAGCAAGGAATTAGTTAACACCTGACATATTATTTCACCTGTTTTTAAGAGACCCCATACCTTTTTTAAACAAAATGTGTCAAGGGTTGTGCTATTCAAATTACCACTGACTTTTAAGCCAGTGTACTCTGATAAAAATAGTATAAACATAGGATAGAAGTCTTGTGTCACAGAGGGACCAGAACTGGTTTAGACAGGTTACTAAAATTCTGCCATTTGGCAGTGCAGATTTTCATGTGCTTGTGATATTTTTCATCATAGTTACAAAAAACAAAAACAAAACAAAAAGTTTTCCAAATCCTTCAAACCCTGTGATTTCTTCTTACCCCAGATGTTATTTGAGAAGCATGATGACATATCAGAATTAGACATGTACTCATACAAGGGCAGATATGCAGTGAAGGTGTTACATTGCAACAACAAAGACTCATAAAGAAAATCCCCCCTTGGAGAACATCTCATACCACAAGCTGGCATATTACAGCTCTGTTTCTAGAAGGAAAGCAGGAAGCCATTGGCTTTAGGTCTTCTTATGGAACTCTGATGGATTAGTACAGAACCAGAAATGGCCACAGAAATGGGTCCCATCAACCTTGGTTCCACTTCCTGCTTTCTCTTACTTGCTGTTAGACCTTAAGAAAAGTCATTTAATGTGTCGGCACCTTTAGTTTCTCCAGAATAAAGTGAAGGGTTTTAACCAGATGACTTCTAAAATGCATATTCTGAATTAGTATGATGATGTATTAAATAATAGAAGAAATACCATAATGCATTAGTGTAAAGAAAAATCACCTAATACCCCCAAGTCCCTATGCTTGGCATGTTGTTCCCAACAGCAGCTGAACCCGTGAGAAAGCACAATGACTGTCGGGGAGGTGGGGGGGAGGCATCTCCAGCTTCCACCACCCTCAGAGACCTGCCGCCAATGGGTGCACCTAGCCTCCTCCAGTTCTCTTCTTAAGCACTTGGGAAGAGCGGGTTTCATAGGCAGACAGGCCACTGAGCAAAGGGGTGCCCCCGTTCAGTCGTGCATCACTGTCCTCACTCTGAAATCCAGACCAGGGACTAGAAGCCGGACCTGCTGTAGAATCCCTGCACCGTCCTGGCGAACAGTGCCACACGAGTGGATGCACTCTTCACAGGGACAGAGCTACAGGCCCAAGTGTGGGGTCCCCACACCTGACCCAGCAGCCAGCCTTGAGGAGCAGGAGGGGCCAGGATGGGGAGAGGGACCTGAGGCCTGGCTCAGAAGATGGAAAGGAGGGAGGTGGCTACAAAATCAGAGGCAGCAGCCGGCCTCCTCAGGGTAAGAGCAGAAGGTCCACGCCCCAGAATGGGAAGGACAGAACCAGTTCAGGGATTCCAGCAGGAGTGGCCTGGGCTGGAAGGCTGTGAAAGGCAGGCCGTGCATGGAGGGCGTGGGGCAGGGCTGATGGAAGCTGCAGGATGGGCAGGCGGCAGCCCTGGGGGACAGGGAGGTTGTGCAGAGCCCACGGGCCTCAGTGTCAGGCCGGGCGGGCACTGGAGGAGAGGAACCCACGGCCCCAGCAATTGTGGATGAGAATTGGTCAGAGGCCAGCACAGCTAAGGAACCCTCCCAATTCTTTCCCTTGATGTAACCTGACTCGTGGCCTTCTTTTTAGATATCACAGTTATCTGAAGAATGTTTCATTCTGCAGAAAAAACTGAATGAAATGACTTTACCACAGCGGCCGAAGCCTCTTTACCTGGGTGTCTGTCCCCATAAGCCAATTAATAGGCGGGTTTCTTCTCATCAGCGCCTTGCAGGTAAAACTCAGTTGAGTCAGAATTTCCTGAAGGGGAAAAAATGCCCGATTCGTGACGTTATTTGTTTATTGGCTTCCACCTGTATTGTGTGGCAGGTTTGAGGTGACCCAGTCCTAAGTGTCTTAAGGAAAGCATTTCATTCCACTTATCAGATATGCATCTTCCAGGGTATTCTACATCCCTCCCACCTTCTCTGACTTCATTCTTCTACCTTTTTCTTTTTCGTCTTTTCCTTTTTCCTTGTATACACTTGAACTAGAACTTAGCACATGAAGCCAGATGGAAATAGAAAGGGGGTGGAGCAGAGAGCAGGGCCCAGGGTGTATGTTTGGTGAGAGGGAGCAAAGAAGTGAAACATCTCCAGGCCTTTTGTTAGCGTCGGAAGCTTTGAATATAGTGTGGACAGTCCAAATGTCAATTCAGACGAACAAACCCAGATGGACAAAAAATATCACAGTATTAAATTTTCTTTTGATAATCCACGCTACACTGTCCCCATTCCAACAACTCTGTGGGGAATTTGATTTCAGTATTCATCAGTCCTGCCCCTCTCCAGGGTTATGCAAAGGCCCTGGGGCTTTAGACATTAACGTACCAGGTAGAGCCTCTCGAGCATGTGTTTGCCCCAACATCCCAGCTGGCCTCCATGGATCTTTCAAGTTGGAGGCTGGCTGCTCCCTCCCCAGGCAGGAGGCCCCTGGAGATGGTGATTCACCTTCTCCACCCACACCCCAGGTAGGGGTCCTCTCTGCAGCCGTCTTACCCAAGGCAATGCCACAAGTAGGTCAGCGGTCCAGCTCCTCTGGCACTGCAGACTTCCATCTGGGAGAATCTCCATTGATTTTCCCTCGCCTTCTCCCCGACCCTCCACCCTCTCTCCAGCCCTTACAGATGCCCAGAGTCATTTCTACAAGGAACACTGCTTTTCCAGGAGCCAGAAAGAGCTGCCAACTTCATGCAGTGTCTGGTTTCTGCCCTGCAAAAATCCCTGAAGCCACAAAAACACAACGAGCCTGGCTCTTTGCCTCACACAGAGGAAAGGAAAAATATAATTTCATTTCTGTACATTATCCTGCCACATTATTTTCAAGTCAAGAATTATGGTGAAGCTTAAACAATAAAATACAAAGCTGCACTCCAAACGGCCTGTGGGACTCTCCACCCACTGCTCTCTGGAGCCTCCTGCTGCTAAGAAGAGAGTTAATGATGAGAGGCAGGGCTGGGTCCCCTCCACTTGGCTGCAGCCGATGGGCAGTGCCCAGGGGCTGCTGACCCACCGGAGCCGAAGCGAATGGCCAGAGCAGCGGGAAAGGCTTCCCGTGCAGCTCTGGGGAGGTGGGGACAGCGAGGTCCAGGTACTGTGGGGGAGGAGAAGGAGAGTGGGTGTGAGCAGGTGCAGGGTCCAGGTGTGAACAGCTGACCCAGCCCGCAGTGGGAAAGGAGAGCTGAGGTGAGAGACAGCTTTCCCGGGAATGTTAGGGTAAGGAGGGCAGGTCCCTCAGGGCACGTTGCATATAAGGAGCTTTGAGACATTCAAGCACCTGTCGGATGGGCAGTTGGACAGGTGGGTGGCAATCAAAGACATGGAGCAGATATGGGTATCATTCAAACTTGCAGGAATGAAGAGAGAAATGCCACAGGGCAAGCCCAGAAGAGCTCCAGTTCAGGGGTTCAGGGTGGGGGGCAGTCAGCAAAGAGAAGCAGCTGGAGAGGGGGGCAGGAAAACCAGGGAATCCTAGTCCCTGAGAAGCCGGGGGCGGGGGGCTTTTAAGAAAGCGGTATGAAGAAAAATGTGAGAGCTAGTGAGAAGAGAGCTCAAAAGGACCCATGGAATTGACTGTGCATTAATAATTACTGAATTCCCAGAAGTTATTTAAACATTAGAATAGACACAGGTAGGAAACGGGGTACAAACAATCACTGGCTACTTCTTAGGAAATTCCTGCCAATATCTGATAGACTTTTACAATGAGTATAGGCTCTGTCCGTATATTTTAATGATCTGGCAGTTGTTTTCAAAAAACGCCTTGAATAGCCTCATAAAATTTTATTGTAAAACCCAGTTCAAAGAAGTCAAACTGAGGTAGCAGCATTGGGCCAGCCAACAGTTGGACAACAGTTAATCCCTGCCCTGGATCCAGGTTCTCTCGCGTATGCCAGAATGTTCTGTTTCTCCACAGGCCAGCTCCATCCGAAATCATGGACTGGTTTTCTTTATACAACAGCCCGAATTGGCCCGTCACCTGGCATGTTTAATCAAGAATTCCCTGTCCCTCCACTTCCCAGTGCGCCCCACAGTTATCTGCACACGCCCACAAACATCACACACGTGTGTGGTGAGTTGCACGTCTGTCGAAAGGACTGGATACTCAGTACCACGATTGTCTTCCTCAAATAGACTTTCAATCCTGTGAGCAGGATGACGTCCTGTGCTTTATCCCCATTTTTCTCTCACCCTCGCACATTTATTCATCACACTGTAGACCTTCGGTAACTGCTTATCCGTTGGCTGGAAAGCGGCTTAATTTCCTCCAAGCATTGCAGCCGAGTGAAGGGTGGCGGCCGATGGAACAGGTGTAGGATGCATTTTTTCACATTCACATCTGCTTTCAGGCTCCTTCCAGTCAGAAAAGGAGGTTTATAATTTATGGAAGTCCTGCTCCGTAGGGAATCGAAAGTGCTAAGCATGGAATTTGGGTCCTGGCAGTTAAAGCAGATGCTCTCAGCAGCTGAGGAAGAGTGAAGGCGCACTGGGGTGACGGCCCGGGGGCGTTAACATGCCGTCCAATGGCCATCCCTGCAGTTGCCCTTCTTGGGAACTGTTCCCCTCCTCCCACCCCACCCCATGAAAAGTTTCATCTGCAAAACTATAATCAAGTTCACTTACAAATAATCCCATGGTGATAGTTAGATTCAGTTGTCAACTTGGCCAGGTGAAGGCACCTAGTTCTGTTGCTGTGGACATGAGCTAAGGGTGCGTGAACCTCATCTGTTGCTGATTACATCTGCAGTCGGCTAGGAGGCGTGCCTGCTGCAATTGATTTAATTGGCTGGTGCTTAAATGAGAGACCGCAACGCAGCACAGCCCAAGCAGCTCAGCATTCCTCATCTCAGCACTCGCAGCTCAGCCCAGGCCTTTGGAGATGCAGAAAGAAATCACCCTGGGGAAAGTTGTCAGAACCCAGAGGCTTGGGGAGAAGGCCAGCAAAGATCACCCTGTGCCTTCCCACGTAAGAAAGAACCTCAGTTGAAAGTTAGCTGCCTTTCCTCTGAAGAACTAATGAAATAAATCCCCCTTTATTAAAAGCTAATCCATCTCTGATGTATTGCATTCCAGCAGCTAGCAAACTAGAACCCACCATCAAGGTATCCTAAGAGTCTCCTGAAATTGTAATTTTCTCATCCTGCTCAAAAATTAACAAGCATCCTCCAATAATTGCTACACCCAACCCTGTTTTAAGAATGCAGTAAGCCACAGCTGGGTTTGGTAAAGTGGCCTGGAAAACTCTCTCCCTATTCCAAAGAAATCCCTAGGAAGTATGTATAATAAGCAAGGATAGCTAAATTTTTCAAGTTAATTTGAGCAAGCTGTGACCTTGTTTTGTAAGGGAGACATATAAAATAAAGTCCTAGCTTGTTAAAATTAACTTGAAAAATTTCTGATGTATTTTTACATGTGCAAACGTGTCAGTAGTAAAATTACGTTCAAATGAAAGCTAAGAAGCTTAAAAATAAAATACAGTGAACCTAGGAGCTGTTTACTTTTTTTTGTTTTGGTAGTTGCTATGAATTGAAACTGATATAAGCTAATGCACCTGCATTTTCATCAAGATAAATATCATATAGGATATGTCACGAGAGCATGGCTGTTCCATTATAGATCCTCATAAATGCTGTTGTGTTCATAGGTATACAGAGACATCACCTGCATTTCATTATTTCTCCCTCAATGGTCAGTAAAGTGTTCCTTTGGGGGGATGTTTTTCTTCTTAATTATGGTACACCTGGCAATTTGTGCTGAGGCAACTCATGAACAAAATAAGCAAGAGAGTAATTGCAGAACAAATAAACCCTGGCAACATGAAAACGTGGTCCCTTTCTCCTTCACAAAGAAGCAAGACCATCCACAGGCCATAATTTTTTAATGGGTTTCAAGGTTAACAAATAAGGACACTATTATAATTCCCGTGCTTCATTTGCATTATATTATTGGTTAGCTCAAAACCAAATCACTGCTGTCTTTTGCCAGGAATGCACAGATCTGATATAATTAATATACTTATATGTCTCTCAGACTAAACATAGTGAAAAAATAGTGATTTTTTCTGTTTATTTTTAAACTGTTATGACGTTTAGATTCATACAATAACCCCGAAGTATGTAGTTATGATAATGCAAATTTTATCTCCTTTATTCTTTTGGCATGCATATCATTTCAGCATTATAATGCTGACATCTAGAAATGTATTTTGTAGACTATCCGAGAGTACCTCTCTACGTGTATCTAAAAATGTACATAATTCATGTGAAAGCAATGTAGCTCAATGTTGAATTGTATATTTTACAGGAATACTTTTTCTTGAAGAATAGAAAGCAAAAAGATTTCAGGAGTGATAGTGCTTTACACTAAACATGCCTTGGGAGAATCCTTATCGACCATGGTTAATTTACTACCTCTCTGTCTTATAAATAATACAAATTAGCCAAAATGCTAAAAAATTAGTAGAAAAATTCTTCCGTGCCCAAAAAGAAATTATCTTATTGATGACCTTAAAAATTAGTGAGAATCAGGCAGTGTGATGTTGGCTCAGTGGCAGAATTCTTGCCTGCCATGTCGGAGACCCAGGTTTGATTCCTGTTATCTGCCCAAGCAAAAAAAAGAAAAGAAAATTAGCAAGAATCATTACTTTTTTAGTATTTTAATTATATTAAATACTAACTATATAAAAGGTAGTTTGCCTAAAATGATCTATTGTTAGAACATGCAACCCTAAAGAGAAGAGAAATCACATGATCATATCAATTGACACAGAAAAAAAACATTTGACAAAACCCAATACCCATTGAGGATAAAATCTCTCAGAAAACTAGGAGAAAGGGAACTCCCTCACCTTAATAAAGAGTGTCTGCATAAAACCTACAACCAGCATTATACTTAGGAGTTCAAGACTGAATGCTTTGTCCCTACATTCAGGAACAAATTTATAGTTTCAGAAAAGGCCAAGTGGGGAGCTGGGACTTTCCTCCCCACCAGCTGATAACAAGGTTCAGTGACTCTGTGGTGTCAGTGAAGACCCTTGAGGATCCTGGACTCGAACCCCCACCCCGGAGTGACAAGCTGCCCTTCCACCTCCCTTCTGGGGTGGCACTGGAGGAGACCTAGTGGAGTCAGGATTTTCACCATCACCCAGTGGTAACAGTGGCATCAGTGGAGACCATGTGGGGACCCGAACTCCTACCCTGCCGAACCATAAGGTCAAGTTGAATGAGTAGATTAGAAAAGAAGTGATGTCTCAAATAAATAACTTACGCTCCCACCTGAAGAACTTAGAAAAAGAGAACACAGTAAACCCAAAGCAAGCAAGAGGAAGGCAATAATAAAGATGTCAGTGAAATTGAAAAATAAAAAAAAGGTAGTTTGCCTTACATAAGTTTATACACTAAAATATAGATTCCTGGTGAGTTCACTGAATTAGTTCAGACAAAATACTTGACCTTAGATGGAACTCTTATTTTCTGCACCCACGTTATTTCTCATTCCATACTTTTATCCACTCTGAACTAGAGCTAACTCAAATGTAGAAAAGTTATAACAATATCTCTTCTCCCACTGCCCCATTAAATTTTTGATAAAGGAATGCAAAAAGAACAATGATGTCAATAGCACCAGAAACTGAATTTATAGCTATATAAATTTATGTATATTTATATTTAGGTTTAATAATGTCTTATTAGTACATATCCCAGCCTCAGCATTTTTTTAGAGTTTTCGTACTTAGGAAAAGAAATTATAACTGAGTGGCATTAGAGAAGATTTGTTGTTTTCGAAGATATGTGAAGGTTTGTTCCCCTTATTTTAGTTTTCAGCATTGAGAAGTTCCCTGGAGACCTGCAGAGTAAAAGCTTCACAAGGTACATGACGATGGATCTCTTTTCAAGTTGCATAAGATTTAAATGTGGTTAGTGAGGTCTTATTAGCCCCAGCCCTTATTTTC
This sequence comes from Tamandua tetradactyla, assembly GCF_023851605.1. Lineage (NCBI taxonomy): Eukaryota > Metazoa > Chordata > Mammalia > Pilosa > Myrmecophagidae > Tamandua > Tamandua tetradactyla. The sequence continues at coordinate 224,552,195 of NC_135327.1, read as the reverse complement.
ATCTTAATATAGTTGATAACCTTAAAGAGTAAAAAAGGAAGGCTAAACGGAAATTCCCAATATAATACAAATATCTGTACACACAATAAAATACACCCTTTACACAAAATAAAGGCTTAGCATACTCTGCAGCATGACATTTTCTTCTTACATTTCTTCACTGTAGCTCCTTGATTCAGAAATTGGAGACTGCCTTTTCATTAGGTTGTGATTCCCTAAGGAAGATTAGAGAGACTTAAAAAGGTTTACTTTACAGGAGTTATCAAATTACCTTTTCATTTACACATAATTTAAGTCTTTGTGAAGAATCTAGTATTGTAGCTTACAATCTTTATGACATTTGAAAATAAAGTGACACTTTTAACAGAACCTGTTTATATATTTTGACAACATTTTATTTAGCAACAAAAGATTGATTCAAAGAGAAATTATTTAGCATATTTAATAATAAAATCAATAAGGTTAAATTCATATATAATATATTTATAATTTCTTATCCCACAAAGGAAATGCCTTGTTTTTAAATATCTGGCATATTTTTAAAATTGTACATATACTGGGCCACTCCATAAACCAAAAATCAGAATTAAGCCAGATTGCATTTTCTGACCATGATGCAATTAATATAGAAATGAAAAAATCTGAAAATTATAAATCAGTAACATAATCCTAAGTGAATAAAATGGAATTAGAGCTATAAACTTTTTCAAAACAATAAAAATTAGAATAACTGCATATAAAAACTGTGAATAGGGAAGTACACCAGTGGCTCAGTGGCAGAGTTCTTGCCTGCTGTGCCTGGGACCTGGGTTCAATTTCCAAAGCCTGCCCATGTCAAAAAAAAAAAAAAATGACAAGGATCCAGCCAGACTGTACTCAGAGGAAAATTCAAATTGTTGTGTGTTCATAATTAGGGAAAAGAGGTGAAAAAAGCAAGTCAGTTAAGAAATTAAAAAAAAAGAAAAAAGGAAAATGAAAATACTCAACCCAAGTAAAAATGGGCAAGAAAAGTAATGATGACAGAAATATACCAATTAGCTAAATAGAGCTAAGATCATGTTGTTCTTTTTTTAATTAAACAACAAAATGGGCAATTAAAAAAGAAAGTCATGTGGGCCACGGTAGCTCAGCAGGCAGAGTTCTCATCTGCCATGCTGGAGACCCAGATTCGATTCTCGGTGCCTGCCCATGCAAAAAAAAACAAAAAAGTCATAGAAAACAGAAATAAGAACAAGATTATAACAACTATAATTGAGAATATTAAAATATTGGCATACGATTATTTCCACATAGTCTGGGCTGAAATATAAATTTCTAAGAAGGAAGTAAATATGACAGTAAATCTTTAAAAAAATTACCAACAAAAGAAGGTTCCAGAAACTCATGGCATTTTAGGCAAAATCATCATTTAAACTTTCATGGAACAAATAACTCCCATACTATGTGATTTATTTGCAAAAAGAAAAAGAGAGAAATAAAGAAAGTTAACTATTTTATGAAGTTTATCTAGCCTAGAACCGAAGTCTGACAAATTACATTTTCTTAAAGTGGATCAATCTCAGTTATGGAGCTTTAGAGATAAAACTGCAAGTATAATGCTAATTGACATTAGAACATTTAAAATCTTGTACAAAAAAATGCATATTACTGTCACATCACATCAAAAAGTCAAAAGAAAAAAGTCGTCTTCATAGCTGTTGCCACAGTTTCCTATAAAGTCCAATGCCTAGTGTTGTAGTTTGCTGGCTGCCAGAATGCAACACACCAGAGATGGATTGGCTTTTAATAAAAGGGAATTTATTTCATTAGTTCTTCAGAGGAAAGGCAGCTAACTTTCATCTGAGGTTCTTTCTTACATGGGAAGGGACAGGATAATCTCTGCTGGCCTTCTCCCCAGGCCTCTGGGTTCCAACAACTTTTCCAGGGGTGATTTCTTTCTGCATTTCCAAAGGCCTGGGCTGAGCTGTGAGTACTGAGATGGGGTATGCTGAGCTCTTGGGCTGTGCTACGTTGAGCTCTCTCATTTAAGCACCAGCCAATTAAGTCAAACATCATTCATTGCAGCAGGCACACCTCCTAGCCGACTGCAGATGTAATTAGCAACAGATGAGGTTCACATACCATTGGCTCATGTCCACAGCAACAGAACTAGGTGCCTTCACTTGGCCAAGTTAACAGCTGAATCTAACTACCACACCTAATCCTGATGAAAAGCAAACTCTTTCTAAACTAGGAGTAGAAGGGTATTCTACAGTCCTGGAAAGAATATGTTTCTTAAATCAATTGTCAACATCATAATGAACAGCAAAACATTGGAAGCAGTCTCATCAAAAAGCAGGGTTAAGATAAGGATGCTCAGTAACAGCACTTTATATATTTGTGAGAATTTCTAGCTCATGCAACAAAACGGTCAACAGACATTTCTAAATTGCAGACTATTGAAAAGACAAGATTGTAAGTGTATTAGTAGTCGTGAATTTTGGCCTTAAAAATGCAAAGACTGAACCAAATAATGATTAATACTAGCAACAGAGTTCAATAAAGAGATATATGTCTTCTTCCCTGTTAAAATTTATGATGGAAGAAGAGCCTATTGGCAATAATAATACTTTAAAAATTAAATGCCTTGAAATAAAACTAGCAAGAAAACCACAAAGAGATGAAAAATAAGTGCCTAATGGAAGGGCATATTGTGTTTCTTGATAGAATACAAGATATTGTAAACATGATCACTCTAAAATTAACATCTAAAGTTTCAAAATAGTGCATTCAAAATCATAATGAGAGTTTCTTTGCAACATCTGACAATGTCCCTAGAGATCATCTGTAAATTTCAGGAAGATAAGAATAATTATAAATGAGGACTTTCCTTATTAGATAGTAAATCAATAATATAAAGCTGTACTAATTAAAAATTTTTGCCTCTGCTATAAAAAAAATCAAGCACAGTTTAATGAACAGAATAGATGGCCCTAAAACTGACCCTGATATTTATAAAAGACCTTTCATTTAATAAAAGGTACATCACAAACCAATAATTAATGGATGTGTTATCCAACAAATAATGTTTAAATTTTTCTGATTTGGGGAAGTAAAAATAAGACAGGATCTTACCTTATGCTTAATACACAAATATTTTCCAGATACATTCACAATTTAAATATAAGAAATAAAATGAACAAATAAACAAGCCAAAAGAAACCAGATGTCATGAACTAAATATTGAGTCTTCTCTGCTTCGAAAAGGACAAAGCATGAGAATAGAAGGATTACAAAGGAAAACTATAATAGATTTGGACTGTGTAAACATTAAAGCCTCCTGGAAAGCATTCCTTAAAGTTAAAGAACTAATGACAGACTGGTTAAAATATTTAGAACAAATATAAAAGGGTTAACATCCATGTGTAATGTAGAAGGAGCTCTTAAAAATCATTGAGAAAAATATTAAGTCCTGCAATGATAAAATGAACAAGACGTTAACTTACTTACAGGAGAAAAAGTACCCATGGAAAAATAGACATATATGTGACCATTCTAGAAATAGAGTGCAAATTAAAAACAAGTCACTATTTTTACTTACAGAATGGCAAGAATTAAAAATAAAAAGATTTAACAGTGATGCGAATGTGCTTATTCAATTATTCTGAAGCTCTTAAGGGTAAGACTGTAAAGAGTCGGCATTTTGAAATGCAATTTGGCAATATATAAAAAAAATTGAAATAGTTTATATCGATGACTCCAGTAATTCCACTTATGGAAACATAGCCTAAGGAAATAATAAGCTCTGAAAAAGAAAAATTTATGAACGTGCCAAAAAATAAAATTGGACAACAAGAGAATGATTAATAAGTAATGCTACATTCACATGTGGAATATTAACAGCCCTTAAAATTCATTTTTCAAATAATAACCTTGGCTAATCCAACTAGAGGGTAAAATATTGCAGAATTGGAATTGGAGTACTGTGACTAAATCAGGTTAATCCACCCACACTGAAAAAGGTTCATTACCAAGAGCGCCTAAAGTACAGTACCCCAGGAAAGCTTGAGCAACTGGCTAAGGGAGAAACAAGATCACCGACCGAGATGGTCAGAGTTCACTTCTGTTTAAAGCCAAGTATGTGAATAACATTACTGTAATGTGGTGTGGAGCTTCTCCAGCCATGTGTGATAAGACTAGAGCTTCATCTCCAGACATGTCATCTTTGTTTTCAGGCTGTTTAAAGCCATTGAAAGTTTGCTTGACCTCTGCCTCAGTGTCCTAGGGCTGCCATAGCAAAGTACCACAAACCAGGTGGCCTAAAACAACAGAAATGTATGGCCTGACCATTCTGGAGGCTAGATATCTGAAATCAAGTGTTGGGCAGGGCCGCACTAATTCTGAAACCTGCAGGGGGGAAGGCTTCCTTGCCTCTTTCCAGTTTCTGGTGGTTTGCTGGCAATCCTGGGGGGTCCTTGGCTTTTAGCTGCATTGCTTCAGTCTGTGCACCTGTCTTCCCGTGGCCTTCTCCCCGTACCTGTATGTGTCTCCTCTCTTCTTAGAAGGACAGCAGTCATTGGATTAAGGGCCCACCCTACTTTGGTATGATCCATCTTAATGTAATTAATTACATCCGCCATGACCCTATTTCCAAACGAGGCACCATGAGCTAGGACTTCAGCATATGGTTGTTTTCTGTTTTGTTTTTTTTAACATGGCAGGCACTGGCAATTGAATCCGGGTCTCCTGCATGGCAGGCAAGAATTCTGCCACTGAGCCACCATCTCACCACCCAATGTATCTTTTTGAGGGACACAATTCAATCCATAATAGCATCTCCTCTGACCATGCTCATGACCAGATGTACACTTGTGAGAAATAATATTGGTGTATTTCACCTTGATGTGAATCCAAAAAGTCTGTGGTCTATGTGTTATAAAGCCTGAGCAGAGGGCAAGAAAAAAAAATACTGCGTTTTAAAATCATAGAAAATTACTGTTGACAGTCAATAATTTTTTAAAATTTGGTTCTTTGGGGTATAATTAAGATAGGTTTTATACTCAGGCTATATACTCAAAAATTTATGAACTGGATGAAGATCAGTATTATTTTGAAAAACAACCAGAGTATAATTAGGGGGTCTTGAGTTTCCTTATTCTCCAGGCAGGTGAGCACATATTTTGATGGCTAGACAGTATCCCTGGAATGACTGTACACAGCACATGTAGTCACAGTGGTCAGCATGACAGCCAACTAGCCCCAACAAAGATGGCTCTCAAAACATCATCAGCATTGTGTACATCCTCAGATGCTTCTCTGTTGGTGCCTTCTTCTGATGACAGTGAAAACAAGCCTGGGAGCATGTCATCTAACCCCGTGGATGACAACAAATCTAGCCTTTGAAAACTCTAACCCATGGCCTCAGCCCAGTGAAATGGCAGATACACAGTGTTCAAGTCCAAGAGACAAATGATAGTTCAGAGAGTGCATCTCCTGTCCTCCCCTCTTCCTCATCCCCAACGTGGCTGACTTCTTTTCCTGTTTGCCTTGTGGCATAACAAGAAGAGAGGGAGGAACAGGCCAGGGGCATCAGCTCCTTGCCTCAATCTGAGGGTGTAATTCAAAAACTAAAAGCTCAACTGTCGAGGGTCTGGGTATTAGTGCAAAGAACCCAAATCAGAGAGTGGTCAAAAGCTTCAAGCCCATAATCTCTAGGATAGATACAAGTGTAAGCTGGGGGCATAATCAGGTAGTAGAAAAGGAATGCACTAAAGGCATCAGTGAGCTGTTCAAAACGGGGGCCTGGGTTCATATCCTACAGAGAAGGTCAGACGAAGGCTGAGAGTCTGAGCTGCTAAACAGTAAATCATCCCCTATGGGTAAGAACACTGGGGCCGGGGGAGCACCTACCCTTAAAACTCTTCACCCCCGGTAAACTCAGAAGAACACAGGCAACCCATAGTGGTCAAATCCATGCCATGTTGGTTAGGTTAATGCGTCAGCTTTTGGCCAAGTTACAGCGCCCAGTTGTTTGGTCAAGACCTGATTGTTACTGTGAGGACATTTCATGGACTTAAATCACCAGGAAGTTGGTAGCCATCAATGACTAATGACCTCTACAGTCAACGGAGGAGGTTGCCTTCAACAATGAGAGAAGTCTCATGCAATCAGTTGAAGATTTTAAAAGGAGAAGTGATGATTTCAGCAGTTAGAGGGAGAATTTCCATCTCTCCTTCAGCCAGACAGATTCTAGAGAATTCATGGAGGACATTCATCAAAGATGCTGGCTTTCAGCCTGCCCTGTAGAATTTGGACTTGCCCATCCCCACAGTCACATGAGACAATTCCTATGAAAATAGTATAACATTTACACATATTGTCTATCAGTTCGTTTCCCTAGAGAATCCTGACTGATAAACATGGCGACCATGAGAAATGAAAATACCTCCAGAAGTTGATGGGGCAAAGCAGAAAGGAGCAGGGCGAAATGGAGCCAAGCCCCCCAGGCTCTCAACGCCAGAGTGGTGGCCTGGCTGAGGGGCAGGGTGAGGGTGCAGCCAGGACAAGGGTGGGACCCTGTGAACCTGAAGTCATGGATTTCCCGTGGCCCACCATCTTGCTTCAAGGTCACAGGCTGGCAAGAGCAGTGGAAATTTACAAACACTAAAAAGGAGATTTCTTAAAGCGATTACAATAACATCAGTGCATTGCTGTTCTGCTACTATCTTATTTAGACATGCCCTATTTAGGCAAATTATAAACTCTGCATGTATACGTAAGTAAAATAGTGTAATTATTAAAATGAGGATATGTGCTTAAACTGAATTTTCTAAAGCAAATATTGGTACCAAGTTTTAAATCTGTCATCTTTCTCCTTTGCCCATTGATTCTCAAAAAAAGTGTGTGTTCTTATAAACTAGAACACTTAAGGAAATTATTGCCAGAACCACAATATAAATAAATATTTTACCTTCTGGCTATTGAATATAGCAGTAACCTTTACAAGCTGATATTTATCATGCACATCACACCACACAGTCACAATCCTAATTTTGCTAGTGCCAACATTGATATGCTGTTGATAATTTATGATTATAAATGTTTATGTCACTTTTGTAATTAAGGGGTTAGGATGACGTTAGTAGACAGCGTGCTTCCCCAGAGGAATAAAAATTCAGGAGGCCATTGGAGGACAAAATAAATTTCTGCCTCTGAAATATTTGTCTGCTGATAAATTCATGGGAAGTTTGTACTTCAAAAATAGAAAATAGTCTGGGGAAATTTAATCTGAGCAATCAGACCCTGTTAAATACCTTCATCAATAATTTCCGTTTCCTTCATCAATAAATTCCCTGCCCACTCTGCCTGGCAATGTCTTAAGGGAGACACTCTCCAAAAATAGCCCTCTGCTTCAGATGATCCCCGTAAAGGAAAAAATCAATAAGGTGACACTAAAAGCAGGTTCTGATAGATACAAGAATTAATCACAAATTTTGAACTCAGCACATTTCAACGATTTATTTCTATATATTCATACCCATATGCACACTTATAATTTTATATAAATGTGACCATACCATGCATTATATTAATGCAATCTTTTTTTTTCTCTTTTCTTCCTGTTTCCTTCTCACTGTTACCCCTCCCCAACCCCTATTACTGTCTCCCTATGAAAGAGCCCTTGTAATGTGTATTCTTTCACTTTTTTTGCAGATGTGTGTACATGCATTTATACACACATACACAAATAGAGTTTCATTGTTTTACATAAATAGGATCATAATGTAAACATTCTAAGCATCTTGCTTTTCTAATGCAGTGCCTTGGCAGGAATTCCTGCACATTCACCAGAATAGCTCTAATAGCTCTAATTCATCCTTTTTCATGGCCACATAATATTCCATAAGTGGATCCCAATAGTTTATACATTTTCCCTGTTCTGAGATATTCACTTTGTTTCCATTTTCGCCACTATGAGAAATGCTATAGTAAACATTTTTGAAAATGTCTTTATATACTGAGATTTTAATTTTTATGGGATCAGTCTAAGGAGTGAGGTCATTGAGTTGAAAGTTATTTCTGGTTTTGACAGATAGCTTTTCTAAAAGGCTCTAACAATTGACATTTTCTTCAGTAATCTGTGAGTATACTTTTTCTGACATCCCATCAGCAGTGTTATCCTTTTTTTAATCTTTTCCAATCTGGCTGGAGTAAATGATATCTCATTACTTTTATTTATATTTCCTTGTCCGCTGCTGGTTTCAGATCCTTTCCCATGTTTTTTGGCTTTTTGGATTTGCTTACCTCAAACTGTCTTTTGTCCATTTTTCTGTTGGGCTATATATTTTTAGTCATTTGTTAGCACTCTTTGAGTATTACAAATACCAACTCTGTTTGTCATCTGTGTAGTAAATATATTTTTTCAAATCTGTCAAATGTCTTTTGACTTCCAAGCCATATAAAGGTTTTCATCTATTTTTTGATAGACAAATGTGCCTACTCTTTATATGATCTCTGAATTTTAGTTAAGATGTTTTTACCCCTGGATTGTTCATAAAGTCCCTTAGATTTTCTTCCAAGAATTTGCTTGGTTCTTTTATTTACATTTGTCTTTAAAGCATCAGGAATTTATTTTTATATCCAGTAACAATAGTGATCCAGTTAACACTAGTATATTATCTATTATTCATTTAGCTCTTGGTCTCTAAGCTAACACAGAATCACTCAAATCTCTAAGTATCTCCCAACACTTACCACATGCAGGAGGGAGTTTGAACTAAGTCATGATCCTATCATCCAGAAATGTGGGCCCCTGTTTTAGTTTGTAAGGTGCTGGAATGCATTATACCAGAAACGAAACAGCTTTTAAAAAGGGAATTTACTAAGTTGCAAGTTGACAGTTCTAAGGCCATGGAAATGTCCAAATTAAGGCACCAGTAAGAGTTTACCTTCACTCAAGAGAGGCTGATGCTGTCTAGAACACTTCTGTCAGCTGGGAAGTCACGAGGCTGGCATCTGCTGGGGCCTTTGGTTTCTGGAAACCTCTCTCAGCTGGCAAGGCGTACAGCGACCTCTGCTAGCTTTCTCTCTTCATTGCAGAAGGCTTCCCTGGGGGCATTTTCCTACAGCATCTCCAAGGGTCTCTCGCTGTGTGGGCTCTGTCGGCACTAAAGTTTTTTCCAAAATGGTTTCCTCTTAAAGGACTCCAGTAAGCAACCCCAGCTTCAATGGGTGGACATACATCTCCACGGAAACCACCTAAGCATAGGTTACCACCCACAATTGGGTGGGTCACATCTCCATGGAAACAATCTAAAAGATCCCATCCAGCAATATTGAATGAGGGTTAAAGAACATAGGTTTTCTGGGGTACAAAGTAGCTTCAAACTGGCATGGCCCTGTTATAAAAAATATATATATTGCAAGTACAAACAGTAAGAATCATTAAAAGAAGGATGAGATTAGGTTTCGAGTGATTTAAACAGACAGCAAGTACCATGGGCCCTCCCAAAAAAAGGAGTTGATGGGACAGTTGGTGAAAGATTCATGGAAGAGAAAAGCCTAGAGACAGGTATCAAAGGATGCTTAAGATTCACATGGGATTATGAGAAAATTTTCTGCAAGAAGATGGGAACAAACAAAGTTTTGTTGTAAATATGGGTGTCAGAATTCCAATGAGGGAACCAGGCTGACCGGAACAGAGAGTTATTTTAGAGGGAAGTGGGACATAAAATTAGAACTTCTGAGATTGTAAGAAACTTGGAAAATCAGAGTTTAGACTTGACAAAGAAGGAAAAATATGTCATCACAAATTTTTGAAAAAAGGAATTTTTATAATTAACACAATATTCAAGGAAGAAAAATCTGGTATTCACTTGTGAGATAACGTGGAGACCAGATTAAGACTCTGCCACAATTATCAGTGTGGGACACACAGCAGAAACCACAAGGAATTGGGAGCAGATGCTTCAATCCAGGAGGCAAAGGGAAGGTCAGTTATTCACTCAGCAAACTTTTAGTGAGTACTTGCTTTGTGCCAAGTGTTTTCCCAAGTGCCAGGAAAACAAAGATAAGTAAGATAAGGGTCTGCCCTCAGAAGCCTCATCCTCTCCCATGGACTCAGGGGGTAGTCAATAATGTGAAATGATGATGAGGTCAGAAATAATAAGGGCACATGAAGGACTTTTGCACTTGGCAATAAAGCGGTCACCCTTGACATTTGAGATACATGTGATTTCGGTAGAGCTTAGGAAATACAATTGAAAATTGGAAACATTTGATGAGGAAATGGAGACAAGATTAAGACAGTCTTTATTTCCAGAATCTTTTTTGTTCTTCACGCTGGTAGTATTTATTCAGATTCTTTGCCATCTGCAAATTAATTGATGTCACAATAGTAATGTTCTGATATTTTAATTTGAATTTTAAGTCCAAGTTAAAATTGTCACAGGCCACTTCCATGTTTCTAAAAGTATTAAGAATCTATATTAACTTGATATTGCATTTTTATGTTTCTTACCATTCAGATTCAAATGAGTTTAAATTGGTAAAACTTTGCAAGAGCCAGTAGAAGCTATTTAATAATCAGCACTGAAAATGATGGTTAAGTGAGGGGAAGGAAAATAAAAGATCCCTATTTATGGTGGTGGTAAGAATTCAGGCTTTGCCATGTTACCTGTTGACTCCCTCCTCCACTTTTGTCTCGTTTCTGGAGAGGGAAAGAGAGAATGGAAGCTGGACTTCCAAGGATTGGTTGGAAAAGGGGTTTCACTCTTCCTGTTTCTAGTCTCTATCAACTTGGCCTCATTAACAAGCATCTCATTTTCTTTTGTTTTATTCTAAAAGGATAGTCATGTCTGGTTGTTGTTTTCTCTGATGAGCATTGCTTTACACCTCAATGCAGTTTCCCCAACTATCAGGTCTCTCGTGTCATCCAGTGATTTCCCTTTAATTTTCAACTGAATGAGCTGGATAATGTAAAGATGCAAAGGCTGTTGTGAAAGGTACATTCACCTAGCAGGCTGGGCATAGGATTAGAAAATCAAACATCTCTGAGCCTTCCATCCTGGCTGACTCTGATTTACACCCCCAGTCACGGTTGTTTACACGTGGTATTACATCAAATCAGTGATTTGATTAGTATGATTTGGGGCAATGCCGTTTCTCTGTGTGTTTTTACATCTGTGGATTAGGAATCATTGCGGTCCCTTTTTATGCACAGTAATCATCTATACTGCCCCAAAGTTCCTCTAAGGCATGTGTTCTCAAGTATCTGTTGAGTGTAGGCTCCTCTCAGCTAAACACCCACCCAGAGCAGACATCTCTGCACGATATCATGGCGGGCTAGTCAGGAATCATTAAAAGCCAAAATTCTTTGTGGGAGCCTGAGAATCATCACAGCTGCATCATCACAACACTGATCGTGTCACTCCAGCTTTGAGGCCCTGATGACATCGACAGGAAGAGCAGAAAGCAACAATGACCTTGATTCTTCCACGGATACAGTTCTAAAGGCAGATCTGAGAGTCCCAACAGCTTGAGGTTCTAAATGGTTTTAGAGAAGAGCCACGAGCCACGGTCTCCCATTCAGGCTATCACCTAACAGGGGGACTTCAGATGAAGATCCCGCGGGGCTGCCGGGGTGGGTAACAGCCTCAGGCAGGTGGACAGGAAGGAAGGAGACTGCAAGATCCTGTGAGCAAAATAACCCTTTTTCTAAGTCTCCCTGGGAGCTTTGGCTCTTCGTGCTTTAAGTTCTATTTAAAGTTCTATTCCTCCTTGCTGGACACATTCCTTTCTTTCCCTCCGTTCCTTCCCCTAACCTCTCATAGTCCTAGACAGCAGGACAGCTAGTGAGAAATAGATGTTGAGGAACGTGATAAGGGTCGGTTGGGGAAACCAAAGAGTTTCCTTTTTCTCCCAGCTTTAGTCCTAGATTTTGGGTATAATTGCTTAGTTACCCCAAGAGGAAAACATGGCTTGGTGATAGTTTTTAAGTGGAATCCTTGTTTATGATCACCTTTCTTGTAGGTACCCCTAAGGAAGAAGAGCCAAAAATATTGAGGCCTCCAAGACGACCCCGGAAACCCAAAACATTAAATAACCCTGAAGATTCCACATACTATTATCTGCTACATGTGAGTGGCTCAGTCTTACTATCCAGTAGGAAACCTAGCAGCCTCTGAAGGCCAGTGGAAACCCTGTGTCCACCCGAGGCCTGTCACAGAGGAGGGCCTGGCCAAATGGAGAAGCACCTGAGTGCTCTCCTCTGCCCCTCCCGTGGTTGAGGAACTGGGCCTGTGCTCTCCTCCGGCCCCTTCCTCATGGACCCAGCCTCCCCATGCACCATCCACCCCCATTCTAGCCAGGAATGGGCCAGTTTTCTCTGCTGATATGTCATCAGAGGGGCTCTCCAGAGAGGGCCTTCACATAGATGGGCAAGAAACAAGGGAAGGGCTGGAAGGAGACATTTAGGGAGCACATTTTATAGTGCAACCCTAGAGAGAGGGGAGTTCGCAGAAGGGTTACCTCTCATCCTAGGAACATCCCTGCAGGGGGTGTCCCCATCTCCCACGTGAGGGCCCTGGGCCACAGACAAGGCGCTTCGAGCTGTCAGGACCATGAACTGGCAGAGACCTCTGACTTCACAGCCCCTGCTCACGCACTGGCTTCACCCCCACCAGCTGCCCTCCCTGCCCCGTTCCCAGCCTCCTTGAAGCACCATCATCCATGTAGAAACCAGAACCAAGGCCCTGGGAGGCAGCCTGGGTCTTGCCTTCCCCCTCATTCCTGACCCTCGATCCGTGGAAGCTGTGATTTCAGCCAACAGACGCTCTCCCCTGTCTTCTCCCGCCTCTGCCCTCACCGCTGCTACTCATCCTGCCTCACCTGGAGTACCCCAGCCCCTCCTAACCGCCTCTGAGCTCAGCCCCTCCAGGCCTCACCTGACAGTGTCCCTAACCTGTCATAGGATCCCGGTCCCCCTTTGAAAGCCCCTTTAACGGCTCCCTGACTCCTCCAGGATGAAGACCAGGCTCCGGCCAAGGCCTTCGCCACAGGACCCTTGATAAGAACCTTTCCACCACTTCCTACTGGCCCAAGATAGAGTCCCAAGGCGCACAGGCCGGCCAGCGTCCGGGCCGCTTACCTTCCCAGCCTCGGCTCACCATACCCGTCTCTTCTGACACCACACCCCACCCGGTCACATCAACCCTTCTGCTGTCATTCAGCTTGTGTGCACACACGTTGTCCTTTGACACGCTGTTTCCTCAGCTTAAAACCCACTTCCCCTTTCTCTTCCTGCCTTGCATGTCTCGAGCATTCCCAGCCTAGAGGTCATTTTCTCCAGGAAGCCTTATGACACCCCCGAATCTGGATTAAGAGGCTTCCTATGTCCTGCCTCTGCATCCATTCTCCCGCTTTGTAACAGGTTCTTCTAAAGACTGGTCCATGCGGGGCCCCGAGGGCAGGGAGTTTCCCTGTTACCTTCAGCCCGACACAGACTGGGCATGCAATGAATATTTTTTCTGTTTGAATGACTGGAAAGAAATAAAAGACCAAAACAATCATGAGTAAATGAAGGAAAGTAGCTTATTTTAGATAGCTGTATTTAACTGTTGCTCTATAAAAATCTTAATACAGATTGAGAGTATTGTTTTTTTTTACTACAATCTTAGGAAGAAAAAAAAAAGCAGCAAATAGCTTGCCATTCTCTTATGCACTGAAATAGAAGCACAACAGAGAACAAGATTAGAAACTTCCAAACATTCCCTATTGACCGTGCATTTAAGTAGCAATGACCATTATTACCTGTGATAACGACAATTGATTGTGATGACTCCAATGACAGATAGCATTTGCAATATGAAAAATTACAAAAGTCTTTGAAATGAGGTGAAACATTTATGAGTAACAACCAGTCAGTGAGAATTTTTGGAGCAGATTCCAAGCTTCATAAATGAGTCCTGGCCACACCACACCCCCACCCCAGGAAGCCTACTTTAAAAAAATTAATATAAAGAGTTTTAATACGTCCTAAGTTATTAGTGACCTTTTTATTTTATTTTACTTTATTTTAGTTTTTTGGTTTTTTTTTTGCATAGGCAGGCACTGGGAATCGAATCCAGGTCTCCGGCATGGCAGGCGAAAACTCTGTCACTGCTCCACCATCACGTGCCCTACTAGTGACTTTCTTTACAACCCTGAGTCTTGAAATCTGTGGCTTTCAAGACTAGTGATAAAAAAAAAATTATCACAGAAAGCTAGCATATTGTTACACATGAAAGTACACCATGCATTCACATTTTTGTGGCCCCTACCAGGTTTGGGGATGCATATTATTTTCCCAGGGCTGCTGTGACAGACTGCCTCGGAAACGAGGGCTTCAAACAATAGAAATCTACTCTTACAGTTGTGGAGGCCAGAAATCTGAATCAAAGTGTCTGCAGAGTCGGTCCCTTCTGGAAGGCCAACAGGAGACTCTCTTCCAGCCTCTCTCCTGGCTTCTGGTGGTTTCCAGCAGTCCCCGGTGGCCTTGGCTTGTCACTGCCACGCACCCACCTCTACCTCCCTTTCCACATGGACTTCTTCTCTGTGTCTCCATGTCTCAGCTCCCCCTCCTCTGTCTCTCATAAGGATACGAGTTACTTGATTTAGGGCCCTCCTGAAATCCAGGAGGCTCTCATCTGGAGATCCTTAACTAGACCCTATTTCCAAATAAAGAGACATCCACAAGGTACGTAGGACTTAGGCTTGGACATGTCATTTTAGGGCAGTAGTCAACCCAGTGTCCAGGCTGTCACACGTAAGTGAAATGGAGAGGGATAATGGGGCCCCACTCTTTTTAACCAATGAAACATTTTCTGTATTCTTAAATGTTACCATGAAAGTCTTCCTGAAATATATTATGCTGCACGTTTTATGCCTTTTCTTAATGACCCAAGCTTATCACCTCATGCAGATCTCTGATCACCTCCAAGGTAAAACCCTGGCTGTTTGTCCCTCTCTAGGGCAGTGCCCTGGCTGTCTTTCTGTCTCTAGGGCAGCACCCTGGCTCTCTGTCCCTCTCTAAGGCAGCACCATGGCTCTCTGTCCATCTCTAAGGCAGCACCCTGGCTCTCTGTCCCTCTCTAAGACAGCACCCTGGCTCTCTGTCTCTAAGGCAGTGCCCTGGCTCTCTGTCCCTCTCTCAGGCAGCACCCTGGCTCTCTGTCCGTCTCTAAGGCAGCACCCTGGCTCTCTGTCCCTCTCTAAGACAGCACCCTGGCTCTCTGTCTCTAAGGCAGTGCCCTGGCTCTCTGTCCATCTGTAAAGCAGCACCCAGGCTGTCAGCATCCCCCGGCCCTGCTTCACTTCCCCTCAGAGCACCTCTTTACATAGACTTTTCTCCTGTCTAATCCCACTCCCACCCCCCTTACAGTAGGAAGTCAGGGACTTTGTTCACTCTCACAGCCTGAGTTACTAGAAGTATGTGGTTCAATGTAGTGACTAGAAAATTATTAAATTAAAAAGCTCCTGTGTGACAGGAGCTGCTGGGATTTGGAAATCATTGCCCTCCCTCTTGCCCAGCACAGACAGCTGTGCTCTGCGTTGTTTCACCTGAAGCTTCTGTATCTCTTTGGGCATCACTTTGTTTACAGCCACTCTGACCAGCGCTGTTCACCATTTGTTGCTTTCCCTCTGTTACATCTAGGAAATCTAGCTAATATTATATCCAGAGCTAAAGTAAGCAGAGCCCACATGGGATACATATGCCGTGGGGAGCTGAGCTGAGCAGGCAGGCTCGTTGTAACTGGGTGTCCTGCCCACCCCGAAGCAACAGTAACAACAATTTGCTCAAAAAAAAAAAAGTAATTGAACATGGTCACGTGGAAGATCACTTCCAGTTTTGTTATGCTCTCCAGTATCTTCCCTGAACTGCAGCACTAGCAAGTTTGGCCGTTCCAAGTTTCTCATTTCTACATTTTCACTCCCTTCCTCACCCTGGGAAGACTACCAAGTGTTACTGAATTTCCAAAAGGAATGTAAGATGGCATCCACTGGGATTTAATGGATATGAATTATGAACTTCTGCAATAAAATGGAATTCTTTTGGTCGGGGGGCGGGAGGTGGGTGGGGATGTAGCTGGCCAAGGAACCAGGGGTCCAGATGTTGGTCCTTTGAAAGGCCTTCTCCAGCAGCGCCCTCTCCAGAAAACCTCTTCTTTGGATTGCCTTGTCTCCCTCTCTTTCTCTTTCTTCCTTATTCCAGTTCTAAAGAAAGTGGCATAGGACATATGCTTATTTATTTTCATAGTAGAACCGTAAGCGAATACATTGTTCATCTTGGTAATAAATGTCCCCAACATAAAGCCCCATGGAATAAAATTCTTATTAAATCATCTCCCTTGTGGGACTGATATACTTCCTTCTTCATGATGAAGAATGCTCTTTAGCTAATCAAGCTTTCATTTTCAGCTTTGCTGCTAGAAGACTGAGAGGTAAACTTAGGCTCCATCTTAACACACATCTCTTTTGCTTTCTTTGTTCCTTATTTACACCTTCTATTTTATTAACTCAATTGGATAATTACTTCTTATCTTAAATAAGTTTTTCAAAGCTATACCACTGAATTAAAGTTTATTTGAATGTTTTATCACAGACAAGAATGAAATAAGCCCCGATGGTATATCCTCTTCTAGGGATTCAATTTATATATGCCATCGCCCAGAGGGGAATACCGACATCCTGAATAAGAAGGGGTTCTCGCCAGCTTAAGAGTTCAAGGGCAGCATGCTATTTGACTCTTGGTTATATAAAGGAGAGCTCTACTTCTGTCACACAATGTATTGGCATCATTTAAGCCAATACATTATATAATTATTATAATTTATAGTCCAATTATAATTTGGACTATAAATAATTGTTGCCAAGCTCAAAAGGGTTCATTTTTTCAGTTGATGGGCCAAAGAATCAGAGCCCTGTAGGAAGCTATGATGTCATATTAAAGCAGCAGCACCTCACCACAATGCCACCCTGGTCCCAGGGCTCATTACCAGCTGCCACTGTACCTACGCTGGTACTAAATGAGCTGTAAGCACCCACTAGCCCAGGGCATTGGGTCAAGAATGCGAAGTAATAGGCAATGGAAGATGGACAGGAGTGTAACTGGTGTCCCTGCCCCTTACGTTATATTTCCTGAATGGTCTACACGCATGCTGCATTTAAGCAGTCAGTTCTACCTCATCCACCCACTAAAATGCCAACCAGTAAGAATAAAAGAAACGATGAACTGTTTGACTCATTCAACATTGTTTCAATGATAAATTATGCAAAAAAATGATTCACTGTGAACCTAAACATACTGGAAAATAACTCCAATATTTACAAACCATTACTAATTGTCATTACTTTTTATCTTGCACTTTTATGGGGCCAGCCAACTTGATATCTGCATTAGGGTTTGCATGATTATAATATACTCATCTTGTTCAAGATGAGTGGGGTCTTTCTTTTCTCCGCCTTAAAAGCATATATACTTTTTTTTTTTTTTTTTTGACATGGGCAGGCTCCGGGAATTGAACCCGGGTCTCTGGCACGGCAGGCGAGAATGCTGCCACTGTGCCACCGTTGCACTGCCCAAGGCATATATACTTTTGCAACATGTAAATATGTGAGCGTAGCTAATGCTACAGTCCAAAAGACAGTATTGCTTCGTAGGTAGTAAAAATGAAGTACCATTTTGTTGGCATTCAGAATGAAGTATTATCCAAAATATATCTAGTTGTTTCTATACTTGAATATTCTAATTTGGGGGCTTGGTACATAAAGTTCTTAACCGAAAATATCTGTCATCTATGCCTGTTACTTTTGTGCCATAAATGGGCTCCTGTAGGTTTACAAAGTCCCACTTCCATTATTTTTGTGGTTTCCAGCACCTCAATATCCACCCATCTGCTTTCATCCACAGACAAGGATAATAAGTAAGCAGGACATTCAAGCAGTCTAATGAACTTGATCAATCACAACCGCGTTTGGGTGGAAATCCTTCCATTTTGTTCCCATTCATCCCTTTTTGTAATCTTGTTTACGATGGTCACTGTGTGGTCACTGTGTGGTCCCTTTTCCACACAGCTTCCTCTTTCTTCATATGGGATGAAAAGATTAACCCAGTCCAGGCCCAGACAAGCACAAGTAACCACAAACTCATAGCTAGTAAAATTATGTTTTTTTAGATTTTAAAAATATTGTATCCACTTGCTTGTTTCTTTCATGGATTTATAGGAATTATTACAATAATTACAATATATTACAATAATTTTGACTACATTTTATTAAGATGATATTATCATTGGATTTTTTTAATTCTTCCATTCTCTTTAGAAGTCACTCCAGGAAGAAAAACGAAGACCAAGGAAAGACAGGTAATTGTTATAGATATATTTGAATAAGTCATTCTATTCCAAGCACAGTACAGGTCCATATATTCAAATCATGATTTAAAAATCACTGATTTTATGTGAATAGATTTGGAAAGTCATGTACTCTCAATACACATATAATAAGCATATACTTTATATGCAACGGGTAATATGTTGAAGTACCACAGTATTAGGCTACATGAAGAACTCAAATGTCCTTGTAAACAAATGTTACTGCCTCAATGTCAAATTTGCTTTTCTTGTCTGTTAATAATGTTTTAATAGGAAACACAGGCATGCCCATGAACTTTCTTTCCCCAAACTTCTTTTTTTGGCCTGTTTTCCTTCAGCATATGCTAAACCTTGCCCCTCACCATTTTTATGGATTTGTGAGGAGATAAGGTTTATGTCACCTCATTTCATACTGTGAGTCTCAGCGCCTGGTAAGCAACACGCTTACATTTACAAAAAGTGGCAAAATTCTCCCACAACTTCAGATGCTTTTATGGCCACACCTGGACTGGGTGGAAGGATGGACTAATATTTTTATTATAAAGCGTTCTAGGAAAACATTTTAAATTGATGGTGCCATAGGAAAACCTTCAGAACAAGAATGTTGTATACGGGTCCTTCTTTTGTAACAAAATAGTTAAATTGCAAGAAAAATCTCTCATGTCACATCTTCCTCCAAATAATTAGCATTTCAGGTCTTGCTTGGGGTCAGATCAGTACACACTAAAACCCCCCTCCTGCCCCATCTACACCTTTGCCAGGGTTTATTTATTATAAGAATTTGCACTAAGAATAACAACCTATTCCAGAGATTGTATGTTACAATAAAAATAGGAATATAAAGCAACTGAATAGTAAAAAGCAGTGATGGGCTGAGTGCCAAAGGTTAAATTCCTGCCTGGATCCAGGGAGCTGGTGTGGTGAAGAGAGAACACAGACTTTGGGCTCCGCAGGCCTGGGTCCTCCCCTTGCAGGTCTATATAGGACCTGCAGCAAGGACCCCTCTGTCTCTCTCAGCCTTGGTTTTGCCATCCGCAAAAGAGCAGTACGTTAAGGATAAATCATATAACACGGGCAAATGCCTGCGTTGCTCGGTCCCAGTAGCTGTCACATCTATTGCTGAAGCTTTCATCACCACCTTTTAGAATTAGAGAGTATAGAATAAGAGAGGTTTCTAGTTGATCAGATACCAGTGAATTCACAGCATTCCCCCTTTCCTGAGATATTTCCGTTCATTAAACATTTTTCCCGTTTAATGTTATGCTACTATTTTAATCAACAATCTTATCAACCAATTTTCAGACAGTGCTAACAGCAATGAAAGTGTTCGATTAAGTATGAGTGTTCACAGAGGTGCCATATGAAATGGTGGCATTCTGAAAATTCATTTATGAATTGGTACCTGTAACGTAAGAAGCATTTTTCCCTAGAAGCACTGTAACATGTGGTGGTTCCCCACACCTGTTTATGTTGTATGAAGTCCCATCGAGCAAGGTATTGAGCACCTCAAGAACCCTAAGTATAGCCTGAGTAGATATCAAGAATTAAAACTAACTGATGATCCACCCTTGTGTGTAGGATGTGCAGAGAAATTAAACTCTAGCACACACACATACACACACACACACACACACACACACACACACACACACACAAATCCCCTGAAGACCTAAGGGGTGGGGAAGCACAAAAAGTTCCTCATGAAGGAAACCAGTCAAGATCATGAAATGTCATGTGCATCAATGTACAGACAGCTGACAACATTTGAAAATGTTGTGGGTGCTAGCACATAAAGGCAAGCTTTTCTGATACTATCCCCAGGGGCTCAATTTTGAACCCTTGTCAAGACTGGCCAAGCTGGAACTCTACAATCATTGGCTATACTAATAACTACTGTTGTTGTATGTCAAGTTCAATGCCAAAGAACCAGGAGCTAATGTTCCCTTTGAGGTAAGAGAGGAGGGTTTTGTTCTTCTGTTTAACTTATGGTACATACTGTTTGTGTACATTTCAAGACTTCTTCCATTTCTGTCAACATATATGTTTTACTCCTAAATTATTATAAATGTTTGCAAAGAGAAAAAGAAGTGTCCTATAAGTTTAAGTGTCCAGAAAATTATATCGATGTTGTGTTGTGTTTCCCTTTACAGTCAGGGAAAATTATTAGATTTGGAAGATTTCTATTATAAGGAATTTTCACCCAGTCATTCTGGACCAAAGGAATGCAACCCTGGTTTAAGAGAACAAAGACCACAGGGAGAACTCCAGAATCAATGTTTCAAGGCTGAAGACAGGTAATAAACTATGTCTTACAATACAGCATCTTCAATTTTATACTCACAATTCCATTACTTAAGCAATCTTATTTTCTGTGTGGGTTGATGACAAAGCATTCTTACCAAATATTACTTCTTATGATTGCAATATAGCTTACAAAGTGAAATCATAAGTATTATGAAAGGGTAGTCAGACATCCCAATTTGTCCCAGTTTATACCTGCATTTTGGTGTAATTAGTACTAGCATGGCTTTTATTTTCAAACATACCTCAGTTTAGATGATAAATTATATGGACATCATAATTATAAGCAATAAAACAAATCCAAAATCTAAGTTCAAACTCTGGCCAACATAATTTTAATCACTTTTTAGTTTCTCACTTATATAATTTCTCAGAGTCAGTGATGTTAGACCAAAAAATATTGGGGAGAAAGTTTCACAAATAAATAGGTGTTAGGGATTTGATGTCTCACCTTGCCGCAGACTCTGCTTGACATTGAATAAGTAACTTAAATCATTTGAAGCTTATTTACTACTTAGGGAATTTTTTCCGTAACAAATGTTTGGGAAGTTTTGAAACTGAGGGTAAGACAAACATAGATGATAAGAAATGGGAGCAAGGACAGGCAATGAAGCTGGTTATCTAAAATCCTGGGGTCCCTGGGACCGCCTCGCCAGTCTCCTTTGGAAGGTGACATGGTGGTTTAGTGAAGAGGTTTTAGGGTCAGGAAGTCTGAGATTTGGATCCTGATTCTGCCTGACTCTCAGTATTTGAGGGACCTGCTCATGTTCCTTGACCTCTCTAAGTCTCTGCTTCCACATCTAAAAGGATTTACCGATAACAGCCTCACCATGTTGTTGTAAAGACCAAATGAAATGATGTAGGTGGAGCTCTTCACACCACAACTCTACATGGGGCATGGAGGAGGTCCTCCATAAATGGTGGCTATTGTCATCTTTATTTGCTTTTCCAGAATCTGCCTCAACTCCCAAAAGAAGGAGTCAGGAATCAAGAATTGTAACGTGGTAGAGCTTAGAGGTATTCTAGTCTAACCTGAGTTCTATATATGAGAACACCAAGTGCCAGAAAGATTAGGTGGCTTGCCCAAGATCATGCATTGAGTTGGTGAACCAAAATCCAAGTTTTTTTTGTTCCATGCACAAATTGCTTTTCACTGACTTATCTGCTTCCCATTCCTACAACCCAGCCTGGTCTCTCTCCAGTAAACTCTCCTACCAACAGGCACACATATGATATGAAAGCATTCCATCCCTAAAATGCCACCTGCTGTTCCCATGGAGAACGTGGTTGTTGACTCAGTGTCCACCGTAATAACTATGCTACGAGGACATCTTTGAGTCCTTGCCTTGTGCTAGGCACTGTGCTATTATCTCTGCTTGTGAAGCAGTTACTATTATTGTCCCCATTTTATAGATGAGGAAGCTGGGTCTATATTGACTACCAATAGTCAGTGAGGTAGTAAGTGATGAAACCAGAATTTGGACACTGGCTTTTCTGAGTTTAGAGTCCATTACCTTAACCACCATTCCATATTACCTCCCTGTGCAAAGCAGCATGCTGAACACTTGGGGGAAATGGATGGAGGCAAGGATGCATAAGGCTTGGCCCTTATATCCAAGGGGCTTGGCCTTTATATCCAAGGAGCTTGGCTCTAGAGGGAATTATAATATTTTATTTAATATATAATAAAGCAAACCTGGATGACGTAACTCAAGAGGAGATTTTTCTAAACTAAGGAAGATTCAGACACAAAGTAGCCAAACGCAGTGGGTGAAACTTGATAGTAACCTGGATTTAAAATAAAAAACAGAAAAACATTTATAAATAACATTTGAGGTCAATTGGCAAAATGTAAAATTAAACTATATGCTGGATGATGTTATTGAAGAAAAATGTATATATATATATATATATATATATATATACATACACAGTTTGCGTTTATTTTTTTTTCAATAATATCATTGAACACACACATATACCTAAATACTGATGTCACCCGAGGAAGTTGTGAGTAGGTCTGGGAATCAGAGAACAGAAAACAGCGATGATACATTGAGTGTTTCATGGATTTTAAATAAATAAAAGTATGTGGAAGGTAGTCAGTAAGGGCAACAGAAGACTGATATCTCCTCCACATCTCCTAAGATAAGAACTAGCAAAGTCAATAGTGAGAGATTCAGCCTTTAGGACACAGCCAGGCAAAGAAATGTAGGGAAAAGAGGCAAAGGGATATAGCACAGCAAGCATGAGATTTGAGTCCCATAGACCCGGTTTGCCTCTTCTCCCATTCCTTACTAGCTGTACTCATTACAGTGAGTCTGTCTGCTCATCATCAGATTGAAGACAAGAAGAATCTAAGCCCTTGCAGTGCTGTTGTTGGTATTAGAGATCATTAGAGATAATGGCACACAGTGGTACTCAATATTCTTATAACAGAAATAAGTTGAACGTGTATGAGAATTTAAGTCACTAACTCAAAAGAGAAAGATCTGCCCCATAGATAATGTAATGATAATGCAGGTAAAGACCTTCACTGTGATGTATCCACTGAGTTTCAGATGCCCAGAAAGACTTTTCCTAAGGATTTTCATTTTTGTTTGTTTGCCTGTTTGGTTTTTTGAATTCAGCAGTTCAGAGTAGAACAAAGTAAAGGCATAATCCATTTGCAGGCAGAATCCTAACCATCTCCTTTCATCATTTTCAATCCTTGCATATGCCTTCAGTGACCTTGCCCCTTTCTCCCTTAGTTATCTTCAGCTCACAAACCCCAATGTTAGGTAAACCTAACTTCCTACTTAATCCATACCTGTACCCATATAGCTGAGCACGGCCAGAGAAAAACCCAACCCCATCTCACTTAAAATGTATGACTATAAAGCTTAGGCAGCTCTTGAAAATACTATTTCATTTTCCTAGAAATTCATTATCTAATTTTCACAGTTGACTCTTTCAAACTTCCTCCTCTCTCCAATATCCCCAAACTTCCTCATTTCAGTTCATGATCTTCTTTCCTATTACTGAGAAAACAATAGCAATCAGAGAACACACACATGCTCCCAACACCATGTCTATGAACTTTCCTACCACTTACCCATGTATTTCTCTCATGATACTATGGATGGCTTCTCGGGACTCCAAGCTAAGGTCAAACCTCCCCTTTGTGTCCTAGATCAGAGTCCTTCCCATCTACTCAAAGAGCATTGCCCTACAATTGTCCCCTCTCTTTTCTGCATCTTGAATATTTGTTCTTTTTTCTGAATCATTCTCAACAATTCAAGAACATGATGCAATATGACTCATAAAATAAAATAACCTTGACCCACTCCCCTTCAAAACCACCCCTATATTTTCTGCTTTTCAAAATAGCAAAAGTGTAGTACTTGAAAAAGTGATATTACCTCCCACTTCCTCTCTTCCCATTTTCTCTTGAATGACTTTAGTCAGATTTTCATTCCCACCATCCCACTGAAATGCTCCTTCAAAGGCCACCAATAACCACCATTTTGCCATCTCCCATCATCTAGTCTCAATCCTTATCTCACACTATCAGCAGCATTTAATGCATATGATAACATACTTCTAACAGGAACTTTCTTGATTGGCCTAAAACACAGAACTTCGCTTAGTTTTCCTACCTCATGGGCCATTCCTTCCCATTCTCCTTTGCTGATTCCTCCTCATCTCCCAACACTGGACTGATCCATAACTTTATCAAAACACTCTCTGGATAATTCCATCCAATCTCATGGCATCCTATACGATTCATATGCTTCTAAGTGTCCCCAATTTACCATGCTCCACATCAAAATCTTTATCCCCTTCCCTTAAAAATATGCTCCTCCTACAGTCTACCGCATCTCAGTAATGCAACTCCATCCTCCCTCTTGTTTAAGCCCAAAGCTTAGAAACATTCCTGATTCTTCTCTTTGACACCCCATGTCTTAGTTTGCCAGGACTGCTATGTAAAACTCCACATATGGATTAGCTTAAAGAAGAGGAAATTATTATCTCACAGTTTTGTAGATGAGAAAGAGTAGGGCAGACTTTCTCCCAACATCTGTGGCATTCCTTAGTCCTCTGTCACATGGCACGCTCTCTCTCCTTGGGTCTGCTCCTCTGGTTTCTGCTGATTTCTGGCGTCCATTGACTATATGAGAATTTTTCCTTTGCTTATAGAGACTCCAGCCATATGGATGAAGGCCCACTCTGATTCAATTTGGCTTCATATAAACAGAATCTTTGAAGATCCTTTTCAGAAATGAATCCATACTTTAACTAATAATTTCTCTAAGGCCCTATTTCTAAATGGGTTCACACCCACAGGGTTCCAGATTAAGACTTGAATTTGTCTTCATGGTGTGCATGATTCAATCCTCAACACCCAAATTTAATCATCAACAAACTTTTTGGTGCTAACTTCAAGTAGGACCAGAATCTGACCAATTTTCACTTCCTTCACTAGAAGCAAAGTCCAAGCCACTGCTAGTCTTGAGCTAACTTCTCTTAACAAACAACCACATCGTTTTATGGGTCACTCTGCTCAGAACCCTCCAATATTTCCCCTCACACTATGTGAAATTCAAGTTCTTGTGATGATCTCAAAGCCCTAAATTGCCTGCCATTTTATCTTCTTATTCCTCTCTGTTGCTCTTGCCCTCCCATGCTCCCCCATGTCCTGGAGGTCTCCATTCCAGCCACATTGGCCTCCGTGCTGCTCCTGGACACATGCACAGTCTAGTTTTAGGATCTTCACATGGATTGGGCCATCATCCTAGCATGACTGCCCTTCCCCAAGAATTCCGCATGGCGCTCAGTCCGCTCTTCCTTCAGTTCAATCCTCAAATGTCACTTTATCAGAGAAGCCTTTTCTGACCACCATCTACAAAGATGCTCACACACACCATCACTCTTTGCCAGTGACCCTGTTTTAGTTTTCCTTATGACCCCTATCACAACCTGGTCCCCTCTCACACTAGACTATAGATGCAGTGAACGCAAGGACCATTGCTTAGAGTGGTAACTGGCACTTAGTAGGTGCTCTGTGAATAAATGAACGAAAAAAAATCTATGTAGCTGCATTTCAGGGCACACCCTCCTCCCCCAAGCCAGCTACAGAATCTCTAGGTAAACATGGGCAGGGCTTACCAGAAGTGGGGTTCAGGAAAATTGGCCAGAAGCCTCATTGAAAACACCAGGGCCAATACTTCCTGCATCTCTAAAGGGTGGTTGGTCAGATGTGGGGGAAGCATTTTTAAGAAACGTTTGAGCAGTTTTCATAAAGTAAAATGGTTTTTCCTATTTGACCAAAATGTGTTTAAATTTTAAGGTCTTTTTAAAAAGAAGTATTTCTTTGTTGATTTAGTTAGATGAAGACAAACGAAGCTCCCCTTTCTGAACCACATCTCTTGGAGTTTCCTTAGCTCTCATCTGAACACGAAGTCACCTGGAGAAATGCAAACTGGACCCCTCAGCCCCGCTAGAGCCTCCTAGCCTCAGCTAGGAGGAGTTTCAAAACCTGCTGAGGAGAGACCCCAGATACACGAGGCCATCGGCGGGGGTGGGGAGCGGTGTGGGTTAGAGGACCGCTCTAGCTCGGGGTGGGCGGGGGGGTGCGCTGCGCTCGGTGGCGCCCCTGACGCGCGTTCTTGCTCGCAGGTCCCAAGCGGCGGAGAGCCCCGGAGAGGAGGAGAACGGGCCGGCAGCCAGCCCCTACGACTACAGGAGACTGCTGCGCAAAACCTCCCAGCGCCGGCGCCTCGTCCCTCAGCTCTAGCCCCGCCACGGCGTGTCCTGGGCCGGGCCGCTGGCGGAACGTGCCCCGAGCCCGCGGGGCAGCAGGCCAAAGGGACGCGCACTTGGGCGCGGACACCACGAGGCGCTAAAGTCGCCGCCCAGACCTCTGCAAGGACTGCCCCGCTGTGCTCGCCCCCCCGAGGGCCTGGCCCAGCCTTTGGAGTCCCGAAGGAGGACAACGGGCGGGGGGTGGGGGGAGGCCCTTGGGAAGCCTCCCCGCATTCCCGCCCTCTCTCCACTCTGGCTAGCCCGGCCAGCGCGCCATCGGGGCGTCCCTGTCCCCCGCGCCCTAACGTACCTCTTGGGTCTCTAGTTTGTTCTGATGGTCCCGACTGAGCTCTCGCCGACCCCTTTTCTGGTTTGGGGTGATTTCAAATATTTGCCCTTTCTTGGAAACGTCTCTCCCAGGCCTGCGGGACACACGCGGGCCGGCGATATCTAGGGGAACAAAGCGGGGCGGGGCGGGGGGCGGGGTGAGGGTTTTCTCTTCCCTTGGTTTTTAAATTTACTAAATAAAGTGCCTTGGAAAGTCTGTGGCCTGCGGGCGGCCTGCGGTGCTCCCCTTTGGGCCGGACGCCTGCTGTCTGGAGGTGTAGAGGCTGCATGCGGGGGGTGGGGGTGGTGGAGGTTCCCTCCCTCTCCATCAGCGAACCCCTTCCTCCATCGACCCAAAAAAACATGCAACCTAAGTTCAAACCCGAGGTTTGCGACACAAACGCAGCCCCCGGAAAAATCTTTAAGTTCCCCGGGGTTTCTCACCCCCGCAGCCCCAGCGTAGCTCCTGCCTTCCTAGACTTCCCTCCACTGAACTGAGTCTGCTCTTTGTTCGTCTAGTCTGCAGGATGGAGCAATCTCTGCTCCTCCAAATTCAGGTGTATTTAAAGTGGGGAGGGGGCGCTTTCATCAGTTGCCTACACCTTATTTTTTGAATCGAGTTAAGTTCTTCTGTGACCTGAAACCCTTCGCGTGTACGCGGCCTGGGAGGGCAGGGGCAGGTGGCGCGGTGTTCTGCTGAGGTGTGAACTGGGCCGTGGGTTCTGGTTGGAACGCGGCTTGTGGCTTCTGGCGGTGCCTTCGTCTCCCACCCATGGCCCGGGTCCGAGAGCGCTAGGGACGGGTTCGAGGCTCGAGTGGGGCGCATACAGCCGCGTGGTGGGTTTGTCGCGCAGTTTTCTCCCGCCTCAAGAGTTGGCACTAAAGGGTCCCCGGAGGTGACTCGTCCGACCTCTTCATTTTACAAACGAGGACCCGGGATTCGGCGGAACCCGAGTCCGCGCGCGCTGCAGGCCCCGCGCTTTCCCCTGCCCCAGGCTGGGAGGGGAGTTAGGGAGGGGAAAGGCGGCGCGCACCAAGGGCAGGGGCGGGCCCAGGCACACAGACCCGGAGGGCCCGGCCCCCTCCGCCCTTGCCCACCTATCCACCATCACCAGGCGGCCCTCCGGAGAAAACAAGTCGAGCCCCTCTTCTCTCCCAGAAATATTCTTCCATCCAGGCTTCCCGGGTGGCAACTGCGGACCAGAGCCCTGGCGACAAGGCTTGTGTTGCTGGACAACAACTAAAAAGCCCCAAAATCTCGGCTTTTTCAAATGCGGCTGGAGACAAGAATGGTAAATGCTTGGTGAAATGGAGAAATGCTTTTGTTTTCCTTTTGTACTTGTTTCTTTCCTTCCTCAACCCTTCGTTCTCTGTCTTTCGACACTGAAGTCCTGGAAGGACATAGGGAAAAGCTCATACTACCCCCTCCCCGCCCCCCGCTCCTTTGGCGGGGCTGTGGCGCGATCTCGCGTAAACCACCGCCAAGCGTTATTCACCCGAGGAAACCGCTCAAGGTGACGCCCCCGCAGCCTGGGTCTCTCCGCTCCATCGAGGAAGAGCCTTCGAAAGCTTTTCCCCGACGCGGGCCCGCCTCCCCTCCCCACTCAGTGGCAGCCTCCTTTGTGAACTAATGACTGTAATTATTACTTCCCGGAGCTGTTTTGTTATCTCCAACTCGGAGCCAGAGGGGTAAGGGGTGGCTCTTTTTGCGAAATCAAAGTCTTTATAAAGCAAATTGCCCTCTTGGGAGGCACGGCGTTTAGGAGGGACAAATCAGGTCCCCGTCTAGCTCTGAAGTAGGGTGTTTAAATAAAAACTGGAAATACCACCATTAGACTCAAAGTTCTGCAAAGCTGCGGGATTTAGTGGCATTTGAAGTCACTGCGCTAAAAATAAAAATTAAATTCAGGTGTTGGGATTTTCTCTTGTTTTAATCAGTTTCTACCTGGGGGGATTTGCGTGTTTTTTAACGCTTGTTTTTAAGAATGTCTGTCTTCACGAACGCTCATCCATAAGCAGGAAAGTTCTGCAACCACAGCTTGCAGGCTTGAAGCGAAACAAGACTTGGTGTGGATTTAAACAAAGAACAGCCCTCTCTGATTCGTGTCTGAGATGCTGGAGCGAGAGCTGCGGAGCTGCCCTGCGCGGGGTGTAGACGGCCCAGCCACGAAATCTTTACAACCCTGGAATTATCACCTGTTTTACACTGGAGCGCTGGGGGCGGGGAAGAGAGGCCGATCTGAGTCCAGGTTTGGGCCCTCTGCACGCCCGGAGCCTGCTCGGAGAGGCCCCTGGACGCTGCGCCATGGACTAGACCAAGCCCGCGCGTTCCGTCCAATGCCTTCCGACGGCCGCCGTGCGGATCCTCGGGCTCTCCTGGGAAGAAGACAACGCCTTATAGAGAGAGTTGACCAGGCCCCCGCGTGCCACCCAAGGGTCTGTGATGCCTCTAGGAAGCAAGGGTCGAGGGCTGGTGGCAAAGACCTGCGGGTCTCTGCTTCCACCGCAGCTTCGGTGCCCGTTCGGCATTTCTGAGAAAGCGCGGCCTGGGACCACCGTGGAGATGGCAGGCGCTGCCCTGAGCGCCGGGTAGGCGGACGCCGCGGGAGGCTGGGAGCCCCCCTTTCGCGTTCGGGTCCTTCTCGCCTTCTCCCCACGAGCCCAGGACAGACAAGGTGTGCTTGACGACGGTCTCACAGGCAGAGAGTCAGCAAGGCGAACTCACGGGGCCCCAAAATTCTCAAGTCCTCCTCCCTTTGTTAAAATGACTTTAGAGAAAGGAAACCGTAAGTGTCGAGAGAGGCTCCGACTCTCTCCCCCTTTCCACCTGGCGGTCAGAAATAGAAGAATCACTGTCCCCTCTCCGTCCCCCTTTACCGTGAAGGTTCTCCTTTGGGAGGGGGACAATTATTGGTCAGAGGCCCCCTAAAGCGCGAGCCCTGCAGGCCATGCCTTCCTTCTGCCTCGGAGAGGGAAAGCCCAGATTGCTTAGCTGGAAACCCTGTGCACGCCTCCCACGCTCAGACCGATTCGCTGTCACACGTCAGCAGCGGACCCCTCCATGCTTCGGCGGGCCAAGGTCACCAGATGACTTCATCCCATCCCCCATGGGCCATCAGTCCTACGAGCTCGACCGCTCTCCCCTCCCCCTTCCAAGAAGTTTCCATTTGTTTTATTCTTTTCCCCAGCCTGAGGTCCTCGGTGATAGACTCCAGCGTGGATTTTAATTGCCTCAATCAGCAGTGCTTCTTCCCAGCTGTCAGTCAGAACCCGGACTGTAGGTCCCGCGACCGCGCGCTCCGCTGCGCAGGAATGGTGCGCCCGGGGGGACCGCGCGGCTCAGTAGGCAGGCACTAGGCTCTACTAAGGAGCTGAAATGAGCCCATCAGCGCCCTAGACTCCCTTTCCCCACCGTGCCCTCCCCAAGCTGGGGAACGGCTCTTGGTTCTGGCCCAGAGAACCAGTCTCTGGAGGTCGCAGAGACCTCGGCACCCGCCTGGAGAAAGGCGGCGCGGGACCCGTGTGCGCTTCTCCACAACGGGAGACAAACCTCAAACAATAAGCAGATCGATGCCTGCGTGGAACTCGGCCCCCTTCCCGCCGCACCGAGGCCTCTAGTCTGGCGTTTCGGGAGCCTTAGCCGCGCGCAGCCGGCCGCGTTAGCACCATGGACAGCGCCAGGACCTCCGGGGCGGGCGGTGCAACCACGCGCGACTCTTCTCCGGCGCGGCCTGCGCGCCTCCCGCCCCCTCGCTTTGACTCCTGCTCACGCACCCTGTCTGCCTTGCACCCTCCCGTTTTTTTCTCTCTGCCGCCCTCTCGCCAGTCCCTACTGGGCTCTCCCGGGCTCAAAATCTCTCCGACACTCCGCGCTTTCCCATCTCCAGAATTCAGGGACTCTTTGCCCCCCTTCCCTTTTGATCCCCTCGCCTCCAGGGCTGCCAGAGCGATGCCACGTCTCTAAGCCCTAACCCCGCCACACACGAGCGCGCACACGCAGACACCACGTTTCCTGTCCCAGTGTGACACCCATCCTGCGCCGCGCGGTGCCCTCCTCCCGCCACACGCGCACGCACGCGCAGGGCCGAGCCCGGGCAGCTCGCCGGCACTTCACACTCAGAGGCGACCTGCTCCAGTATCGCCGCGCAGATGGCATCTCCCGGCTCCGGGTTTTGGTCCTTCGGGTCTGAAGATGGCTCGGGGGATCCTGAGAACCCCGGTACAGGTAGGAACCTGGATTCTGCTGCGTGTGCTTTGTGGGGCACTAAGGTTTGCGGAACTGGGGTTAAAACGAAGGAGGGTTTTCCACCTGCAGCAGGAAACTTCTTCCGACGCTTCACTGCTCTCGAGGTTGGTCCTTGACGGTCCAAGAAACCGAGGCCGGGCAGCCTCCTTTCCCTTGGGCCCTTGTGGCTGAAGTGAAAGCCCCCCAAAGACGGCGGCATCTCCCAGACCCCGAAATCCAAGGGCGAAGGGTGCTGCCACATTCTTGGTATCGGGACGCTGGGGAGGGACGGGGTGCGCATAGGGTAAAGAAAAACAAGGAAGGGGAGAGAACGCTTGCTCTGGAAGGAGAATCTGCGAGGAAAGCGCAGCCTTGGTGTCTAGAAAACGCCCGAGCAAGGCGGCGAGGGGAATTTGTCTGAACCGATTGGCAACTGGAAGGCAAGTGCAAAGGGCCCCGGGGTGAGTTTCTCCTTGTCCCCGAGCAAGTCCCGGAGCCGAGGGGGTCTTGGCGGCCAGGCTCCCGAGCACATCCCGCGCCTGCCCGCGGCGCCCAGCCTCGGACGGACGCAGGGGAGGGAGGTGGCCCCTACCGGGACCCGGACCTACTGATGTCGTTCAAATAGGACAAAATGTCACGCATCCGTCTGCTCTTCTCTTTCTGCCTCGCTGTTGCTTGTCTTTCTCCTCCAGCCAGAGCCTGGTGCCAGGTGGCGCAAAAGTTCACGGGCGGCATCGGAAACAAGCTGTGTGGTGAGTGCCAGCTCCCGGGGTAAGGCGGGCGGGGCACCCCGGGGCGCGCGGTCCAAGCGCCTTCTCACCTCGGGTAGCACCACCGGCGAGTTGGGCTCTGTTGGCAAGAACCAGGCGGGGCTGAGAGGCCGGGCCTGGCGAGCGGCTGACAGCGACCGGCGCTCTGTGTCCTTGCCTAGCCCTGCTCTATGGCGACGCGGAGAAGCCTGCAGATAGCGGCGGCATAGAGTCCCCGCGAACCGGCGCGCCGAAGGCCGCCTGCGCCTGCGACCAGAAGCCCTGCAGCTGCCCCAAAGCCAAGGTCAACTACGCATTTCTGCATGCAACAGGTAAGTGCGCCCTGCCAGCCCCGCGCGCCCAGCCCCCTGCCCCGCCCCCACCACTGCGCCCGGCCATCCCCTCGGGGACACCCGAGCCCCGGCGCCGAGGTGGCAGGAGGAGGTGGGCCTGCCGGGGCAGGCTGATCCCCAGCGG
This sequence comes from Tamandua tetradactyla, assembly GCF_023851605.1. Classification (NCBI taxonomy): domain Eukaryota; kingdom Metazoa; phylum Chordata; class Mammalia; order Pilosa; family Myrmecophagidae; genus Tamandua; species Tamandua tetradactyla. The sequence goes on along the minus strand of NC_135327.1, from coordinate 224,519,943 downwards.
CTTCCCGGTCTGAAGCCGGCCTTGCACGCGCCGATGCCGGTCTGCCTAGGCGTCTTCCGGGCATCGCGCTGCGATCTGAGCGCGGTCCTGGCAGGCAGCTGGCGCCCGGGCTCGCCGTCGGCTGACCACGGCCGCCCGGGCTCCAGTAGAACGCGGATTTCAGACCTCCCGCCGACCAATGCAGGAATGCTGAGACTTTTATGTCTTCAGCTTTTGAGGGTCATTTGTAGCCGCGGTTTCGCGAAAGAACCATTCTGGTCCTGTGAGACCCGTGCACGAAGGTTTGCCTCAGAGCGTTAACACACTCAGTCACCCAGACACGCACGCGTGCACACACGCACGCGTGCACACACGCACACTGATTTTGGAAACAGCAGGCCGGAGATCCTAATGTTACATGTTCCATTTTGCCTGGTTAGCCCGAAGGCATTCCTCAAACATTTCTGATATGCCTTGTTTCCATAAACAGTTATGATGGCTTACTGAGAATAACGTTTAAGACGAACCCTTATGGCATAGATGAATAGATGCACACGCTCTTTCTAAAAAACAAAAAATCATTGGAAATGCAAGAATTAGTTGGAGGGAGTCGTCATTTTTCTCATTTATCTCCTTTGAAAAATATCTCCCCTTTAGAGAAAATGGCCCGCAGTTCCAAAAGCTGTTATTCACACATAAAATCTCACCGTTCCGAGAGAAATTGCCTGATCAAAATCTTGTTGGAATATTTTCATAGTAAAATTTAAATGTGGTATTTTAATCCCATTCCTTAGACCTGCTGCCTGCTTGTGATGGAGAAAGGCCCACATTGGCATTTCTGCAAGATGTTGTGGATATTTTGCTTCAGTACGTGGTGAAAAGTTTCGATAGATCAACCAAAGTGATTGATTTCCATTACCCAAATGAGCTTCTTCAAGAGTATAACTGGGAATTAGCAGACCAACCACAAAATTTGGAGGAAATTTTGATGAATTGCCGAACAACTCTAAAATATGCCATTAAAACAGGTACTGTTCAATCAAAAATGATAAAAGTCTTTTTTCTTTTACAGTTTTTATGTTTTCTATAAAATTTTCTATTTTATGGAATTACTGATATTTTCAAAATTGCATGTTTTCCATCATTTTAAAAATAGTTATTATCAGAATGATTAAATGCAAAAAGCACCTTCTAACCTTGCTGTTGATGCTGCTGAAATTGGTAAGATGAGGGGCTAAGTACATGTATCTAAGTATGTGTACATGCATCTGAGTATATGCATATGGCCATGGAGATTAACTTCCAGTGTGGAAGCAGCCCATTGTCAACAGAGGCCAGTAAAAGCGATCCAAAATGAAGAAAGGGGGAATATGGAAATTAAAGCTCAAAAAGCATGATTCAAACAAAAGCCCGAATCCCATTGTGCCTGCTGATGGTCTCCTTGGCACAAAAACGGTCAGAAACTGGACTGAGCATTCTCGCACCATCATGAAGTCAGACAGTTGTATTTTGGCATTGTCTCAAATGGCTAAGACCTCAAATTAGAATTGTATGTTTCCTACTGGTTTTAAAGAAATGTAAAAAAGAAAATATAAGATTCACAAAGGCTAGCTTAGCACCCCAGCCACGTTACAGACGTGTGTCCTTCGCAGACATTGTGGAGGTAAGACAGAGCAAAAAAGGGCAAGAATGGCTTTCCTTAGGGGCATGTTTTTAAAAATGTATTTTGTGGTTTAAATACTGGTTTTCCCCAGTATTCTTCATACCTTATCCATATGAGAGTCCCAGAGTGCAATATTTATCTGGTTACATTCTAACCTTTCATTTTATCTACAGAGTCAGTTATTCATTTCTGCCCAGTTCCTGATTACCTCTTCATCTTCTTCATTGTTTCTAATCATTCCTATACCCAGAGGCAGGGCACTTCATTAAAGAGATAAAAATAAAAAGAAGTGAAATTTCTGGGGGAAAAAAACAATTTGTGGATTTAAATTAATATGCTGCTTTAAAAAGATTAAAATAAAAATGTAAACCAGGTCATGCACTTTATCACAGTAGCTTCATCTTTTCATATGATAAATTTTTATTGATGAATTATCAGTATCATTCTAATCAAAGACAACTTAAATTTTAAGTACTTTTAGTTGTTTTGCAAATGCCTTATGTCAACGGTGAGGAAAGGTATGCATATTGGAGCCTAGAGAAATTGATTTGCTGTCTTATTCAGCTCCACCTTTGTGAGACTACAGATTTAGAACCAGATACATATGAAAAGAAATTTAACTTGATGACTTCCCTCAAACGCAGTCTATGGAGTGTGATTTTTAGAGCTGATTGGGTATCACCTTTAATTTACTTTCACAAAGAATCCATTTGATGCTTATACTTAGCATGAAAAATCGTCTCCCCTCCACCTCAACTTTTAATGCATCTGTAGGTGCAAATGTGAATATTGCCCTCAATTCATCCTTATTTGACCCATTCCCCTAATCCACTATTTAAATATGTTAATAGTAAATTGCTACCAATTATTCTTTATTGCTACCAAACCCAAAAGAATCTATAAAACGGTTTTACACTTCCATTTTTAAAAGCTGCTGGTGTTTGAAAAGCAGTTTAAAGAGTTAAGATAATGGTACTCACAAGTCAATGAAAGTAATTGTTCTGTCTATCAATGTTCCATTTAGTGTCAGGAAAAGATGAGCAATTCAATACTTAGATTTTGCCATAATTCCTATGAAACTGCATGCTAGTGAATGTATTTTACTTAAAGTTCAGATGAAAAATATGATTAAGTTGGATTTCGGAGGAAGGCATTTCAATAATTCAATATCTCAATATTATTCAGAGTCTTCTGGCCTTTCTCCTTAAAATGACATTTCAGAGAATTAACAGTCATCTTCTCTTTTTAATGTCATTTAAAGATTTTTAGACTACGACTGTCAGGTTTGACAACTAGTACTATTTAGGAGCTGTCAAAGTAGTTTTCATTCCTGCTACCATCAGGCATTTTAGTGCTCCTTGGAAGATTAGTTTATAAGATACATGTTATCCCCTGGTTTCTACGGAGATTCCTTACCCTGATTTCCACTTGTGCTCTGAGCTTAGAGGAGGAGGGGGCCAGAGGAGCAGTGGGAAAATATTTTAAAATGGAGTCTTCATGTATTGTTGAAATTCCTCCGTAAGAAATATTGGAACTGAAGACTGCAGGGAAAAGAGAATTCTGAAATAGTTGGCATTTGCAGGATCTAGTGATGGGGGAGTAGTTAATATTTTCTTGAATCTTTTCACCAAACCATCAGATAACAGGAACTGGGATGTCAATAAACGAGACCGTTCTTGTGTAACGTGTTGCCAGTACATAAACAGCAGTTTGGACCAAACTTTTGCCCTTCCCAATTGCCCATTCCGGGGGATCAGAGGCTCCTGGGGCCGGTATTTTCAGCGTCTGAGCATCTGTCCAGGCTCATTTGCTCAGCGGTGGGGGAGCACGCCAGAGGCGCGCGCGGCCGCCAGCATCGCAATCCCGCATTTCAAACCCGCGGATCCCGGATTGCTCCGGGCGTGCTGGCCACCCCGTTGCCCCGGGCGCCGCCGGGGTCGCAGATGGATGCGGAGGGGTGCTGTTTTTAAAGAAATGCACCCGCTCCAAGGCAGGTCTCTTTCTCACGGTCTTTTTTCTCGCACGGCCCTGCCTGGATTTTCAGGGCAACCCTATGAGGCAGTGTGTTGGAGTCAGGAAAAGAGCAGATGTCACTTCTGCGTAAGTCAAGAGGGCATGCTCTGACCCATCAAAGGATCTCCCGCCATAGGAGCTAATCATTATCAATGAATGAAAATCTTAGGCAGGAGAGATTCAGGTGAAAGGACAGAGCAAGGTTTTTAAAAAGGTAGATTAAGGAAGACTCATCATTTGAAGCATCCAAGGTGTCTTCACAGTCTACCAAAGGGGACTCTCAGGGCCCATCTGCCTTGTCAGGTCCAGTCGGCCAGGCACCTGGAACCCCACTCGCCTTTAAGCAGAGTTTTTCATACTCAAGTTTCAACAGAGTTAAATCGTGTGTGCTGATAGATGCCAGAGTCATGCAGAAATGCCTATGAATTGGGAGAGTAGATGAATGGAGAGATGCGCTAATCCTTAGTGATTTCCTCACTTACAGGAGAAACAGGGAAAGAGAACTGAAGGGGCATCAGGAGGGAGAAGGCAGCTCTGAGTTGGCTGTGATCGGTAATGAAATGGGGAGTCAATGAGGCAGAGAGGAGTGGAGGGCTGTTGAAGACAGCAGCGGCAGTAACAAAGGAGGGGGTCAGCGTGAGAGGGCCTTGTAAAAAGCAGAAAGATAGAGGGGCATTAGCTGTGCACTGCCAGAGGGAGGGAAAACAATGCCCGAGAATGAACGAGAGATGATCAAATCCCAATCCTTTTTCACTGCACTGGATCCCAACTCCTATCTTTCCTCAATGTCTAATTCTCCAGCCACATGCCTGAAGCTGATAAGAGGCCACAGCAGATGAGCTGAGTGTTGACTTTTGTTCCTGCTTTTCGCATTGCCTTCCTTTATCTTGTCTGGTCCAGAATGGTGATGAAAGACTATCACGTCCCCAGGCTCCAGACAGGTGTCCAGTGGGTGGCAGATACCTTTTTTATCAGATTTTATTTCCACAATTGTTAATCTTCCCAAATTTTTGCTGCTAAGCAAATCATCAAATTATAGATAGGCTTTTATATGGGACAAAACAAGGAAATGGAATTCTAATGAGAAATTTTAAATAATAGCCTCAGGAGTATTCAAATGTCAACCCCCTTGAGAGAGTTTTAGAAAAATCCAGAAGTTAATTAGATAAGCCTTGCTAATGAATTGATCAGGCCATTGAATGCATCTTCATGTATCATGTTGACAAGACAGGGATTTTGACCGTGTTTGGCTTTATTTTAAATCATCACTATGAGGGAACTCTGCTGTTTATTATCAAATATTCTGACAGAGAAGAATTGACAAGTATGAGTTTTGTCCATGCCCTCTTTAGGCAATCATCACCTTTCAAATCCAGGGCAAACCATTCAGCAGAGTGTCCTATTTTCTCATCTTTTCCCCTGTCTTCTGTAATCATCAGCCATTTGTCACCGATATTATTATGAATGTTGGCATGCTTCTCAGATGTCAGGGTAAGACTGATTCTCAGAATAGCTACAAAAAAAAAAACACAGATTTTTAGCAGCATGAGTATAAACAAGGGGTGACCTATTTTTCAATTGCACTTTTAGTTTGCAAATATTATTGAAGGAGGTGGGAGGAAATGAACCCGTGTCCAGATTGCAAACCACATTTATTTTTTTAATGGGTATGTTTGAAGGAAGATGTTGAGAGTGTATTTTAGGAAATACCAAAACCCAAGTCATTTCTCTAAAAGAGAGGAAATGTTCATTTGTGTGTGTGTGTTTTATGAATATGGATTTCTTGCAACTGGAGGTCGTCAAGATTCTTTAGCTAGAGAAACCATGTGTTTGCGAGGCGTTTGTTTTCACTGGAGATGATCCTCATTATAGTAGTCCGTTTTATTCAGGCCATCCCAGATATTTCAATCAACTTTCTACTGGATTGGATATGGTTGGATTAGCAGCGGACTGGCTGACTTCAACAGCAAACACAAACATGTAAGTAGCAGAATGTGTTTTAGTGTAATCCAGAATGATTAGTGCGACTCCATAATCTTTACTCTCTTAGGTTAAAATCTCTTATTCTTAAGTAGCCCTTTAAATAGTGATATGCATTTCAGAGCATTCATTCTAACTTGATAGAAAATAGTCCTGAAACACCTTCCATGCAATCAAAACTAAACCAAAAAAATGTAAAAGACAAAAGGGATTTTGTTGGCATTTTGGGTGTAGAATGATGTATAATGTGAAGGAAGAATGGGGACCAAGTGTTGTCTTTTAAATGGTGTTTCTCTACACTGTTGCTTATATTCAATATGATATTGCATTTTGCCCATAATGTTAGCTCTTAACTTTAGAGGTATAGAAAAATAAGCAAACTTTTGGAAGATATTTCTTTTCTTTCTGCTGAAGGTTATGATCATAACATTTGTGAGCATAGGCTGTGGATAGGGAAATGGTTCTGTAGATATTGTAAATGGTGACGTCTTTCTTTGAGTTACATACATAAAATGTGGCCATTACTACATTTCAGGTTCACCTATGAAATTGCTCCAGTATTTGTGCTTTTGGAATATGTCACGCTAAAGAAAATGAGAGAAATCATTGGCTGGCCAGGGGGCTCTGGCGATGGGATATTTTCTCCTGGTATATGATATTTCAAACCTTCTTTGTGTTTTTTTTCTTCTGATAATGCAATGCCTCATAATGAACCTAGGGAAGATTAAATGCCTACTCTAATTTTGGCTTGGGTTAAACAGGCTGCATGTTGATCAAAAGGATGAGTGGGAATAAATGTGCATAACCATTGAACATGCCTCCAAGCTAACTGCCTAAAGTCATTCTTTGACTTTAGGGGTTTATGTTAAAGAAGAGCAGCATCAAAGATGATATTTACCCAGTACTTCCCTGTGATCCTACATACAGGATGGGGTTATGTGGAACAAAGGAATAAAGCTTCCTAATAGGGAAATAATTCACTCTGTTCCCAGAATTAGTAAAAGGGAAAGGATGGCCTCCTTTGATAAAGCATTCTCTGTCTGAGGGTGCATAAAATGTCAAATCTGTTTAATAGAGCATATGTGCTACTCTGTCCCTTTCAAATAATAAGCAGAGAGGCTGCTTTACCTTAATTTCAAGGAGGGTATAGCAAGTGCCTCGGTAGGGGATTCCTTAGAGCTGAGAAAGAGGGCAATGATTTCTGCAAGAGGTTTCTCATCCCTTCCCCCTTATCATGCTATTTAATCTTTTCCACCCTGCCTTGAATCACCAGCCATTGCATTTGCAGCTCCATTATTTACACCTCTTCCAACCTGAAACAGAAATGCCCTGGTTCCCTGGTCTGTGTATGACCTCAGCCGGATGTGGGAGTTAAAACAAGTTAGGAAGCTGCAGGAAGGGAGTCACTGACCCATAGCAAAGAAACCTGGCCTGCAGACAGTCATCTCGCTGGTGGCAAGATGGGGCTTATTAGGACAGGACAGACTCTCTCCCAGGGTGCTGGACACTGAGATCTGGAGAGGACACAGCCACACTTGTCATCATGTCCTATTTAGCAAAGCCACAGTCCTGATCTATCTTCAGCAAATCTGCAAGGTTTCGGTATGATGGGGGAGAGGGGGAAGGAAAATGATGAGCAGGCAACAGCAGTCTCGAGGCCAGGGCTTAAATTAAACAGGTGTGCCTGCAAGTCCTTATCTGCTCTTTTAGTGTTTTTTTTTTTTTAAGATGTAGCCCACTTTTTCAGGGGCTGAAGGAAAAAGTAGAAGTTAAATGGAAGGGAAAATTAGGCTCTCTCTCATTTCAAAAAGCCAGGGAATACCAGCTATAAAGAATTTTAAGCTGGCCTTTGTCTCATAGGGAACTTAGTACCTAGCTTTCCTTTGAAAATCACCCCCTGTGCAAAGGCCTTTGTCATTGTTTTCTGGGACTGATGCTTCTAAGGTATTTTTCATGAAGAATTAGGTGGGGTTCAGAGACTAGCACCATCTCTTCCTTTATTTTTCCACCCCTTATGTGGCTGATGGGGCGATTGAGCTGCCCCTGAGGGACCTGAGAGCAGTCTAGGCTCTCTTTGGCTGGTTCCCAGAAGTAAGGAGATTACAGCTGCACCTGTCAACCCTAAAAACTTGACTAAGGAGGCTAGCACCAGGGTTTCTTATCTGGTTGGTTATGGGACCCAATTGCCCAGAAAACATACACCCAGGGAAAGAACCCTTCTATGATAGTCCCACCAGGTTAGGAAGGGCTTTTGTGCTTGTCCCCACCTTCACTGAACATGGGGAATTGTCAAGTAGAGAAGACTCCAGCTTGATTATTGACTTCCTTCCTTGGAGCCTACATAGACCCATATGCCCTCACCCCAAGATGGAAACCATGGACGTCACTCTACTCTGTAAACAATGCAGAAAAGGTCATTGGCAACTTGTTTCTGCTCTACTTTCTACAAGACAACACAGAGGAGGGATGGCTCCTAGCATCCTTATTTGTTAATTGATGCTTTTCTAGATAGCTTCTAGCTTGTTCCTGGAGGAAGAGGTGTTAAGATTTGAGAGGTAGGGTTAGGGGAAATCTCATAGCTTTCGTCCCTTGGGTCTAAAAGTCTTATACCAGATACTAAATGTGAAGAGTTAGGTCTGTCACCAATTTGAATACATAGCTCAGCTAAGTTTACCTTACATGTCCTGCTGTAACATCCAGAGGCTTCAGGCTTAGCGGAAAGTCCTTTGAGACTCCTAAAGGAAATCATATAATGTGAGAACCAGAGAGGATTAGAGCACTCCTCAATGCTCAGCAAGTCATGGAGGGTTTAGGGAAAGTCTGGCTCAGTCAGAAAGTTTTGTCTATCCAGCAGCATTTTGAAAATGTCTCAGGACTTGTTGTGCATCTTTTTTTCTGGAAGGTTCTGGGAAGTAAGGGCATGCAGAGCCACACTCCTGTCCTCATGTCTGTGTGGCATGGAACAGTCTGCAATTCATCCCTCTCAGGGGTGCTGAGCCTTTGGACAGAGGATAACTGGGCTGAAAACAAGCAGTAGGAAGGCAGGCTGAATGCTGCTTTACTGTGCAGTCAGTCTCTTAGTGAACATCTTCCCCCTTCCTTCTCCCCTCCTGCCTCCCCCAGCCTCTCTGAGAACCCTGCAGCAAGCCGTACTTCTCAACCAGAGGCACTTGCCCCCACCCCCCAGGGGACATTTGGCAGTGTCTGAGGACATTTTTTATTGGTGTGGGGGTGGATGAGAGTGTTAAAGACATGCAGAGAGTAGGGGCCAGAGATGCTTCTAGACGTCCTTCAGTGCCCAAGACAGTCCCCCCAATGGAGAGACATCCAGCCCCAAATGTCAATTGTACCAAGATTGAGAAACCATGAGCTTGTGTGAAAGTTTCATTAAAAGCTGACCCCTTACACAGTAGCATCCTGCATGGTCATCCTTTTATACGGGTTGTCTGCTCAGAGCAGGCATGAACTGGATTCTTCTTGTCTCTGTCTCAGGGATCCGGAAAGGATAGGAATTGCCCTCATATGTATTAATGGCAGAGCCAAAAATCTGGGTGGTTACTGCCCTGTGCCAGGAAGCCTGCTTGGGTCAGAGCCCAGGGCTAATAGGGTGAAAGTCATGGTCCTGCTTGGGCCATTTAGCCTGGCCCAGAGAACCCTTCGGCTCCACAGCACTCAGAGGGGAAGGCAGCTGGGAGCTCCCATGTGATAGCAGGGCCTGGGCATCCCCCTTTGTGTGGGAAGCAGAGCCAGCACCTTCACTCCTCATGATTCCATTCCTTCCACACCAGCACATTCATTTGCATTCACAACAATCTGGCGTTTTCCTGTATAACAAATATTCTAAACTTCCCAACAACTTTGCTTGTCAAAGTGAGACCCTACTTGTAAGATACAACTCTTATGATATGAAATCTCTCCATCATCTCAGGATCACACAGGACAAGCAATTCAGTAAATGCCCTTAATAAAATGTCCTTAGTTGGGTGTTTTCCTATAATTACAAAATAAGATCTTGTTAACTATAATAGTTTTACTTCAGTGATGTCTTTGAGAGGGAATAATCTGGAGAATTGACAGATGAACATGATGAAATGGGTTTGGGTCTTTTTGCGCACTCTGTAAAGATTGTTGATCAACAGCCCAAATGATTAACAGCAAATGATTTTGTCTCAGTCCAGTGTAAAGCATTTCAGGAGCTGAGATGAAAACAACTGAGTGTTTTCCATCAAGATCTAAGTGGAATTGTCACAGACCTAATGCAAAATGACCATCCTTGAGAGTCAGGAAGGAGGGCAAAAATGTCTCTGTATTTAAAAGCCTCCTCAAATGCCCAGCAAGAGCAGAGGCAATTGCAGTTTACCTCAGTGGCAGAGATGAGGTTTGGAGAGAGCACCCAGCTTACAGACGGGCCCAGTTGGCCATCTTTGATAACTTAGCACCTTAAATACTTTGAGAATTCAGTTTGAGGGGGTAGCTAATGAGAAGGTCTTCTCCTGTGTCCAAGGAGACCTCTAAATTGGTGAAAATAAGGAATGTTTCTTGTATGTGACACAGTTTTGAGAATGAACAGAAAATGCAACTGTGTGTTGCTGTGCGCCTTAGGTGGAGCCATTTCCAACATGTACGCCATGCTGACTGCCCGCTTCAAGATGTTTCCTGAAGTCAAGGAGAAAGGGATGGCTGCTGTTCCCAGGCTCATTGCGTTTACATCCGAACATGTACGTGTTTCTGTTCTTTCCAAGGTTAAGGGTACATTCTGTAAATTCCAGCTTGAAGAAACAATGTCTAGAAATGCTTTATCCCCAGTAGTTCTATTTCTGGAGCACAATGTTGGGGAAGTGAATGACCAAGGGAGAATGGGGTGTCCTCCTTGTCCTTTGAAATTCAGGAAGACTCAAAGGTAAAATAGAATGTTTTCCACCTCTGTAGTTCCTACCTGCCACTCTCCCATGCATGTGCATGTATTGTGGGAGAGAGACAGAATGAGGCAGGGTATCTCAGAACTCTTTGGGGCTGTCAGCACCATGACTCTACATCTCAAAAGCCCCAAATATCCTACTGATAAAATCTTTTTGTTTGAAAATTCAGTCAGCTGGCCAGATATTCTATCCTTGTGGGGCCTGAAGATCTACTGGTGCTCTTTGGCTGATTCAATCAGAGGTTTATCAGGGTATAGAAATTGCACAGGGGTCTTAGTATGTCTGGTCTTTGAGCCAGATTTGTCACAGCAAAGCCTGGCCGGTAGGAGGCTCATAACCTGGTCTTCCTTGTTGAGCCCAGGGCACAAGCCTTCTTGTCCCTTCAGTGACCATTAAGGGGTTGAAACAGTTCCCACTACTACCACCCAGGAATTGAAGGAAAATTGGTCTATCTTGTTCATGGAAGTCGAGCCAAGCAGCTTTAGCCATCCAGGTAGCCGACTTTCCCTCCACCAAGCAGAGCCACAGATAAGTGCAAATCCACAGGGCAGCTGTGAGCAGTGTCCTGGGCCTGGACCTCCCATCACCAGGGCAGGGAATAAACCAGGAACAAAGTCTGTTCCAGGATAGCACCAGCTTAATGCAATTTGTAAGACTGTAGCCTGGATCTACAAAACAACTCCTCAAGGAAAATCAAGAGGCCCTTTAATGGCCCTTTAAGGACTGGGGAAATCAAAGGGGAGGAGGAGAGGGGTCAAGAGGGAGACCAGGGGCTGCAATAAGGGGAATTGAAGGGGAGACAAGAGGGGGGTCTATAAAAGACCAGGGGCTCCTATAAGGTGACATCAATCAGGAGAGGCAGTAGGTGGCAGTGGGGCTCATCAACCAAGGAACATTTCCTTTTTCTAATTGGAGTGTATGCGTGCATGGGTGCATGTGGTCATGTGTGTGTGTGTGTGTGTGTGTGTGTGTGTGTTTTCACAGCAAGGAAACAAAGGGCAGGCACAGACCAGAAGCAGCTGGATACATTTCACAAACCCAGCAGTAGCCAGGGAAGTAAAGGAAGCAAATTATCCTGATCATCTCATTTTCAGTATATTTTGGGTTTTGTCCCTTTTGAGACATGCCCTTCCTCCACTAATTGGGGTCAAATTTAACAAAGCAGACTATAACCTGAAATCACCGCATATAATTTCCCAGTGATGCTGGAACAAATGACCACAAAGGTAGTGGCTCAAAACAGCATGAGTTTATTATATTACAGTCCTGGAAGTCAGAAATCTAAAATGGGTCAGGTAAGGCTGCATTGTTCCTGGAGGCTCATTCAGAGAATTCGTTTCCATGCCTTTTCCAGCCCCTAGGGGCCTCCTATATTCCTCGGCTTGTGGCTTCTTCTGTCTTCAAGGCCAACGGTGTAGCATCTTCAAATGTCCCTCTCCTTCCCTCTCCCTGTCCCTGGGATCTCCTTCCATTGGAACATCTTCTCCTGACCCTCTGTCTCCCTCTTTCCCTTATGAGGGCCCTTGTGTCTACAATGCCCCCCACCCCACTGGATAACCTCCAGATGGGAATAACTTTCCCATCTCAAGGTCCTTGACCACATCTACAAAGTTCCTTTTTTCATAAAAGGTGATGTGTCCACAGGTTTGGGGAATTAGAATGTGGATATCTTTGGTGGGGAACATTCTGCTTACTGCTGCTACCCGCCCTGTCCCACCCATCTTATAAATTTCATCTCTCGGCTTCTCCAGGAGCAGAAAGCATGATGTAATTTCTATTTCTTTTATGATTACCATTTCCTTGAAGTGTTCTTAGATCCCTAAATAGCTACATGTTACTGCATCTTCCGCCTCAAAAAGCCCAGATGGTTGAGCCTCTTTTTCTTTGGGCTTCCATCTTGTTCCCAAACTAGAAACCAGGTTGGTCTACCGTCAAGCTGCTCTGTGCTGTCTGATTTTTGCATGAGCTTCTCAGGCTCAACTCTGACATAGATCAGTTTAGCCTTAGCTAAACAGACTGTGCGGTCTGAGAAAATTCTTCTAAACCTTCTTTTCTTGATATTGCAGACTTGGGGTCTCCTTCTTTATTTCCAAGGGAAACCATGGTGATTCCAATATACAGAGCAGCCATGTGGTTCTCTCCTTCCTGTATCTCCCTCTGTGCACATAATTGTGAAAGAACATTAGAATTATGAACCTTTCCTAAAATATCAATTGTTTCTAAATAAAGGTTTGTCACTTTTGACAGATGAACTATTTTTTAAATGCACACTATCTTATCTCTGATTACTATTTGACAGTTTCTAAAAACACTTCTGATCTATGTAAGCTCATTTGATTCTCACAGCAAACTTGTGAGACAGGCAGAAACAGATTACCAGCTTTTTAAAACTGAAGAAATGAAGCAAGCTAGTTAAGTGATTGCCAGATGCCTCACGATTAGGTAAGTAGAGGCAGGATCAACCCTTCCTGGCTCCCAGGTCAGTGCTGTTCTCAGCCCCAACCAACCATTGCAGAAACAGGATTAAAAGACTCAGCAATAGAGTTTCGCATGCCAGAGCTCATCAATCGATTGCACATTTTGTACCTTCTTGAATCAAATGTCTACCATTTATTTTTTCCTTAACATAGAAGTGATGTTCAACCGTTAACCACCTTCTCCCCACCAAAAATTCCTCTTCATAAGGCTGGGGCTTTGGGAGCTCATTTAAATGCTCTTCCGGCTCCTTGAAGACTTGGTTCAAACCTTTCTAGACAGGTACACTCTTAGAAGTGAGTTCTGCCCTTGAAGCTCGGGTTTAGAGATGGCACAGTTCTCTTCTCTAGGTTCACCTGATAGCATGTTGGTTCATTTTTCAGGCTCTTATTCGAGGGCTAATACAATTTCCTGAGCTATTGAACCTGACCAAGTGACCATTGTTTCCCCTGTTCTGAACACTGAGTTTATAATTCGGTATTTTTGAGCCATAGAGTTGAAAATGGCATGGAGAGACTCCATTCACCTTCTGGCACCAGAAGGAACTTCACAGTTTCAAGAGAGCAAGGATCATCTTTTGTTTTCAAAATGATGCTTCTCTCTCTTTCTGTTACATACCAGCTCCTTTCTGGCCACCAGAAGGGATGGCATTTAAGCTATGAGCAGAGAGTTGCAAGGGTACTTTCCTCCAAAGAAGTATAGAATGACAGACTCTCAGAATTGGAAGGGGTCTTAAAGAGCACCTGCCCCAGCACCCGTGCTCTGCTGGAGGGTCATCGCCTTCCCTTCACTGAAGGAATCTTAAAGGTCAGTGTGGTTCAACACCCAAGCTTTGCTGGAGTCTCCCTCCCTCCCCCAAATCTTCAGTGCTAGAAAATCCTGGCAAAATCAATCTGATGAGTTTTAGGTCCTTCCTTGACAGCGGGTATAGAGTGAGGCTCAGGTCTCAGATCAGTAATTCACATCTCAAGCTCTGAATCCTTCAAAATTCCAAACCACGAGCTTCATTCCAAATTCCTCTCATTTCTGCATGTGACCCAAGCTTTTCCAGAAATAGCTTCAATAAAACAGAAAACAATGTTGCTCAGCATCATCGCAGACATCAAGATGCCCTGGGCAGACCGCCATACCGTCTTCACTTTCCACTCTTCACCCCAGTCCAAGCTCAGGCCCCATCTCCCTGTGCCAGTCACGGATGTCCCATGGCAGCCCTCTATGATCTCAGCCCCTTATCGGGAGGTCATTTTCACCATTGCTTTAGAAAGACAGCCTTCAAAGAGCAACACTATTTGACAGAGTTTCAATTCCAAAACTAAATCTCCTTTATGCTAAAAACAAAACAAACAAATCCAGTGAGCTGAGTAGCTTAGAGAAAGACAGTTGCTAAATATGGAATGCTCCCCCATTAGACAGAAGCTTAGCTTGATGGAACTGACAGTAAGTGCAGTTGTGCCATGAACTTAGTTTACCTGCAGCACCCTCGGCCTCCCTTCTGCATTCCTCTCTTCTCTTCATTTTGAGATCCTCACTCTCTGCCCCTCATCTTATTTTGTCCTCTATCTAGTCTCATCACATCTACTCCCTGGAAAGATCCTGAAAGCCATGCTGGGGTGGAAGTCCTTGCTAAAACTTAAGTGTGACTTCTCCTGGGATACTTGCATTGCAATAGGAGACAAATGAGGCAGTATAGCCCAACTCCATCCACTGGACAGTGAAATTGACTTATTCCTTCCTTCATTCGGGCAGTGCTGCTACTTTCCAGGCATTGTCACAGGCAGCAATGAGCAAGACAGACCAGGGCCTGCGCTCATGAATTACACCCTGCACTGGGGGAGAAAGGAAGGGGCAGAGGTCTGCAGGGGACAGCCAGGCTTCCCAGTTCTCTGAGATCATATTCCACACCGTGATTGGCTCTTTCTTGCTCCAAGTGCCAGGTTGGGAATGACTGGATAGATGGATTTTTCTTTGGGTTAGTGGTTAAGGCCATGAGTTCTGGAGTCACTAGAAATGGTAACAGATCCTGCTGTACCACCTCCTGGCGAGTGACCTCAGCTCACGACTTCATTTTTCCTTGTCTATAAAATGAGGATTATGATACCTGGCACCAGGCAAACTCCCCACAAGTGGCAGCTAACTTTGCCATAATTATTACCCACTCCTTGGCTCACCCCAGGGTCCCTTGCTAAGAAAAAACTGAGCATGCCCAAGAGGCAAGATTTTGCGAAACTGGTAGGGTCGCTGCAAGTCAGGGGACACGTCTGCTTTAGTTTGCCTTTGGTAAGTGAACACAGTGATCCAAGAGCAAATTGTTCCCAGAAGATGGGTAGTCTACCTCTCCCAGAATACCAGAGCCCCAGTTAAGGGCCTGTAGCCTTAGAAGAGTTCAGAGTCTCTACTGTTACTGTATCATTTTGAGATTTCCTGATATATTCTATATGGCATATATTTTAAGACATGAAGTAGATTGACATGAATTTTGTTTGAAGGTCTTAAAATTCTGCTCGGGGGAGCTGGGAAGACCTAAAGATGGCATCACATTAGGTAGGAGGATGGCAAAACATGAAGGGCCACATTTGGGCACCGGCTGAGCTCTGGGTCACCGCCAGCCCTTCACCTACGTTATCTGCCCTTCTCACACCAACTCTGTGGAGAGAGAGGAATTTGTCATCACAGTTGAGCAAACAATGGGTCAAAACTAGAATGCAGCTTGCCTAGCAGAGCCAAGAGGCAAACCCAGTCATTTTGCCCCAGGTGACCTCCTTCCACTGCACACTTTCATTTCACCCTAACATTATGGGCGTGCTTGCTTTCCATTAGCGTGGTCGCTGTGACCAAATACACGCTTCCTAGCCATGTGTGTGCTTGTCACCGAATGCCATTCTTGTATCTCTTCATGTAAAATTGAATTCTGGTGACACATACTTGTGGCCCCAGCTCACAGCGGGGTAACTTTAAACCATCGGTTAGAACTTGGGGGGGATGATAATGCGGCAGCTTCAGGCACATGCCTCTTGGGCTGAGTCACAGCTCGCGTGAATCTCAGAGAGCCTGGAAGCACAGGGCCTCCCCTCCAGATCACAGTAATTAGGTATCGATGAGGCATTGTCACAGGGTAAAAGCTTCCTTGTGAATCAGATGCTTTAAGAAGCAGAATTTGCTCTTTCAGACCACTTGAGCAGAAGCAGGAACAAGAGTGAATAGTCTTTCTAAGGGAGATGTAGCATCACTGTCCTCAAATATTCAGATGCATAGGAGGCAATTAGTGAGTCTGAGGGAGGGGTGGAGGGAGGAGGAAAGCGAGGGGCAGATGAGGGGGCTGGGCAGTCCAAGCCCTGAGGAGAGGTCAAAGAAGCAGATACCAGCTCCATCAGTTGGGCTTCAAGATGTGCTTTGGGAGATCCCTGGGATAGAATGATCCCCGTTCACCCCTGTTCAGCATCCACACACACACTCTCATTCGTTCCACCACAAGACGTGCTGGGACAAAAGATTCAGGCCAAGGATAATTGATAGATCTTAGAGATAGAAAGTAGAACTTTTGGCAGAATGTCAAGACATAGAGATGGATTTCCAGTCTAGTGTGCCTTCCTCCTTATTCCTTTGGAAGTGTCTGGATTGCTTCCTACTTCCCCCAAGCAGTTGGTCTGGTCAGGAGGGCCCACAGCTGCTTCCTAGTTGGTAAGAGCTCTCTCTAGACCTGCTAGGGTGGAGCCAAGAACCTCTGGACTTGCTTTGAGAACGGGCCTTAGACTAGAGGCCCTGGGGTCCATTTACTCCAGAGTCATTTGGCACCATCACCAGGGCAATACATCACCAAGCATTTGGTGCCAAAGATTTATGGCAAAAAATAGTGGACAGCCTTGTCTGCTGAGCATATGGACAGCAAATTCAACAATTTATTGACTATATACTATGACAAAGTCCATGCTCTCTGTAGCAGATATGCTAATAAGATACAGTGAACTAATAAACATATACTATAATATCAGGTGGCAGCATGAGAGTGAGGTGGGAGTGGGCTATAAAAGGTCTCTCTGAGAAGGTAATAGGAGAGCAGAGACCTGAATCAAATAAGGAAGGGAGCCATAAAAATATACAAGGAAAGAGTGTTCCAGGAAAATGGAATAGCTAGTGCAAAGGCCCGGAGCAAGAACAAATTTAGGAAGCTCAAGGAATGCCAGGAAGGTGGGTATCATCAGGTAGAGTGAGCAAGGGGAAGGAAGGGGAGGGGGCTGGAAGACAGGAGAGGAGGTGGGGGAGCTAGCTGGGCACTGAGCACTCGGTTCCTGAACCTCTCTGCTCCCTGAGCCCTCCGCCCAGGCTTTCCCCTGAATCCCTGTGGTCTGCTGGGCAGCTAAACCTCAGTCCCAGTTAAATATCTGGGTGTGTCTAACAATGACTTCAAAGAATTAATTAAAAGACTTCTTAAAAGAATTAATGCAGCTTTCCAAACTGCTTATCTAAATTCTAATAGAGGGAGAGAACCCAGCATGCCGAGAGACTGAAATGGTTTTCCTAGCATCCTGCCATTCACCTTAATTTCCCTCCATCCCTAAAGGGAGGTAAGATTTACTGTCCCCATTAAAGAGCAAAGGAAGGGAAGCTGTGGCCTCAAGCCATAGGGCTGCATGGAAAGTGGAGTTTAAGCCTTTTTCCAGCCTGACAGGGTTTCATTCCCACTTATTCTTACTCCAGACAATCTCATCCAACTCAAACTCAGAAATCTTGCTTTGAAAAAAAAAATTACAATACTTTATACCATAAAACCTCATCTATTTGCACATATTTTAAAAGTAAGCCAAACCACATAGCCTATGTAGAGAGTGTCTTTATCAATCTCTTTAAAAAATGATGGTGAAATTAATCTCCCATCCACCTTGAACTTTTCATTTAGAATAGAATGAAAAGCACATGGGCTTTAATACTTTGAAAGAAATACGACTTCGTGGTAAGTAAGCATCAGATTCCATCAGGGGTATGTTTATATTTTTCCCAAGTCAACTCAGGGTGGCAGAAGGGGTGCTCATTAGCTTATTCCCCAGCCATCCTGTTGATGGACAGCTCATAGGAGAACCCCTTTATTTAAGGAACCTGAGTCTTTGTAGCTTGCAATTTTCGTTCATAGTTAAGCTTTCAGAAGCCTCCCAGAGCAAACCAGCCCCACACCCAGCCTACCTTGGGACAGCTTTTCAGATAGGAAGGTCGTCAGGTCTTAACTCCCTAACCCCTCTCCTTTGGGCCAGGTTGGGTTGTCCTTGGACACCTGGTTTCCAGCTAGTCAGCATCAGGGAAACTGTTCCTTAGATGTTGCTCAACCAACAAGTGCCATCTGCCAGCACAGGGAGATATGCTATTTAAGCTGTCTTCACCATTTCCTCCTCATTTAGGTAGTGTCTTTTTTTTCCCTCCCTCTCAAGTTCCTTCCTCTTCATGGGTCTCTTGCTATTTGTGGATAACGTTGAGCTTCTCTGCTCTCTCTCTTGAAAAATATACACAGATTCAGTGTTCAGTTTCTAATTTTCTTTCTGATGCCTCATATCACCTTTGTTCCCCATCTTTAAGTTTTCTATTTGGGCAATGTGTTTTTCCCTGCGGATGTGTGGTATTTGGTACAGTGATCAATTATCCTGGGCAACTGCTCTCCTTTTGAGAAACTTGATCCTCTCTCATTACAGACCAGACAAGAAGACTTGTTCTCACTGACCAGGACCCCTAGAGCTCTCCCTTATCCCCAGTTTGCCATTTTGCCGTTTAACAAGGAAGGGCCCATTCACTGAAGGGCATAATTTGAGTAGCTTGTGTTTGCTCGGTGGGGGCAGCTGGCATCCCCATTCTTTGCCCTCCCGACAATAAGAGGCAGAGTGCAGTGTCCCCTCAGCTCCCTCTTCCAGATGTCCCAGTGCTCTGATATGTATGAAAGAAGCCAGTAAATGTGAACAAGAAAGAATCATTTCTCCTTGGGGGGTGGGGGGCTGGAAGGGGTGGGCAGAAAAGGAGTCACGCATCTTTACAAACTCTAACCCAATCTGGCTAGCTCCCCTTGTTCCCAGGGATCTTGGCAATGACTGTCCACTGGATCTTTCTGATGTTGTAAAGGAAGGCTAATGGCCCTTTCTCGTTTTACCTCTAGCCACACTGGGCCTCTGAAACTTGTCTTTTCGCTGCTTCATTTATTTGCTTACATCATCTGATGCTGTTATAAACGTGACTTCTTGCTCATTAGATGCACACACCCCTCCTAAAAATATGTGTCAACAGTTTCTATGCTGCATATTTAAGAGGTCAGATGAGTCCAGAGTGGGCATTGGAAGACAGTAGGCCTCTTTGGAACTGCGACTTAAAATTCCAGTCAGCAAACCTTTGGAGATGTAAATGAGGAAACAGCTCTCCTTTTGGACAGCTTAATGATCTGTAGTTAATAGAAAGAGGCTGATGGGCAGATGCAGTACAGCTGGGCTTAGGTTAGGCTTTCTCAGCACTCTAAATTGCACCCTGATTACAACCATTGAGATTCAAAATCCCACCCTGAATCAATAACTGAAAGCACAAGAAAAAATTCCGTCTCTCCCCCTGGTAGTTTGCCAACGTGGCCTGCTCACCTCCCACGGACAAGTCATTCTGCTAGAGTTAATATACAGTGCCTCTTTGCAGCTTGGAGAAGGGGTCTCTCCACTGGGCAGTCACCCACACAACAAATGGCCCCATCCAACCACTCTGGGATAAAGAGGCTGGATTTAGGGCCAACTTCTCATTTTAGTTGAATGCACACAATTTCAGTGAACTTGGAAGAAACTGAGTATAGTCTTCTGGTAGCAAAATGTAGTTCCGGAAGCCACAAGACGTGACTGCTGGAGACAGATAATGAGCTCTTATGCCTTGTATGCAAAATTGCCCTGGAGTTGTTGTGTGCTGGGGTGTCAGGTCCACTTAGAATTTCCAGGGTCTTGTAATCTTTCCCCCAAAAAGCCCAAGCGGCAGAGGCCACCTTCTCTCAGCGTCCCAGGTTTCAGAGAGACAGTTTAGAACTAGAAGGAGAGACATTTAAAACACAACCAAAAACCAGGCGGAGGCACGGATCTTGGATGTATATGCAACTAATCGTAAATATGCTTTCTGCAGAGTCATTTTTCTCTCAAGAAGGGAGCTGCGGCCTTGGGGATTGGGACGGACAGCGTGATTCTGATCAAATGCGATGAGAGGTGAGCATAAACCTGAACCCTTGTCGGTTAGAAACTTGCAAATTCTACATGAGTGCCTTTTGGTCAGAAAATAGACCACAAACCTGCCCCCACCCTCTGCTGTGAGCTTTTCCCTTCTAACACGGACTTGCCATATCTAGAGTCCTCCAGCGTTATCCCCCCACGGCACGGAGCCTTTCCCAGCCCCTTGCTGCATTGGAACCTTTTTTTAAAATCCATCAGAACCTTCTGCACCAAGAAGATGCAGAAGCACATTCATCACCTGGGCACCTGAGCCGCGATGGGCGATTTGAGCCCTGATTTACAGAGGAGTCCTCACTCCAGGAGCTAAGGATTGTGTAAATTGATGGGGTGGTTACAGAGAGGAGGGGGGCGAGGGGCAGCTCAGTGAGCAGGGAATAAATAATGTCCCAGCACCTCATCAACTTTGTGCTGGGACCAAAGTACTGCCTTGGGGAAAATCCCTGCCTCGATTGGCTCCTGAACCTCACAGCCACTCCAGGAATAGATGGGGTCCTTGGGGGAGGGGAGGCGGGGGTGGGGGGGGCTGGGGAGGGGAGGCAAGGGTTTTAAAACATTTTCAGGATATCCATGTGAATGATCACTGGCCTATAGCCCAGGAGCCTATAAAAAGAAATTAGGTTCCGTCTTTACAAGAATCGAGTAAGAACTTTCGCTAAATTAAAAAGAAGCCAGGCACTTAAACATTTATTTATTCCTATGTCTTTATTAGACAGACATCTACTGTTAGGCTCTGGAGAAGGGCATGGCACCTTCCCGGCTCCCTGACAGTGGGTGAGGTAGGTGGGGACGTACAGTAACATCAAAAGGAGATATTTGAGAGTCAAATTGCCTGCCAGAGATTGGAGAGGCCTGGGAGGCAGGATTTGAGCCAGACTTTTAAAATCAGGGGCGGATGGAGGGAAAGGCTGGGGCCTTTACAGATGATGGGATGCCATGAGAAAGCCACAGAAACCAGAAGGAGCATTTGCTGGGCTCACCGAGGTGGTGGGGCCATGAGGTTGGAAACGTAATGTTTCAGAAGCTCTAAAACCAAAGTGGTCAATAGCCATGTATACCTCTCTGCGAGGAGATGTCCGGGGTGCCACTTTCTTGTTCACACCTTTAAATATTGCCTGATTTTGTTTGTTTATTTGCAATGAATGCTCACAACTTTTTGTTTGTTCATTTGTTTGATTTTGCATGGGCAGGCACCGGGAATTGAACCCGGGTCTCCAGCACGGCGGGCGAGAACTCTGCCACTGCGCCACCATCACCTTTCCAATGCTCATTACTTTTACCATTAGGTTTTTTTAAAAAACAAATTATACCACAATATCATCACAAATATCTACTACCTCAATTTTTCATCACCTCAAACAGGAACTTTGTACCCATTAAGCAATGGCACCCCTTACCCTCCCCACCCCCTCTAACCTTTAATCTGCTGTCTATCTTTGGGAATTTGCATATTCTAGTGTTTCGTGTCAGCAAGATCTTACAGTATCTGTCCTTTTGTGTCTGGCCTTTTTCACTTAATGTGATGCCTTCAAGATTGATCCATGTTGTGGCATGTGTCAGAGCCTCCTGCCTTTGGTGTTCCGTTGCATGCATATTCCACGGTTTGCACTCACCCATCCATCTGCTGAGGACACTTTGCTTCCACCTTTTGGCTATTGTGAAGAATGCTGCTGTGAGCATCGGGGTATAATCAGATTTTTAAAATGTGTTTTCTTTTTCCTTTTGGGAGGGAAAAACTAAGCATAGCATTTGAGCTTGTTAGGTCTGGAAACAAAGGAAAGTTGAAAGCACTCTTATTTAATAGAACATAGATGAAGCTGCCTTTCAGGAAGAAGGGAAGGAAGAGAGAGAGGGTCTAAGGTGAGCCGAGCTAGTCATGGGGCAGGTATGAAATGACAAAGGAAGTGGGTGAGGTGAACACGGGTTGAAATGCCTTATGCTTTTAAGGCTCCCAGTTTTTCCTCACTTTTAGGTACTGAAGGACTGCAGTTTGAGAAAACTGGTAAAACAAAAATTGTTCACCGGTAGTAAAGGTTTAGACCTAGACTTCAGCATTTTTTTCTATCTGTCACCGAACTGTGCTGAGTTAGGAGCCAGGGACCCAGGAAAGAGTCTCCTGGGCAGGCTCCTCCAGCCTCGTCAGCCCCTCCTTAGCCTAGCTGGAGCAGGCGTTCTTGTACTGAACTCCAAACCCTGACCCAGGAGCTGACGGGGGACCTGGGAAAACGAGGGGACTCTAGACTTTGCACTTAAGGCACCCGCATTGCTGCTCCTAGCCAGGGGAAATTCGGGTCATGGAACGGACTCGGCCAAGTGTGCACGTGGCCTCAGGAGTGAGCTGAGCTAGCCAGCCACGCTCTCCTGGGAGCAAGAGGCCAGCCTGAGGACAGCTGACCTCCTGAAGGCAGCATCACATTAAAGGAAGTAAATCAGGCCTGGGAGAAGAAAGAGCAAGGAGGAAAAGCAAATGAGCTGCAGGAAAGAGGCCCCAGCAGGGGGGCCAGGAAAGGGCCTCAGGGCCACCGGCCATTCCCACATGGGAGGGCAGAGGCAAGGGCAGTTTGCAGGGAGTGCTAGAAGGCCAGCAGGCTCTAGAATCAGGGACTGGATGGAGAGCCTGGTGGCAATGGGGTGGGAGGGCTTAAAATTTAGAACCAAATAATTTCATTTCAGAAATTTTAGAAACATTAAATAATTATTGGTTTTTCAGAAAATTCCTCTTTGGTGCCCCTTCCTCCTATCACATACACCCGTTGGGAGAGCACAGAAGGATGCGGCCACTGGGCACCCAGGGGCTCTCTCTCTCTCCGCTTTTGAGACTTATGGGCTGGGGCTGGGGGTGGGGGTGGGGGTGAGGGTGGGGAGCCGCAGGAAGAATGAAAATCTGGAGAATTAAGGCCTGGGAGGAAGCGGGGCGGGCACGGTGGAGGTTCAGGTGAAGCAAAGAAGAGAGAAGTCGGGAGAAATGCGGGTGGAAGCAGACAACACTGTGTAAGCGTTAAAAGAAACAAGTTACATTTTTCCATCTAAAAAGCGATTCATGCATACTTTGAAAAAATGGAAGAAATAGCAGAAAATCAGAGTTCTGCCATCCAAGGATCCGCACCAATGTCATGTTGGTGGCAAAACTTCTGAGCCTCCTTTTCTAAGTGCAGGAGTTTGTTCTTCGCACATCTGTGATCATGTGTCTTTTCTCACTAGGCATGGTAACGTGCTTTTCCACACTGTGACGATAACTGATAAACACACTTAACTGTGTAACGTTGAGTGTGTGACTAAATCAGAAATGAGGCAGCTGCGAGGAGCTGACTGGGGCGTGGCTGCAGGGTTCAGCGCTCAGTCCCGCATTGGGGTAGACCAGTACCTCTCTATAATTCTCTATAACATGGAAAGGGAGTGGCGCCCACTTCAGAGTGGTATGAATATTAAATGTGTTGAAAAATATAAATATAAGCTGCTAAGAACAATACATAGCATGGAGTCAGCACAGACTATTGTTGTCTAGATGCATTTCACTCTGTCTGGAACTGCTGTTATAAATGTCCTTTCCATTCTCCAGAGGACGTCTGTATGTGTTCAGTACATCTCTATTTTTTTTTTTTTATTTCTAAAGCATATTTACTTAATTAAATTATATGAACATTCTTAAGGACATGATACTTAAGTCCAAATTGCCTTTCTAAGGGTTTCACCGAATTTATTCTCCCAGCAGTATCATACGGGAGCATGTTGAAAACGTTTTAACACTGTTTAAAAACTGCATGTGTGTGGTCTCTAATTCTACATGGATAACTCAGATACTCCATATAGCACAAGTTCAATACTGAGATCCTGGCCTTAATGGACTTCAGTGAAATTGAGGTGTTTGGGGTCAGGAGCGAAGGGGAAGGAAGGCCTTGGAGAGGGTTCATGGTCACCATTCCAGTCAGAATCTATCAAAACCCTCTTGGCAGCCATTCTGATTTTATCATCACGTCCTTGTGAAAGTTAGATGTGAGGTTCAGAAAACCCCTTAAGCCTGGCTGGGGATACACTGAGGTGCTTGTTTCTCCTAGTGTGCTTTGTAGAGTTTGTCCAGACTTCCCAAAACATGAACCTGGAATCACTTCCCAAGGCTTTCAATTTCTTGGAGTTACTGTTTCAACCTACACATTTCAGCCTAACAGAGGCTGGGGTGATGGGTTTTGTCTTGTCCTGCAGACAGCTGGCTTAATAGAAGGCTCACAATGGAAGGAAAATGTCCTAGCAAAAGAGATCAGCGTGTATCTTTCTAGCAATAAGCTTAAAACCACATAGGAGGAATGTCCTGTGGGATAATTCCCCCTCAATTAGCAATTTCAGGGGCTTACTTCGGTGATCTGTTCAAAATGAAGCATGGTTCTCAAGTAAAACAATGGAAAAGAAATGAATCATACATATTTATTTGTTTGGATTTTTAATTGTTTCAGAATTGAAAATCAAGGAGTCTTTTCATACTCTACTAAGTAAAATGAGATAAAGTAAAGGGAAACCTCAGTTTACCATGGTTTGCATATTAATGTGAAGCATCATAACTGAAGATTTTACTCTGTTAGTAAAATCAGTTATGAAATTCAGAAGAGAAAAATGTGGTAAATGGATCCTTGACTTCATAAATTCTAGCTTGAGTTCCCTTCCCTTGTCTGCAAAAACTTGAATATTAACACTGAAAAGGTGAATGGATTTTTACCCAGGTATCATTGTGTCTAATATTTATAAAATTTGAATTGGTGATATCCAAATGAATGGTACATTGATATACATAAGGACAGAGAAGAAAAGTCTGAGTTACTATCTAGAAGAAAGTAAATATTTGTGAAAGAAAACTGAGTGATATTTCAGAATTAGATCAGGTCATTGGGCAAAAAGATGTTTCCCAAAGTTTCAGAGAAGAAGAGAAATTTCTATTATATAGATGATAAACTGGAGGTATATGAAGTTCCCATAGGATGAAAGCAGGAGCCCTGTGAGCTTCTTCTTTGGGCTGTAGGCAATGGCCCTGGTTAGGAACACAGAGGCAAACAAGATGGACTTAGACACAAACCCTCCAGAGCTTAGTCCAGTGTAGAAGGTGGACCTTCATTAATTCTTGAAGATAAGTGCTGTGGTAGGGGAAGTACAGTTTGCTGTTGAAATGCATCTAGCCCTACCTCCAGAGGAGGGATGATAGGAGGTGGCCAGATAAGTAGGAAGGGAAAGGATTCCAGGCACAGGCCATGGCCCATTCTAAGCCATGGATGTGTGAGAGAACTTGACTTGTTCAAGGAACTAAGCAGAATTCTGGGGGGAAGTGGTGAAGGCATCCTGGTCACGAGGGCTTTGTGAGCTACTCTAACCTATTTGGACTTCACACTGAAGATGGGAGGAGCAAGATCATATTTTTATGTAAGAGAGACCATTTTAAGTGCAGGTGAAGCGTGGTTTAGAGGCTGGAAGTCCCATGGCCATTGTAGTCCTGCGAGTGGGAGATGAGGAATGGCTGGCTGACCTGAGGTAGAGCAATGGAGATGGAAATCACTAAGTGATCAGCTTGCAGGTTAAGAGAGGACTCAGGGATAATGCCAGCCTAGTCAATATGAAGCCTTCCTCTGAGATAGGGAACACTGGCCAAGAAACTGGTAAGAAAGGAAGATGAAAAGATTTGGACAGTTGAGATTGAAGAACTCATGAGACCTCCATTTGGTGTTAGCTGGTAATATGAGGTGGTTGGAAATATGAGTCTGGAGCTAGGAAGACATTACAATTGAAGCCATGTAGAAGTGGATCTAAAGAAGAACTCTGAGGAACATCCACATTTCAGGCACAGGCAGAATGAGAAAAGGCCTTGTGAAGGGGACTGAGAAGGAGTGGCCTGAGAGGTAGGAGGAAAACCAGGAAACTGGGGGCAGGAGAGACCCAAGAGAAGAGCTTGTCTCTAGAGAAAAGAGTGGCCAATGGTATCAAAGGCTGCCAATGGGTAAAATGAGGGCCCAGAAGTACCCAATAGAGGAGCCTTGACAAGAGAACTTCCAATGGAGGGGTGAGGGTAGAATGTTGTCTGCTGTGGGTTGAAGGGTGAGGGAAAAATTAGTAAAGAGAGATATACGGACAACTTCTGCAGGATGTCAACCGGTGAAGGGGAGGAGGGGCAGAAGCCAGAGGTGGTGTTGAGCCCGGAACAGTTTTTGGTTTTGTTGTTTTAAGGGGAGGGACCAAAGGCAGGTTTAACAGTGACGTGCCAGACCCGCTAGAGAGGAAATGTGAATTATATGAGAAAAAGGAGTTTAAATGGCAGAGATTTCATTTCCCCTCTTAAGACCCTTATTCTTTTGGTTCAAATTGTGGAGGGCCATTCTCTGAGACACTCAAAAGCACTATGAAATTATTTCACAATATAAAATTGAAAGGAAACAAGGGGGAGAAAACAAGGGGGATTTAAAGTTAAATGGCTAAGTGATAAATGTTGAAAAACAAGAGGGGAGGAGGTTTGGGGGGTTGGGGCTGGGGATGTGGGGCAGGGCAAAGTTCTGGTTTATACCCTCTGTTGACAAGCTGCGAATGATTTCAAATCAGGACCCCTTAGGGTTGGGCTACTTCTTAGACATGAACTTATCCAACATTATTTTTTTTTTACTTTTTATTTTCAAAATAATTTCAAACAAACAAAAATGGCAAGAATATTCACAAGAATCCCCGAATACCCTACACTCAGTTTGTCAATTGTTAACATTCTGACACATTTGCTTTATCCCTCTCTTTCTCTACACACACACCCACATACACCCACACTTTTTCTTCTTTTTTCTGAACCATTTGAGAGTTTGTTGTGGACATCACACCCCTTAACCCCTTAATACTTCAGTGAGCATTTCTTAAAAACAAGGATATTCACTTACATAATCAGTACAATTATCTAAATCAGGAAATTTTACATTGACACAATACTATCATTTAATCTATAGTCACATTTCATTTCAATTTCATCAGTTGATCCAATAATGTCCTTTATAGCTATCTTTCATGCAGTTCAGGATCACACTTTGCAATTAGTTGTCATGTCTCCTTAGTCTCCTTTAATGTGGAATATTTCCTCAGTCTTCCTTTGACTTTCATGACATTAAATTTTTGAAGGGTACAGACCATTTATGTTGCACAATAATTGTTAAGGTGGATTTGTCTGGTATTTTTTCATGATTAGACTCAGGTGATGCATTTTTGGTAGGAATTCCAGAGAGATGGTGTTTTGTATTTCTCAAGTACACCTAATCAGTTGGCCTTTGATTAAGGCTTATCCTATTGTTGGCAATATCAGTATTGACCATATTAGTTAAGGTGGTATCTAACAGGTTTTCCACTGTGAAATGAATATTTTTCTCTTATGTAATTAATATCTTGCAGGGGGATGCTTTGAGACTATATAAATATCCTGCACATTCCGAAACATCCACTCACTAGTTTAACATCTATTGATGATTCCTGCCTGAACTAATTGTTAGGATGATGGTTGAAAGGATAATTATTCAGCTCCATCACTCCTTCTACATTTATTAGTTCCTTTCATTCTTCTGTAAGGAAGAGTTTTCCTTCTTATCTTTCCCTTTTTTCCTTTCTCTCCTCTCTTTTTTTTACTATTTGTATTCATTATGGACTCAAGGATTCAGCTTACCTTTTCGTTGAGTCTTATGTTAGGAATTAATTTGGATTCTTTCCCCCACTCTCTTCTCACTCTCTTCCATTTCTCCATCTCTTTCTCTTCCCTTCAGACTTTTCTTTATATTATCTAAATTATGACAAATTGCTGTAAAAGCTTTCAGAAAATAAGTCTGCCAGAGATGTGAGGTACCTGGTTTTCATTGGGCTAAAATAGTCAGTGACTTTCCTATCTTCCCTGTAACACAAGAATTTTGCGCTATTTCGTTTTATGTTTTTTTTTTTGCTGCTAAATAATAAAGACTAATACTTTTGTGTACATTTAAATTAAAAAATATATATCACTCTGGTTTTATAAATTAGGGTATGGTTCCCTGTGTTCGTTATATACTACACTTCATCACGCAATTGGTTTGAACCATTGGAACTGTAAATAATCTGGGCTCATTATACTCTTTTATCAAATTAGTGGACTTGTGGCCTGTGCCTGAAAGTGGGTAGGGATAGTGATTAACTCTTTCAGGCCATGGGGAGCTGCTGACGACGCTATAATGGGATTGGCTTCCCACAGACACTGAATCAGGTATCAATGAGGAGAATTGCATCAGCCTCTGGGGATCATATTTCCTCTGGGTTTAGATGCAGAGAGTTCAGCAGCGCTAGTGATGTGTGTGCTTCTCCAGTGCCTAAATCAGGAAGGATTATCAAAATAATAATGGCTCACCCTTACTGAGGGTTTAGTATGTGCCATGCATGGAAGCACTTCATGCGGTTCGTCTAATTAATTCATTTAATTCGACACACAAAAGAATATAATCCCTCCACCTTTCCTGGTGCTGATATAATTTATGACGTGTTTCCATCCACGTAATAATTGTTTTAAATATGGGAAGCTCCCTGTTCCCCATTTGATTGGTTTCTCTGCGAGAGATGGTGACACACCCAAGGGCCTATAACTGGTAAACGGTAGAGTTAAATAGACTAAGGGAACTCCCAGAGTTCACCAATTCAAAAGGGCCCTTCTTTTAAAAAAATAAACATAATTTTCTTTTCCTGTACAGGAAACATTACCTTTTTTTTTTTTTACATATTCTTTGTAGAAGAATAAGCAAATAGGAGGACCTTGAGAAAATCTCTTGTAATATTTTGGTACATATAATTTCAAATATATTTTATATTTTTTAACATAAACGAATCTCTAAGTACCTACTGATTAGGAATTTGTTTTTTATTTTAAATGTTCTGAATAACTTCCACATTATTAGAACTATTCCAATAGAATTTGTGATCACTACTTAAATACCCATTACTTAGAATTTATGTTATTTAGCAAATCTGCTGTTGGATGTTTAAGTTGTTTTAAATTTTCACAGTTTGAAAAAATGCTCATATAGACATCATTGTGGTTAAGTATTTTCGCACATCCTTCTATTATTTTCACAGGATAAATTCCTAGAAGTAGAGTTTCAGAGCCAAAGCCTGTGCCTTTTCTGGGAGTTACGAAACTTGCTGGCATGTTGTCCTCCAGAGGAGACCCAGCCAATTGACACTCCCCCAGGCGGTTGTGGGGATGCCTGCTAACCCTGGCTTCTTTAATCCTGGGAGTCAGAGCCTTCAGTGACCTGTGACAATTTGTTGGATGGAAACTTTTTTATTACTGGTGTTTTCATTTGCCATTTTGATAATTAGCAGTGAAGCTTTCTACGTTTATCAGTTGTAGTCCAAAAAAGAAAAAAAAAACAAAAGCCTCTTATGTTACGTACTTCATTTGTGGTACTGATAAGAATGTTCCATTTTTTGCTAGTCCAAGCTGTCAACTTCCTATTTTAGTCCACCCTTACTGTCTTCCTTAGAAAAATTTCCCCATTCTTAGTAATATTAATAGTCACCTGTTTTCCCCCTAGAATCTTTGTATTGTTATTTAAATAGTTGATTTAACTGAAATTTATTATGGTCTATCGTATTTGGGAGGAATGTAACTTTTGGGGGGACAAATATGTCTCAACATCACTTGAGGTAAACAAACACAGAAACAAACAAAGAATGACTTTAGTTACTGATCTGTGCACTCTAATTTCATCTTGACCTGTTTCTAGTCTTTTACTTTTCTTCTAGTTGGTTCCGTTGCCATACTTTTAAAGCAGTATAGTTTTACAGTATGTTCTACTATCTGGTGGAGAAAAATCTTTCCATTCTCTGTTTTGTTTTGTTGCTACTTAAAAAAAAAAAATTGATGTTCTGACTAATGTTTTTCATCTAGTTTTACTTTTGAATTATTTTCCAGATTCCTATTCACCTAAAAATTCCACTGAGGATTCTATTAGAATTATATTAAGTTTAGAAATTAATTCTATGGACTTGCAATGTTGAGTCTTCTCATATCAGAACATGACATGTCACTTCATTTATCCAAATATTTTTTATGCCTTTTAGTAAAGGGCTGTGTTTTCTTTTGGTAAAGAGCTATGTTTCTCTTTTATAGATTTTATACCATTTCTTGCTAAGTTCATTTTCAGATATTTCAGTTTATTCATTTAGAGTTTCAACTATTATTTTACCTTCCCTCCAATAGTTGTAGCTTCTTCCTAGCTCATTTATTTCTCAAACTTTTAAGAAGAATGCTCTTGTTCATAAATATAATGGAAATGTAGCTAAGATTTTGCATTCAAAAATGCTGTTGATAGTTGATTTGAAATAGGCCTACTCTATTATGTTAAGGAACTGCCCTGTTTTCCTTAGTTTACCAAAAATTCTTATTGCTTCTTCTCCTTCCTTCCCCCTTCCTCTTCTCCCTCCTTCTTCCTTTCCTTAGGAATGGGTGCTGACTTTTCATCAGTTGCCTTCTAGACATCTATTGAGATGGTGTTATGATTTATTACTTTGACCAATTAATAGCACAAGTCAGTCGTGCTAAAAAGATTTCCTAATTGTTCACTTGTTGGCATTATTACTACTTCATCTTATGATATTCTTTAATTTCCTTCTGGATTATATTTTCTAATATTGTATTTGGAAATTTATAAGCTCTATTTCCACTGTGCATCTACAGGTTTTTCCGAACTATCTGACTTCATAGTTGGCTAGTTTTAGAAAGTGAACTTAACAGTTTTTCATGTCTTTCCAATTAGTTTGAAGAGCATAGTTTGCTAATAGTAGACTGGTTAAAATTCACCAATAAAACATCTGGAACTACCATTTTGGAGGGCAGTTTTTTGGGAGACTTTTCTTCACATTGTTTCATGCTTGTTAGTCTTTTCAAACTCTCAATATATTCTTGAATTTCCTAGGGGAGAAAAAAATAAAAAAATGAGTTAATTCCTCAAAATTTTCCAGATTAACATAAAACTCTGAATGAAATCACTTTGTAATATTAAAATATCTTTACCTATAACCTCACTTCTCTTTTAAAATGTTACATTTTATTTATTTCTTTTCTTTATTGGACTAATCAGAAATTTGTATATGCAATTATCTTTTCAGTGTACCGGCTCTTGAGCTTATTAATTAAGCCCACTTGAAGTTTTCTAAATTACTGAAAAATTCTCTCATTCTTTCTGCTTTAATTGTTTATTGTTTTCATAGCTTCTTGAATGAAATATCTAATCTAATTATTTGTATTCTTTTTTATTTAATTTCTAAGGCATTTAAGGCTATACATTTTTTTCTGAGGATGGCCTAGGATGATTCTGTTATATATATGTAGTCTTCTCATGTCACTAATTAAAATTTTTTTTTATAGCACTTGTAGGTTTACAGAAACATAATGTGGCCATACACCTCCACCACCATCCCCACCCCAGCAACAGTTCACCTGCTATTAACATTTTGCATTAATGTGGTTCCTTTGTTATAATTGATGAAAGAATATAATTATAATTATATTATTAGTGACAGTCCCTAGTTTATTTTAGGGTTCACTCTGTGTTGCACAGTCCTATCGGTTTTTTAATTTTCTATTCTGGTAACATATGTACAACTTCAAATTTCCCCTTTTAAGCACTTTCAAGTGTATGATTCAGTGGTGTTGATTACATTCATAATATTGGGCTACCATCACCACTGCCCATTCCTAGAAGGTCCCCATCACCCCAAACAGAAACTGTGCCAATTAGGCATTAACTCTCCATTCCCCATTCCCAACCCCACCCCTGGTAAAGTGTATTTTATGTTCTGACTTCATGAATTTGCATTTTCAAATTATTTCATATAAGTGAGATCCTACAATATTTTTCCTTTGGTGTCTGGCTTATTTAACCCAACATGATGACTTCACAATTCCCTCATGTTGTAGCGTGTTTCAAAACTTCATTCCTTTTTACAGCTGAATGTATATGCCACCTATTGTTTATCCATTCTTCTGGTGATGGACATTTGTGTTGCTTCCACTGTTTGTCAATTGAGACTAATGCCAATAAGAACATCAATGTGCAAATAGTTGTTCGAGGGCCTGCTTTCAATTCTTTGGGGTATACACCTAGAAATTAATTGCCAGGTCATATGGTAATTCTAGGTTTAACTTTTTGAGGAATGGGCAAACTGTTTTCCGCAGTGGCTACACCATTTTATGTGCCCACCAACAATGTATGAAAGTTCATAGTTCTCAATATCATTTTCAGTACTTGTTATTTTCCATTTTTTAATAGTAGCCATTCTAGTGGATTTGAAATGGTTTCTCATTGTGGCTTTGATGTGCATTTCTGTAATTAGTGATACTGTTCATTTCTTCACGTGTTTATTGGTCAAGTATTTATCTTCTTTGGAGAAATGTCTAGGCAAGTCCTTTGCCCATTTTTTTAATTGAGTTGTTTGTCTTTTCATTAATGAGTTGTAGGAGATTTTATATATTCTGGTATTATACCCTTATCAAACATATGGTTTCCAAATATTTTCTCCATTCTGTAGGATGACATTTACTTTCTTTAAAATGTCCTTTGATCCATAAATCCTTTAATTTTGATGAAGTCCCATCTATCTAATTTTTCTTTTGTTGCTCATGCTTTTAGTATTAAAGTCCAAGAAACCATTTCCTAATACAAGGTCCTGAAGATGTTTTCATATGTTTACTTCTAGGAATTTTATAGTTTTAGTTTTTATATTTAAGACTTTGATCCATTTTGGGTTAGTTTCTGTATATAGTGTGAGGTAGGAGACCACTTTCAGTCTTCTGCATGTGAAAATCTAGTTTTCAACAAATTGAAAATCAATTTGTTGATGATACTTTTCTTTCCCATTGAGTGGACTTGATAACCTTTTCAAAAATCAATTGTCTTCATAGATATAAAGGTTAATTTCTGAACTTTCAATTCAAGTCCATTGGTCTTTATGTCTGTCTTGTGCCAGAACCATACCGTTTTGATTACTATGGTTCTGTATAAAGGTTTTTAAATCGGAAAGTTCGAGTCCTCCAAAATTTCATTCTTTTCCAGAATGGTTTGGCTATTCAGGGCCCTTTATACTTCCACATAAATTTGATGGTTGACTTTTTCAGTTCTACAAAGAAGACTGTTGAATATTTCATTGCGATTGCATTGAATCTGTACATTGCTTTGGGTAGAATTGGCATCTTAACAATATCTAGTCTTCCAGGCATGAACACAGAAAGTTCTTCCATTTATTGAAGTCTTCTTTCAGCAAAGTTTCATAATTTCCTGTGTATAAATCCATTACATCATTAGTTAAATTTATTCCTAGATATTTGATTCTCTTTATTGCTACTGTGAATGTAATATATTTCCTGATTTCATTTTTAGATTATTCATTACCAGTGTATAGAAACATCGCTGATTTTTGCATGTTCACCACTTTGCTGAATTTATTTATTAGGTCTAGAAGTTTTGTTGTGGATTTTTCAAGATTTTCTGTATGTCATCTGCAAAAAGTGAAAGTTTTACTTCTTCCTTTACAATTTGCATGTTATTTCTTTTTCTTGCCTAATAGCACTGGCTAGAACTTCCAGTACAATGACAAATAACAGTGGTGACAGTGGGCATGCTTGTCTTATTTCTAACCTTAGGGTCTTTCACCACTGAATATAATGATAGCTGTGGGTTTTGTTTTGTTTTGTTTTTTGCATAGGCAGGCACTGGGAATTGAACCCAGGTCTTCGGCCTGGCAGGCGAGAACTCTGCCACTGCGCCACCATCACCACCCCCTGTGGGTATTTAATATATGCTCTTTAACAGGTTGAGGAAGTTTGCTGCTGTTCCTAGTTTTCTAAGTATTTTAATTAACAAAGGGTGCCAGATTTTGTCAAATGACTTTTCTACGTCAATTGAGATGATCATGTGTTTTTTGTTCCTTTGTTCTGTAATGCAGTGTATGATATTAATTGATTTTCTTATGTTGACTCACCTTACATGCTTGAGATAAGTTCCATTTGATCATTGTGCCAGTTTGAAAATATTGTATAACCCCAGAAAAGCCATGTTTAGTCCTGATTCAATTTAATAGATCAGCCATTTATTTTCATCCTGATTCAATACAGTAGGTTGGAAATTTTTCATTAGATTGTCTCCACAGAGATGTGACACATCTAATTGTGGGTATGCTCTTTTGATTAGATGGAGATGTGACTCCACCTATTCCAAATGGGTCTTGATTAGATTACTAGAATCTTTAAAAGGGGAAATACTTTGGGGGAAATGACAGAGTTGACAGAGAGAAAGAGATGCTGACACTTGGAGAACAGAGACATAGATGTTTGGAGATGCTTGGAGCCCAACAGATGTTGCCATAAGACGTTAACAAGCCAGAACCTGGAGAGAGCCAAGGGAAGCCAAGAGATGAAGGCCGAGCAAAGTGAGGAACTCCCAAAGAAACAGAGGCTGAAAGCAATGGAACCCAGGAGCAAGGGACCAGCAGATGCCAGCCATGTGACTACCTAGCTGACAGAGGTGTTACCGACCCATCAACCTTCCTTGAGTTAAGGTATCTGGGCACCGTAGTTTGGATATTTTTATAAGCATAGAACTATAAACTTGTAACTTATTAAATTCCCTTTGTAAAAGCTGCTCCAGTTCTGGTATATCTCATTCCAGCAGCTTGCAAACCAAAACAATCATGGTCTATAATTCTTTTAAAATGCTGTTGGATTTGGTTTGCTGATATTTTATTGAAATTTTTGCTTCTATATTCATGAGGGATATTAGAATATAATTTTCTTTTCTTGTGATATCTTTATCTGGCTTTAGTGTTACAGTAATGCTGGCCTCTTCATATGAAATAGCAGTGTTCTTCATATGAAATTGGTCTTCAAATTTTGGGAAGTGTTTGAGCAAGACTGCTGTTAATGTTTGGTAAAGCTCACCAGTAATGTTTGGTAAAATTCACCAGTGAAGCCATCTGGTCCTGGATTTTTCTTTACTTGGTGGTTTTTGATGACTGATTCAATCTCTTTACTTGTTATAGGTGTGTTAAGATATTATTTCTTGCTGAGTCAGTGTAGGCAGTTTGTGTGTTTCAAGGAATTTGTCAATTTTATCTAGATTATTAGTTTGTTGGCATACAATTGTTCACAGTATCCTCTTATAATCCTTTTCATTTCTCTGGGTTGGTGGGAATGTTCCCCCTCTCATTTCTGATTTAGTTATTTGTATCTTCTCTCTTTTTTTCTTTGTCAGTTTAAAGTTTTGTCATTTTTATCGATCTTTTCAAAGAAAAAATTTTGGTTTCATTGATTTTCTTCTTCGTTTTGTATTCTCTGTTTCATTTATCTCCATTATAATGTTTCTTATTTCCATCCTTCTGCTTACTTTGGGTTTGATCTTCTCATTCTAGACCCTCCAACTGTGAGGTTAAGTACCTGATGTGAGATATTTCTTCTTTTTTTAGTGTGAGCATTTAGAACTATAAATTTCCCTCTCAGGTCTGCCCTCGCTGGGTCCCATAACTGTTGGTATGTTGTGTTTCATCCTCATTAGTCCCGAGATATTGTCTAATTGCCTTTGTGATTTATACTTTGATCCAGAAGTTTTTGAAGTGTGTTACTTAATTTCTGTGTACTTGTAAGTTTTCTGATTCCCCCTGGGTCATTGATTTCTAACTTCATTTTATTATGGTTGAGAAGATACACTGTACAATTTTCAGTATTTTTCTTTTTTTTTTTTTTGCATGGGCAGACACTGGGAATCAAATCCAATACTGGGTTTCTGGCATGGCAGGTGAGAATTCTGCCACTGAGTCACCATCACACCACCCTTTTTTTCTTTTCCTCTTCTTTTTTCAGTATTTTTAAGTGTATTGAGACTTAACATATGGTCTGTCCTGGTGAATGACCCATGTGTATTAGAGAAGAATATGTATTCTGCTGTTGTTGGATGAAGTATTCTAATGAAATCTGCATTGGTTTGAAACTGAACAAACATAAAAAAGCATGTTCTTAAAGTTAATCCATTCCTTTAGGTGTGAACCCATTATAAGTATGACTTTTTGATGAGACTACTTTAGTTAAGGTGTGTCATGGTTAGGGACAGGTGTCAACTTGGCCAAGTTGTGGTACCTGTTCATCTGATTGGGCAAGTGGTGGCCTGTCTGTTGCAATGAGGACATTTCACAGGATTAGGTCATGATCACATCAGCTACATCCACAGCTGATTCCATTTGTAATCAGCCAAAGGGGAGTGTCTTCTGCAATTAGTGATACTAAATGTAATCATGGGAAGCCTTTTAAGGAGGACTCAGAGGAGACAGGTTCCATTCCTGCTTTGGCTGGTGAGCCTCTCCTGTGGAGTTCATCCAGGCCATCCATCGGAGTCATCGGCTTCGCAGCCTGCCCTGTGGATTTTGGACTCTGCGTTCCTACGGTCACGTGAGACACTTTCATAAATTTTATATTTGCAAGTGTTCCCTGTTGATTCTGTTTCTCTAGAGAACCCTAATTAATACAAGGTGTGACATACCTCATTCAGAATGGATCTTAATCCTATTACTGGATTCCTTTATAAGTGGAATGAATACAGAGAAAGAGAGAGAGAAAGCCACAGAGGCAGGCAGCTGAACTCAATAAAATCCAGAAGAGAAGAGAGAGACCAGCAGGTGCTACCATGTGTTTTGCCATCTGGCAGAAGAGACAAGGATCACCAACAGCTTGTCTTCAGGAAGAAAGTATCATTCTGATGATGCATTGACTTGGACATTTTCATGGCCTCAAAACTATAAGCTAATAAATTCTGATTATTTAAACTAACCCATTTCATGGTATTTGCTGGAGCAGCCTAGGAAACTAAAACACGTTTTGGCACTAAGAGTACTATAATTGTAAATAACAAAAATATGGAAATGGCTTTGGAATTGGGTAATAGGTAGAGGCTGGAAGAATTGTGAAGCACTTGATAGAAAAGACCTAGATTGCTTTGAAGAGACTGTGGATAAAAAATATGGACACTAAAGATAACTCAATGAGGCTTTATGATGAATTTGCTACTGGAAACTGGAAGAAAGGTGATCCTTGTTTTAAAGTGTCAGAGAACTTGGCAAAATTGAGTTCTGATGTCAGATGGAAGGCAGAATTTGAGAGTGATGACCTGCATATCTACTAGAGAAGATTTCCAAACCAAATATGATACGTGCCACCTGATTTCTCCTTGCAGCTTATAGTAAACTGAGAGGGGTAAGGGTAGCTAACTACTGGACACAACAAAACCAGGAATTGATGGTTTGGAAAATGTAGAGTTTCTTCAGAGAATAGTGCTTCCTTTGAGGGCTTAACTGAACATGGATCCATTCAGCCATTTCAGTGCAAGTCAGGATTGGATATGGTTATCCAGGAATGATCTGTTGAAAGTCCTACTGTCTGATGGCTTGGACCCCTGTGTACTACATGCAAAACTAACATGTTTTTTTTTCCTGAGATCCATATGAACAGAACCACTGCCAGCTTGGACTAAATGGGATATAGAAGGGGCAGACTGAAGGAAAAATCGCTTCAAAGGCAGAACTATGGAAGCTAAGGCCTAGACTGAAGACATATTCTCAGGCCAAGAGAACAGGCCTGCCCATATGTGTGGAAAGGGCAAGTCCACCCTGGTGCTTAGAGAGGGTGTGCCTTCTGCTCCACTGTTCAGGAAGAGTGTCACCACACCAGGGTTCTCTGAGGGTGAAGCCAATGCCCAGGGACTATGGGGAGCTTGGCTGCCATCTTGACACTTGAAGAGGTGACACCTCCACCGCAGTGGTCAAGGAGAGCATGGCCACCGCAGTGGTCAAGGAGAGCATGGCCACCGCAGTGGTCAAGGAGAGCATGGCCACCGCAGTGGTCAAGGAGAGCATGGCCACCGCAGTGGTCAAGGAGAGCATGGCCACCGCGGTGGTCAAGGAGAGCATGGCCACCGCAGTGGTCAAGGAGAGCATGGCCACCGCAGTGGTCAAGGAGAGCATGGCCACTGTGCACGCACTTGGGAGAGCTGGGGCTGTCACCCCATCAGACCCGGAGGACAAAGCATCCATCCACAGGTGACTCTCAGACCTAGGATTCTGATGGAATATGCCCTGCAGGTTGTTGGAATTATTTGGATCTCCGATGCCTGTTTTCCTTCCAATTTCGATGGAATGAATGATTCTGCATGTCTTTTGGAGGTCCAGAGGGTGGAGTGTGGTAGTTTGAAACTGTATGTACACCAGAAAAACATGTTCTTAATGTTAATCCATTGCTATGAGTATGAACCCATTAAAAGTAGGACCTTTTGATAGAGGCTACCCAGTTAAGGTGTGACCCACCTCATACAGGACTCCACCTATTACTGGAATCTTTTATAAATGTAATGGATACAGGGAAAAAAGAAGGCCATCATAGCTGGAAGCTGAAATCAACAAAACCTGGAAGAGAAAATGGCAGGTTCTGCCATGTTCCTTGCCGTGTGGCAGAGGAGGCAAGGATCACCAGCAGCTGGTCTTCAAGAAGAAAGCATCATCTTGACGATGTCTTGATTTGGATAATTTCCTGGCATCAAAACTGTAAGCTAACACATTCTCATTGTTTAAGCCAGCTCATTTCATGGTACTTTCTGGAGCAGCCTAGGAAACTAAAATAGTGTGCATTAGGCCTAGTTGTGTTATAACAGTGTTCAAGTCTTCCAGCTCCTTACTGATCTTTAGTCTAGATGTTTTTCTATACATTATCGAAAGTAGAGTATTGAAATATCCTAACATTAATATAGAATGGTCTATTTTTACCTTCAAATCAGTCAATATTTGCTTCACATATTTGGAACTTTACTGTTAGGTGCATATATAGTTATAATTGCTATATCTTCTCACTGACTTGACCCCTTTATCAATATATAGGGTCCTTTGTCCCTTGTAGCAGTTTTTGACTAAAGTCTATATTATGTGATATTAATACAGCCACCCCAGCTCTCTTCTGATTACTATTTGTATGGAATATTTTTTCCAACCTTTCACTTTCAAACAACTATGTCTTTGCATTTAAGGTGAGTCTCTTATAAACAGCATATAGTTAGGTCATATTTTCTTGTCCATTCTGCCAGTTTCTGTCTTTACATTGGAAAGTTTAATCCATTTAAAGTGACTAATGATAATTCAGGACTTTCTTCAGTCATTTTGCTATTTGATATTTTTAGTCTTAGACATTTTTGTCCTTCAATTCTTACATTACCGCCTATTTTCATATTTATTTGATTTCTTGTAGTGAAGCATTTTGAGTACCTTCTCAT
The DNA here is from genome assembly GCF_023851605.1 of Tamandua tetradactyla. Lineage (NCBI taxonomy): Eukaryota > Metazoa > Chordata > Mammalia > Pilosa > Myrmecophagidae > Tamandua > Tamandua tetradactyla. Next base: position 224,480,378 of record NC_135327.1, on the reverse strand, counting down.
TTCCTTCTCTAAATACTTTAAAATACACTTAGAACCACAGGGAAAGCCACAAATGAACCATTCAGCCAGAGGCTCAAATACCAGTAGCCCACTCACTGCCCATGAAATGCCAGTAGCACCCCCAACCATTCACTGGAGCACCTCCTTCCCCTTTTGAAAACTTAGATCAACGACCCTGATGAAGAGAGCTATTTTGGTTTAGATTATTTCACTGCCTCCAGTACCAGGCAACTGCTCCTGTGCCTGGTTTTTCCCAAAGTTTTACAATGGGAATGTCACAATGAATAACAACAATTCAACAATAAAAGCCAACATTAATTACTGTACACCAAGCACTTTTGTAATCATTTTACATTTATTAGCTCTTTTAATCATCATAATAACCCTAGAGTACTGCTACCCCTGTTTTCCAAGGATAGTTGACCCAGGTCACAGATCTAGCAACATCTGGCAGCTTCTGATTATTCTGATTATTATAACACTGGGGTTTTACATAAGCAAAACCTTATCCGAGTTTTTATTTTAGGAATGAAACACTTGAGAGGTGAAAGGATGTTTCTTTCTCCCAGGCTTGTCAATCTAATTGTTTGAAACTTGAGCCCCTGAGTTCCTGGCCTGCTTTATGCCCTTAGCCCTTGTTTTTGTTTTGTTTCGTTTTTTTCTGAGCTTTAAGTGTACACATAAGTGACTTTTTATGTTATCTCCAAAACACAGAGACATACTGACAGGATTGAGAGACACCTATCATGCAACTTTAAATTAGGTAGCTTTTTTACTTAATATTTTCATTCAAATGTTTCAAGTTCAAAGTGGCAGAATGGAATTTTAATTCGTGGCATTTCATTTACATGTGAAATTGCAGGTGCACACACGAGAAGATTTGGAACACAGGTGCTTTTCTGCACTCTCCCTCTCCTTATCAGATGTCTCCCTCCAAATCAGGCTTGTCTTTTTAAAAAAAATTTTTTTTTAATTTTAAATTAAAAAATATGACAACAAAGAAACACATTCTTAATATATAATCATTCCATTCTACATGTATAATCAGTACTTCACAATATCATCACATAGTTGCATATTCATCATCATGATCATTTCTTAGAACATTTGCATCAATTCATAAAAAGAAATAAAAGATAACATAAAAAGAAATAAAATAAAAACAGAAAAAAAAATTATACATACCATACCCCTTACCCCTCCCTTTTATTGATCACTAGCATTTCAAACTAAATTTATTTTAACATTTGTTCCCCTTATTATTTAATTTTATTCCATATGTTCTACTTATCTTTTGACAAGGTAGATAAAAGGAACATCAGACACAAGGTTTTCACAGTCACACAGTCACACTGTGAAAGCCATATCATTATACAGCCATCATCAAGAAACATGGCTACTGGAACACAGCTCTACTTTTTCAGGCAGTTCCCTCCAGCCTCTCCATTACATCTTGAATAACAAGGTGATATCTACTTAATGCATAAGAATAACCTCCAGGATAGCCTCTGGACTCTGTTTGGAATCTCTCAGCCATTGACACTTTGTCTCCTTTCACTCTTTCCTCTTTTGGTTGAGAAGGTTTTCTCAATCCCTTGATGCTGAGTCTTAGCTCATTCTAGGATTTCTGTCCCACATTGCCAGGAGGGTCCATACCCTCCTGGGGGAGGGTGGTGAGTTTGCTTGTGTTGGCTGGAGAGAGAGGCCACATCTGAGCAACAAAAGAGACTCTCTTGGGGGTGACTCTTAGGCCTAATTTTAAGTAGGCTTGACCTAACCTTTGTGGAGTTAACAAATCAGGCTTGTTTTAACGACTCAAGGCAGAGTAGAGGAATTTTGTGGTTGGTCTACAAGTGAACAAAACAGTGTGATCAGGAACTGCATAAATGAGCCATAAATTATAGGCATGCAGCTTTCAGAGAGGTACATACATTTCTTCCTTGAAATAGCCAAGTGGTTGTTTTAACTGATCAGTATTACCAAGGATTTAGGGTTGAACTTTTACTCTCACATTGCTGCTTATGTTGGAAAAGGAACAAAGTAAAACATTCAAAGCAAACCTGTAATATATATATTTTTTGTTACTTTTAGGGGGAAAATGATCCCATCTGATCTGGAAAGAAGGATCCTTGAAGCCAAACAAAAAGTAAGTTTGCATGGGAACTTTTATCCAACCCATTACAAGCTGGGAGAGTATATTTCTATTTTCATCCAGAGGAGAAACATAATTTGGTTTTATTTTAAAAATGGGATCCAACCTTTCATCTTCCAACTTTCAGGAGATGAATTCTGCATCTGGTCATTATTTATTTCTCCAAGTTAAAGGCTGTGCTTTGGAGAGGTCTAAGTTGCTGAACACATGATATATACAGAGATATTGTAAAAGTTTCCAAAGTCCTTGTCTCTTCCTCTGTGCCGAGGGTTAGCATGAAACAGAAACACATGAAAAATACTTTCACGAGTGGAAAGTATCAGAATGCTAATGCAGTGTGTGAGTTAGTTTTGAAATTCTTTGAAAGAGGACAAATTTTCCTGCCCAGACACACGCTCATATGATCAGCGCTCCAAATATCTTATTCTGTAAGAAGTAATTTTGAACTTTTATTTGTCTATGTATTTATTTATTTTTGGGTGCCTGGGCCAGAAAATGAAATTGAACTCTTTTGAGATGTAACAATTTCTGAAGACCTACCAAAGATTCCACAAAGCTGTAGGAAGCTATGGTTCACGTGCAGGACAGTTTGTTTTTGGAGATCTCCTCGTTTTAACTTTTAGGAGATAGAGCTTGTAACTCCTGATTCAATGATAAAACACATGTATCTTATCATCATGAACTCAGGAATTAGTTATTTCCATGTGCCTTTATTTTTTTTTTTCCTACTAAATGGCAATAGGATGTTTCCCTGACAGTCTTGTTCTAATATTACTTTTTGGTAAAATAAACCACAAAATTAAGCCTTTGCTGCCACCTAAAGGCTGATGTTATACTGTCAGGTTCTGTAAACCAGCAGAAAACCTGAAGACAAGAGGTCTTCTCCTGAGTTATTATGGAGTAACTAACTGTGTTCATCCGATTTGTGGAATTCTTTTTTCAGCAGTAGCCTATCATTTCATTCAATTTTCATTTAATCAAGACCAGACAGAGAACTACTTAAGATGGATAAAAGCCAGGGAGAATTGTTTAGCCCCATGTGATTCTTCCTCTCTCTGACTCCAAATGAATTATTGGAAGATTTTTCAAATAAAGAAAATGGGCTGGTCAGAGCTCCTTCTTCTTGTTCTCTGGCTCACTCTAGTGGACTTGTTAAGCCCAGAGGCTCTGTTATGTAAAAGGAAGACTAGAAAGTGGCCAAAGGGGGACAATGGGGGGGGGGGGGGAGCAGAAAATCTACCTAGAATGTATGGGTGACTTGTGGGTACCACAAAGGTCACTCTCCTCTGGGTTCTGTTTGGCCTCTTCTGAGAACCAGCATGTCTGTCCTCACGAGGCAGATTTCAACAGCATGGGCTAGAGAACGCAGACCCTGGACAGTGAGCCTAAATTCTACCAGGCTCCATCTAGGATACCAATAACCATTCTGATTGTATCAGAAATGCAGATATGTATGGTAAGGGGAGAATCTCCAGAGTGCATGAGATTTTTAAGAGAATTGTTGAAGTGCAGATTTTCATTATTTGGAGCTTTCTCGTTTGTGTAGGGATTCGTCCCTTTCCTTGTGAGTGCCACTGCTGGGACCACCGTGTATGGGGCATTTGACCCTCTCTTAGCTATTGCTGACATCTGCAAAAAATATAAGATCTGGATGCATGTGGATGTAAGTACCCTACTAGGGCCTGGCCACTAAAACGTTCTTGCATCTGTTTCATCTGGAGCTCACAGAATGAAGTTCTATTTTTCATTTCTGTTTTGTCAGCTTATTTTTAGAATGGTAAGTTATGCTTTTTTAAATTTTATTTTTAATGTTTTTTATTGTGAAATATAACAAATATATGAAAAATACCAATATTTTCAAAGTACACTCCAACAAGCAGCTACAGAACAGATTTCATAGTTTGGTATGGGGTACCGTTCCACAGTTTTAAGGTTTTTCCTTCTAGCTGCTCCGAAACACTGGAGGCTAAAAGAAATATTAATATAGCGATTCAGCAGTCATACTCATCTGTTAAATCTGATCCTCTCTGTTGTAACTCCTTTGAAAGTTATCCAAAGGATCTTCTCCTTTGATTTTTCTCCCACTCTATAAGGATCCTTGGGCTATGTCCTTTCTAACTTTTTCATGTTGAAAAGGGGAGTCGATAATATAGAATAAGGGGATGAAAATAGCCAATATTCTTGGACAGGCTGGACTCTCTGGGCTTCAGGGTTTATTTAGCTAGGAACCCTCTGGAAGGAATGGGTTTCTAAATTTAGTGCATGAAACTTTTATTGAGGGTCAGTTAGAGCCCTAGGTGTTCTTTAGGGTTAATAGGCATGATGTGGGTTGCGATTTGGCAAACTGTGGAAATTAGCAGTATCAGATGAAGCTTTCCTAAGGGTAGCCTCCAGAATAGGCTTTGGACTCTTTTTGAACTCTCTTAGCCACTGATACCTTGTCTTGTTACCTTTCTTTTCCCGCTTTTGGTCCAGAAGGCATTATTGATCTAACAGTGCCAGGGCCAGGCTCATCCCTGGGAGCCATGTACCACGTTGACGGGAGACTTTCACTGCTGAATATCATGTCCCTGTAGTGGGGAGGGTCCCTGTAGTGGGGAAGGTAATGATTTTCCTTGCCAAGTTTGGCCGAGAGAGAGGAAGAGACCACATCTGAGCAACTAAAGAGGTTTCCTAGAAGCAACTCTTAGGTATAATTATAGGGAGACTTAGCTTCTTTGCTACAGAAATAAATTTAATAAGGGCAAGCCTCAAAATCAAGAGCTTGGCCTATTTTCTTCAGAGTTCCTAAAGAGAACACTAGGGGTTTTCCAGATAGGAAAGTTTAGCAGTTCCATATTTTTTTTGCCAGTTCCTCAAGAGACTCTATCAATACTTTTTAATTATCAGCCCACCATAGTCTGGGATGTCTATGGCTATTACATTAAGCTCTGCAGAATTACAAGGCCTCCCTCCTGTTCTGATCTCCATGTGTTTGGGTTGTTTAAATGAGCTATCAGGACAGGTTGGTTTAGAGTGTGTGTTACAGAAAATGTAGGTTCTAGACAAAGAAACCTCTGTGCCTTTTGTCTTATGAAGTAGGTGAAGCTCTAGAGTACATCAACTATCATCTTTTACCCTGCCTTCTGATTTACCTTAGCCCCAGCCAGATTGGCTCCATTTTTATCTATAATTGAAGCCTGATCTCTTTCTCAGTTACTTTAACTATTCTTGTATATAGCAATGCTGACTTTCAAAGCTACAGAGCTCCAGCTCTGAATCTTAGGAGTCAAAGTTTTCAAAGTATTCAGAATTACTCAAAATTCCAGGGAAATACCAACATTTACAGATATAGCTCTGTTTCAGAACCTAGAAATACACTTATAACTTTGGTTGATATAAGAGCTTACAATCTAGGCTCCAATTTTCTTATAAGTATTTTCTGCAAGCGACCATAGTATACTTGTTATTTTGTTTCTAGCTTATTTTGCTTGGAAAGACAAAGTAACAAACAACTCATACTACACAGCACTCTCAGGAAGCAGCCTGAGGCTAATTGTGCCTTTTTCCCCCAACATGATGATGTTCTTACATCCGTGATGAGAACCTGAGCTGGGCACTTAGTTCCCCATTCATCAAGCTAGAAGCATCCACGGGAGAATACAGCCCATACACACACATGCACATGCAGAGTTTGCTTTCCTACAAAAATGATCAAAAGGGTAAGAGAGAAAACCCAGAGGATAAAAACTCAATCTCAAGTCAGGTATCCATATATTTGGAGAGGAAAGAAGACTTGAAAACTTGATAGGAATTCTGGACCAAATTTCCAATTATTGATGAGCTTGATCAGCTAACAAACTAAATTTGAGATATTTTGACTCCAGGCCTAGTCACAATGAAAAGTAATGGAGCTGTGCCCCTCAAAACACTGTCAAATGAAAAAATAGGTCAATATTTAGAATGATGAGTTGAAGTTAAATCAGCATCACTCAAAGTGCAGTCCAAAGACCAGACACCATCTGCAGACTGTCAACGATCTGTGATGAGATAAGCAGCCTGTGCCAAATCATCACAGAGCATGGCTTTGGGCTCAGCTGGCATTTTTCTCACTGCAACACTTTCTCAATGATGGAAGCCATTGATTTACATTCTGGTGCTAGATCCTATGTTGTCACAGGCCAAATTAATTCCCCTTACCCTAGAGCAGAAAACTTCCACAGACTGAGCTAAGTAAATTTCCATTATTTTTGTTTTCCTGCATAGCAGTTACCCACCTTCTTTCCCTTTCCCGATTCATAGTGTGAATTGTTCATTTTACACATGAAGACATCGAGAGCCCAACAGGGCCTGGGCCTCAGAACCAGAGACCTTCCTAGCTGATTCAGGGAAATCATTATCTGATAACTTCAAAAAAGACTGTCTCTGAGTCCTGGGACAGCAGCTACTGTGATCTCTCTCCCAGGTGCTTTCTACTTAAATGAGAGCTGGGGATCTTTTAGCTAAGTGCTTTAGCTGTTGTTTGAAACATATCAAATTTATCACTTACTCTCATCAGTGTTCCTGTTTATGCATTCCATAATCATGCTAGAAAAAGTCTTAAAATATTGCACATTTTAAAAATTGGATACATTTTCAGTGCTAAAGAATTGAAATTACAAGAAAGATTTTACAAACACAACTATGCCTTACCTGTTTATATTTTTGTCTTTAAAAATACCCCAGGACAGTTTTCTCACACAGAGCAAAGAACGCTAACATTTTCAAAGTACTCTCCATCTTGACATGCTATTTTCAAAGGGGATTACTATACCAATTCCAATCTGCAAACCTGAGTACACATTTTTAAGGAACACATCCTCATTGCCTGGCTAATTGGCTGGTATGAATCATCTTCTTTTGATTTTTTGGACAGTGAAATCATCTTGTCCAAAAATTACCCATCAGTCAAATAGGGTTGTTAAGCTGCTTTCTCCCTTTGGAATCATCTGATTTCTCAAAAGAGTTTTCTTTGCAAGTTGGAAGTCGTGGCATGGTTCCCCAGCCCATCTTCTCTCCCTTAACTATGGAGACTTAGGATTTTTCATTCTGAGGAAGTGAGCTTTTAGCAGGACTAACGGTGGTGGTGGTGGAATGAGGGAAGCCTCTTTCTCTCTCTAAAACAATTAAGGTATAGTTGGGGCAGCTTGAGGAAATGAGCCTCTGAGTCAGCAGCTTCCATCCTTACACATGTGGGAGGAGCTGAAGCCTGTGGAGAGCCCTCCAATTTAGCGCCAGGAGCACTTCACCAATCTACTGAGTTGCCTGGGGTCAAGGAGATCGTTCTCACCCTACACAACACTTTCTGTTCTAGAAGACACCAAACCACAGACATCCAAGCAATGAAAAACTGCTACCCTTTTCTTTTCCAGGCAGCTTGGGGTGGTGGGTTGCTGATGTCCCGGAAACACAAGTGGAAGCTGAGTGGCGTGGAGAGGTACGCTCATTTTTCTTATGAATGATGTGAACTAAATATGAAAAGCATATTAATATCAATTTCCAGGGATGCTTGAAGCAGAGATGAGCAGCTCTCAGTGCAGTGCTTCTGTGCCTTACCTGGTGTCGTCATTATCCTCATGAATATTTGGTGTCAACAACCAACCAAAACAAACGAAACCTCATAAATCAGATCCCTTATCAGGTGACCCAGATAAAATGGCTCTCTAACATAGATTCCTAATGAGAGGCCCATGGTTCCTGTGACCTCTGAACCAACCACCAAAACTGTTTAAAACTTGCAGGCAGCCCAGATTTTTCTAGTGATGAGACCCAAAATATTCACATTCTGTAAATGGATAAGATCTGCTTCTTTGGGGAAGGCAATGGATAGTTTTCAAAGCAAATATGCTCCCTCCCCTCCCCTCATAAATTATCAGTTGGAAAGTCTGGGTTTAGGGTCAAATATGGCCACATACTTAGGCAGGTGTGCTAACACCCTCTCATGGCTTCGTTGCTGTAATCGCTTTTCTCTTGACACAGTTCTGGCCGAATCTGCAAAGTGCCTTTCATTCCAAGACCAAGCAATAGACTGTTAAGAAAAGCTGTGAAAAAATGGGTGGGCAACAGTGGCTCAGTGGCGGTGTTCTTGCCTGCCATGCTGGCTCAGTGGCAGAGTTCTTGCCTGCCATGCCAGAGACCCAGGTTCGATCCCTGGAGCCTGCCCATGCAAAAAAAAAAAAAAAGCTGCAAAACATAAAGGAGATTTGATTAGCATAAAACATTTTCAGGTCTGAATATTTTTAAAAGTGCAGAATGCAAACTCAGCCCTGGGGCTTTGGTTCTGGGCCCTTTGCAAAAGGAGCACACCCAGTTGCCAGATTTCCCATCATGAGCCCAAGCTATCCGAGGCTGCCAAAAGCCCACCCTGCCCTGCCAGGGCCAGTGCTGCCTAGGAAGCTTTCCCACTGGCTCTGCCCCAAAGCACTTGGCACAACAGCTGCTCCAGGCCCAGAAGAGGGGCTCATGAAGCTTGGGGGTGTCTGGAAGCACCGAGCAGCCAAGCCAGACTGAAGGTGCAGGCGTGCTCGCACCCAGGGGCGCCACAGGGCAGAAAGAGGCTCCTGGGGCGCAGTTAGGGCCCCCTGCCCAACTAGTGGAAGGAAGGCTGTGGAGGACTTGGGCTACCCCCGCAGCTGCCCAGGCTCTGATTGTAGGTGCCCCACTGAGTGTGGGGACAATGGGGGTTCTGGGAAGGCATGCCCCCAGAAGTTTAAGGAAGGGGCAATGATGCCAGTTAGGGAGAGACGATTTAAAAGGAGAAGCACTTGGAAAAGCACTCTCAGGCACGAGAACAAGAATGAAATTCAGGAGCTATTTGAGAGTGGTGGCCTGTACACAGTACATTCCCTTCTGAGTTTCCTTCTGGCTGGCCCACAAAATGAGTACCTTTCATTCTTCCCTTATGCTGCATGTGACTCCAAGTGCTAGAAGCCACAGTGCAGCTCCCACTCATCACTAAATTACCTTCCCTGAGTCCTGGAAAAACAAAGACTCACACGCTGCTGTACCAAAGACTATTATTTCAAAGCAAAGCTCGGATAGTGGCGCCCCTTCTTTCTGGCACCATATTGTTAATTCAGCCTACCAACTGGAATAGCCAAATACAAAGTCCCCTTAGCCACTCTCGTCCAGGAGTACACTCTTGCCGGCTCACTAGTCAAAGGCCGGCTTGCTTTGGTGAATGAGGTCGTAGGACCAATGGAAGCTCAGGGGACACCCTGTGCACCCACATGGTTTAGGTAGGAAACCTGCCCCACTCCGGGGTATCACGTTTTCCCAAGCATTACAAACCAAAGTTGAGACTCACTCTAAAAGTGCAGGAAATCCCGAGTCCATTCTTGTCCCCCAATTCAGAGGTTCACAGGCATCCCAGGGGATCCCCTGGCTGCTGTCCCGGGGACAAAATGGCACAAGGACACAGAGCTCTGCCCTGCGTCCCCTTTGAGAACCACACCAAGGGTCGGCTCAGACACTGACGCTCTACCCCGAATAAAATACACCAGCTGCTACTGCCACCGCCACCACCGCCACCGCCACCGCCAGTACTATCGCTGCTGCTGCCATCCATCTATCAGCTACCACCGCGGCGAAGACTCCCGCCATGGCCACCACCGTCACCACCACGTCCACTACTACAAATAATAACCATAATTAAAGGCACGGGGCTGCGGGTAGACAGGACACGTTTTAAACAGGAAGAGCAAAGCCGGCAGCGGAGGGCACCGACTCCTGGGGTCACGGGCCAGGGGTCACGGGCTCCCGGGGATCACGGGCTGCTGGAGGTCACGCGCCGCCGGAGGTCACGGGCTGCCGGGGATCACGGGCTGCGTGGGGTCACGGGCTGCCGGGGGTCACGGGCTGCTGGGTCTCAGGGACTCCCGGCCCCTCGTGCAGGCAGAAGGAGCCCCACAGGCGCACGGACCGCCGGGCCCTCGGCCTCACCCTCTGCCGCGTGGGGAAGGAGCCGCTGGCGCGCGGTGGGCGCAGCCCGGGCAGACGCGCGCGGTGCGGGCATCCGAGGGGCGGGACCCTACGGCCTGCGCAGGGGTTGGCTCCGGCCGCGGGCCCAGCCTCAGGCCGCTCCTGTGCTCCGGTTTTTATTTTAGGGCCAACTCGGTGACGTGGAATCCGCACAAGATGATGGGCGTCCCCCTGCAGTGCTCCGCCCTCCTGGTGAGAGAGGAGGTAGGTCCCCGCGGCCTGCGCGGGGCTTTCTCTCCCCGCAGCCGCCTCCGTCCACCCCGCGCGGCGGCCGGGCTCCCGGGGGGCGCCTCCCCCAAGCTCCGGGCGGGGGGTAGCGCTGGCGCCTGGGGGAGAAAAGGCGCAGGGGCCTCAGCTTCTAGGATGCAAACTTTGACCTAAGCTCCGTCCTTTCCATACCATACACCTTTCCCCAATTGTACCTGGGGCCCCTAATCCGAACACCCTCTTCTTTAGTCTCTCAAGAGATTAGATTTCACGTTTTCCCTTGGATGTGAGAAGGGATAGTTTTAACCAGAAGAAACAATATGCATGAACATAGGATCAGGGTTAGTGCTAGCGTTGAGATCAGGCATCTATGTGTATACGGCTGTGTGTGTATATTACATGTCCCATAATTTAATATTCAACACCATGGTCAGAATGGAAGGCATCTGGACAGCGAAGAGCAGAGTAAACAAGGACCACTTTCATCTCAAGATACTTCCATTACTAAGGCCTCAGGTCCCTCTCTCCTGCGTGTCCACTGTCACTCAGCACCCCCACATCTCCCTCTGTCACTCAGCAGCCCCGCATCTGCCTTCCCAGACCCCAGGTCTGAGGCATAGCTCCTCAGCCCTACACTTTTTAGTTTATAAGACCCAGATAAAGACCTTCAGTCTATCCCTGTTATCTCCTTAGAATTAATGGCACATGATAGAGATTTTTAAAGATTTATTTTAAGTACTTAACAAACTTTTTGCTTTTTTCCTAATTATAAAATCAACATGCTATTAATTTAGAAAATTTGGGCTGTTAAGATAAAAATAAATTTGAAGTCACCTAAAATCCTGTCACTTGGAAAGAAACATAATTACTGTTCTTAAATACTTTCTTCCGCAATTTTTCTAGAAATAAAGATATGTACTTAAACTAAAATTGCTGTCATATATACATGTTTATCCTTTTTTCATACTTAACATTTTATTGAATATGATCTTCCAAAATATGATGTTCAATGGCCTCATAATACTCTACCATATAATTTAATTAAGCATATCTGATAGGGTTAAAATATTAACCAGTATTTTATGAAGTGGCTTGATACTTCAACATTTATCTTTGATCACATTTCTGATTTTTTTCTTAAGGTAGATTCCTCAAAGTGAAATTTTTATTATTTGAAATAATAACAAATACTGTTGTTTCTATATTTCCTTAAATCTCCTATTGTCAAATGCAAATTTAAACCATGAGCCTTCTAAGTCTTCATTAAAGTAATTAATGAAAATATCAACATGGTCTAGAAGACAGAGACACCCCCTCCAAAGTGAGACAAATACATTGAAAAAATCCTTTCAGATTGGATCCCACCAGCTAAAATCCAGGTCAATATGTTACATTCTACCTCTCTCATGCGAAAGTGTCAGCTGCAGCACCTGAAAGAAGAAATGCTGTAAAGCTTTTGCTATTGAAATTTTAGCCAGATGTTTGATAATGGTTTCATGGTGTCCTGACAGAAGGGGAAATGCAGGCCAGGAGAAAATAGAGTTAAGCAAATTTGGAACTGATTAAATGATTAAGCATTGATTTGTGATTTGGTGTTATCCAGGATAAAGCCTAGTGGCTGGGTGCCTAACCCTGAGCCGTTTGAAATATTTGTCAATGGTTGGAGCAAAACCAGAGAAGCTTCTTAATGGCTCAGATGAGAGGAAGCTGCAAGATAGAGTAAATCTGTATAATGACAGAATCAGAATACAGAATGATTTTACAGGCTGGAACAGGGAGCCACACTCAGTGAGGATAATTATAAGGTCAAGCACTTATGTTCACAAATAGGATGGTGATATTTTGACTGGAAGCAGATGTGTTTTACATATGGCTAAATGGCTGCATTGTGAAGAAGGTAGAGGGTTTTAGATTGTCATCTGCCTGGTCAGCAATGAATCAAAAAGAAAAAAAAAATTCTAAAAAAGTTAGTGGGATAAAAGAATGAAGAATGAGGGAGGTGATGGTTTTCCACTGTCTTCTCCCTAGTTAAACCACAGCAGGAGTGGGTGACTCGGCTTCTGGAAGTTTTATATGGGACTCCATCGAGCTAGAGCTTCAAGACTGGAAAGCAGTTGGTAAAGATGTAAGAGGAGTGGTTGAAAGAACTGAGGATGTTTAATGTAGAAAACAGAGAAACTTAAAGGGCTAAAAGGAAGATAGTGGTTGGCATAACTTAAAGGATTTCCAAGTGGAAGAGGTTGTTTTCTGTCCTTGAGGTGTTGGGGGACGGAGGATCAGTGATACCTGGTGGTAGATTTGTTGGAAAAGCAGACTCCGCAGTGGTTTGAGTACGACTTGGGGTCAACATGAGGAATGTTTTCTTAAAACTGAGCTGTCCAATAGGGTAATGAATGCTTTATGTAGAAATAAACTCATCATCATCAGAGGTGAATAAATAGAGTTTGGACAACCACTCATTAGCAAGGGTATAGAAAGGACTCCTTCGCTGGGTGGGAATAGATTAATGAGCTCTAAGGATCATTCCACATCCGAGTTTATGAGGCTCTGACAGCATTTCTTTTACTGGCAGTCAAGGAAACGTGGTTCTGTAAGATTGTAATAAGTAATCTGTGATAAGAGAGATCAGAGTTCTTAAAAGCTTGTGAAATGTCGGATTAAAGAGTTAAAAACAAACTGCATTAGTTCAGGGCTTAGCAGAGCCTCTGATGTGCGGAAATGTATTACAAATATCTACTAAGACAACATTTATGATATAAAGCTTCCAAAATCAGTTTGACCCTGGATCCCTCTTTTTGCACAGCAACTATTGCCATGTTTAAAATAGTTTGGTACATGATGGTCTATAACTTTTCAGTGACTCAGAACCCAAGTATCGCCTTTCCAAGGCCCTCTGTATAAACCCATATTACCTTGACTTATGCTTTTGTCCCACAGTGATGATGCTGCTGACCAGCTCTTTAGAGGTCATGGGCTTGGAGCAGTTTTTCCTCTCCCAGTTGGAGCTGGTCTGGTCTAGCCACAAGTGCACTCTCTCTGTGCCCATGAAACAAAAGAGGAGCCCCTACTGCAATCTTCACATCTTCATCTTGGCCTTCAAGTGAATTTTCTTCTGTCAAATTCACTGTCTTCCTACATGCATTTCCCAAGACAAATACATTGTAGTTGTATTAGTCTCAAAAAATAACATAATGGATTCCAATGAACATGAAGCTTAAACTACAAACTTCTGTTTGGATATTGTTTTTAAAAGGTTTTTCACTTCTAACTTCAATTAAATGGTCACGTTTTTGTCTTTTCTTCTCTTGCCATGAGTCACTACGGAAACAAAAACCAAATGCCAAAGCCTTTGTAAAATCACAATTACACTGTAGATCATGAGGGAGTCAAAGGCTTCCTGTGGTTCCTGACAAATTGACAGCTGGTGGGGTTTCTGGGAGGAGACTGGTGGGCCGGTTTAGTCAGAAACCATGATTCATTTGTGTCTTTTGGAATGGTCCCGTTACACAGCCACGCAGCTTCCAGAGAAGGCTATGGTCCCGGAGCAAATCTGTGGCCATTGTTCCACTGCAGAACAGTGAAAATCTCCAGTCTGACGCCCACAATCGATTGAGTATAAAAATGCAGTGCTGACATTGATTGCATACCGAATATGGAATGTTCATATGTTAAGAATGTTCGTGTTTGTATGTTGTTTTGTTTTATCAATAAAAATTTTTTTTAAAACGCAGTGCTGAAGTTCTGACCACTCTTAAGAAAGGCACGTGGTATTTGAAAGGTTGGTTATTTAAATAATCTCAGAATAGCAGTGTCTTTACTCTCAAATTTCAGCCTCTATGAGTGACAGCAATGAACTGTCTTGTAAATAACGATTTCCAAAGAGAGCTCAAGCTCTGATAAAAGACTTGAACTAAATATGGACAAAACACTAGAACTGCGCTAATGGCGTTTTACAGAACCAAGGAATTTCCAAATTATTTTAATTATGACAAAACTAGAACATCACGACATCCTCCCAAAGAATAAGCATGATGTGACACTCTGCTTGGTTTTGATTGTTTTCTTTTGTTGTATTATAATCCCTTCTCTTGAAAGGGAGAGTAAACATATAAGTATACCCTTATTAATCTCTGGTGACATTTCTAACCCAGAGCCATTCATCCCACAAAGTTGACTTTTCGTAACAGTTTGTCTTGTTCAGATATTGGCCTCATATTTTTTCATTTGATTCTCACGGTTTTCTTTTTCCAAGATGCAAAATGTCTCTTCTTTTTCCCTTTATAATTTATACTGCAATGCAAATTAAATAGGATATTTGTTGAAGTCAATGGAGTTCCTGAAGTTTTCTCTTCTCTCTTTCAGGGACTGATGCAGAGTTGCAACCAGATGCATGCCTCCTACCTCTTTCAGCAAGACAAACACTATGACCTGTCCTATGACACTGGGGACAAGGCCTTACAGTGTGGGCGCCATGTGGATATCTTTAAATTATGGCTAATGTGGAAGGCAAAGGTGAGCACGTGTGGGTCAACTGAATGGTGACCAAAAGCAGAAATGGACGCAGTGATCTAGTACATCATGTTAAAACATTCATTTCCAAATTGAAAACAACTCCCCCTAGATTAACTTTCTTTAACCCTTTATTTAAATATCTACACTTTACATGGGCAAGCATGTAATAACCCCTCCCCTCTTTTTTGCCCTTTTAAGCCAAATTGCTTGTAATTCTCACTCATCTACAAAACAAATCCATTCTGCTTTTTGGGGCAGAACTCCTTGATTCTTAAGAGTTTGATTTTTTCTTATTGTTTTCTGTTTTATTTTGTTTTTCTAGTCCCCTGACTCGTGGTTTTTACCTAATGATTGATCACTTGGATAGGTTAATGCAAATCTGTAGATTATATGCTTGGAGAACAGAGAGAATAAACAAGGAACCCCCATTAGAGCTCATGTTTAACATTTCAAGGGTAACCTATAGTTACAAGACTTTTAAAAGACCCAAAACTCTGAAGCACCTCATCACCTCCTTTTGTGTATTTCCTCTGTTTATTCAGAATTTAACTGTAGGTGATCATTGCCCTCTTTGAAATGGAAACTCTGTAAGGAGTGGTATGCAGCTCTGACTGGACCTAACTGTACCCTTCAAAAAGTGCAAAGATTATGTTTACATGTAAGCAAGCAGGCTAGAAAGGCCAAAGATATTTTTTTCTTAAATTTTGGCCAGGCTTATGATTTAAATGTCACAACTCAGTGACCACCTGCCTAGTTCATCTCTCCCCACAGGAGGTGATGGCCAGAGCCAGCTGTATAGCTGTGAAAAAGAAAGGCAGTGGAGGTAGTAGGTGAGGGAAAGCTGGCATGGGAAAACAAGGAAGGGAGGCAGTTGTGCTGAGTGCTGCATGTTGGGAGAGGGCCTATACACTGAGCTCTACGCTTTCTGAGTAGCCAACACAAGAAGGTGGCAGGCTCTGTCCCGTAGGAACAAGCGAATAACTTGGCCTGCAGGTATGAGACATGCCGGTGCTGGGATGGCAGTGTGAGTTCTTTCTCAGACCTGGGTGAAGAGTCACGTCCACAATGAAGAAATCTGTGCACGCTGTTGGCTGTAAGGGTTCTCAAAGTGCACTGCCTTGTCGAGGCATTTTAGAGAGGGGTAGCCAGCAGGAGAAAGGGGACTTGGAAAAGGAGCAATGTGATCCGTAAGCATTGGGTGGAATCTTCTTTAATCCCAGTCTGGAAAAAGAGTCAGTTTAAATGAAAAGATGGTCTGCCTTCAAGCAGTAGTAACCCTTAGGTGGCTTCCAGGCGTGGATGGACTGCAGATCCTTCAGGCCACCATCCCTGATAGCACTGGCCCCTGCTGGGTTTCCTCTAAATGCTGCAGTGTAAGGTTGTAACCTCCAGGGCAGCTGGGAAGAGCTGGGCAGAGAGCTGACTTCTGCTTTTGAAAGTTGAGATCTTGTCAAGGACACGTGCCCCTAAGACCAGACACATTATTTTGTAAGCAATGATATTTTCATTGGGAGTAAAAAAAAAAAAACAAATCAAGAATATAAATTAATGATGTACTCCCAAGCCATTTTAAAATGAGGAAGGTTTTCATTTTTTTTTTTTTTATTAACTTGTTTATGGAATTCGGGTTGTTTCCATTTTGGGGCTATAGCAAGTAAAGCCTCAATGAATGTGTGTATACAAGTTTGTGTGCAGACATCTGCTTTCATTTCTCTTGGGTAAATACCTAGGAGTAGAAGGCTGGGTCTGTTTAACTTTGTAACAGGTTTTCATTTTGTTGGTAGATGGGGGCTAGAAAATGATAAACATAAATATCAAGTAGTAGCCAGAGGAAAGCTTGACCTCTAAACAGGGTGCAAGTTCCCCCTTCCTTCCATGGTTCCTTTAAGAGCCATTCTTTTCATCTCTTTTCCCTGTGGTGATTCTATTAAGATGATCTTTAACTATATTGACACAAAAATGTTTCTTTCCTGGTTTACCAATTCCTGCCGCAGCTCCCTCTTGAGCCTGGCGCGGCCCGTTAGTTCTTAGAGAAATGACTCTGGGGACGTCAGGTGGGCATTAAACAGCAGGACCAGATGAAGCCTGAAATAAGCACAAAGGATCTGGTTTTTAAAGTGCTAAAGTCAAGGCACCAGAAGAGGAGAAGAAAAGAGAAAAATAGACATCACAAGGGCTTATGGACACATATTTTTCTGAAATTCTTTATGTCAAAAAAAAGGATCCAGGCATCTAAATTATAGGCATTTCCTTTTGGTCTTCAACCTAAAGCTGCTTTATTTGCAAAATGGAATAAGAGTAACTATTAAAGCAACAATCTCAGTCTGGGGCAGAGGTGAGGAAATCACACTCTCACTTCTAAACTCCATAGTAATGTTGGCAGGGGACAGGGTCAGAGAAGTCATCATTTCCCCACAGAGGAGAGCACCAAAGGCTTGGACCCTGTCCCATCTTGCATCCAACAGGAATTTGGAAACCCTCTGGAAAAGAATAGTGACAACAAGGAGGGGGAGGGTGGCATTCATTGAGTAAACTATCTGTTATCAAATGTACCTGGAGAATGCAGTGTTAAAATTCATCCACCTTTTCTCCTTAGTGAGATAAGCCGTGTGAAAAGCAGTCTCCTAAGTATACGTCACTGCTCTTCAGCAACCCTGTTAATGACTGGTAACGTCAAGTGCCCCAGTGTCAGCCACCGTACTAGGTTCAGGATAACTTGATTAGGGCAAAAGGGCACAAAAAGTGAGCCCACGGATGTGGGAGGCGATGAAATGTGTAAGCCTGCCATCAGCAAGACGCGGCCTGCCCACAACCCTGCTCTTACTTAGTCACCCTTCATCTTGTCTATTTTATTGGAGAATCTTAGGACTCAACGGGTATTTCCCACGTGGCTAGATTTCTGCAGTGTCTATAACTCAGCGATAGGCAAAAAACAAATTTAATATGAGTCCCCTTTTTCTTGGCTTGGTGTGTAACTCCCTAGGTGCTGCTGCAAAGCTGTGTGCCTCTGGGGTTATGCAGAGCACAGCTGCAGAGTAAAGATGTTCATTTTCTCTCTAAGATATTAATTTACTTTACTAAATAGTTACGGAACATCTGTTATTATGCCTAACGCAGAATAGGAGGAGGCTATACTCTTATGGACAGGATAAGGCACAAGTACAGATGACCATCGCATAAGACAGAATATAGAAGGTCATAAATGATGCACCTTGAGAATTTAAAGGATGGAAAGCTCATCCCTGATTGAGAAGCAGAAATGACTTATCAAAGGATGACATTTGAGATGGACCTTGAGCAGAATAGTTAGACTAATAGATAGGGTCTTAACCAGGGGAGATGGGAGAAGGACGTTCCAGGAAGAAGGCATGGCAGAGCTAAGGGCATCGTGTGGGATTTGAACCTAACTTGGCGGAAGGACAACTGGGGAGATGTGGTCCATTGAGAAAGCCCCAACTAGGGAGACTGTGTCAAAAATAGAGATAGTAGCAAGGGATTCAGGAGTTATTTCAGAAGCAGCACTACAGGGCCTCGAAGTGTTGCCAGGAGCCTTTTAAGAAGCAGAGAAGAATCATGACCAGCACTCAGGAAGTGTCAGGATCAGAGCAGCCTCTGAGAAGTTGGGAGACAGTGAGCCCACGGAAGAAGAGCTCATAGAGCCTTGCGCACTTGCCTGAAATTCTGCTCCAAGAGTCAGCAGTGGGGCCCGAGAATCTACTTTTTAGACACAATTAATCTAGTTCTGAAACAGATGCTTCCCCAGGACTTTGTAAAAATCCTGCCCCAGGGCTCAGCAGTTATGCTTTCATTCATTCATTCATTCCACAGACACACACTGAGCACCGAAAAATGTACCTGGTTCTTCTCTGGGTGTAGTGAACAAGGGGAACAAAAATCTGAGCCCCCGTGGCATGTGGGAGAGCCACAAGGGGGTAAGGAGCCCTGTTTCCCCAGCGGCTCCCGCGGCTCATGCTGGAGCCGGGTGTCCAGCCTGCCACTTAGGAGACCCCATCTCAGCCTTGAGCCTTCTTCACAGTGATTTAGGTCAGGGTAATGTGATTTTGACAAAGTTTTGAATGCATCTTTGTCAGTTTTTAAATAAGAGCTGGGTGGCATATAATAGCTAATAAATATTTGATGAACATCTACATTTTTCAGACTCCCCTAAAAGCCTTGAAATTTATTTGTAATTCCCATAAATATCCCACAGGAAAAGGAGTGGCCCCAGGTTCCCCAGGGCACACTAGAGTTTCTATGTGAGGTCTCATGTACCTCTGT
Organism: Tamandua tetradactyla; assembly: GCF_023851605.1. Taxonomy (NCBI): domain Eukaryota; kingdom Metazoa; phylum Chordata; class Mammalia; order Pilosa; family Myrmecophagidae; genus Tamandua; species Tamandua tetradactyla. The sequence continues at coordinate 224,461,231 of NC_135327.1, read as the reverse complement.
AACCCAGCCAGAGGGGCAGTGGGTCTGCTCTTGGTCACACCTACAGTGCAGTCCTAGCCTGGGGCAGGCCAGGGGACACCCACTCAGGTTTCTGGTCACCCAGCTGCCTTGGCAATACAATCAGGTGCTTTTTGGAGCATCTATTTACCAACCTCTTCCCTATGCAGGGAATCAGGCCTCTGTCCTCATCTCCTTGTGGCCAGATCAGCCAAGGCCAGAGGGCTGGAGTGACTGAGTCCCTCTGGCCCTGGCTTATACCTGCGACCCCGACTCCAGACTGATGATGATGATGAGGTTGTGACAATAAATTAAATCCATGAAATGAAAGGCATGAGTGCATGCAAAGTTAATTTGGCAGCATTGTCAAGATTACCATGGTTTGTTTTTGCTCCTTTTTAAAAATATTTTTTCCTTTTTTTATATTTTCAATATTGTAACTTTTTTGTCTGTTCAGGAGAATTGCAAGAAAAACAAATACTTTTAATAACACATATGCACTGAAAAGCTGTACTAATATAGGATTGTTTTTTATGAATTATATAGAGGATAAAGACTCATACCATTTCCAGGATCCAAAGGTCCAAAGGATCTGGTTTGGAAAACAGTTAGCTTCCCTCCTTCACTCTACCTGGAGTCCATCCCACGTGGACCCTACCTGCCAGGTCTGTCCAAACCAATCCTCATTTCCTTACACCCACAGACCCATTGAACATTGAGGTGGGTACTGAGTATCCAGGCATCAGCCCGAGCCTATCCTTGGAGTCACTGAGAACCAAACAGCCTCCTTGAGCCAATCACCTGGGCCAGCGAGCTTTAAAGAAAACAATTTCTGAACCCATCAGATTTTTAAAAAGCATCTTGCTTGTAAATATGGGTGAGAAGTTAAAAGTCACTGGTTCAGTCCTGCTGTAGCTAAGATGATGAATCCTTGCGTAAACAATAGAGCAGACCTGTTTTACCTCCATTGCGGTTTGCTAAGGAAACCCTCAGGTCTCCAGGTTGGATTAGTCCATAGGCCAGTGTGAAGTGCTCCTGGAATGAGTGTGAGCTGTTTCTCTAACCCTTCCATTAGTGCTTCATCAATGCTGAAGGAAAGAGCAGGAAAGCCATTTCGAAGAGTAGCTCCCTCGTGTGTACTGATGGCAGTTACACAGCTCCAGTCCAAGGCTTTTCTGTTGTTGTTCGTAAGTCCAGACCCTGGGCATCCAGAGTTAGAAACCAAAAACCTCTTTGATAATGTTCACTCATTACAGACATGTGAGTCATTTATCCAGAAAGGAGAAACCTAAGGAGCTTGGCAGAATGACAGGCTAATGTAAAAAAAAGACCTTAGCACACTTCCTAAGAATTATTCATTTATTCATTCTGCAAATACTCACTGAGTGTCCACTCTGTTCCATAACAGGGATGCATTGGTAAACAGAGCTACGGGTCTAGGGTAGAATATGACCAGAGCTAGGGGTCTGGGGTGGAGAATGAGCATGACAGGTGGCAGCAGGTCTCTGAAGATGGCCCTTCTCAGCAGGCAGAGAGCAGCCCTGCTGCCTGCTGTTCACAGCCTCCAGGATTGCTCCTAGGAAAGGCGGAGGCAAATTTTCCCCTTGAGCAATCAGAGCAATTGCCTTGGAAATGGAGGGTGTGGAAGAAAAGGTGCAGCTAAGCAGAATAGTAAGGAAATAAAAGGAAATAGGAGTACCTGAGGTAGCGAGCATTAAAGGGGAAAATTAGGTGGAAAAGCCTCTAGAAACACTGGCTTTAGCAGAGAAAGGGCCAGCGCAGAGCTGAGACAAAGTGGTAGAATGACTGCTGGTCCCAGAGGCGTGCTTTCATCCTGCCCTGCCTGCCCCTTTCTCAGCCTACCTGACAAGCTTTGTTCTTCTCTTTCCTAGGGGACTACTGGGTTTGAAGCACAGATTGATAAGTGTTTGGAGCTGGCAGAGTATTTGTACAACATCATAAAAAACCGAGAGGGATATGAAATGGTGTTTGATGGAAAGGTATGTGCTCTGACTTCTACCGTCCCCAAGAGTTTGGACAATATCAGTTCTTATCATCGATTTTTTTTTTGTAGATGTAAATGATGTACCTTCCAGGTAAGTGGGGCAAATACAAAAGGGAAGTGATATGATGAAGGATTGCTTTTCAGAGCTGAAGCAAAATCAAATGCAGAAACGATGATATAATGTGAAAATCAGATGCTCCAAAGACAATTACAGATTTCAAAGTATGAATTGCATTGTGAATCTGCCAAGTAAATAGATTTCAGATGCCCTTGGGATTTTCAAAATTTTCAGCCTGGGTTGCTTGTGAATCTTACTTTCCCCTCTGTAGCCCCAGCACACTAATGTCTGCTTCTGGTATGTGCCTCCGAGTTTGCGGACCCTGGAAGACAATGAAGAAAGAATGAATCGCCTGTCAAAGGTAAGCGACCCGAGACCCCTTTGATCTGTCCAGTGGTGTGTCTGTTGGCCTTTCCTATGATATGGCCTATGGATAAAAACCGGTATCAGTAGAAAAGCCCCTTCCCTTCAATGGGCTTTGGCAATGCTGGGACGTACAGGGCCGGTATATGGGGACTTATAACAGCTCCATTTGCTCCTCCGCTTTCTGCAGGTAAGTTGATGATGCCTTAAAATTAGTAACCACGTGATAACTTTTCCTGACATCACAGAGCAGCAACAACAATTGCTGCAGTTATTCTACCAAGAAAAGCTGGTGCTCAGTCACAAGCACAGAAGAGAGTAATGGAGGCTTCAGGCACAGGAAGCAGGTTTCTAGTCAGGAAACAGAGCTGCTGCAGACCCTGTTGTGAAGCCACAGTCAAGGCTACTCAGGGGGCTCTTTAGAGCTGTGGGGGCCCAGAAGGTAACAGGGCAAGGAGCAGTAATAGCAGCCACCACCTATGGGGCAGAGGTGGTGTCCTCAGCTCCCTGTTATGGAGCTTAGGTCGCTAACCTCTCCTTGCAGCCTGATGGGGGAAGCACTATTTCCCCATTCTGCAGATGGGGAAAATAAGGCACAGGGAGAAAAAACCAAGAATAGACTGGGAGGGAGATCAAGGCAGGAACCATCCCACTGTCAGAACGGTAGAAGCAGGAAACTAGGGATGATTCCTGAATATTTGGACTCAAGGTTCTGTGTTGGTTTTTTATTTTTTTCATTTACTGTAAAGCAAGGCGCCCCTCTGCCAGTCAGTGCCAGAAAACTTAGCCATTTCCCCACTTTTAAGGATCCTGAGCTTCCTTCCAGTACACTTTATTTTCTTCTGTGCCAGACAGAGAACAGTGCCTGGCTCATAGCAGGAGGGTTTTGTGTGGCTCTAGAACCTTCAGGAAAGGCCATCGGTGTTAACGCCTGACCTGGCAAAACCCAGGATCCAGCCCCTCATCAGAGGAGAGACACACGTGGCTGAGGTCTTTAAATCAAGACTTATATTTAGCGCAGAAGTTTGCAACCCTCACCACACGTTAGAATCATCTCTGAGTTTTATAAAAAATACTAGTGACCAGAACTTAACTCCAGAGAATTTAGTTTGTTTGGCTTGGCATGGGCCTGGGGATTTTTCTAAAAGTCCTCCAGATGATTCCAGAGCCCAGCCAAGTTTGAGGACCACTGGTCTAGAGGAACAAATGGAAGGAAACGGGGATCCATGGATACAGTTGTTTGTGGCATTTGAGAATTGAGTGAAGGTGGTTCATTCCAGAAAATCAAGCCCAAAAGGTGGGAGGGAGTGAGGAAGAGGAACAGTGCAAGGAACATAACAGATACAGGCGAAAAAGAGGGAGAGAGGGAAAAAAAAGGATTGGCTATCATTTGAGAGGTAAAGAATTCATATTTCTCCTGGAAATTTTAGTTGGGTAAATTATCTTAACAATGACTATTTTTATTTACTAAGCTAATTAGAAATTAGATGTTTCCATTTTTAAAGTGTTTTACTGCTTTAGTGAACCCAGTGACCAGATGGAGAATACACTGAGTGGTTTCTCTTTCATTTGTTGAATCAGTTTTTTAATTGCTATGCTGAAGGTTGGTACAAGATGGGACTACAAAACCGAATGGATTTTTTTTGTAATTTTCTAAGCAGATGTCAACTTCCCATGTCCCCCTTAAAATACAGCCCTCTCCAATTGCTTCTTAGGTTTTAACACATATAACCTGAGATGGGGATGTAGGTTATTTCCTGGGGATAGCAATTAAAATATTAGTAAAATATTAGTTTTTAGACTGTTGATATAGTAAAACCCACTAATGTACAATTTCCAGTGACCAGTAAAATCATCACAGAAACACATGTGCACACACACAAACTTAGAAGAAAAAGAACTGGAGCAAAATAAATCATCTGTACTTAGTAATAGCCACATGTGGCTGCTTAAATTTAATTAAACTAAAAATTTAGTTCTTTGTATTTCAGGTGCTCAGAAGCCACTTGTGGCTCTTGGCGCAGGTGTCGGACAGTGCAGATATAGAACATTTCCAGTGTCTCATGAAATTCTGTTGGACAGCATTGACATTGATTCAAAATGGAATAAAAGACATAAAGTTTTCTGTGCAGGGTATGGAAAACAAGAGAACATAGTTAAATTCTGGGCCTGGCAGAGCAGAAGAGTTTCTTTTTGTATCTTCTTGCCTGGCACATATTTTAGCACACGCTAGATTCTCAAACAATGCTTGTTGAGTCAGTGTATCTTTTGCATATTCCAGAATAGAGAAGAGAACAGCATTTAGGAACCTACTAGCCGGCCTTAGGCTTTTCCCCGCAGTGCACTGGCTGAGAGACCAATATCCAGATAACATGGTTTTTATTAAAGCAGACATGGTCACATCTTCATGAGGGTGGTGAAGACAGGAATCCCTTTGGTGAGTTTCCTGGTGCCCAGTCAGGTCTGAGTGTGCAGGTGGCGCCTCGGCACTGAGACAAAGTCAATGAATGAGGCGTGTGATCCTGGTGGGCCTGGCCACGTGCAAACCCCTGGGACACGGGAAGGGACAGCAAGTGGGCTCCATGCAAAAGCTGCTCAGGTCAGAGTCAACAGGCAGGTGCGTCTGTTGCCTTTTGTGTTTCTGCATCTTCACCATCTTCTTTGTTCTTACTCTTCATTGTACTCGGTGGTCATTATCTGCAACTCTTCCGTCAGCTTTCGTAGTATGGTACTGACTTTCAAAGGGTCAACAATGGATTTAAACATAAATTGGGAAGGGTATAGTTGGGCCTCGTATTTAAGATGACTCTTTTAAAGTCTATGCTGCTTGGTATAATGGGAAATTTAATTGGTACAATTTTAGCATTTAAAGTGTTTTATTTATGGTTATTCTTCTGTTCTGTTTTTCAAAAATTTCTCTCGGTCTTCAGAGATTTAAAAGCAAAAAGTGTTTCTAATATATAGTGGAAGTATACAGCCCTGTGATATCTTGTAAGGTTATTTCATGCTTTACCAGTTTTAACCTGAACCCTCTTTGGGGGAAATAAATGTGGATTCAGGTTATGGAAAATTTCCCTGGTTCTTATTTTTGAAAGGATTGAGAAAGCTAATGGCACAAGGGAGAAAACAATACCCTAAGACTGGTAAAATAGAGTCTTAGCTTGCCAGAGCTGCTGTGACAAATACCACACAATGGGTTTGCTTAAAGAACAGGAATTTCTCATTTTACGGGTTTGGAGGCTAGACGTTCAACATCAAGGTATCTGCAGGGGTTGGTTTCTTCCAGAGTCCATTAGTGATGAAGGATTTGGCAATTTGTGATGAAGGATTTGGCAATTTCTATCTCCTTGTATCTGTTCTCTGGTTTCTGCTGACTTCTGGTTTCTGCTCCTATTTCCAATTTCCTTTGCTTATAAGGACTTGAGCCATATTGGATTAAGGCCCACCCTTATTCAATTTGGCCTCATCTAAATAGAATCTTCAAAGATCCTCTTTACAAATGACTCACAGCTTAATGTTAATGTCTTTAAAGTTCCTATTTAAAGTGGGTTCACATCCCGGGACTTGAGTATGGCTTCCTGGGGGATCCAATCCAATCCCAGCAGGCAGCCCCTCTGGACTCTTGTTGATTAGGCCTCTAGTGAATTCTTCAACATGCAGACCTCCCTTTTCCAACCGACTTTCTTTATTCGGTAAAACCAAGAATGTGACCAAAAGCGTCTAGAAGCAAGTAAAACTTTTATGTATTCATACAGCTAGTCCTATTTTCCTTCTTAACTTGCAATTAGTGATTATGTAATTAAGTAGACATTCCATGTTCTTGCTCATTTTAGTTCTTTGGCATTTTCTGGACACAAGCAAAAGTCAGAGTATTTAGACAGCTGTGATTTTTGCCAACTCAGCTAATTTAAGGATTGGAGGGAATTCAGTATCACTTCATGCCAAAATCTGTTTGGGATGATAGCTAATAAAATTAACCTTTTGCCTTTTGCTTAGATTTATCTGAAAGGTTAGGGATTATTGTCCCCCAATAATTAGTGCCATTCCTATGTGGTTTGCTTGGATTTCCCATGATAACTAAATCAGAGTTAATTCACTGAGTAATGCATTTTTACTACTTTACCAGTTCTAAAGAGCCATGATTTATTGCACAAACAAAGCCAATAGTTATGAGTCATGTCGCTTTTTTCTTAAATTCCTGCAGTCACCTTTTTTATTTAAAATGTCTTCCCAAGACAGTGTGGACTTGCCTCGCCTCACAGTGCAAAAGGATACATCTCATATCCTTAGGCTAGAATGTTCTAGCAGATCCACTTACAGAACTTAATCCCAGACTTTAGAAATTTAAAGTTTTTAAATATTTATTCTCCGAGAGAGCCTTATGCTCTGAAGACACCCTTAAATCTTTGAGTGAAAAAATAATCAGCCAAAAGAAACATTCCTCTTTCCATCATCTCCCCTGTAAAGTAAGGAAGGGCCTGGAAGGGATATAAGAACTTGTCTGGACTGAGAAAATCTCAGGGCTGGAGTCATCACCCCGCACGCCTCTGCTTGTAGATGAGGAAAGAGGTCCAGAACCGGGAGTGTCTGGCGATGTGATTTGAAGCCTGCCCGCTGGTAATTCACCTGTGATTGCGAGTGATGCAGAGCCTGGCTGATTACCTGCTCTGAATATGAAAGTTGTGAAGATGAAAACTCCCTTGTAAACCAGAGGTTATCTAAGAACTGATATTCGGAAGTCATGCGTCCCTAGAAGCATTCCATTTGTTTCTCCTTATCCTTCATTTAAGATGGATTAAACTGTGATGAAAAGTCCCGATCCCTGTTTTGGATTGATTTACTGACTGTATGTACATATAGCACAAGTCTGACGCATCTCTGATGGCTACCGTTTCTGGGTTAGGTATTTGCAGCGATGAACTTAAAAGAGGAGGCATGTTATTTTTACAGACTGCAGTGGTAACTAAATGTGGGCTCATAGGTATGGACCTAAGTTGATTGAATGCGACTTCATAGACACTACTTTTTAGAGTTACTGTGGACTCCTGAAGCCTTCGGGGGGCACCCAGTGAGGTGAAGAAGTAAAAGGCACTGTGCCTCTTAGCTTGCAGTTGATGTAAGAGAGAAAAAAAGTGTATTTTCTCAGTAGAAAATTAGAATGTAGTCAGAATCTAGGGGTAAGGATCGTATATTTAAAACTGAAAAGAAGAGGATACAGAGGTACTGGAGAAATCAGAGCAAGCTCATCCAGTTTGTACAATGTGGTAGAGCCTTGTAGTGTGTTCAGGATGTGAGCTGGAAAGATTAAGGAATTCTAAGCAAAGTGACCTCTATAGGACTGATGGCAAGTGCAAAGGGATAAATATTCATATGGTACTTTCAGGAACTATTAATAAATGGGTCTCTTCAGAGCCAAAGATTCACACTGGTGAGCAGGGGAAGATAAAGTCCTCAGAGCCAAGGAATTTGAACTTAATTTCACAAACAATAAATAATGCCTGGAGCTGTAATCATTAGTCTGGCATAAAAGTGGTAAAGCCATTTATCTGTGTAACATGTCTTTGTGTTAAAAATTCTATGTGGGTTCAGTTTTTTATCCCAGCTGATTATTTATCATTATTCAGGAATTATCTTTCCAAATATCTTATAAACTGAGGGAATGCAAAAGGAGGAAAAAAAAGAAAAGCTTTTGGGTTTCAAGAAAGTTGCCATATGTCTGCTTATCTTCCTACATCATTGATTTTAAGCCTTACCTCTTGGTAACAATTCTGTGAACTCTATTTTATTCCCAGTGTTTTCACATTGACCAGATCATTGTGACGTTTGGGGGTGGAAGGGGGCTCTACCAAATGTTGTATTGCTAAACTATTTTGCCTTGGAATCAATGCGAGATTCTTCCTGTGCTCCCAAAACACCAACGAGAAAGGAAAGGGATGAGCCGGCAAGCCTCTAGTCAGGTGTGCGTCCTGACATCCCACCACTTATTCTTCCCATCACCTTCAGGGTCTTGAATATATTAAGTTGGTCTCCCTCCCCCCATTGTCCCCCCCCCATCCCAAGAGACCTTGGAGGCAATTCCTCCAAGGGACGGCAAATATGGTTCTGACTACTTTGTTCAAAGCTACAAAGGCCCTTTGCTATTGGGTGGTTTGACGAAGGGAGAGTCCCCGGGACAAGTGGTCACCGTGTTGATCTGGTCACTCTGACAGGTGGCTCCAGTGATCAAGGCCCGGATGATGGAGCACGGGACCACGATGGTCAGCTACCAGCCCCTGGGAGAGAAGGTCAATTTCTTCCGCATGGTCATCTCAAACCCCGCAGCGACTCATGGAGACATCGACTTCCTGATCGAAGAAATAGAACGCCTCGGACAAGATTTATAATAACCCAACTCAGCCGATTCAGTTCTCTAAGTAGACAATTAAGTTGTCACAAACTGTGCGAATGTATTTGTAGCTTGTTCCAAAGTGAGTCTATTTCTATATTGTGATGTCAGAGTAGAGTACAGTTTAAAAATCAAAAAACATTGCTCCTTTTAAAAGTCCTTTCTAAAGTTTAAAATAGCTCTCTAATAATTAGTGACAAAAGGCTGCATTCTAATCAATAAGGAAGAGCTTAAAATTGTTATAAATATTTCCCTCACTTTTAATATAGTGTACAAATCAAACTTTATTTTCACTTCAAAGTAGTAAGATTGAATAGTGCCAAACTGCCCCCCCCCCCCCACGAATCAGATAAGGTTCTTTGGGGTGCAGTGAAAAGGATAAAGTAGCTATAAATGTATGTTGACAAATAAAAACTCTTGCCTTTTTCATAGTATTAGGAAAAAAATTTCTAATTTACCTATAGCAACATTTCAAATGTATTTAAATACATATAATTTTACAAAAGGAATATATATATATTAAAAAGATCCTATTTTGTAACATATAGATTTTTATTTTATATGGGTTATACAAACTGCAGGGGCAGATATAAAAACGAAACCAGTTTTTTTTTCTTTCTGTTGATGGAGGCGCAATAGAAGACTTAGCGAAGTAATTTCAGAACATAGGTCCACAAAACCCTTGAGAGGTATGATGCCTTCTTTCTTAACATGTTACAGCTTATCACATCTCTAAAGTTAGTATTTTAAAACAAACACGAAGAAGACTGCAAGTCCTTTGGAACAGTCGATCAAAGCAATTACAGTAGCAATAAGGATCTCTTCCCATTAAAGTTTTCTGCCCAGTTTACCCTTAGCAGACTTGCTCTGTAAAGCTCGACAAGCCAAGCTCCACTTGGATTAAGTAAGAGTGATCTTCTCCATTCTGCTTTCCAACTTGGCCTCCTTTGAACAGAAGGTTGATGATGGTTTTAGAGGCATCTTCCCTAATAGTATTCTTTTATTAGGTCATTTGGATTAATTAAGAAAAATAAAAATGAAATCTAATTGGCTTGAGCAAAGAGGAATGCAGCACACCCCCAGAATGTGATGGGCCCAGGCAATTAAACTCAGGCTCGAGAGAAAAGATCTCTGGATGAGAATAATGGCATCTTCTTGGACACCATATTGCCACTATTCAGGAAGGAGTAATTTACCTCCTGGGTAATTGCTTAGATCCATCCCCACCAATTCCTACGCACAACAATGTCTCCCACAGGGCTCCCTATCACTGGAATGCCCAAATAATTCCTTTATTTCCCAAGGGCAGTTCTTTTCCTCCCATGAAATGTGCGCCATACCCTAGATTTTGAGACATCATCTTAAGATAGCGTTTTATCCATCGCCCATCAAGATCCAAAGTGACCAGAGAATGCAGAAATAATCAGATGCTCAGAACCCAAAATAATATTTTGAAAACATCTTTCTTCCCTCTACAAATGTGGTGGTGACGCATGAACTGACAAAAGCTCTCACAGATTTATTTGAAATAGAAATCCCTATAATAAAACCATAGGAGCCTTGCTTTTATGTCATTGCTCCCACATTATATACAAAACATCATTTAGCCTTACTTGATATAAACGTGGCTTCAGGCCTTTCTGCCTAGAAAGCAAATAGATTCTCTCTGATGACTAGGAGAAAACTCCTTATATGTGCCCCAGAAATCCATGAAGGAACAAGCCTTCTATTCTAGACATTGTGTAATTGCCAAGCAGCCTTTCTCTTCCTTACAAATTGGCTTTGGAGAATAAGCAAACAGCTGCCTATCTGTTTTGAGCCTCAGGCCAAATGGTCTCAACCTCAGAAGCAGAGACACCAAAAGTATCAAACCCACTATTCTCGTTGGAGAAGATAGTGGAACCCAGAGCCCTGATCTGGGTTAACCTCTCTCTCTTCCAGGATATTTATCCCTTATCCCTTGGGATGCAGATCCTATATCTGAAGCTATTGCTTTTTAACTTGGCAGTATGACAGAATTGAAATGGGAGAAACATTTATGCCTGCCTTTCAAATTCCAACAAAATATAGTTTCCCCCACCCCTGCCCTTCCAAGTTGAGTTTTACTCAAGTCTTGTACAGCAAAATCCCAAACAACCATAGTTCAGGGAAGGAGGCAGTAGGTCCCATGACTGTAATATATATTCTTTAAAGTTGGTCTGTAACCCATTCAGAAAGAAGTGGAAAAGAAGAAAGGATAAAAGGAGGGGAAAAAAAGAAGGGGAAGAAGGAAGAAAGTGAAGTGGATTGTTTTGAGCATTAGCTCAAATTCCAGTGCCAGAAGCCTTTATTTGAGTCCATTCTTTACAAATTTTAGAAAGTTTGGTTTTAGCTTTAACCAGAATTGCCATGGCCATTTCCATTTACACAGCAATATTGTGTTTATTATTTTTAAATACTTGAAAAAAATGCAGTATGTCTTTATTTCACCTGAGATGTATAACTGGTATTGACTTCATGTAATGTTGTTAAGGACGTGAGGAAGGAAAAGGAAATCTAGTGTGTCTGTGACTGTCGTTGCCTTTCTATATTGGTAGTACTGTCTTGTCACCTCAGATTGGGGTTGTGCACTTTAGACCTGAACTGTACAGTGTTGCAAATCAATGTGTTGCTGTGAAAGCTTGTGCAGTATCTTATGATCTGTCCTTTGCTGTGCAGTAGCTGCATGTAGTAACCTTTGATAATACAACACTGCGTTCTCACCTGCCGCTGTGCCCCACCTGCCGCTGTGCCCCACCTGCCGCTGTGCCCCCACCTGCCGCTGTGCCCTCACCTGCCGCTGTGCCCCCACCTGCCGCTGTGCCCCCACCTGCCGCTGTGCCCCCACCTGCCGCTGTGCCCCCACCTGCCGCTGTGCCCCACCTGCCGCTGTGCCCCACCTGCCGCTGTGCCCCACCTGCCGCTGTGCCCTTTGCTAAAGCCGTGCCCCTCGCCTCAGAGCTAATACACAACTGCCCTAGGCTCAGCCACCTCCCCAGAAACCTCCGTTTGAGAATTTCATGACCTCGTGAACACACGAGCTGAGCCCTACTCCATCTCCAAGAATAGAAAGAAATCAGTGACGCGTGCCGCAAGCTACCAAAGTGGCTGGTCTGAACTTGCCAGGCCCTGGGTTTTGGGGCTACTCCCCAGATGTGGGAGGGACCAGCCGAGGTGTGACCATCTCAGTGGAGGAAGAAACAGGGAACCTTCAAAAGGGTATCATCTTGCACGTGCTCCCCGTTCCCAAATGCTAAGTACAGACACTGTGTACCGATTAGTTACATGTGCCAAAATACTGTCCCCAATTGGTGTTTCTGAAAGACAGCATTTCCCCAGCATTCCTTCATTAATAAAGACAAAAAAAAAAACAAATAAAAAAATACAAATGTGTGGCAACCTGCTCTTCTTACCAAATATGAACTTGTGAGTGATCAAAGTATTTTATCTGTGTTGTCTCTCTAAATCCAAATAAATGTGTAAATGTGGACACGCCTTAGGCTTTCAATGCTTATTTCCACTCCAGCGTTGTGGGTTTAGCTATTAATCAATTGCCCTAAAAAAAAAAAAAAAAAAGACTCAGGGCCCTTCAACTGTCATGCAGCTCAGCGTGTTTTGGGGGTCTCTGTTGGGGGAAACAAGTTCTTACTTCTGCAGATACCCCCTCCTGGAACTTCTGAAGGATTTTATTTCACCACTCTGGTTTCTCCTTCCATCAGACCCAACTTCTAAAAATATTTCATAATGGAAAATTTCACATTCACACAAATGTGGAGAAAATAGTATTGAAAGTTCCCATGAACTCTTTACCCAGCTGCAACATTCACTGATTCAATGTCAATCTTGTTTCATCCATACCCCCACCCAATCTGACCCCCAACCCCAAATTATTTTTGTACATCTCTCTAAAAGATAGGGAGTCTTTATTTTTAAGCATGTCGGCAATAGCACTATCACAGCTAAAACAATAATAATAGTACTGCCTAATGGTGCCCCATCAAATATCCAGTTAAGTGTTCTCATTTCCCCAGTTGTCGATTCTACAGCCAAACCCGTGCCCTGAGCCCACCGTGTCCCAGGAGACCAGCGAGGCGCTCAGGTCAGCCGGAGCATGTGTAGTCAGGTACAGCGCACCTGGCTGTATACACAGGGCCAGCCTGTGTGTTTGCTGTTGTGTAGTTTTCATTGTGTCATTTTCATTTCTGGATCTCGTGGGTTGAGTTTTGCGGGTATCATGTGTTCAGAGACTTTCCCCCCAGCTGTTAGGAGTGAGAATTAGGAGGAACGGACAAGTTAAAAACCAGGAAGCCATTGGGATTTAATTGGGGGAGTTTATCCTTAAAAAATTGAAATAGATGTAGGGGGAGGAGGGGCAGATAGAAAAGGAAGGGGCAGGAGAAGATTTCTAGCTAATTTCAATATTGCTAATAGGGGAGCCAATAGACAATAACCAAATGAAGAGGGAGAACCTTTCGATTCCTGCCCTGTTCACATCCCCTAGAAAGCATTTCCTGTCCCTCCTCTCCATGGGGAGCAAGATGGCAAGTGTACCTTGCAGATTCTGGAGATCATCTGAGTTCAAAACACAGCCCCACCACTGACCAGCTTGCCGTGAGACTGAGCAAGTTGTGTAAACTCTGTGTCTCTACTTCCCCATCCTACAACCATAACCTTCTTCATGAGGTTTTTGCATGGATTTTATTTAAAATGTGCATAAACCGCTTAGCACCCAACAGGAGCTCAACAAAGCTTGAAGCAAGGAGGGCAATTCTACAGGAATTCTATAAATCAGGCTCAGCCTCCTTCTCTGTGACACCGTCTCACACACTCACCCTCCTCTGCATTCCATGGTTACCTGCCCTTGACCAGTCATGTTCATATGGCACCTGCCCGAGGGTAGGCTGGAAATGTCACCTTTCACATCTTCTTCTGCTCCTTGAAGGTAGGTTGGAAGGAGCATCTGTTTCTTAGGCTACTTTCTTATCACCCACCCTCACAAGCTTCTCCATCATCCCCACTAGTAGAAGGGCACCCCTACCCAAACTCATCCCTGGATCTCCCACTGGTTCATGGTATGATCTTGGTCAATTCAACTAATGTCTCTCAATTTCAGTGTCCTTGGCTGAGAAATGAAGGGGTGGACGGTTTGATACCTAAGGAAAACTTTAGGTGGAGGGTGATTTCAGATTACAGACTTATAAATGTTTTGCTTAATTCAGCTAACCTTTATTGAGGAGCTTCTACATGTCAGGTGTTTTCATTTATTAATCCAGCTCCTTCACCTGAAAGATGGGTACAATGATGCACAGAGAATTGTAGTGATTTTCCAAAGTCAAATGGTGCAGCACAAACTCCATTTTTTAATTAACTGATACAAATGGAAAAGGCTCAGCACCTCACTTAACCACCCTGAGCAGCCTATCTACCCTGCTATCCTCTCTTCCACCCCTTTCCCCATGCTCACTGCTTCCGAGTCCTGATTCAGGACCTTTGCTTTGCTTTGCTTCTGCCTGGAACACCCTGCCCCTGGATCTTTCCATCGCTGGCTCCTCTTCTCAGTCGGGGATTGCCTCCAATACTAAGTGCTTGGAAAGGCCTTCCCAGACCACCCAATCCCAATTTCCTCACTCTCTATCATGTCACTGTGCTTTACTTCCTTTGTAGTGATTTCTTTCACCTGTTATTTTCACCAAACTTCCAGAATGCCCCAGAGATTACAAACTGATCAATTGCCCTATCCAAAGAAATTGGTGATTAAAATCAGAATTTTCTCAGATCTATTATTTTCAAAATGAGGAGCTCCATGCCGTCCATTCTACCAGCCCATCACCTATGACTACTAAAGGCTTTTGAATGCTACCTTTCCATATATTGACTTTTTCTGATCACTCCCTCTCAATTAAGATTGGAAAACGGTTATTACAAGATTCTTCACATTTTAACTTGGGCTTCCAAGTTAAACAATTTTAACATTGGGCAATGTGTATTACATTGCTTCTAGAAATTTAATTTTTTAATTTAACTTTTGAGCTGGCTGACAAATACCTGCTTGCTTCATGAGGTGAACACACCTAGCTCTAAAATTTTTTTTTTTTGCATGAGCAGGCACCAGGAATCGAACCCAGGTCTCTGGCATGGCAGGCAAGAATTCTCCCTGGTGAGCCACCGTGGCCTTCCCCCTAGCTTTAAATTTAAACCCAAGGCAGCATTGCCTTTATGTCAATTTTTATCATCTCAGACAACTCTGAGTTTTTGTTTGAGTTTCTGTTAACAGATTCAGAGGAAGTAGTTCTTCTAATTTATATGCCTATTAAAATACAAACACAAATAATTATGAATACATATATGACATATATTGTTTGGCTTGCTAAAGCTTCCAGAATGCAATACATCAGAAATGGATTGGCTTTATGAAGGGGATTTATTAAGTTACAAGTTACAATTCTAAGCTGTGAAATGTCCAAATTAAGGCACCAAACAAGAGGATACCTTCTTGGAAGAGAGGCCAATTTTCCCTATCTAGGGTTTCTCTGTCACATGGGAAGGCACATGGTGACATCTGCTGTCCTTCCCTCCCAGCTTCTGGTTTTCAAACAGCTCCCTCTGCTTCTGGCATCTCCTGGGCTTCTGGTGTCTTCTGCATCTCCAAACATCTGTGTTTGCTCTCTGTGTCAGCTCTTTTAAGGACTCCAGTAAACCAATTAATGCCATTTTGAATGGGTTGGGTCACATCTCCATCTAATCAAAAGTACCACCCATAATTAGATTGGTCATTTCTCCATGGAAAGAACCCAATCAAAAGGTCCCACCCAACAATAGGTCTGCTCCCACAAGATTGGATTAAGATTTTAAGAACATGGCTTTTCTGGGGTACATAGCAATTTCAAAGCAGCACACTACACCCTCTGGACCCCCAAAAGACATGTTCTTTCCATATGCAAAATGCATTCACTCCATTGCAATTTCACAAAAACCTTAATTCATTTCAGTAAGAATACAAATACAATACCAAGTCAAAAACCATACAAAATCTCATCAAAGTCAGTTATAGGCTTGGTCTGTCCTAAAAAAAAAATTCTCCTCTGGCTGTAGACCTATGAAACTTAAAACAAGTTATAAAACAAATTATCTGCTTCCAGTGTACAAAAGAGGGACAGTCAGGATAAACATTTCCATTCCATAGTGATAAATTGATAGGAAAACAGGGGGAATGGGACCCAAACAGTTCCAAAAACCTGCAGGACAAACTCCATTAGATTTCAAAATCTGAGAATCACTTATCCTCAGGGCTTGAGAGAGCAGCAGTCCCCCCCTTTCCAAGGGCATAGGCAGTGGCCCTTTTCTCTCCAAACACTGAGAAGAGGGTTGAAACACCAGGGGGCATTGAGAAGACCACCTTTTTGTCTCAGCTCCACCCTCTCCAAGCATTGAGGCAACACCCAGACTCTTCCATTTCTGGGGCACACACTCAACCCCCTCAGAAAAGTGGAGTGATATCAAGGTTTCCCCCACTCCCCAGAGAATGTGCTCCAACCTCTCCAAGACCCAAGGCAGCAACACTCTTCCACCTGCCCTCTGCCTCCAGGGCTAACTCATCCTTTCCACTTGGATGGGGAGGTCCACTCTGCTGGTCCGAGATTTCTTGGCTTCAGATCTTAGCTTCCAGGGGTCTGCTTTTGAAGTAATTTTTCCTTCAATCTGTCCCTTTTCTGTCCCCTTTCAACTAGACTAGCAGTGGTTCCACTTATACAGATCTCAGAAAAAAATAAGTTGGTTTAGCATGTAGCACACAGGGATCAAAGCCATCAGACAATTGGACCTTCCACAAATCCTTTCTGGATAACTCCATCTCCAATACTGGCTTGTCCTGACATGGCTTACTAGTTCTGTGTTTGGTTAAATCCCCACATGATGCACTATTCTCTGAGGTCTCACTCTCTGAAGCTCAGAATATTCCAGACTATTAATTTCTGTTTTATTTGTACCCAAGAGTTCGGTTCTCAGCTTATCTCTTTTCTGTCACATTTTACAATGAGATACAAGGAGAAATCAAGAAGAATTTTCCACATTTAGTTTCAAAATTTCCTCAGCTAGATATCCCAGCTGGTTGCTTTCAAGTTCTCCCTTCCATCCAGCACAAGCACTCAATTTTGCTAGATTCTCTGCCACTTTAAAACAAGGGTCATGTTTCTTCCATTTTGCAATGACACATATATCATTTCTAAGACCTCATCAGAAATATCTTCAAAGTCTATATTTCTAACAACAGTCTCTTCAAAATTATCTAGGCCTTCCCTATTAAGCATATCACAAATCACAATTCTTCCAGAACCTTCCCCTTAAATCCATGCAAAAAAGCTGGTCCAACATGCTTGGTAATTGCAAACCATAGCCCCCCACCTCTCCAAAATCTGTTTTGCTTTGCTAAAACTGCAGGAATGCAAGAAATAGATTAGTTTTTTTAAGGGGATTTAAGTTACAAGTTGAAATTCTAAGGCTATAAAAATGACCAAATTAAGGCACCCAACCAGAGGATATTTTCTTTGAAAAAAGACTGATTTTCTCTGTTTGGGGTTTCTCTGTCACATGTGAAGGCACATGGTGACATCTGCTTCCTTCCCTCCCAGGTTCTGGTTTCAAATGGCTCTCTCAGCTTCTGGCATCTCCTGAGGCTTCTGGCATCCTCTGCATCTCCAAATGTCTGTGTCGGCTCTGTGTCAGCTCTTAAAAGGACTCCAGTAAACTAAAATCACCCACAATTGGGCAGGTCACATCTCCATGGAAACAGTCTAATCAAAAGGTCCCACCCAACAATAGGTCTGCCCCCACAAGACTGGATTATGACTTCAAGGACATAGCTTTTCTGGGGTACGTAACAGTTTCGAACCAGCACATACATACATATGTACATATACATGGACACATACATACATACACTTACATATAGCAATGAACATTAAAGCGCACACACACATATCCTTTTTAATGTATAAACATAGTGATCCAACAATAAAAATTTAATTTCTTTCAGTTATTGACACAAAACAGGAGCAAGTGCTCATCAAATGATCAATAGTGCAAAGCTCAAGTTTCAAGAGAGCTGGAGGGATTGATTTTCCCCCATATAAACAGCAATGCCTTAAAAATGCTTCATGGGCATTTGGTTGTTTAATTGGCCTAGGTTTGTTTACAGCTATGAAGTGGAGAGGCTTTTAAAAGAAGAAGACAGGAGCAGGGTGGTCTAGGAGGGTGGTGGACTGCAGGGAAGAATTCCGGGTGACCACAGCCTCCCACTCTGCCCCCACCATTCACCTTCTCCCTGTTTTCCCTGCCCTGAGCTATTGCTGCACCACTGATAGCTGCAGAAATTGTATGATAAAAATTGCTTTAAAAAGAGAAAAGGACAATTTTGTGGAACGCAAAGAGAAGATGATTGTGTGTGGAAAGAATGAGGGATAAAACTTGAAGTGGAGGATGGAATGGGTGGACAGAAACAGGCCAAGGCCAAGGAAACCCAGCCACCCAGAGCTGGCCTGCTCCCCCTGGGTGACCTGAGTCACCTCCTGGCAGCCCATGCCCATTTGCCATATCTTCTACTAGAAGGAAATGCCACTAAGAAAAAGACGTCCTTTTCAGGCCCAGACCAAGCTCATGCACGGCACAGAAGTGTGCAGCTGCCAGGCCTAAAGTACACCAGGCACTTAACTGGACATCGTTTAGCAAACAAGAGAAGTTCTCCGGTGACAGCCAGTCAGATGTTAGCACTCCACAAAGGGAATAGAAATGCACAAGGCAATCTATGATTTCAGAACAATGACATTCCATATAGTATGAGGACATCAGATATCTAGTAAAATCATTAAAGGGGCCTAAGACCTGATGCATAACTAAGATGCAGTCAAGGCTGTACTTTACATCTGTGGTTACACTCTTCCCTGTCCAGGAAGATTGTCTACTTTCTTGACCTTTGTCCTTGGCTGAAGCAGGTTTGTCGCAGGCTTTTATAGGGGGGTCTGGGCATTGGGCCACCACGTTCCACCCCCACCCCCACCCCCAGTAATAGGTTGCATTGACCATAGGACAGGCATTGCATACATATGCCACAACAACAATATAAAAGACACAGAATAGTAATAATCCAACACGTAGGACAGACAATCCTATAAAGAAATGTCACCAAGGCTGAGTAAGAGAATTATGCCAAGTAGAAAGGGGGTCAGTAGATAACTGCTCAATACTGTGTATGTGCTCTTATGTGTGATTTAAAGCTTGTGAAATATATGAATGGCTGGGTATCTATATACACAACATTGTATGCTTATAAAGGCACAATTTCTGCCTTGTGCTGCAATTA
The DNA here is from genome assembly GCF_023851605.1 of Tamandua tetradactyla. NCBI lineage: Eukaryota > Metazoa > Chordata > Mammalia > Pilosa > Myrmecophagidae > Tamandua > Tamandua tetradactyla. The sequence goes on along the minus strand of NC_135327.1, from coordinate 224,442,051 downwards.
AGTGTGTAAAGCCATTCTATTTTGTAAGACTACTTTCCATAATTGAGTGGTTTCATTGTTTAACAATGGTATTGCTAATTTAGATTCTTTGAGCGTGTGAGCTGTGTGGTTAGTTAAGGCTGTTAGATGCTTTTCAGTAACTATCGCAGCTCCCCTGGGGCAAGAATAACTAAAGGATAAAACCACCATGGGGTATACTTTGCTCAATATCTAGATTTAACCATTTCCCAATTGCTAGGAGTGTGTGGTGAAGAATCACGTAATGTGCAGGGAGCTACAGCTGCCCCCATGTTCAGCATCAAGTTCTATTGTAAGGTAAGTAGGGCCATCCATATTGACTACTGATTGGTAACCACCCCACAGGGGAGGCACTTTGTCATAGAAAAAGCTATAATTTCATAGCTTAACAGTAAAATTACACACTTCTGAAGGTTAACACCCCATATACTGATTCCCATGAAGGCATTCTATGCAGACAGGGGCAATAGAGTCAAAGATTACCGCTTCCGGTGTCAGCAATCCTATTCCATCACAGCATACCCTAATAAAGACTGGGTTTATTTATCTGTTCCTTCACAACGGAAAAGATAAAAGCCTAAGTCTCATTATGAGATGGTGATTGGATTTCAATCTTAAAAGAAAAAGCCTTATTCCAAATTGTCAAATTCTGCCATGTCAACAGGGATATCCACATAGTCCAGTTAGCAGGAGAAGGTCCAGGCAAGGCTGGTAGCACCTGATGATGGCAAGTCCATGCAAGCCTAATATTTGGTTCAATTACGGACATGAGTTACTGCTGAAGCCCACTTTAGAAAGGTGTTTGCTACGGCACTGTGGGCAAAAAGAAAGATGTTTATGAGGAACAATAAGGGGTAAATCTTATTGATTTAAAAAATATACATGCAATAGTTCCATTGGTGGAGAGTAAAGTACCAGGCAGAGGGGCGTTGCAGGGAGGTTTTAAATACCAGATACTCTCCCCCTGTAACTCTTGAGAGTTGTTCACCACGGCATCTATCATTGGTCATGGCATATGAAGGGTCCATAGGGTTATACCTAAGGTTCCCATGGGAATAGGAGCCCCTGGATTGGTGATAAATACTTTAACAGGCATATTTTGCAGAAATTGTGGTCAGATGATAATAATTGGGGTGATTCTTATTGCCCATGGGCTTAATATTCCCAGCCAGCGTGGCTGCATAGCCTGACACTAAGGCCAAAGGACCTCATCTCCCTCCATTTGTATGGTCTGAAATATAGACAACAGTAAATTATTGTCAACCCCCTTTTAGGTGATAAAGTGGCTGTCCCTTTCATTAATATCCCTAGTGCTTGCATGGGTCCTTCCGTTACCATTTCAATAGGAACTGAGTCTGTAGCCCACTATGTAGAATTTAGGCAGGTTAGAGCCTGATATAGCCTTTTACTCCATTGTTGTAGGAATTTCTTATCTTTCAGCTATTCCTTTTAGAGGCTATTCATTCTTTCTGTAAGGCCTGTGGTATTATAGGGTAGGTGCAAAACTCATAGGACATCATAGTCCATAGCCCATGCTTTGGTCATTTGTGCATGGAAGGGGTTCCCTGATCACTGCCTATTTGTGTAGGTGTTCTGTAGAGGGTGCTTACCTTTTCTAGGCAGCATATGGTGGCTTGCTGATTAGCTTTCCCCACCAGAAAAGCTAACAAAAGTCCCGTGGCAGTATCTACTACAGTGAATGCAAACCTTGCCCCTTCCAAAAGTGGAAGGAGACCAATGTAATCCACTTGCCACTGGGTCACTGGAGCTTGTAATCAGCCAATATGTCACATCTGGCAGGGGAGTCAGCAAGGTTGTCACAGGGAGCCCAATGGGCACTCCCATATCGTGTCTATAAGTTGTTGGCATGAGATGGGTAGCTGGAACTCCTAAGCTAAATGACATAAGGTTTGATACCCTCAATGTCTGCTTTTTCAGTGAAGCCACTCAGCTCCTTCTTGGATTTTAGTAATGTGACTCTGGACTTGAGCAAGGGCATCTGCCTCAATGTTCTCAGGTAGCATGTTAGGAGTGTGAGTGGTGACATGATAGACAGTTACCTTTTATAGCTGGCAGCTGTCCCAGATGTCTTTCCAGAGCTCTCATTCCCATAGGAGACAACCTGTGGCTTTCTATTTTTCTTGTTTCCAGGTTGCCATCCAGATCATAAGACCTTTGTAAACAGCCCAGCTGTTAATACAGATAGCACATCTCCTGGTTCATGTACTATTACCACCCGTATGGCTCTTAATTCCTATTGGCTGCTTTGTATAGTGCCAGTCTCCCACCATAAGGTGTCAGTACTGGGTTGTACCATGTTTTAGCTTGCAAGCTGCTGGAATACAATATACCAGAATTAGAACTGCTTTTAAAAATGGGAATTTAATAAGTTACAAGTTTACAGTTCTGAGCCTATACAAATGTCCAAACTAAGCCATCCAGAGAAAGATACTTTAATTCAAAGAAGGCTGATGGATCTGGAACACCTCTGTCATGTAGGAAGGCTCATGGCTGGCATCTGCTGGTCCCTTGCTCCTGGGCTCCATTGCTTTCAGCCTCTGTCCCCATGGAGGTTCCTCACTTTCTTCTCCAGGGCTGGCTTTCGTCTCTTGGCTTCCCTTGACTCTCTTCAGGTTCTGGCTTGCTTAACATCTCATGGCAACATCTGCTGGGCTCCGAGCATCTCCAAAGTGTCAGCATCTGTGTCAGCTCTGCTCTGCAGTTTCTGTTGGCTCTGTCATTTCTAACTCTCCAAAATATTTCCCCTTTTAACGAATCCCAGAAAACTAATCAAGACCAACCTGGAGTAGGTGGAGTCACATTTCCATCTGTGCCGATTTGAAAGTGTTAGGTACTCCAGAAAAGCCAAGTTGTAATCCTGATTCCATTTTGTGAAGGCAGATGTTTCTTTTAATACTGACTTAATAATGTAGGTTGGACCATTTTGATTAGATTTTCTCCATGGAGATGTGACTCAACAAATTTGGGGTGCGGTGCATGGTCCAGGAATCAAAGCTGGGTCTCCCACATGAAAGGCGAGCATTCTACCACTGAACCAACCATACACCAGACACACCCAATTTTGGGTGTTAACTTTTGAATAGATGGAGATGTAATTCCACCCATTCCAAGTGGGTCTTGATTAGTTTATTGGAATCCTCTAAAAGAGGAAACATTTTGGAGAAATGACAGAAACAACAGAGCCTACAGAAACGACAGAAGCTGCAGATGCCAACACTTAGAGGACAAAGACAGAGATGTTGGGAGATGCTCGGAGCCCAGCAGATGTTGCCATGAGATGTTAAGCAAGCCAGAACCTGGAGAGAGCCAAGGGAAGCCAAGAGATGAAAGCCAGTCCCAGAGAAGCAAAGTGAGGAACCCCCACAGGAACAGAGGCTGAAAGCAATGGAGCCCAAGAACAAAGGACCAGTGTGCCTTCCCAGCTGACAGAGGTGTTCTAGGTGCATCAGCCTTTCCTGAGTGAAGATAACCTCTTATTAGTGCCTTCATTTGGGCACTTTCACTCTCTTAGAACTGTAAACTTGTAACTTATTAAATTCCCCTTTTTAAAAGCTGTTTCAGTTCTGGTATATCATATTCCAGCAGCTTGCACACTAACACACCATCTAATCAAAAGGTCACCCCCACAATTGGGCATACCATTTCTCCATGGAGATCATCTGCACAAAAGTATCTACCTACAATATTGAATCAAGATTAAAAGAAATGGCTTCCCCCACAAGATTGAATCAGGATTAAAACGTGGCTTTTCTGAAGGGATACAGACTGTGCAACAGGACTAGATACAAAAACTCAAAAATGGACAGCACAATAATACCTAATTGTAAAGCAATCATGTTAAAACACTGAATGAAGCTGCATCTGAGCTATAGGGTTTTTTTTGTTTTTGTTTGCTTGTTGGTTTGTTTGTTGTTGTTGTTTTTTACTATTATTACTACTTTTATTTCTTTTCTTTATATTAACATTTTATATCTTTTTCTGTTGTGTTGCTAGTTCCTGTAAACTGATGCAAATGTACTAAGAAACAATGATCATGCATCTATGTGATGATGTTAAGTATTACTGAGTGCATATGTAGAACGGTATGATTTCTAAATGTTGTGTTAATTTCTTTTTTTTTCTTTCCGTTAATAAAAAAATAAAAAATAAAAAAATTAAAAAAAAAAAAAACGTGGCTTTTCTGGGGTATGTAATACTTCAAACTAGCACATACCTCCACAGCTGTCCATGTGGGAGGCTGCAGAACCATCAGAATACCAAACAATTTAGGAATTGTTCAATTCCTAAAGTGCCTCTATAGTGGGTATTTTGTTAGCTAATTCAAGTGAGGCAATTTTTGCTGTTGAATCTTCTACATATGACTCCGGTCCTAAAATGTCACACACCTGTACACAAAGACAGCATTAACGGCAGCACCCAGTTGCTCTTCTAAGGGACTATTCTGCCCTTTTCCATACTTATGACCCGAACCCTAGGGGTACTCACTTAGAATGTTGCCTCTGCCACAAACCCCACCCAAAGCCAATGTTGATGCTAGCCACACCCAATTCACAGGGTAAATCAGGGTCTAACCCCTTCTGTGCTTGTGCTTGTGTTTGTGCTGTTGTCCATTTTGCTTTTTCAAAAGCAGCCTTCTGGGAGCCATTCCATTCCTAAGTATGACCTTTACTAATTAGCATATACAATGGTTTTAATTTTTTATCTAAATGGGGAATGAAAGGTCCCCAATATACTAGCTGTCCTAGAAAGGCCATTAATTGCCTTGACATATGCAGTGTAGGAAAACACTCTACCTTATCAATTGCTACAGAAGGAATAATTTTTGTCTTACCTGACCTTATAACACCCAAGAATTTGAGAGAGAAGCCAGGACCTGGCAGCTTGTCACAATTGATTGCCCATCCCTGGCTCTCGAGATGGGCTATTAACATTTCTGACACCTCTTTTATTTCTGAAAGAAAATTGCTGGTTAACATAGTATCATCAGTATAATGAAAAGAAGTCAAAGATTTGGGTTTCTCCCATTTGGCCAAGTCTTTTGCCGCTAGGCCAAGGAAAATGGTCAGGCTATGTCAGTAGCCTTGTGGGAACATGCTGTAAGTCCTTTGTCATCCTTCCCAGGTGAAGGAGGTTGACTGGCCTTATTTAAGGGAATTCCAAAGAAAGCATTATATAAGTCTAAAAAAAAGTGATAATGATGTAATTGAGTTCTAATTTCTTGTAGCAAGAGGCAGTATTTGGAACCACTGCATACAAAGGTGATGTTACTTTATTTAATTCATGGTAATATACTGTCATGTGCCAGGTTCCATCAAGCTTCCATATTGGCCACACAGGGCTATAAAAGGATCCATGGGTTGTTATTAATATTCCCACTGTTTGTAGCAGAAATCTCTTGATGTTCCCCTGGGAGCTTATGTTGTTTAGTGGCTACAGTCCCTCCCAAGTGTGGTACTTTTGAAGGGGAACATTTTGCCTGCCCCTTTAAGACCAAGTTCACTACCCTACACTGGAGGCAGAATTTTCTATGGTAGTTTATAATGTGGTTTTAAGAGATCAATTACTAATATATGTTAAGGTATAGGAAAAATATATACAGTGTATTCCTGGGGCAGGGAGTGGGGGGCGGGAAGCAATCTCCCAATTTGCAAAATCAACTTATGCTGTTTGGCTCTGATCGTCTTTTACCCATAACCACCTATGGCCAACAGTCCCATTAAATTGGGCTACATTTCCATAAATTAGAGTACATTCGGCTCCCAGATCCTCTAGTGCTAACACTTTCTGTTTGTTAGTAGGGGCCCAATAAACAATTATTTCTATGTGTGACCTCCACTTCCCAGGGTCTCTGTTTATTACTGGACCATTATGAGAGGGAAAGGGAGCTTGCCAAGTCTCCTCTGGGGGTGTGGAGGTTCTCATCTTTTGAAAGGGAGTTTCTTAGCCAGTTTATTTTCCCCTTCAGCTCTTTAGGGATTTATTTTTAGTAAATCTTTTGTCTTTGGATAATTTGCTCCACAATTTAACTAAAACAGCATTTGGTGTTTACCTATGTTTCTAGTTCTGTCCCCGCAGCAATTAGATTGGCCCACATTTGTTTATGTGAGACACGACTACGGCCATCATGTTCTCTGGGAGTTTTCCCCATGGCTCTTACTCCTCTTTTTCAAAGCCTCTTGGATTCTCTGAGGTTTGCTATGGCTTGGACAGCTCTCAAGACAGCCTGTTCCACTAGAAGACTCAAAATGGACACAACAGGTCCACAAAATGATTAGGAGTGGTGTGCAGAATGGTGTCTTTCAGCCCTGCTGTAAAAATTTCACTGCTGGGGCAGGGTCAAGATGGCGGCTTAACAACGTGCGCATTTTAGTACGTCCTCCAGAAAAACTACTAAATAACCAGAAACAGTACAGAACAGCTCCTGGGGCCACGTCAGTGACCAGACACACAGTGTACCCCAGTCTGGACCAGCTGGACTGGTTGTGAGCACCCCCAGAACCGTGAGTTCCCAAAGTTGCAGTGGTCAGCGCACACACCCCCACCACAGGCCGCTTCCCAGAGGGGAAAGAAAGGACTTTACCAGCAGCAGGGACTGGGCACAATCAAACGCCAATTGTGGAACTAATTAACAAATTCTGACTACTAAAAATAGGCCCCTAGGTTAGGTGAAACTGATCAAAGGGGAGGTTGCTCATTTTTGCCCCAGCGCCAAGGGGGCAGGGCTGACAGAAAAAGGGGGGAAAAAAAAGAAGGAAACCAAGGTTTTTGTGGCTGTGTATCTACAAAGGCTTGACTGCCTCTGGATACAGCGGCAGGGCTTTTCAGGCTGCAACTGCCCCAGGCATAGGCAGAAGTGAGCTCTTTTGGGGGCTTATCTGGAGCTTGTGCCTTCCCCAGGGGAGGGGTGAAGCCCAACTCAGGTGGAATCCCTCCATCAAGGAATTCAGACCCCAGGGCTTGGTAATTTGAAGCCATTAAAACCAGCCTACAACCTCTCCTCTGTCTCCACCACGCCCCCAGCAGGGAGAGTCTGCCAAAGTTAAAGGTACCACATCATCTTATGCTGGTGGGACCTGCAGTCAGACAAGTGCCACACACAGGGCAGGATAAGAAAAACAGAGTCCAGAGACTTCACAGGAAAGTCTTTCAACCTGCTGGGTCTCACCCTCAGGGAAAACCGACTCAGGTGACTCTTTCCTCCTGATAGGAGGCCAGTTTGGTCTGGGAAAATCTGGCTGGGGTCTATAATACCTAAGTAGACCCTCCTAAGGGTGTGTGGGGGAAAGGCACCACGCAAACAGGGCAAGAAACAAGAAAACAAGAAATGAAAACTTCTCCTCTGTTAAACAAAACTTAAGCTAAAGGTCCAGATAAAGCTGAACGGAATGTCAAAGAACAGATAGACAACAAATTCATCCAGCAAGAAAACCTTAGATAAAAGAAGTGAAAACAATCTCCAGAATAAACTAATTAAGGTAATTAAATGCATAGACGCCAGCAAAAAATAACAAATCACACTAGGAAAATTGAAGATATGACCCAGTCAAAGGAACAAACCAACAATTCAAATGATATACAGGAGCTGAAACAGTTAATTCAGAATGTATGAACAGACATGGAAAACCTCATCAAAAACCAAATCAATGAATTGAGGGAAGATATAAAGAAGGCAAGGAAAAAACAAAAAGAAGAAATTGAAAGTCTGAAAAAACAAATCACAGAACTTATGGGAATGAAAGACACAGTAGAAGAGATGAAAAAAACAATGGAAACCTACAATCGTAGACTTTGAGAGACAGAACATAGGATTTCTGAGCTGGAGGATGGAACATCTGAAATCCGACAAGAAACAGAAACTATAGGGAAAAAAATGGAAAAACATGAGCAGGGACTCAGGGAATTGAAAGACAATATGAAGCGCATGAATATACGTGTTGTGGGTGTCCCAGAAGGAGAAGAGAAGGGACAAGGAGGAGAAAAACTAGTGGAGGAAATTATCACTGAAAATTTTCCAACTCTTATGAAAGACTTAAAATTACAGATCCAAGAAGTCCAGCATACCCCAAAGAGAATAGATCCAAATAGACATACTCCAAGACATTTAATAATCAGAATGTCAGAGATCAAAGAGAGAGAATCTTGAAAGCAGCAAGAGAAAAGCAATCCATCACATTCAAGGGAAGCCCAATAAGACTATGCGCAGATCTCTCAGCAGAAACCATGGAGGCGAGAAGACAGTGGGATAATATATTTAAATTATTAAAAGAGAAAAACTGCCAACCAAGAATTCTATATCCAGCAAAATTGTTCTTCAAAAATGAGGGAGAAATTAAAACATTTTCAGACAAAAAAATCACTGAGAGAATTTGTGACCAAGAGACCAGCTCTGCAAGAAACACTAAAGGGAACACTAGAGACAGATACGAAGACAAAAGAGAGAGGTGTGGAGAAGAGTGTGGAAAGGAAGACTATGAGTAAAGGTAAAAAGAAGGACAATTAGATATGACATATAAAATCCAGAAGGCAAAATAGTAGAAGAAAGTACTACCCATGCAGTAATAACACTGAAAGGTAATGGATTAAACTCTCCAATCAAAAGACATAGTCTGGCAGAACGGATTAAAAAACAGGACCCATCTATATGCTGTCTCCACTCAAAGGACACGAGGCCAAGGACACAAATGGACATTTACACACCAATGTTTATAGCAGCATTATTAACAATTACCAAGAGATGGAAACAGCCAAAATGTCCATCAACAGACCATTGACTAAACAAACTGTGACATTTACATAAGATGGAATATTATGCAGCTGTAAGACAGAATAAAGTTATGAAGTATGTAACAACATGAATGGACCTTAAGGACATTATGCTGAGTGTGATTAGCCAGAAACAAAAGGACAAATACTGTATGGTCTCACTGATATGAACTGACATTAGTGAATAAACTTGGAATATTTCCTTGGTAACAGAGACCATCAGGAGATAGAAATACGGTAAGATATTGGGTAATTGGAACTGAAGGGATACAGATTGTACAACAGGACTGACTATAAAAACTCAGAAATGGACAGCACAATATTACCTAACTGTAATACAATTATATTAAAACACTGAATGAAACTGCATATGAGAATGATAGAGGGAGGAGGGCTGGGGCATAAATGAAATCACAAAGAAAGATAGACGATAAAGATTGAGATGGTGTAATCTAAGAATGCCTAGAGTGTATAATGATAGTGACTAAATGTACAAATTTAAAAAGTGTTTTTGCATGAGGAAGAACAAAAGAATGTCATTACTGAGGTGTGCTGAAAATAGATAGTAATTAATATTTTAAAATTTCAACTAATGTGTGAGACTAAAGCAAAAAGTGTTTATTTGGTACAAATCTATACTTTAACTAGTGTATCTCCTAATATAACTTATGTAGATAGTTGATTGAACACCTTAAGTACATGGAACTTTGTATAGGACATGAGATTTTGTTGGTTTGTCCAGGTGATGCCCTGATGAATCCCAGAGTGATTTGATCAGTGAATAGAAAAGTATTTGCAAAGTCCCCTTCAGGGAATGGTGAGAACGGGGGAAAACTCAACTTCCCCAAGTTGAATTCTTGATATTCTCACAAGCAGTGTGGACAACCAAAGCTATATGCTGAGCCCCCAGTCTTGGGGTTTGTTCATATGAAACTTAACCCCACAGGGGATAGGTCAAGCCTACTTAAAATTAAACTTAACAGTCACCCCCAAGAGAACCTCTTTTGTTGCTCAGCTGTGGCCTCTCTCTCCAGCCAACACAGCAAGCAGACTCACCACCCTCCCCCTGACTATGTGGGACATGACTCCCAGGGGTGTGGATCTTCCTGGCAGTGTGGGACAGAAATCCCAGAATGAGCTGAGATTCAGCATCAAGGGATTGAGAAAAACTCTAGAATGAGCTGAGGCCCAGCATCAAGGGATTGAGAAAATCTTCTCGACCAAAAGGGGGAAGAGTGAAATGAGACAAAGTGTCAATGGCTGAGAGATTCCAAACAGAGTAGAGAGGTTATCCTGGAGGTTATTTTTATGCATTAAGTAGATATCACCTTGTTATCCAAGATGTAATGGAGAGGCTGGAGGGAACTGCCTGAAAATGTAGAGCTGTGTTCCAGTAGTCATGTTTCTTGATGATGATTGTATAATGATATAGCTTTCACAATGTGACTGTGTGATTGTGAAAACCTTGTGTCTGATGCTCCTTTTATCTACCTTGTCAACAGATGAGAGGAACATATGGAATAAAAATAAATAATAGGGGGAACAAATGTTGGTATAGATTTAGTTTGAAATGCTAGTGATCAATGAAAGCGATCAGTAAGGGGTATGGCCTGTAAAATTTTTTTTTTTCTGTTTGTTATATTTTTCTGTTGTCTTTTTATTTCTTTTTCTGAATTGATGCTAATGTCCTGGGAAATGATCATGATGATGAATATGCAACTATGCGATGATATTGTGAATTGCTGAGTGTATGTTTTGGGAATGTTTGTTTCTTGTAATTTTTTTTAATTAATAAAAAGTTTTTTAAAAATTTCATTGCTGGGGCCTGTAAACACCACAGAATATATTGCATGTTTCATCCCAAGACCCCACAAAACTTCCTGCAGTCCCTCTATAGATTGCCAATAGGCAGTGGTATGTGGGATATCTCCCTTTTTGGGCCAGGCTGCCTTGCATGCAGTTATTAGCCAGGCTAACAAGGATACTGTTTCTTCATGATTTAGGGCAGCATACAGGTACTGGTGTAGGGATGGATGCGTTGTGATAGATGCTAATGTACTCATTTCCATCTCAATCAGTATTACACACTCAGCTCCTTTGTCCCATAATTGTAAAAGCCACTCAGGCAATGATTCCCTGAATTTCTGCCAATAATGCTGTCCAAGGTTCCCTAATTCTGCCATAGTATAATCTCTCCCAGAAACATGGAGTTTCTCCACAGGAGGTTTAAATGCTGAGGCAGGTCACCCCTGTGCTGTTTTGTTGTGTGTGTTTTGGTTTGGTTTTTTTGCTGCAGCACTGGACATATTTGTCAAGGGGACTCCACTTCCTCTGCTTCCCAAACCTCTTCCTTTTCCTCTTCTTCATCATCAGATGAAGAATCTATGGGGTCTTAAGCTTTTGGGTCCCATCCCAGATTAGTTAGTATTTTCCACTCTTGAACTTGGGGTAGTTTTCTAACACAGGCTCAAGCATATCTACAGGCTAACATTTCTAATTGATCATCCACATGATTCAAGTGCTTGGTTAAGGCATTTTTCATGTTCACCTGAGAAAGCCATGTGTCCCTCTCTAATTTTAATTCTTCCTCTAGATAGTGGGCTTTTGTTTTTGCCACCTGTTCTGTCTCTGTACTATATGTAAAACTCCTAAAAGGAGCCAGGCTGTGGCCACCACTACCTTGCATTCTCTTTTCCATTTGCTAGGATTTAATTGTCCTACTATCTATTGCAAAACAGTTAGCAAACCCGCCACAGTTTTCAACATGTCCCCATGTTCTGGTGGCAGTCCCCATTCATCCAGAAGGGCAGCCACCCTCCCCATATGGACAATATAGACCAACTTGGCATTTCACCCATGAATTCTCCCTTTCACAAACCCAAGTCTACTGCTGCCAGTGTTGTCTCAGTCTCCTGACTGGCTCTCCAATTGTTCGGGGCCAGACTGGGCTCATGCAGAGCATAGGAGGGTGAGGCTGCTAAACCAAAAAGCACAACAGGCACAGAAGCAGACATTGGTTTATTGGAATATATGAACAGGTGAAGTTCTCCAGTAGTGGCTGTCCCAGACATTAGCACTTCATGAAAGGAACAGAAATACATGAGGTATTATATGATTTCAGAACAAAGGCATTCCATATAGTGTGAGGTCATCAGGTCTCTAGTATAATCATTAAAGAGGTCTAAGGCCTGATGTTTTACTAAGGGTAGTTTCAGACTAAGCTACAATCAATGATGTTTTTACATCCATAGTTATGTTCTTCCCCCTCCAGGGAGATTGTTTATTTCCTTGAACTTTTTCCTAGGCTACAGCAGGTTTGTTATGGGCTTTGAGGAGGAGACCCAGGCATCTGGCTGCTACATCTCCATTTCTCCATTTCCCCTTTGCTCCAAAGCCTGCTGTGTTTACCCTTAATTAACTACACTGCACTATTAAGTATTTAGTCCAGGTCATCCTGTCACTTGCTAGCCTACATATTGTCTTAGACTTGGTCTCTTGCTATTTCTTATCTGTAAATCAAGTCTTTCTATTTTCCTTTGAGAGCAGGGACATGTCTTATAGTCTCAGATGTAGATCTAGAAAGACATGAAAGATTATCTAGTCCAGAGTCTCCCACACTCTGGGCCAAGCAGAATGAAGATATTTTCAATCTGTGGTAAAATGAGAAGCAAAAGATAATGAAAAGGTCTTTGTAAAACAAAATTTATTCAATTTAAAGGATAGCTTTTTGTCTCAGAGTATGTTTGTTGTAGCTCAAAAGTGAGTCCTTGCCATATGCACAAGAGTCTATCAGTATTTTGAGAAGAAAAAAGTTTATTTAGCAAAGGCTAGCCTCACAAAGACAAGGCTGGCAGCTCTCAAATCTGTCTCTATGAATTGGAGAAACTTTCCATGCTTTATGGCATTCAAACAAAAGCAGGCAGGCTTAGGAGAATAAGCAAGGCAGATAATATGCAAAGGTCAAAGATAATCTCATTACTAATTATGGATAGAGTGACTATATACTTAGGCCACTGTCATGACTTAACATGTATGTCAGGTATTCTAACCTTGATTAGAACTGACTGGGTTCAGCAAGATAGTTTAGGAATTTGGGGTGTTCAGTACTTGGCGGACTCATATTAATAAGGTGTTATGTGCAAGGGCACCTGATTTCAGGGAACTACATGCAAAGGCACCCAACTTCAGGGTTGCAAAATGCACGAGTTATCTTGTTATTGTCCAGTTACCGGGTACAGTTTCAAAACATAGCATTAGCACAATAAGACATCTGGGTTACAGTTCAGTGAGTGTGATTTTTGCTATTGTAATTAGGCAGAATATTTTCCTAGGTTTACTTTCTTTTTAATTACACCTATCTTGGCAGTTAAAGTCAATTAAGGCTAGTCTAGCTGGACTGTTAAAAACAAGAATTTACCCATATGTGTAGATGGGGATTTCAAGATCAGAGAAAAGAGAAATGGAAATGTTTGCAAACTAGTTAGGGAGGGAGCTGCTTCAGAAAGTGGTCACAGAGGGAGGGAGGATATGAAAAGTGAGTCAGGGTCTGCTACATGTCCTTGTTACTTTCTTGTTGTTCTTAAACTGCTCTTTCTTTTATAAAATGATAGTGATGACATCTTCCTTGAAAAACAAAAAATTAGTCACTCTGTTTTGGTCCCCTGAATTATTTTAATCGTCCATGTAATCCATAAATCCAAGAACCACTAATTTTGTCAAATCCTTTTGCATTTACCCACCCTTAACTTCCATTTCAGGGTACTTAATACACCTCTAATAAATGTTACTTAAATTGACTTGAGTATTTACAAGTCAAATTGAAAATTGAAAGGTTTAAAAGACTATGGATTGGGGCATATTCTGCATGTCACTTGAAGCTATTGATCCACCAGTCCAGCTTCCATTTTCAAATGTACATACATTTCAACCTCTCTTGGCTTTGGACACCATGTACCTGATTGCTTGCATTTTGTTTCAGTTTTCTCAGACAGGTGCTATCTTTGACTTCAGTCTGGCTGTGCAAAATAATGAGATTTTCATCTTTTTTTTTTTCCAGGCAGCCATTTAGTGGTTTCAGAACCTAAGATATTTCATGTTGTTTCAAAGAAACAAAAACCTTCCACATTAGTCTGATAGATGGGTAGGAAGCACTATCTATGAAATATCAAAGCATCTCTTTGCTTCATTGTATATTTCAGACAGGAGTGAGTGATCCGGCTGCTTCCTGATGTAGAATCTTCCCATACCTCAGTGAGCACAGAGGCAGTTCCTTTTTCCTCTTCACTTCCCTGCAGTTTCCTTGTCCATAATTCAGACAAATTCATGTATTTGATGCTGTTTTCCTTTGCATGGAAACTAACAATTCACAGCAAAATACATCAAAATGTCCGTTTAGGAAGAGCACTTGCTTTTTAACAGCTGTTTTTGTTTATGCAAAGGAAACTGATTTGCAGTGACTTTCTAACCTCAGTGCTTTTCTTTCTTCTTATGCCCCAGTTAATTCTTACTGGAAGTTTGTGGTAGGAGAGAGGGAGTGAGAAAGTATTAAGAAAGAAACAAAGCTGTTATTGTTATTTTAACATCTACACCCCAAGAGGGTATTAGAAATGAGTTTGTTTCCTTTTCCTTCAATGGGCTGGGTGATAGTTAGGTTCAGGTATCAATCTGCCCAGGTGATGCTGTCCCATTATTCTGTTTCTAGGGCCTTAACATCAGCATGTGAAATTCATCTATGGCTGATTACATCTGCAGTCAGCTAAGGGGAGTATCTTCTGCAATGAGTGACGTTTAATTTAATTAGCTGAAAGCTTAAAAGAGAGAAGTCAGGAGGGCGCTCAGCACAGCACAGCACAGCCCAAGCAGCTCAGCATACCTCACGTTAGCACTCACAGCTTAGCCAAGACATTTGGAGATACATAAAGGAATCACCCAGGGGAAAACCTGGGTTTTCCACCCAGGGTTGGAACCCAGAAACCAGGAGAGAAAGCCAGCAGACATCACCACGTGCCTTCCCATTGACAGAGAAAGTTAGATGGAAGCTAGTTGCCTTTCCTCTGAAGAATTAGAAATTTGTAACTAAATAAGACCCTTATTAAAAGCCAATCCTGCCCACATCTTATGTAAAAGGGAATTTTATAAAGCTTAACAGTAGCTAATTTTTCCTGCTTAATTTAGCTATTTACATATATTTTAGCTTCTGAAATATCCAGCAAAAGCATTTGTGTCATTTTATATTCACGGCTATGTATTTGGTGTGAGTTAAGAATTATAAAGAAAAGAATTATGGGCCCCATCAGGCTGAAGATAAACAATCCTGGTGCCAAGATTACTTGTTGTAAAACTGTTAAGATTACTTGTTGTAAAACTGTTTAAAAATGCTTGTTATAAAACTGTTCTTATCTGCTTTTTTTTTGCAAAACAGCACCTGTGACCCATGCTCAACACCCACCCCCCTCATCTTACCCCTTAAAAAGCTTTTGCAAACTCAGACTCGGGGCTCTCTGTTCCTGCGTGTTCAGTGAGCCCCACACATGTGTGGAAAATAAACCCCTTGCGTGTTGCATGAGAGAACGTCTCTTGGAGTCCTCCGTTGCGTGGCAAAACTCTCGAATTCTCAAATTCTTACACTTACACCAAAAATAAATAAATAAATAAATGCCAATTCATCTCTGGTGTGTTGCATTCTGGCAGCTTTAGCAGGATGTAATTACAAAATATTTACATTGCATCTATATGTAAGCATTTTAAGCCTACGTAACTAAAGGAATTTCTTTTCACTGTAAAAACAGTATCATCCCATGTGCGTGTAATTTTTGAAGATGCTCCACTTCCCATCATTTGCACCTCATATTTTTTTGTCATGTGTACGCGTAAAGGGATTCTGATTACCACCGTAACTGAACCAGCATTTGAATTACCCACCCAGCATTTAGGATAAGATGTCAAATCAGAGGGGTTAATTAGGGAAGCCAAGGGTTCCCAGGGAACCTCTTCTTGTCCTCAGCACCTCCAGAGGTACCGAGTCCCCTTCTTACTTTCTGCCGAGGGACTTCCATGGCAAGTGATTACAGAGTTGCCTGGGCATATCCCTCGGGAAGGCTATAATTCCACAGGGGAGGTAGCCAAAGGGCTGGGAGGTGGTAGTGTCCTTGGAGACCTTGGCTCCCTTCAGGAACCGCGGGATGTGGGCTCACCTTCGCACTCCTCTAAAGAGGCAGCTGAAGTAACCAGGTCAGACTGCCCTGCCTCAGATCCCAGTTCTAGTGACTGTAGCAGTCATCATTGAGGGGAACAGAGGATGAGGGAAAGGCAGAAGCACAGTTTAACTATTTTGCCTTATACTTACCCTGAATCTAAGGCAGCAACTCCAAAATTCTGGAGGCCCTTCAATTCTTCCTGGCCTAATGACGAAAGGCCATTATCCTAATACTACATTATCCCTTCTCTTTACAAATTCTGAGTGTCTTCCTCATCTGTGAAATTGGGTTATTGATGCTTTTCACACAGGGTTGTGAGGATCAGTGTGATGAGATAGAGGGCCCCTGACAATAGAAAGCTTCCAATTATGCCGGCTGCCTTCCCCTCCTCTTCCCTGGGATGGCTCTTCCCCCCTAAGGGTGGGAATCCCTCCTAGATAGAATTGCTGCTGCCTCATCAGCCACATCAACATATTCACTGCAAGTATGGAGATTTGCTTTTCTGGGTAGTTCCTCATATAAACTAAGTGTGTTTGGTTTGTTTGGTTTTGTTTAGATGAAACATCAAAACAGTCCATGTGTTCCTGCAAAAATCGGTCACGGGCTTGAGCATCCTGGGAGCAGGTTTTCTTCTAATTGACTCATTTATGAGCTTTCATTGGATTCTGTTTAGGCAGGGCTCCACAGGGACAGACCAGATAATCACTTCTTATCTGGTGAGCAGCAGGCACCTGAGACTCCAGGTGGACGGACGCCACCTGGGCTTGCCTGGGCCGCAAGACATGCCTCATGGGAGCCTTGGGAAGCCAGGGCAGGCAAGGATCAAGGTCAGCATCCCAACCAGGAGGCCGACAACAGAGCCAAACTGCATTCTGTCTCCATCCCCTCCCGACGCAGTGGAGGGAGCGGCTCTGCCCCTCTCTTCCCAGGGCCTTTGCCAGGAGATCCTAAAAACACCCTGACTGCTCAGAATAATTCCAGGACCCACCATGTACTTTCAAGTTTTGCCTGGCGTAGGGACAGTCAATATCTAGTCCCTGCTGTGGCCAGCCAAGGGGAAAGCACAAAGAGGAAATTAAGGAAATGGAAATGGCCCTTGGTCACTATTTCTTTATGAGTCTAAAGAGCACCTAATTTGCTTCAGGAATGAAGGAAAACACAGTGATGTGCCCCAAAAAGGCATGTTCAATTCCTAACCTCCAGTCCAAAGTAGATTAGGAGGGGCCCAAAACCAATACGATTCAATTCCTTATAAGGGGAGATAAATTGGACAGAGTAACAACAACTGATGCAGTGAGAGAATGAGCAAGTCGACCACGTGATAGAAGCAGAAACTGAGGGATATGATGGCTTGCTGGTAAGCCAGCACTGGACCACTCCAGAATTCAGATGGAGCACAGACAGCCCGCTTACACCTTGAATTGGAGCTTCAAGACTCCAGAACTGTAGGACAATAAATTCTTGTTAAGTTAAGTCCTTGGTACTTTGTTACAGCAACCCAGGAAAATTAAGGCTAAATATATATAAATATACTTCCAATTGCTCACCACTCTCCTTTCTGGTCCCTGACTCCCAGGAGTCATAGCCAAGCTACCAGGAACGTAAGTTGGCAATGGACATTGGCTCTATGTGTTGTCCTAGCTGCAGAATTCAAAGATAAAATATGATAGTTAAGGAGTCAAGGTGCTTACAGCATGGCAGGGAGACCATCAGGTAGAAAGATGAGGACTTTTTAGGAGCATACAGAAGGTGGGGTCTTGAGGGATGCTTTCCGAAAGGACACAAGGTAGAGACATTCCAGGTCTCGTGGAAAGCATGAGGAAGGTCTGGGGGTCCTTCCCAGAGACTAGTTTCCAGGAGAAGGCTCTGCTCACAGTTCAGCACATGGTTTGGGTGAACCCTCAACTCTGCCCCATAAAACAGTACGGTCATCAAGAGGGCTAAATGAATATCGGTGACTAACAGGAATAAAAAAAAAAAAGAAAGCTAAAATAGTAAGTGCCATGGAAGCATGTATGAGAAATGGGAGGAGGCAGGGGTAAGTGACATATACACACTTATTTGGGGTGCAGCTGCCCAGGTAAGGTCCATGAGGGCTGGGCCAGGGCCCCAGGCTAGCCCTGTTGTAGCACGAAAACCAGGAACGAGGCCACAGGCCTCCAGGAACATTTCACAAAGTTAGAACAGGCTGAGACTAAGGATCCGCAGTTTCAGGAAGAAGGTTTTATTAGCTCGTGTGCACGAGGGCCCAGCTAAGTCACCTCAAAAATCTGAGCCCCGAACAAAAGGCAACCTTAGCTTTTATAGACTTTTTGACATGTTAAAGATAAGGTACACAATTGGCTGATTTAAGTTGAGAATGGCCCAGAGCTGAACCGTTGAGGGGTCCCCACCCCAGGAATGTCTTCTTTTGCCTACATGCATCTTTACCAGTTCCTGAAGGCTGGGGGAGGGGGTTTCTATACCAGGAAATGAACCTTATCTTATCTCACTTGCCTGCAAGGAGAGGGGGTTTGGGGATTTTCCACAGAGAGCACAGCTAAACCAGAAAGACGGAATGGCCTGCCTGCTACACTGTGAGAGAACTGCCCCAGCCCTCCAATTACACCCCGGCTTTGAAGGCTACAACCCTGGGTCTAGACAAAGAAAACCACACAGAGAAGTTCACAGTGGAAATTGTTGCTTCTGTAGAAACAGTTTTCCTAAAGGCAGATGGTATTGCAACAAATGCAGCTTTGCAGGTTGGTACAGGCTCAGTGCCATATGCCTCAAGAAATGTCCAGCCACAGTCAACAAAGGGGAAATATCCTTGAGTAAGGAGTTAACCCCTGTATTGTGCTCCAAGAAAGCTAAGAATCTAGTGAAATCGTTTTCATGTGCTTTTATCTATTACATTTTGAGGCACTGAATTTTCAGGTTTCCATCTCACAGAGCTTATCAGACAGAGCTATCCTGAACTGTACCTCATTTGTCACCAAAGTTCTATTGGTATCTATCAGCGCCTCTCCAAATCCCTCACTTCCTCTCTGTTACTCACACCACTCACCTTAGTTCTTGCTCTAATTTCTTAACTTGGAATGCTGCAGTTACAGTTAACTTGTGGGTTAAATTCGTTTCTTTCGGTTACAAGTAATAAAAAGCAACTTGAGTTAGCTTAAGGGGAAGTATATTAGTAGGATAGTAAAGTAACTTGTAGAATTCAAGGGACACTCAGGACTTGGGAAGGACAGTGATCAGGGCACTCCAATAATCTTAGCATCAAGAGTTTATGTTTCTTCCCTCTAGAAACCCTTCCATTAATTAACCTGCCTGGGCTCCAATTCTAGTTCTTATTCTTATTCCAAACAAAGAATCTGATTAGGTGAGTTTTTTTTAGATATTTTTATTAATAAAACAATATACATTC
Organism: Tamandua tetradactyla; assembly: GCF_023851605.1. Taxonomy (NCBI): domain Eukaryota; kingdom Metazoa; phylum Chordata; class Mammalia; order Pilosa; family Myrmecophagidae; genus Tamandua; species Tamandua tetradactyla. The sequence goes on along the minus strand of NC_135327.1, from coordinate 224,422,647 downwards.
TGAACATATAAACATTCCATACATGAATATACAATCAATGGCTCACAATATTGTCACATAGTTGTGTATTCATTGCCATAATCATTTTTTGAACATTTGCATCACTCCAGAAAAAGAAGTGACAAAGAAAAAAGATAAAACTCACATATACCATTGCCCTCACTCCTTCCTCTCATTGACCACTACTTTTTCCATCTACCCAATTTATTTTAACCTTTGTTCCCCCTATTATCTGTTTATTTTTATCCATATTTTTTATTCATTTGTCCGTATCCTAGTCAAAAGGGGCATCAGAGATAAGGTTTTCACAATCACACAGTCACATTGCAAAAGCCATATCATTATATAATCATCTTCAAGAATCAATGCTATTGAAACACATCTCTACAGTTCCAATACTTCCCTCTAGCCACTCCAATACACCATAAAACTAAAAACTATATAATGCATAAGAATAAACTCCAGGATTGATTAGGTGAGCTTTGGGCCAAGTGTCCACTCTGGCCAAGGTGGCTATGTCCAAGGTGATGGTATCAAGCGGCCCAAATATGGCCTTGGGGACTAGGGCCCAATCTCAGGGAAAGGGCAATGGCTTGTGGGCTTCAAAGTCCGGGCATGTGTTTTTGTTTGCTAAGGCTGCTGGAATGCAATAAACCAGAAATGGATTAGCTTTTACAAAGGGGATTTATTAAGCTACAAGTTTACAATTCTAAGGCCATAAAAATGAACAAATTGAGGCATCAACAAGTGGATACCTTCACTCAAGAAAGGCCAATCACATCTGGAATTTCTCTGTCAGTTGGGAAGGCACGTGGCTGGCAAGTCCTGGTCCTCTGCTCCTGGGTTGCATTGTTTTCAGATTCCAGTGGCTTTCTGTGTGGGCCCTTCAAGTATCTTCAGATGTCTGTGTACAGATGTCTGCTCTCTGGGTCGGCTCTCAGCTCTGTGGGTCAGCTCTTTTAAGGACTCCAGTAAACTAATTAGGACCTACTATGAATGGGTGGGTCACATCTCCATCTAATCTGAAGGTCCCATGCACAATTGTGTCGGTCATATCTCCATGGAAACAACCTCATCAAAAGGCCCCACCCAGACAATAGGTCTGCCCCCACCAGACTGGATTAAGGTTAAAAGAACATGGCTTTTCTGGGGTACACAACAGTTTTAAACCAGCTCAGCAGGCATCTCGATGGTCACTCTTGGTTACTTAGTGCACAAGCAAACACACACACACACACACACACACACACACACACACATAACTTCCCTACCTGCAGGCAATGTTGTTCACCATCCAATCGTTCATCTAGCCAAGAAATACTCAAGGTCCGTGACATTCGGCCCTGGAGACACAACGGTCAGAGAAACAGGCATTCTTCCTGCTGTCATGGAGACAAAAAAGAGACTAAAACAAACATGTAAAATCACAACTTCAGACAGGAACAGTGATGATGTTATGAGAGCCTATGATGAAGAGATTGCTTTCCAGAGACAACAATTTATGAGCTGGGATCTGAAGGACAAACAGGAATAACCCAGGTAAAATGGGCAGGACTGCATAGGGAAACGCTTGTCTGTCCTGGTACCTGCTGCATCCCAGCATCTAGGGCAGGGCCCTGCTCCTAGTTGTCAGACTCAAGAAAGGAGTGGAGAGCAAGGAGTGGCTAGGCCAAGGTGAAGCTAGAGAGAGAGGCAAGGGCCTGGCCCTGTATGGTCCTGAAAAGCAAAGTAAAGAGTTTGTCTTTGTCCTAAAAAAGAAAAAAAGGAGGTAGAAGGACACGTACATTTTGAAAGCATAACTGTTTATCAGGTGGAGGACTGATTGGAGAAGATACAGAGTAGAAGCAGGACCAGCTAGGAGGCCATTGCAAGGTCCAGGAGAACGATGGACCACAGGGGTGATGGCAGATGGAAGGTCATGGGTCTACTGTTCCCAGAGTCCTTGCTCTCCAGAGAATGAGCTCTCCTCTCCATTCCATCAGGCTCCCCTCTCGCTGTCCTGGAGCCTACAGTCTGTACACTAAACCACCACCAACACACCCTACACAAAATAGGAAGGGAGATTAAGAAGACAGAGGAAACATAGTGTAATTCCTCCTCTAAAGTTGGAAAATATCTTTCTTACTCAAGTTCTATCACAAGGTAATAGATTGAAACCACATATTTTCTCCTGTTTCCTACACAAATTGCATTGAAAAGAGAAAAGAAATGAATCCACAACAGTCTTAAGAACAGGTTAGGGGTATCACCAATAGACCAGAATTGACATAATTCTGAAAGAAGGAAAGCAAAGGCATCAAAACAGTGAAGAGAAAGTAGCAGCCCAGAACAGGCTCAGGAGAAGCTTAAGCAAAGGTGGGAGCCAATTTTCCTGACAGAATCCCTGCAGAATCTAAACTCTGACTTGGCAAGTGTGGAGAGCAGAAATAAGGTGGGCTCAGGAACCAGCATAATTGATTGAGGGCATGTCATCCAAACAGCTGTGCCAGGTGACTCTCACCACTCACTGCCATACACGAACTTTCTAGTAACTTGTCAAAGGAATTTTGACTCAGAAAGAAGCTGATGGTCTGAACTTTAAAGAAATTAAACAACCCATTGTCACCCTTGAGGAAAACTGTCTTCATTTTGTCATTGTGGAAGCATCTTTGCAGCTTGCTTCCTACTCATGCATACTAAAAAAGGAGTCTCACTGTCAACACATCCCACCCATAGAACCCTCCATCAGCCCCCCATTTCAGGGAAGGTTCTTCAGATGTAACATTTAGGCCCAACAGCAAAAAGAACCCCAACAAAACAGATAAACAAAAATTAGCACTATACAACCAAAACAAACAAAGGCACAAACACACAAAATAGAGTACAATGAACTACTTAAAAAGCCAAGTTCTTTCAGGATTTGTCAATTCTGGTCTAATGAAGCAGATAATTCAGGAACAAGAAAAGAACACACAAATGTCATCAGAACAATTTAAGAGGACATTGTACTCTAGAATCGAGACTACATTTCATGTATAAAGAAAAACCTACCTAATATGGAAAAGAAGTAAGCAAAACAACAGACTACTTGGAAATTACAATTACAATTGCTGGAATTTAAAAACAAATCAATAGATGCAATAAAAAGTTGAGGAAATCTTTAAGAACAGAAAACAAAGGCAAGAGATGGAAAATGCAAGAGAAAATTCAAGAGGATTATAGAATCAAGCCAAAAATGGCTGGAAAAGAGAGAAGTTGGAGGTAAGAAAATAATCAAAGATATAATGAAATCTTTTCAGGATATGATGGACTGTATTCCTGGACCTACTCTCACACAGAAAATAGTTAAAATTGTTCAATAACATGTTATTGATAAACTATCAATGATCCGGCAAGAAAATTTTTTAAAAATATTCAGGCCAGGAGCTTAGTGAAGGGAGAATTCCAAGAGATAAGCCTAGATTTAACCAGTTTTACTTTGAGTTTGTCAGACTTGATGAATTTCAGCTTTTGTTTCAAGGCTTCATGAAGAAAGGAAACCAAGCTCAGCATCTGCCAAAGGTACTGTGACAGGAGACTCTCCCCACTTAAGGCTGAGACTTCCAAGAACTACTACCAGTGTGAGATGAACTAGAAGTACATGCAAACACATACTCATGCATACGCACATAGCCTGTCCTGTAAAGGAAATTGTCTGTCTGAACCTTGGTGCTTAGGAGAGGTTAGAGGGCCAATGTACCCATTGTCAAGTTTTAACTATAAGCTGACTTTTATGCAGACTTACAGCTTAAATTTATAGTACTTGGGTGATCTGAGAAACTTCTGACAATTTAAATTACAATGGTCCCAAACTGCTTGTGTCCCAAGAATGATAAAAACAAGTATGTAACAGTGTTCTCCAAAGAAACAGAACCAACAGGATTTATTACAGTAACTGGCTCATGTACCCGTGAGAATTGGCAAACCCTAACTCCATAGGGCAGGCTACAAGTTGGAAACCCCAAAGAAGGTGAAATTGAATCTGCCAGGAGAAACTGGCTGGCTGAAGAAAAGGCAGGAAGTCCTCTTTTGACTTGTGAAATCCACAGTTCTTGCTTTAAGACCTCTGATTGGATGAAGAGGCTTCCCTCATTGCTGAGGACAATCTCCTGTTGACTGTAGATGCAATCTTCTGTAGATACAGTCAACTGATTAATTGTGTAAATCCCTCACAGAAAAAAGTCAGGCTAGTGCTTGCTTGACCAAACAACTGTGCACCATACCCTGGTCAAATTTACACATGAAACTAACCATCACAAAGTACAAATTCTTTCTAGAGAAACCCACTTTCATTTCAGAATTCTCAAAGAACCTCCATAAATAAATTTCCAAAGAAAATGAACAACAAAGAACCAAAAATGCACAAAGAAACAAGGTACCATGACTGAGAACCAAGAGACAGAACAGGCAGCAGAAGTACCATACACAAACACACACACCACACATATGAACACACCCTTCTCCTCTCCCTCTGACTCTATGCTCCTCTCTCTCTCTCTCCCTCTCTCTCTCTCTCTCTCTCTCTCTCCCTCTCTCTCTCTCTCTCTCCCTCTCTCTCTCTCTCTCTCTCTCTCTCCCTCTCTCTCTCTCTCTCTCTCTCTCTCTCCCTCTCTCTCTCTCTCTCCCTCTCTCTCTCTCTCTCTCTCTCTCCCTCTCTCTCTCTCTCTCTCCCTCTCTCTCTCTCTCTCTCTCCCTCTCTCTCTCTCTCTCTCCCTCTCTCTCTCCCTCTCTCTCTCTCTCTCTCTCCCTCTCTCTCTCTCTCTCTCTCTTTCCATTATTAGGAACATGATGCAGGAACTAATCAGCTCAGAACTTTTGACAGTAATCCCAAACACATACATCCATAATGAAAACCATCTCTATATAAAGTTTATTTAAGGCTGTCTCCCACAACTCACGGGATTTCCACCTCTTAATATGTCACTGATCAGTGATACCTAAACTTTTATAGCTCTGGGTAGACCAGACCTTGAAAAACCCTCCAATCAGTAATTCAATCCCTAAAAAACTGAACCCAATTATTTCTCCTTGACCCTGCTCAGAAACTGGTGCCATAGAATTAAACCATTTCTTGAAGGAAGTTTTCAAAGTGATTGACTTCTTAAGAATTACAAAAGGACCATGACTCTGCTTGATAGCCATCAGAATGAAGTTGATATCAATGAATTACACAGCATTTTCCAGAAAAATGTAGGAGAGAAAAAAAAAAGCTGTCAAAGTTTTATCACATATTTTGCAAACATTTTGGTGTCTTGACCATTTTACTCTCTCCTGGAACATTTCACTCTGCCTAGTTGCATCTACAACCTGGACATGACACTTGTAATAGTCTCTCTCATTCAAGCAGTCAGATTCCCTGCTTCCTCTCTAAGACAAAACCACTAGGTTCCATCGCCATCCAACTGCCTTTTCTTCTTCACCTGCCTCCATCCCTTTTACATGACTACAACCCCAAAAGTCTAAGGAAAAGATGTGTCTTCTATAAAAACCACAGTGATGCTCTGGGAGCATCGAAAGCTGTTTCTGGTCACTGAAAAACCCTTCCCATCACCTCCTTAGACGTCTGTCACCCCTTTTATTTTCCTCAGTACTTGTTAGCCAGCAAGGGGGTCCTCTCCCACTCCAAAGTCTGACTGCAAGCTCTCTGCGGGCATTAACAATGACTTAGTCAACTCTGTCTCCCCAACCCCTAGCTCAGTGCAGGACACATGAAGGTTTACTGGATGGTTGGATGGATGAATCAACCCAGAATGGTGAAAAATACTCTTAACTTTGCTTGTCCAAGTGCAAAGAAAAGATGCAGAAGAGTCCTCCTTTTAAAATAATGAAAAATGCTTTACTTTCTCTTAAAAGCATAATGCTCCCTCACTGTAGAAAAGTTGAAACATCAAAGTATAAGGAAAAAAACAAAATATCCATATTTCCACACTACAAGCATAATCATTGATAATATTAGGGGTACTTTTCCCAGGCATTATGATAGATAGGCAAAGGGCATAAAAAGGAATGGTAGCGAGCACAGAGCCAAGCTGCCCTGGCTATAATCCCAGTTCTTCCATTTTCTAGCTGGGTGATTTGGGATAGGTACTTTAGTTTTCTGGCTGCCAAAGCAAATACCATGCAATGGGTTGGCTTAAACCATGGGAATTTATTGGCTCACAATTTTAAGGCTAAGAAAAGGCCAAATCAAGGCATCACCAAGGTGATGCTTTCTTCCTGAAAGCTGGCATTCTGGGATTGACTGCTGGCAGTCCTTTGTCCTTCTCTGTCACATGGCAAGGCACATGGCACCTTTTTCCTCCGGGTTCCACTGACTTTCAGCTTCTGGCTCCTTCCTCTTCCTTTCAGTCTCTCTCTCTGAATTTCATTCTGTTTATAAAGGACTCCAGTAAGAGGATTAAGACCCATCCTGATTGAGGTGGGCCATACCTTAACTGAAGTAACTGAAGGGAAAAATAAGAGAAGTCAAAGCAACAGCTTTGCAAAACTTCTGCAGACTCAGAACACCGAAACCTGTGGATTATGATGGAATGTTAACCTTAGAACACTTAGGTTGGCCAAAGTTGAGAAACATCCACTTGGCTATCATTCCAGTAATAAGAGAGCAAAAACATGCTCTTTGTCCCATAATCGTTACCCCAATAATGAAGGAACAGGCACTCTGTCTGCACATACTGTTAGAAAATAAAACTTAAACAAAAAGTTATTCCTGTGCACTCCCTGCTTTACTAAGAAAATAAATACGGTGCTGAGTAAGTGTTCAGGGTTCTTGCCCTTTGAGACATGTGTCCCTACTCTAGTCTTAAAAGACTCTTCTGTGTGAGCGTCTTTATTTTTCAGATTCATGGTGCCTTCCTCGACCCTTCGTACCAAGCTAGTCTCAGCAGTAACCGCATCAAAAGGTCCTACTTGCCGTGGGCTCACACCCACAGGAATGGATTAAGCTTAATAACATTTTTTTCCAGGATACATACAGCTCCATAACACCACACCAGTTTACTTAATATCTGAGAGTCTCAGTTTTCTCAGTTAAGTTTAGGTTTAATGATACGATCTATCTCAGAGATTTGCTGTGAAAAGTAAATTAATTCATAAAACAGATAGAACTGTGTCTGGTGCATAGCAAGCTAGGGTCTGTCCACGACACAACTGCAGGGGGCTCCATTTACATAGGATATAATACCAAACCCGCCCCCTGGATGTGTGCCCGGATCAGTACAATAGTAACCACTATAGAAATGCAAGTGGCCTGTTATGATCGTCACTGTTGTTGTTGGTCTGAATTAGTTAAATAAAAACTGAACTGTTACAACCAAGAGACCCTAATTTCAGTGGCTTCCATCACCTGGACGTTTAATGCTCACTCAGAGGCAGCTCTGCTCCATGAGAACATCCAGGGACGTGGTTCTTTATGAATTGCTGCTTTACCATCTTCTAGGATGCTTTACTCATCTGCATTTTCAAGACTGGATTACTGCCATCTCTGCTTTTCAAGCCGAGAGAAGGAGCGTAGAGAGAGCTGAGAGGATGAGCAACTTTATTTTTAAGGACATGAGACGTGGCACTTACAGATCTGCGTATTGGCAAAAATCGAGTTACTTGACTACACCAGGCTCCCAAGGAAGCTGGAAAATGTAGTCTCTAGCCGGATGGCCATTTGCCCAACCCAAAAATGGGAGAGGGGGAATGAGCCGTTACCAAATGGAAAGAGAGACTGGATTTTGAGGAGGAAATAGAAATCTCTGACAAATATACATACAGATGAATTTTTTTATACATACAGAGAGAAACTTTTATAAAACTACAGCTTTTAGTAATTTTTTTTTACTGAAAATTACATGGTGAGCAGTCTTTCATTGAAAAAGACAAGGTCTAAGTAGACTGCAGTAACAAATGAACTGTGAGATCTCAATGCCTGGAACCAAGAAAGGCTTATTTCTCACTAGCATCACAGCCCACTACAGTTGGCAGGGGGTTCTGACCTCACAGTCACTGAAAGAACCCAGCTGCCTTTTTCTAGATGCTCTGCTGTCTCCGGAGCCTCTTTGGTGTCTTCCACTGGATCCTCTGAATTCTGCCAGGGGATGAACAAGGACAGGGAACACAGAGGATCGTATGAGGGACATCACTTCCACTCGGGCTTCTTCCCCTAACATTTGCAGAAAACCATCGAGAGTAGAAATGAAGGTCAACATACCATATGCAACTTTTTGCAAATGTTATGCTAATTTGAGAATATCTCTGGGTACTTAGAACTAAGAGAAGCAAGCAAATAGATGCTCAGTTGGGGAATGATGCTTGTTTGTGTATTCTTTATGTATTCATTTGGGGTTTTTGCATACCACGCAGAGCCCTCCAAAGCTCAGGGTCAAGTAGGGGCCCCTCTGTTTCCATCTAAGGGCAACACTGCTTCTATTTATACCCCCATTAACCCAGAATCCAGGCACGTAGTCTCGATATAACTTAAAGGGAGACTGGGAAATTTGGCCTTCTTGTGTACCTAAGAAAAGGAAATAAGAGCATGAGTCATACCCATGTGATTAAATATCATTTGAAAGCATGATTTAAATTTTAATGGTGGCAGTGTTTTATCATGTAGCTATACAGTAATTTACTTATCTCCTACTCGTATTCCTTGACTCCACAGACTCTCTCAAAGCCTCTGAAGGCCCTACGATCCCTTTGTATACTTGCAAAGGCCAAGCCAATGCAGGGGACCCAGAATATTTGGGAAACTGGGAGAATTAGAAGTAATTATCCAGCTCCAAGACAGAGCCACACAGATAGCATGTCACATAAAATAATGCTAGTCAACATGGGTGCTGAAATTTCAGTGGATTCAGAGCATATGGAAATTTACATTTCACATCAGTGAGTAATGGATAGGTACCCCAGGAACATTTCTTAAATCTCATTCTCTATTCTTATTTCAATGGATAAATACCACACCACCATTTTCTACTAACTCCTACCATCTGTGGACTATGAGGATATGTTTTATAGATAACATACAATTTAATGATATCATCTGGTTTTCATTCTGAGAAAACTGCTTTCAGATCACTTGTTATTCAAAATAACAAGTAAGTATGCAGAAATACAATATTATTTGGAAGTAGTGAAATAGAATAAAAAGTTGTTAAGTTCTCCCATATAACTGGAGCACAATCAATGGAATACTTTATTACTCAAGTTCTCTCAAAATGGATGAGTTCATTAAACCTTTATCAGCTTATTGGTTCTGCAATAAAACCCAACACATGTGCTCACTCTATGGAATTCTGCAAGAAATTTATGACCAGATAGAAAAAGAGGTAAAAAAAGGATTTTCAGTTTGCTCTGTATAGCTAAAAATGTGAATGTGAGCATTCTAAGGAGAATAAATACTTGAAGTTTTAACTTAGGGAAATAATTATAGACACAAAGGTTTATGTACATAAATGTTCATCACAACATGGTTTATAATAGAGAATTATTAAAGACAGTTATATGTCCAACAAGAAGGTTAGCGAGGTTAAATAATCTGTTACCTCCATATAATGGGCACAATTTTTCATTACTAGCATGCAATATTATGTTAAAAAGATATTATGGGTAATATTATCCAAAATTGTGCATGAGCATAAGCCAAGTTTCAAAAATGAGTTTCATCTATATATGGAAAGGGACAGAGACTATTAAGTTCAGTTCTCTTTGTGTTGTAGATAATGGATGATGTTTTTTTCTTTTACCTAATATTTTCTACATTTTCTATAATGACCGTCCATTACATTCAAAGGAATGGAACAAACACCTCAAATGGACTTAATGCAGCACATTAGATCACAAAACCTAGCAGACCAGAGAGCACCTGGTTTCCACTATATCTGAACTAAAATAATGTCATTAGTACGCAATTTCTCTCAGCCCTCAGCTCTATTTTGGCTCTTTTGGCTCCATATGTTGGTGAAATGGCTTCAGGCCACTCACCCTCTCTGCCCAAGGAAGAAAAGAGAATATCTCTTTCCCAGAAGTCCCCGAGGAAATTGAGCTCAGCCTCAGTGGTACTGATTTGGTCACCTGTCTGTCCATGTACCAGTCAGAGTGACTAAATTATTTCGTTGGCTGGTGTAAGCCATGTGATCCACTGTCCGAGTCTGGGCATGGAGTCGGCGTCTTTTAAGAAGTGAGACTGGGAGTGTGGCGAGGACCAATGGCCCAAGGGAAAAATGGGCTACTGTGCTGCAAGTGGTGGAAATTTGGAGCTGGAAGGGTAAAAAGATGATACAAAGACAAATATCCACTACCAAAATGAATCACACAGAGATACATTAGCTTCCCCAAAGTCACAGAGCTAGGACCAGATTCCGGGGCAGTGCTTCTTCCTCAGCTCCTATTCACACCCAATCCCCATTTAAACGCTCTGCTCTAGCCAAGGAGTCAGGGGAATAAAGCAGAGGAAAAGTTCCTCGTGTTCACACCTTGAGTGCCCTCTGTTTGTATGGGTCTGGGATAGTCTTTTCAGGGATAAAAGTTACCCAGGACTTTGTACGTCAGGGGGTAGCTTGAGGAAACCCTTCCCCATTATCATGCCTAACAAACTTCTTCAGGACCGAATTAAATGTTACCCTTTCTGTGAAGTCTTCCCAGTCTTGCTCAGGTAGAGGGAACTGGCCTTTGCAACCCTTGGGAAATACTTTTGCTCCAGTACCCACCACACTGTGTTATAATTATTTGTTTGCATCTCCTTCTTCCGTGTTAGATCTTGAGATCCTGTCCAGCAGGGGCCATTGTAAATCCATATTGCTATTCTGGGACACTGAAATGGTGCTGTCTCTCACAGCATTCCATAAATACTTGAACTGATGAATAAAACCGTCTGGGAAATGCAAACTTACCAGTGTGCTATACAGCTTCAGTCAGAACAGCCCTTAGACTTGGGCCAGTCAAGCCCCTGCTCCAGGCACTACCCTACAGGGCTCCCCACCCACTGGATAGCATTGTTCCCTTTCTGAAGGCTGGGACCAGCCAAGACTGGCAGTGGAGAATGGGCAGGTCTACCCATGCCCCGTCTGGGGCCCACATGGACCCTGGGCCCCCTTCCCACTTCGGGGAACTCTCAGACCCTCTACCCCTCACACAGAGTCAACCATATGCTCTGAGGAGCTCTAAGCCTCTGGCCTTTGGACTCGTCTCAAATTCCTAAGGCAAGTCCCAGTTCCAGAAGGGCAAACTCGGGGGCACATGGCTCCTGCTGACCACTGTGGTATTTCTTCTGTACGGCTGCACAAGACTGGCCACCAGAATGACACTGACATGCTGATTTGACGTGACTCTCACTTGCATTGGGTACAGGATGAGCTCAGGACTCTGGGATACCAATGGTCTAACTGCTTATGGGGGCCCAGATTTTGCCTCTTATTCTTCTGAGTTGCAGAAATAAAATATATGGCCATGTGAAACTTGGGAAACTAAAGTAACTACGTCCTGGGGAGTGGGGGAAGGATGTCAAATAGATTTCTGAAGGAAAATAATGGACAGAAGAGCATGTGATAAGCATGCTCGCTTGGCTGTGTGTACCAGGGAAGAGGATCTAGCCATGTACCTATATCTCCTTCCCACCATCTTCCCAGTTCCTGCCTCCTGAGGTGTCTCCAGCCCCCAAGGTCCTCCAAGGTTCCAAAGAAGGGATGCCTCACTTCCCCCTGGCTTTCCCCTCTTCCAGCAGTTCAGTCTCAGCTTTTTTCAGTCCACTGGGTCTGTTACCATTCACTTTTACCTTCCCAGATTTGGTTGACATCTCTCATCTGTTATTATTTTTATAGCTGTGGATTTATACGTTTTCTATTTCTTTATTGCCATTTTAATGGAGTCTCAGAAAGGAACAGTGATAAATGTTTTGTGCTCAATCTCTTTCCACTGGACTCCCACAATATACCACCATTTTTATTAAAGCATAGTCACTTTGATTGCTGTTTCTCTGACTTCCTTGCTGGTCCCTCTTCCCACAGGGATTTCCTAGATATGTCTTCTCATCTCCCCAAATGCTCTCCCTCCATCAATTTTCCAAGCTCCAAAATTTATCAATCTATGAAGTTGATTCTCACCCTGTATTCCTAGGCCTGACCTCCCTCCTGAGCTCCAGCATTGTGGTGGACATTTCCATCTGGATGTCCAGCAGGCATGCTGTCATAATGTCCCAAGTCAAGCCCTGTCCTCCTCCTTTCTCTCCTGCTCCTTCACCCAAGCAGCATCTCCTGCTGACATTGAAGTTTCAAACACAAGAATCACCAATTCCCTAGTCAGAGCATCTACCTCTTCCCTGTCCCCTCCTTGTACCACATCATGAAGTCAGAAAGATCCTACTTTTCTGTGACCCTTCTTTCCATCCCACCATCATCATCAAAGTTCAGTCCTCCCACGAGTAATTTGACTCTGCAAGAGACACTATCTCCGTCTCCCATCTCCTGCATCCTTGAGGTCAGCTCACTCTTCGTTGAGCTCAAATGTGTTCGTGGGTTTTATAAGAATAAATTTATGTTCACATCACGCTATGGCCCAACTTCATCTTCAGCTTATTTTCCTCTATTCCTCTGAAAGTCCCCTATTCCCCATCCACACTTGAACTGTTGTTCTCAGCCTTTACCTTGTACTTTCCTGCCTGTGGGCATTTGCTAAAAGTGTTTCCTCCATCTAAAATGAATCGCCTGCTCACCTGATGCTCTGTTTATTCGAAGCTCACCTTTTCCCACGAGCTGTTCTTGGCTTTGACGCACCTATTTTTGATGTTATTTCCCTTTTTTGAGATTCTGTATTTTTCTCAACCTACGCCCTAATCCTTTGTGAACTTATCTAATTCCCCACCAATGTGCCTAAGCTTGTAAATCAGACGATAGAGCTCAAAAGTCCCTGGCCCAATGCCTGGCACAAGGGCAAAATAATCAACATTCTTCCCACCCCTTCTACTCAACTTATGCCAAAAAGGAATTTAAATGGTTTAAAAGAAATGGATTCCATAAAATGGTAACAGGGAATTTTAAAAATCAAAATCTCTAGAGAGAATGATAATGAATGAATTCGACCATAGCCTTTGTAATCCAAATAGTATAGCCCTATCACTATCGGCTTTTGGCAACTACTTTTCTGTGAATTCTACATCCACTGAGAAAATCACTCACATAAGCATATATTTTACATATAAAAAAAATTTACGGGCGAGCCACAGTGGCTCAGCAAGCAGAGTTCTCACCTGCCATGCCGGAGACCCGGGTTCAATTCCCGACGCCTGCCCATGAAAAAAAAAAATTAAATTAAAAATTATTAGAGAGTACAATGAAAGGAAGCGAGAGTCTCCAATTCTGTGGCATCACTTTTGCTGGCAGCTTTGGCCTTCAGGGTCCACCGAGTAAAATCACAACTCAGGTTTGAAAACACTTAGAAATGTTACTTTCTAGTTTTCTTTTTTCCAAATTAGAACACGGCCTTCAATGGACTGAAACAGGCGCCGGAGGATTGCCCTTCTTGACTAAATATAAGGCTAATCTCTCAAAAGAAATTTTCAAATTTCCTCAGGTTTTTTGCCCCTTCTCCCGGGACCTGTTTTAGCATAATTACATAGGGAAACAATACATGAAGGGTATAATTATGCCTGCCTGGGGGGAAAATGCACTTCTAATTTCAGAGCAACAGGAAGCAGTCTTTTACAACTGATTTAAAAGTAAGCACGAAGGAGGATTGAAGCCAAGGGTACAGGGCTGATCCTAAGAAAGGACACCTGCCCAGGTGGCACCCAGGGGAACCTCAGGTCAGCACATGCCTGGTCAGTGACTTTGTCCTGCCACAATCAGATGTTAAGGGCTTCCTAAGACAGAGCTGAACAAGAACAACTTCCTCTGGACCCCACCCCCCACCCCCCCACCGCCCCACCCCCACCCCACCCCCGATCTCCTGGCTTCACCATTAGCAGTGACTCTTAAACAACGACAAGAAAAACCAATGCAGATGGCGAAGTGGAATTTCAGAGAAGGAAGGGGTCTGTTCTGCCTTCTGGGCAATTCTAATACGAATGATAGAAACAATGAAGCCGTGGGTCTTTATTTGCCTTTTTCCAATCTGAAATATCCAGGCTTTGACATGTTCCAGAAATGCATGCTCAAAATATTCTTTTTTTGTGCCATGCCCTCCCGTGAAACAGATATCATTAACCGCTGTTGTCAGTTCTGTGAGAAAGTAGCATCTACTTGTAACAAAAACCTTCATTTTAGATTTATAGCCAAAATGTTAAATTATTCCTGTCTCGCCTTCCTAATATTTTCAAGTGTGAAAATTGAATGTTTAATCATCATTACTATAAAAATGGAATGTTTAATCATCATTACTATATAATTCTTAAGGTCAGCTTGAAAAATGGAAATGCCTCCATTTGTAGTAGCATGCGTTTTCAGAAAGATTTTTAGTATACCCTTCCCCAACGAGAAAATTGTAAAACAGTATGTATTTTAAATTATGTTAAATCTAGAGTTTTTGTTTTCATTTTTTAATAAGCATGTTTAAACTCTCAGAGTATGTGCCTTTTTGATGGTGGTTCGTCCTTTTGTGATAACACTTGCTTTGGAGTCTCTAATGGCTCCAACTTTGATTTTACCCATCTGAACCCCACTACAGGGATATGAATTTGTACTACAAAAATTAGTCTATGTAATAAACCATAATTCAGAAGGACTCAACATTTGCTTTAATATAATTCACTTCTGATTTCCTCTGAGTTTTATTAGAGCATATAAAAAATGATGCCGTTTAACAATGCTAAATTATATATAACTTTCATAAATACACTATTTACATATATATTTTTATACCAACAAAGTAAGTTTCTTACTGTCACTGTCTTCTCAAACCATCAAGATATTAATATCATTACAGAGTTAATGTGCTGGTCCCTCCTTCCACTCATATGCTTTTCCTCTCTCTCACCAAACTGTTTGGTAATTATTCTTCTTAAAACCTTTCACAAACCCTTTATCATCTCTAATATTAAGCCCAAATTCCTGTGCAGGACATACAAACCTTTGGTGCTCCAGTTCTTTCCTATCCCTTCAATCTAAGATCTTGCAATTTCTCTTGCCCTAAATTCCCCAGCACTCCCCACTGCAACCTTTCCAACCGTGACGGGCGCCCCAACACGGTGCAGAGTGCATCTCTGCAAGGAACATCCTCCCCCCACCCATTATGTCCCTGGCCACTGCCTTCCAAAAAGCAGCTCACCCATTATCTCCTGGAAGAAGCTGCCCCCAGGTCCCCTCCCTCCATGGGTGCAGTAGGTTGAGTTATGCTCCCCAGAAAAACACATTCTTAGTCCCACTCCTGTGAATGTGAACCCATTGTTAATAGAACCTTTGAAGATGTTATTTTTCATTGAAGAACGGCCAACTGAATGAGGATGTGTCTTAATCCCGTTACTGAAAGTCTCATAAAGAGAAAAACAGGGAAGCCGGAGCGGGAGAAAGCCATGGGAAGGAGCCAGGAGCAATTCTGCAGGAACCGAAAGAAAGAGGAAAGGACATGACCCTGTAATGGGAAGGGAAAGCCAAAGAATTCAAGGATGCCGGTCAGCCCCCAGAGCATTACGACCCAGGGACAAAGTAAGCCTTCCACCTTCTGCAACCCTAAGCCATTAATTCTGACTATTTAAGCCACCCCATTGTGACAGTCTGGAAACTCAGACACTGGAGAGCTGAGCTAGTACTCCTCACTGGCTCTGCTGCAATCACCTAAACGTGTGGGCAATTCACTTACTGATATGGCTATTCCCTCCCCAAGCGATGAGCTTCTTGAGCTGCGATGATTCTCTGTTCACAGCTGAGCACCCACACCGGGCATGTGCCTGAAGTGTAGTAGGTGCTCAGTAAACCTTTTCTGAATAATTGAAAGAGATGAGACTAATCAACAAATGTCAAAGAACTACTGTTTACACAGAACACAAATATTCAGAAACTTACAGGGACAGGAATTTTATTTGATATTGTATATAATTGGTAGGAAAGATGTCTCTGGTAGCTTGGAGCTACGTACCCCAGAAACACGTTATAATCTTCATCCATTCCAGTGGAACCCACTGTAAATAGGACCTTTTCATGAGGGTACCCAGTTAAGGTGTGGCCCAAGTGAGTCAAAATGAGTCTTAATCCTGTTACTGGAGGATTTACAGAGAAGGCCACAGAGACTGAAGCCCTCAGGAAACAGCCAGAAGCTGGAAGTCAATGGAATCCAGAAGAGAAAAGAGAAGGCGCTGCCATGTGCATTGCCATGTGACAGAAAAGCCAAGAAACCCCAGACTGCCAGGCAGCCGACAATAAAGTTCTGTTGTTAAGCCAACCCATTGTATGGGATGTGCTTTAGTGGCCTATAAACTCATACAACTACCCTCAGTATTATTGGATTCTGAAATGCTTATGAGTTATCAAAGCCAGATGAGGCCATCTTTAAAGCCACATATTAAATAAAGCAAAGCATGAGTGGCAGATCCATTTTAACACATTTAATAAAACATGTCAGTATCTGTCTTGCCTTTATAGAGCCTCAGTTAAGACTGAAATATTCTACAGATCAGAACCTGCAAGTTCCCAATCAGTCTAGATTAAATAAGGCTTTATTAACTCTCAAAATCTATGTTAATATATATTTCATCTCACATAAAAGTAACTTGATATTCACAAAATATATTTTAGAACCTGTCAAAATTGGAGATGAGACCAAACACAGCATTTGCTTCTATTTTGGGATCACACACTTGGAGAAGCAAATTGGGCAAAGAGAGCCTGCTATAGAAATGTCAGAGGGAAAACTCTCCTGATGAAGGGCATAGCCTTGTGCCTGTCACTCTCCCACCTGGGACCTGCCAGGAATACTTATTGCCTTGGCAGTCTCCCTGAATTTCCTGTCCTTGTACAGTTTATTGCCTCAGAGATCTGACGGTCTGGGTTTCCTTGAGCAAATTTATTTGGCACAGCTTAGCAAACATTCTCTCAAATTTGCAATCTCCTTCTTTGAAAAGATTTCTTTAAAATTCTTAAAACATATTATTTTGCCCAAAATAGTTCCTATGGCTTACTCAAGCAGCTCAAGACATTCGGAATTTAAATGAGTTCTGAAATAATATTCATGTGATTTTATTTCTCTAATAACTGTCTTGCCTGATTAAGGCATATTCCCAACTCTGGCTAACCACTGAATCATTTTTAATCAAATTCCAAACAGGCACAAAGAAAACAGAAATAGAAGATGTGAAGTTCTTAGATTGGATTGTCTAACACAGGAATAAAAAGCATCTTTCAAGAAGAAGAAAAAGGAAAGCAGGTATACTTTCCATGGTATGTCAAGAATGAGAGGAATATAAAAGAAATTATTAACTCTTACTTAGGTGAGGCGAAACAGTAGGCTGTACAAAAGAATGAGCATTTGATGATTTTTGTTTCCATATTTATCTAAGAAAATAAATGGAAACCTGGGAGAGTAGATAACAAACTGGAAAAGTAGAGATTCAAGCCAAAGTTCAGAAAGGATTTCATGGGAATCCTGGGCTGGTTATATATACATACTTTCCCAGCTAGTGTTGGAAATTCAGGCTTTTATGTTTCAGACTTGAACATATGGAGAATCTTAGAGCTAATACTGACCACCATATGTCCTGAAATACTTTCTTCCTTTGGTTTCCCTAACACTTTATTCAGCTGATTCTCTTCCTTTACTCTCATGCTTTCTAACATTTTTATTAATACTAAAAATAACAACATATTAGTTTGCTAAAGCTGACAAAATGCAATATACCAGAAATGGGTTGACTTTTACAATAAGCATTTACTAACTTACAAATTTGCAGCTCTTAGGCCATGAAAATGTCCAAATCAAAGCATCAACAGGTAACGCTTTTCCCTGGAAGACCCGCTACTGGTGTTTCTCAATAACTTTGTCATGTGACAAGGCACATGGCTACATCTGCTGGTCTCTCTCTTCTCTCCCAGATTTTGTTGCTTCCAGCTTCTGGCTTCAGTGGCATCCTCTCTGTCTCTCTGGTTTCTCTCTATTTACTGTGTGTCCTCACTGCTTCTCTGGTTTTTCTCTCTGAGCTTCTCTTATAAAGGACTCCAGTAAGAGGATTAAGACCAATCCTGAATGAGGTGGGTCCATCTTAAGTGAAGATCCTGCTCACCGAAAGGTCCTACTTATAATACGTCCACCCACAGGACTGGGTTACATCTCTTAGGTACGTAACAGCTTCAAACCATGTGTGCTATGTCCCACCTCACCGAAAGGTCCTACTTATAATACGTCCACCCACAGGACTGGGTTACATCTCTTAGGTACTAACAGCTTCAAACCATGTGTACTATGTCCCACATTTTCCATGCAGGACCTTACTTAACACTCCAGCGACCCGAGATTGTAAGTACTTTTCTTATCCTTATTTTACAAGGAAATGAAGAAGCTGAGGGTAGTTTGCGGAAGGCACACACAGTCCCTATTAGTGATACTGAAATGTGAATTCCAGCTATTTAGTGTCAGAGCCCACACTAACACACTGACCTCCAAATTCTATTCTGTCGCTAAATCCTTAAGTCTTCCCCAGTGTCTTCACCTTCTTTTCTTCTCACTCTTCACTGTGCCTGGAGACTTTTACTTGTGAAGATCTAGCCGCCACTAGTTTAAGTCCAAAATCTAGAGAATCACATACGCCAACTCCAAATCTGTAATTTCAGCTTCTTTCAATTTTCTCCCTTCATCTCCTCTTCTGAGTCTGGCTGACAACTAAAAATTCACATATTATCTTTCCCACCTCCTATTCCAAATCATAAGTAATAACATAATAACATCCATCCATGCCAAGCACTTTCACTCAGGGGAGGAGAGTAAGAATGTGGATTTTAGAGTTATGAATGCTGAAATTCAAATGCCAACTCCTCCATTTATAAAAAATACAACTTTACACAAATATTTAACCTTATGGCTTAGTTTCCTCCTCTATAAGATGGTGGTAGTGATAATATTTGATTCCTAGAGTTTTTGCAAAGATTGATTTGATAAAACTTCATAAAGCTTGGGGTTGATCATTTTGATGGGCCGGTTCTAAAATGTCTCTCATGTGAGGTCGGCCCAGTTAGCCTTCAGGACATAGAATTAACCCTGTGGGTCCTGAAAATACCTAGCAAATGGGAGAAAAAGAAGTATCTGTTTTAAATAAGTTACCACTGTCAGCCCAAGATAGAGTAAGACAGGTACCCAGTCAGCCGGATTCAATGCAAAAATTGAATCCATGGTTAGTTTGCAATCAACACCCAGTGAAGGCTGAGAGAATGACCAGGACACTGTAATTCTCTTACTTGAGAAAAGTTGGTCCATAAAGTGCAGTAAACAAAAAGAATAGTGAAGGCAATTGGAAGGAAAATTGTTTTTCATAAACAAAAATGAGGAGCAGAGAAATGGGACTCGTGAGGAACGCAGGGTCCCTGTTCGAGACCTTTGCTTGCTGGTGGGATTTCCTCATAAATCCTCTGCTCCCTGGCACGGAGAATCCTTGCCTGGCTCCGGTGGAAAAGTTCAGCCAGGGATCTATAGTTCCACACCTCTCTCTCAGTCGACCACAATGAACAGGCCTAATAGCTCCACCAATATGCAAATCAACTTTCAGGATTTAATGTTGGCTCATGTCCCTTTCTTAAATCTTTTCCCCCATCCAGAAAGTTCTATGGCATTAAAAAAAAAAATCCTATGAGAAAATTTCCAATAACCTCCTTAGCTTTTTCTAGAAATACAGTCTTTAAGAAAAGTGCCATCTTTTTCTCATAGGGTTTTTAAAATTTCAACTATAATTTAATCGTGATTAAATTATACTTTAGTTAAAAGTGAATTTACCTTAGTAACAGTGTAACAAGACGGAAAACTTATAAAGTAATGGGAGTGCACCTAAAACTAATAAAAAATTGAGCAAAATGCATGAACTCAATAGTGAACGAAACCTAAAGCTCTGGTTGTTCCTTTCCAATCTTTTTCACTCCTTACCCTTTCCTCCTGGTCATAATCAGCTTTTAAAAATTCTGTGTCCACACTCAATAGTGCAGGAGCTCTGCACACATTCACCCTGGGATGTTGGCTGAAGGCACTTGTGCATCAGCATTTTCATGACTCTCATCTCTGCCCCCTAATTGATATTCAGAAAATGGTACCATATTGTTAATCAGGGGATATAGTCAGGGATCCAGGACCCCTGCTGTCACTTCTATAGTTTCAACTTGTTCAAGTGATAAATATCAGGCAATATCTTCCTGGAGGAATTCATGTTGTTTCCATCCCAGTTTTGAATGTGCCTTCTGATTTGGATTTAATTTGCATTAGGTCTCTCCAGTAGTTACTTAAATTAACAGACTTTCTCACCATAGCTGTTTTAGGGATTGGCCTGTCTAAGGAAAACTATATTTTTGGGGTCCTTATTTTTATTTTCTTCTGTTCCTTACACACTGAAGGAATCATGGGGCATAATGACATTCTCCATTTTAAGAGCTGATAATCTTGCTTCAATAACCAACAGTTTCTCTGAGCATTTCTGCCATCAATATAAACATATACAAATCTTTCACCTCAATTTCTAAGGACACGTAGAAAATAATTATCTGAATTCTTGCCATTTGCTAATCTTCCATCTATATTCTCTAATTTGGTTCTTGAAGGACAAATCTTTTTTTTTTTTGCCATTTATCTCTTCTTCATATGTAATTAGATTCTTCAATTTCTTCTCACAAGCAGAGAGTGGAACTGAGCACGTCTAAATGGAGAGGAAGTATATTCTGAGGCACACTGTCTACGTTATTAAATTAATAGTACATTTTATGGGTGGTGCTGTGGTGGCTCAGTGGCAGAATTCTTTCCTGCCATGCCGGGTCTGACTCCTGGTGCCTGCCCATGCAAAAAAAAAAAAAGAAAAAGACATTTAAAAAAATTAATAGTACATTTAAAAAAGCCAAAGCTCCTGCCCTAAGTGCTGTATATGAAGTGTTATATTACTCAAGTCTGCAATGGGCAACCTTTTGTTTCCATGAGTGTCTACTATAAAAACAACAATTAGGAAAACACACACACGCATGATAGACAGATGATTTAGATGTGACGATGATGATGATGGGTAGGTAGATGGGTAGGTAGGTAGATAGAGGTGTTGCCAAGCTGAGTTTGCTGACCAACGTGCGCAAAAGCCACTCCGTGACACTGGAGCCTCAAAGACAGAAACAGCTCTATTACAGAGCTCTGTATAAGGGAACAAGAGGCAAAAAGACAAGCCTCAGATCTGTTTTCCTCAACCGGAGAGATCCTGAGGCCTTGTGGTGTTCTACAGAGGTGTGACTGTGACCCGAGGTGAGGGCTCTGGGGTGGCGCCTTGGCTGGCCCCCCACGCGCACGGTTGCATGCCCAGTCACAGGACGCGTGCATGGGAACGGCGGCCTTGACAGGCTGGTGGGTGTGATATTTAGGGTGACAACCACGGACAGGTTACTGCAAGTTAGGGCTCTGCGTGACGGCGCCTTAGAGGGCCGGTTATGACTGATTCGGGTTTCATCTGGGAGAAATAAAAACCGGATCTGGGGTGGGATGATTCAGGTTTTCCCCTTAATAAGCATGGGGGGTTGTTAGCAGGATCATAAGACCACTACGTGACAAAAAAAAAAAAAAGAAAACAGGACGCGGGGTGGGCGCAGGCTCACCAGATCACCTATTCCTCTGCAGTGCCGCGGGACGGCAGCTAGGTCTGTGCACAAGGAGCTTAGTCAGTACAAGTGGTGAGTGCTAGGGTACAAGGGGGTGGAGAAAGGAAGCTGGCACCCAAATTCACTTTTACTCTTCTTAACAGTTCTCTGGTTTATGTTCTGTCTTCTCTTTCTTTCCATCTCCCTTTCTCCCCAAAATGATGTTAATACACAGTGCATACGGTCAAGGGAACAGGAACTGGAGTCAGAAGTGGGGAAGGGGCTTCTGGGTGCAGGTGGAGCTGGCGGCGAGCTCCCCCGGGCTGGGGTCCCGGGCAGAGGAGGGGAAGGGAGGGGAGGCCCCTCCCCTGCAGGCGCTTCCATGTGGCCAGCCAGGATTCCAGGCGCCCCCTGCATCCGTTTGCAAAGTGCTGCTGGTAAAATCACCTCAAGTATTGTGTTAAGATTTTAAAGCTAAAGAATATCCTCAATCTTCATTTTAACTTTTACAGTTCCTCCATACACGCCATTCCATTTTTAACTCTTTTTTTTTTGCCAAAATAATAAAACGTGGAAAATTCAACCAATAGAGAAAGGTTAGAAACAGGAGGTGGAAGCCCAGAGAGATGACGTCTGTGGAAAGATGTGGCCACATCACGCTGAAGTTTTTTCTCTACATTTGTAAATGTATAGGTGTATAGATAGAGATACTGTATAGGTTCATAAAGACATGGAAAAAATCTCTATACATATTTGTAAGTATATGTGTATGTTTCTGTATTTATGTGTGACTGATCATAGAGGCAAATATATATGGGGCCAATTTTGAGAAATACACAGATACATGAGGCTGTATTTCCAGGTATATTTGTGGTTGAGTGTGTGTGTGTGTGTGAATGTGTGCGTGTGAGTGAGTGTATGTGTGAGCATGTGTGTGAATGTGTGTGTGTGTGTGTGTTCTGGTTTTATACCTGTTCATATAGGCCTGGCATACCCGAACAATATAAAAACAATTTTCACTCAGGTTTTCTTTTATTTCTTGAGTGATTTTTTTTAACATTTAAACGTTTGCTCTAACAAAAAAAAATTTTCTGGATTATTTTGTATTTACAGAGTAATGTAGGAACCCATTTTTAAAAGGCTAGTGGTTTGTTCCACGTTATCGATCAATTCGACTACTGTTTTGAATGCCACTTTGATTTATTTACTGAAATCCCATTAGTTCTTTGTTTTTTAAAATCCCATTAATTCTTGTCTTTGTGACCTAATTCTCTATACCTTTGTATTGTCCACTGTCTATTCCAGGGTGATTGCCCCACTGTATTATTAAGGTCACTTCATATTGACAACAGCTGAGATATATTGAACACTTTACTGTGTGCTGGAATGATTGCATTTTACAAATGGAATATAAGGCATAGAGAAGACCAATCATTTGTCCAACTCCACACAGCTATTAAATGAAGGAGTTAAAGATTGAGCCAAGGTTGTTTGGGCCCAGAGACCATCTCCTAGCCATCACTCTAAACTTTCTCATCTGCCAGTTTGATATTATAAGGCTGTTCTATTCTCGTGACTCTTCTCTTTCTGAACTTTCCTGTTTATTATTTTGCGCTTCTTTTATGAGATGAATTCTGGAATTGCTTTTGACAACTTTCCCCAAAATCCTGTTCTTATTTGCATGGGCATCATAACTAAAGCATGCATTGATTTAGGAAGAACTCATATCTAATGAGACTTCCTATCCACAAATATGGCATGCCTCTTCTTTTATATCTTTCTGTAGGGAAATATTTGCAAACATCTTTATTGTGAACAACTCATTCTGTCTGTTCTATTTCCTGATTATTGCTTGTATATAAGAGAAAAATTAGTTTCTGGAGAGTCATGTCAAGTAGCAGTAAGGATAGTGGTTTCTTAGTCTTATTTTTTATTTTAATATGAATACTTCTGCTGTTTTGCCCTAAATGTAATCCTATGTTTGGTTTGAGAGATATATTTTTAAAAATAAAACAAATTTATTGTTACAGTTTTGTAGGCTAGAAGTCGAAATAAAATGTTGGCAGGGGCCTACTCCCTCTGAAACTCCTAGGGAGCTTCCTTCCTTGCCTGAGAGATGTATTTTTATCATGTTTAAAGAGCATTTGTTTGTTACTATTTTACTATGGTTTCTTTAAAGTCAGGAATAAACATTGAATTTTTATCAAATGCCTCTTTTACACCTGTCAGTGTGATCATATCTTTTTATATTTTGTCCTATAAGTATGGTAAATTATGTTAATAGATGTTCTAATATTAAGCCTTGCTTAAAATCTTAGAATAAACCCCATTTGTTTTTGTGTTTTAGTTTATTGCTGGATTCTATTTGCCTTGTTGTGTAGGATTTTTGCATAAATAGTCACATGTGAGACTGGTCACAATTTTCTTTTTTGTGCTATTTTGGTCTAGGTTTATATGTTGATTTTATAAAAAGCTTTTCTTTCTTTATGCTCTTGTACAGTTATAAAAACATCAGAATTTTATATTTCTTGAACATTTGAAAGAGTTCATTCAGGAAAACATTGGAGCCCAATACTTCTTAAAGACACAGTTTTTAGAAAATCTGAAAGGCCAAAAAGAATAAAGTCAACATCATTTTGACAAATGTCAATAGTTGGGTCAGATGCCCCTAATCTGGGAAATGACTGGACTTGGGCAAATCAAACAAGGTTATTCAAAAAAAGGACAGAGCGTGCAGTCAGCACACATGGCAAAGAAATCTACAACATCATCTAGGACAGCAAGAGGTACAAGATTCTGGACCCCAAAAATCCTCACCAGGAGATACGTGGTTGGTGATAGTACTAGAAGCCTACCTGGCCCCTTCCAGGAACCCCTCACCTGGAAGAATGCTAGCGATCATGTCACCTGGGCCTGGGCACTGCACCCTCCTGGGGTTGGATAGGCAAAGTATAATCTAGTATTCTCAAGCACAGACACACCATCCTCCAGCTCTCTGGCTTACTCAAGTCCTGGGAACCAGAACAAGAGCCAGTTGTCTGGAAATTTCTGGGTGTCGCCAGCAACCTTTAGCACAGCCTGGGTGTATTCTGCTTCCACTTATTTCTTAACGATAAAGGTAGTCTTTCCAAGAAAGTCTACCATGATGGAAAATCATCCACCTGTCAAATCATCATCATCTTAAGACCAAGCTGCTGGCCTCAGGCAGTTCTAAAAGCTCCATTAGAATATCTGAAAATTGAAAACAAGTTTTCTAATCCCTTTTAGTCTTCTCTTTGCCTTTTCAAAACTCATGTAAAACCCTTAACAATGATGCACTTTAGACATAAAAAAATGTTTTCAGGTTTTCAGACGACATCTCTACCTGCCCCTGCTCTATGCTCTGTTGTTACTCAAAGCTTACTTCTTCCTGAACTTGAAGGCAAGAGAGAAGTTGGATACCAAAAGTGTGGCAGGAAATGGATTACAGGGCAAAATGAGTAGAATGATTAAAGGAAGAGAGACAGGAAAACAGAAAGCACATTTAATGAAAAGGTAATAATGCAAACTCTTGGGTGTGCAAGGTTTGGCTTGGAAAATATGTGGGTGCAAAGATGGACCATAAATTAGGGCTCAGTTGTGCAACGCTTGAGGAGCAGGGTTGACTTTATTTCCGGTGTTTGATTATTTTAGTAGAGATGAGACATGGACAAATTCACAGTTTGAAAACCTCCTTCTGTAAAATGGGTATTGGGGATGGAAGAGAATGGGGGTGGAGATGCCAGAGATCACACCTGAGGGTAGATAACGGTGGTAAAGAAATAGAAGAAGGGGAGGGAGCCTGGGCTTCAGCTACATTAGGAGGAAGAGCTGATGGACGTGGTGACCAACCAGATGTAGAGGATGGAAGGAGACCAAAGAGGTGGCAATACAGCCCAGTTCTATGAGACTCATTGAGATAAGGAGCCCAGGAGGAAGAGCTAGTGGTCTTGGACTTCTTCCATTTGCAGCTTCTTACGTCTGACTGACTGTGAAACGTGAAAATGTTTAGCTAGCAATTCTGCTTGGAAATTTGGGTTCTTTAGTTGCATGAGCAAAAAGAAACATAATAATCTCAAGGGAAGGGAGAGATTATTTTAAGGACACCTGAAGTTGAACCACAGGGTAAGTAAAAACCCAGGGGAAGTTCCCCTCCCCCTTCCCCACTTCTCATTCTTCACCATCTTCCCGACCACACACATCCACCTTCCACTCACTCCACTACCTTCTCCACTCTGCAGTCAGAGAGATCTTCCCAGAATAAATACAATCGTACCAATTCTTGATTAATATCTTCCTGGACCACACACGTCCACCTTCCACTCACTCCACTACCTTCCCCACTCTGCAGTCAGAGAGATCTTCCCAGAACAAATATAATCATACCAATTCTTGATTAATATCTTCCCATGACCCTGAGGAAAGCAATTGCCATCCTCAGTTTGACATGCACAACCTTCATAGTCGAGCCTTAGCTTCCTCTCTGCCTCATCTCACACAACCCTGTCCATCACCACTGATGGGTGAAGGATGATTGAAAGAGGAAGGAGGCCTAGAGGAACAGGTGGATGAGCAGATGGATGGATGAGGTCCCCGTCATTCCAGATCTGCTCCCTCTAGGAAGTTCCAAATTCCTGTTCCTTCCCTTCAACTTCACTGCAGGTGGCTCTATCTTGTCATGGAACCCTCCCTTAGTCCTAGCGTCATATGCCTCAGAAATGTCTTTTTAAGAGCAGATAGCAAAATTCCCTCCATGTCTGCGTTGCAATTGCAGATGCCAATGAGAGTGAATGTGGTTGACTCATTTTGAGGGTCAGGTAACACATTCCATTCAATCAGCTGTGTCAGTGTCAAGGTCATGTACAAGGTAGGGGGCATAGCACTGTGGAAGTGGCCAGGCTGTCTAAGAAGGGAGTGTGGGTGTGAAGGTCCCAAATTCTGTCCTTTTGTCATGGGACTATTTTTCCAATTTTTCAATTGCTATGTAGGTTTTGTTCTAACATTTAAAAAGATCGGTAGGGCTAGCTAGCATATTTTCGCTATTTTTATCCATTCAGCATCACACGTGAATCTGGTAGGCATGCTCTTGTTTTCTTTTACTGAGATCACTTGTAAAAACATCTTCAATAGAAACGTGGGTACTTAGTGTAGCATCACAGAAAGCTTGGTGACTCTTCAGGAAAAAAAATGTGGGTTTAAGAAGAAAAACATTTCTTTAAATCAGGAATCCAAGAAGCACAAGGTTGTTGCTACATTTGTCCATAACGATGGGTGGTAGTACTAATGTGTTCAGGAGTAGCATGCTGTTTTAATTTTCTCAAGGGTAAAATATAAAAGAACACATGCACCGATTTTTAAAATCCATTTCTATACTCAGCACACGAGCTTGGCAAATTGTGACTCTCTTAAAACAATTTAAAAAATAAGAAACAAATCTCTTCTTCTTCTGAAAGGATGTGACACTTTTTAAGAAGAAACATATTTTAGAAAACATCCAAAACATATCACAACTTAGAAGAAACTCACTTGAAATTAAGTTGTATATTTGCATGTGAATGGGGTGCTATTTCTGTTCATTTCAATAAACTGAGCATTCTGCTTCCAGTAACATTCAGAGACTTGACTATCAAACTTTCACTGTGATTCACTCTGAAGAAAATTTCTGCATTTCTCACCATTCAGACAGACTCAGAATTCACTTTGGGACTGTGGTCTCGTCTAGTATCTATATGGGATTCTAATAATAGTCGGAAGATAAAGAATCTCCTTACCCTGGCTAGCTGGGTCATTCTCAGTACACATAGCTAAAAATTAAAAATAAAATAACGTGTTAAAGAGGTGGGGGGTGGAGGGGTTGTAAGAACATGTAAATAGTTAAACAAATTGAATACTGCTAGTATTCAGCTCTATTTTAAAAAAAAGAAGAAGATAAAAGAGATCCTGAACTACATAGAGACTTTTTAAACTATAACTTCATCTCTGAAAGGGCCTCCTCTAGTCCTCAATTATATATTGAAATTCTTTTGTACCTTGAACTTAAAATATAACCACAGAGCACCATCAACTGGTATGCTTCACAGATGCCAGGGTGAACTTTTCTGCCTGCCCAACACCAAACGATTGCATCCCATGCCTTCTCCTTTGAAGGTGAATTCACCAGTAGAGGGCTATCTTGTGGATTAAGCATTGCCATTTTTAGTGTCCTCTTTTAAGATGCAAGTTGTCCTGAAGGAAGCAATAAATAACATCAATGACTTCATGACCTGAAATTATTTGTCAAGTATCTGTGCAGAGAAAGGGGGGTAACAAGAAGTGAAAGACAGAGCAGACCTGATGGAAAACGGGGTGCTCTTGTCAGCTAAACTTGAAGACTGAGATTGAGTTGTTTTCCTCTGTAAATACTTCCAACAAACTGTTTTGAACTTGATTTTTTTGTTGTTGTTGTTAGACTTACTTAAATCATGGAGCTATCCTGATCACACAACCCATGTGCTTTGATCAACATGGCATTGGTGTAAAAATGTATATGGACGCCTAGCACTGAACCTAGATATGCTTTTCAGGTTAGAGCTGATCATCACAACAAAGCTGGGCCTATCACATATTTTTCTTCCAAGAAATTGTACTGAGGGTATGGGGGAGAGAGGGTGAAGTAGAGGAAGACTTATACGGCTGAGGTTAGGACAAATAATTGGAAAGTGTAGGGTGATCGCATTCTGCCCTTTGAACCCAAGAAATGAGAAAAGGTTGGACTGTGCAGCAATCAGATCTCAGGATGCAGCGGGCATGTGGAGGACAAAGGTAGGGGGGAATTCCAGCAGCAGGGTGGTCCCCAGCTCCTGCTCCACAATGGAACCCAACAGCATTTCTGTCCCTGGGTTCCATGAGACAGCTCTGTGCCCATGACATAAATCCGCCACTGCTACCTTTTACTTTTACTTTCAGTCAGTCTCAACTGAATCCTGTTGCTTGCAAACCCAGTAAACTAACACAGTTCTTGGGATGGTTCTGCCGCTCCACCCTGATCAGGAACCCTGGGCCACATAGAGATGTTAGAGAGGCCAGCTTCAGATAAGGATTCCCGAGGGGCTGCCTCGTTCTGATAGGGGCCAAGGTGCATTTCAGGAGGATGGCTGCCTGCTGCCCAGAAAGCCAAGCATTTGGTCACTCCTTTTGGGGTTGGAGTGTACCATCAGCACACCAAGAACATGGAAAGAAGAGAAAAAGGATTGCCCTCTGAAAACATAAAATATAAAATCAACATGGGGTGGATCAGAAGAGATAGATGCCAAAGCATCCTTTTTAACAACTCAGCATCATCTCTATGCCCAAAATTTGTTTATAACATGACTGAATATATCAAACATATAAACATCTGAAAAAAAGACTATGCCCATCAGAACATGGAGTTGGTTGGCTCCACAAGCATAGAAAACTCTAAATGAACAGCCCCTTCCTCAAGCTGCCATTCATGACGGGGGTTCAGAAATTCAATCTACTCCTTCCCCAATGACCCTCACCCCCTCCTCATAATGTGACTAAGTGGTTCCCCTTTTGATTTATAAGAATCTTGGGGAGGGAGTAGAGGGAGTCCTACTCCACATGCTGACTGATGCAGAAGGGCCCTGTAACTACACAACCCTGGCTTTGGGGAGTCATACCTGACCTGGAGAACCTGGGTTTGTGTTTTTTTCGTGGAGCAGGGTGCAGTGAAGGACTACTATGCACAGGGCCTTTAGGTGCATGGGTGAGGCACGGCAGATGCAAGGGAGGAAGGAGGAGATACAGGGACATGGCAGGGGTGTCAGGCCACCAGCTGATAAGAGGATGGTTTCCAGCAGCTGTAAGAGATGGACAGCTCTCAGGGGGGCTTGTCTGAGGGGTACCTGGGCTGGAGGGGGGCCTCTTGGGAAGAAGCAGGGGTGGGAAAGCCATTGGAGAGACTTCCAGTTGAAATCAGACTTAGGGATCCTCCATGGGGGTTCTTCCAGGATCCCTGGGTAGAAGTGCTGCCTTAATAATCTGGGGGTATTCCCTACCCTCTCAGCCCCCAGGAAAGGCCCCCATCTAGGAGGCCAAAAAGTTGTTGAGCCACTGATATACTTGGAAGCCACGGAGGGAGTAGCCACAAAAGCGTGCTGCCCACTCCCTTGTGGGGTTGGAAGCTGGCCCTATGAAGGAGAGTGGGATGCTCCTGGGAACAGGCACAGCGGTCAGGCCCTGTGGTGGCAGAAGTGGTGGCTTGGGCTGCAGGGAGAACCGCCTCCTCAGCAACTGCCTACCATTGGGCCTGCCTCTTCCCCACCCACCCCAGGCCCATTATATTGGCCTAAGGATTTAGTTAAAACTTGTAAATTTCCTATCATCTCATGAATGTGAAGTGGCAGAGTGAGGTAAGCAGAATAATGGCCCCCCAAAGATCGTAATTCTTGGAAACTAGGAATATGTTAGATCACATGGCAAAAGGGAATTAAGGATGCTAATCAGATGACTGC
Organism: Tamandua tetradactyla; assembly: GCF_023851605.1. NCBI lineage: Eukaryota > Metazoa > Chordata > Mammalia > Pilosa > Myrmecophagidae > Tamandua > Tamandua tetradactyla. The sequence goes on along the minus strand of NC_135327.1, from coordinate 224,392,406 downwards.
AGATTAAAAGATTATCCTAGATTATCTGAAGTGGAAGATGCTAAACTTCTGGTTTAGAAGATGGAGGAAAAGAGCAAAGGACCAAGGAACGTGGGCAGCCTGTAGAAGATGGAAAATCAAGGAAAGGGATTCTTTCCTAGGCACTCCAAAGGAACACAGCCCTGCCAACAGCTTGATTTTAACCCATTCATTCTAGACATCTGACCTTCAGAAATAAGATGACACATTGTAGGCCACTAAGTGTGTGGCAATTTGTTAGCAGCAGCAATAGGGAATACAGGTATTAGTACCAAGAATGGGGTACTGTTGTAACAAATACTTAAAAATGCGGGAGTGGCTTTGGATTTGGGCAATGGGCAGAGGCTGGGAGAATTTTGAGGAGCATGGGCGAAATGCCCAGATTGCCTTGAAGTTTTTAGCTTCTGGGCAGCATATAGCAGCTCGCAAGACAATGCATCTGGGGAATAGTGGATGTGGTGGGGACTTACAGAAAGTGACGAACTTCAAAGACAGATGCTTTTCACATCCAATCTGTCCCTGAGAGGGGTCTAGAAGGCAGGGGTGGTAACTTGTTCACTCCCACAGACATCATCACAGTGCCAGAGAGAGGCTGTCCTTAGCAGTGCTTTGAGGAAAGTGGGCCCCCTTGAATCAAACTACATCAAGATAAAATTCACCCATGGTTCTTAAAGGAGAAATATTATTCTAGATGTCTGAAGTACACGGCTCCCTGCTGCAGGACAAGGTACTGCAAAATTTGTAAATGACCCCTGGAACACTTGGTAGCCCCTTTCAGAGGATCCATTGGGTTAAAATTATTTCTCTTAATTTATATAAAAAAAATTCATAGAGGCAGGAAATAGAACACAGGTTACCAGGGGCCAGGGTGGAGGGGTGGAATAGGGAGTGAATGTTTAATTGGTACAGAATTTCTGGTTGGGGTGATAGAAAAGTTTTGGTCATGGACAGTGGTGATGGTAGCACAATTGCGACTGCACTGAATTATATATTTGAATGTGGTTAAAGGGGAGATTTTATATTGTAGAAATGTTACAAGAGTAAAAATTTCAAAACCCCTAAGACTGTACAACACAGGAAACCGAATGTAAACTATGATCTATAGTTAACAGTACAATTATAATAATAGTCTTTCATCAATTGTAACAAAGATGGCACACGAATGCAACTTAGTATGAACAGGGAAAACTGTGCATGTGAGGGGGTGGATGAGAACTCTGTATTTTCTGCATGATTTTTCTGTAAACCTACAACTTCTCCAGTAAAGTAAATAAATAGAAATATATAAATAAATCAGAAGGAATAACAAATGTTATTTTTCCCTTTTCATTCTGTGTTGAAGTTTTGGTGCAAAAATAATGGTGAGTGAAAAACAGGTGCATGAATTGAGGCAGCGGCAGCACTGATGCTGGTTCTTACAGTCTTTCTCACCACCTGCCCTCACGACTAAAAAAAAATCATTGAAGACTGCTATCTTTGATGAAACCGTAATCATGATTGATTTTATTAAACAATCTCCATCCCTAAGTACAAGGTGATGGGATAGGAGGCATCCACAAAGCACTTCTGTGACACACCTATTAAGTTGTTACTGGCCTAGAGACAAAGTACTTGTGCAATTTAGTTGCAAGTTGAACTAGCCGCTCCGTTCATGGAGCACTATTTTTACTTCCAGGTACAATTGACACATCTACCGTGGTTGTTCAGACTTGAGTATTTCACAGACTATCACTTCAACAGTAATTCAAGCTCTCAAGAATACATGAGAATTTTTAATTTGTGTCCACCTCCAAGAACTTGACAGCTTTTAAAGACTTTTCTGATAAAATCAGAAGTCTGTTAAGACTTTAATGAGTGTGTTTTTTTATACTCTGTAATGAAAGATATCAATCTTTCAATCTTTCAAAAACTCCAATGTTTGGAGTATTTGCATAATATAATGAATTTTTGTCCACATGACCAATGGAAATGTTACAAAATCATGCACAGCTAAAAGATTCATTTAAAGTGAAAGACCAATGAATGGCTTTTAATGTAATGGAGGACTAAAGACTTTATTGGTAAGGTTTCAGATTCATCCTCACAATCAACTTATAACAACTAACCTACCACATGTCAAGGTTTGGTGTGATATCAAATAAGAATGTCCACAATTATGTGAAAAGTTTGTTAAAATACTCCTTGCTTTTCCAGTTGTGTAACTACATGAGACTGGGTTTTCTTTATATACCTCAATCAAAACAGCACATTACAGTAGATTGAATGTAGAAGTGGATATGTAAATCCAGTTGTCTTCTACTTATTTGGACAGCAAAGAGATATTTTAAGATGTAAAATAATGCCACTCTTCTCAAAAGTATTTTTTGTTTTGGAAAACAGCTATCTTTCATAAAAATATGTTACTTGCATTGACATGTATTGGTTTATTATTGCCATTTTTAAGTGAAGTAATAAATATTTCAAATGTTCTCAGTTTTAATTTCCAATATGATAAATAGCAATAGAGATAGCCTACTCACATAAACTAAACTTCCTGGTCAGTAATTTCTAAGAGTGCAAAGACATCTTAAGAACCAAAAGTTTGAGAACTACAGATTTAGGGGTAAATACCCCAAATATTGACAGTATGAAGGAAAGGCATGGAAATGCTAAGCACTGAGTTAAGGATACCAGCTACCGCCAGTGGAAAAGGGTGTGTGTGTGTGTTGAGATTTATTTTGAGAAACTGAGCCATACAATTGTGGAGGCTGGCAAGACAATTCCCTTAGGGCAGCAGGGCAGGCTGGAGGGCTGGAGAATCCTGTAGGAGTTGAAAGTCTCAAGTCTAACATTCTTAGGGCAGCCAAACAGTTCAGAAACTCAGAAAGGAATAGAGAGCATCGTCTTGAGGCAGGATTCCTTCTTTCTCTCGAACCCTCAGTCTTTGCTCTTAAGGCCTCCAACTGATTGGAGGGAGATCTCCTGTCCTTAAAGCCAAACGATTATGGATGTTAATCCCATTTACAAGGTACCTCCACAGCAACATCTCAACTGGCCTTTGACCAAACAGCTGGGCACCATACCCTGACCACGTTGACACATAAGATTAACCATCATCCTGTCCCAGAGGTGGAGTGTGTATCTCATTAGGAAAGGAAGGGAACCCTTTCTTTCAGGGAAAAAAAAAATGCATGGTATCACTGATTGCTCTCGAATATACTGCTCTGTTTTTTGGGGGGAAGCATGAGATTATAAATGAAAAGTTTTCTTACAAAGAAATGGCAAACATTCCTCACCATTCTGTGTTTTTTAGCTTTCTGTGAGACAGACCTAGCTATAAGAAATATTTGTCAGAGAATTTAAGAGATGAAAGGTTATTTTTAAAAATCCTCCCTCTTTTTTTTCCGGGTCAAGATGGCAGTTTAACAACATGCGCATTTTAGTTTGTCCTCCAGAACAACTACTAAATAACCAGAAACAGTACAGAACAGCTCCTGGGGCCACGCCAGTGACCAGACACACAGCATACCCCAGTCTGGACCAGCTGGACTGGCTGCGAGCACCCCCCAGAACCGTGAATTCCCAAAGCTGAGGTGGCCAGCGGCCAGCACCCCTCCCCCACAGGCCACTTCCCAGAGGGGAAAGGAAAGGACTTTACCAGCAGCAGGGACTGGGCACAATCAAACGCCAATTGTGGAACTAATTAACAAATTCTGACTACTAAAAATAGGCCCCCAGCTTAGGTGAACCTGATCAAAGCTGAGCTTGCTCATTTTTGCCCCGGTGCCAAGGGGGCAGGACTGACAGAAAAAGGGGGAAAAAAAAAGAAGGAAACAGAGGTTTTTGTGGCTGTGTATCTACAAGGGTTGAGTGCCTCTGGATACAGCAGCAGGACATTTCAGGCTGCAACTGCCCCAGGCATAGGCAGAAGTAAGCTCTTTTGGGGGCTTGTCTGGAGCCTGTGCCTTCCCCAGGGGAGGGGTGAAGCCCAACTCAGGTGGAATTCCTCCATTAAGGAATTCAGACCCCAGGGCTTGGTAATTTGAAGGCATTAAAACCAGCCTACAACCTCTCCTCTGTCTCCACCACGCCCCCAGCAGGGAGAGTCTGCCAAAGTAAAAGGTACCACATCATCTTATGCTGGTGGGACCTGAAGTAAGACAAGCGCCACATACTGGGCAGGATAAGAAAAACAGAGTCCAGAGACTTCACAGGAAAGTCTTTCAACCTGCTGGGTCTCACCCTCAGGGAAAACCGACTCAGGTGACTCTTTCCTCCTGATAGGAGGCCAGTTTGGTCTGGGAAAATCTGGCTGGGGTATATAATATCTAAGTAGACCCTCCTGAGTGTGTGTGTGGAGGAAAGGCACCACACAAGCAGGGCAAGAAATAAGAAAACAAGAACTGAAAACTTCTCCTCTGTTAAACAAAACTTAAGCTAAAGGTCCATATAAAGCTGACAGAATGTCAAAGAACAGATAGACAACAAATTAATCCAGCAAGAAAACCCTAGATAAAAGAAGTGAAAGCAATCTCCAGAATAAACTAATTAAGGTAATTAAATGCCTAGACGCCAGCAAAAAATAATAAATCACATTAGGAAAATTGAAGATATGACCCAGTCAGAGGAACAAACCAACAATTCAAATGATATATAGGAGCTGAAACAATTAATTCAGAATGTACGAACAGACATGGAAAACCTCATCAAAAACCAAATCAATGAATTGAGGGAGGGTATAAAGAAGGCAAGGGAAGAACAAAAAGAAGAAACTGAAAGTCTGAAAAACAAATCACAGAACTTATGGGAATGAAAGACACAGTAGATGAGATGAAAAAAAACAATGGAAACCTACAATGGTAGATTTCGAGAGACAGAACATAGGATTTCAAAACTGGAGGACAGAACATCTGAAATTCAACAAGAAACAGAAACTATAGGGGAAAAAATGAAAAAATATGAGCAGAGACTCAGGGAATTGAAAGACAATATGAATATACGTGTTGTGGGTGTCCCAGAAGGAGAAGAGAAGGGAAAAGGAGGAGAAAAACTAATGGAGGAAATTATCACTGGAAATTTCCCAACTCTTATGAAAGACTTAAAATTACAGATCCAAGAAGTCCATCATACCCCAAAGAGAATAGATCCAAATAGACATACTCCAAGACATTTAATAATCAGAATGTCAGAGGTCAAAGAGAAAGAGAGAATCTTGAAAGCAGTAAGAGAAAAGCAATCCATCACATTCAAGGGAACCCCAATAAGACTATGCGCAGATCTCTCAGCAGAAACCATGGAGGCGAGAAGACAGTGGGATAATATATTTAAATTATTAAAAGAGAAAAACTGCCAACCAAGAATTCTATATCCAGCAAAACTGTCCTTCAAAAATGAGGGAGAAATTAAAACATTTTCAGACAAAAAATCACTGAGAGAATTTGTGACCAAGAGACCAGGTCTGCAAGAAATACTAAAGGGAACCCTAGAGACAGATACGAAGACAAAAGAGAGAGGTGTGGAGAAGAGTGTAGAAAGGAAGACTATGAGTAAAGGTAAAAAGAAGGAAAATTAGATATGACATATAAAATCCGGAAGGCATAGTAGAAGAAAGTACTACCCATGCAGTAATAACACTGAATGGTAATGGATTAAACTCTCCAATCAAAAGACATAGTCTGGCAGAATGGATTAAAAAACAGGACCCATCTATATGCTGTCTCTACTCAAAGGACACGAGGCCAAGGACACAAATGGACATTTACACACCAATGTTTATAGCAGCATTATTAACAATTACCAAGAGATGGAAACAGTCAAAATGTCCATCAACAGAGAGTTGACTAAACAATCTGTGACATTTACATAAGATGGAATATTATGCAGCTGTAAGACAGAATAAAGTTATGAAGTATGTAACAACATGAATGGACCTTAAGGACATTATGCTGAGTGTGATTAGCCAGAAACAAAAGGACAAGTACTGTATGGTCTCACTGATATGAACTGACATTAGTGAATAAACTTGGCATATTTCCTTGGTAACAGAGACCACCAGGAGATAGAAACAGGGTGAGATATTGGGTAATTGGAGCTGAAGGGATACAGACTGTGCAACAGGACTGAATATAAAAACTCAGAAATGGACAGCACAATACTACCTAACTGTAATATAATTATGTTAAAACACTGAATGAAGCTGCATGTGAGAATAATAGAGGGCGGAGGACTGGGGACATAAATGAAATCAGAAAGAAAGATAGATGGTAAAGATCAAGATGGTATAATCTAGGAATGCCTAGAGTGTATAATAATAGTGAAATGTACAATGTACAAATTTTAAATTGTTTTTGCATGAGGAAGAACAAAGGAATGTCATTATTGCAGGGTGCTGAAAATAGATGATAATGAATACTTTAAAATGTCACCTTATGTGTGAGACTAAAGCAAAAAATGTTTATTTGTTAAAAATTTATATTTTGACTAGAGCATTTCCTAATATAACTCATGTAGATAGTTTGATTGAATATCATAAGTACTTGGAATCTCAGGTAGGACATGAGACTTTGTTGGTTTGTCCAGAGTGATGCCCTGATGAATCCCAGAGTGATTTGATCAGTGACTGGAAAAGTATTTGCAAGCCCCCTTCGGGGAATGGTGAGAGTGGGGAGAAATTCAACTTCCCCAAGTTGAATTCTTGATATTCTCACAAGCAGTGTGGACAACCAAAGCTATATGCTGAGCCCCCAGTCTTGGGGTTTGTTCATATGAAACTTAACCCCACAAAGGATAGGTCAAGTCTACTTAAAATTTAGGCCTAAGAGTCACCTCCAAGAGAGCCTCTTTTGTTGCTCAGATGTGGCCTCTCTCTCCAGCCAACATGACGAGCAGTCTCACCACCCTCCCCCTCTCTGTGTGGGACATAACTCCCAGGGTGTGGACCTTCCTGGCAACGTGGGACAGAGATCCTGGAATGAGCTGAGACTCAGCATCAAGGGACTGAGAAAAACCCTAGAATGAGCTGAGAATTAACATCAAGGGATTGAGAGAAACTTCTGGACCAAAGGGGGAAGAGTGAAATGAGACTAAGTGTCAATGGCTGAGAGATTCCAAACAGAGTTGAGAGGTTATCCTGGAGGTTATTCTTATGCATTAAGTAGATATCACCTTGTTGTTCAAGATGTAGTGGAGAGGCTGGAGGGAACTGCCTGAAAATGTGGAGCTGTATTCCAGTAGCCATGTTTCTTGATGATGATTGAACAATGATATAGCTTTCACAGTGAGATTCTGTGAATGTGAAAACCTTGTGTCTGATGCTCCTTTTAGCTACTATATCAACAGAAGAGTAGAACACATGGAATAAAAATAAATAATAGGGGGAACAAATGTTAAAATAAATTTAGTTTGAAATGCTAGTGGTAAATGAAAGTGAGGGGTAAGGAGTATGGTATGTATAATCTTTTTTTTCTGTTATTGTTTTATTTCTTTTTCTGTTGTCTTTTTATTTCTTTTTCTAAATCGATGCAAATGTTCTAAGAAATGATGAATATGCAACTATGTGATGATATTAAGAATTACTCATTGTATATGTAGAATGGAATGATATCTTAACGTTTTGTTCGTTAATTTTTTGTAATTAATAAAAAAAGTTTTAAAAAAATCCTCCCTAATTTCTCATTATCTTGTGTTTGAAATACCTGTGAACATTTATATGGGGTTTTCAGGAGACTTGAAGGTCTGGTTCAATTTGTATTCAAGGTCTTTTTTTTTTTTTTACGCTAGCAGAGCCTCACCTGAAATATGGGTATTGGCCTCATTTAAAATTTGCTTTGTTAAACCTGTACTTTCAGTCTTATACCAGCGTTGAGTTATAAATAAATATACTCTAGTTTTCTGTAAGACATGAGTTCAATGGAGTGTGAATTCTACACAAAATGTCACCCAATTTTAAATATCTGCATTCAATTTATTGCCTTAGTTGGTCCTAACTTTCTTAAAATGTGGATTTTTAAGTAATGTAATAAAGCCAGTAGAATAGTTTACTCTTACTCACAACACAGAGTCAGAGACAACTATTTTTTAACTACCATTCTACTGTTGAAAAGTTCCCAATGAATCCATATCAGCTGGGTTCAATACCCAATTTCTTAGAGGAATAGTTCCCGATGGAAGACTCTGAACATGGCCTAATACCAAGTCCCGTGTTCCCCAGACAGGCAGCTGCCTCCACCTGCAGGCTTCAGCAGCCAAGTCAAAGGATCAGTTTCTGACCCCACTGGGAACCCCATTCCTGGCTAGGGCAGAACTTTTGTTTCTGTGTTTTCTCACCATCAAAATGTTCAATTTGTCCAGGGTCCTCCTTGGCCAATACCTCTGGGTATTTTCCAAGATCAACCCATTTTCCTCTCCAGCCACAGTTCTTTCTGCCACATTGCCATGGCCTTCCAGCCACCCAGCTTCCTGCCCTGCTCCTACTGACCCTGAGTCTGCCTACTGCTACAACAATGACTGGGAGGGAAGTCATCCTTGTGCAACCCCATCCACAGCGGCCACTCCATTTACCTCATATCTGCTCAATTGATCCATTGAATATGCTCTGCAGCAATCACTACCTAGCTTCTTGCATGCTTTTGACAACACACTATTCTTTCATGGTCTTCCTTAAAAACAACATTATTGGCTGCTTTTCCCTCACCCTTTCTCTGACAACTCAATCTTCGGAACCTTCTTCATCTTAAGCCATCTGTTTCCATGTCTCCTCTTTTCATTTTATGCTCTTCCATTTTTTCTCTTCCTGTTTTTTAATTCCTCTTCTTCCTTCACTTTTTTCTTAATCCCAATACTTGCCAAGCAGTAAGCATTGAAAAGTATACAGATTTGAATCAAATAGTCCCCGTATTTGATCTTTTTGTTACATTTCTCTCTGGGTCCCTACACACCTCTGTCCAGATTCTCCATGAGGACCTCTCAGACCCTCGTTGCTGGCAATTTCCATGCAGTGAGGCACAGCAAGCCTGGTCTCCTGACTCTGAATTTACATTTTCACTACCAGCAGGGAAATTGCACTTTGTAGTTATGCAGGCTATTTTCTTTTTCTACAGCATTGTTCATGACAATTCTACCCTTGTAAAGTCTATTTTTCCAAAACTTGCTGCTTGCAGAATTTTCTAATGCAAAGTCCAAGCTTAATCATGAAAGAAAGGATGAAATTTTACAATAAGAACATTTTAAGGCATATAATTTAGTTCTGAAGATCTCTGAAAGAAAATTCGTGGTCATTTTTGTAGTGTGGAAGTTATAATTGCATTGCAACAAGACTGCTTCAAGGTACCCGAGCATATACGTGAGAGTCCTTAAACGAACAGAGGAATGATTTCATACTTTTTACATCACATTCTGAGTGTTTTAGATTTGGTAAGTCACAGGAAACAGCCTGATGAAATTGAGAAGAAATTCACGAAGCGGGGATGTAGTCACGATTCTCACTTCTGCTGAAGCAGCAACAGCGCTTCAAAAGGAGGAGGGTTTTCTCTAGCAAAATACCTACACTGAAAATTCGCATACACTGTTCACTACATTGTTTCAATTTCCATATCAAACCCAGAAAGAATTTATAGAATCTTAGGCAGAAGTGATCATCAAAATATTTAACATCTGGTACCATGTGGGCACCAATCACTTAGAATGGATGCCCAACCAGTGAGACCAGCTGCCTTTTCGGTGCACACAGGCTGACCATCGCTGGGTTTGAAAACGCGGGGACCGATGAATCCAAGAGATTGAGAATGTCAATATATTGTACTGTGTGTATATTTAGTGAACTTTTTGGTTATAAGAAAGAAAAGGATGAGTTCGATAAGTGGAAATTGTGAGAGCCTCACTTTTTTTTTTTTCACCCCAAACCTCTTACCCCTCCCTCTCATTGACCATTTATATTTTCATCTACCCAATTTCTTTTACCCCTTATCCTCTCTATTATTTATTTATCTTTTATCCATATTTTTTTCCTCATCTGTCTGTCCCCTGGATAAAAGTGGAATCAGACACAAAGTTTTCACAATCACATAGTCACATTGCAAAAGCTATATTGTTATACAATTGTCTACAAGAATCAAGGCCACTGGAACACTACTCAACAGGTTCAGGTATTTCTCTCCAGCCACTCCAATACACCATAAACTAAAAAGAGATATCTATATAATTCATAAGAATAACCTCCAGGATAACCTCTCGACTCTGTTTGAAATCTCTCAGCCACTAAAACTTAATTTTGTCTCCTTTCTCTCCTACTTCTTTTGGTCAAGAAAGTTTTCTCAATCCCGTTATGTCGGGTCCAGCTCATCCCAGGAATTCTGCCCCACATTGCCATCGAGATTTACACCTCAAGGAGTCATGTCCCACATGGGGGGAGGGCAGTGAGTTCACCTACCAAGTTGGCTTAGAGAGAGAGGCCACATCTGAGCAACAAAAGAGGTTCTCTGGGGGTGACTCTTAGGCATAATTATCAGTAGGCTTAGCTTCTCCTTTGCAGGAATAAGTTTCATGGGGGTGAGCCCCAAGATCGAGGGCTCAGCCTATTGATCTGGTAGTTCCCTCTGGAGAGCCTCCCACTTCGTAAAGTAAAATTGAGCTGCAAATTAAATTCCCAAGCAATAGAAATTCTTACTTAATAGAAGATATCTAATACAGTGCCTGATGTATAACAGGCAGCTATTATCTTTTTTATTAGCAATTGTTTATCAAGAATATTGAAAGTCTGTGGCTGCCCTGAGGGCCTGTGTAGATAATTCAGAGGCTTTACAACCATATCTGACTGTGTAAACAAATCAGTAGGGGACTCACAGAAAAAGAAAGGAAGCAGAAGTTGATGAGCTCATAAAGTGGAAGATACCAGTGGATACAAACAAAGAAAAGGAAGTTAACATAGAAATCCTGAAATAGAAGAGGAAGTAGAAAAAAAGAAGGAGTTAAGAAAATTAGCCTAAAAGTAGACCTTATAAAACTGCATAGCATTGGGATGGGAATAGTTTGTGAACATGAAACTAAGAAACGTGATTAGCTTAATGACTGGCAACAGTGCTCAGAAAAACCCTTCACTGTCTCCCCAAATTGTTCAGGGCAAAGGTAGCCCTTTAGAGAGCCACGTGAGCATATCCATTAAGAGCCCCCAGACCAGGAAACACACTTTATTCTGAGGTCCCACCACCGCCCCCACGCCCCGACTCCATAGCCCTTAGATATATCTTGTATCAGGAGTCTGCAGTCTTCAGCTAAGATTATATGACAAGCAGTAAAGTGACAAAACAAGCAACATCATTTAAAAATTATTACAGTTACTAAGAAAGAGTGTTTGCCCTGTGGGAAGAGGAGGAAGAAGAGGGAAGTGAGAAAGTCCATTCCTCTCCTTTCTGCAGCCTCACACTTGTGCTCACATCAAGGGAGGTTTTCTAGGAAGTCTTCTGGTCAACTTGAATACACGAACATTTAAGGATACACATAAAATAGTCAAATCTCTACCTGCTCATAATATTTAACTTTTTGTTTGCCTGTTTCTTTTTTATCAGAGAAGTTGTAGGTTTGCAGAAAATCATGCAGAAATTACAAAATTTCCATATAACCATTATCAACACCTTGCATTAATGTGGTACATTTGCTCCAACTGATGAAAGAACATTATAGTAATTGTACTATTAACTAGTTTGCCTTAGGGTTCACTGCTTGTGTTGGAAAATCCTATTTTTAAAATTTTTATTCTAGGAACATTTCTGCAACCTAAAATTTCATACTTTTAACCATACTCAAAATATATACCCCATTGCTTTTAATTACAGTGACAATCTTGTGCTACCATCACCACCATCCATTACCACCCCAAATAGAAACTGTACGATTTGAGCATTAATTCTCCACTCCCTACCGCCCCCCTCATGGCTGATAGCTTGTATTCTAATTTTTGACTCTGTGGATTTTCTTATTCTAGTTATTGCATATCAGTGAGATCATGCAACGTTTGTCTGGCTTACTTCACGCAACATGATGTCTTCGGGATTTATCTGTGTTGTCACATGTATTGGGACTTCATTCCTTTTAATGGCTGAGTCATATTCCATTGTATGTAGTTTTTAACTTAGTTTCCTATCCATATTTAAGTCACATATTATTTTAAAGTCTTTTAATTTTTTCCATTTCACATTTTATAAAAACTTCCACTCAAATTATTCCCATGGATCTTTGATATCATTAGCTTCTCTGTCACTAAAGCCACTTTGGGAGTAATTTTAATGCAGTTGTCCAGAATATATTGTTACTCACATTTTATATGTATGATTTTGTCTCTGAAATCTTTACTCCAAGCCACAAATAACAACTCACAGAATATTGTCAGTTTTTTCATTCATCTTTTAGGTGCATATACTTGGTCTTTTAAATGTTATCACTTGATGTGTGATTCTTTAGAAAAATATTTTCAACATTAAATAAATACAAGATATTTATGTCATATAGTTAAGTTATAAAGACTCACAAGTCAAAATCCAAAACAAAACAAAACCCCTGACACATCTGTGGGTCCGTCCATAGCCCCACTGTCTTTCCCCCCACCCACTCCATTCCATTGGTAATCGCCATTTTAAAGTTGGTGTTCATCATTCTCTTGCTTTTGATGACAGTTTTAGGACATATAGTTGTTCTTTATACAATATATAGTTTTATTTTCTACTTTCTTATCTCCTTATAAATGGAATCATGCATGTCCTATACTTCCTTTTTAGGTTTGATGTTAGGTTTATGAGATGCAACCATGTTGAATGCACAAAACTATGTGCATAGATTTTCACTGGTGTCCAGTATTCTCCCACATGACTACACCAGCATGTATTTATCATCTTCTACTATTGATAGGTTCTTTCTAGGTTTTTCCACTACAAACAAATGATTCTATGAAAATTCCTTTGAAGTTTCTCAGTGCACATATAGAAGAGTTTTCTAAGGTATTTTCTTAGTTGAGTTCATTTCAAAAGACCAGAAACTATTCTAAGTTAAACATAAAGGGATTTATTACAAAGTATGAAAAAGATTACAGGTTAAGCTTTCCTGTTACAACTCACAAAACCACACTACAGAAGTAGGCTGCTAGGGCAGCTTCAGCTTCTTCCAGAAACAGGGAACTACCTGTTTCTCTGAAAAGCCATTAATAGCAAGTTCTTGGCTCCAGGACCACATTGCCTCTGCTATGATGAAAACCACTTCTACTAACTTTGATCTGTCACTTCCAAAACTACATTGCCTCTGCTCTGATCCCCACCAGCAAAATGGGTGTCTCTCACCCTACCTCTCTCCCCTCCACTGTTTCCATCTGAAGTTTCAAGCAAACACTTCCTATTAGTAGATCCTGCATGACACTTGCAAAAAAGTCTGGACATGTGTTTTTGTTTCCTTGGTTGCTCAAGCAAATACCATGCAATGAATTAGCCCAAACAATGCGATTTTTATTTTTATCATAGTTTTGAAATTAAAACAAAGTCCAAATCAAGGTGATGCTTCTTCTCAGAAGACTGTGGCACTCTGGGGCCAGTTGCCAGCAGTTCACAGTCCTTAGGCTTCTCTGTCACATGGCAAGACACACAGCAGCCTCTCCTGGCATTTGATTTTTCTTCCAGGCCCCATTAAATTTCAGCCTCTTGCTTACAGTGGTGGCTCTCCCTGTAATAGGATTAAAACCCATCCTGATTGAATTGTGCCACACTTTAACTGAAATAACCTCATCAGAAGGTCTTACAATGAGTTCACACCCACAGGATTGGATTAAGTTTAAGAACATATTTTTATGGGGTACACACAGCCCCAAATCACTGCAGGTTGGTTTTAACATTGCAGTACAGGAAGGCATAGTAGAGTCAGTCCACAACCCTTCTAAAGAGTTCACAGATCTGGACTTTTTTTCACATAAACGTTTTGATTCCACATGAATGAATTTTTTGTATGTCAAATGGGATCCAGTTTTCATATTTCCATATTTATTAAATGTCACCCTTTCCCCTCTGTTCTTCAGTGCTAATGGCCATATATCAAGTTTTCATGTATTTATGGGTCTTTTTCTAGTCCTCTGGTCTTCCCCTGAGTTAGTAGTCTATTTTTTTCTCAAACTCATGCTCTGTTATTAAGCTTTATAAGTCTTGATGCCTAGGTAGATCAAATTACCCCATTTTGTTCTTCTTCAAGTATGTTCTCTGTGATCTCATTTTAGGAATTTATCTAAATACACGCTAGCAATGATATGAAGATATATGTACACAATGCTAGTCATTGCAGCCCTTCTTAATAGCAAAAAAAAAAAACTGGAAACAATACAAATGTCCATCCAATGTTATTAAGCCACTATAGAGATGATTAACATTTCCACACAATGTTATTAAACCACTATAGAAAAGAATGAGGATTATCTATATATACCACTATGAAACAATCATCAAAAATGTACTAATTGAGAAAAAACAAGACGGAATAGAGTACACATAGTGTGCTACTGTTTATAAATATATACTATATTTTATAAAAAATAAATACACATTTATGCACACGTCATATATACACTTATACTTTTAAACGATAAGCACATAACATGTCTTGTAGATTTGACTTTGAATCATGTAAATATTTTACAAAATTCACAAACAATTAAATCATGAAAATAAAGCATTCCCTAAATATCAAAAGTAAAAGGAAACAAATGTAGTCAGCTGTGTATAAAATTGGCAGCTTAACCACACAAAGATAAATTATTTCAAGTGATTTTAAAGACAATAATATAACCAAGAATCAAATAATTCTTAATCACCTGAAGAGGCCCCACTGGCCAAAGATGGCACAATTAAACTAACAATCAAAATAATGACCAATATTATATTATTGGCTGTATTAAAAATCCATTTCTTCATAATGATACTAAAATCACTCCACCAAGCTAAACCAACAAGCAACCTCAACAAAACATCTGAAAGATAATTGAGGAAAATTGAGTACTGAATACCTGATGATATCAAGCAATTATTTTTCAGATATGACAAGAATATTGAGGCCAAATTGCTTCTTTAGAGATGTATGCTGAAATATTTTTGGATGAAATGATATGTCATCTAAATCATTTTCCAGATATGGTCCAAATTCAGGAAACTCAATGTCTAAGAAGTGGTGTAGCTGTGAAAAACACAAATTAATATGAAAAATAATATCATTAGATCTGATTAAAACTGAAAACAATGTGCTCTGAATACTTTAGTGCCAACAGCTTGTGTTTTATATTTTACAGAAAGTTGCTAAAACTTTTGAAACCAAGGAGTATAAGAACATGAAAAGGACCAAGGATAACTTAAACATAAGGACATGCGCTGGAATGAGTTCAGGGGGCCCCTGGTTGCCCAAACATGACCCCTTTGTTCAATGAATGTGAAGAAGTTCCAGGAAGTAGCTAGGGCAGCCAAAATGTTAGCATGCGTCTCATAGGTGCTTGGGCAACAGCTGTTAATACAACAGTACAGAATTATTTTGCTATTTTAACAACTGGAACAGCTCAACAGGTTTGCACTAACTAAATGTTCATCCTGTGAGTAGAAATGTTCATAAAGTAATCGGACCCAATATCCTTAAAGTTAACATTAAGCAGCACTGTTTCTCACTCACACTGATAGCTCACTTTCTCTGTATAATTATGACCTAATAACAGGCCCTGCAGCTAGCAACCACGTGGCTCTTAATAAATCCATCAACCTATCTATCATGTATCTACATCTATCCATCTATCCAGGTATATCAGTCCGATATATGGATGTGTGTATGCAAACATATGAATGATCACGTTAAAGCAAAACTCACCATTTATAGCAGGAGCTCATTCTCCTTCTCTACCCAAATTTGCTACTGAATAGCCAATACTTAGACACCATTGAGTTTAAGACACCATCTGAATGGGTTTACTAGACCCTTCTTATAAATTCTAAATACGAGATTCTTTATGATTTAACTCCTATATACTTCTTCACACTTATATCATACCATTTCCCCTTCCCACTCTATGCTCTTGCCATTTTTAACTATATGTAGATCCTTGAATAAGTCCTGTTCTGTTTGATTGTTCTTAATGCTATTTTCTCTCTCTGGAATGCCTTCCCTGAGCCCTTCACCTAGTGGGATACTTCAAGGCTCAATTCAGATTGCTACGGCCTTTGGAAAGCCTCTGTTATCATAGGCATAGCATTGTAGAAAGCATTGGGGAACCTAACTTTCCAAAGGAGGAAGTCTTTCCACTTGGGCATTAATTATTTGAGGTCTCTATCCCCTATACACCCCCAAATTCTCACTTTCACTGAGTCAATAACTCAGTGGCTAGGTCTCCAATGGTCCCTTTAATCTGACTATATCTGGGTTACTCCCTTCTTTCGAGCCCTTTCTTCACTGGGTTCAGAATTAGTGAGGGAAGTATTGCAGATGACGGATATAAAGGAAAACTCCCTTACCCTAACATGGGAAGAGATTGTCCAGAACCATGGACAGCGGCACCCAGGCCTATCAGGCTTCCTTCTCTGCCTTCTCTATCCTGTTGGTTTTCCATTCTTCTATGGCTGTGGTCCTTAGGATAAGAACCCCTCCTCATGGCAGGGTCTGCTTCTGCCATGGTCATCATCTTATACTGAACTTACTTGTTTCTTACTTATCCCCCACTGAACCTCCTTACCCGCCCTGAACACAATTCTGAGGCATCGTAAGCTCAACAATTCGTAGGTGAATAAATAAATGAATCAATGAGTTAACAGATCAACAAATGGATCTAAGGCGAAAAATCCAAGAGGACACAGGTAAAATGATCATGTAAGGAAGCAATAATAACATGTTTCTTATTCATCCCTCAGATATCAGCTCTCAACCATGGCTGTGCATTAGAATGATCGATAAAGGTTACTAAAACTGAAGACTCCAAGATGAAACCCCAGAAATGCAGATGCAAGATCCTAAGAGTGGGGTCCAGCTTCCACAGGTGATTTCCAAGGGCATGAAATAATTCCTGGAACCATAATTTCTATATCCCTAGAGGGAGAATTAAGCATCTGAGGTTGAAAAGCTCCAGCTGCTCTGGCTTATGTCAGCAATGGGACTCAATCTTCTGTGCTATAAGAAATGAAAATCAACCAGAATTATGCCTTTATTCTGACACCTGCTGGTCTCCCATCAGTGGTGTAATAGTGCAGGTGAGTTTTTCTTTCAGGTCCTCCCCTTCCCACCTGCAACCTACAACCCTGTCCCCAGAACCATTTCCCTACCTATGCACTGCCAGTAGCCCATGACAAGTCCACTCTTCTTTACTAAGGAAGCAACCACAGCGCAGTGGACATAAGAACCTGTTTCATCTTTTAATTTCCTTTCTTCAATAAAATTTATCTTTCAGGTTACCTTCCTATACTAGCTTATAAAAACTACTAATTGAAACATGAGTGACAAATATGTCCCATCAAAAGCTGAAAATGCTCATATTTATAAGTAGCGTGAATGGCCATGCGAATTTATATTACTTCAGTTAAGGCCATTTCCCCCTCTTATCCAGAAATGGACCATTTTGAATTGTAAATACCCATGGAAAGGATTTTCTGCCAGATATCCCAAAGCATTTTTTAACTGGGCTTTACTCTTCCATTCAATGCAGAAAAACTACTCCTGAGTCTCTTAGTAGGTTCAGCATGAGAGCATTTGACCCCATCCGCCCTCAAGGGATGGTGTGCTGGTTTGAATGGATGTATGTCCCCTAGAAAAGCCATGTTTTAATCAAAATCCCATTCCCTATTCAATACTGTATGTTTGAAACTGTAATCAGATCATCTCCCTGGATGATGTGATTTAGTCAAGAGTGGTTGTTAAACTGGATTAGGTGATGACATGTCTCCACCCATTTAGGCGGGCCTTGAGAAGTTTCTAGAGTCCTATAAAAGAAGAAATACTTTGGAGAATGGGAGATTCAGAGAGAGTGGAGAATGCTGCAGCACCACGAAGCAGAGAGTCCACAGCCAGCAAACTTTGGAGATGAAAAAGGAAAATGCCTCCCGGGGAGCTTCATGAAACCAGAAGCCAGGAGAAGAAGGTGGCAGATGACACTGTGTTCATCATGTGCCCTTCCAGATGACAGAGGAACTCTGACTGTTTGCCATGTGCCTTCTCACATGAGAGAGAAACCCTGAACTTCATCGGCCTTCCTGAACCAAGGTATCTTTCCCTGGCTGGATGTCTTTGATTGGACATTTCTACAGACTTGTTTTAATTGGGACATTATCTTGGCCTTAGAATTGTAAACTAGCAACTTATTAAATTCCCCTTTTTAAAAGCCATTCCATTTCTGGTATACTGCATTCCGGCAGCTAGAAAACTAGAACAGATGGTCTAGTTAAGAGGAGCAGGGCTGGCCTCAAATTATGGGAAGGTAGGCCCTGGCCACCCTTTTCACGGCACCCTGCCAAACCCAGGAGTACTCTGCCTTTTAGAACATAACCCTGATCATTAGAAAAACAACTCACGTGACAAGACTGCTAGGTGACCTTACATGTTTATTGAATTCAATTTTTTCTTGATTTATTAGGTAGAATGATACCCAAAACTTGCATTTTAATATTTCTAAATCCTTTATTAATATGGCATGAGACCTGTTCCATTGCAAGATCATATTCAAACATTATAATCAGTTTAGGCGGATAACATCAGGTGATACACTGAACTCTTCAACATATTTGGCACCTTTCAATAAAAGTTAATATTTTAAATGTATTTTTAAATATGTATATGTACGTCATTTAATGAGAAATTTATAAGCTTTCTTCCTTTAAAAGTAAACATAATCTTGCCAAGACATAAAAAAAAAACTTAGTTATACCTCTTCTGTTCAATGAGAAAAAGCCCTCTTTAAATATACCTGGAAACAATGTGTTTAGATAAGCATCATTACAGTGTATGCCATATGGCTTTGAATTCCTGAGATGTCAAAATAGAAGCGAGAGAGAAAGAGACAGCACTGAAGATAAAATGAAAATCAGAAAACCATTTCAAGTCATCTGTAGATGAACGCAAAATTTATAACTAAGCCATCTTGGATATGAGTCATCAAAGAGAGGAAAGCTATTAGAAGTCTCACTCAGAATTGTGTCTGTATTGATTTTTCTTTGGGGAGCTTAAAATGTAAGGCACCCCAAGAACAAAACATGTAAGAGATGAAGTGTTTCTTGTATTTAAAAAACGTAGTCTATCAAAACTCAAAGAGCTTCTCGGTAATTTGATTGAAAAATGCTACCTGCACTCCATCCAATGCCCTTTCACTTTCAGACTGCTGACATTTTCCAACCAGCTTTTGTCACAGCTGGCCCTGAGGCCACCTTGCCACCCAGACCTGTATTTTTCACCTGAATAAATTGCTTGATGCCTTGCTCCTTTAACAGGTCTAAGTCAGACATAGGTAAGATATCTGCTACTCATTTCTCAGGGAGGTTGAACAAGTGCTGTTGTAATCCTTTCATAAAGACTCCTTGAAATATTGCAGAACGATATACTAGAATCAGTAAAAAAAAATTCTAAGCAACTCAATCTGTCTGGTCTTCTGATTTTTTTTTTTCTCAGCTTCCCATTAAAATTTTTTTCTTTGAAATTTGACATAGTAAAATGGCTACATCTCAAAGTCCGTTGAGATTTGTGCCGGTTATCAGTACGTCACCTCTCAGATCCAAACCCACCTTCTTTTTTTAATTAAAAAAAAATAGCAACAGTATTATTGAGATAAAATGCACGCACACCATATAGTTCACCCATGTAAAGTATATAATTCAATGGCTTTTTATATTCACAGAGCTGTGTAATCATCACCACTATCAATATTAGAGCATGTTCAGCCCCCCAAAAAGAAACCCCTCACTGTTTAGCTGTCACCTACCAATCCTTTTCCTTCCCTGGCCCCGGCCCTAGACCATGGCTAATCCACTTCATATCTCTTTGGATTTGCCTATTGTGAACATTCCATATAAGGGAATCACACACCGTGTGGTCCTTTGTGCCTGGCTTCTTTCACTTAGCATGATACTTTCAAGGTTCATGCATCTTATAACATGTATGAGAACTTCGATCCCTAATATGGCTGTATAATAAACCATTGTATGGATACAACAGATTTTAGTTATGCATCTATCGGTTGTTTCCTTTCTGGGACTATTATGAATAATTCTGGTATGAACACTGTGTACAATCTTTTGTGCTTACATATGTGGAATTCCTGGGTCATACAGTGACTTTAAGTTTCACCTTTTGAGGAACTGCCAGAGATTTTTCCAAAGTGGCTGCACCATTGTACATTCATACTTGCAGTGTACAAGGTTCCAACTTCTCCATACCCTTAACAATAGTTGTTCTTCCTTCTCTCTGATTGTAGCTTCCCTGGTGTAGTGAAGTGGTATCTCACTGTGGCACCCACCCTTCTTTGGCCTGTTTTATGCCTGTGGAGCGAGACCTTGAAAGCATTTCTTTCTGGCCTGCTGGCAAAGCAGGTTTTTGGTGGAGGGAAGGGAAAGGGTGCTGCAGGAGTTTGCTATTGCTACATTGTTTCGAGCTTTATTTTACCACTTTTAGCAATCAGCTGCCTTTTCATAGATAATAATCTTAAATGTTCCCTGTTTAAATTGCTGGTGTGGTTTCTGTCCCTTTTCCTTAACTGGACCCTGATTGATAGAAGATTCTCCTTCTTTAAATGCAGTTGGATATAGTGGGCACTGTCTTTTCAAATTAGTCATATTAATATCGCTTCAAAATACCATTTAATTATTTTTACAACCTTAAGTGTGCTAAACTGTAATTTGGGTACTGTCTAAGTTCACCTTTGCAAATTTGCCATGTTTGCTACATGTAAAAAAAAAAATCCTTGGTAAACAATTGTAAAAAGAAAACTGTAAAAGGGAATTTGAAGATCACTGAATTGCAATCATTTCAATGAAAGGATTCCAACTTCAGGTGATACTTTGAATACTTTCAAATTCTAATCAACTGTCATTTGAATTAAATGCAAAAACGTGTGTCCAACTCAACATGAAAGTAAAGTTGGACTAGGGTTTCATGCATTTGTAACACATGGATCCCTTCTGCAGCCATTTCCTATCACATTGAACCTTAAGGTTGTGATCTGCCTTCAGATTGCAGGGGAAATGAAAGTACTAGGTAATGAGACAAAGGAAAATGTACTGAGGACACCTCTCCCCACCCAAGTTGACATTCATGGAAACCAAGGGATTAGCCCTGCACAGTCTCCAGTTAGCACTGCCGGAGTTTCCAGGTGACCCATCTGGGGCGGTGATAGTCAGCACCCGGATGGAACTCAGCTAGTTCTTCTCTAATTTATTTTTATTTTGCCACTTCCTTAAAGTTTCCCTTGGACACATGCTTCCCCCATGTTTTTAGGAAGTTCATTTGAAGCTTCCTGCTTGACAGATTACTCAGTGTGAATTCCCACGCCGCAGTCTGGTGGCCCTGGAAGGCCACAGGAGACCAGAAGAAGCTGACTTGCGATTTTAAGGAGCCATTAACCCAGACTGCGCCAGTGAGCGGTAAAGCCTCAGAAAGTTACCACCGGGTCTACTGAAACGTGGCTACCAAGGAGTTCAGGCCGAGCTGCCACATGTCCTACAACTGCCTCCGAATCATCGTGATCCCATCTCTAAGCTGACATAAGCTACAGCTCTCAACATGGCTCCTTTTTAAAATGACTTTTGAATTTCAACAGGAAGAAATTGAAGTATGGGCTTACGGCTTGATTTTTCTGGACTAATGTAGCAAACTCTCATCTACAACTAGTTGAATTAACAGAAGTTTGTTGCCTCATAATGTTAGAGGCAAGAGGTCTCAAGGCAAAGTGTTGGCAGGGCCCTGCTTCCTCTGAAGTCTTGAAGATTCTGGTGATGGTTTGTCAATACTCAATCTCTGCCTCTGCTATATAGCTGCTTCTCTCTCTCTCTTTCTCTCTGCCTCTACAATATGCATCTGAGTCTCTGTACAAATTTTCTCTTTATAGACCCACCCTAATCCATTTCAGCCTCATCTTAATTAATAACATCTATTTAGATGCAGATGAGTTCGCATCAAAGGGCTGAGTGTCAGGACTTGAACATGCCTTCTAGGGGCCATGAGTCAGTCCACAGCCATCTGCCTTCTGGACCCCAAGAGCATGCCCTTCCTATATGCAAAATACACTCCTCCATCCACAATGTCTCCAAAACCTTAAGCCGTTGCTACTAAATCTCATCTAAATCACTTCAGTACAGTCTGTTCATCCTGGGTAAGATTTCTCTCCATGTGTGAACCTGTGAAACCTACAAAATAAGTTATCTGTTTCCAAAATCCAGTGGTAGGAAGTGTGTAGACTAGATGTTCTCATCCATGAAAAGAGAAATTAGGAGGGAAAAGGGGTCACAGGTCCCAAGTAAGCCCAAAACCCAGCATTAGATAGGGCTGACAGTAATATATGGTTTGATGCTTTCTTCTCCAAGCCAGCTGGGGCAACAGCCCCACCCTCTGTGAAGACCAGGTGGCAGCCACTTCCTTCCCAACACTGGGGTGGTGGTTCCCCATCTTCTAAACACTCTGCAAACACCTTAAACCTCTGGCCTAAGGAGGTCCCTCCAGCTTGAACATTTGCTCCCATGGCCCCACCACTGGGCTCATTCTTCCCTCATTTCATCTTGACCCTGTTCCTTCCATTCCAGTTGGCAGCATTTCTGTTGATACAAAATTCTCCAAAATATTGTTGGTCTTCCACGCAATTCAAAGAGGTCTAAGCTATCAGACAAAAGGACCTTCCATAGATCCTTCTGGATAATTGTATTGCTGAGTGGATCCAGAAGTCATATAGCTAATCCCTTCAGCAATGGTGGTTCAGCCCCACTCTCACACACATAGCCACCTTTCTCTCCATCTCTACATTAGTCATATGACTCTGTCTGAATTTCTCCTTGCAAGGACTGTAGTCATATTGCATTAAGGCCAGTCCTTATCCAGTGTGTCCTCATCTTAACTAATAACATTTTCAAAGGCCCTATTTATAGGAGAGTTCATATTGACAAGACTGGGGTTTAAGATGAATGTGTCTTTCAGAGAAGACATGATTCAATCCATAAGAGCATGTATTGAATAAAAGGGCTATCATTGCCCAGTTAAGGGGAACAAGGCTAGATAGCCAGAATTCCAAGTAAGGGAACCCCAGTGCAGTTCCTCCTTTTTTCCCTAGAACATCCCTGGACAGTTAACAGTCTCTGATGAGGTACAGTGATGTAAGGAAATGGCACAAGCATCAAGATAGCTAAACATGGGTTCAAGTCATGCCTCTGGCAGGACAGGATCTATGAACTTGGCAAGAAACACTAGTTTAAAGTTAGGTTTATAATGAACATGCATATTTTAGCCAATGTCTGATACACAGTAAGTATTCATCAAATAATCAT
This sequence comes from Tamandua tetradactyla, assembly GCF_023851605.1. Lineage (NCBI taxonomy): Eukaryota > Metazoa > Chordata > Mammalia > Pilosa > Myrmecophagidae > Tamandua > Tamandua tetradactyla. Next base: position 224,368,911 of record NC_135327.1, on the reverse strand, counting down.
TAGATGTATGATGGGAAAGAATGATATGTCAGTGTTTTTTAATTTGATAAGCTCATGCCCAGTGCAAGAATGCCACTGATATTCCATCATGTATAAATGGCTCAAAAAAATGAGAACAACTTCGTGTTAAAAACCTGTGGTATGAATTTGTACATCAATCAAATATTAATAATGATAAGATTAAGTCAAATCTCTCAACTACGTATAAAAGTTCCATCCAGCTGTCATAAAATTAAAAGGAGTTGGTCTTCTGTATGTGCAACTGTCGACTACCAGTGAGCTACAAAAATGTAGTCAAAAGAACTAAATAACTCAGAAAAAACTTTTATTCCTTGAGCACATTGAATTCTTATATGTAGGGGTTGTGTTCACTTAAAAACATAGCATGTATAACATCATATCCCTGACGTTTCAACAAATAATTTACTGTGCGATGAATTATAGTTTATGCCCCTAACAGGTGCCTCCTACCGGCAATGTTGAAATACATTTAATTGGTGTCCACTTCATAGCACGTATGAAGCACGTACAGGATTAAATGTCAGAGTAGAAGAAGTAGCATGAATGTTATTAAGAAAGATTTAAATGTTAGACTCAAAATAACCAGTATCAAGAGGATGATCTTGTCTTTGGAATGAAAGTTCGCTGAAGGCAAACTACCTTAGGCACTGCATTCCTGCTAATTTTAATAATTTTGGTGACCTTCACACGAAGTGTTTTGTGTTCTTTGGCTGATATCAAATGAGACTGACAGATGCATTGTCACGTAATGTGGCTGGGTATAAACCCAGGCCGAGCTAAGTGCCTCCTCTGCTGCAGAGTTCCAGCCTCATGGACCAGTGACCTTCACTCCTTGTCAGCCCTTCAGCTCTGTCTCAGAGCTTCATTCCCAGTCACACAACGACAGAGGGCTTTCTCCCATACATCCCGGCTATTCAGTCTGAGGTCACCACTCAGCACCAGATGTTAGTTATTCATAGCTGGCACCAGTAAGCGTTTCTAACCTGCCTTTGGTGGAGGGCATTTGTGTCTCCAATAAAGCACCTTCAGATATTCTCTGGATGTGAAATCAATCTCTCTTCCTTTGCCCTTAGCTGAGTCAGAGGCTAGAAAAAAGACACGTTGCTGATCACCTAAATGGCAACAAAACAGTGAGCGAGTCAGAATTCATGGGGACAAACAAGAATGCTACCAAAATGTTGTAAAAACGTCAGTAAGAAAAGTCACCCCAGCACTGAAGCCACCTGCTTGTGTGCACTGCTAAAGCTGCACATTGTGTTTTGTTCATAGTCCTGCCCTTTTGACAAATGTGCGGTTTTGTCAAATTTGTGATTTTTGTAAATTTTTAAAGAAAGAGTGAAATTTTATAGAGCACAGTCAGTAGAAAGAAAATATTAAAATAATCATAACCACCTTTACAATCGAGCTGCCAAAGACCAAACTGCAGGGCAAGAGAAATGCACAGGAAACAAGGCAGATACAAAGACAAGTGGCCAAAGGCAAGAATTCTTGAGAGTACTAAGAATAAGGAAATGACAAAAGTGTAGCCAAATGTTTGAAAGAAAGTCCAAAAGACTTTTTTTTCCTAAAAGGCTTTTTAAAAATAAAAACAGATCAAGAGTATAAATAAATGTGATTAGAAGTAAATAAAAGTAAACAAATGTTCACATAGCTAACATTATTGGTGTGTCAGCATTTAGATATTCAAGTGCATTGTTAAATCCAACTTTAATCCATAACAAGTCTTACCATTATCTTAGTTAACTGACAAGTGGGGAGTACCAAGCAATTTTCATGGCTGAAGCAAGCATTCTTACGAGATTTGTGTGAACCATAGCAGGTGCTTGCAAACCTGACCTGAAGTTACAGAATTTCCATGACATTTATTTAGTTCTGTGTTTTGTTGTCCAAAAACTTTAAGGAAGACCTGAATTTACTAGACTAAGCCTTAAAATTAGAGTTTTTATTTAATCCAAGGCTTTTTTCCTACTCCAATCCACAAGAAATTAGAATGTTTATAAATATTTGCATAGATTTTTAAAGAAGAGAGAGCAAGAGAGACCAGAGACTGACCCCCTTGTTATGTACTGATGCAGCTCACCAGTGACTCAAATATATTTTAAGAGAACAGGTCTTTTAAGTGCTGATTTTACAATAAGTGAACACTGAACTGTGCACTTCCAAAACAATTCAAAAGTTGTTAGTCAGATTTTTCTACTCTCCAAGAAGTTTAAGAGGCAATCCACAAAGTAGATATGGAGGGACCATGTTCCTCCATGCACACAATCAAGAAAAGCAGAGACAGTGGACTCAACAGAAGATGGGGGCTTGCAGCAGTCCTCCGGCTTCCCTCGTTTGCTGAGCAATGGCAGCTGGCTGCATCTCATCATGAACCAATTAATTTAAAGTAATTTTAATTATATCACATGAGTCCATCAAGTTTAGTTTAAAGGCAACTGTGGTAGTTAGATTCAGTTGCCAACTTGGCCAGGTGAAGGCAACTAGTTCTGTTGCTGTGGACATGAGCTAATGGTACGTGAACCTCATCTGTTGCTCATTACATCTGCAGTCGGCTAGGAGGTGTGCCTGCTGCAATGAATGACGTTTGATTTAATTGGCTGGTGCTTAAATGAGAGACCGCAATGTAGCACAGCCCAAGCAGCTCAACACACCTCATCTCAGCACTTGCAGCTCAGCCCAGGCCTTTGAAGATGCAGAAAGAAGTCACCCCGGGAAAAGTTGTTGGGACCCAGAGGCCGGGAGAGAAGACCAGCAGAAACCATTCTGTGCCTTCCACGTTAAGAAAGAACCTCAGTGGAAAGTTCGCTGCCTTTCCTCTGAAGAACCAGCAAAATAAATCCCCTTTTATTAAAAGCCAATCCATCTCTGGTGTGTTGCATTCCAGCAGCTAGCAAACTAGAACAGCAACTTTAGCCATACCCTCGCAGTAAATCTAAAAGACTTCATAGCAAATGGCCCCTAAAATTCAGCTGCATTTGCTTCTTGTTGGATTTAAGAAGGTTGAAATCCAAAAGTGTGTTCCTGACAGCTCCTCTGAGTAATCCTTTCATGGATATGGTGGTTGAAAGAGAAGTAGAAATTGCTGAAGGAATCCAGATGAGACTAAATAAACTCTCACCAGAGCTATCTCCAAATGTGCAGACCCCACACAGGCAAGGCAGAGACTCGAAGTTCATCAGCTCTCTAGCCTGGACTTTGGCTGCTCCAAACATGGAAGTGATGTGTCTTGGTAATTTGCATCCCATTTAAACATGCCTATCAGTTCTATATCACTACATTCCTGCTGATGTATAAGATGAAGGAAAGCCCTTCACAGACACAAGTTGGGCCCATGGAACACATGGCTTGGCAGAAAACAAGCTTCATGGCCCAGGATCTGTGCCCCTGATGGCTGGGATGAGCTGATCGTGCAGGGATTTTTAAATGTGGATGACAGTTTCTTGCATCACTGCTGACATCTGTGTTCATGGCCACACCTCTGGGTCATGAGACAACCATAGTGATCTAAGTGGAGTGTGAAGATCACACACAGGTAAATCTTCACTTTGGTTGTAAAACTGATTGGGCCTCCCACGGTGTAATTTGAGGGCATGGCCATGCACTTCAGCCATGCATCTGAGGCTGGAGTTCTAGGAGTGTCTCCCAACAGAAGTTCAATCCACTGAGCACAGACCCCTCCTCATGCTTATTTAACTTGAAGAACACACGGGAAAAGCTTCTGCAGTGTGTTTAACAACAAGGTTGAGGTCAAGCCACAGTAAACCATGTGGCTTAAGCATCAATTTTGGACTTGGAGTCTTTCCTTTTATAATGAGGCTTAACCCGGGAGGGACCTGAGCAGACTTGGCTGAAGGCAACTCAATGTCTGCAACCCAGGACGTGGCAATCTGGTTTCTACCATTTCCTAAAAAAAAACAGAGCAGGGGGACGTTTCCATCCCCCCCTGCGCACGCCCGACAAGGCTGACATTTTCACACTGCTTTATTAAAGAAACAGCCACCACCACACAATCCCAGAGCATAATGTTTCTCAGCAATGCCCAGATACCTGAAGCCACCTATTTAGAAAGGGTACAATATGCATAGCACCTATACTTTAAATATCGGTGTATTAGTCTGAATCTGTTATGCACCCCAGAAAAGATTATGGGGAGACCTATTGTTGGATAAGACCTTTTGATTAGGTTGTTTCCATGGAAATGTGACCCAGCCCATTCAAGATGGGTCTTATCCCCATAACGAAGTCCTTTGTAAGAGGAGAAAATGCAGAGACATTTTGGAGAGAGCTCAGAGCCAAAAGAAATGACCAGAGACATTTTGGAGAGACAGAACAGCAGACGTTGCAATATGCCTTCCCATGTGACAGAGGAACCCAGATGCCAGCAGCCTTTCCTCAGAAAAGGTATCTTCCTCTTGACACCTTATTTTGGACATTTGCATGGCCTTAGAACTGTAAATGTGTAACCTAATCAAACCCCTTTGTAAAAGCCAATCCATTTCTGGCATATTGCATTCTGGTAGCTTTAGCAAACCGAAACAAATGGGTTCAAGATAATGTCTCTAAGCTAGACTAACAGACTAACTACTATTATATGAGAAAAACAGAATACTTAAAGAAGAAATGGTCTATAATGTAACTTTGTTTGCCAAGAGTATTAAAAATTATTAGGAAGTAAAGGAACTTAGATGGAAGAAATAAAAAAATGATATTGCTGGAAAAAAGTGATGAGGTCAGAGCATATATATATATTTGGCAAGGGCAGGCACCGGTGATCAAACCTGCCATGTGAGAACTCTGCCTGCAAAACCACCACGGCCCACCCCAGAGCATATATTTTTGCAAACAAACCCAGAGAGAAAAAAATAAAAGTTGAGGGGAAACCACCAGGGTGGACACTGGATAAGACAGAAGTGCTGGAGAAGGCAGAGGGTGCCAAGCAGATTCTGCTGTGCTTTGACAGACAGCTGCCAGGACCTATCTGTGTCCTGGGGAAGGAGTGGGAGCAGAGTCTCCAGGCCTGTGTGAAAGTTCCCTCTTATCTACACAGTAGGCATCACAAAGCTTATACAAAACCTTTCTGTCTGAATAACAAAAAACAGATGTGATAAATTGAATTACAAGTCCCAAAAGAACCTATCCGTAATCTTAATTCGCATCCCTGTGGGTGTGAACCTCTCATAGATGCCATTTCATTTAAGGTGTGGCCCAACTGAATGGGCCCGGGCCCTCACCTATATTGTGGGGTCCTTTCTAAGCAGAAGAAATTCAGATGCAGCGAGCTGGAGAAGAAAGAAGAAACTGGAAGTCAGAGGAAACAGGAAGAGCAGAGCCAGGGGGAGAGATTGCCACATGACACAAAGCAGAGATGCAAGCCAAGGTGCCCAAGGATTGTGGCAAGCCAGCCCCAGAACTTTTTTGGTTGAATACTCAGCCATTTCTGGACTCTCTCCTTCCCTCCTCCCCTTTCTCCTCTTCTGCCCTGGAGATGACACCCAGACTGAAACAGGTCATCCAATGGCATTCGACAGACATTCATCAGGCATCTACCATGTGCCAGACACTGTCCTGGGTACCGGGCAGGGCAGAGACAAAAGCAGATAAAAACCTGCCTTCATAGAGCTCACAGTCTAGTGGGAGGAGAAATAGATCGTCAACAACATAAGACATACTCACTTTTCTGAAATAACCAAGTTCTTCTGCATATGTAGACACAACCAGACCCCCTTACCCAGACCGCTTTGATCGCTGACGCCCCACAGCTCACGACAGACAGATGTGCAGCTGAACGCCACCATGCCTACTAATGGCTCAAGACATGCTTTTCTTCTGAGCCCAGATACTACTTAAGAATCCTTCTTAACACAACTCCCCAGTTATTCATGGTCAACCAGAGCAGACACCCAGGAAGTTACTATAATTTTTTGATATCTAGAAGACAGCTCAAAACTAGATTTTAAGCTAAGTTCTCAAATGTGCCACCCAGAATATTTCATAGCTACCTTGAAAAATTATGACTTTTCTGTCCTTAAAGATTACCAATCATTAGATAACTATATGTTAAAAATGTGATGGAGAATTTCTTAAATAGGATGGAAATTCTGATTAAATGATCTCAGAACTTTCCTCTAAATTGTAGATATTGATCATCTGCTAAATACTGAAAGCTATGTATGTTATTCGTATATAAGCACATAAATGAACACATGTGTGTATGTGTGCGTGTGTGGGAAAGAATAGGAAAGGGGCTAAACTGATGATTTCTGTTCTCACAGAATAGAGACATTGGTTGAGCACAGAATAGAGAGAGACATTGGTTTAAGTATTAATTAAAATTCTGAGCTGACGTAAAATCATTTAAATCCTAATAAAGAAAGCTAAAGCATTATCCAATCCATTACAATTCAATTTATGGAAAAATGAACACACCTAAGAATATTGTATCATTCTAAGGAGGTTTTTACTGGTCTACACAAGTTCAGCATAGTTTTATGGAAAGGGAAATAAAGTCGTTATTTTTCTGGGCAAGTCACACTAGAAATTCACTGAGAGACTCATATGTTTAATGCTTACCCTGACATAAGTTAGAAGTTAAAAGTCTTGGGTGTGAGCATAAAAAAGCTGCAAGCCCAGAGCTGAGTGTGGGTGTGAAACAGAAGGCTGGTCCTTGTCAATGGTGTGTACACTTCAGTACGAAGATGAAACAGCACCTCGAGAAGCACAGCATGGAGGGGAGACTTCAGGTGTTAATCCTCAATAATTTACACTCGCACCCCCGTTTACATTTCATTCATTACTCCTTGTCTCTCCCTCTTGGGTTCTTTCATCATCAGTGGGAGGTCAGCCTAGGCTTAGAAGATGCATGAGAAAACTGAGCTTATCAAAACTTAAGAATACTCTTCTCTACTTAACAGTAAAAAGCATCACTCTGAGCGGATCAGTTCTTTTTTTTTTTTCATTTGAAAAAACTTTTTATTGTAGTAGCATATACATAACTTAAACATCTCCTTTTACCCACTTCCAAGTGTGCAATTCAGAGGACTAATGATGTTGACAATATTGTGCTACCATCAACAATACCCACTATCCCAACATTATCATCATTTCAAACTATGCATCCATTAAGCAATACTTCCCCAACCTATAATCTACTTTCAGTCTCATTCTAGGTATTTCATATATGTGAGATCCCAGAGTATATGGTTCCTCTCTTGGATTATTTGTCTTTGTTTTCAAATTAGAATTGGCAAGAACCGCATTGATTCTTTTTTCTTTTTTTTTTACTAATTAAAAAAAAATTAACTAACAAAACATTTAGAAATCATTCCATTCTACATATACAATCAGTAATTCTTAATATCATCACATAGTTGCATATTCATCATTTCTTAGTACATCTGCATCGATTTAGAAAAAGAAATTAAAAGCAACAGAAAAACGATAATAGAGAGAAAAAATAAAAATAAAAAAACTATACCTCACATGCAGCTTCATTCAACGTTTTAATACAATTACATTAGAATTAGGTAGTATTGAGCTGTCCATGTCTGAGTTTTTGTATCCAGTCCTGATTCTTCATTCTGCATTGATTCTTCATCACATAGAATGGTGTCTGCAGGCTGTCAGTGTTTGGCACGTGCTGGTGAATAAGTGAAGTAACCAAAGAATGGCTTTGAATAATTACTATCTTCTAGACTATCTCAGTCCAATTCCACTTGAAACAAGACAATGTTCATGGTGCCCACTCACAGTCTGTGTCTCATTCTTTGAAATGAAGAGTGGAAGATTTGGTCCCTTTATCATTTTTCTTCATTTTTAAGACAAATTCTGCTTTGCAGAGATATCATTTCATATTGCATTACTGGATTCTGTTTTCTGGTATTTTAACTAAATTTCCCATCTATATTCACAAATAATTGGAATATGCCTTCTATCTTTATTTCTAGAGGGCACAGTGTTTCTAGTACACCCCACTTCATTTTACTTCTTTCTTCTTTTTTTCTAAATATTTCTTAATAATACAGAATAAGAGAAGCATAAAAATACACAACCACATACCATTATTTATATTGAACAGTTTCAGTTAGCTGTATCTGCTTGCTCGTATTTCTTTTTTTTTCTTCTCTCTATTATCGTTTTATTTCTTTTTCTGTTGCCTTTTTACTTCTTTTTATAAAACGGATCAGTTCTTTACTTCTCAAACCCCACCCCTTTGTAAACACTAGTGGAAGGTTCAATACCTGAATTACCAAGATCCACCCTTTCTCTTTGTTTTTTAACCAAAGGATTCTAAACTATTAACCAATTCAAAAAATGACTAGCCCAAGAGGAGAGGAGAAAAAATAAAAAGCAAGATTAAAAACCAAAATGTTTCAATCACAAGTACCAATCATTTTTATGCAGACATTTGTCTGTGAGCTAAACCTACTGCAAATCCCAGTGAATGCATCTAAATGGATCCTAATTCACTAAATACCCTTCCAAGTTCAGGAGACTCTGAAGACTGCAGACAGGGGCCAGTGAACAATCTAACCTAATCAGACATTCAAAGAAAGGTCTTGTATGGTCAGCTAACTCCCAGATCATTTGTTGATAAATGGAGAAAGAACCCACAGGCACCTCAAGGCACCAATCAGTCTGGTCTCACATTTTCAGGCTTTTATCTTGAATTAACAGCTTTTCTGATACGTATCTCATAAACTGAAAAATGGTAATCAAGTCATCTATCAGCCTTCTCTTCTCTAATGTCAATACGCTCCTTCTTCACATTTGCTGATTCCCACCCCAAATCATCACCTTCCTTCCTAGCAAGTAACGATGGAGAGAGAGAGGGTGAGAAGCTGTGGCCCTTGCTGAGCCCTGAGATGAACGGGGAACAGAAGCTCTCCGCTCCATTCTATTCACGGGGTGAGCACATCTCCCAAAGTGAGGTGCTCTGGGTCGGCCACACCCTTTCACTCTCCTTTTCTCACTTAGAAATGGACTCCTTCCCAGAGAAGAAATGGCATAGCATTTAAACCTGATAATGAATTTGTGCCATCAACCATGGGGATCTCCTGCTTAATCAGTGAACCAGCCCTAACTTATCTGGAGCTGGGTCAGTTATCTGTATTAATTAAGGGAAGCATTGAGCAAACCCAAACAACCAAACACAAGTCTTTTCAGCTTTCAAATGCAATGTATAATTTCCTGGAATTCACTTTACTTTCTAAGATCACATACTGCCTTGGGAATTATTAAAGTACTTTGTGTTTCTTGAGAACTCACCAGCAGGTGATAGGGCAGCTCCCAAAAAAAATACTCAGAAGTAAGAGGAGAGCAATTCTGGAACTAGGACTTTTCCTTAGAAAGTCCAGAAATGTACTAATCCATAAACTGTTGAGCACAAACAGAACTTTAACATATCTTTTTGGAAGGGCATAATTCAACCCATAATAAAAGTGAGACCTGAGTGTCTGCTGACCGCTCAATATATAATTCTAGAGAACAAGCCAATACTCTGCCAGACTAGTGCACATGGAATGAATGGAGAAGTAGATCTGTGCCCCAATGTTTGAAGCTGGAACCTCCATCTTCACCCATTCTCTAACACCCACTCAGCTTTTTTTTTCATCCATGACCCCACTCATTCCCAACTTGTCTCCACACCACGCCCTATGCTGGTTTGAAACAGTTACGTTCCACAGAAAAGTTGTGTTCTTTTCATCCTAATCCAATCTTGTGGGGGGAAACCTATTGTAGATTGTTTCCATGGAGATGTAATCCACCCAATTGTGGGTGTGACCTTTTGACTAGATGGAGATGTGACCCACCCATTCAAGGTGGGTCTTGATCAGTTTAGTGGAGTCCTTTTAAGAGGGAAACATGGAGAAAGCTCAGATGCAGGCCTTTGGAGATTCTTGGAGACAGACAGAAGCTCAGAGAGGAGGCCACTGGAACCTGGAGATGAAAGCAATGAAACCCAGGAGCAAAGGGCCAGCAGACGTTGCCATGTCCTTCCATGTGACAAAGAAAACCCTAACAGGAATTGGCCTTTCTTGAGTGATGGTATCATCTTCTTGAGCTCTAAACCATGGGGGGTCCCCTAGACTGAAGTGGGGAGGGGGCAGGGGGCACAGTCTTTGTGACCCTGTCCACAGGAGGTTGCTGGGAGTAGCTTCACATCATGAGAGATATTCTGGGGAAAGTCTGAGTATGATTCTTTTTTAATCATCATAAAATATCTTAGAATCAGTTGAGGCACAGGAACTGAAATAATGGAGAACTATTGCCAGAAACAGTGATTTTACCAAATACCATCTCATTGGCTGATAGTGAGCATAGCTCCAGGAAGGAAAGACAATATGGCTTTTGTCACCTGTTTAAATTAATTAAAAAATTGGAGACATACTTTTGACATGGTTCTAATTAGAAATTTAAATTTTCAGTAATGAATTACCTTCTACTTTTGCCTGAGATCATAGAATGTAAAGCTGAGTGCAATAAATGCTCATGTACATTTTTTCTACCTTTAATCTAGTATAATCTTGCCAGGCAGACATCCATCCAAAAAATTAACTAAACTGGAACCAACTAAGTTGGAACTCTTTTCCACCTATGATGGGGTTTCACCTGTTAGTCTGAAGAGCGTGTGTGTTTTGCCCTCTTAACTAGAAGTGACATAGATCTAGTAAAAAAGAAAGTGAAAGATCTTTAAGTCAGATGAAAACGATGTTCAATAAAGTTTTGAGCTCTAAAGTTTTGAAAATATGCACACTAGTTTATCTTAAATCCTGTGCTTTTCCAGCTTGCTTGGTCCTGGTACAAAAACCTCTTTGCTGTGATAACACAGCCTCCAGCGTCTCATCACCTCCTCGTACCCCAGGCTAAGAGGTGAGGCCCTGTGGCACCCATTGGCTTGTTGGCACTCATGGTGTCAGACATCTGGGACCATGAGCTTCTGGAAAGTTAGTGGTATTTGATTTCATATATGAATTTTCTCTCTTTTTCTACACTTCATTGATTCTACACTTTATTGATTCTACACTTTCATTGATTCTACACTTTATTTCAGATCAAAGTTTCCAACAACAAAATGTTCTGTGATAAAAAAAAAAAATCTAAAGCAGACCTTCTCTTCTATGTACCAATATTTCTCAAAGACTTTAAATTCTGTCCTTATTATTGATGACTAAGATTCCAATGAAGATGTACATTTTTAAAAATGGAGTGTTTTGAAACCACAAATTGAATAACAATCCAAGGTATAAATGTTTTTTAACAGCTTTATTGAGGTACAAATTGACAGGCAATAAAGTTCACACATTTAAAGTGTGTGACTAGATGAGTTTTGATGTATGTATACACCCATGAAACCATCACCACAATAAGACAGTCAATGTGGGTACATAACATCTAAAAGCATCCTTTCGTTATTCCTCCCTTTTTCCCTCCCTGCCTTTCCCAGGCAAGCATTAATCTGCTTTTTGTTGCTATAGATTGGTTTGAATTTTCTAGAATTTTATATAATAAAATATTCTTTTTAATCTAGCTTTTTTAGCTCAATATAATTATTTTGAGACTCATATACATTGTTGATTATAGAACTAGTTAATTCCTTTTTATTGCAGAATAGTATTCTATTGTGTGACTTTAACACAATTTTTTAATTCATCTCGTGTTGATGGACATTTGATTTGCTTCCAATTTGGGGCTATGAGAAATAAAGCTGCTCTGAGCATTCACAAGTCTCTGGGTGGACATGTGAAGAGATACTTAGGAGTAGAAAGGCCACATCATGCAGAAGGTTATGTTAACTTTATAAGAAATTATTAGCCATTTCCTGAAATTATTGTCCTATTTTCCATTCCCACCAGCAGAGTTTGAGAATTCCAGTTCCTCCATATCATGGCCAACACTTATTATGATCAGTCTTTTTAGTGATAGTCATTCCATTGGGTGTGTAGTTTTGTCTCATACAGCTATAATGGGTATACATTTTTTGATATTAATAATTATTTTAAGATAAGGCTTGGACATCAGGATTTTTTAAATTGCTCCCTGGTGGTTCTAATGTGCTCCCAGAGTTGAAAACACATTGGTTGAAAGAGAAAACCCACTTTAATAGAGGAAACATTTTAAGTACCCATTAAATAGCTTGCGTTGTCACACATTTTACATTGCCACCCTAAACCACCTTTCACCAAATTTGGTCTTCCGTACAAAACAGACTGCTGGTAGCTGCTGTTTGCCACACTTGTGCCAAAGGAAATGGGGTTCGCAGAAGAGGTTTTCAGGCCTTGTTTTTAAGGTTAATACTAAAGGAGTAGGAATTGGATATTGAAAAATTTGTATTATCAACACAAAGACCTCTCACAACTTAACAGAACCAGAAAATCAATGCTAAAATGAGCAGAAGCTCTGAACAGACACATCACCAATGAAGATATACAGACAGTAAATAAGCATATGAAAAGATGCTCAGCATTATTTGCCATTATGGAAATGCAAATCAAAACAAGGAGATACTTCTACAGTACCTGCTAGAATAACTGAAATCCAAATATCTGCCCGGCAAAGTGCAGAACAACAGGAATTCTCCTTCATTGCTGATTGGAATGCAAAATAGTGCGGCCACTTGGGAGGACAGTTAGGTGATCTGGCATAATCTTATCATATGATCCAGCAATCACACTCTCAGGAGCTATGCACCAAAACAATTTACCTAACTGACTTGAAAACTTATGTCTACACAAAATCCTGTGAGTGGATGCTTCCAGCAGCCCAATTCAAAAGCACCAAAAACTGGAAGCAACCAAGTGGTCCTTCAATAGCTGAATGGATAAACAAACTGTGGTACACCTATACAAGCGAACACTATTCAACAATATAAAGGAATGAGCTACCAAGCCAGAAGAAGACATGGAGGAGCCTTCAATGCGTACTGCTAAATGATTGAAGCCAGTCTGAAAAGGCTGCATACTATATGATTTCATTTATAGGACATTCTGGAAAAGACAAAACTGGAGAGATGGTAAACAAAAATACAGCTAAAAGATAAATACTGAGTTTGTCTTCTAAATGAATGTGCTTTTTTTCTAATATGCCCTACCACCTATCACACCCATCCCTACACACAAGCATTCTGATTTTGAAAACATATTTATCTAAATGCTTATTGCCTTTTCATCAAAGACATAGCTGCTTTTGAGCAAGAATGTGAATAAAATGTTATCTGCTTTGGAAACTGATTACTAAATCATTACTGATTTGCATTAACAATCAATGACAATTGTAATTGTGCTTCTGATTACAGTAGACACATTAGTAAATCTCCAGAAGGTATTATGCCTCATTACTTCACTTTCAGGGTCAGAGCTGATCAGAGCAGGTGAAGGCGCTTAATCAAACTTGGCCAGTAGAGCTTGTCTTCTGCAAACCGGAAGGGAAGTGAAAGGACCCTTCCATTTCAGTTGGTGTTTGAGATGGGATATGAAAGTCTAGCTGGACTGGTATCCCCACTGCAGGACTGGTAGCTGCCCATTGCTCATAGCTTAGCCCCTCTCCAGGAATTACCTGTGACCAAAGGGGCAGCCAGGATCCAATGGCTGATAAATGTTGGGGATGCAAAGGCCTGTTCCCCTTGCCTGGAGCTGAGGCCTCTGCTGTAATTGCTCCATAGTTTAACTTCTCCTATCCAATTCTTCCTTCATTCGTCTAAAAGTGGTTTTCCCAAGACCTCTTCCAATGAACTTGCTGCACACAAATCTCCATCCCAGAGTCTTTGGTCCAGGGGACCTGATCTAAGGCACTGGCTATATTTGGGATAGAGCAGAAAAAAAATGATTCGCCTAGAGAGAGAAGTCTAAAGCAGCTGTGCAGAGAATACCAGATATAAATCACGCGATCACAAAAAGAAAGAGATGGAAAGACTTCCTGGTGGTTGTCTGGTTTTGGCCCAGGTCTAATGAGCTTTTCTCTGAGAGCTCCCCTTTTTGGTTTGAGCCCCTTTGAATGAATTCTCTTCCTTGCAAATCAAACAATCCCCGCTTATTTCATACTGAAAGTCAGTTACACAAGGCAGCAGTGATAACTGGTTTAACTATCGTGTGCTCTGGGGAGACTGAGTGTATGCACATATAGCTCAGTGTTTCACAGCTGTGAAGGCTTATTAAGTAATGTGATGAAAACTGGGCTCCCATGGGCATAGCCTCTGTGCAGTGTCAAAGCAAAGAAACCCTCTGCCAAATGTAAGTTTAAGCCAAGCCCACATTTCTTACAATGCCCTTCTTCTCATTTGTATATCGCATACCTGCAGTTTCCCTCTTTCTGCCTTGCTCTCAACCCCCAAAATTCTCTCCAGCTCTGCCTGTCGGGGTTAAGAGCAAGGCAGAAAGCACCCCTCTCCTCCAGATGCTATTCCTACCATCCCTTCCCTGTGGGCTCTTCTCCCATGGAATCACTTGGGTGGGCAGCAGGGAGAGGCTGAATGAGAACAGAAGCTGGGGACAAGGAGACAGTGAGGGGCAAGCTAAGGGGGGATTTTGTAACAGCCAAGAGGAAATAGAGACACGATGCATAAAACATGTAAGTAACAATAATACACTAATTATATTTGCATGCTGTGGTTAAAGATAGGATTCATGAGCTGAAATTATTTTTTATTACCAGTTTATAATATTTTAAAAGTTAAAGCACAGAGGGCCATGCAGTAGTGGCTCAGTGGCAGAATTCTTGCCTGCCATGCAAGAGACCCAGGTTCGTTCCCTGTTGCCTGCCCATATAAAAAAAAAAAAAAAGTTAAACCACAGAAAGCTTTACTGTGACATAAAAATGAAAAGCAGAGACATACAAAGTGATGCCTCAGGCTCTAGTGGAGCAAACAAACCGTCTTACGGGCCAGGGCTGCTATGACATCAATGAGCCTCAGTTTATTGCTTAAACAACAGGAGTTTATTGTCTCATAATTTGGGAGGCTGGAAGTCCAAAGTCAAGATGTCGACAGGATCATGCTTCCATAGCTCAATCTCTGCTTCCGTCACTCAGCTGTCTCTCTCCATCCGTTCCTCTTCCTGAACCCAAACTTCCTCAGCTTATAAGAACTCCTGTTGTATTGGATGAGGGCCCACCCAGATTCAGTTTATCTCTTCCTTAACGAATAGTATCTTAGAAGATGCTATTTACAAATTGGTTCACATCCTCAAGACTGGGGGTCAAGACCTGAACGTGTCTTTGTGGGAGGATGATTCAATCCATAACACAGACCAAAACTCAGAAGTTTAAAACAACCACTTACCATTTCTTGCAGGGATTCGTGTGTTGATTGGCCTCAGCTGAGTGATTCCCCTTGGTCTCTTGCACAGTTGAGTTTAGGGCAGGTTTGGGGCCAGAAGCACCTGAAGGCTTGACTGGACTAGAGGGAGGGGGTTCAAGACCATGTCTTCCCTTCCTTTTCAGTGTCCTGATGCCCCTCCCTGTGGCCTCTATCTCTGACCCAGTAGCCTGGACTTCTTATATGATGGCTCAGGGCTGAAATAGGCAGGAGTGGACACTTCCAGCCAAGTGTTAAATTCACCATTACTTCTTCTGCATTTAATCAGTGAAAGCAGTCCCAGACCCCACCCAAATTTTCCTCCTCTTGACCCAGGAAGAGATATGTGATCACGGCCATCTCTGGAAAATACAGTCAGCAACAAATGGCAAAAAACTTAGATACGTAAGTCAGAAACAAATTTTCCTTACAATTATGCACAAGTCAAATAAAATGAAAGGGCAAAACTATAAAATGATAACCCCCTAAAAGAACATATCCTCACACACACACACAAAAAAAAAAAAGAAAGAAAGAAAGAAAGAAACGAAAAGTAGTAGAATTCTTATTCCAGGCAAACCCAACTTCCTTGCCAGAAGGTGAGAGTATCTCTTGCCAGGAGGAGAGGAGCCAAAATGCATGTTGGATATGGTGGACATGCTCAAAGAGTGATTCCACAAGACACACTTAAAATCCAACTCATTCATTAGAATTTCCTTACAGTCCCATAGCACACACCATCTAGCCATGGTCCTCACAGAGATTTGAGGAAGACCTTTTTATTATTCACCACCCAAAGAGGAAGCCTCCTGGGCAATTTTCTCCCACACCATCCTCCCCATGATGTTTGAGTCTTTCTTACTTGTGATTCGGCCTGCCATTTTCTTCCCCACCTCCCAAACCCTTTCCCTGCCACTCCTGTATCTTGAAGATATTTGGTGAGGGCTTCTTTTACCCTGGGGCCTTAGCTCTGTCCTGAGGACAACATTTCCACTGAAGCTATCCCCAGGGACAGCAGTTTATACTCACACCCATGTGTCTTCAGTTCAGAACGTGAGTTTGCGTTCTCCTTGCTCTCCATTGCTACTTGCAGACCTGTGGTAAGCCATCTTTATATTAAAAACAAAACAAAGCAACTTTCTGTCATGGGGCTTGCACCATTTAGCTACCTACCCTGTCTACTTCTTTGGAACTGTCATCCCCAAAGTCCCAGGCACTCTGGCTCTGTCATTTAAGAACTCTGGCACCTGACTCCCAGTCTTCCTTTAAGATGATCTTAAATCTTCTCATTCTGTTGGTTTCTGAGAGCCGCAATGACATCTCTGTCCTGGCTTCCCATCCAGGGAGCATTTCGTACTCTCAGAAGTGTCCTAGGTATCACAATAAATGTGGTCACCCTAATCCTGGATGACTTCAACAGCTGCCTGTGAGGATACATAGGCCCCTTGGTTTCTCACCTCCTTGACCACCTAGTCCACCCAGGCCCATGGTCACACCTTGGACATTGTCAGCACCCATAGTCCGGCCACCTCTAGGAGACTACCTACCCTCCGACCTCAACCTTTCAGCTGGCTTGTTCCACCACTCCCATTATGGCTAAACTCCCCTAACAAAGGTTGACCTGGCCCTGAGGGAGAGTCACACAGAGCAGATTGTTTTTACCATAATCCGTAGTCACCAGTTTCAAAACGACCCTCAGGCTGCCTGGAAATCCCAGTACATTTCTCTGATGAGCTCGCTCTCCCAGTCTCTGCAATGGCCTTATCAAACTTTCACCAGCTCCCAAAACGTATGAATGCCTATGTCCCAGCTCACTAAAAGCAGATGACTCTACTTCTTAGATAGAAGGTATCAGATGAGAACTTCCTTATCTTGCATCTACCAAAGAGGGGAAATCCTCATTTACTCTCACCCCAACCCACCCTCCTTCCTCTATGGTAGTTAGAAGCACTCTCCTTTCTCTTATCTAAGGGTCCATTCATTTACCTGTGCTTTGGATCCTATCCACTTCCTTAGTCTTAAGAACTTTTCACCATCAATTATCCCTCTCCTCTCTAATATTCAACCCCTCACTGTCATCTGGATTATTCCTATTTTAAAAATAAAGAAAATTTTCCTCAATTCCCTGTCTCCCTCCCATTGTCTTCCTATTCCTCTCTTCCTCTTATGCAAACTACGAAAAAGGGCTGCTTTGCTCAGGGTCTTCATTTCCTCACACCCCATCACTCCTCCAGCCCCATGGTTAAGTTAAAAAACAGCTCTCCCCAAGGTCAGTGGGCATGCCCCTGTCTTGATCCTATTTGTCCTCTCAACATCATTGGCCGTTGCTGCTGGCCATGCCTTCCCACCCTGTTGCTGTGACTTCCATGACACTGCCCTCCCCTGTTCTTCCTCCTGCCCCTTTAAGATGATGTCTCTGGTCTCCTTTGCAAG
The DNA here is from genome assembly GCF_023851605.1 of Tamandua tetradactyla. Lineage (NCBI taxonomy): Eukaryota > Metazoa > Chordata > Mammalia > Pilosa > Myrmecophagidae > Tamandua > Tamandua tetradactyla. The sequence continues at coordinate 224,351,171 of NC_135327.1, read as the reverse complement.
CTCCATCCTCCTCTGCATTGAAAGGTGAAAGTTCCTTAACGGGTAGCCTCAGGCCTTCTTCTCTTTTCACTCAATCCTCCTTAGGCATTCTCATCAATCACCATCCAAGTACAAATTACTTAAAAATCGTTAGCAAGAACTCTAAACCTTACCTTTCTGCTGAGCAACAGACCCGTATACACAACTCTGACTTGACGTGTTCGCTTGGATGTCTCAAAAACTAATTAAAATAAAATTCATTACCTTCCCCTCCCCAGCATTCTCTTCCAGGGATCCTCATCTCCGTGAATGGCACTGTCACTCATCATTATACAAATCTGATTCTTAGACATAATCCTTGAATCCTCCCTCTTCCTCAATCTGCCCATGTCAGTTCATCACAATATCTGCCAACAGATACCTAAACATGTCATTATAATCTTGCATGCAGCCTAGCTCAGAAGTCTTCCTGCATGCATTCTTTTCCTAATCTGACCAATTTCCCAAACCATGGCTAGAGTGGCTTTTCCAAAACATCAATCTCACCACCTTCCAGCTTAAACTATTTTAGCACAGTCTCATTGCTCCTAGGGTAAGAAAACAATCCTTGACATGGTTCCATACAGCTTGGTCTCTACTGACCTTCCAAACTAGATTATGTTCAATTCCTCCTCCCTTCTGTTTCCCTCAATAGTCCCATCACCAAATACTGCTGGTTCTGTGATGAAAAATATTTCTTAACTCCAAACTCTTTCCCCCTTTGACACTGTTAGAATCCTCACCAAAGCTACCATCATCTTTCATCTAGAGTACTGCCACAGCCTACTAAGTGGTCTTCCTCTGCCTCTTCACTTGTTGCATTCCATCCATTTTCCAAACAATCACCACCCAGCATGTTGGCTTACAGCACAGATGGATCAAACCATGCCACTCACCTGCTAAAAGCCTTCCCACAGCTCCGCATCACAATTATAATAAAATCCAAAGTGCTTATCACTGGCCACCAGCCCCGCTTGGTCTGGCCTCTGCTCCCTGACCCCTTCCCTTTACCACTGTCCTTCCCTTTCGTGCTAGTCCGGTCACACTGGCCTTCTTTCCAACCTTCTACATTCCCATCGCAAGTCCTTCTTGCTCTTCCTTTGGCCAAAATGCTTTCTCAGGTCTCTGGGTGGCTCACTTCTGCAAAATGGTATTTCCTGACCCTGTCCCTTTTACCCATCGTCACTCTATTCCATTGCTTGACTGATTTTCAATATGGCACTTTTAACTTTGCTCAGAGCCCACCCATGGCTCCCCCCAGCCCCAGCTCACAGCACAGTTCCTGCCACACCCCACAAGGGCACACATGGCCTGGCCACTTTGCTCTTTGATCTCATCTCTTACCTGTTCCCCTTCATTACTCCAGCCACTCTAGCTTCCTTGCTGTTTCTCCAATGTCCCAAGCACTCTCCTAACAGGTGTTTTTGAGCTTGCTGCTCTTACTGTCTGGAACATTTCTCACTGAAAACTCCACATGGACAAATATCTCCATGACATGTAGATCTCAGCTCAGGTCACTTATCAGAGGAAACATCCATGAGAGTGGGAATTCTGTGTTTTCTTCACTACCACTTTCATAGAAGAGTAGAACGTCCGTCTGCTTAGAAGAGGAGTCACTCCAGATATTGTTTCCTATTAAATAAATGAACTGTCTGAAATTGCCTATTAATTTACGTGTCTTTATATCTTTATGTCTCCACACCTTCCCCATGCCTGAGCCCCTGGAAGACACAGCTGTTTGGGGAAGAGGAGTTTAATTCAACCACATTGACAAATCACAGTTTTTTTTTAAAGTTGCAAGTTTACAGAAAAAAAATTTGCAGTGAATACAGAGTTCCCATATACCATACACGTGCACAGTTTTCCCCTTCATTAACATTTGCATCAGCGCAGAGCATTTGTAACTAATGAACGAACATTATTGTAATTAAACTGTTAACTAAAGTCCACAATTTACATGAGGGTTCACTCTTTGTATTGCACCAATTCTACGGATTTTTAAAAAGATTTTTATCATCGTACACATATACAAAATAAAATTCCCCATTTGAACCACTATCAAGCATACAATTCCGTGGGGTTAACTGCTGTCGGTGTTGTGCCATCCTCACCACCATCCATCACCAAAACTCCTCTATGACAAACAGAAACCCTAGACGGATAAAGCTCGACACACCATCACTGATTTTCACTTTTGTGTGCTTTCAGACTCCCCGGGTCACTTTCCCTGAGGAGACTCCACTCCCAACTGCCAGGGATACGTGCAGCCCCGAGGGGGGCCAGTGCTGACGCCTGGACTTACTTTCATCCGAGAATCTTGGCAACAGGTACCCGTCCATGGGAGCGCTGGGTCAGAGGACAAAGACGCTGACGTTTAAGGAGATACTGCAGGAGGCCCCTCCACGGGGCTCCTTCCATTTTGCGCTTCCACCGGCAATACATGCGCTTGGCCGTTGCTGGGGGTCTGGAGAGTTTACCAATGTGACAGCTGAGACAGCCCCTCCCAGCGCGCCCGGCCGGCGGGGACCGCTCACCACCCTACCCCCCTCCCCACTCCGGCGGCCACGGCCGGTTCCCCGGCGGGCGGGCTGGGGGCACCGAGCCCCTCTTGTGGGCCGCGCGTCCCTGGGGCCCCTGAGCAACTGCCAGAAAGAGGAAGCACAGAAGGGGCCGAAGCAAACGCTTAGGAAGGCCGATGCAAAAGAAATCGGGTTCTCCGGCTGCAAGGAGCCATCGTTTGACCCAAACCCCTCACCCCAAATGTATCCGGAGGACCAAGATGGGTCAATTCGCGAAGGGACGCTCCTGGGAGCACAACGCGGCGGGGGGAGGAGACGGGAGGGACAAGGGACTGAGGCGCAACTTACCCCCGGATTACCAAAATTAATTAATCCACTAATTAATTCTCCAGGGTTGTGTATGTATGGGGGTGGGAGGTGGGGAGTAAGAGGAAATGAAGCCCGGAGCCCGTGAGTTGGCTACATCAGCCGCCGAGTTTTCAGGGCCCCTTCTGCGTCGTGGGCGCGGGTGGTTTTGTCGCCAACCTCGGTGAAAAGCAGCGCGCGGAGCCCCACGTCTGCGCGCTGCGCGGGGGCAGGGCTGACACCACTTCCTGCCCGAGGCGGCGGACCTCGCGCCCCGCGCAGCCCAGCGTCCCTGTCGCCCTTCCCGCCGTCGCCGCCGCGCCCCGCCGCCCCGCGCCCACCGCGCCCCGCCGACCTTCAAGGTAAGCGGCCGGCCGGCCCCCTCCGCGGGTATCGCGCAGCCCCGGCCCTCGGCGCTGCCCCCCGGACCATGTGCCGAGGCCGTCGGATCCCGGCCGGCCCAACTCCCTGGGTGGCCGCCGGGGACGCGCGCCTCCGCTTGGCCCCTGGACGAGCGGGTCCCCGGGGACCGTCCGCGCCCTCCGCGCCCCAGGACCCAGCGCGCGCGGGGCTCCGGCTCGCCTTCCCGGCGACCTGTTGCATCAGAGTTTTTGTAAGTTTCCTACCCAGGAACTTACAAGGTCCTGGGAACAACCGGTGTGAGCCGTTGTCTGCCCGACACTGTCCGGGAGCCCCAAGCGGGCCGAATCTGGAGGCATTCCCGGGACATTTGAGGGCACTGCGGATTCTGCCAGGCGTGGGAACACTGGAGAGTGTCCGTAGTCTGAGAGTGTTTCAGTCCTTTAAAATGTCAGACACTGTTTCTTGTTCTTAAAATGAGTCGTTCCCCCACCCCCACCCCACTCCCACCTCCACCACCCAGTGATTCTCCTTTTCATTTTAAAATAGGGGAAAGGTGTGGACACCGGGCACATGTTCCATAATTTGGATCGGAGGAGTGCTGTTTGGTAGCTTGAAGGAAACTGGGAGGATCTTATTTCTGGGATGACATGGGCGCAGGGAAGCAGCCGGGTGCACCTGTCTGTTACTTTCCTTTTGGGGACACAGTTCTTGGGTTTCATGCCGGGGTGGAGCATGTATACGTGTAGGTGACTCCTGGTTGCGCTCACGGAAAGTGGTTCCAAAAGTTTTAATGGGGTGATTAGGGAACGAAAGATGAGGTGTCTTCTCGAAAGTAACGTAAGGAAAAGGCACGTGAGCTTATAACTTCCAAAGACGTAGTTCATGGCGGGACAGTGTGGTTTAAACAGAGGTGAGGGTACCAGCTACTACTACTTTTAAATAAATGTTGGGCCTTTTGGATATACCTCCAGTGGCGATTTTCCCTCCAGCCAAGGTGAAAGTCAGGGATGGCACAGGGTGGTTTTAGAGCAATGCTAGCTTTTCAAAAATCCTCAGAGAAAGTCTCTAATGTCTTCCGGATGGTATTTCCTGTCTGCCCCATGTGTTGTGAAAGGTCTAAGAAATTTACCGTCATCATCAAGCTATTGCAACTTAGTCACTTTAACACTGTTACTACTGTCCTTTCTGTGTATTTGAGAAACTATGGGCTCTAGTTCCTTTTCTGCCATTAGCTAGACATAGATTTCTCTTGGTTAAATTCTTTAGCCTCGAGTTCCTCAGATCATTTATCATTTATCAGTAAAGTGAGATTGTTAGATTTGATTATTGCCATCATTAAAATAGCAATTCATGCAAAAAAAAAAAAAGCAATTGAAGAACTGCTTAATAATTCTGTGAGCAAAACTCCCTGGAAAAGTTAGAATTCACCAATAACAAAGAATGGAGAAAAAAAAAGAAAGGAGGAAATAATAATGATAACAGTTTTTGTCAAATTCTGAAATATCAGCACCTCAAGGCCTTTTGTTTCTGAGGAGTTGCTCTCAAAAGGAGATGAGGGCGGGCCACGGTGGCTCAGCAAGCAGAGTTCTTGCCTGCCATTCCAGAGACCCAGGCTGGATTCCTGGTGCCTGCCCATGCAAGAAAAAAGTAGAGTCAGTTCTGGCCTATAAAATATCAAATTTCCATTCTATTGAGGTGGGAAATTATGGGTCCAAGCTTGAACACATCAACTTTAGATTCTAAAATTATCAACTGTTATTTCTCAAAAAATCTAACTTTGTAGTATGGATCGGTTTTGGGAATTAGTTATTTTAAATCTTAACTACAAAACTAGCTTATGTAGTGTACATTAAATGTTTTGTATTTTATATCCTGAAAATGTAGGTTATATTCCAATTCCCTATAATTTTTTACCTTTATTTAGTCATAAATTAAAAGTTCCAGATAGTTTATTAGAATGAGCTATTCCTAAAGTTCATTGCCGTAAATGTCTGTTTGATATGCCACTTTGAAGTTTCTTTAGGCCACCCTACTTTCAAAAACATTATTTTCCCTTACTTCTGATTCTCTTCAGTTTTAACTACTTTTTACCTAAAACCCTTTAGTGAGCCAAGAAATCTCATAATGAGCTAACTTTGTATTTCAAAGTCTGACCACAATCTTCACAATTTTATAGAACCTCATGAGTTTATTTGACAGGCAATTGAAAATCTGATTAATTCTCACTTCAAAATAAAAGAATTGTTGTTATCAAACACGTTTGATATTTTCGGTGTGAAAACAGGTATGTGTTTTATGTCACACTCCTGTCATCAAAAATGGCAAGTGACTTGAAGTTTAAGCATCTGTTATAAATTCCGGTGCGTAACAAAGGTCAGACTCCGAGGTGTTAGAACGATACAGCTGGTTGTACAGTGATGTTTATTTGTGGCAATTAGGATGATCAGGAGAAGCAGGGTCTTTAGAGGAATCTGCTGTGGATCTGGAGAAGTAACGATTTAGTTGCTCTTGAAAAGAGGCAGCAGCAGCACAAGGAGGGGTGCTGAGCCCGCAATGTCCCCACAGCAGGGCAGGGCCTGGGTGGCCACGGGGACAAGAGGACACGGCCGGCCGCCACCGCGCACTGCGGCCCGGCCCAAGCGGTGGCACCACAGTCAGGGCCCAGAAAGTGTTTGCTAAATGTGCAGAAACACCACTTCCGCTTCTGGTTGTACCATCAACGTGTTGCAAGCCCCCAAGTTTCACTGGGGCACTTGGGGAAACCCGGAGAAGCAGACGCAAGCAGAAAGGTGGCAGCCCTCCAACACACCACACCCTCTCCTTACATATTCTGGAGGCTGGATTCACGACTCAGTTTCCAGACGCTTCCTGAACATTAGCTGTGAATTTGAGTCATTATGAATCGTCTTATGGGAACTATTTCCACTTCTTCTCTGCCTACACACACAGTTTTCTCTTCAATTACCAAATGGTGGTAGCAAATTGTATGAATTTTAGTTAGCTTATATTGTGCACGTGCTAACCAGCTTAGATGTGTCATCTCCTTAATCCCACATTGCAAGATAATACTATTGCTACACCTCTTTTTTCAGTGAGGAAATGAAATCACAGAGAGGTTGGAAAATTCATACAGCAAGTAAGAAGCCAAGCTGACGTTTGAAATGAGACTCTGATTTTCTAGCATCCAGGGTGCTGTACAAGGGGCTTGAGCTAAAGTGGTGAAAAAACAGAGCGTGTCCTCATGGGGCTCGCAGCCTGGTGGGGGAGACATAGAGAGGCAGTTACAACCTTCACACCCAGGACTAGGCGGGGGTGCTGTCAATGCTCCTGCATGAAACGGGCTCAGGGAAGGGAGGGTGGGCAGCCAAGCAAAGAACCTGTCTTGTTGGAGTGGGAAAACAAGATAGTCCAATCAAGTCTGAAGTTATTACCGGGCATATATGTATTTTGAAAAAAATAACCTCTTTGACAGCAATCAGGTTTTCATTTTTGTCTTAATGATATTCTAATTCCTCATGACAGGCTGCTAAGTTGATTAAATCAACTGAAACAGTGAGTATGATATTTTTTTCCTAATTTACTGGAGAGCATTCTGATTTGGTCCCATATCGCAGACTCATCAGTGAAATGGTTGGTGGCTGGCAGGGGCAATAAATGCTAAGTCCCACAATAGTTTTGTTTCCACACAACTTAGCTGGAAGATATATATCCAGAGAGCTACGGCCCATCAACCTGGAGAGAAATAATAAGTGATATCAGAACAAGTGACCACTAAATTAGATTTATGTCTTGTGCTTTTGGGGTTTTTTCCTTTACTTTTTAATTATAGAATATTTTGTACGTACAGAAGATGGCATATGAGATCTGTGTAAGGTCCAAGAATAATAATGATGAAGCCGACATCTGGGTACCTAACAGCCAGCTTAACAAGCCAGCCATCACCAATACATCATCTGGCTCACACCCAGTGGCATGGCCATATGCCCCCCTAAATGTAACGACTGTTCTGAAAATCTAATTTAAAAAAAAAGGATTTATAAAGAATGCACACACGTTTGCAAAGGATGATGTCAAACTAGGGATTACAGAACTTTGGCACTTGGGAAGCTGGAATTAGAATTCAATTCCTATCCACCTTAGGCATGTTCATAGATAGTCTATGGCTAAGGAAAGACGGCTTACTGTAAGTGTCATAAAAACAAAGTGGGTTAGAAATGGTGAAGAGTAAGTTTGTGGTATAGTTAATAAGTGAATGAAGTGAACAACATACATCAGTGGAGAATTATAATTTTTTAAGTGTAATAAAGAATATATCATTTAGGAACAGCTCAATTTTCCATATTACATACACTCCCACTTCAAATACAATTCAATCATTCAAAAAAGATTTTTCAAGTACTAGCCTAAGTGCTTGGGATATGTCAATGAACAAAAAAGACAAAGATCTCCACATTTTTTCGGAGCTTATATTCTAGTGGGGAGATGAGACAATAATCGATAAGCATAGTAAATAAATAAGATAGACACGAGTAATTGAAAAGTACTGTGAAAAGAAGACAAAGCTGAGCAATGTTAAATAAGGTGGTGAGGCCTGGCCTCACTGAGAAGAAGGGATTTAAGCAAAGATTTTTCTGGGCATAATGGAGTTAACCAAAAGGGCTCTCAGTGTTCCAGGCAGAAGGAACAGCCAGCACAAGGCTGTAAGGCCTTCCTTTAACTTAAGTAGCATAAAAGCAAAGTGGATTAGAAAAAGTTAAGAGTAAGTCCCACGGAAATGGTCTGTGGTGTCTGTGTAATTCCCCTGCGCTGCCTGGGGGACAAGAAGAGCTGTGGAGCTGGAGGCAATGAGCAAGGCAGAGAGTAGTAGGAGATGTGGCTGGAAGGTAAGAAGGCATGGGAGACAGATCTTTTAGGCCTTTTCCTCGGAGCAAGATTGAGGGGCCATTGCAGGGTTCTGAAATGAAGAGTAACAAGATCTGACTTACAGCTAAAGGCTCGCCCTGCTGCTGTCGAGCATAAATTAGAAGGAGCAAGGAGTCCATTGGGAAGCTTCTGGACTCTGCATGTATTTTGAAGGGACAGCCGGCAGGGCTATGAAAGAAAGAGAAGTCGAAGAGGGCTCACGTTTTTGGCCAACAACTAGATAGATGGGTGGACTTGCCGTCAACTAAAATAGGGAGGTTATGGGGTGGGGTTCAGAAGTTCAGCCTTGGACATGGATATGAGATATCAGTTGGTAATTGCTATGTGCTTATTATAAATTAGGCTAAGTGACTTAGTTTCCTGACTGCCAAAACAAATACCATATAGTGGATTGGTTTAAGCAATGGAAATTTTTTTGCTCATGATTTTGAGGCTTGGAGAAGTTCAAAATCGAGGTGTTGGCGAAGCCATGCTTTCTCCCTAAAGACTGTGGCATTGGCTCTGCCAGCCATCCTTGGGTCCTTGGCTTTTCTGTCACAAGGCAGTGCATATGAATGTGTCTTCTCCTTTCTCTTCTGGGTTTCGACTACCGGCTAGCTACCCCTCTGTTTTAGTTTGTTGATGCTGCCAGAAATCAATATACCAGAAATGGAACAGCTTTTAAAAAGCAGAATTTATTAAGTAACAAGTTTAAAGTCCTAAGGCTATAAAAATGTCCAAACTAAGGCATCCAGGAAGAGGCAGCTTGGCTCAAGAAAAGGCAGTGGGTCTGTAACACCTCAGTCAGCTAGGAAGGCACGTGGCTGGCATCTGCTGGGGCTTTGGCTTCTCGTTTCAAACAGCTTCCCTGGGGCATTTTCTTTCTTTCTTCATCTCCAAACCTGTCTGTATCAACTCTGAAGTTTTTTCCAAAATAGTTCCCTCTTAAAGGACTCCAGTAAGTGACCCACCTTGAATGGGTGGAGACACATCTCCATAGAAACCACATAATCAAATAGATCCCACCCAACAGTATTGAATCAGATTTAAGAACACGGCTTTTCTGGGGTACATGACAGATTCAAACTGGCACACCCTCCAAGCAGCTTTCGCTCTGAGGCCTCCAGCAAGAGGCCTCAGAGAGACCCATCCTGATACAGTTGGCCACACCTTCACTAAAAATATCATCTGCAAAAAGTCCTATTTATAAAGGGTTCACACCCACAGGAGAGGGTTAAAATTGAGTACATGTTTTTCGAACGCCCATAACTTAATCTGCCGCTGTCTTTCTCAGTAATATTTGAGAAGGTACTGCTGTTATTCCCATTTTACCCATTAGAAATGTCCAGGATTCCACAATTTGAGAACTAGAATCTAAAACCAGATCTTTGGGATCCTAGGGCCTTTAACCGTTCTTTTAAAACTTTGGTGAAATTTTTGGCAAATCTTGATTATAAAGATGAAGTAAGGACTTCCGGAGAAGATGGCGGCTTAGTAAGACGCGTGGGTCTTAGTTCCTCCTCCAGAAAAGCAACTAAAGAAACAGAAACAATACAAAACAGCTCCCGGAGTCACGACAGAGACCAAAAAAGACAGCGTACCCCATTCTGGAACGGCTGAACGGGTAGGGAGAATCCACTGCTGTGAGATACCCGAGGGGTGCACGTTTTCCCGGCTGGGGTGGCTGGCGTCTGGGGTCCCCTCCACGCACGTGGCTCCCCGGTCTGACTGGGAACATTGGATAGCGGGGCCCTCCCGTCACGCTTGGCGTCTCGGGCCAGCTGGGCAATTTGGACCGGCACTCCCCCAAGCCACGGCCAGCGACCCCCGCCTCCACGCGCGGTTTCCCGGGCCGACTGCCCCGCAGACAAACAACCGCCACGAGCGCCACCTACTGGGCAGGAAAAGAAAAACAGAGCCCAGAGATTCCACAGAAAAACCTTTCAACCAGCTGGGTCCCACACCCAGGGAGATCTGATCAAATGCCCAGACACCAGCAGAAAATAATGGATGACGCTCGGAAAATTGAAGATATGGCCCAATCAAAGGAACAAACCAATAGTTCAAATGAGATACAGGAGCTGAGACAACTAATGCTGAATATACGAACAGAAATGGAAAACCTCTTCAAAAATGAAATCGATAAATTGAGGGAGGACATGAAGAAGATATGGGCTGAACAAAAAGAAGAAATAGAAAATCTGAAAAAACAAATCACAGAACTTGTGGGAGTGAAGGACAAAGAAGAAAAAATGGAAAAAACAGTGGATACCTACAATGGTAGATCTAAAGAGACAGAAGCTACAATTAGTGAACTGGAGGATGGAACAACTGAATTCCAAAAAGAAACAGAAACTATAGGGAAAAGAATGGAAAAACTTGAGCAGGGAATCAGGGAACTGAATGACAATATGAAGCGCACAAATATACGTGTTGTGGGTGTCCCAGAAGGAGAAGAGAAGGGAAAAGGAGGAGAAAAACTAATGGAAGAAATTATCACTGAAAATTTCCCAACTCTTATGAAAGACCTAAATATACAGATCCAAGAAGTGCAGCGCACCCCAAAGAGAATAGACCCAAATAGGCGTTCTCCAAGACATTTACTAGTTAGAATGTCAGAGGTCAAAGAGAAAGAGAGGATCTTGAAAGCAGCAAGAGAAAAACAATCTGTCACATACAAGGGAAACCCAATAAGACTATGTGTAGATTTCTCAGCAGAAACCATGGAAGCTAGAAGACAGTGGGATGATATATTTAAATCACTAAAAGAGAAAAACTGCCAACCAAGACTCCTATATCCAGCAAAATTGTCCTTCAAAAATGAGGGAGAAAGTAAAACATTCTGAGACAAAAAGTTACTGAGGGAATTTGTGACCAAGAGACCAGCTCTGCAAGAAATACTAAAGGGAGCACTAGAGTCAGAACCAAAAAGACAGAAGAGAGAGGTATGGAGAAGAGTGTAGAAAGAAGGAAAGTCAGATATGATATATATAATACAAAAGGCAAAATGGTAGAGGAAAATATTATCCAAACAGTAATAACACTAAAAGTTAATGGACTGAATTTCCCAATCAAAAGACATAGAATGGCAGAATGGATTCAGCTTTAAGACAAGATAAACTTATGAACCATATAATAACATGGATGGACCTAGAGAATATTATGCTGAGTGAATCCAGCCAAAAACTAAAGGACAAATACTGTATGGTCCCACTGATGTGAACGGACATTCGAGAATAAACTTGAAATATGTCATTGGTAACAGAGTTCAGCAGGAGTTAGAAACAGGGTAAGACAATGGGTAATTGAAGCTGAAGGGATACAGACTGTGCAACAGGACTAGATACAAAAACTCAAAAATGGACAGCACAATAATACCTAATTGTAAAGTAATCATGTTAAAACACTGAATGAAGCTGCATCTGAGCTATAGGTTTTTGTTTTGTTTTGTTTTGTTTTGTTTTGATTTTACTATTATTACTTTTATTTTTTTCTCTATATTAACATTCTATATCTTTTTCGGTTATGTTGCTAGTTCTTCTAAACCAATGCAAATGTACTAAGAAATGATGATCATGCATCTATGTGATGATGTTAAGAATTAATGATTGCATGTGTAGAATGGTATGATCTCTAAATGTTGGGTTAATTTCTTTTTTTCTGTTAATTAAAAAAAAAAGAGAGAAGGGATAATTGGAGATGAAGGGATACAGACTGTACAACGGGACTGGATATAAAAACTCAGAAATGGACAGCACAATACTACCCAATTGTAATGCAATTATATTAAAACACTGAATGAAGCTGCATGTGAGGTATAGGTTTTTTGTTATTGTTTTTTTTGTTTTTTTTTCTTTCTATTATTGTTTTAATTCTTATTCTGTTGTCTTTTTATTTCTTTTTCTAAATTGATGCAAATGTACTAAGAAATGATGAATATGCAACTATGTGATGTTATTAAGAATTACTGACTGTACATGTAGATTGGAATGATTTCTAATTGTTTTGTTAATTCTTTTTTTAATTAATAAAAATAAATAAATAAAAAAAATCAAAAAAAAAAAAGAAAAAAAAAAAAAAAAGATGAAGTAAAAATATAGCCAGCTTATCCACAGTGCATAATATTCATCTCCATGTGAATCAAGACAGTGGAAATTATTTTTAATGAATGCAAAAGCAAGAAATGATTAAAAAGCTCCATGTTCATACATAAAATCATATAGAATGCAAAGGCTTTTATGAACATGCAGTTTAGAAAGAGAACTGTGAGTAAGGCCAGAGGCCTTTTCTACAAAAGAGCTTTTTATGCCCAGAGGTTAAAGATGTGTATATTTTCAAGATCTAAGACCTGGCTTGGAAGAAAGGTGGGCTTCCTTCTTGCATAGCTAGATGGCAGATGTTAGAGACATTTAACAAGTGTTAGACTCAAATGTTAGAGACCTATTGAAAATTCACTAGCAACTGTGGGAGAATGTTAGAGGACACTGTTTAGAAAATATTTGAAAAGAAGAAGGTGGTTAGAAAGCAGCTACTAACGGAAGGAGATAACTGGCACTTCATTTATTTTATAGATATTAAGGCAGCTTAATTCTGAAATTGTAGTATTTAGTAGAATAGTGCGTAAGCCTTGACGATCCTTTGATTTCACAGGGCAAAAGTCCTGTCTGAATTAAGTACCTGAATTAAGGACATATAGTTCTGTAGGGAAAAAATCCCACAAAATCTTTTTCAGGAATTTCACATCATATTTTTTTGTGTATTATTGCAAATAAATTACTGATTAAGTGAACTTAACGTAAAGCTTTTTATGGTATTAACAGGCTCCTTCATCTCTGCTAATAACATAAAGTTCACACCAGACTATTAAGTCAATGCACCAGTTAGGTTCGATAAGGTAGCATTGTTTTCCTTGTAGGATAATGACTTCTTTCTGATTAAATCCCCTAAAGGCAATCGTGGAGCAAACGTACACTCTTTTTAATACTAATTCTGAGCCATTATATTTCCATTATAAAAATTCTCTAAGCAACAGAGGAGACAGTGTTTGAGCTGTAACTGTGAGTAAATGCAATGAAAAGATGGCTCTTTATACTATTAAATAGAGAAGTGGCACACCAAGTAGCTCATTATACTGTCATAGCAGAAAACCTTTCCTCAAATCTGCATTTACAGAGTGACGTAACATACTTTAACACACACTAGAAGAATGCAGCTCTGCTCAGCATAACGCAATTGGAACTTTATTTTTTTTTTCAGTTTCAACGCACATCTATTTGAGGGCCAAACAGTGAGGGGGGTATCAAATAGGGTAGGCTATGGCCCCTACCTGCAAGAAGCTTCTAGTCTAATGGAAAGGATGGGTATATCAATAGAAGCAGCCCAGAGTGTAATGTGCTGGAGTAGGCAGGAAAATAATATGGTGAAGAGAGTGATTGTAGAAAAGATGTTACAGGGAATGGCCAAGAGGTGCTTTGAAGGATAAAGGTGTTTCCAGGTGGCCAGGTGGAAGAAGTGCCAGGTTAAACAGTTCTTCAGTGCTGGGCACAAAGTGCCATGGGAAACTGAATTGACACTGGGTGAGAAATATTCAGATTACATTCACTGGAACCCACCATTTTCGAGTCAAATGCTCAAGCACTCTTAAGCACGGAACTGTAGTACGCTAAAGCAACTCTGTTCCAGAGAAATATAATGCAAACCACATATGTAGTTTTAAATTTTCTAGAAGCCACATTAAAAGTGGTAAAAAGGAACAAATGAAATTAATTTCAATAATTTTTATTTAATATAATCTATTATCTAAAATATTGAGTTCATTAATATTCATTGTAATAATTCACATTAAATTTAATGTAAGTAACATTAAAATTATCGATGAGCAATTTTATTCTCACTTTTCCCACAGTAAGTCTTCTAAATCTAGTGTTTTGCACTAACAGCACCTCTTGATTCAAACCAGCCACAAATCAAATGCTGAGTAGTCACATGTGATTAATAACAGAGTGGACAGTGTAGCCTTGGATAAGGGCATAGATATTGTATTCTGCTCTCTGTGTTGATTCTGCAGCTGTGTATAGAGGATCTTAGATGAAACCGGAAGTAAGCTGGAGACAAAATAAGAGAGCAGCATTTTCTAACAGTATGGTACCTGTACCTGGAGCCTGATTTTAATTCATGTTTAAACCTACTAACTGTACTCCAGACTGCTTTATTAGATCTCTAGCAACAAAAACAAACAACTGAAAGTGTCATTGCTTAGTTTTTGTTTTCATTCTTTCTCTTCCCAACCCCCTCCCCCTTTTATTCTACGGATTCTGCCTGAAAGCAAAAGGGACTGAAAAAGAACTGGATCAAATAGTGGGGCAGGACTCTCCAGCCCACATCCGGGAAATATGATCTGTTGCCCTAGCCAACGCTGATTGCCAACCTCCCCTTTTTTTTTCTTTTGCTTCCACCTGCAAGTTCACGAGAATAACACACTTCTCATCAACAGCTCTCTTTGTAGTTAATAATTCTCAACCCCAGAAATATACCTTCCTTTTGGAGCAGGAGGTAGTGCTAAGATGGGCCTCTGGGGTTGGAGGTGCCTAAGATGTGATGAAGAAAAGGCCCCAGGAGATGCCTGTGCAATGCCCTCCTGTTCAGGGTGGGTAAGAATCTCTGTCCTAAAAACTGTACCTGGAGATGTCCTTCCCACTGGCTTAGTCCTTTCAGATATGTGCTTCATCTCCTTAAAAATGCCAATCCAAGCCAGTCTCCAGCCACACACAAATGCAACAGGGAGCCCAAGTAACCATACAGCTGTGGACTTAGCAAGTGTGTGTGTGTGTGTGTGTGTGTGTGACTGACACTAATGTCTACTGGTAGTTTTAGAGGGAGAATGTAATGGTTTTAAGCGGTATGTACCCCAGAAAGATATGCTCTTAAAGTTTATCCATACTTGTGAGTGTGAACCCATTGTAAGTAGGATCTATTGATGAGGCTACTTCAGTTAAAGTGTGACACACCTCAATCTGAATGGTCTTAATCCTGTAACTGGAGTTTATAAGAGAATTAAACTCTGACAAAGAGAGAAAGGTACAGAAGCAAGAAATTGATAGCAAGGACACCTGTACGAGAAAGGAGAGACCGGTAGATGCCGCATGTGCCTTGCCCTGTGACATAGGAGCAAAGGCTCACGGGCAGCCAGTCTTTGGGAAGCAGGCATTGTCTTGATGATGTCTTGATTTTGACTCTTTTTTTGCCTCAAAACTATAAGCTTGTAAGTTAGTAAATTCCCATTGTTAAAAGTAAACCATTTCAGTGGCATCTGCTATAAGCAGCCTAGGAACTACAACAGAGAACATAGCAATACAATGTTGATGGCGCTGCAGCTGGTGATGATAATAATAAGGACAAGTCTGCAATAAGCCCTTTTAAGATGCTCTCTCACCCCTATGAGGTAAGGGATGTTTCACCACCACCTAACAAATGCCTAGACTAAGCAGCAGCCCAGGATCACCCAGCAGCCAAGAATATTCTGAGTCCATGGCATGGATGGATGAAAATACAAGATTCCTATGCCTGCACTTCCAGGGTGGTATAAGAGACAGACTTGCGATCAATTCTGTGAGAACCAAACACATAGACACTGTCACAGAGGTGTGAGCAAGGCAGCCATGCACTTATTCCTCTTATGAGTCACAGTCCATGTTTTGAGAAGGCAGCAGGGCCCAGTGATGATAAACATGAGCTTTAGGGGGAGACCTGGTCACAGACCAGCCCCACACTTGCTACCTTCATGACCTTACACGAATTATTCCATTTCTCTGGGCCTTAGTCTTATAATCTCTAAAAATGAAATAACGTCATTATGCATTGACTATTTTGAGAATTAAGTGAGACCCATAGGTGTCCAGCTTATGGTATCAATACTACTATTCTTATTTTAAAGTAGGTGCAAATGCATATTAATAATAGCTAGCATAAGTTGAGTCTAAGTGCCAGCTGTGGCATTGTGTCAATTACTAAGAAAGTTGAGGTATGAAATTTTGCCCCTACAACATAGTTGAGGAGATTAAAAAAATACATATGTATATATATATAAAGAAGCATGCAACCCGTAAGGCATCTCATGAACTTTCAAACTGGTGATCCTAAGTCTGCTGCTTCAGGAGTTAAGAAGAAGGTAGGTTACTGGGATCCAGCAGTTGACATGGAACTGGCCTGGTGTAGTTGGTAGGACCCTATGAGTGGAGACAATGGGAACGACGGCACAGAGGCAATACAAATGTTCTGTGTCGGGCCAGAGGAGCGAACTGTTCGCGCTGTAAGCAAAGGTCTAGTGAGGAGAAGGGCATGGACACTAGACCGGAATAGCACATTGGGGTGGGCTGGGGATGAGTCTGCCTGTCCTGGTTCGCTGGGGCTGCTGTGCTAAATAGCACCCACCATTGGCTTAACAAGAGGGATTCATTGTCCCGTGGTTTCAGAGGCCACAAGTCCAAATCAAGACGTCCACAAAGCCATGCTTTCTCCCCAAGTCTGTCACGTTCTGGTGGCAGTTCTTGGGCTCCCCGGGTTGCATCTCTGCCTCAATCACATGGCCGTCCCTCCTTCTGAATGCTCGTCCAGGTTCTGATGACTTCTGGCTTTCTCTGACATCTGGCTTCTCTCTATAAAGCCCCCAGTAATACAGATTACTGTCCACCCTGATAATGGGGTGTAGGATCTATGTTTTAAAACTGAGGATTCATTTCCCTGCTGGGTTAATCAATCATCTTTCTTTGGGACAGATTCAATTTAAACCAGACTTCCTGAAAGTGGGCTCTTTATAGGCAAAATCACAAATTTATCCTAAGTCTGCTTGGGTTGGTCATGAATTGTAGCAGTATAATACTTATTGCTACAGTTCCTTATGCCTCATAATGCCTGGTTCACTGCTACGTGCATTTGGCACAAATGACTCATTCAGTGTTTTTTATTGAATCTGGAAACAACTGTAAGTTATCGTGTCACAGAAAGAGAAAGACCCCTTTTTTTCTTTAAATATTAAAAAACTGTGCCCTCAATAGTATCCATTAAATACTGACTCATACCATACACAAAAATTAGCCCAAAGTGGTTCATAAATCTAAATGTAAGAGCTAAAATTACAAAGCTTCTAAAAGAAAGTATAGGAGTAAATCTCTGTATTACTTGAGTTAAGCAGTGATTTCTTAGCTATAACACCAAACACACAACTGACAAAAGAAAAAGGTAGTTAACTTGCACTACATCAGAATTGTACACTTTGGTCCTGCCAACAATATCATAAAGAAAGTAAAAAGGCAGTGCACAGAATAGGAAAAAGTATTTGCAAATTATATAGCTGACAGGGGATCTGTATTCAGAATATTTAAGGAACTCTTACAACACAATAATAATTTTTTTGTATGCTGTATGGTGGGGGTCACGTTTCATTCTTTTTCCATGTGAGTATCCCTAGTTGCAGCACCATTTGTTGAATTTTGGGGGTGAGGGTGGGGTGGGGGCAGTGCATGGTCCAGGAATCAAATCCGGTCTCCTACATGGCAGGTGAGAATTCTACCACTGAACTACCCTTGCAACCCAATAATAATTTTGAAAAAGACATATAGCCCAATTTAAAAATGGGCAAAGGATCTGAACAGACATTTCTCCAAAAAAATATCCCAGAATGACCAATAGGCACCTGAGAAGACAGTCCACATCATTAGTCATCAGAGAAATCCAAACGAAAACCACACATGAGATACAACTTGACACTCACTACAATGGTTAACATCAAAAAGACAATCCATGGCAGGTGTTGGTGAAAATGTGTGCAAATTGAAATTCTCATGCACTGCTGGTGGAATGTAAAATCATGCCGCAGCTTTGGAAAACAGTCTGATCTTCCTCAGAAAGTTTAACTTGGAGTTATCATATGACCACTCCGAGGCACTTCTCCCAAGAGAATGGAAAACGTACATTCACACAAAAGCATATACATGAATGTTCAAAGCAGCATAATTCATAATAGCCAAAAAGTGCGAATGAAATGACGAATAAACAAATAAAAGGTGGCATTTTGATATAGTAAAATAATTCATCCATAGAAAGTAAAGAGATGATACCTGCCGCAGTATGGAAGAACTTGGAAACCATTATGCTGAGTGAAAGAAGGCACACAAAGGACCACGTATGGTATGATTCCATCCATATGAAATGCCCAGATGAGACAGATTTATAGAGACAGAAAGTGAGAGTGAACTCCAGGGGAGGGGGTTGGGGAATGACTGCTAATGGCTGTGGAGTCGCTTGCGGGGAAGGGGATGTTCTAAAACTGCATTGTGGTGATGGTTGCATAACCCTGTGGATATACTACAAATAATTGTACGCTTTAAATGAAAACATTCTATGATACTTTAATTGTATCTCAGTAAAGCTGTTTAAGAAGAATATCGAGCACAGGACCTGTGTTCAAAGTAGGCGCTTTCTGACCCTGGATGCACCAGGAGAAATCTGTGGTCTTGGTTTTGGTACATTAAGTCGAAGAACTTGATGTGCCAGGAAATTCTAAAGGAAACAACAGTTTTAGCAACAGAGTGGGTTTCATGATCTGGAAATCTTGGATGGATATGTGGAAGATGAAGTGTGAGAGGTTGAGACAGTGGAAAGATTTAAACACCACGTTAAGGGGTTTTGCTTGTATCCGATGGACAGTAGAGCCCCTGCAAAGTTTTGCCCGTTGAAGTGATACGAACAAAACTGGGTTTTAGGAAGAAACTCTGGTGGCATTATTAAGGGCTGACTTTAAGAGGGCAAGACCAGATTCAGAGAGAGAAATAGTAAGCAGGTGGAGGCGTCCTGGTAAGAGATGTGGAGACTTGAGCTACGATGGAAGTTGGGATGACTCCAACAGGCTTTAGAAAGGTTCCATTGATCAGACATACCGACTGAGCCATCTGGGGACCTCAGGAACAGGAGGTGAACAAGAAAAAATGGTTTGGGGGAGATAATAGGGCTGTGGATGAGGATAGATTTACAATATGATATCTGGGTTGGCTGCAGGGAGGAGACACAGGCAGGTGAGATTGAGGCTGGTTGTTGCAAACCTCCACAGCTGTGAAGTCAGTTCACCCTTTGCTGCTTCTCCAGGCCTTTTCTTTCCCTTGTTTCACCTGCTTTGTCACTTCCTGTTGTGGGGCTTCAATTTCAGTTCCACAATTCTGGTACCTCCCACATGTGAGTTTTTGGTGTCTTCTGCCCAAACAACTTGTCACAGTCTGTGATTTCAACAGCTCTGTTGCACTCCTGACCTCAGATTTGATTCTCATCCATGGCAGTTATGTACTGGTCTTCTCCCTAGCGGCTAAGATAACCTCGGGCTTGGCTCTTGCTAGCCAACAACCTGTATTGGCAAACCGGGGACCAGAGATAGGGTGGGGAAGAGGGGGCTGAAAGGAGGAAGAGTTTGACTCTGGTCCTGTATGTCTGAAGCCCTGTGGAAATGCTTTCAGGCAGCAGGAAATATAATGGAAGGGATACGAGTGAGGAGAGAGAGGGAAGCACGAATCAGGAAGCCTTTCTACTTCACTCTTCAGCAATAGCTACAGAAATTAGATAACAGGATTAAGTATACTATAAAACAAAGATCAGGGATACCCTGAGATCATCTGGATGACAGCTAAAATAGCTAAATAACTTTTCTGAAGTGATAAACTTGTGGTAAAAGCTGCGTATGTATTCACATTTATGAAAATCTGGATATTTTTACCTTTCTCAAGACAAGCCTGCTTGGACAACAAGTACAAGAACATAATGGAAGGGTTCTTGGAAGTTTTACTGTGCCCTTTCTGGAAAAGTCCATGAGAATCTAATTGAGGGAATTAACAAAGTACATTAATTGAAGAAATTAACCAAGTATATTTTCTGGAATCACCTATTTTTCTCAGTGCCCATATCAAAATGAACATTAATTGGATCTTCAAACATGATTTGTCTTTTTTTAATGCAATTTTATTAATATATATTTTATATCCGCATACCATGTAACCATTTAAAGTATACAGTCAATGGTTCACAATATCATCATATAGCTGTACGTGTAGCATCACAATCAGCTCTTTTTTCTTTTTGGTGACAAATAACATATAAACAAAAAAGCAACAACTTTCAAAGCACAGTGCAACAAACAGCTGTCAGAGTTTGGTATGGGCCACCATTCCACAATTTTAGGTTTTCATCTCTAGCTGTTCCAAAACCCTGGTGACTAAAGGAAATATGAATGTAATGATTCAGCACTCATACTCATTTATTAAGCACTATTTTTTCCATAGAACTCCACTGTCTCCTTTGATCTTTCTCCCACTCGTTAGGGGTATTTGGACTATGCCCATTCTAACTTTTTCATGTTGGAAGGAGCTGTCGCTAATGTGGGGTAGGGGAATGGAACCAGCTGATGTTCCTGAGAGGCTGGACCCTCTGCATTTCAGGACTTATCTGGTCCAGGGACCCATCTGGAGGTTGTAGGTTTCTGGAAGGTTACCCTAGTGCATGGAACCTTTGTGGAATCTCATATAACATCCTAGGTACTCTTTAGGATTGGCAGGAATGGTTTTGGTTGGGGTTTGCCCAAACCAAGATAGGTAGCAATATCACACTGAAGCTTGCCTTAGAGTAACCTCCAGAGTAGCTTCTCGGCTCTATTTGAACTCTCTCAGCCACTAATACCTTATTTGGTACTCTTATTTTCCCCCTTTTGGTCAGGATGACATTGTCAGTCCCACGATGCCAGGTCCTTATCCCTGGGAGTCATATCCCGCGTTACCAGGAAGACTTTCACTTCTGAATGTCATGTCCCATATAGGGGGGAGAGTAATATTTCACTTGTAGAGTTGGGCTTAGAGAGAGAGGCCCTATCTGAACAACAAAAAAGATCCTCTGGAATTAACTCTTAAGCATACCTATAGGTAGGCTAAGCTTCTCTGCTGTACAAATGAGCTTCACAAGAGCAAGCCTCAAGATCAAACGCTTGGCCTATTGATTTGGGTGTCCCTAATGTTTGACACAGTATCTGGGGTTTCCCAGTGGTAACATTTAATAGTTCCACATTTTTTCTCCCATTCATCAAGGGGACTTTGCCAATACTTTTTGATTATCTACTTAATACTCTTGGATGTGTGCAGGCATCACATTAAGCTTTGCAGAATTAAATGCCCTCATTCTTATTCTGGGCTCCCTGTGTTTGGGTTGTTTAAATGATCTCTCAAGACAAGTTGAGTTGGATTATGTGCTACAGAAAATTTAACTTCTGGACAAAGTAAATCTTTCTTTTTTAGAGTAGGTGATGTTCCTAAATAAGGACAATATCTTCCTTACCTCTGTATTGTGAATTAACTTAATCCTGACCTGATCGGCCTTATTCTAAATACCAGATTATACTTACATAACACAGCCTCTCAAAATCCAGAAGTAGCAATTAATGATATGGCTCTTATATCAGTACATCGCTGGACAATTGTAGTGTTCTGAAATAAAGTATTAATGGTAAAGCAGGCATAAAGCAAAGACTCTATAAACTAGCCCCTCAAAATTAAGAATTTTTAGACTTTAGTCAAGAAGGACAAGGAACTACTGCAAGCATTTGTCTTCCTCAAATGGGCCCCCGGAATTGTAAAGGGACGTAAAACCAAATAGGGCCAAATGGAGAGGAGTCCCATTCCCCTTTGCATGGATGGCCCTCAGGGGAGCCAGACAGGTTTTAACTTCTGGTTTTGCTAGCATGGCCCTTTGGACTACTTCTACGGACTTCAAACCCGTTGCTTGTTGTTTTCGTGGTGATGGTTACTCTTAATCATATAACAAATCGTGAAATGAATGCAACATTACAGAAACTTTGGAAAATAGAGATTAAAAAGGCCAGTACCCTACCACAAGCACTATTTCACGTGTCGATTTATATCTTCCAGGGTTGTTGCCGTGCCTCTGGTTTTCTTACATTATTGTAACATTTGCATGTAAACAATTTTGTATCCTGCTTCTTTTACTTAACATATGTCATCACCGTCTCTGAAGTCTCATTTTAATGGTAGCAAAGAATACACTGAGTCAATTACATTAATTAATTCTTCCCATATTCGTTGGATATTTGGATTGCTTATAATTTTCAAAAATGTTGCGTTTTTCCTCTTTAGGAATTTAGGGTTCTTTCATGTTTTGTAAAATCTCCTTTGGTTAAATTCCTAAAAGAATTTAGTAGACCAAACCGAATGAACGTGTTCATGATTCTTCGATGCAAATTTTCTAATTGCTTTCCAAAAGGGTGTGTGTGTGAGGGTAGGAGATGTATAGGGTAAAATATGCACAGCATTTTTTTTAAATAGCCTTAATGTTCTGAGTCTATATTTTTTTACTTTATAAATTCTGAACACATTTTCAATTCAGTAGTACTCTTTTCAGTGTTCCTTTGTATTTCGACCTATAGACGTTCTGTAACTTGTTCACTGATTTCTTGTTGGACATCTATTATCTAACTTTTATGGTTATAAACTCACAGTGCTCCTGAAATATTCTTGCATAAATAACTGTGTGTATGGTGAATGTATATACCTATGCAAGAACTTCTGTGGGATAATACAAAGTTCATCTCTAAAAGAATCCCCCATCCTGTATTTCTACCAGCAGCATATCAGATTACCAATTCCCTCACACCAAGAGTCAGCAGACCACTTCCCATGGGCCAAGTCTGTTTTTGTCAATAAAGTTTTATCAAAACACACCCACGTCCGTTTATATATTGCCTCTGCCTGTTTTCGTGCTGCTGTGACAGAGGTCAGTAGTTGCAATAGAGATCACATGTCCTTTACAGAAGAAGTTTGACGACTCCTCCCTTCCACCCTCATGAACCCCGGATCGCATACATTTTACTATTTTCCTTGTACTGCAGTCTTCCTATGCTACTAACAAATTGCCATACACTTGGTGCCTTAAACCATGCAAATGTCTTCTCTGATTGCTCTGGAGGTCAGAAGCTTGAAATCTACTTCACTGGGCTGCAGTCAAGGTGTCGGCAGGGCTGGCACGTTCTGGAGACTCTGAGGAGAGCCTGTTGCTTTTCCTTTTTCAGCTTTTCACGATGGCATATAATCCTTGGCTTGTGGCACTTCTTCTGTTTTGAAGGTACTCACTCCCATCTCTGCTTCAGTTTCATCACATGACCTTCTCTCTTTCTATGAGTCCTGGCTCCCTCTAGGAAGGTCCTTTGCGGTGACTTTGGGCTGACCAGAATAATCATGTCATCCCACGATCCTTCACTTAATCACCTAATCTCATTTCCATAGAGAATCCATTCAGGGATCCAGACATAGACATATTTGAGGTCCGTTATTCACCCAGACACAAACATCTTCATTGTTTTGGCCAAAATGATAGATTTTTTTCCTTTCTTTTATTGTGAAAAATAACATATATACAAAACAATAAATTTCAAAGCACACTGCAACAATTAGTTGTAGAACAGATTTCAGAGTTTGGTATGGGCTCCTCAATTTTGAGTTTTTGCTTCTAGCTGCTCCAAGATATTGGAGACTAAAAGAAATATCAATATGTATAGTAAAATACAAAAAAAAAAAAGAAATAGCAATGTAATGATTCAGTAGTCATACTCATTTGTTAAACTCTATCTTCTCTGTATAACTCCACCTTCTCCTTTGATCTGTCTCCCAATCTTTAGGCTATGCCCATGCTAACTTTTTCATGTTTGGAGGGGCTTTGTTGGTAATATGGGATAGGGGGCTGGAACTAGTTGGTGTTCTAGGGAGATTGGCCCCTCTGGGTTTCAGGAGTTATCTAGCCTAGGAACCCATCTGGATATTGTAAGTTTCTGGAAGGTAGCCATCGTGCATGGAACCTTTGTAGAATTTCATGTAATACACTAGGTGCTCTTTAGAGTTGACAGGAATGATTTTGGTTGGTGTTTGGCAAACCATGATAGGTAGCAATATCTAACTGAAGCTTGCATAAGAATAACCTCCAGAGTAGCCTTTCATAAGAATAACCTCCAGAGTAGCCTTTCAATTCTATTTGAACTTGCTCAGCCACTGATACCTTATTTATCACACTTCTTTTCCCCTTTTTGGTCAGGATGGCACTATCAATCCCATGGTGCCAGGGCCAGGCTCATCCCTGGGAGTCATCTCCCATGCCACCAGGGAAACTTTCAGCCCTGGTTGTTATGTCCTACATAAGGGAGAAGGCAATGCTTTCTCTTGCAGAGTTGGGCTTAGAGACAGAGATGCCACATCTAAGCAACAAAGAGGTCCTCCAGAAGTAACTCTCAGGCATACCTATGGGTAAGCTAAGCTTCTCCACTACACACGTAAGCTTCACAAGAGCAAGCCTCAAGGGCAAGAGCTTGGCCTGTTGACTGGGAGTTCCTAATAAAAACGATAGATTTTTAAAATATGGTATTGTTTTGTTTAATTTGCATTTCTTAAACAATGGGGTTGAGTATTTTTCCACAGGATTATTGGCTATTTGTAGCTCATCTGTGAATCACCTGTTCTTAAGTGCTTTGCTCATTTTTCTATTGGGTTGTTTTTCTTTTGCTCATCGATTGACAGATGTTCTTAATTGTTATGCATATTAATCCTTTGTTTCTTGTGTGTTTTGCAAATATTTTCTCTTAATCTGTCATATGGCTTTTGTCTTTGCTTGTGGCATATTTTGTCATTAAAAGGAACATAATATTTGCATACACCACACTGGAATGTAGGCCCAATGTGAGCAGAGAATCTGCTTTGCTTTCTGCTCTATCCTTGGTATTTGTGGGAAAATGAATGAATATAATGAAATCTGCTAGCCTTCCTTAAAGCTCCTGGATTTTATGAAATGCTTAGAAAATGGCTCACTGTTTGTAATATTTAAAAACAGAACCCACTCTAGATCTGGCAGAAAGCACAACGTCTGTGTTGCTTAGGGAACTTGTGGGAACATGAGCATTGACACACCAGGAGATGCCCAGTCATCCCATGTGGAATGTCCCAGCCAAAACCTCGGTGCTTGCCAGCACCCACTCCCCCATCTAAAACAGCAGGGACCCCACAGCTGCCCTGGGAGAGTCAGTCACTTTCACTTCATGTTGGTCATTTCTGCCTGCCAGGCCTCCCATGAAAGTGTCTGCTTGATGGAGCTCAGACAGAGCCCTCACTGCAAGGGAGTCTGGGAAAGGCACAATGGAGAGCCCTTGGGGCAGGCGTGCAGGATGCTGGGGTGTGAACACCACACAATTATGCACTCACCAAAATGGAAAACAAAACTCCCTTTCTTCTTCTTTGACTCTTATGGTTTCACTTTTTATACTTAGATTCTTAATCCATCTTTACACTAGTTTGAGTATGATGAGGGCCTAGGGGTCTAACTTTAATTTTTCCAAATGGGTAATCCGTTGTTTCCATACCATTTATTGAATAACCTATCATTTTCCTACTGATTATTAACAGCCAACTTTATCATACATTAAATTCCAATTCCGCATTCTCTGTTCTTTTCCACTGGTTTATTTGTATCAATCCCAAAGTGCCAAAGTATTTTTTTTTCACTTTTCTTTATAATACGTTTTTGTTATTATTCTTACACATCTTGTATTGTCAGATGAACTTTAGAAGTAGCTTGGCATTGTGTGTATGTGTGTGTGTGTTTTAATCTTTTTGGTGGTTTCGTTGGAATTGCAAAAAGTTTATATCCATTTAAGGAGAAGTGTCCTTTTCATCCTGTTGAATGGTCCCTTCCAGTAGCCTGGTAGTTCTCTGCATTTCTTCACATCTTCTGTACCACAGAGTTTCGTAGTTTTCTCTATCTACAATTGGCCAATTGCTTATTATTCATTTCTGTGTTTTTCATAGCTTGTGCTACATTTGTAAATTTGATCTTTTTGCTCTATCATTTTCTAATATTTATTGCTGGATATATAGGAATACCATTGATTTGTTTTTTTATGTTTACCTCACCTTAGCCACCTTACTAATTCTGTGTCTCACTTCATTCTCTTGAATCTACTATGCTACTGGTTTTACGTTTTCCCTATGGCCCTAGGGCCAAATCTTCCGCAGCTGATGTTGCAAATAAAATTAATTGGAACATAGCCAAGCTTGTTTGCTTCCATGTGTCTGTGGCAGCTTTTCCCCTACAACAGCATCCTTGAGTGGTAGCAACAGTAACAGTAGGGTATGCCCACAAACCCTAAAATATTTATTATCTGGCCCTTTAGAGGAAAAGTTTGCAAAATCCAGGCTTAGAGTTGCTATAAATTTGGGATCTTCTTCTGGACTTATCATTTTGGCTGGGTCCACCAGGACAAAATCAAATTGTATCACTAACAGTGGGTCCCTTTGGCTTGTGTCTGACTTGGAATGCTTTTGGTGTTTGACAATTAGAACAATGCTGGCCATGGATTTCTGGTTGTTGTGCTGACCAAGTTGAGGGCAGTACTGACCATCTAAGCCTCACTAAATGGTTTTTGTCAGGAATGGGCATTGGATTTTACCCACTACCTGTTCTTGTTCTGAGATGATCTCTTGTCTATCATTTTACATTTTAATTCTGTAAATTGCTCTAAGATATCACCTACTGGTAAGCTGTCATTGCATTCCTGGTTATCATGTATTATTTTGTAATTTATCTCTGAACTCAGTTTTCTGAAATTGTATTTGGAATTTGGGCATCACTATTTATGAGTAATGTTGACTTGTTTTCTTCTTTTCTGATTGTTTTTGTCTCAAGAGCAACTTATTCTTGTTGCTCTGTCATCTTAAATCTCTCTGAGGACATCAACTAGAAATTTTAAAAGCCCCTCTTCTAATCAACTTAGAAGGGGTTTTTTTTAATCAACTGCTTCCTCAGGGATCAGTGGTTTCGAGTCCTGATCCTCCCATGCTCCTTTTTTTCCTCAAATATTTGATGACTCTTGGCTGTGGATTCATAATTGCAATTGAGGGACTAGAATAATAAGTACAGGAAGGTGTTATGGCTGCAGAAATCTTTTTCTGTAGCAAGCCTCTCCTGCAGCTGAGTGGGGGGTTCATAGAAGGCAGGGTCCCCTTTGGTTTGGATGGGGGTCAGGCATGGAGGCTTCAGCTCCCTGAGTGCTGTTTGCTGAGACCCTATATACTGGAGGTGAAGCATCTGAGCGTTGGTAGACTTTACGAGATGTGGCACCCTCTCTTCCCTCTCTCTTGTTATTGATTGACTGAATGGAATTTGGTCTACCTGACAGTTATGGGGCCCCAGATTTTCTGGGCACTGCTCTACTTATTTTGGACAGCTCAAGACCCACTTTAGGAACTGTAAGATACTTCTCCTGCATTATTTAAGGCGAAGGTTCTTGCTGATTTTAGACTTGAAGCAAATGAGGCAGCTCCTTTTTCCTGCCACAGAGAAGTCATGTGGTCCATGGAGGTCAGTCCTTCAGTCACCTCCTTCTCAGGTGGGCTCCCTGGACTCCCACCCTTGGTGGCTCTGAACACGGGTGTTTTCCTGGGTTCCACCTTGAGCAGCGTTTCTTCGACCCAGAATGGACTGCAGTTTTGTTCACTCGAGTTGTTCAATCTATACCATCTCTTCTACTTGACACTTTTCAGAAATTCTTCAAATTTGGGGAGGGGGGAGGGGACTGCCAGGGAGCCATTTCATTGGAACTTCAGGAGAGCGTGTGTGTTCACCACCCATGATTTTGAACCTGAAGTTTTCAGTGCGCTTTAAATATACCTGTCTATACACATGCTCCACTTTGTGCTGATTACTGGGCTAGCATCTGACTCTGCTAATTTAGTCCTCATAACAATTTTGTGACTTAGACTTTATTATCCCCACTTCACAGATGAAGAAATTGAGGCTCTGCAAAGTCAAATGGTTAGCGTTTGAAACCATTTTTTTTTTTTTTTTTTTTTAAAGGAAAGACAGAGAGAAGGAAGGAAGGATAGAAGGAAAGAAGGAAGGAAGAAAGGGAAACATTTTTAAACATTTTCTTGTTTTATTGTATTCTGTTTCTCCGTTTTTGTTACATGGGCTGGGGCCGGGAATCGAACCGAGGTCCTCCGGCATAGCAGGCAAGCACTTTGCCCGCTAAGCCACCGCGGCCCGCCCCTGAAACCATTTTGACTCATCAAAGTCATCACATTTAGTAAGTTTTCTGATCTCATAAGAGAGCCCCTACTGGTACCATTTTTATGACCATCAAAAGTAATTGCAAGTTCCTGATCCACTGTTCTTATTTTGTTGGTGCATGAAGTAAATAGAGAATTGACTTTAGTGGTCTTAAAAAAAACTGGCAAAGAACACTGGGGCTTTCTGTGTTTCCAAGGACATCCTCACCATTCTCTACTTGTACTTTCTCACAGATGCAAGAGAGAACTGAAAAATGCTGTACTTGCAGATGGGGTGAGATCCCATGTAGACTGTGTGGAGAAAAATACTATTCAACTAAAAGACTGTCATTTGCCTTATATAAAAATAGGGCGGGCTATGGTGGCTCGAGAGGCAGAGTTCTCACCTGCCATGGCAGAGACCTGGGTTTGATTCCTGGTGCCTGCCTAAGAGAAAACAAACAAACAAAAAGAGGGACATTTTCAAAGTGTTATGCAAATGTGAAATTTTTTTCAGCAGGCCATAGTGGCTCAACAGACAGAATTCTCGCCTGGCATGCCGGAGACCCTGGTTCGATTCCCGGTGCCTGCCCATGCAAAAAAATAATAATAGTAAATAAATAATATGTAAGAAATTGCATACAAATATCCTTTGAAAAGAAATTGAACAACATCCATGCTTAACTGTACAAATATTAAAAAGCTGTTTCATGAACTAGAACAAATGTATAGCACTATTAGAAGGAGTTAATAATAGAGGAGTAGATGGGGGAAATGTGCTTATTGGAAACTATGGACTATTGTTAACAGTAATATTTTAATGTTCTTTCACCAACAGTGACAAATGTACTGCACGATTACTATGGGTCAATAATGGGGGGGATAAGGAGTATGGGAGGCTTTGGGTTTTCTTTTTTATCTTCATTTCTTTTCTGCAGTAATAGAAATGTTCTGAAATTGATGATAGGGTTGTATGCATGCCTAAGTGATGAGCCTGTGAGCCAGTGACTGTGTATTTCCAGTGGTTTGTATGATGTATGAATATATCTCAATTAAACTGCACTTTAAAAAGAAGGGAAGTGGGGAGGAAGGAAAGGAAGTTAAAATAAATCTAATTTGAATTTGGATATTTTAGTTCCAATTGAAATAAGGAACTCCAAAATGGTTTAAAATGTTTGTATTAGCATGTAAAAAGGAATTGAAGAAACTCACATGGGACAGTTAAATATTATCAAATGTCCATTGAACTGATGTGTGTCGTTTGCTTCATGAATGTGCTCAGATCTTGGTCTGTGGACTGTTAGTGATATTCTGTAAACAGGTGATTTTGTGCATTGGCTTATTCAGGGACACAAGTTTCCGTATTCTTTCTAATAAACACCTTATAGTTAGGATAAAACAAATTAAATTAATAATTAACAGTGACATTGTTTGGCATAATAATTAGCAATTATAATTAATAATGCATTAATTATTATTTTTGCATCTCCTGATGAGTGGATACAATATTCAAAATCTCCCTAGAAAAATCATTCACCTTTTGAGAAACAAAAGAAAACAATATATTTGTGTCATTATTAGTTCTTAATGTTTACCATTTCCTAATTCTCAACGGCAAGAGATTGACATTTTGGTCTTTTTTTATGGTCCACATTTTTACATAAACTAGTTATTTGCAGCTGTGTGCCTTTGCCATGATCCTTATCTTCGCAGAGCCTCTGTTTCTTCATTTGCAAAATGGGGACAATGTATTTTGCAGAGCAGTTGAAAGGATGAGAAATATAGCAGAGAGCACAGTATAGTGCTCAATATATTTGATTATTTGTTCCTTTTATCTTTCGCTGCATGAACAAACCATGCCAAACTTAATGGTGTCAGACAATCCATTTGATCGTGCTCATGGATTCTGTAGATCAGGAATTCAGCCAGGCTATAGCAGGCATTGCTTGTCTTTGTTCCATGATGTCTGTGACTTCAGCTGAGAAGCCTTGAACAGACCCAGTTGGTTGGAGACAAATCATCTGGAGGGGTTTCACACACCAGCAGAGGCCAGGCTGGCACTGGGACTTGGGGCCCCTTCCATGGCCCTCCCCGAGGATTGGGCTTCTCAACACATGGCAGCTGGGCTCCTGGACAGAATGCTTGGAGAGTGAGCCTTCCACCAGGCTCTGGTGGGTGGCCTTTAGCAGCCTACTCTCCAAGGTCATTTGTCATCACACCCACCATATACACTGGGAGGAGCATGCATAGGCCTGCTCAGATTCAAGGGGAGAGGACATGGACCGCACCTCTTGATGGGAGAAGGCCAGGGACAGGTCTAATATAACCACATCATCCTCACCAGTGTCATTAGTCAACTGTGATTCTGTGTTTTGTATATGAGTAAGGGAAGGAATTGCTCCAGAATCCTATAGGAATTGAGAACTCTTCATGGTCAGACTGAGTCCAGTTCCGAACATATAGGTTGAGCACCAGATTATTTTTCATTCTGAACCTCTAAAGAGCAAAAAATGTGATAGTTTCTAATGCATTTTTAACATTGAGATAATGGATGGCAGAGGGAGTACCTTCTTTGCATTCTTTTCCTGCTTGAAATAAAACAGAAGTTATTTTTGTCCTGGTGAACATTTTAGGTTGCATTCACAATCCTTGTGTCTTTTGTGTCTTTTTCTTTTTTGGACTTTGCCATGTACTTGTAGCGCAAGGGTTCCAACTTGCATGTGCAGTAGAGCTCCATGGAAGGCTTGGTAAAATACAGATTGTTGGTCCTAGAGTTTCTCATTCAATACTTTTGGGTGAGGCCCTAGAATTACATTTCTAGTAAGTTTCCAAGGTGCTGCTGCTGCTGCTGCTGCTGGTCTGGGGAACCTCACTTTGGAATCACTGTTGAAGAGAAAATGCAGAACCAACCCCAAGGATTAGCATTGATCTTACTAGGTTACTTGCATAGAGAACTCAACTCTTCCTAAGAACCCTGTACCAATATATCCTCAGCATTGATAGAAGCTACAACCACTATGTTTAGAGATGAAGACCCTGAGGCTATGAAGCCTGAGGAACTTTCCCGTCATTACACTGCAGGGAGCACAGAGCTGAGCCTGGGTCTTTCGGAATCCAAAGCCCACACTCATGCACTTAACTGAAGTCTGCAGCAAAGCCGCCAGCCCCACTGCCTGTCTTCAGGCTGCCCAGAGCAGCTCCTCATCCCGAGAAAACGAATGGTCGCTCCTTTCTGATTTCTTATTATTTGACTTAGGCCTTTTGTATTAATGCTGTGCCAATGCTAAGTTAGCATGCCTGTCCACCTTTTTAAGAATGAACTATATTCATTCATTTAACAAATATTCACGGTATGGACCCAGCAATTGCATAGGGTCTGATAGAGAGTTTGCATTCCATATGTGTTTCTTGAGCTAATGAATAAACTCAGAAGTGAAAATCATTGTATGGTGGGAAGATAGGTTTGGGTGAAAATAAACAAGAACTCACTATGTGTATGTTTGTGTGTTGCCTGATTCTTTGGGTCACACCTTCTTGAGAGTACAATGGGAAATTCAGTTATTGTAACAGCAACTAGGCAATTGCCCTGCTCTAGTCATCTTTGTGATGCTTCCCTGCCGCAGCTCACAGGCTCACTCTGACTCATTCAGGAATTCCTCAGAGTGTGTCCTGTGAACTCCCAGATGTGCATGTGCTGTGTAAAGAGCTGTGCCATGCCTGCTGCTGTTCCTGCTCCTGCTGCTGCTTTGCTTCCTCTTGACCACAGTGCAACTGGTGTGGCCCTGGCTGTTATTCTAGACAGTTCCAACACAAACCACAAAAGACAGACCTTGTGTTGTTGGTTTCCTTTGGAACTTCAAAAGAAAAAGTCCTTTTTTTTTTTTTTTAGCCTTCTCCCTTTTTTTCAGTTCATGAGTCCCACCCTCCTGTCCCATCCCCAGCCCCAGCTACAACCTAAAACATCCCCAGGCCAGGTGGGGAAGGAGTGGGAAAGAACAAGGGCAAGAGGGAGCAGCCTGGTCAGACCATTCACTCTAATAACATGCCACAGTCCTCGTCACTCTTCCTCTCTAAACCATAGTCAAGGTCGTTAGCCACGTCCCTTGCCCTTGCTCATCCTTCCAGGGAGGCTAAAGGATAGCTGCAGTTCCAGATCCCATTCATAGAAGGAGCTACACTTGCTGAGCTCCTAGAGCTAAGCCAGGCCTGTCCTGAGCACTGTCCCTGTACATATTCATAGAACTCTCTGTGGCCCCAAGATGTAACTCATTATCATTATCACACCTTTCAAGGGTGAGAAAAACACTGAGAGGTTAGCTGACGTGCTCAGTGCTATCCAGAAAGAAGTGGCAGTGCTGGGTTTTGAACCTGGGCAAATGGACAGATCTTGTCTGTCCCAAGCCTCTCAGGGGTCCCCCAGCCTGCAGGACCCCCTAGATGCACCCACATATCAAAGGGGAAATGCACACAACCCGAAAGCCCCCATGCTGGGCCCCAGGTTTCCTGTAGAAGGTAGTTTTGGAGAAAACTATTAGAAATCTTGAACATGGAAGTACCAACTCAATTCCTTTCTTGCTTCAAGAAAAGAGAATGAGAAGTGTTGTCAGTAGCATCTTTGAGAAAGAAGAAAGAAAATTTACTAAGAGAATCAGGGAAAAAAATAAAACTGAGTTGCCATTGAAAAATCTTAAGTGATACCTCAGATTTTTCTAATACAGATTTTTTCCCATGGCATGTGTCCTATTTTGGACCAAAGCCATCTCAGAACTGGCCATAAACACTTCCAAATAGAGAGAAAAAAAGAAGACAGGGACTGTTTGAGCTCAGGCAGAGTTTGCCACACTGAACTGAAGGCACTAATGGTTGACCAGTAGCCCCAATCCCATGGGGTTTTGTTGCCAGGAGAAGAATTTAGCTAAAACACAAAACCGGAAAATCCTTCACACCACAAAAAGGTAACAATTGGTTGATACTTCCAGTTTTCTCGTTAAGCCAGGCAAAATATAGGGTTTATTTTGTTTTGTTTTGCATATGAAAACGTATCTGGCTCATGTTCCTCTATCTTGAAAAGAAAAGCAAACAGCATAAATTTATAAGAATAGAATTGGTTACATTATGACCCCATGTATCCACATGGAAGATGGTCAGAGCTGTGACAGTGACTTTGAAAGAGATCTGAGTGATAGAGAAGAGAACACTATAAAATTGTCACATTGTGGGCGGACTCAGCTTCTCAGGAAAGTTGGTTGTGTCGTTATCTCTGTTTTGCCCTTGCTTGAAGGCACTTAGTTGGCTTCCACCCTCTGTGGTCCTCCAGAGATAAGCTGTGACCCGGCATGGTTAAAGCCAAAGGTCAATTTCAGTTCTCATCTTGAGAACTTGATGCATTGTTAATATATTTCGTTGATTACTTTAATAGCATTCTTTTGGGGGAAGGTGGGGGATGCTGCATTAAATGTTCAGAAACATTTTCAGAGGTCATAGCGTACAGTAATTCATTGAGTTACATGTCTCTTCTTCTTCTTACTATTATGAATATGAACAAGTAATCACCTCTTCAAATTGAAACTCCGAAGATTCTAAGACTTATAGAGCATCTGGAGACTGGCCGGTATATATTCCCCAAGCCCAGAATCTTGCTCCTTAGAACCTTTGGAGTTGACAATGTAATTTCTTTTTATTCTATTAACATGTGTGCAATGTAACATTTCCTGTTTGAAGCACCTCCAAACATACAATTCAGCAGCATTCATTATATTCACAATGGACAATATAATTTTGAGGTTCATCCAAGAATATCATGGATTTTTCTCTATTTCTTCTTTGGCTAAACGCAAAGGTGGTTTTTTTCCTTGAATGAATTAAGTGTTACTTGACATTAAACAATGCCTTTTGAATTGTAACTGTAAGCATTTGGTAGGTAGATATTTGGCACCTGAAACATAATCCTTCATGGTGCATAAATATGTCACATCAATCTCTCCTGACTTTCAAAGTTACATTTTGCTGACTTTGCACGGTCTGTGAACAGTAATCTGCCCCAAAAGTATGCAATATTTCAGTATTGCATCCTGTTCAATCTTTTTGAGGGTTTTAAATGATAATTTGGAATCCATGTTTAAACCTATTTAAGTTAGCAGTTCAACTGTGTCTTCTACTACCAATGCAAATAACTCAACCAGTGGCAGTTACATGGATAGACACCTGTTAGGCTGCTTGCAGTTTGTACATACATAGTTGAAAACAATTGCGTCACAGCTGACTCCTGCTGGTGGCCAAATTTTCATTATTTTGTATGAAGTGCCGCAGTTTCAGAAACATTAAGATGAAAACACAGACAATTTTGAGTCGAAGAGATATTTTTTTTATTTTTTCCTTTTGGTTTCAGTGATTTTTGATGTCCTACAAAAACCTCTGAATTTATTTTGTAATAGTCAAAAATCCACAAAATTTCCCCCACCCCTCCAGGTCCTAGGTGTAATGGTGGCAGGTGGAGGCAACTCTCTGGGAGCTGGATGCTGCTTTCCAAGCAAAGTCTGAAACTCTTGCTCTACCTCGTGCTTATTTCCAGCCTCAGTGGACATGCCTAGTCTTCATTACTAAAGTGATGACTTTGTTTTTTAATTGAGACATCTTAACACACATACATTCCATACATGGTATACAAGATCATCACACAGTTGTGTATTCATCACCATGATCATTTCTTAGAACATTTGCATCACTCCAGAAAAAAGAAGTAAAAATAAAAAAGAAAAACCTCATGTATACCATACCCCTTGCCCGTCCCTCTCATTGACCATTAGTATTTCCATCTACCCAGTTTATTTTACCCTTTGTTCCCCCTATTACTTATTTATTTACCCATATTTTTTTTACTCATCTAAGACCATATCTCTTGATTCTGAGGAACTTTTAGCAAACATCAGGTCTGCAATCTCAGACATTAACAAGTCATTTGACACTATTATTCTCATGCTGTGATATTTAATGATTTTAAAGCTCACAAAGGGGAATCTTCCTTGCTCTGGAAAGTCACTGGTCTTCCTTGCCAAAACAAAATGAAAAACTGAAGCCTGAGTGTTTTGACCTCCTCCCCTTCTTCCTTCTCCACATTCTTCGAGAAGCTCTTCCACTTTGAGGTTGGACAGTAGAGGAGATTACCTTTTTTTTAAATTGTCAAACAAAATCTTGTGATTGCCAGAAAATTCATGCTCCAGCCTGTTTCTTTCTTTCTTTCTTTTTTTTTTTTTTTGCCCTTTTTTATTTCTA
Organism: Tamandua tetradactyla; assembly: GCF_023851605.1. Lineage (NCBI taxonomy): Eukaryota > Metazoa > Chordata > Mammalia > Pilosa > Myrmecophagidae > Tamandua > Tamandua tetradactyla. Next base: position 224,315,629 of record NC_135327.1, on the reverse strand, counting down.
AAATTTGCAATGTGGTAATATAAATACAAAGTAATGTTTCCCATTTTAAACACTTGCAAGCATACAATTCAATGGTGCTAATCACGTTTTCAGTCTTGTACAAATGTCACCACCATCTATTATCACCCCAAACAGAAACTCTGCACCATTAAGCATTGAATCCCTCAACCTATTTATTAAGAAAGACCGTTGGGCCCAAGGGTCTCAAGGCCATGCCCAGCTATTGGCTTTGTATTATCATTCTAAAGTGGAGAGGACATAGCACCACATTCACTGTGGCGTCACAGCCCAGTTGTAGCAATCTTCAGAGGCAGTGATGAAGGCGCCCTCCTTTGAGATGGGGGAAGACTCCAGGAAGCCTGTTTCTCCTTCTCCATCCTGCTACCTGTTTCTTCCCTCACTTTTCCTATGTATGTGTTTGAATACGTGCCATCCCTTGACAGATGTGTGGCATGTCTGCAGATATTTTCCCACCTGCATTTTTCCTTCTTGCCTTCCCATGCTGTGACTCTCTGTATGACATATTTTCTGAGTAAGCCAGGAACAGTGTGATGAGAGAGATGGGACTTGCCTTCGAATCCCATCCTGCCCCCAAATTAGCTGTGTGCCTTGAGCAAGTCACTCCAATCCTGACCACAAGCCCGTCGTCTATGAGAATGGAAGTAATATCACCTACACTGACGTGGTTAGTTTTTGCTTTTTGTTTTTGAGAATTAAATGAGGTAACATGTCACAGTGCACAGGAAAGGTTGTAATTTTCTTCCTTTGACTTTGTCTTTGCCTGCTTCTGCTTTCCGTTCTGCCCCCCTCCTCCATCCTCCTTCTTGTTTCATTTTATTTTGATTTTTAACTCAGGCCTATCTGACTCAAAACACTGGTTCTTCCTTTCCCCAACTTTTTTGTTTTGAAATGTTTCAGACCCTCAAAACATTTGTGAGAAGAGTGAAATGGACACCCATATGCCTTTTACCCAAGTTCACTGATTTTTTAACATTTTGCCACATCTGCTCTCTCTCTGTTTCATCATTTATCTCTAAAGAGCAATGACATTCTCCTACCCAACACGAGACAATTCTCACACGCAGGAAATTTAATTGGTACCATAATGTCTTCTGAAGTCTAGTCCACGACCAAACTTTCTGAACTATCCATAGCGTCTTTTTTTATTTGAAGAGTCCAGAGCAATCATTTTGTTTGTTTGTTTGTTTGTTTTGCAGAATGTCCCTCTGCCTGGTGGTCTGATTGAGCCCCTGGGGGATTAGACTCTGAATTAGATTAACCATTTTGGCAGCCATGTCACGTGGGTGACACCAGGTCCTCTGAGCCCCACCTCGCGGAGCACTGATGCCCGGTTCTCCCACCACGGATGACGCTAAGTTCCATGAAAGTTGGGTCTGCAAGAGTTTTCCACCATAAAGCCCTGCGCTTTGCTGAGAACTATGTGCGGACATGCTTCTCTGTGACCAGCGTGTTCTCCAATAGTCTCGGAGCCAAAGGGTCAGCACCCATCAGCCAGCCCTTCCCTGTATTATTACTAATGCTCTTTATTTCTCCTCCATTGCCTCCTGTAAAGTCACGTATTTATTCAGCAAGTACTTTTAAGGCCTCTGCAACCCAGGTAGGCAGCATGCGCTGCACTAGAGAGGCAGAGGTAAGACCCCGCATCCTTGCCCTTGTGCAGCCGAAATGAACGTGCCGCATTTTTAATCTGTTTACTCATCTATTCATTTGACAACTATTTGCTGAGTTTTTACCACTTACCTACATTGTCCTATTTCCTGGGAATATGACAGTGAGCAAAAAGCCATCCAAATTCTGGCCTCAGGGAGCTTGCCTTCAGGTCAGAGCAGCGGGGAGAAAATACCAACAGGAAGGCGGGTGTGGAGGGAAGGGCTGATTCTGAAGTCAGGGCCCAGGGAGGCCTCACTGACAAGGCAGAGACCCCGAGGGGGGCTGGGGGGGCCCACAGGGAAATGCGGAATGGGCTGCCACGGGAAGGAAGCTGGCTGTACCCCAGGAACAGCTGTGAGGCCCCTTGAATGCAGAGTTGAAGCCGGCAGAGCCTGAGAGGCAAGGGGACTGCTAAACAGGTCTTTGAATATGTGAACTTGAGAGAGAGACGTCTGGGACCGGGCAGTAGGCGTACTGGCATTTAAACCATGAAGCCCTTGGGGGCCTGAAGCTTATACAGTTTGGGGGTCCTCCCTTTTAAACAAAACAGAACACAAAAAGATGAATTGAAAAGTGAATATTTATTTAGAGAAAAGAAATCACAACAAATTACTAATGTTAAAAAATTGACAACTGCCACCAACACAAAATCTAAAAAGTAGCATTCTCATGTTTGTTAAGACTAGTTATTAATTACTTGATACTAATTAACTGCCAGACCCACCTCTGATAGTGCTTCCTACCTCTGGTCACCTCGCCACCTGACAATGAATTTGAAGTAGGATTTTCCAGAGATAACAAATAATTCAGCCTTTCCTCCAGCATGGTTGATCAAAATTAATTTTTCTTATTGATAGTTTAGAAAAAGGGTTTTTTTTTTGTTTTTCCCTCACTCTCTATGGCACAGCTCTGTCTGTAACTTCCTCTGTGGTTTCTTGCTCTGGTTGTGCTTCTTCCTCAGGAGCAAAACCACAGGCAGGGACAGGCTTTGCTCTCATTAGACAGGCCTGGTGTCTGAGGGTCCCCCATGGCTCCCAGTGGCCCCCAATCACTGCTGATAGTTCCCAATAGCCCCCAATGGCTCCTGGTAGTCCCTAATAGCCCCTAATGGTCCCTAGTGGTCTCCAATAGCCCCCAATGGCCTCTGGTGGCCCCCAATGGCCCCCAATGACCCTTGATGGTCCCCAATAGCCCCCAATGGCTCCTGGTGGTCCCTAATAGCCCCTAATGGCCCATGGTGGTCCCCAATGGCCCCCAATGACCCTTGATCCCCAATAGCCCCCAATTGCTCCTCGTGGTCCCCAAGATCTCCCAATGACCCTTGATGGTTTCCAATGGTCCCCAATGGCCCCCAGTGCTCCCCAATGGACCCCAATGTTCCCCAGTGACCCTTGATGATCCCCAGTGGCTCTTGGTGATCCCCAGTGGCCCCCAATGGTCTCCGAAGGTCCCCAGTGGTCCCCAATAGCCCCTAATGGCCCAGGTAGCAACTAGTCCAGCTTATCCAGAACTACACAGCCATCAGTTCCTATGCCCTCCTAACTGCGAGGCTGGTCCTGGGGACAATGTAAAGTGGCCATGATGCCTGGGTTAAGGTGACCCCAGGCAAGTAGCAGAGCAGAACAGAACAGCGTCTCCTTCAGATCTTCTCTTCAGGTAGAAGATGGGGTCCCAATGTCAATGAACCATACGTGGGCGGCTGTTGCTGGAGGCTGGAGGAAATAAAGATAGTGTTGGTTGTCCACCAGGCCCACCCCAAGGCCCAGGACCACTACCCAGTCATGAGTAGTCAGGTCTTGCTTGTTCCAAGCAAGAGAACAGAGTTCCATCCCATCACTGGAATGCCAGAGAGGAAATGCAGTTTTAGAAGGGGCCTGAAGTGGAGCCCCAAAACTTCAGCTTTATTAGCTTCAAAGTTAATTGGCCTCTGTTATGGGCTGAAGTGTATCCACCAAGGAAGCATGTTCTAGTCCTTACCATTTGATCCAATGAATGTGACCTTCTTTGAAAATAGGGTTTTGAAGATGTAATTGGTTAAGAAGAGGCCAAACAAAATTAACGTTAGTCCTAATGCAAGATGATTGGTGTCCTTATAAGAAAGGGAAAATTTAGACACAGAGATAGTAGACCCAAGAGAGAAGATGGCCGTGGGATAATGAAAGCAGAAACAGGAATGATGTATCTACAAGTCAAGAGACACCGGTCCTTGGTGTTCCTAGAAGAGCAAGGAAAGACCCTTCCCCACAGGTTTCAGAGGGACCTAGCCCTACTGGCCCCTTGATTTTGGACTTCTAGCCTCCAGAACTATGAGACAATCCATTTCTGTTGTTTTAAGCCACTCAGTTTGTGGTAACTTGTGGCAGCCCTGGAAACTCAGCCTCAGCAAAGGAGGAAAGGCAGGAAAGGGTGCCATCTTGGAAGCCCAATGAAGAGAATGTTTCAAATAGGAAGAGACCAACAGTGTTACCTGCTAAGTAAGAGAATGACTGAGAGTAGCCATCAGACCTAGCAACATGAAGTCACCGGTAATCTTGACAAAAACAGTTTGGTGACATGGTGGGAATAAAAGTGTAACTGGGATAGATTCAGAGGAAATAGGGGCACATAGGAGATGGTGAATACAGATAACTCTTTCCAGGGGTTTTGTTTACTGTCTTTATTTATAAAGTGAGCGAATAGAATATTTTCTATTTTCGCATCTTCAAAAAAACGTGAATTATGTTTCACTTTGGTCTCATGTCACAGTAGAACAGTTCCCCATTCCTTATATAAATGCTTAAAAATAGAATAAAACAGGAACTAAAGAAGGTCTGGAGATTTAAACCTCTCTTTCCTGCCCACACGTATATATGTAAGTGAAACTACTCTATAGCCTGCTTCTTGGAGATGCAGAGAGGCCACTGGAGGGGTGGACGTAAGTGTGCTGGGCTCACCTGATTTGCCCTCTGCTTCCCTGGGGCTCCTGCTGCTTTGACTGGAGCCCTGGGCAGAGCTCCGGGCCTTACTCAGCCTTCACATTTCTCACCTACCTCAGAGCAGGACTTACCCAGGCATATTCCACTGCTGCATCCCTATCCCATGTTCATTCAAAAACAAAGCAATTTGGAAATAAGTACATTTAAAAATCATACTTTCAGGGTGTGCGACTGTTCTGGTTTGCAAGCTGCTGGAATGCAATATACCAGAAATGGTATGGCTTTTAAAAGGGAGAATTTAATGAGTTGCAAGTTTATAGTTCTAAGGCCAAGAAAATGTCCCAATTACAACAAGTCTATAGTAATGTCCAATCAAAGGCATCCAGGGAAAGATACCTTGGTTCAAGGAGGCCGATGAAGTTCAAGGTTTCTCTCTCAAGTGAGAAGGCACATGGCAAACACAGTCAGGGCTTCTCTCTCAGCTGGAAGGGCACATGGCAAATACGGCGTCATCTGCTAGCTTTCTCTCCTGGCTTCTGGTTCCATGAAGCTCCCCGGGAGGCGTTTTCCTTCTTCATCTCCAAAGGTCACTGGCTGATGGACTCTCTGCTTCGTGGTGCTGCAGCATTCTCTGCCCTCTCTGAGTCTCTCATTTTCCAAAATGTTTCCTCTTTTATAGGACTTCAGAAACTAATCAAGACCCACTCAAATGGGTGGAGACATGTCATCCCCTAATCCAGTTTAACAACCATTCTTAACTAAATCACATCAACCAGGGAGATGATCTCATTACAGTTTCAAATATACAGTATTGAATAGGGATTATTCTACCTTTATGAAATGGGACTTATATTAAAACATGGCTTTTCTTAGGGGGCATACTTCCTTTCAAACCAGCACAGTGACAGTGGCTCAATGGCAGAGTTTTCGCCTGCCATGCCAGAGACCCGGGTTCGATTCCTGATGCCTGCCCGTGCAAAAAAAACCCATACTTCCTAAAAACGTGGTAACTCTTTTCATTTTGTTTACACTCTGTCAAAATCTAACAATTTCAAAACACCCTCTTAGTATTTTTTAAATTATTGAAATAAATCTTGCCGTTTCATGATTACATATTCGTTTACCAATGTTATTTTGATAAGTAACTTTTGCATCACGATATTTTTCAAAGCATCCTATTGTCTTGTCTCTTTCTTTAGCATGATACACATGGATACACACAACATCGTACACATTTCTTTTGTTCTGTGGGTCTGTGTTGTTCAATTAGCCTGTTAATTGAGTAATTGCTCGTTAACCTATTTCTGAAAATGTTTGAGGATTGCAGGTGTACTGTGCTCAGCTGGTTACGTTGGCCTCAGAGATTTCTCCATCTTCGCTCTTTGTTGTGTAAATTATTTGATATGGGTAATTTTAGAGGTACTTCTGTTTCCTGTTTTACGTTACACGGAAGTTTTAGCTCCCCGGCCCCTAGCACACACACGTTGCAAGAGCATTTAGCCATGTGGTGTGTCGTTCAGCGAACCACTTCCTCTTGATGGTGCTTTCATGGCATTTTGAAAAAATACTCTACTGAGGAATCAGGTAAAAGCAATACTGTAGAGCATTTTCCAATCCCAGCATACCATCAGCTACTTCCTGCTGTCCTGGTGGTCATTTGGGGACAGTTCTCCCTGAGTGTGACCCCTATTGTGGACAGATTATTTTTCAATGTTCTCCTATATCTGTAGTTGTCATATTTGGTTTGACTTTTTTTTCCTTTAAACATCAGCATAGCTGGCTATTTTTTTTTAAGTTAAAAATTATAAAAATATCAAAGCAAATGGATATTGGCAGAGTCTCAGACTTTTGAACCTTTCTCTTTTCATTCATTCTGGTTATATTTTTGCTCTGGCAAACTAGCTGTAGATAAACACTGGCAACCTGTGCTAAGAAATACATGACGATATGATGGTTAAAAAATAATAATAATAATAACGGTCTTGGTACAAAGATTCAAACATCTTTTTTTAAATCTTCCCAGTGGAGAGATGTACAGTCTATGGATAAGGTCTACATATTTAACCTTTGGCACCTTAACAGGGAGAAATCCAGTTATGGAAAATTCACAGAGGAAAATCTTACAGAAGTTTGTTTAAGCCTAGGAGAATGCCTGGGGCCAGGAAATATTTGTTGGCTGACTTCAGTTGTGTTACTTGGGGCAAGTTATTGAATCTCTGCTGCCTCAGTTTCCTTATCTGTAAAATGGGGGAAATAAAAGTGTCTTTGGTTGTGAAAAAGGAGCATGATCAGTTAATACACGCAAAGTGTATTAAGGCAGCCCCTGGCCAGACAGAGAACACCTAACTGTTAGGAGCTTTGACTTTTATTTTTATCAGGCAGAAGGTGGGGGGGAAGATTCATGTGTCTCAACCCACAGCTTGTCAGAGAAGCCACAGGCAAAGATTTTTCTCCGTGGTAGATGCATGGCAGCTGCTGCAGTGGTGCACTGAAGGCCATTTCTAACCTGCCTGAATATTATTTACAGATATTTGTTTGAATGCTTGGAAAGTCATTTTTATACATTCTTTACTGATTCATTTTTTTAAAGTTCAGCCACAATTCTGCTTTTCTTTTAATCCTCACTGCTCTAAAAGTTTTCAGTCTGGTATTCCATCAATACCTCAATTCAAGTGAAGACTGCCTAAGAGCGCAGTCGCAAAGTGAGTTTTGCAACTTTCAAATGAGCTAAGACCATCCATGAGTCCATAATGTCTTACTCTGATGCCAGAAGAGAACAGAAGCTTCACAGAGACGCTTCTTATCAAAATTTAAATAGCACAACTTTTCTCATTTTGCCACTGTAAATATATCATTTATGTAAAGTCAAGAATCGACAATCACAAGAAGAGAAAAGTCTTAAAAACCTTTGAAAGTATTAACACTTTTTAAACCTGTATGAAAAGTAGTCTTTTCATTTATTTTATTTTCAACTGTTTTGAGTTTACGAAAAATTCTAATGTTTATTGTCACATATCTTATTTAATGTAGAAAATTTTGTTTTATGCATATTTTAGCATATCAAATTCCTTAATCTATACTATTATGCTTGAAATTCTGTTCATAATAAAAAATTTTAGCATACTTGTTGTAACAAAGGAGTATGTGACTGTTCTTGTGTGTTCATTTTTGTTCTTAAGGATTAGCAAATTTAGATGTAAACACATGAAAAACTAAAAATGTGATATCAGCAAATACATGCACATATAGATTCTAACCTCTGTTTTGAAACTCAACACATGACAGTGGCATAAATAGCAAAACACATATATGCTGGTTTGAAACTGTTATGTACCCGAGAAAAATCATGTTCTTCTAATCCACTCTTATGGGGGCAGACCTATTGTTGGGTGGGACCTTTTGATTAGATTGTTTCCATGTGTATGTGACCCACCAATTGAGGGTGAGACTGTTTGATTTGATTATTTTCATGGATATGTGATCCTGCCCATTCAAGGTGTGTCTTAATTAGTTTACTGGAGTCCTTAAAAGAGCTCATGGAAAGAGAGAGAGGTCAGAGCTGCCATAGAGATGAAATCAACATACAGATGCTTGGAGATGCTAAGCTAAGATGAAACTCAAGAGTCTACCTGGAGAAGCTAAATAAGGAACCATAGTTGCTTGGAGAGAAACCCACTGAAAACAGGAGCTAAGAAAGTCATTTGAAACCAGAAGCTGGCAGAGGACAACAGATGTCACCATGTGCCTCCCATGGGACAGAGGAACCCTGGACGCCACCAGCCTTTCTTCAGAGTCAAGGTGTCTTTCTCTGAATTCAGACATTTTCATGGCTTTAGGACTGTAAATCTGTAACTTAATATGTCCGCTTTGAAAAAGCCAATCCATTTCCAGTATATTTAATTATGGCAGCTTTAGTAAACCAAAACAACATTTAAGTATATTATATATTGAAGCAATAGATAACTCACATTTTACTCTATAATTGAACTGTTGTGTTTTTGTTCTAAAGTAAGGAATAACTCTAGGTTTGTGGGGATAAAACTAATTAGACTACTGCTGTGGGAAAAAAAGGAATAAGATAAAAAATATCACTTGTTTTTGTTTGAAAAATCATGGTCAATTAGCATTTCATTACCTGAAATGCTAACTGACTTACTATTGAGTTAGAAAAGAAGAAGCTTGATGATCTCACCCAAGCTGCACAGTAGCTATTCGATTATTCTCAAAGCAACTAAAGTATTTGACTTAAAACTGATTCAGGCCTGAATAGGTGTAAACCCCAGCCAAATCTTTCTGTGCTTAGCAACAAATTCACCAGTATAAATAGCGGTGTTTCCTCGCCTGGACAGCACTGAGAGAAGAGAAACACCAAACAACCATCAGAAAGAGCCAGGCCACAGTAAGGGAAGATCCACAAACCTGCAGCTGTGACAGCAGCTTAGAAGTAGACTTTTTATTTATGGTTAGGGGAAATGAAGCACTTGATGATTCTAAGGACTGTCAGCCCTAAAATGGCCCATCCCCAAAGGCAACGGGAATCTTATGTCCAGGTACCAGGTGGAGAGCCGGCGCCGCAGTTAGAGACCTGCTCTTCCCCTCAGTCTGGCAGCCCATCCCTCCTGGACTGTGAGCAAACCACAACTAAACACAAAAATGTCCAGGACCTGATGCTTACCTGATGACAGCTCCTAGTGGGGTAAGACACCCTCACATGGAAACAAAAAGAGCATGGTTCTGCAGGGCAAATGCTGTCACTGAGTGCATATGCCAAGAACTGTAGGCAACTCTGTTTAAACGTCGCAACGATCCTATGAATTTGTTATTATTCCTATCCCCTTTTACAGAGAAGGAAACTGAGGCCCTTGTCAAAGGTTAACTACCTTGTTGTAAGTGTTCGCTAATAGTTTTATCAAAGCGAAATGGGCAGCCAGTCTCTTTACGGGGTATGAGAAAACCACTCAACTGTTGACAAGCAAGATGGAGTTTGAATGATAAATAGGATTTTGTGGAGGATGGTATTTAAAGGAGTAGCATATACAAAGAAAAAGAGAATCTGAAAATGCCTGTCAAGGGAATGTCAAGCACCCTAAGTAGCAAGAGCTGACGCCTGGAAAGTAGGTTGGAACAAATTATCAAGAATGTTGACTGAGAGGCTGAGGCCCATTGCATGCTCTCCACGTCCTCGTGGGTGGCCAGCAAAGGTGTATAAACAAGGGAGTGGCGTGTGCAGATAGTGATCTAGACTCGCAGGGCCGATGTTGAGGATTATGGGGGCCAGGGTGGAGAGTGCAGGAGAGCCTGGGTGAGCCGAAGGAATTCTCAACTCCTGCCTGTCAGTGAGGTGGAGGGAAGGGGCAGCACTCCATGGGAAAGACTGTTGGGGGTTTGGGGGGGGGGCAATTGGGGAAAGTCAAAGACTATGCCAAGGTTTCTTTATTGAACTAATTAATGCATGATGACCATTAACCAGGATAGGAAGGCAGGAGGGGGTGATGAGCTGGCCCTGCTGAGTTGGAAATGCCTGTTGAATAACAAATTAGATGTTTTTTAAGCAATTGAAAATATGAGCCTGGAACTCAGGAGAATACTGGGGCTGGATATACAGGTTGTGGAGTCATCAGAAATCAGAATTCAAATTAGGATCCAGGGAAGAATGAGAGAGCCCGGGGAGAGGAGACAGACGAGAAGACCACGGATGAAATGAATTCTGCGTCCCTGTTACTTTCTGTTTATCTAACTTGACACAGAGGTAGGACATAGAGAGCTGAGAGGGATAGCCAACTGGCATGGCATCATCTTTGAATTATCTTTACTAATTGGGCAAATCTCCTTTTTGATATGAGGAATTCCTAAGCTTAAGTTCTGTGAGTTTCTTAAGTGCACTTATTTTCTAGTTCAGATACCAGCCTGGATGGCATTCCACTTCAAAAGCAGAGTCTGGCCTGTACTCTAACTCAGGTTTAAGTGATTTTTGCCCTCTAACTCCACAATGACAATATTTTATTATTAAAGAGCTCCATAGTGTGAATTGTTTCTTCTTTGTATACTTTATGCACTTCGAAATTTTCTATATTGACCATGTTTTATTTTTATAGACATAATAAAACAAAACTTGGCTTTTCAATAGATGGAAATTCTTTGTCAGTTAATTAGAAATTTGCCCATCTCTATGCCATCACTGAATTATACAAATATACTAGTTTTTCATTCTTACTGTAAGAAGCCAGTTATAATAATTTTTTTAAAACCCTGATTCTTTTGTCTGGGAGACATCTGTTTTTCTGAATACATAAGCTAAAATGAGAGCATGGATCTAAAGATAACCTTTGGATGTAACATTTCTCAAAGCAGTCTCTCAAGTCCCCTGTTAAATTCATGGAAGCATCAAGGATGGAGATTGAATAACTTTGACTTCCAACTTGACTGCTTGATATAGAAGAAAATGGGCATTTCAAAAATGTGTCACAGTACCTTCTCTTTCTACTTGCCAAGACACAAAAGGAAAAATAAGGGCATAAAAGTTCTTAAACTCCAGATGGTTAAAGAACCAAGGACCATATGAAGAGAAAATCCTTTGAGAAGAGATACAAGGACTTCGGTTTGCTTCAGGCCATCCACCCCAAGAAAAAGGAAATCACGGGTTCATTTCCCAGTGCCTGCCCATGTGAAAAAAAAAAAAAAAGGAAATTACTGATTTGCTCCTCCCATGTTGTTCTACAGAGACAAGGGTGTCCTCTGTAAGACCTGCTGGCCCACCAACGCATTTGCTGGCTCATTAGTTCAGGTCAGCCATGAAGCTGGAGAGGAAATAGTCAGGTAGAAAGCTCCAGCAAGGTGCCTTCCCAGCTAAAGCTGGCCACCCTTACAGCTGGAGTCATCATTGTCTTCATCTCAGAAGAAAGAATCAACCAAGGACCTCGAGCTCTCACCTGACCGCTCTCCAGAGCATAGGATGGTAGTTTGTTATTATAGCATCAAGGTTAAGTCCAAGGTAGGTTGTTTCTCCTCGAAAGACCTGTGCTAAACATACCAAACAGGGAATTCCTTAAAACCAAGGAACTTTGGTGGAGCTACTCTGATCCAAGGTCTGACTTCACTGAGGGCCCCTGAGGTGGGTCCCAACCATGGCTGGAGTGGCTCATCTGAAGGGCAGTGGGACCTCCATCCAAAGTGAGTTAAATGGGTCAGGTTGCCTTTGCCACAGGTATCAATAAATCTCCTGTTACACGCGTATATCAGCACTGAGGGTAGAGCATTCAAAGTTTATATGTGAAATTTATGTCCACAGAGAAGAGAAGCTATTTGATGATAAAACAAAGGTGGACAGGGAATTTCTGCCCAGTGGGTACAGAGTTTCTGTTTGGGGTGTTGGAAAGGTCTTGGTAATGGATGGTAGTAAAGATAGCACAGCATTGTGAAGCATCGTGAGTGTAAGTAATGCCGCTTAATTATATACGTGAAAGTGACTAAAATGAGAAATATTAGGTTATTTGCATGCATGTTGCCTCAATAAAATTTAAAAACAAAACAAGTCTGAGGCTTAGACATCTGAGTGTTGGGGAAATACTGATCGTGAAGGAAAATTCCCATTGTGGTTCAGGAAATTTAAGGCGGGCTTTCAGCCTGGGTGTGCAGCCTCAACCATCTCATCACTCACCTGCACCCCACCCCACCCACCCACACACACAGGCATAAAAATAAACAACAAAACCTCTCTGATAAAGTACCTTTCCAATTTTCTTTTCATCCACGACTTCCCATTCTTCCCAGAACACAAAGTGAACTCAGACGTGGTATACTCATAAATGGCTTATCTCCATGTGGTTGTGGCATGGACATTGCTTGTCTTGCAATAAGTTGCTTCATTATGACTTTGCACCCCAGCTCTTTGGGGCTGCCAACCCTAGACACTTTTAGCTCTCATGGATGGGTGTTTTCTCTTTCTCTAGTCTTTATTTTGACCTGTGGAAAATACCGCACATATAAATAGACACAGCCCTATTTTCTCATGTTTATGTGTGAGTGTTTATGCAATCTATGTACTATCCCACTCTCAGAATAAGTCTTTCTTTTGGGGAGAGTAAACACGTAAATTTACGAATTAGTAAAATTAAATGTACAGATTAATAAAAATGTGTGTTGAGTCCTTCATGAAAATATCTCAACTTTCATCAAGGATGAAACTGGTTCATCCAGTAGCATATTTAGTTATGCCTACTAATTTATAGCATTATTTTGATGGTAATTCCTTTTTTTTTTGTATGCTGTATGGCAGGGTCACATTTCATCATTTTTCCATATGAGTATCCCATTATTGCAGCAACATTTATTGGACCTTCTGGTTTTTTGTTTGTTTGTTTTGCTTGCTTGTTTGTTTTGGGGAAATGCATGGACTGGGAATAGAACCCAGGTTTCTCGCATGGCAGGTGAGAATTCTTCCGCTGACCTACCCTTGCAGCTCCTGGTAATTCTTTTTAACAATTCGGTATCAACAGAATGAAAGGGAAAATGAAAGGAGAGAGAGAAAGATTTCAACACATGAGTGTGGCATTTCAGGAGAAGTCGCCAGATGTACTGTCAGAAAGTTCTGAGTTATTTTCATCTTAGGTAGACCTGGCATGGTCCCCACCTGCTGTTGTACCAGTGGTGTGGACAGCCTGAGAAATTAAGGTCATTGAGTTCAGTAAGTTTTTCTGACTCAAGATATCATGTTTTCTTTCAATAATTTATTCTTCATCATTTTTGTGTTTTTCCAAATCTAGTAGTTCAAGAGAAAACAGGCTTTTTCCTGCTAGCATCGCCTTCGGTTCCTCTAAATTTGCTCCTGACATTGGTCAGCAGGTTTGAGGTCAATAAACCAATTTGTATTTTCCACGTCGAATAAATTACTTTTCTCTTATGAAAAATTCAAAATAGGTTAACACTAACTCTTTCTCTTAACCTTCCCTGTTGATAATAATTACTCTCAAGGATGCCTTTACTTTGTCACATTATTATATTGCATAATATTCCAATGAAAATAAACTCACAGGGGGAGTTCTGGAATTATATTGTTTGTTCTGCTAATTTCCTCTTATGAAAGTAATGAATGAAAAATCAGTTACAAGTTTTTAATAGCAGACTAATTATTCATGAAACCATGGTATTTTGTTGGCTTAAAGAGCTTCATCCACTTGGTAGATTAGTTGAAGAAGGGAGGGTACAATTCAGATATTTTGTAAGTGATAGAGGGGGAAAGACCATATGTGAACAAATCCCAGCACAGACTCCTCTGTCAGAGACAGGGGCCACCTGCTGCCCTCTTTCCTTCTTCTCCCTCTGATAAAGACCCAACAGGCCACTCTGCCTGCCTGGGGTGCTCTGACCCTGCACCTGTGTTCTCTGCCTCAGCTGTCACCTCTGCACCTGAGCACGTCCCTGCCTGCCTGGGATGCTCTGACCCTGCACCTGTGTTCTCTGCCTCAGCTGTCACCTCTGCACCTGAGCACGCACCTGCCTGCCTGGGATGTTCTGACCCTGCACCTGTGTTCTCTGCCTCAGCTGTCACCTCTGCACCTGAGCACGTCCCTGCCTGCCTGGGATGCTCTGACCCCTGAGCATTTACTGAATGGCTTCCTTGGACCTGAGCCTTCCTGTCCCATGGTGTTGTGGGTTGAATTGGACCCCCAGAAAAGTTACATTCAGGATCTAGCCTGTGTGTCTGTGAATGGGGCCTTATTTGGAAATAGAGTCTTTGCAGATGTGATGAGTTAAGATGAGTCACCTAGGGAGGCTTTTCCTGGAGGTTTTGCAGGGCGCGTGCCCCAATAGCCAGCACCTTAATTTCGGACTCTAGTCTCTGGAACCGCAAGTGCATAAATTCTGTTGTTTTTAGCCGCCCAGTTTGCGGTGCTTTCTCCCAGCCACCGTAGGAGGCAGCGCCCCGTGGTGCAGTTCCCCTGGTGTGTACAGGGGCACTGCTGCCCAGAACTGGCTTGCCCCTGACATCACAGACCGCTCTTGTTCTGCTCAGTCCCTCGGGCCAGCCCAGCCACAGCTACTCGGGATCCCTCACGGCACCTTCCCCACTGGGAGCCAGATGGGATGTTCTGGAAAATCAGTACACAATTCCAACATCCTCCCTCCAGTAGAAAACATGCAGCATTTAAAACTTGAAATGACTGTCGAATGTACTCAGTGTCGGTAGCCCAAAGTACATTTCACAAGTGGGAGAGCCTAGAAGGAAAGCAAAAAAGAATTAATTTACTTCTCTCAGTCTTATTCAACAGAGATGGTAAAGTTGTGTAGAAGGGAAAATACATATTTTTTCCTTCTTAAAATTAGGAGAGGTGAAAACGTGGTGGGAAAATTAAGTAAGAAGATTTCATTACATTAGGATTCCTAAGTGATAAACCCAATATAACTGTTGAAGATAATTTTATAACCTTTTTTATCAATTAAAAAAATTAACAACAAACAAAACATTAAGCTATCATTCCATTCTACACATACAATCAGTAATTCTTAATATCATCACATTGTTGCATATTCATCATTTCTTAGAATATTTGCATCTATTTAGAAAAAGAAATAAAAAGACAACAGAAAAAGAAATAAAATGATAACAGAGAAAAAAAAGATTATACATACCATACCCCTTACCCCTCACTTTCATTTACCACTAGCATTTCAAACTAAATTTATTTTAACATTTGTTCCCCCTATTATTTATTTTTATTCCATATGTTCTACTCTTCTGTTGATATAGTAGATAAAAGGAGCATCAGACACAAGGTTTTCACATTCACAGAGTCTCATTGTGAAAGCTATATCATTGTTCAATCATCATCAAGAAACATGGCTACTGGAACACAGCTCTACATTTTCTGGCAACCTCTCTACTACATCTTGAACAACAAGGTGATATCTACTTAATACGTAAGGATAACCTCCAGGATAACCTCTGGACTCTGTTTAGAATCTCTCAGCCATTGACACTTAGTCTCATTTCACTCTTCCCCCTTTGTTCGAGAAGTTTCTCTCAATCCCTTGATGTTAATTCTCAGCTCATTCTTGTTGAAGATAATTTGAGATGAGTAAGCACTAGCTTTGCAGGGTGGATATTGGTGGGAGATGAAGGGATTCAGCCAAAATGGATTTTACATCAGCAGCCCTTTTGGCTGTAAAAATCCCATTGTGCAGGGTAAAGCCATCAGGTTTCTCAATGGCTTTAATATAAATTCTGTCTTTATAGAATAGTTTTAGGAAAATGGTAGGTGTTAATAATAAGCATTATTGTCATCATCATTCTTACATCCCTTTACCTTTTTTAAATCATTTGGGTTATTCTTAAGGAAGCTAATTCAGGCTGGCAAAGATAATTTATATACATATTTTATGGTGGGACAAAGAAAGTCAAGCTAAAATTACTCAAAATGAAAGTGTGTTACTGCTGATGTGTTAGTTTGAAGTCGAGTTAAAAGGAGGATGCATTTTCAAGAGAATTTATTCAAGGAAAGATAGGTCTGCCTTGCCTTTGCCTATTTTAGCCACTTTATTTTAAAAATATACACATATACACACACAGAGAGTAGTATTATGGTTATGATTTTTAAAATCGTTATCTCTTATAGCTACACACTTAAGTATTTATGGAAGCATTATATTTACTTCATCCTAATCTATTGAGGGAAGATAAAGATAGATTTACAAACTCAAATTTTAAAAATCAGTCATGAGTGGGTGCTGAAGCCGGACAGTAGGTAAATGAAATTTGTATTATTCTCTTGTATATGTTTAAAAGTTTTGGTATAAAAAGATTAAAACTCCAACACACACATATGCACACTCGTGGAAATGTTGCTTGGCTCAGTTAATACAGCCAGGTCCTCTCCATTCTCCAGCCTTCTTAGCTTGAGTTATAATTGGTGTTCATCAACAGTGCTTCCAGGGCCTGGGGGTCTCAGCAGTTACCCAGCTGGATCAACTACAGATGAAGTCATTGAGTCTCATTGCCAAACAGCATGCTGCCGATTCGTGGCTGAGGAGACTAAGTCAAGTCTCCTTATTTCATAATCCAGCCTTGCAAAATGTTGAAAGAAAACAGCCAGTTACACGGCTCAGCCCCTATTTTTTCACAAGTCTTTTCCTCTCTTGGACAATTGCTTCATTTGGGTTAGGCAAAGAAAGGTTATAATATAAAAAATGTGTCATTTCCATCTTTATTGTTTTTTCACTTGACCTTGAGTTCTAAGTATCTGTCACCCCAACACTTCTGAATAAATGCATCAAAAACTGTTGCTTCAGAAATATCCTTTGTAAAGCAGGGAATCATTTGGTAAATCTGTTTAATCACTCTTGCCATATCCTCTTTGTGACGTTTTTAAGTGGCACTGATGTCCTGCGTCTCCAGGACACATTTATTCATGGTGAGCTGTTTTGTCCTTTTGTAGTAAAAGTGTCCAATGGTGAGTTGGATTCCTGATAATGTACTTTATCTACTTGTCCCCAAAGAGATTAGAATTATTTGGAAAAACAGAATGGGAGAAACGAGCTTTACTTCTGTTCTGGTTCACATCTTCCGTCTGAGCCGGTGGAGAGACGCAGGCTCCCACGTGGCCAGGTATATGCAAAGGCAGTCCCCAGGTTTAGCTCCACCTTGGGCCAAACCAGATTGGAGAGAGCAAGCTTGGAATTTGGAGCTGACAAGAACTTTCCTCTCTCCAGCTTCCTTTTCTGGACTTACCTGCCTGTGGTTAGGGCCCTTGGAAAAGAAAGAGATGGGACATTTATCCGAGGCTCAGGTTCTTAGTAGATCATTTATGTCTGATGTCCTCCTTTTTCAGATGGGCGAATCAAGCGATGACATAGACCAAATGTTCAGCAATTTGCTGGGAGAGATGGATCTTCTGACACAGGTAAATTCACCTTTTCTACTTTCAAACTGGGAAAAGACATAACAGAATGTGATTTTTTTTAATTAATTTTTTAATTTTTAAAAAAATAGAGCAACAAACAAACGCAAACATTCTTAACTTCTACATATATATCAGTAATTCACAATATCGTCACATGGTTGCATATTCATCATGATGATCATTTCTTAAACATTTGCATTGATTCAAAAAAAGAACTAAAAAGACAATAGAAAAAAATTCATACATACCATACCCTTTACCCCTTCCTTTCATTGATCACTAGCATTGCAATCTAAATTTATTTTAACATTTGTTCCCCCTATTGTTTATTTTTATTCCATAGTTTTACTCATCTGTTGATACGGTAGATAAAAGGAGCATCAGACACAAGGTTTTCACAGTCACACGGCCACATTGTGAAAGCTATACAGAATGTGATTTTTAACAGAGCGTGAACTATCTTTTAATTAAAAAACAACTGGAGATTGACAATATTATATATTTCTGGTGTAACTGTGACAGTGGTGGAGGGGTGAATAAAGCTTCTTCCTGATTATTCCCTTCTGAGTTCGTTTAATTTAACACATTCATTTCCCGTGCTCTGTCGTGGAAAGGCATCTGCTCATCATGCTCAATCTGAAACCCAGGGAGGAAAGTCCCACCACCCTCCACTGCACATCTTCTCCTGCAGTTTCTCATGTAAAGACTAGCCAAAAAAACTGTTGTGATCTTTAGGTATGATTCTTTACCAACCTTTGAGGAGCTGCTAGCATCTAAGGGACTAGGTGGGAGTTACAGTGGAGCCCCTATAAGACTGTCAGGACGTCATCTCCCTGAGCCTCAGCCACAGGCTGCAGCTGTGAGAAATGCTGCCGGTGCCAGCACCTGCTGACTTAGAGCCCTCCCCGACCTGGGCACACCTGCCAGCCAACGGCCCCACCCCAGATGGAGAGCACCTGTCCCACAAGGGCATTTGACAGCAAGGGGCCTTTGCTCAGGCACCTGCTCTCTTCAGAGGGCTGTCAGCTCATCACCACCTGCACAAAATACCTAGAGAAGAGTAAGCTGATATTCCTATATGATAGGGACTTTTAAAACTTTTCCACAGAATATGGAGAGAACAGTCTGTTCTGAAAAAAATATATATTTATCCTAGAAAAAGGAAACAAATCTTAATTAGCATCTTCTTTATTTTCCAAAATTAAATTCAAGAAGTTTGGATTCTGTGAAAGAAGAGATAAAATATGAGCTCATAGGCTAGTCAAAAAGTGAGTGTCTGGCCGGTGACCATGTGTGTGTAGACGAGAGGACGTTTTCTTTCTTCCCCAGCAGGGAGAGGGTTCCAGCGAGCACCCTGGGCTGTCTTCCCCAGTGCTCGCTCTGGCACTGAGAGGGGCTCGGTGCTGTCTGGTGGGAGACTGGGGTTCTCATCCGAGCACGGTTGAGTCTTGTTGCAATAACTCGAAAGCAGGAAAGAGCTCCTGAGGCCCTGTGTCTGTCTGTCCCGGTGAGGGAGGCTCCAGGAGCTGCGGGCACAGGGCCGGCGTGGCGGGCACAGACCCCCCGGTGGGCAGGGGCTCCGGGCAGCAGGGGAGGGTAGGGGCTCTGCTCTGTGCTTGGGTCTAGAATCTGTTCTTCAATCCGGCCATCGTTAGATACCCTTTCAGGGTACTGGGTCTTTTCCCACTCATTAGGAAAGCCAATATTTTGATCTCCATTTGTGGATTTTGTGCCAATTCTCTTCTTGGAAATGGGGTGTGGTTGGGAGGGGTGGTTTGGCCTGAGGTTTCCTAATGTCCCAAATAAGCAAAAATTAAAGGGAACTATAAGGAGATAATGTGATTTTTAACTTATTTTGAAATAATTTCAAGCTGGCAGAAAAATTGAAAGAATAGTACAAAAAAACTCCCATTTACTTTCTCCCAGATTTTTCATTTTTAACAACATGCTGTCCTGATTGCTTTATCGTTCTCTTTTCCTCCTTTCCCTCCCTCCTGTCCTCCCTCCTCTCTCTCTCTCTCTCTCTCTTCACTTATTTATTTTTCTGTATTCTTTGGTAGGCATAGTCTTAAAAGTATAATGCACTGATGCATTTCTCGAAAAGTTGCAAAAATATGTATTGTTCAACTGACCAATAAATAAAAATAAAGAAATTTTAAATGGGGGAAATTTGGTTAAAGGATTGTAAGTCAGCATCAAAATCATTTAAGCAGAAATAAATCTAAATTACTTATCAATATGGTAATAAATCAATTTATTTATAAACATCATAAATAATTCTTAAAAGAAAGCATAACATTAGCAATTCATATAAGAAAAATACCCTGGGTCTCGTTGTCTAGGTTATACTAACAAAAACTGGAAGAATGTTTGAGAAGCTACTAATATAGGTAATAGATACTGTTTTTGTGATGCAGATAACTAGGAAAATAGCAGTTCAGGTATTTTCTTAAAATAAGTGAAGGCAGCTACTAGTGGAATTAAAATTTAAATACATGCCCTTGAGATCATGAAAATAAAAAATATATATACACAGACACATTGAGAGAGAGAGAGAGAGAGGAGAGGGAGATCAGAAACCAGTACTTACTACTGGATTTTTTTGTGGGGAAGGGAAAACAAGCAGATTCTACTGTTTAAATAGGAAAATTTTTAATGCAGAAGCAAGAGTAATAAAAGACCGATGAGTGAAACAGAATTAAATCCAAATACATACAGATATTTAAAATCCGATAAAGGTAACATTTTAAATAAGTGGGGAAAAGGAGGATTATTTAATGAATTGGCTTGCTATAATACATCTGAGAAATAAAAAGCTACATTTTTATCTCACTCTTTACACCTAAATGAGTTCCATGAATCGAAGACCTACATATGTGAAATATATAGAGAAGAAAACAGGGAGGAAATTTTTGTATAATCTTAAGATATATCACTTTCCTAAGCAAAATACAACATCCAGAAGTCATAAAAGAAAGAAGGATATATTTAAATATATCAAAACTCAAAATTTCTACATGGCAACAAAACAAGTAGCTCATAGTGATACTGAAAATTTAAAAAGCCATAAAAACAAAAACCACTTTATTGATCACCACTGAAAGTTGCCAGGGCATTAATTTATTACTCTGACAATTGTTCAATAAAGGGAAAGAATCAAGCATTATCTTAGTTAAACTGGATTTCAGAATAGACAAATATTTGATGAAAGTTCTTCATTAGAGAATTTTGACTAATACATTAGACAGAATGAAGAATTAAAAAAATCATCATTGGGCGGCTTCTAATGAGCTACATTTTCAAGTAGTTGGGTTTTGAGGAGGTTAGTATAAAGTAGATTCCCAAACTACATTTATTCACATATCACCTTCAGGATTTTTGGATTCTTGCAGCCTCCCAGTCCTATTATTTTCTGAATATTTCTCTGAATTGATTTTTTAAACTGAACTTCATTTCAAGGAGATTAGATGGTTTAATTTAAATTTTTCTTAATAAATATCCAAATAGATACCAAATACTTTAGATTTAAAATGTTTGTTGTTGTCGTTGTTATTTTCTATACCACCTAAAACGATTGTGCAGGCCTTGCCAGACATACAGAAAAGAATTAACTTCCCTGGGGCTTTGGATTACTTCTCTATGATTAAAGTACCTTGTTCCTAAAATCAATTTCTCTCTTTTATCCTTTCTCTTCGTTTTACTTAGAATAGTGTTGTATCAAAAAGTTCTGCATTAACATTTTGTTAGAAAACTAATTTTAATTTCATTAAATACTAGCGTAAACTATATTCCTGAGGAAAAAAAAGTTAGTTGGCCACCCTGATTGTGGTATTAGAGTTCTTAGTCACTTAAAAACAAAACAGTTAATGAATTTTAGAACTTTCTTCCACTAAAGTTTTTTTCTGGCGCTTACCTCATATTTCATCCCCCAGTCTCCCGTTTTTGGTCAATTTCTGCATGGTTCTTCCATTTTCCTAAATCAATTCTGGGGTCACAGCCACTTATCTTTGATTCTAACTTGATTGCATTAAGGTTTTGTATGTACTTTTCAATTTACTTTCTTGATTATGGCCTTTTTTCCCCACTTACAAGTGATTTGTTATTTTTTTATTGTTTTTTCAAATATGTAATGATTGGTTTTCTTCAGAAATTTAAGAGATGAATAAGAATAGTATTTACTAGGGCAAATTAGCATCAAAGGATTTATTCACTGTCATAAAATTGTTCGTGTTTAAAAACAGGTGAAATCACTTCTCCAATTGTAGACAGAAAAATATGTTTAAAAATTTACATTGTAAATGTAATATAACTTTTAGATTACACAAGTTCACATTTTTTCAATTAATAAAATATGATTTCCTAAATTAATAACTTATTCTGTGTTTTAGCTTCTTTTTAACAAGAGTCTTATTAACAAAGAATAAACAGCCTAATATTTCACTGTATAATGTCAGTTTGCATCCTGAGACAGCTTTTCTCCTCAAGTGACTAAATTGTCCTTTTCTTTGATCTTGTAAGTTCTCATAGAACTGTGCAAGATGTAGAAATCACACATGCATTATTATAGGAAATTTTTTCTGTTTTTTATAAACATTATCTCATTCTCATCAGTCTCAGTTGACGTGTTTTATTTCAAGATGTTCCTTCCAGAATAATTTTTTAATTGAAATTATCTGTAGAGGAAAAAAATCACATAAAGCATTTTCAAGTAAGGATATGGTTCTTTACAAAAAAAATAATAATTTTTGACTTGATTAAAATATGCTACAAATGTTTTTGTATGATTACTAATTTGGGGGGTTCTGTTTCCACAGAGTTTAGGAGTTGACACTCTGCCCCCTCCTGACATTAAATCACCCAGAGCCGAATTTAACTACAGCGTGGGTTTTAAAGACTTAAATGGTAAGCCTCTCATTTCTTTTCTTAAGTATCTTTGAAATCTTAATGATGACCACACTTTGTACAGAGCTGTCAGATGAAAGCAAAATTAAAGGAAGCTGGACTTGGCGACAAGTGCTATCTTTAAAGGACTAGATTTCAGATTGTATTTCATTGTGCTTGGCTTGAATTGTGCAAGCAATGAAGATGCTTCGACATGTAATGAAGAGAATACCATCTTGCACTTGTTATAAATAAGTCCATAGAGTTATAAGGAGCAGTATAGGAGAATTTTAATAAGGAAATGTCTCTTTAAGGTTAATAATGAACTGTCCCTTTCAAAACTGCTTCAAAATATATTTTAATTTCTATATAATCTAATATAGTTGACTTTTTAAATTCACCTTTGATTTTCTTAATAAAAATCTCTCTTCTTATTTAGTGCAGAAAAAAGTCAGCCCCTGTGCTATTCAAATTACATCTTGAAGTAATTGCATTCAAATTAATGAGGATTCACTGTAACTCTTGAAAAAGATTTACCAAAGACTTGCTGCGCCTGCAATTATAAAATGTAAAGTAAGAGAAAAGCCCATTATAGAAGTCCAGAGTTCTGAGTTTTATTTGTCACCCACTGTATTTCTTTGCTTCTATCATTTTCAGTGCTATTTCCATAAATCATGCAATGCCAGTGCCAGGCTTTTGATACATTGTGACACGCACCTTCCAATTTTCTCCTCTTCCTACCCCCTCCTGCACTTTACCGTGTAAACTTACTGTTCTCATTGGTCATATCCCTGGAGATGGTGCCTTCCATGCAGTGCCAAAAAAGTAATACATTTGGATAAAATTTTTACACTGATAGGTAGCACCTGCTTGTGTGTGAGACCAGTGCAGGCTTAGCCCCCCCTCACTCACAAAAGCTGAGCGCTTCAATCAGTTTAATTAAAATTAAAATTTTATCAGTATTTTAGCTTGATTCAGTTGGAGTCCACTCAACTCATGCTCACTAAGCATTAACTCAGTACCCAGTATCAAAAAAGTACCAAAAATGATAGGAACAAAGAGACCCAGCAATATGTAAATGTGTGTAATGTCTAAAGCACAGAGAAACTCATCTCTTTAAGGAGCGAAGGCATACACCTGTGGTACAATTCAGGTGCAGGGCACCACCACAGGAAAGCACTGTGGGCACAGGGAATTAAACTTGCAGGGAATTAGAATAAGAATGGAATTTTCAGTGGCTTCAGTTTAAAGGTATTGCTAAAGTGAATTTAAAATATTTTTCTCAAAAATCATCCAGAGTTAGTGACAGACTTCAGAATGGAATCCATTTCTTATTCTCCAATTCCATATCAGTAAATTTAAGGTTATAATTTTTGCTTGGGAAATTGTTACTATAAGTATGATGGGAATTTTGCCCCTAAAATCATTATGAAAGATTAAAAGGTATTGGTTTGTATGTCACCGACTCACGATGTAGGTGATAACATTAGGAAATCATTAAAATGCTTCATTAGTCCTACATATATATTCTCTGAAAACATCTTAAGTTGATTTAACTTAATTTTTGAAGGAAATTAGATGTAGAAAAGACTTAGAATAAAACAAGGTATACATTTAGTAGAGCCAAACTTTAGTGTGAGTACTGTACGTTAGAGCTGTTGACGTCAATGAAATATGCTACATGGACTTGATGATGACGACATTTAACAGATTATTTCACAAAGCTGTGCGCTTATTTGTTACTGAGTAGGTTTCCTTTCCAGTGCTCCCATCTCTACTTTCCAGTTCATCCTACACGTAGCAGCTAACATTTTCTTCCTCGCCAATCACTTCCAGCCTGCATCTGTCCATTACGTTAGCCATCTAATGTAGACTCGGTCGTCAAAGCTCTCGGCACATGTTGCCCACCCACCCCTCTCCCCCTTTCCCAGCCACTCTAAGCAACATTCTGGGTAACCCCATCTGCAGCAGTGACCTCATGCGTGGAAAGAGCTCTAAGGGGAAGTGTCCTCCCTCCCCTTCACTCTAAAAATCTGTGTCTGCCCTTTCCCTTCAAAGTTAACTCCCAGCTCACAGTCTTCATAACATCTTTGCCATTTAATCCCATAAAACTGCTTCTTCAGCCCTGTTAGCCTTTTAATTCCTTGTATGTGACATGAATTGCTTGCTCTTTCAGAGTCCCCATAGTTGTATGGTGATCATACGAGAAGCTCTGTTCTCACCCCAAAGTCTCAAGGCATATTAACCTCCAGTTGGTGAAGACCCACTTCCTTCCCAGTACATCTATCAGTGGTTCTCTGTCTGCCCTCCAGATGCTTGGGGAGAAGACCCCTCCCTTCCGATTCACCTACTTTTCTAAAACTCCAAGATCTTGCAGCAGGACAGACAAGAATTCCCTTCATATGCGCTCGTCTAGGGCTTGGATTTAACCTGACAAGCTGACCCAGGATCCTTGCAGTGCAGGCATCGTGTTTTCTCCTTGGATTCTCTTTCCTCAGTGCTTGTGAGCTCACTCACCTTCAATGCTCCATAATGCAGCAATAACTGTTTCCAGAATTCCTGTATTTATGTGTGTGCAATTGAATACAAAGTGTCAAGCTTTCTTGTTATGTCATAACAAACTGAAACCATTACCCCCTCCCCAAATATTACTATTAAAAATGATCTCCTTTCAGTTTCTCCAGGTACAAAATTGTTGTCTGGATCCTTAATGTGATTTTCCTTATCAGAGTCTTTGAATGCACTGGAGGACCAAGATTTAGATGCCCTGATGGCTGATCTGGTGGCAGACATAAGTGAAGCTGAGCAGAGGACCATCCAGGCACAGAAAGAGGTCTCCCAGAATCAGCATCATCCAGCAGCTCCAGAAGCATCAACTCTCAACAGCGCAGCTTCTCTTGGGTGTGAAGCAAATGTTCCTGCCATGAGTGTCTACCCATATGAGGACGATTTACCTCCCCCGCCAGCTGATCCCATGTTGGACCTCCCACTTCCTCCGCCACCTCCTGAGCCTCTTTCTCAGGTAAGGGAGGGGGCCAGCAGTGGCCAGACCTTTGCTCCTTGTACACCTGAGCTCTGGGAAACAAAAAAATCAAGGACACCATGGATGTCCCTGGCAGAGGCAGAGTCCCCCAGGAACAAGGCTCACTGGTGTGTAAAGAGAGCACATTCGGTCCACATTCAAGAATTATCATAATTTGATTAAAAGCTATATTTGTCTGCAGGCACTCCCTGATAATACTCAACTTTTGGGGAAAGGCTTATTTTCATTTTTATATGATCTGTGGGACTGATTTTTAGATATCTACCAATTTTTCTATACTGAATATTTGTGGGTTAGCTATTCTCTATTTTTATAGTTTAATAAAATCATAAATTTCATTAGTAAACTAATCCAGCTCTTGATGGTGAAAGAAATGTTGCTGATGTTCTATTTGCTAAGTAGATAATTTCTCAGAATAATGTTGGACATTGTACATGGGTGGTGTCACAGCTGTCCTCCTGGTTCATTGGATTTAAATGAAAAAGACAATATGTAAAAATCATGCAAACAGAAAATCACCCCAAAATCTTCTGAGTAGAGCTATTTTACCTCCATTTTTCTTTACTTTTTTTTTTAATAAAAATAAATTACCACTGGGTGGGCAATGGTGGCTCAGTGGCAGAGTTCTTGCCTGCTGTGCCGGAGACACGGTGCCTGCCCTTGTAAAAATAGATAAATAAATAAATAAATAACCACTACATTTATCTCAATTTTTTTGAAATAAATTCATAGATTCCTTAAGTGAGAACCCTGGTTTGCCAGCCACGCAGGGAGTTTTGTGGTCTAAGTATGTGAAGTATCCCCGAAGTCCTCATTTCATCTCTAAGTTCCTATTCGTGAGATATAAAAAGTTGACAACCTTCTACATCTCAAGGCTGAAGTTTTTATTTTAATCCATTTACATTTTAAAAATCAATTGTGTGAACCATGGTGCCTCTCCACGCGGCCTTTTGTTAATGTAAAATACCCGAGACATTAGTGATGGTATTATTTCATGGACTGTGTGGGACGCCTTGTCGTTTTACAGGAAGATGAAGAAGCCCAGGCCAAGGCGGATAAAATTAAGTTGGCATTGGAGAAACTGAAGGAGGCCAAGGTTAAAAAGGTAAACTGAGTCACTTTTGCATGGGGAAGCAAAATGAATGGCAATCGATTAGACTTAACGATTAAAAATAAAAATGTTGAGGGATACTTTCAAAATAGTTGGAATTCAGATAAAAAAGTAAGGGCAAAGGTAATATTATATAGTTATGCTTGCTATAATATCAGTTAACTCACTTGTGGCTGATAAATAGGGGACCTGCGTTAGTAAGTATAACAATGGACATTTGGTTGGCTTATTCATGATTTTTGTTGGTTTATGCATTGATTTTTTTCCTAGAAGCTGGAATAGCAGGTGTATTAGTTAGGGTTCTCTAGAGAAACAGAATCAACAGGGAACACTTGCAAATATAAAATTTATGAAAGTGTCTCACGTGACCGTAGGAACGCAGAGTCCAAAATCCACAGGGCAGGCTGCGAAGCTGATGACTCCGATGGATGGCCTGGATGAACTCCACAGGAAAGGCTCACCAGCCAAAGCAGGAATGGAACCTGTCTCCTCTGAGTCTTCCTTAAAAGGCTTCCCATGATTACATTTAGCATCATTAATTGCAGAAGACACTCCCCTTTGGCTGATTACAAATGGAATCAGCTCTGGATGTAGCTGACGTGATCATGACCTAATCCTATGAAATGTCCTCATTGCAACAGACAGGCCAGCGCTTGCCCAATCAGATAAACAGGTACCACAACTTGGCCAAGTTGACACCTGTCCCTAACCATGACAGCAGGGGTCGAATTATAACCTTCTACAAGAAAGGAAAAGGTCCTTGGGTGGGCTGCTGTGGACCGTTTCCAGCTTGTTTTAAGAAATTTTAAGACAAGCGTCTATACCGAGGGCTCGCTCCCAGGAGACGCCCTCTGGCCTTTGCCCACCTCACAGGTCTGCCTTGCTTGGGTCAGAGCTTGGCTTCAATATCTCGTCTCTCCATTTGCACAATTGCCCCTGTGCACTTTGAATATCCCTTAAGCCTCGGATGCATGCCTGCCCTCAGACGTCCAAGTTATCCCCCAGGTTTCATTTGTGGCTTTTGATAGTTCCAGAGTTGCCTAAGTTTTGAGTGATCTGTCCCAACTCTATTATCCTGCTAGCCTACAATTGTATTGTGCGTTTTTGACAGCACAGAAGGTTTTTCAGGAATGCCTATGTTGGACTGTAACAGAAATACCTCGGGGTGGGGGGTGCCATCTGAGGAAGCAGCATTGGAACACAGACACTTGGCAGTTGGTGGGAAGAAGCCAGCAGGCGTGGGCATGGCGGGGAGTTTCCCGAGCAGAGGGAAGATTTCGCTCAAAGACACTGAGGCCAGATCGAGCTGGGTGAGATGGGAGAAAAGAAAGGGCTGTGGAGCTGCTGATCAGTCAGCCACTGCACAAGAGGCCAAAGGAGGCCTTGGAGGTGGGCTTGGAGCTGCCCTGAGATTGTATCCTGAGTGCAGTAAAAGGCCATCACAGGGTTTCTAGCAGAGGAGTATGAGACTAAAACATGCTTTTTAAGGATCACCCAGCTGCTATGTGGGGAATGAATGGAGAAAGGCAGGGAGACCCATTGTGTGTGCCTCTGTTACACAATGGAACATAGACAGCTCTTGGCTGAACTGAGACACTAGGGGGTGGCACTGAAGGTAAGCTGTACTGCGCTATTTGGAGACAAAAAGATAACAAGCATGAGTAGATACAAAATTCATAGCAGGTTAAGCTATTCCAAACCACTAGATGGTTTTTAAAATAGGGCCAGGTTATATACATTTTCAGGGGGGAAATGACAAGAGAAGTTGTTTTCTAGATTTAGAAAAATTTGTGAAGAATAACAGCATTTAGTTTGTTTCCTTCAACCGGCAATTAAGAGAACCAGGGAAAAAAGAGTATAGGAGTTACTTCCTGCCTAATATCCAAAGGTGAGAGAACTTTGCCATAAATTTGTGTCGATAAACCATAACCACAAAACATAAAGGACAACCCACCTTGAGCCAACAAAGAAAGATGTAAAACAGAAACCACTCTTGTCCACGGGAGAAGAAAGAAAATTACAAAGCCAAGTTGTATATTTTTTCTGGTCCAGACGCTCCAGCTGTATTTCTTAGACCAAAAGCCTAACTGTGGCACAGAACATTCAGAAAATAGCTGACATTCAGTTGTACATTAAGAAAATAACTGAAAAATACTCATCCAGAATCTAGAGAATGTTTTTAAAGGAAAGAACCCAAGTCTGTCTGAAATTCTGTGGGACCCTGACCTAGTTTTGCATTACGAATGCTACACAAAACCTGTAGGACAAAGCTTTTGGAACTGGAAACAGAGTCAGACTCATTCATTCATTTTACTTGGTTGTTTTGAAACTGTGACACAACAAAACAATTCCCTTTGTGGATCTCGTGTAGAAGGAGAAATCTTATAAATGATTTAGAGCTACGATATTCTTGTATATAACAGCTTGTAAAAGGAAGAGGAGAAATCATAAAATCTGTAAAACCTTTACTGTGGTGGATTAGAACAGTGAATGTTTTGATTCTTGAGTCATTTTTACCCCATTTCAGACTGTATAGATTCGAGAAACACTCAGTTTCTAAGTCAAGTGAGAGTATGTGTTGGCAGCGAGCTTCTCTGCAGCTTGCCCATGTGATGGGAGCTGTGTAGAATAGTAAATGTTTTCTTCTCTCTAAAAGTCACCAGTCTTCTCTGGGATTAATTATAATTGTGGATATTCATAAGTATATTGGATTAAATCTTGCAATTTCTGCTCCCCCCCCCCAAAAAAACCCTTCACATCATTGTTAAATTATGTGCTCTTGCTTTTTTTTTTTCCTCCCTATAAAAACAAACACCAACATATCTTCTTATTTTCTCAAGAATTCCTTAGCAGGAATGAAATGTGGTCAAACATCATTAATATTTTCTATCTGGAAGATTAAGCTTTCAAAGCCCCAACATTGGTCATGTTTCTCAGGACATGTAGTTGATCTATTGCAATAACTCAGACAAGAGCAGCAGATATGTCTTCCACCGAAAATAAATCATAATGAAGACCACTATTTGAGAAATGTCTTTGTTTCTCCGTGCAACCTACCATGCCTCATTTCCAAGGTCAGATGCCTGTACCTCAGACACTGTGGAACTTGGGCCTATCATTTTCAATACATCAAGAGGCAAACATAGGAAAAAAGCAACTACCCATCTACAGGTTGCAGGTTTTTAGGAAAAAAAATGTACTCTTCACACAAGGTAGTGGAAGGGTCTCATGTGGATGGTCCCTGGAGGAGGAGGTTTTTATGCCTGGTGCCTACGTTTTCACGTAGGGAGTGCTATGGGGAAGGGGAGGCCTTGCAGAGCATTTCAACTCGGGGTCATTGCCTGCTCCCCGCGCAGCGTTCCAGCACCACACACTTGTGGAAGAGGGAATGTTGCCAGTGTCAGACCTTCTCTCTGCTTTTCTCATCTGATTGTTTTTTGTTTTGTTTTGTTTTTGTGTTTTGGGGGAGTAGGGGGTGGCGTGCATGATCCGGGAATCGAACCCAGATCTCCTGCATGAACTGCGAGCATTCTACCACTGAACCACCCGTGATTGTTTTTTAATATGCAAGTCTCATTCGAAACTAACCAGGACCAACCCTAGGCAGGATAGAGGGAGGATGGCAGTTGCTTGGAAAGGGACAGATGGCACCACTGTCCTTTAAGTTCCTCTTTCCTGTGTGGCTGTCAGAAAAACAGACTCGAAGTTGATGCCTGGAGCTAACCCCCACCTCATCATTGAGGCTTAATCACACTGGGAGGGAGGACCAGTGATCTTGGTGAAAATAACCAGAAGACCCCAGATCTTCACAGAAGGACTTGTGGGGAAATCTTCCCATAGACATGCACATTTAATAGATTGGGGCTTACTGGGCACATTTGCGCTGTTTCTTTTGAAATCTGGATATATAGCACCTTAGCTCTGATACATAACGATTACTGCAATTAAAGGTAGGCTCCAAACAAGCAGTTACTACAGAAAAAAATCCAAACCCCAGCTGCACTACATGATGAATTCGTTTTGTTGCTTTGTATTAGAATCATGGTCTCTCTTAGGGTCCCGATGTTTTTACAACTTTGACAAGTTGCCTGGGGAAAGTCATGATATCCTATGCCCTTACTGAAGATAAATAAATTCTGCTCCTACCAAGTCCTCCAGATTTGGAATGCGTTCGCTTCCAATTTGAGTGTGAATTCAATTCAGCAGAATTTTTTTGAATGGAATAAAAGTAAATTAGATCAATCATCTACCTGCCTCCTCCTTAATCAGCTCGTTTCACATCTACATTTATTTTACTTTATCCACCTCTAACCTCAGGTGCGCTTTAACATAGCCTACCTCTCAGGAAGGCCCCTCAGCAATGCTAAATTTCCGAGTTTCTCTGCCCTCTGGGAAACTTCAGTTAACTTGGTCTTAAACTCTTGGATTGGATGAAATCAACTCCTGCTAAGCAAAAGAGAAGACTTGATTATAAAGATAAGGGGATGTCTTTTCATGGAGAAATACAGCTAGCCTGCTAGGTTGGAACCAGAATGAATGACTGGGAAAATGTTGAATCACTTGGAAGACACTAGGAAAGCAGGAAACCAACACTTCCTGGGTTGTGTGCCTGTGTTTTCCTTCGGCCTGGATACAAGGTCTCCCGGAGGCTGGGGAAGGGATTTGCTCATTGTTTGTTTCTCTGTTTGTGCATGTGTTTTCCCTCCACCCCTGTGATATTCTTGGCACCCACAACAGTGCTGGGCCCATGAGCAGGTTCCTAGTGAGTGAGTTCTCTGGGCCCCTGAGCAGGGCCCTAGTGAGTTCTCGGGACACATCGTTCCTTAGATTCCCAGCCACAGCATCAGCTTAGACACCTGCGTCTCGGTAGCCCCATCCCACTGCTGACACATGCCCACCTCGCGGCTCTGTCCTCAGCTGGTGGTCAAGGTACACATGAATGATGACAGCACCAAGTCGCTGATGGTGGACGAGCGCCAGCTGGCCCGCGACGTCTTAGACAACCTTTTTGAGAAAACGCACTGTGACTGCAACATAGACTGGTGTCTTTATGAGATATACCCGGAACTGCAGATTGGTAAGTGCCCTCCCCAGCGATACAGGCTCCACTGCTTGTGGGTTCGCTTTGCTCTGGCGCTGGCCTGTTCTTAAGGAGACTCTGGTTCAAGACACTCGCTGCTTCCTGCATGCCATGTCCTTACGGCAGCCTCAGGGCTTGCCTCTGCCTTGCTTTGGGGCCAAGAGGCGCAGATGGTAGCTGGTGGCCAGGCCTGGGAGGCTACCGGCATCGTTACTGCCCTTTCTCTAGTGACTCCACAGGGGAAAGAAAGTGAAGGGATGGTGCTTCTCACCGCACGCTTAGAAAGCTGAGGGCCAGCTGAGCGTTTGCTTCCTTAAACACCAGTGTAACCCGCCACTGGCCCGGAGTCCCTGCCCGTCTCCCCCCCCACCCTCCCTCCTTCTGTCTGACACTGTCTCTGGTTGGAAGGCTCAGTCCCAAAGAGCAAAGGACTCTTGGTAGGAACTGGTGGAGTTGAAAAAGGAAAGAAATTTGAAGAAATAACTGTGTTATTTGGTGAGTTTGGTGGAACATAGAATTACCTTCTTTGGAAGCTTTCAGTGAAATTTGTTTTTCTTGAGGAAAGAAACAACCCTGTGAAGTTTTTGTGAATTTGGGTAAGTCTGAGAGAGAAATAAAAGCATCCCCTTATGCTCGAGTTTAGTTCAAGTTATATGCTGATTTTTGAGTTTTAGAAAGTGGAGTTTTACCATTACTTCCCGTGGCCCTCACACTTTCACTCAAGGTGGTGTAACTCATTTTGCCTTAGCTGATCATCCTACATAGCATGTTTATCTCCACCTGGGATGATTTAAAGTCAAAAATGCTAATAAGGAAAAAGTGTGCTAGTGGCCACTATTTTGTAAGTTCTGCCACCCTGTTCTTTATGAAAAACAAGCTGAAGACCTGACATTGAAGAAAAAATATGCTAGAGTGTTACCATGCGACAGCAGTAAACATTAAGACCGTTTAGACTGATGAAAAGTGTAAATTATTGTGTTTGACTCACTAATAACTGTTTCTCAGTTGGAACCCCTGATATCTTGGGTCTGAAAGAATGCTTTTTCTTGTTTCATCAGAGAGATTTTTTGAAGACCATGAAAATGTTGTTGAAGTCTTATCAGACTGGACAAGAGACACAGAAAATAAAATACTGTTTTTGGAGAAAGAGGAAAAATATGCTGTGTTTAAAAACCCCCAGGTAAGAGAACTGGTATATTGTTAAATCGTGTAAACTATAGGGGAATTTTTTTCAATGTCACATGTATACTAACGATGTCATTCATTCTCCCTCAAAATGTCATAAATGAATTCCTTTCAAATAACTACAAACTCAACTCTTAGGCCATATGGAACCTAAAACCCCTTCAAAAGATTCAGAAAAAAAAGAATCCATTTATTTTTTCCTTCAGAATTCAAAACCTGACTATCTGTGCGCTAATCCTTCTCTTTTCTCCGTATTTCTGTTTGACTCCATTAATCCAAGACGCCTTGAGGTATAGTTGGTCCTTGATGTTTTGTATTTTTTAAATGTTCTTTACTTTGTTGTTCATATCTGGTGCTTATCGATGTTGGGATAACTAAAGGGAACCCCTGGAAAATGTGCAATTTATTGTGATTTAATTTTGCCACAATTTATGTAGTATAAAGCATTGTTCTTCATAGTTGAAAATGTTTCCTTCAAGTCATGAGTGAAAGGATACCACTGAGATGTGTAGACCTTTTCACACCATGCCCTCAAGCCAGCTGTAATTGCAGAGGGTCATTAAGTCTTTTAAAGAAAGTCAAAAAACAGAAGCAATAGATATCCTCAGGGTTATCCACAAACCCCTTCCTTGTTTCAGGTTTAAAAAAGGAAAAACAACCCAAGCTCTATATCACTAGAGACCAAACAGTAAAAGTGCCAAGTCTTCAAACCATAACTTCGTCCAATACCATGCTTCACTGCCTGTGTTAGTTAGGATACTATCTGTGCTGCTTTGAAAGGATATATGTACCCTAGACAAGCCATGTTTTAATCTTAATCATATTTTGTAAAGGCAGCTGTTTCTTCTAATCCCTATCAGTACTGCATGTTTGAAACTATAATTAGGGCATCTTCCTGGAAATGTAATTCAATCAAGAGTGGTTGTTACACTGGATTAGGTGAAGTCTCCACCCATTCAGGTGGGACTTGATTAGTTTACTGGAATCCTAGAAAAGAGAAAACATTTTGGAGAAAGAGAAGATTCAGAGAGAGCAGAGAATGCTGCAGCACCATGAAGCAGAAAATCCACCAGCCAGCGCTTTGGAGAGGAAGAAGGAAAGCGCCTCCCAGGGAGTTTCATGAAACAAGAAGCCAGGAGAGAAAGCTAGCAGATGATGCCGTGTTCACCACATACCTGTCCAGATGAGAGAGGAACTCTGACTGTGTTTGCCATGTGCCTTTCCACTTGAGAGAGAAACTCTGAACTTCATCAGCCTTCTTGAATCAAGGTGTCTTTCCCTGGATGCCTTAGATTGGACATTTCTGTAGACTTGTTTAATTGGGACATCTCCTCAGCC
Organism: Tamandua tetradactyla; assembly: GCF_023851605.1. NCBI lineage: Eukaryota > Metazoa > Chordata > Mammalia > Pilosa > Myrmecophagidae > Tamandua > Tamandua tetradactyla. The sequence continues at coordinate 224,281,509 of NC_135327.1, read as the reverse complement.
TTAGAACTGTAAACTAGCAACTTATTAAATTCCCCTTTTAAAAGCCACTCTGATTCTGGTATGTTGCATTCCAGCAGCTAGCAAACACCATCTAAACTGTGATAATAAAGTGACCCCCTAAAAAAATATTTCCCTTGCATATATCAGTCCAGACATAGATGGTATGTCTTGTAGAATGTATCTGCCAACTTTCATTCTCTGGGTCCCAGGTAGGTTCTCCACCTGGTTTTCTCCCAGACCAGAGGGAGAGAGGAAAGAGCCACGAGAGTGCACAACCAGTCTTCTTACTGGGATGACTTCGAAGTTGCACCTTTACTTCTGCTTACATCTCATTGACCAGAACTTACTTACATCTCATTGGCCGGAACTTTTGTTTGCTAAAGTTGCTGGAGTGCAATATACCAGAAATGGATTGGTCTTTATCAAGAGGAGTGATTTAGTTACACATTTACGGTTCCTGTAAGGAAAGGCAGGTGGCTTTCTGTCACATGGGAAGGCATATGGCAATGTCTGCTGGCCTTCTCTCCCAGCTTCTGAGTTCAGATGGCTTTTTCCAGGGTGTTTCCCTTCTACATCTCCAAACATCTGGGTCTTTGTCAGTTCTGAATGCTGAGCTGCACGTACTGAATTACTTCTCTCTTCTGACTCCTCCTTTTAAGCCTCCAGCTAATTAAATTAAAGGCCATCTTTGCGAAAGGCAACCCCCTTAGCCAACCATCTATAATCAGCCATAGATGAAATTCTTGTTCTGATGCTTTAAGTCCACAGCAACAGAGCAACTGGGTACCGAGTTGATACCTGGACCTAACTACTACACATGGTGACATGGAAAAGTTCAGTCTCCATCTGAACAACCATATGAACAACTAACATTGGAGAATTATATTCAGGGTACCACCTTGCATGTTGCCAAGAGGCACCTTTAACTTTGAATCTATAAAAATGGTGCCCAGGAATTGTACAGGATGCCTCTACCACTGTTTAATTAAGAGGAGGACGGGGGAATGGGATTAGCTGACCTCTGCAGTTTGCCACAGTGTGTGATGAATTGGACCACAAGTCATAGCTGTGTGCTCTGCACACTTTTACAAATTAAGCACACACATGCAACTCCCACCCACACCAAAGCACAGAATACTAACAGTGCTCCCTTCTTCAGCCCTCCTGCCCCTTCCCAGCCCTTATGCTCCATTCCAATGCTAATCACTATTCTGACCTCTTCCACCCTTAACTTTTTCCTATTTTTGACCTTTACATAAAATGGAATCATATCATAGCACTCTCCTGTGTTTAGCTTTATTTCACTCAACTTTCTTTCATGTTGCTGCATCTAGCAGTGGTTTATTCTTTCATTGCCATTTATGATTCCATTTTGTGACTACACTAAAATATATTTATCCAGTTATTCTGTTGATGGACATTCAGCTTGTTCCTAGCTTGAGGTTTCGGCAGGTCAGCATTTTTGGACATGTCTTTTGTTGAGTTTTTGTAGACATTTCTGTTGCAGACAGCCCTAGGAGTGTAACCGTAGGTCACAGGTTATGCCCACATTTAGCTTTAGTAGGTAAGACCAAGCATTTTGATCCTGTGGTTTCACCTCTGACTAGCACTGTTGGAGAACCCCTTCTCTTCCAGGTCCTCACGAGCACTTGGTGTTGTGTTTTGTTTTCTGTGATTTTTGTGGCTGTTCTTTGGTATCTCCTTCTAGTTTTAAGTTGCATTTTTCACATTCAGTGGTTTGAGCACCTTTTCAAGTGAATGTTATCCACTTGGATGTTCACTTTTGAGACGTGCCTGTTCAAGTCCTCAGCCCTGATTCCCAGCCCTTCCTTCAAGCCAACAATCAGCAAATGTTCTAAGGAGAAACAGGCTCTCAGAATATCTAGGCCTCTTTATGGTTCTTCTCTCTTTTGGATCATGACCCTTTGAATCCCTTTTGCCTCAGAAGTTCTCCAAAGCCTTCACGTGGATATTTTTTCTTTCCTTTTTTTTGCTTTAATCTGGCTTTTCTAGCTGTTTTGTGGAGCTGCAAGTTACCCCATCATAGAGGGTAATAATGTGTTATTAAAAACTGAGTAAGTAGATGCTCCCATCTCTAATTAAATCAAAAGACCAAAATTGAAGTGGATGCATTTTTGAGGTGGCCAATTTTAAGTATGTCCATTTTCTCAGGACTTAGTTGAATAATCTAACTCTTCTGAGCAGGGTTTCTGCATGGACAGCATCAGCATGTGCCTGTGATATTTTCCAATGATGTCATGACTCTGTAATTTGGGGATGCCTAAAAGAAAGACCTGTGCTGAGACCCTTTGGTAGTTTTTAGAAGACAAATCTTATCTGTTTGTTTGTTTTTTTAATGCAAAGTTCACATCAAAAGAGTAAAAAATCCTGGAGAAGAATATTTCCTGAAGGAGTTTCTAATGCAAACACAACGTGGAAATTCTTTTAATTACCTTGCATTTTTTTTCTCAAGCAATTAATTTAAAAATCCAGATGCATCCTGTATTTTATTTGGACTGTTAATTCTTTTTAAAGTGTAATTAACTACATTTACATGGAGTGATGAATCCCAGAAGGAGGTGAAGCATTACTGAGCTCTCGCTTCCCCTCGCCACTCGGGCTTACGTCTGTGCGCCTCCAAGCTTGATCTCCCAATCCAATATCCACTCCATTGTGTGACTCTACCAACATATACTTACCCATTGCACTGTTGGTGGGCATCTGACTTGCTTTTAATTTGGGGCTTTAACAAATAATGCTATTGGGAATATTATTGCACATGTCTTTTATTGGACACGTACACATTTCTACTGCATACTGAGCTATGTACAAACCATGGCACTGCCTCAGAAGCATTTGGAGAATTAGTTGGGAACTGGCTATGCATTAAGATCTGAATTAAGCCAGAAATACAATTTGAAAAGCCTGAGATTCTGAACAATGTCTCCAGTAGGTTCTCCACCTGAAGTACTCCGTATTTTGCCGTTTCCGTCTGCACAGCTATGTCCTTCTCAGAGGGTCTCAGTGGACCCCTTGCACTGTTCACAGCCCACTGTGGCTGACCTCAAATGAGGCCTCAGAGTCTCCCCAAAGGGATTCAAACCTTCAAATGCCTGTGTACCCTTAGGAGAATTTTGAACAACTCTGAATACCGCACACCTTTGTATGTTGACATCCAAAATTTTCCTTCACATATTTTAATAGTTGAGAATGGAATGTCCAGCATATTATAAATTTTGACCATTTAGAAAAGCTATCCAGTGGAATCTAAACACAGTTCTATGGCAATTTGATTCCCACTATCATCCATTTAAAGAATACATGAGTAAGCTTTATTTAACATGTTGGGAAGTTTTACATTGTTCCTATTTTTCCCTTGAACTATGTTCATTCCACTTTATCCACAAAAACGTGATCTCCCTATTTTTCTTCAACAAATTGTGTTTATAGATTGATATGTAAATTTCTATTTCCTCTCACCATAAGGCATTTAAGTGTTAAAAAAAATACAGTGATTAAAACAATATAAAAGCATTATACATTTTTAAATTAATTAAGCATAAAAAGTAACTATTGGAAAAGCACCTCTTATTGTGATAATTAGAGGGGATCTTTTTCCCAGAGAATATGTCCAGGGTCAAAGGATGGATGCTCAACACCAATTATACTTTTCACCTGTATAAATGTTGAGTGATTTTTAGGAGAAACCTCTGTCACACAAGATAGATGTGATGAGAAGGAGTTTTCCAAGAGTATTGCCATTCCATTCCTTGAACTCCTTCTAAGTTATATGCCAAGGGTTTGGGGATGGTTTTTTAAACCCTGTGGGGTGACTCAATCAGATCCTCTTCTATTGCGTTGAAAGCAAAGAATTAGAAACCGCGTTACTCCTCAGAGGACGTGTTAGCAGTCATGGGCCTTTGGCTCCCTCCACACCTGTACTCCACGGGTCGCTCTGCTCAGGGCCTTTGAGCTTTACAGGGCCATGTGGACGCCCATGTAAGGGCCTGGGGCAGGCTGAGAGGAGGATGTGGAGGCCGAGGCTGGGGAAGCTGCTGCCCCCAGGCCCCCGCGGGGAAGCGGTTCAAGGACCCCTGGCTTAGCAAGGCCACTCAGCCTCCCCAGGGCCAACGGTGCCGTGCGCCCGAAGCTGTCACAGCTGTCGTGAGACAGTGATTTGTATAATTATTACCTTTACGGTCGGTGAGGGCAGAGAAGTGAGGGCGGAGCCATGAATTTCCTGAGAAGGCATTTGTGGGGATCCAGCCTGGGAAGTAAATCTCTCTGAGGATGCAATTGTCGGACCCAGCCAAATGCCCGGAGGCAAGGGAGAGGGGCAGGGCGGAGAGGGCCAAACCGGACCCCAGCCCAGACTCCACACAGTGTGACAAGTTCAAGGAGTAACAGAAGGTCCAGTGAGGCTGGCGTGGAACACCCTGAGAACAGGGATGCACGGGGCTCTATGTGGAGGGACCTACCAAGCCACACCAAGCGTTTTGAGTTTGTTCTTTGCAAAATTGGGGAGCCATTGAATGGTCTTAAAAGGCAGAGTTTTCTGTTCGGGTTTGCATTTTCAAAAGCTCCCCCTTCCCTGGAAAGCAGCGCCACGTGGCAGCAGAAGGCGGGACCCTGGCGTCAGACCGATGGGGCTTGAACTGTGGCCCTGCTGCTGATTGGCTGGTGACCGTGAGCGGACAATTAGTCCCACAAAATCTCTACCTTCTTTTCTGATAAACAGATAATTTAGAATGCATTGTGAGAATTAAAGGCTGCGTAAGCACTGGGGTGGGGTAGGCACTCCATGACCTTCAGTAACAATAATTATTATCATTATTGGTATTATTATCAGTATTTCTTTCAATTTGCTGCAAGGTGGAGATCAGGCTGGAGGTGGGAGGGTGGCGTAGTTGTCTGGGAAGAAGGGCCAATGTGACCTGATTGGGGCACTCCAGTCTCGGACGTGGCAGTCTCACCTCTCGTGCTGCCTGAGTTGGTCAGAATGAATGGGGGTGTTAGACCCCCTAATTCCTAGATTGCCCAGTATTTGCTCAAGCCTCATCATCAAATTGTTCTTGGGGTCTGTGTGGTGCCGGAGGGGGGGGAGGCTGGAGCAGAGTTTCAGGGCCAGGCGCCCCGGGAGGGGAGCACACGGGTGTGGGAGGCAGGGCAGGGCTGACCGGGGGCAGGTCCCTGCTGGGGCTGGTGGCTGGCCGGGCAGCAGGGGTGCTGGAGAGGGACGTTCCGCGCTGGTTTCCTAAACACGGCCAGAGGCATGCGAGGTGGGGAGCTGTTCCCGGTGCAGAAAAGACGGGCAGATGGAGGAGGAAGGGGGCTGGGATGTTCCCTCTGGCGACTGAAGTCCCGCAACTGAGAAACCCTCACTGGGCTTGAAGCCACCTGCAGGTCAAGAGCCCTCCTGGGAAAGTCGTGCCTGAGTATGTGCGCATTGCCGTCAGGCCTGAGGCGCCCGGGAACCCGCGGCCGACCGGTGTGCCTGTCCGTCCATTCCTGATGCTTGGAGCGCATTCCCAGACGCCCAGGGCCTGCGCCTGTCCGTCCGTTCGCGATGTACAGAGCACATCCTCAGACGCCCAGGGCCTCTGCCCAGCGTCCCCGGTCCTCCGGGCTCTCATGGCCTGCACGCGGCCGTCTGTCTGCGGCTCCAGAAAGTGGGTCAGATGCAGGGGACTGCGGGTGTCTCGTGGCGCTTGGGCTGGCGGCCCTGCCACGTGTTCTCCCGGTGACGGGCAAGAGGGCAGGAGAAGAGGCAGGAACGCAGACACACTGCCCCTTCTGCCTCATCTCCTCGGCCAAAGCTGAGATGGCCAAAGCCAGCCCAGACGGGGCAAGGAGCCAGCTCTGCCCGCTGCAGGAGGGGTCCGCCCTGACGCGGGAGGAGGAGCAGGACTGGGAGAAATGGGGGGGGGGGGGGTGTCTCGCCTTGGTCCTGGTGGACTCATTTGTGACCAACTCCAGGCAGACTAGGTGTTTCCTGGCAGTTCCGAAGATAGCCAGTATTTACCTTCCTCTCCGCCTTTGTGCAAGCTTTCCCTTTTCCAGTCTGAATACTGTCCATCTCTCCAGGCCAAGTTCAAACTTTGACCTGTCTTCCTGTCGCCTCAACCCACAGTGGCCTCTCCCTCTCTGAAAAGCTTGGCTCATTTTGAATTTATATAATGCCTTATATAAGCCCAATCTATCTGTCTATCATCTCTTTATTTAGCATCTCAATGTGATAGCAAGCTTCTGAAGAACAGAGATTTTTTATAAGGAGAGCATCCTCATAAATATTTATTCCTGGCCTGATAACTGCTTGATTTACTCTTTATACGGAGAAGGTGATATTTTTTTTAATTGTATTTGCTCTGTGTCTTTCCCACCCATTTGCCCCTAGATCTTGCAGTCTCAGAAGCTGTGAGAAAAGGGAGCAAGCTGGGACCAAAAGTGTCCCATTTCCCATTGCAGGGTTCCTCATAATTCAAGCTCAGATGCGTCCATGGTTCCCATTTGCTGCAGATAATGAATTCTCGTGACTTCAGTCGCTTGCTGCAGAGCAGCGCAAACCATGCAGGCTGATGCTCCCAGCAAAAGTTCTGCCCCTGAGAGGAAGCAGTCTTTATAAGGACGCCCCCATCCCAGGGTCCGCTAGCCTGTCCTGATTTATTTTGTGTTTTGCTTTTTGATTTAAAAAAAAAAGCACAGCACACTATCCGTTAGAAGAGAAAAAGTCATTCAAAAGCTAAAAATGGGAGCGGAGTCTCAGAGCAGGTTCTCAGCTACAGATTCCAGTCCTTTGGATGCGCATGGCATGGTCTTTCGCAGCGCAGGCTCATCTCTCACTGTCCCTGGGAGAGGGTGGCACACGCGCCGCCTTTGGAGGCACAGGGGGCGGAGGCAGCTTCTCCACTGGTCCCTCAGGCCTCGGAGTGCCGGACTTCTAAGGCAGGGCTCGATGGCCGGCCGCATGGCCTGCGTTCCCTTAGGGACTTGCCGTCTCACATCGGGTCACGGTTTTCAGCAGCTGCTCTCCTGCAGCAGCGAGGGTGTTTTAACACAGACAACTCAGCATAAAACTCACAGCTCGGGCCCTGATCTGCGGTGAGGCTTTAGGCCAATCGCTTAATCCTTCCGTTTCCATATCTTTAAAACAGAAGTAGCAAAAGGCACTTGTTTCCTGGGGGGTCTTGAAGGAATAAATGAAAAGTGTGCGTGTAAAGCCATAACACAGGCTCTGGCCGGCAGGATTATGTGATCTTCAAGCCAAACAGGCAACATTAAAATAGTTTTCTGACTCCTATGTAGTAATTGCACTTGTTTTCACACTATGCTGTCCTTTCCAAGAAGTGAAAGGAAAAAACTCTTCTAAAATATGTTAAAAGAAAAATCACTTTCAATAAGAATTAGGAATTGTACTTGCCTTATACTTGAGCAAATCACTATTTTATCATTCTGTTTCTAGCAGATAATTCTAATACTATATGTTTTACTTGCCCTCCATTTGCTTCCTAACGTTCTGTCTAGTATGCTTGCTTCTCAAACTTCAGTGCACATAAAAGCTCTCCTGGGAGCTTCTAAGAATGCAGATTTCCAGGCCCTGCCCCAGAGATTTGAGCTCAGAGGTTGGGAGCCCAGGTATATGCATTTTATTAAGCGTTGCGGTATCTGAGGCTCATACTTTGGGAAACACTTCTGCAGCGTAAATAAACACGTGTTCCTTGTAAATAAACACTTTCACCTACTTTCAGAAAGTTCCTTATTTCTGTCACTGTATATGGTTTTGCCCCTAACATTTTTTTTCATGGATTATTTTACAAGACTCTAAGTTTTCACATAAAATCCACAAAGCTTTAGCTCCGAAACTCAAAATTCTTAGCTCACTGATAGTGTAAAGATTAGTGCTTGGACACAAATAAATTTTAGTAAATTTTAGGTAGCTTATATGTTTGATGTTTGTTGAGCCATTTCAATGATTTCCACCATGAACGAGGTACCAACGCAGAGATTAATGTGAACCTGACTTAAAGTCCACCCACCCGTTCATGAAGAGCCACACCGTGGCTTTTCACCCACAACCTTCCCACCTTCCTTTGGGCTGCTCCCTTTCCGGAAGCACCCTTTCCCCTTCTTTCTGTTCATGCAAGTTGCCAAGTGGCAGATTCTGTCTTGAGAATGGACACACACAGTGTTCTATTTTATTTTATTATTTTTTAACAATTTATTTTTTTACTAGAGAAGTGCGGGTTTGCAGAAAAATCACAGGAAATACAGCGTTCCTGTATCCCCTCCATCCCATCATTAACTCTCTGCATTAGTGGGTACCTTTCGTTACAACTGATGAGGGAATATTATTATAATTGGGCCATTTACTACGGTCCACAGTATCCAGCCAGGCTCACTATTTGTGGAGTGGATGCTGTTGGTTTCTCGCTTGTATTTCCCAACTGATTGTGAGCTTTGGGAGGGAGGGGACACTTTGCTTCTGCTTCAAAGGTGCAGGAATTGCACGTCCCGTGGCCACTGCTGACACCCACTGTGGCTCCGAGCTTGTCCTGCAGAAGCCCCATCACTCCAGGGAGACCCCGAGTTCCTTACAGCGTCTAACAGGGTAATAAAACACTTACTGATGTCTCTCTTTTACATTTTATTTAGAATTTTTACTTGGCTGACAAAGGGAAAAAAGATGGCAAGGACGCAAGTGAGAAAATGAATGCTAAGAACAAGGAATCCTTACTTGAGGTGAGCTTAATGGTGCAGCGTGGAAGAAACGAGCCCATTCACTATAATCTGGGTTTTAATTATTTGTTTCTGAGAACAGAGTCAAATTCTGAGACCCACTGAGACTTCGAGTTGGTGTTTTAAAATAAAATGATCACATAGAGACGTGGCACCAGGGGCAGGGGTGGAAGTAGGGATTGGGGTTTAATGCTTCGTGGGAAAGAGTTTCCATCTGGGGTGTGGCAGAGCTTTGGTAACGGATGGGGGTGAATTTAATAGACACCGCTGAATTGTATGCTAAAAAGTGGTTAAAACGGAGATGCTGCATTGTATTTATGTTATCATTTTAAATGATATGTATATATACCATTTAGAATACATATATACATATATAATGAGTTAGTTTTTGCAGTGTGACTGTGTGATTGTGGAAACCTCGTGTCTGAGGCTCCTTTTATCTCCCTTATCGACAGACAAGTAAAACATATGGATTAAAAATAAATACATAATAGGGGGAACAAATGTTAAAATAAATTTAGTAGATTGAAATACTAGTGATCAATGAAAGGGAGGGGTAAGGGGTATGATATATATGAATTTTTTTCTGTTTTCTTTTTATTTCTTTTTCTGAATTGATGCAAATATTCTAATAAATGAGCAGGATGATGAATATACAACTGTGTGAGAATATTGTGAATTACTGATTATATATGTAGAATGGAATGATCATATGGTAAGAATGTTTCTGTTTTTATGTTTAAAAAATAAAACAAATACACAAATAAAAAACCTTCCCTCCCCCCAAAAAATATAGATAGGTAAATATACATATACATATATATATATATATACACACGCACACATATATATCATGCCCATATGGACAGATTTTATTTTAAAAGTCAAATTATCACTAAATTCTAGCTCAGTTGTTTCATCGAGTCAGTTATAGTAAAGTTATGTCTTTAGACAGTGCATTTTGCTCTTCATGGGGTTGAAAGTTATTCTTTTTTTGTTTTTGTTTTATTTATGCATAGGCAGGCCCTGGGAATCAAACCCAGGTCTCCGGCATGGCAAGCAAGAACTCTGCCTGCTAAGCCACCATGGCCCACCCTGAATAGTAACTCTTGACTAAAAATAGACTTTTCAATCCTCCTACAACGCATCTTCTAAGGTCTCATGAACTGTATTACTGAAGTGCACCCCTGAGTGCAGCACCAGGATTTTCAGGTCTTCTTTGAGGTGAAGGAGAAGTTGCTACTGGAGCAGCAGGTGTGGGAGGGGGAGTGTGAACTTGGCATTGAGGCCTGTGGCAAGAGCGTCGCTGGTACCCCGTGGCATTCCCCACCCCACTGTCACCCTCCGCTTCCGCATTTGCTTTTCACAGCCGTGTGGGGCCATCACAGCCAGCCGATGACGTCTGCCGCCTTCGCTGTTGGGGCGGGGTCCACAAGTTCCTTTGATGGTTGAGTTTCTGAAACCACATGTGAGTCTGCACGCAGTCATGATGCTACAGTCGTGGCCATGTCCCCATCTATGTGCGAGGAAAGTGAGGGCCCGGCAGCAGCTCACAAGTGGGCGTGCAACAGCTCCAGGCAGGCAACATTTGTCCCTGACCCTGTGCTGGCCTTTTCCTGAGTTAGGGGGTTTGGACTTCTCTTGGCAAATCAGAGGGCTCAGGTCCTAAGCCCCACATCCTCACCTGGGGCCCCTTGGCTGCCCTGGGGACACATCTCTCCCTCCGTGAGGTCTGAGCAGCACACAGACTTGTTTATCTGTGACGGAGGAATTGCAGGCAGAGATGGCAGAACCTTACTGCATTCCAGGGCTCCTGGCTCAGGAAACCTGGACACAGACTCTCTGGTTCCTGAACCAGGAGCCCCATGGGAAAGTCCCAGGCCACTCCACAGGGGTCCACAGGGGGCCTGCACGTACCAGAGTCCAGGCCGGGGGCGGAGATCAGGGGGCATGGGTCTCCACTGCAGGGGATGCTGCGTCCTGAGCATACCTGGCAGCGATGGAGAGGGAAGGGCCAGTGCACACAGCAGGAGAAGGAGTATTTTCCTAACTCTGTCATTCGTTTTCTTGGAGCTTTTTTATGGTTATTGAATATTTTTTTTTCTTTATTAGAGAAGTGGTGGGTTTACAGGGCACTCAGGCATAAAATGCAGGGCTCCCATACAGCACCCCACCACCAGTACTTTACCTTGGTATGGGACATTTGTTAGAACCGATGACAGCATATTGTTATAATCATAGCATTACTATAGTCTGTGGCTTAACTTGTGGTTCAGTGTTTGTGGAATGCAGTTCCATGGGTTGTTTTTAAGCAATGCTTACAAATCAGAATGTCTGTAAAGCAGAGATTGGTTACGCCTTGATTTATATAGTCGCCTGCATAGTGCCTTGTTATAGGGCTTGAGTTTTTTATAGCTAGATGTGAAAGAAAAAACTAAAGTATGTATTCTATGAAAACTCAGCATTATACTGCTTTCTAATTTAGGCCAAAAATCAGAATTTAAGGGATTATTGATGGAACAACTAATCTCTCCAAATTTGAGACAATTTTGGGAAATGTGAACAACATGTATCCCAGCTCTACTATATATATAGATATACATATCTACTGGGAGCTTACAACATTAAAACTTATTCGATATATATATATATGAGACAGCAAGAAAGAAGGTTGAGAATGTTAAAGGAATGCAAAAAAAAATTTGAGTATTACAACTGAAAGATAAGTAGAATAACATAATTTTGTTCAGTCACTTTTGAAGAAATTTATTAAGTATTAGCTATTTCTACATAGGTTTTGAGATTTAAAAATCGATACCTGAAAAATGTCCTTTGTTAAGTATTCCTTTTTGATGCTACAGTATTAATAGTTGCCTTTTCATTCTTTGATAAGGAAAACTGCCCCAAGAAAAAAAATTAGCTAATATTTATTTCATGCATATGATTGTATAATTTTTCTTTGTACCAGCAGTCAATGTGATTTTTTACATTCCAGAAAGTAATAATTTTTCTATTTTCCAACTCACAGTTTAAATACCCTTTATTAAATGCTTACTCTTCCAGTACACCAAGATTATACTCACAGCCTTCCCTATGAAGTTGAGCAACTATAATTCCCATTTTGCAAGTAGGGTTGCTGAGGTTTAGTAACTGTTCTAGTTTGCTAGCTGCTGGAATGCAGCACACCAGAGATGGATTGGTTTTTAATAAAAGGGGATTTATTTCATTAGTTCTCCAGAGGAAAGGCAGCTAGCTTTCAAATGCGGTTCTTTCTTAGGTGGGAAGGCACAGGGTGGTCTCTGCTGGCCTTCTCTCCAGACCTCTGAGTTCCAACAGCTTTCCCTGGGGTGGTTTATTTCTGCATCTCCAAAGGCCTGGGCTGAGCTGCGAGTGCTGAGATGAGGTATGCAGAGCTGCTTGGGCTGTGCTATGTTGAATGCTCTCATTTAAGCACCAGCCAATTAAATCAAACATCATTCATCGCAGCAGGCACGCCTCCTAGCCGACTGCAGATGTAATCAGCAACAGATGAGGTTCACAGGCCATCGGCTCTTGTCCACAGCAGTACAACTAGGCACCTTCACCTGGCCAAGTTGACCCCTGAATTTAACTACCACAGTAACTCAACCTTCTCACAGAGCTCAGAGTCCAGAGGCCCCTACTCTAACTCAGGAGTGACTTTTCCTTCTGGGAAAGCCTCTTGTGTAAACATGTGCATTCAAAGAGTTGGAGATGAAAATGCCTTTTTTTTTGTATGCTGTATGGTGGGGATCACATTTTATTCTTTTTCCATGTGACTATCCCATTATTGCAATACTATTTTTTGATTTTTGGGGTGGGGTGGGGAAGGGAAGCACACGGGCCAGGAATCGAACCTGGGTCTCCCACATGGCAGGTGAGAATTCTACCACTGAACTACCCTTGCAGCCCTGAAAGTGACGTTTAATTTAAGGCTAGTTTGTCGCCATTTGTTTAGATGTAGATGAAAATGTATGTTTTACCTTTTATGCCTTTTATACAATCAGAATCTCAATTTCAGGAGACTTTCTGTGGAACCTCCGTCATCGTGCCAGAAATCGAAGGAGCTCTTTATTTGAAAGAAGATGGAAAGAAATCCTGGAAACGGCGTTACTTTCTTTTACGAGCTTCTGGAATTTACTATGTACCCAAAGGAAAGACTAAGGTCAGAAAGACTGAAATACGTAAACAAAATATAATAATGCAAGAACGCATTTCATGAAAATGAAATGAAAGAAACCCTCAGTGACCACTTGATTACACTCTTCTCCCATTGGAATCATGTTGCCCCGGCATTTATGCAGCTATGCTGTTAGGATAGAATTACTGAAATTCTTCTGAATTTCTCCACAGTGCTCTCTTGCGGGTAAAAGAATTGGATCTATTTTTTTTTCTTTTTTTTTTTTTTTTTTTTGCATGGGCAGGCGCCGGGAATCGAACCCAGGTCTCCGGCTTCACAGGTGAGAACTCAGCCTGCTGAGCCACCATGGCCCACCCCTATGGACCTATTTTTAAATCAGATTTCAAAATTTATGACAGAAACATTTTCTAGAGATTGTTTCGTTACTTTACGTATCTATTTCTGAAGATTACTTTTTCTGTATTTACTTCTCGTTCTGTAGTTATTTTAGTAAAGCTTCCTTTATCAGAAGTCAAAAGTTTTACAAGTTTTTGTTTTGTTTTAATATTTTTATTGAGAAATATTCACACACGTACAGTCCAACCATGTTATACGATCAGTGGTTCACGGTATTATCACATAGTTGTGTAGTTTTCACCATGATCATGGTTTTAGCTCTCGGTAAGATCTTCATTGAGATTTTAGCCCTTATACTCTGAACTGAGTATACTAAAGTATACTCTAATACTCTGAATTGTTCTCTGAAGGGTACTGTTTGCATTTCCCTGCCAGACTGATTTATCAGAGTATCTCAGACAGCAGTAAACTTTTACCTGATGGCTTGGGATTAGTGCTTCACATCTGCAAGCATATTTTAAGCTTGTTTTCTTCTATGAAAGGTAATTTATTTTTATGAAATGTAATTTTAACTCTCATTCTGACCATTAGCTTTTTCTTAGACCCTTCTTGAAGACTTGGGGCATTTCCATCTTTTGTCCACCTTTAAGGAGCTTCAGGATCCATCTCTTATCTACGTCTGGGGTAAACCCAAGCGTTCTGCCTCAGCACGGAATCCAGAACACCACCTGATGGCATGTTTTCAGATTGTAGGTTTCTTCTATTAGGGTCTGACCCTCATATCTGCCCAGGTGAAGTCACAGTGACTCTCCATTTCTGCTCCGATTGGTAACAAGCCGCCTGTACCCTCTGTTGGAGTACAGGCAGGGCTGGGGTATTTCTCGTTCCAACTCAGTTGCTGCTTCCACTTAGCAGCTTTTATGCTGGTCTCAGTCTCGTACTGAGGTCCCATCTGTGCCATCCTTACTCCAGTCCATCCACACTGCAGACACAAGTGACCCACAAATAAAGTTTTTATTTCAGAAATATTATATAGTTTTGGCATTTAAATAGAAGTGAGATATATAAAGAAACCTCCCGCAAATACACTAAGTGATAAAAATTAGAACAGTTCATATTATAGTCCGATGAGAGAACTTTCTTTTATTGATATTGGGATGAAGGAAGCAGCCAGTAAGTCAAGGAAAGAATGAGGTAAAATTATCGGAATAGAAAGAGGCAGAATCTCTCATTATTCACAGATGATGTCGTTATCTGACAAACAATATGAGACATTCACTGAAAACTGTTAGGACCAAATAAATTTACCAAAAAAGAAATTTTTTTCCTACATGCAAACAATATGCAAGTTAAAATACAATGCAAAATATCCCATTCATAGTAGGAACGAAACATTAAAAATACCTAACAATTGGCGGGCCGCGGTGGCTCAGCGGGCAAAGTGCTTGCCTGCTATGCCGGAGGACCTCGGTTCGATTCCCGGCCCCAGCCCATGTAACAAAAAACGGAGAAACAGAATACAATAAAACAAGAAAATGTTTAAAAATGTTTCCCTTTCTTCCTTCCTTCCTTCCTTCTATCCTTCCTTCCTTCTCTCTGTCTTTCCTTTAAAAAAAAAAAAAAAAAAAAAAAAAAAAAAAAAAAATACCTAACAATTAACAAGAAATATTCAAGACCTAGATGACATAAAATACAAAATTTAATATAGAAGTGAAATAAAATTGAATTAATAAAAATGTACCACATTGGGCAGTGCAACAGTGGCTCAGTGGCAGAGTTCTTGCCTGCCACGCCGGAGACCTGAGTTCAATTCCTGGTGCCTGCCCATGCAAAATAAAAAAAAAGTACCACTTTGCTGGATGAAAAGATTTTAATTCTCCCTAAATTTCTCTATAAATTCAGTATAATCACAATAAAATTTTCAGTAGATCCATTTTAGTTGAAGTTGACAGACTGATTCTAAAATTCACCTGAAAGACATGCTATTCAATAATAGATAAAAAAAATTGTAAAGGATGCTGAAGTTGAACCCCTCTTCAGCTGTCAAAACATTAGCCAAGGGTGGGCCACAGTGACTCAGCAGGCAGGAATGCTTGCCTGCGATGCCAGAGAACCCGGGTTCGATTCCCGGTGCCTGCCCATGTAAAAAAAAAAAAAAAAGAAAGAAAGAAAAACATTAGCCAAAAGCAGTAATGCGCACAGAACAGATAGAGACAGAGCGAGGAGAGCCATAGAACATATGGGAAACTGGAGGGATTATTTTACACCAGTAAGGAAAGAATGTGCTATCCAATAAACAGCATTGAAATTATTATATCTCCATTTGGAAACGATAGTTTCCTTTCTCATTCCCTGTTCCAAATGAAACCCAAAATGAAATCTTTAGGGGAAAGAAAAGGAATATAAAATCCTAGAAGAAAAAATGGAGTGGGGAAAGCCTCCTTAAGCAAGACTAAAATTCAAAATTATAAAGAAGAGCAACAAATTTGACTATTTAACGTTGTTTTTTATTCATTATGGTTAAAAATACCAAATAAGAAGCTAAAAGTTTAGCTAGAGAGCACATTTCTAACATGTATAACCCAGTAAGACTACCCATTAAGTGTTAAAAAAAAAACCAGTAAGAAATATACTTATCTTTGTCCATAAAATAAGCAAAGCTTAGGAGAGAGTTCACAGAAAAAGAAACATCAGTAGCCACTGAATAATGAAATTTCTCAATGAGAGAAATGCAAATTGAACAGGGAGATATCATTTCCTACATGAGATCAGTAAAGTTAGCTATATTGACAATATCCAAATTTTGGCGGGGTTGGATTAGAGAAATGAACGCTCAAGCATGGATGAGGGACTGTGAACTGGTGCATCCAAATTGGGGGACAAGTTAGCAAGCTCTATACCATTGTAAAACGGATTCCCCATTTGCTTCACATTTGGAAATCTGTCCCACAGAAATATTTTCTCATGTGCACAGTATTCTTTGTAATAGCAAAATATTGAAAAATAAATCTGGAAGTCACCTACTGAAGAATAGTTAAATAAATTGTCACCCCCTGCTCATTGGAATGCTATGCAGCCATAAAATGAATGTCACATATGTTTTGATTACGCTAATCAAAAACAAACAGCAAGTCATGGAACGCTATTTATAGTAAATCTCATACGTGTTAAAAGAAGGTATATGTTTAAACGTGCGTACGTATTGTGTTTCTGTCTACACACATATGTATATTAATGTTTACAAAAAAAATTTCTGTAATAATATGACCAAACTAATTAAATATGGTACCTTTGGAGAAAAGAATTAGGGAAAGTGATGGTGAAGGAAGGTGATACCTTTTATTATAAATGTGTCTATATATTGTTTTTCAAAATTGCTGACAGATATGTGATACTTTTCATTCAAAAAATGAAAACCCTGAAAATCCAGAAGAAATTTTAAAAGAAAAATTTCTTTTAAATATATAATGGAATAATTGTGTACCAAGACATGGCGAGCTGCCTTTTATCATTTCTTGGCTAACTAGGTAAAGAATGATAGAATACAAACACCAACTAAAAAGAGCAATAGAATGCATTTGTAATTGAAGTGTAACCAAATATGCAGATGAGAGGGTGCAGTCTCCACAAATTGAGAGGTTTCTGTTTCCATAGCAACGCAGCCAGCTCCAACTAGAAAGCATAAAAGAAATCTTTCCCCTCAGGAAGGAGGGCATGAAGTGTGTGCTAATGTACTAAGAATCAAATTTACCTTCCATTGTTCAACCCGAGGGAGACTTTTTTTTAAAAATGCTCAATCACAAAATCCATCACTGGCTCAGAATGGCAAGAGGCAAAATGAAATTTCTTCCTCGGTGGTCCGCTTGTCTCTACATGCGGGCAACAGAACAGCAGGGTAATTTTTCACTCCATTTCTAGGCTGGCTTTCCTTCAGTGCACTCTTTTACCCCTTAAAATGTAGGCTCTGCTTTTAGAAACTATGTATGGTGAAGCTTAAAGTAATTTACATCAAATTCAATATTTTTCCTATGCAAATGTAATCTTTGTCTGGGCCATCAAAAACAACCTTGAAAAATTATTAACTGTCATCTCAGTTGAGGTTATTGTTTTCTTCTGTTTTAGACCTCCCGAGATCTGGCGTGCTTTATACAGTTTGAAAATGTCCGCATTTACTATGGGACGCAGTACAAAATGAAATATAAAGCTCCCACTGATTACTGCTTTGTTTTAAAGGTATGTTGTATAATGAATCCTTAATTTATGTGTATATGCAATTCGAGTGAGTAATTCTTTTTATGGAAAAAAAATTTAAGTGTTAGGTGGTTAACCATAAATGTAATAAAATTTTTGTTTTTAAACCAAAGCAAAGGGGAAACATTTCTACCATTTTGGGTCATCTGCCCCAATGCATCTGAACCTAAAGCTTTTAAAACTGTCTGGGGCTCCCCATCACTTCTGAAAAAAAGTCCTGCATTTTAAACAAATTTGATTTACAATTTTATTGACAAAGCCTAGAAAATTCTTCACTTCTTTATTGGACTCTTATTCCACTCCAAGAAGTTGTTACTAATTAGAAACTTGCCAAGATTTCTTAGAAAAATAGATAATTTTCAAAATTAGCATTAGAGTGTCTTGTCACCTTTTAAGGTATGTCTTCTCAAAAGGCAATATATATTACCAGATGTTTGCAAACATTGACCTGGGCACGGTACCTGGGAAGGCTGGGCAGAAGTAACTTTTTTTCTGCTCAATGTAACAGCTGATTCCAAAACAGGATTCAAGGGAATTATGCAGCTCAGCGGTCCTGGCCTTTCCATTAAACACCAAAGAATTCCTTCCCTCCCACCGGTCCCTTTAAGCACGTCTCACATCAGAAAGTGCAGAGTATCTCATTACAGAAAGCACAGTGCACACTGTGTACACACTGCCCCTTTCTGAGAGTCAGGGTTCACTGTGACCCTCTGGGGTGACAGTGAGGCCAGTCCCTGGGGCAGGTTCCCACCCCGTCCACCACCAGCACAGGAAGTTGCCCATTCACACTGCGGGCTGCAGTCCCTGCTCTCCAGGTTCCTGTGTGCTGTTGGACAGTCTATTTGTGCACATACGTGTGTGTGTGCATGGGTGTGCATGTTGGCGAGCATGTGCATGCATGTGCACAGGCACATGTGTGTGTGCGTGCGCATGTGTGTGAGTGTGCACGTGTGCAGAGGCACGTGTGTGTGCTGCAGTATGTGTGTGCATGCACATTTGCAGAGTGTCCACCTGTGTTTGTGAGTGGGTGTGCATATACGCACATGTGGGCATGCACGTGTGCATGTGTTCCTTGGCAAAGCCATTGTCTCTCCTGAGAAACTGGTTCAAAGCCTAAACTGCAGGTTCACATCACTTGCACAAATTAGTGTTTACACTAATGACACATTCTTTAACAAAGACCACGTGACTGGGGCCTCTGGTTATTTCAGAGACAGCTCCCACATGTGATTTGCACCTACCTATTATAGTCTCCAGGACCCAAACATGTTCCCATCCACTGATCTCATTTGTCGCTAGCAAACACAGCAGTTCAAAAGAAGTTGCAATCCTAATAACTTTTCTGAATGAAGAACAAAAAGGTACATGAGAAATATTTGCCATGGCCTCCAAACAGTAACCAAGAAATGATTTAGATTTACGAAACTGTCACTGTATTTTCTTCATTAGAATCTCAGCGGAGTCTTTTAGTCGTGGGGTCATTCATGTGATGGGTTGAAGCTCTTCCTGTGTGTCTGCAGAGCTCTGGGCTTAGGGCTGCTATGTGCTGTGTTTGTTTTTAGTCTAATATAATCATTGGACCCAAGTGATCATATTTAATAGTTTTGATCTCCAGTCAACCCCTCCCTGCACACTTCTTTTTTTTTTTCATGTGCAAAGATGGCCATGAATTATTTTAATGAGTGAAAAAAATGAGATGAGAAACAGAAGTTTGTTGACATAAATCATAGCACATTCACATGCTGTCATTGAAAACCATATTCTCCGATAATTAGAAAAATGCTCGTGATATTTATGAATTTTGTTTTAGAAAAGTAGTGGTGATGGTGAATTTCACTTATCAAATTGACTAGGTTGTGGTGTCCAGATGTTGGTCAACACTGGCCTGCTTGTTCCTGTGAGGGTACTTTGAGATGGGATTTGCACCTGCAATCAGTTGCTTGCATCTACTGTCAGCAAAAAAGGTTACCATCAGTCACTTGGAGGTCTCCTCATCAAGTCCCTCAGAGGTCTTAACAGCCAGGACTGAGGGGTCAGAGGCCAGAAGAGGAGTTCAGACTCAACTTCAGCCTTGGCTCTACCTGGGATGTCCAGTCTGCCAGCTTCCCCTGGGCAGTTCGTTCAAAGAACTTCAGCATCTGCTTTGTAGAAGTTTCCAGCAGGTGACCAGGAAATGGGCTGGCTTTTACACAGGGGTTCCCTAGGTTACACAATTACAATTCTAAGGCCAAGAAAATGTCTAAATTAAGGCATCCAGAGAAAGATAGCCAGAGAATGGCTGTTCACGTCTGGGTTTCTCTGCCACTTGGGAAAGCACATGGCAAGATCTGCTGTCCTCTCCTACCTTCTGGGTTCGAACGGCATCCTCAGCTCCATCTGCATGTCCAGATACCTTCTCCCAGTGTCCACTCTCCAAGCATCTGTGTTCTCTCCAAAGTGCTCCTTCTTAAAGGACTCCATACGTGGATTAAGGTCCAGCTTGAATGGGTGGGTCAACCCCATCTAATCAGAAGGTCCCACCCACCATAAACTGCCCCCTCAAGAGTGGATTAGGATTTAAAGAGCATGGCTCTTCTGGGGTGGACAACAATTTCTAACCAGCATATGTGTATTACATTAATTTCTCTTCTCATGTTGACTCAGCCTAGCCTACCAGGGTGGACCCTACTTGGTCACAGTGAATACTTCTTTTAATATGCTGTTGGATTAAGTTTGCTAGTATTTTGTAGAAGATTGCTGCATTTATGTTCATAAGCGATATTGGTCTACAGTTTTCTTTTCTCGTGGTATCTTTACCTGGCTGTGGTATGAGGGTGATGTTGGCCTCATAGAATGAGCTATAAAGGGCTCCTTCTTCTTCAATTTTTTTGAAAAATTTGAGCAAAATTGGAGTCATCTTCTTGGGGTATTTGCTAGAATTCCCTTGTGAAGCCATATAGTCCTGAGCTTTTCTTTGTTGGTAGGTTTTTTTTTTTTTTTAATTATAGAAAAAAAAAGAAATTAACCCAACATTTAGAAATCATTCCATTCTACATATGCAATCAGTAATTCTTAACATCATCACATAGATGCATGATCATCATTTCTTAGTACACTTGTATCGATTTAGAAGAAGAACTAGCAAAACAACAGAAAAAGATATAGAATGTTAATATAGAGAAAAAAATAAAAATAATAATAATAGTACAAAAAAAAAGACAAACAGACAGACAAAAAAAAGAAACCTATAGCTCAGATGCAGCTTCATTCAGTGTTTTAACATGATTACTTTACAATTAGGCATTATTGTGCTGTCCATTTTTGAGTTTTTGTATCTAGTCCTGTTGCACAGTCTGTATCCCTTCAGCTCCAATTACCCATTATCTTACCCTGTTTCTAACTCCTGCTGGACTCTGTTACCAATGACATATTCCAAGTTTATTCTCGAATGTTGGTTCACATCAGTGGGACCATACGGTATTTGTCCTTTAGTTTTTGGCTAGACTCACTCAGCATAATGTTCTCTAGGTCCATCCATGTTATTACATGCTTCATAAGTTTATTCTGTCTTAAAGCTGCATAATATTCCATCATATGTATATACCACAGTTTGTTTAGCCACTCGTCTGTTGATGGACATTTTGGCTGTTTCCATCTCTTTGCAACTGTAAATAACGCTGCTATAAATATTGGTGTGCAAATGTCCGTTTGTGTCTTTGCCCTTAAGTCCTTTGAGTAGATACCCAGCAATGGTATTGCTGGGTCGTATGGCAATTCTATATTCAGCTTTTTGAGGAACCGCCAAACTGCCTTCCACAGTGGTTGCACCATTTGACATTCCCACCAACAGTGGGTAAGTGTGCCTCTTTCTCCGCATCCTCTCCAGCACTTGTCATTTTCTGTTTTGTTGATAATGGCCATTCTGGTGGGTGTGAGATGATATCTCATTGTGGTTTTGATTTGCATTTCTCTAATGGCCAGGGACATTGAGCATCTCTTCATGTGCCTTTTGGCCATTTGTATTTCCTCTTCTGATAGGTGTCTGTTCAAGTCTTTTTCCCATTTTGTAATTGGGTTGGCTGTCTTTTTGTTGTTGAGTTGGACAATCTCTTTATAAATTCTGGATACTAGACCTTTATCTGATATGTCGTTTCCAAATATTGTCTCCCATTGTGTAGGCTGTCTTTCTACTTTCTTGATGAAGTTCTTTGATGCACAAAAGTGTTTAATTTTGAGGAGCTCCCATTTATTTATTTCCTTCTTCAGTGCTCTTGCTTTAGGTTTAAGGTCCATAAAACCGCCTCCAATTGTAAGTTTCATAAGATATCTCCCTACATTTTCCTCTAACTGTTTTATGGTCTTAGACCTAATGTTTAGATCTTTGATCCGTTTTGAGTTAACTTTTGTATAGGGTATGAGATAAGGGTCTTCTTTCATTCTTTTGCATATGGATATCCAGTTCTCTAGGCACCATTTATTGAAGAGACTGTTCTGTCCCAGGTGAGTTGGCTTGACTGCCTTATCAAAGATCAAATGTCCATAGATGAGAGGGTCTATATCTGAGCACTCTATTCGATTCCATTGGTCGATATATCTATCTTTATGCCAATACCATGCTGTTTTGACCACTGTGGCTTCATAATATGCCTTAAAGTCAGGCAGCGCGAGACCTCCAGCTTCGTTTTTTTCCTCAAGATACTTTTAGCAATTCAGGGCACCCTGCCCTTCCAGATAAATTTGCTTATTGTTTTTTCTATTTCTGAAAAATAAGTTGTTGGGATTTTGATTAGTATTGCATTGAATCTGTAGATCAATTTAGGTAGGATTGACATCTTAACTATATTTAGTCTTCCAATCCATGAACACAGTATGCCCTTCCATCTATTTAGGTCTTCTGTGATTTCTTTTAGCAGTTTTTTTGTAGTTTTCTTTATATAGGATTTTGTCTCTTTAGTTAAATTTATTCCTAGGTATTTTATTCTTTTAGTTGCAATTGTAAATGGGATTCGTTTCTTTATTTCCCCCTCAGCTTGTTCATTACTAGTGTATAGAAATGCTACAGATTTTTGAATGTTGATCTTGTAACCTGCTACTTTGCTGTACTCATTTATTAGCTCTAGTAGTTTTGTTGTGGATTTTTCTGGGTTTTCGACATATAGTATCATATCGTCTGCAAACAGTGATAGTTTTACTTCTTCCTTTCCCATTTTGGTGCCTTGTATTTCTTTTTCTTGTCTAATTGCTCTGGCTAGAACCTCCAACACAATGTTGAATAATAGTGGTGATAATGGACATCCTTGTCTTGTTCCTAATCTTAGGGGGAAAGTTTTCAATTTTTCCCCATTGAGGATGATATTAGCTGTGGGTTTTTCATATATTCCCCCTATCATTTTAAGGAAGTTCCCTTGAATTCCTATCTTTTGAAGTGTTTTCAACAGGAAAGGATGCTGAATCTTGTCAAATGCCTTCTCTGCATCAATTGAGATGATCATGTGATTTTTCTGCTTTGATTTGTTGATATGGTGTATTACATTAATTGATTTTCTTATGTTGAACCATCCTTGCATACCTGGGATGAATCCTACTTGGTCATGATGTATAATTCTTTTAATGTGTTACTGGATTCGATTTGCTAGAATTTTGTTGAGGATTTTTGCATCTATATTCATTAGAGAGATTGGTCTGTAGTTTTCTTTTTTGTAATATCTTTGCCTGGTTTTGGTATGAGGGTGATGTTGGCTTCATAGAATGAATTAGGTAGTTTTCCTCCACTTTGATTTTTTTGAAGAGTTTGAGGAGAGTTGGTACTAATTCTTTCTGGAATGTTTGATAGAATTCACATGTGAAGCCGTCTGGTCCTGGACTTTTCTTTTTAGGAAGTTTTTGAATGACTAATTCAATTTCTTTACTTGTGGTTGGTTTGTTGAGGTCATCTATTTCTTCTTGAGTCAAAGTTGGTTGTTCATGTCTTTCCAGGAACCCGTCCATCTCATCTAAATTGTTGTATTTATTAGTGTAGAGTTGTTCATAGTATCCTGTTATTACCTCCTTTATTTCTGTGAGGTCAGTAGTTATGTCTCCTCTTCCATTTCTGATCTTATTTATTTGCATCCTCTCTCTTCTTCTTTTTGTCAATCTTGCTAAGGGCCCATCAATCTTATTGACTTTCTCATAGAACCAACTTCTGGTCTTATTGATTTTCTCTATTGTTTTCATGTTTTCAATTTCATTTATTTCTGCTCTAATCTTTGTTATTTCTTTCCTTTTGTTTGCTTTGGGATTAGTTTGCTGTTCTTTCTCCAGTTCTTCCAAGTGGACAGTTAATTCCTGAATTTTTGCCTTTTCTTCTTTTCTGATATAGGCATTTAGGGCAATAAATTTCCCTCTTAGCACTGCCTTTGCTGCGTCCCATAAGTTTTGATATGTTGTGTTTTCGTTTTCATTCGCCTCGAGGTATTTACTAATTTCTCTTGCAATTTCTTCTTTGACCCCTCGTTGTTTAAGAGTGTGTTGTTGAGCCTCCACGTATTTGTGAATTTTCTGGCACTCCACCTATTATTGATTTCCAACTTCATTCCTTTATGATCCGAGAAAGTGTTGTGTATGATTTCAATCTTTTAAAATTTGTTAAGACTTGCTCTGTGACCCAGCATATGGTCTATCTTTGAGAATGATCCATGAGCACTTGAGAAAAAGGTGTATCCTGCTGTTGTGGGATGTAATGTCCTATAAATGTCTGTTAAGTCTAGCTCATTTATAGTAATATTCAGATTCTCTATTTCTTTATTGATCCTCTGTCTAGATGTTCTGTCCATTGATGAGAGTGGTGAATTGAAGTCTCCAACTATTATGGTATATGTGTCTATTTCCCTTTTCAGTGTTTGCAGTGTATTCCTCGTGTATTTTGGGGCATTCTGGTTCGGTGCATAAATATTTATGATTGTTATGTCTTCTTGTTTAATTGTTCCTTTTATTAGTAGATAGTGTCCTTCTTTGTCTCTTTTAACTGTTTTACATTTGAAGTCTAATTTGTTGGATATTAGTATAGCTACTCCTGCTATTTTCTGGTTGTTATTTGCATGAAATATCTTTTCCCAACCTTTCACTTTCAACCTATGTTTATCTTTGGGTCTAAGATGTGTTTCCTGTAGACAGTATATAGAAGGATCCTGTTTTTTAATCCATTCTGCTAGTCTATGTCTTTTGATTGGGGAATTCAGTCCATTAACATTTAGTGTTATTACTGTTTGGATAATATTTTCCTCTACCATTTTGCCTTTTGTATTATATATATCATATCTGACTTTCCTTCTTTCTACACTCTTCTCCATACCTCTCTCTTCTGTCTTTTTGGTTCTGACTCTAGTGCTCCCTTTAGTATTTCTTGCAGAGCTGGTCTCTTGGTCACAAATTCCCTCAGTAACTTTTTGTCTCAGAATGTTTTACTTTCTCCCTCATTTTTGAAGGACAATTTTGCTGGATATAGGAGTCTTGGTTGGCAGTTTTTCTCTTTTAGTAATTTAAGTATATCATCCCACTGTCTTCTAGCTTCCATGGTTTCTGCTGAGAAATCTACACATAGTCTTATTGGGTTTCCCTTGTATGTGATGGATTGTTTTTCTCTTGCTGCTTTCAAGATCCTCTCTTTCTCTTTGACCTCTGACATTCTAACTAGTAAGTGTCTTGGAGAACGCCTATTTGGATCTATTCTCTTTGGGGTGCGCTGCACTTCTTGGATCTGTAATTTTAGGTGTTTCATAAGAGTTGGGAAATTTTCAGTGATAATTTCTTCCATTAGTTTTTCTCTTCCTTTTCCCTTCTCTTCTCCTTCTGGGACACCCACAACATGTATATTTGTGCGGTTCATATTGTCCTTGAGTTCCCTGATACCCTGTTCAAATTTTTCCATTCTTTTCCCTATAGTTTCTGTTTCTTTTTGGAATTCAGATGTTCCATCCTCCAGTTCACTAATTCTATCTTCTGTCTCTTTCAATCTATCATTGTAGGTATCCATTGTTTTTTCCATCTTTTCTACTTTATCCTTCACTTCCATAAGTTCTGTGATTTGTTTTTTCAGTTTTTATATTTCTTCTTTTTGTTCAGCCCATGTCTTCTTCATGTCCTCCCTCAATTTATCGATTTGGTTTTTGAAGAGGTTTTCCATTTCTGTTCATATATTCAGCATTAGTTGTCTCAGCTCCTGTATCTCATTTGAACTATTGGTTTGCTCCTTTGACTGGGCCATATTTTCAATTTTCTGAACGTGATCCGTTATCTTCTGCTGGCGTCTGGGCATTTAGTGAGATTTCCCTGGGTGTTGGACCCAACAGGTTGAAAGATTTTTCTGTGAAATCTCTGGGTTCTGTTTTTCTTATCCTGCCTAGTAGGTGGCACTCATGGCACACGTTTGTCTGCGGGTCCCACCAGTAAAAGGTGCTATGGGTCCTTTAACTTTGGAAAACTCTTGCCGTGGGGGAGGTCCACCAGCCGAAGTGGCTTGGAAGAGTGCCAGCCGGCCCAGGGATCCGAACGCGGGGAGGGTCGCCGGCCGCCACAGCCCGGGAGAGCACCCGTGCGAATCTCCTAGTCGGCCCGGGGCGCCATGCATGGCGGGGGGGCTCCAGCCGCCGCGGCCCGGGAAAGTGCACCATTCCCAGCCAGACCGGGAAGTCACGTGTCTGGAAGGGACTCCGGTCACCGTTCTCCGCAGCCTGGGGATCTCCGATCCAATTCTCCCAGTTGGTCCGGGGGGCCGCGCATGGGGGGGTGGGCGCCAGCCACCGCGGCTTGTGGGGACCGCCTGTCCAATTGTCCCAGCTGGCCTGGGAAGGAGGAAGGGAGGGACTTCGGCCGCTTGCCGCCCCGGCCTGGGGAAGCCCGCGCCCCTCGGCGATCTCACCGGAGCGGGTTCTCTCAGCCAGTCAGCCATTCCAGGGTGGGGTACGCTGTCTTTTTTATCTCTGTCGTGGCTCCGGGAGCTGTTCTGTATCGTTTCTACTCCCCTAGTAGCTGTTCTGGAGGAGGAACTAAGATCCGCACGTCTTACTAAGCCACCATCTTCTCCGGAAGTCCTCCCTGCACACTTCTTATGACTTATTATCGTAATCAATGAATAACGGTTGGTTGAAATCATTGGCTTCTTTGAGGCTTTAGGATAATGCATGGTTTTCATTGACATCCATGGTAGACCTTTCCATAACTGATCATCCACTTTCAGGCGGATATTTGTTAAATAACCACTATGTGAGTTCATTCAGCCTGACACACTCCCTCCCCACCCCCACCCTTGGCTCTCAGGCACATTTGGCAAAATCTGAGACATTTTTGATTGTCGTGACTTGGGGGCCAGGGATGCTGCTGAGCAAGGCACAAGACGGCCCCCCACAAAGAGAATTCTCCAGCCACGCACATCGGTGGTGCTGCTTCGAGAAACCCTGTCCTGGACAGAATAGCCCCAGAATAATGGCCATGAACTGACCAATAGGAGGAAGGGGAGGGAGAAAGCTGGATTCATTCGTTCATTCGGTGTTGACTGGATGCCAGTTCTCTGCTCGGCACTGCCCAGTTCTGGGAATAGAAGTGGACAAAATACACAATAGTCCTGTTGTCCTGGACCCTACGTCCCGTGTGAGGGAAGTGACATAAGCAAACAAAAAATATGTAATTGATATCAGATATAGGCTATGGATAAGTAAGAAGCAGAGTAGGCGATCAAGAGGGCCAGGGCTGCTCTGTCTGGTTGGCCAAGGAAAGGCTCTCCAAGGGAACAACATGTGATAGAAGATGTGAATGAAGTGAGGGAATAAGAATTACCTGGGTCAAAAGGAAGAGAGGGAAGGAGATTCAGGTTCCTGCACCTCCTTATCAGTTCCTGGCATGGGGAAAAGAGTAAGAATAATGACAAACAACATATGGTATTTATATAGAGAACACATTTGTATATAAGTATAAAAGTATGGCATTTATAATGCAGCATTTTCAGCTGTTTATGTATATCAATTCCTTTCATCCTTTCATCAACCTGACAAGGCAAGTGTCATACTTCTCCCTCGTTTACACATATATAAACTGAGGCTCACAGACTCCCCAGCCAGGACGTTTCCAGGTCAAGGTGAAAATGAAGTGGTATGACTCAAGCCATTCTCTGAAACACTGTGTGCAAGACTGTGATAGCATCTTTTACTGCCCCTGTCCCCACCTTGAGACATGCCTTCATGGTATCCCTACCTGACCTCAATGTCCTCTTGTTTGGAATCTAAGACCCTGAGAAATGTGGAGGTGCTGATTTCCATATGGAATTACAACTCAGTGAAGGGTCCAGCTTCTCCCTCTCTGAAGTGTTTCCCACATTTCTTAAATAGGGAGTAAAATGTGTTAAGGAGAGTTCCTGAAATGCCAGTCAGCGAACGAGCCACATCAGAGCTTCAGATGGCTTGCTGAAAATACAGCTCCCAGTGCCCTGGGCCCACAAGATCAAAATCTTTAAGAATCTTTATTTGTCCTAAGCACTCCCCAGTTTTGCATTTGCAGTATTAGAGAGCATCCTAATTGTAAATATCAACCATCAGAGCTTAGCTGGGGATGCAATACCCTTCAAATGGGCAAACAGGAAGAAAAGGCAGCAAAGGGCCAAACCCCAGGGCTGGGCCCTGAGGCTGGAGCAGGGATTTCAGACCTACCCAGAATAGGGATTTAGATGCAGTGGGAGGTGCAAGAACCCAGGTTTTTTTACGCTGAGTCACACTTTGGGACTAGGTCCTGGAGTCATGGCTGGAGTTGATTAGCTGATGTGGGACAATGCTGATTCCCAGGCATTGGCCAGGGAGCTTTGAAGGTCCCTCATATCCAAGGCCTGAGTCTTCAGGAGGGGCATGGGGGCCTCTGTGGAGAGAGAGGACTTGAAGGTGGTGAGGCCAACAGGGCCCAATGGACTTAGGAACAAGAGTCACAAGCAACTCTAGCAGAACATGCGTTTCCTTTTTTCTCCAGATGACAATCACTTCTTTTCTGAAGCCGACTTCTTTACGCATTGTCTCCCTGGTGGTTTTGTTCTTGATAGCGCTTCTCAATCCTTTCTGTAATATTTTGGGATGTTTTTATTAATTTGTTGAGCTGAAAGCGTCCATGATGGTTTGGAGAACCTAATTTGTTTATCAACGTTTTGGTCATTTCTTACCCTTTCTGTCCACTATGAAAAACACAGTTCTTGGTATTCAAATATTTCATTAGCGTGAGCAGATTTTAAAAATGCAAAGAATATGTACAGACATTGCAGACGGAATTCAGGATACAGGGAAATATGTTGAGCTTTTGTGATTCCATGGGCAGATACTGATGCATACGCCCAGCCCAATGCTTCTGGAGAATAAAATGAGACATACCCCTAAACCATTGGTACTGTGTCTAGACCAGCACTCAGGAAATAGAACTTACCATTACTGCACACTAGTACCAAGTAAATATTTTTATTGGGCCATGGTTCTCAAACTTTAGGTGCAGCAGAATCACCTGGAGGGCTTGTTCAACCATAGCTTGCCAGCCCCACCTCTGGACTTTCTGATTCAGTAGAATTCGGATCAGGCCCAGGAATTTGCTTTTCTGACAAGTCCCAGGCAATGCTGACGCTGCTTGTTCCAAAGCACTTTGAAAAGGCCTGTAACCACCTTTGCTGTCCTCACAGCAAAGAGTTGCTCATACTCTCAGGAACAGATATCTGAACCCAAAGAAAGGACTTAATGACTTGGGATGATTTCTTTCCTCTTACTCTCTCTTGAATGTACATTCCCATTCTGAGCTTGTGATGACATCAGTCTGTTGTGAATTCCTTCTCACTCTGTTCTGTGGCTGGATGTGGTGGGACACTGGCAATACGCAGATTCTGGGAGAGATCACAGCGTTTGTATTGAGAACTGAGGCGAGGTGTTAGAGCATCAGGGAAAGGGCCTTGGAACCCTGCTCTGTCTCTCACCTCTGCCCTAGGCTCTGTTATATTTTATTCAAGATATTTTTCATGATCTAAAACTGTATTTTTAAGCATTTTGTATTTTCATTGGCTTTCTCCCCTAGTAGAATACAGTCATCTGGAGGGCAGGGTCTTTTTCTATAGAGTTCACGATGGAGCCGGCCTATGATGCACTTTGAATGCTCGGCACATTCACATATCTGCGGAATGAATGAATGAATGAATGAATGAATGAATGGCAGAAATACACATGAAGCTCCTGCTGACGTCACAGAGCTGTGACTCAGTCAAGTGTGGGTGTTAAACTTGATTAGATGAAGATGTGTCTCCACTCATTCCAGGTGGGTCTTGATTGGTTTTACTGGAATCCTTTAAAAGAAGAAGCACTTTGGAAAAAGCTGAAGAACAACAAGAAAAAGCCACAAAATTCTGAGAGAGGCAGAGTCCAGCAGCCAGCGACCTTTAGAGATGAAGAAAGATAACGCCCCCGGGGGAGCTTCATGAAACAACAGGCCTAGAGAGGAAGCTAGCAGATGACGCTGTGTTAGCCATGTGCCTTTCCAAATGAGAGAAAAACCCTGACCATGTTCTCCACGTGTCTTTCCACTTGAGAGAGAAACCCTGAACGTCATCATCCTTCTTGAATCAAGGTGTCTTTCCCTGGATGCCTTAACTTGGACATTTCTATAGACTTGCTTTAACTGGAAGATTTGCATGGCCTTAGAACTGTAAACTTGTAACTTCTTAAATTCCCTTTTTTAAAAACCCATTCCATTTCTGGTATATTGCATTCCAGCAGCTAGCAAAGTAGAACAATTAGTTCACTAGAATCCTTTAAAAGAGGAAACATTTTGGAGAGAGTCAGAAACAACAGAAGCAAGCCAGAACCTGGAGAGTATTCTATATCAGAATACTCTAGTTGATTCCATTGGTCAGTATACAGAGCCTAGAGGAATGACAGAACCTCAGAGCCAACAGAAACTTCACAGCACAGATGCGGACACATGGAGAGCAGAGACATGGACCCTCTCCTCTAGGGACAATTGACCTTTGATAAGGTTGTTTCAAGTTGCTTGGAGCCCAGCAGATGTCACCCTGAGATATTAGGCAAGCCAGAATGGAGAGAGCCAAGGGAAACCAAGAGATGAAAACCAGCCCTGGAGAAGCAAAGTGAGGAACCCCCACAGGAACAGAGGCTGAAAGCAATGGACCCCCGGAGCAAGGGACCAGCATGCCTTCCCAACTGACAGTGTTGCAGAAGCATCAGCCTTCCTTGAATTAAGGTATCTTTCCCTGGATGCCTTAGTTTGGACATTTCCACAGGCTTAGAACTGTAAACTTGTAACTTATTAAATTCCCCCTTTTTAAAAGCCATTCCAGTTCTGATATATCTCATTCTGGCATTTTCCAAACTAACACACACCCCTGTGTAATAGATGTGGAAATGGGAACTCATGAACTTATCCAGCATCACTCATGCACCTTTGTTACATGACTTTGTTCTCTTGCCACCAAGCTCCCTCAGCTTCCCACCTTAACTGGACCCCTCATTGACTTATACAGGCTGAGAGTTGGGGCCCCATCCTGTTTGCACTAGACCCCACCTTCTCCTAGCCTGCTCAAAACCCACGTCACAATTGGGGCTCATAGAATTGAGCTAAACCACTCGCTTCTTGTTTTTGAGTCTGTTTTTGGCTGACCAGGTCTCTCCTGCGTTCACGGGAATTTTAGAAACTTCCCTCTGTTTTCTGCTTAGCACAATCTTCTGCCTCATCCCAAGACATGTTCAACACTCTGCTCAAACCACTTCCCCTCACACATCCCTCGCTCAGCCCACCTTGCCTTCCACTCTAAAGAAACTAGGGACTTCCGGAGAAGATGGCGGCTTAGTAAGACGCGCGGGTCTTAGTTCCTCCTCCAGAAAAGCAACTAAAGAAACAGAAACAATACGAAACAGCTCCTGGAGTCAAGACAGAGACCAAAAAGACAGCGTACCCCATTCTGGAACAGCTGACGGGCAGGGAGAATCTGCTGCGGTGAGATACCCGAGGGGCGCGCACTTTCCCAGCCGGGGCGGCTGGCGACTGGGGTCCCCTCCACGCACGTGGCTCCCCGGTCTGACTGGGAACGTTGGATAGCGGGGCCCTCCCGTCACGCTTGGCGTTTCGGGCCAGCTGGGCAATTAGGACCGGCACTCTCCCAAGCCGCGGCGGCCAGCGACCCCCGCCTCCACTCGCGGTTTCCCGGGCCGACTGCCGTGCGGACAGATGAGCGCCATGAGCGCCACCTACTGGGCAGGAAAGGAAAAACAGAGCCCAGAGATTTCACAGGAAAAGCTTTCAACCAGCTGGGTCCCACACCCAGGGAAATCTGATCAAATGCCCAGACACCAGCAGAAAATAATGGATGACGCTCGGAAAATTGAAGATATGGCCCAGTCAAAGGAACAAACCAATAGTTCAAATGAGATACAGGAGCTGAGACAGCTAATGCTGAATATACAAACAGAAATGGAAAAACTCTTCAAAAACCAAATCAATAAATTGAGGGAGGACATGAAGAAGACATGGGCTGAACAAAAAGAAGAAATAGAAAATCTGAAAAAACAAATCACAGAACTTATGGGAGTGAAGGACAAAGAAGAAAAAATGGAAAAAACAATGGATACCTACAATGATAGATTTAAAGAGACAGAAGATAGAATTAGTGATTTGGAGGATGGAACATCTGAATTCCAAAAAGAAACAGAAACTATAGGGAAAAGAATGGAAAAATTTGAACAGGGGATCAGGTAACTGAAGGACAATATGAACCGCACAAATATACGTGTTGTGGGTGTCCCAGAAGGAGAAGAGAAGGGAAAAGGAGGAGAAAAACTAATGGAAGAAATTATCACTGAAAATTTCCCAACTCTTATGAAAGACCTAAAATTACAGATCCAAGAAGTGCAGCGCACCCCAAAGAGAATAGACCCAAATAGGCGTTCTCCAAGACACTTACTAGTTAGAATGTCAGAGGTCAAAGAGAAAGAGAGGATCTTGAAAGCAGCAAGAGAAAAACAATCCATCACATACAAGGGAAACCCAATAAGACTATGTGTAGATTTCTCAGCAGAAACCATGGAAGCTAGAAGACAGTGGGATGATATATTTAAATTACTAAAAGAGAAAAACTGCCAACCAAGACTCCTATATCCAGCAAAACTGTCCTTCAAAAATGAAGGAGAGGCGGGCCGCGGTGGCTCAGCGGGCAAAGTGCTTGCCTGCTATGCCGGAGGACCTCGGTTCGATTCCCGGCCCCAGCCCATGTAACAAAAACGGAGAAACAGAATACAATAAAACAAGAAAATGTTTAAAAATGTTTCCCTTTCTTCCTTCCTTCCTTCCTTCTATCCTTCCTTCCTTCTCTCTGTCTTTCCTTTAAAAAAAAAAAAAAAAAAAAAAAAATGAAGGAGAAATTAAAACATTTATAGACAAAAAGTCACTGAGAGAATTTGTGACCAAGAGACCAGCTCTGCAAGAAATACTAAAGGGAGCACTAGAGTCAGATACGAAAAGACAGAAGAGAGAGGTATGGAGTAAAGTGTAGAAAGAAGGAAAATCAGATATGATATATATAATACAAAAGCCAAAATGGTAGAGGAAAATATTATCTAAACAGTAATAATACTAAATGTTAATGGACTGAATTTCCCAATCAAAAGACATAGAATGGCAGAATGGATTACAACCCAGCAATACCACTGCTAGGTATCTACTCAAAGGACTTAAGGGCAAAGACACAGACGGACATTTGCACACCAGTGTTTATAGCAGCATTATCTACAATTGCAAAGAGATGGAAACAGCCAAAATGTTCATCAACAGACGAGTGGCTAAACAAACTGTGGCGTATACCTACGATGGAATATTATGCAGCTTTAAGACAGACTAAACTTATGAAGCATGTAATAACATGGATGGACCTAGAGAACATTATGCTGAGTGAGTCTAGCCCAAAACTAAAGGACAAATACTGTAAGGTCCCACTGATGTGAACCGACATTCGAGAATCAGCTTGGAATATATCATTGGAAACAGAGACCAGCAGGAGTTAGAAACAGGGTAAGATAATGGATAATTGGAGCTGAAGGGATACAGACTGTGCAACAGGACTAGATACAAAAACTCAAAAATGGACAGCACAATAATACCTAAGTGTAATGTAACTAGGTTGGAACACTGAATGAAGCTGCACCTGAAATGTGGTTTTTTGTTTGTTTGTTTGTGTGTTTGTATCTTTTGTTTTTGTTTTTTTTCTTTTTCCTTTTTATATATATATATTATTAGTATTATTGTTTTAATTCTCTTCTCTATATTAACATTCTGTATCTTTTTCTGCTGTTTTGCTAGTTCTTTTCCTAAATCGATGCAAATGTACTAAGAAATGATGATCATACATCTATGTGATGATACTAAGAATTACTGAGTGCATTTGTAGAATGGAATGATTTCTAAATGTTGTGTTAATTTCTTTTCTTTTTTTTTTGATTAATAAAAAAATTTAAAAAAAAAAGAATAAAAAAAAAAAAAAGGAAACTAGGGATGGGAAGGGTTGATTTGCTTTAGTTGTCTTCTCACCTGGTCCGAGTTAACCTTCACACCAACTGTCTCCTCTTCCACACTCCTCCCTGGAGGAAGAGGGCTCCCTCCTCCCAACAAACCCTTCTTGGCCTTTCGCCCTCCCTGGGACCCCAGCACCCCTTCTGCTTCAGCACCATCCATCTCTATCCAGAGAATGCTTCCCTCTGGGCTACAAATATGTTTAGACATTCCTTGGTTTGGGGGCTCCTCATGCCGTCTGCCAGTTCTAGCTGCCCACCCCCCACCCCCCCCCCCCCGCCTCTGCCTTCCCATTAACCGAGACGTCCGGAGAAATTTCTGTGCCTTCTGTGTCCCCAGCCTGCCTTCTGCCATGCCTTCCTTATCCAGCATCATTCATCCACTGAAAAAATATTTATTGAGAGTCCTCTACCACTCTTGGGACACGTCGACAATAAAGACGAAAATGTCTGGCTTTCTGCCGCGTGCACACCAGCGAGCTTCTCCCGCACGTTGACTGGACTCTGTCCACCCCACCTTCCTCCTTCCCCACCCGGAGCACCCCTGGGGGGAGGAGGATCTGTGAGATGGTCCCACCAATGTGGGAAAGAGTGAGCAGAGGGTTGCAGGCATCACCTCAGCATTGGAGAGGAGCGTTGCCGGCACTCAAGTTCAGGAGTACTCGCCTCTGTTTGGTGCTCAGAAGTGGTTGCATGTGACGGAATCATCACATTTTACCAGGTGTGGGTGGATCACATACTTGGGGGGTGGTTTACTGTGCTGTTTGCATGGATACCTCTGTACAAGCAGTCACTCTGTGTGTTTCAGTGCAGCACCACTGGATTTACTGTCTCCACTCCTGGAGGCCTGGCTCTCACAGGACATGGACCAAAAAAATATGTATAGTTAATATCAAAAGCCAAAGGTAACAGTGTCAAATTTTTTAATGGCTCAGTGGGCGGGGGGGGGGGTTTGGAGAGCTGCTTTCTAGGAAGAATTATAAGCATTAAAATGCTGCAGAGACCAGTGTTTGCTCCTCTAATACGACCGCGAGAACAAGGCTGCTGATTGAAGTTAGGGAGCTGGGCTTCTGGTGCTGAAAGACGAGGCTTGGGCTTGGCTTTGCAGACAGGACCTTTGAAGGGAATGCCACGGGATTCTCCTTCCAGCCTGGGAGTTACGGCTCCAGGGACGGAGGACATTTTCCTTCGGTATTGCCTTTTGGTGAATTAATGTAACAAATCCCTTTTGCTGTTGGACCACATTTCTGAGTTGAGAGAGATTTCCAGTTTTAAAGGCCTCCCAAGAGGATGATGACTGGAGCAGCATTTGCAAAAGTAAAATCTGACGTTCAGAATCAATGAGCACTGAACCGCCATCCAGAAGTGTTTGCTGCCATCTGCTGGCAGGGACGGAAAGCTGCAGGCGCCCCGCAGAAGCCCAGTGGGGAGTGGACAGCAGAATCTGGGGTTCCTGAGCTAATCACAGATAATGTGCTTCTGGAGACGCTGAGACAAATTCTGAGGGCTGAAGCACTTAAAGAAGGGAAGTCAGAGTAGATTTGCCCCACTTGGCTCAAAAGGACAAAAGGAGGAATTCGTTTTATAATTTCTGAATTTTTCTGTGGTATTAAAATCTGGAGTTTGGTCCTAAAAGCTTACTATAAGTACAGGAATCCCAGGTGATAGGTCTGGAGACTCCAAGGTTCTACGGGGTCATGGAGTAAAATATTTATTAGTCACCTCTCCAAGTCTCAGTTTCCTCATTTGCAAAAACAAGAAGTCCCAAACACTCATGCAACTCTGAGAACAGCAAGACAACTTGTCCGGGCGCTCCTCCCAGGTGCAGGAAGCTCTGGCTTTCAGCAGGAGCCTGAAGCGACATGCCCCTGGCTTAGGTCAGCTGTGCAAATAGGTATATGCAAGCGTTAGGGAGGAATCGGACAGTTTCATCCTTTCTTGTAGGCTGACAGGTAGAGAGCTTCCACTCTCTGGGCGTCTCATTTCAGGACCACAGCAGTTTGTGCTTACCTAAACAGGATTGCCAACTCCTCTGCGAGTGGAGGGAGACAAAGGGCTAGTACCATGCACACGCACGCGCGCCCCCACAGACGATGGTTGTGGCTGGTAACTATTGCTCTATATAAGTTTAGTAAAAATTATGAGAATTCACATGGTGCGTATCTTAGAGCCCAGGTTTGGTCTCCTGCCCCCTCCCCTGATCTCTACAAGAAGGCCAGTTGAGCAGGAAATCTTGTGCAGGCTCCATTCCTTCCACAGTTCCTTCCACATCTGGACTGGATTGCCCACCACGCCTGGCACCCTGTGCTGAGCATGGAGGGACAGGGGGGACGGGGGGGGCAGGGGGAAAGGAGGGGTGGGTTCTGGGCAGTGGCCAGACTGACAGGTTCGTGTGGCAAGGACACACAGCCTGACAGACAGAACACAGCAGCTATGAGGGATATCGAGAAAGAGTGCAGGGTGTTTGCACAACAGGGGCCTCTGGGTTCCTTCCCCCTTCCCGCCTGCACACTTGTGGGGGGGTCGGTGCTGGAGAGCCCACGCCACTGCGCGGTGCCACAGAGAACAGAATTATTCTTTCTTCTGGCCATTACCCACTTGGGTGGGAGATGGTCATTTAAAAAGAGAGCTCGTGGGCCATGCAATGGTGGTGCAGTGGCAGAGTTCTCGCCTGCCATGCCGGAGACCTGGGTTTGGTTCCCGGTACCTACCCACGTAAAAAAAAAAAAGAGAGAGAGAGAGAGAGAGAGCTCATCAAGAAACTCTGCATTCCAAATCGCAGAACAACCCTCAGACAGAGTCACGTGAAGCCTGGGTTCTTACAGCTGTTACTTCTGCCACATGAGAATAATATCAGGCAAGTTCCCTTACCTGGCAAATGGGGAAGCAGCTCAGATTCTTGTGATGTTAGAGGCATGATAGACAGGAAGGCTCTAAAAAGTTTAAAAGCAGAAATGAAGACCGTTCCTGATGATGCAGTAATATGATGAATCAGGTAACAGATTTCTTAAATCCTTTAGACATTTAACCATTTTTTTAAATTCCTCCCCTTCCTGATACTAAAATCGTTCCTACTTGGGTGTTTTGCCAGCACCTCAATAAATCAAATATGTTGTTAGTTTAAAAAAAATGTTTAAGGTGATTTGAACTCCTAGTAAATTAAAGTTCACCAGTCGGGGCTTTTTATGTAATTGTGGTCACATATTTATAACATGAAATGCTCCCTTTCTGCCACTGTCAAGCTGCATAATTCAGTGGTATTAATTATGTTCAAAATGTTGCGCTCCCTTCACCACTTTTCCATGGTCCCAAACCAAAACTCTGCACCAATCCAACCCCATCTCCATCCTGTAACCTACTTTCTGTCTTTATGATATGGCTTATTCTCAGTATTTCGTGTATGTGGAATCACACACTGTTGGTCCTTTTGTGTCTGGCTTACTTCACTCAGCATAATGTCTTCAGGTTTCCTCCAATTGTAGCTTGCATCTGAACTTCATTCTTATGGTCAAATAATATTCCATTGTGTGTCTCTACCACATTTAGTTTATCCTTTTGTCTGTTGATGGGCACATAAGTGGTTTTTAAACTGCTTCTTCCTAGCACCCTCAGATTCAGAAGGAGTCCCAGTACATCAAGTACCTTTGCTGTGACGATGCAAGAACTCTGCACCAGTGGGTCACAGGCATCAGGATTGCAAAGGTGAGAAGCCCTCCGCATATCACCCGACCTTGGATTTGCCCACTGGATTTGCCCCCATGTTAAATGGTCCGCCTCTGTGCCTGTGTGACCCAGCAGTTAGTAATCCGCAGGCATTATCTTTTCTGCCCATGAAGTTTTCAAAATAGATGGAAGCAATAGAAACCCAGGCCTTTCCTGTGACCTGGGAAGGTGAGTTGCCCTTCACCTGATATTTTTCAGGTATTTATTCATGCAGATTATTGCCAGTTTAATGAGCAACTGAGAAAAACAGCAACTAGTCACAAGAGTTATGTAGAAATATATGTAATCAGAATTGCGTGGCTGAAGCTCTCTAATGCAGAGATGAAAGTATTAACTGACTTTGCTGATCTGGGAAGTTATTTAACATGAGAAAAAACAATTTGGGGATTTTTATTGAAATGCTTATACTAAAAAAAAAAAACTCAGGCAGGAGGTAAAAAGGAGTAGTCATGGAATAACTCTTTTCTTAACATGTATATTGCAATTAACTGCAGAATTCATTTTAATGGATTTTCTTTTCTTCTTTGTCATTTCCCTTCCTAGTATGGAAAGACTCTCTATGATAACTACCAGCGGGCCGTGGCCAGGGCTGGGCTTGCTGCTCGGTGGACAAACCTGGGCCCTGCCAACCCAGCTGCACCAGTGCAGCCTGTGACAGGTATGAGGCAGAAGAGAAATTGATATGCATTTAAAAAACCCCAAACCCATGCTCAAGGAGCATCCAATGCATTTTATGAAAACAGAATTTTGTAGACACCATATAGAATGCTTTTCTCCCGAGGGTCAGGCCTAAGACCCCACCCTGCCTCTATTTCCATATGGGTAGCTTTTGGCAGAGCTCACACCACCTTTTCATGATCTGCTGGTGGACCTGGTGGCGAGCCCTAGCTTGGGGCGAGCCAGCAGGGAGACACGCCTCCTCAGAGTGCAGATGTTACTTGTCTACAACTTCTTCTGTGCTCTGAGGACACCCACACCAAAGGACAAGAGTGTTCGCTGGTGTTTTCCCTAATCTTGGGCAGCACATCTTAAGGGTCCCATAAGAGCTACTTGCTTGTGTTTTTTAAGAAGGAGAAGAGAACATCAAGGGATGGGTGGGCAGAATTGCTGCTTCACACACACACTAGTTCTGGTTCTAACAAGAGTTCTGCAAAGTTAAATCATTATCCTGCTCCACACTTAGGAAACTGAAATGGGAGAACTTGGTGTCTTGGATCTTCTGAGTGGCTGAGCTGTGGTTCATATACACTGTCTTTATGACAAATAACAACTGAAAGAACTGAGACTGTTTGCTGCAGAAGAGTCCTGGTCACTGTCTCCCAGTATTATGGGATGGGCATATGAAAGGCTGGTAAACTTATCCTTTGTCACCTCAGTGGGAAAAACCAGCCTCAAAGAGTGGAAGTGACAGTGAGAGATTTCACCCAATGTCTAATGATTCTTTCATTAGATTTATCCTGTCTGGTTGCCGTGGGGATTGTGAGTTTATGCCAAGTTGGAGAATATCACAGCACCTGTTTTCTTCAGAGCATTTAGCATAATTTGTGATTATTTTATGTATACGTTAGCATATTAATTGCCTGTGTCCTCCACTAGACATTAAGTCTCGAAAGGGCAGAGACCTTTCCTGCTTGTTCCACATCATGTCCGTAGAGTTTCTTATGGTCTGCCATAAAGCATAGATTTGTTGAATTAATAAATAGAGGGTTGCCAAGGCCGGTTGGTAGGTGGGTCGTGATGGTCCTAGAAGATGGCCTTCAAATCTTGGAGACTCTAAATTCTATTCATCTTGGAGACTCTCAATTCTATTCATCCTCCCACTTGGGAGTGAAATTCCACTTGACATGCTTGAAACTTCAAGTTTCCTTGTAGGAAAACGGTGCTTTCTTAGACACGCAGGAGCACATCTGGGGTGCCTCTGTTGGACCCCCTTTCCAGGGAAGACCCCCCTGGCACCTTCCAGTGTAGACATTCTTGGCTACGAGTCTGACTCATTGACCAGCTGAGAGAAAAACCAGGTTCTTCCTCTGCGCTGCCACCAGAAGTGAGCGATGCAGAGCCCCTTTGGAAAGGAGGGTTCCCAGGAGACCCCAGTGCGGGTAATGAAAGGGCCCATCCTGGACACCCTCGTCCACCATCTCAGCAGACGCTGCTCTGCTGAGGACATCAAAAACAGTTAGGACCCCTACCTTAGGATTGAATATTTGCTTTATAAATTCAGTCGAGAGCTATTAGGGCCCTCTGGAGAAAAAACTTTCCAAATTGTATTTAAGTATGACTCATGTTTTGTTTCCTAAATAATGACTTTTCAGAGTCGTTATTGCTGTTTTGCTCTTTGAAACCCAAATTGATGTTGACCCACATGATCTGACCCAGTCCAGCCCCCCATGGTTCCGAGTTCTTTGCTTTTTGCAAACTCCAAGATCCCCCTCCTTTACAGACGGCCAGAGAAAGTTTTTCTTCTCTGAGCATTTTTCTCTGAAATCGGGATCCCTTGCTTCAGCGAACAGCTCCATTTCTTGCCAAGTTGTGCCTATTTTTCACGAAGACCACCCTGCCTGTCATCGGGCTGAGACATCAGCCGTTGAGCCATGTGCTGAGCTGTTTTAGAGGAATTACGGTATCTCAGGACATCAGCCATTTCCCAGAATTAAGAAACCAGTGACGGCACAGACGGCCCTGCTGTCACCGGGTGACTTTCCTGTCCCGGCTGTGGCTACTGATGTATGTATCAGAGGAAGTATTTGGCTCTGTGGCCTGTCAGCTGGGGGAGCTGCTGCAGCCAAGCACTCTCGGGGCTCAGCTCTGGCACTGGGAAAAGCAGATCAGAGCCAAGGTTGCAGATGATGGCATTTATTCTGGACACCAAAGTTTTGTAGCAACAAAGGAAACCATGACAGCAGTAGCTACGGGGTTCCAGGGAAGGCAAAGGGTCTCTAACATAGAAGGGAAATTAGCCTGAAGCCTAATGATTGGACCGTGGTCTGTCTATCTTCTAGGGGCAGGTTTAGGGCAGGTGGGCTTTATTTTGTCTTGACTCAAAGGTGAGGATCTAGGGGCTTAGTTGGCTCTCTGGGTCAACTGCCTTGGGGAGAATTGCAAATTTCAAAAGGTAATGAGAGTATGGGTGTTTGGATTTTCTGATATGAAGGGGCTCCAGGGCTTTCTCTGTACAACTTTATCAGCATCGGTTCTATTCAATCAGCTCATAAGCCTGGGTGCACACAGTCGAGGTCCCTGTGAGGCTGGGGTGCCATTACATGCCATTGGGATAGGACACCCAGGGATCTCCTGTCCAGCCCAAACCACAGGCGTCCCTCCTACAAAGATGCCACAGGAACATGCAAGAAACACCCACTCACCCCCAGGTCCACTCAGTCCTGAGTCCTGCTGAGTCTCCCTCCTAACTGCTTATCAAGTGTGCCCATGCTGGCCCTGCTCCACCGCCCTCTGCCCGAGTGCTGTGATCGGTCAGCCAAATCGGTGTTGTCCCAGCCGGACTCCCGGGATTCGCAGGCCTCTCTCCCTCCTCCTTTCTGCAGCCAGAGTGACCTTATTAAAAGGAAAGGAGATTTCTCCCCTGCCTGAAAGGTCCCTACTGCCCTCAGGTGAAGCTCCAAATCCTTAGCCTGCCCACAAGACCCCTGTCTTCCTGACACACAGCCTTTTCTTTTTCCCCAGTTCTTCAAAGCCCAAGCACCAGCCTACCTCAGGGACTCCACAGAGGCTGTTCCCTCTGCTTCTGATGACCCCTCCCTTCCTGGGGCCTACTTTCCCCCCTGGTCTTCGGTAGGATGGTTGTAAATGGGGCCAGGGTTTCCTGGGGACATGGTGAAACCTCTTAGGAGGGACAGGGAGCCCCAGTCTCATTCCTTCTCTTGCCTCCTCAACTCTTTTTTTTTTGCACCTTTGCTCTGGGAATCCAGAATCCCACTCTGCCCACCTCCACCTCTTCCTCTCCCCTTGCCTTTTCCTCCTCCAGGTTTCCTAAGAAACCTGCAGAAAGAGGCCAAGGTCGCTGGCTGGGAGACACAAACCCAACGGGGCGAGCGTGTTTCTGGCTCTGATCAACCAAATGAAGAGACACAGAGGCACTGCCCTACATCCAGCATCGTTAACAAGTGATTTATCCCAGGTCAACTATGGTTTTCCCTTCACATTGGAGAATAGCCATGGAGGCATTTATTATACTTATGAAATGTATGACGGTACCAACTATTTTGAGTCAAGACTCTTACATGACAATTGACAGAAATACAATTCAATTAGTTTAAGCAACAGAAAAAGAGTGGGGAGGATTCATTAACTCACAAAACTGGAAAGTCCAGGGGGATCTGGGATCTGGTTTCAGGCACAGTGAGATCCAGGCATTTAAATGATGTGATCGGGTTCTGCTCCATTCTCAGGCAGACTGTCTCCAGGAGGCAGCAAAGATCGACACTGAGACCTCTAGGCTCGTGTTTTTCATGCAGCTAAAAACTTCAGCATGAAGAAGCTGCCCTTGTCCTGAACAAGTCCCAAGCAGGGCTCTGTTTCAGACCCATTCCAAGAGGGCCTGAGACATGCACCCTTCCCAAGCAGAGGGGTTAGGAAAGGGGGCGCTCGGTCCTCCCTCTGTGAATGCTCTTGAACCCTGTGAAAC
Source organism: Tamandua tetradactyla (assembly GCF_023851605.1). Classification (NCBI taxonomy): domain Eukaryota; kingdom Metazoa; phylum Chordata; class Mammalia; order Pilosa; family Myrmecophagidae; genus Tamandua; species Tamandua tetradactyla. The sequence continues at coordinate 224,239,124 of NC_135327.1, read as the reverse complement.
ATTTGAGCTCGGTTGTGTTTGATAAACTTTCCACCTCTGTGAGGACCCTTGGAGGCTGAGAGAGTGGGAGAGGCTGATGCTCCTTGACAGCTGGGCCCAGTACAGGCAGCGCCCTGCCGAGTACATGGATAACATATATTCAGAATATATGGATAACATGAGTAGCCATGAGTGCTCTCGGGTTGGAGCAGAGCCCCGTGGAAAACACTGGACTTCCTAGTAAATGCAGGACGGATCCTCAGAGCATTTGGGTTTTACTATAAAGGTGATCCTGTCTGTTCTCATAGATGGTGGAGACCAGGGCACCCTTGTGGCATAGAAGTGTGCAGCATGTTGTTGTGCCTGCGTTTGGACAAAAGCAGCGTTTGGAAAAGAAAATATTATTCTTGCCCTCCTAAGGAACTCCCCCCTCCAATAGTCTTCAAAATCCAACTTGAATTTTGTATAAAGGTTTTTGCATTTTATATAAAGAAGGAATTTTGAAGATGTAAAGAAAGAGAGAAGGGGAAAGAGAACAGGCCAAAGGAAATGAGAAGATGGAGCACTTTGGAACCAAAGAGATGTAAGCCTCTTGTCTGAAACTTTCCGACTCTAGAGCAAAGATGTGGCTGACTCGTGGCTCGAGAGACGCGTCTCCGTGGCCTTAGAGTCGGAGCAGCCTCCTGCCTGGGGAGTTCCCACCCCGTCTTTCCTCTGACAGCCGACCTGTGATGTCACAGGAGGCAAGTGAAGCCATTCTTGCACAAAGACACCTGCCCTTGCTGAGTGAGGAACGTGGGCTTTACACTGAGAAAACTGACCACAGAGGCAGTTGTCATAATGGATTCTAGTATTTTAAATATATAAATGGACACCAATACCTTTTTTCATTTCCTTTTTAAATAATTTCAAACTCAGAGAAAAGTTGCAAGAATAGTATAAAGAGCCCCATGTACCTTTTAACCAGAGTCACCAATATGGAATGATTTGCCATTTGCTTTATGGTCCTTTCTTCCCTCGCCTCCTCTTGCTCTTTCATATGTTACCCATATACATATTTTTTTCTGAACCATTTGCAAGTAAATTGTATAACTCATGCCTCTTTACCTCTTAAGTTTGCATTTCCTGAAAATACGGCTAGTTCTCTCACTAGCCATAATTCAGTTATTGAATTCAGGAAATTTACTATTCACGGAACACTTTGCCTAAACTGCAGTCCATATTCCAATTCTGCGAATTGTCTTAATAATGTCCTTTATAGCATCATTTTTCTCTGGTTCAGGATTTGGTTAAAGGTCACATGTGGTGTCTAGTCATCACCCCCGTTCGTCTCCTTTCTTCCGGAACATTCCTCGGCCTTCCTTTGTCTGTTGACACAACATCAGTTTTTAAGAACACAGCCATTTGCTTTGCTGGGGCGTTCCTCAATCTGAATTTTCTGATGTCTCCTCATAATTCATCTCTGCATTTCTGCATTTGGGGCTGTGAGTGCTATTGAGTGTTAAAGTCTATGTGCCTTGCTGGAAACTCTGATGTCAACTATTTGGCTAAGGTGTCATCCATTTTCTTTCCTGCACAGGCAGTATTTTTTGCTCTGTACTGAATCATTTGTAGAGAGAGACTCTGTGACTATGTCGAGAGTCCCCATGCCTCATCAAACTCTCCTTTCCGCTCTCCAATGTCCTGAAATCCCCTAACAGCCTTCTTTGACTTGCTGGGTAGTTTCATGGGTTTATCAAATTACTGGAAAAATATTTGATGGAGTCGCGGGTCCTGGGCACAGCAGCAGTACTCGTCACGGAGAGAAGTAGAAGACCCCCTACTGTGGGCTGGGGGCGCAGGTCAGCAGGGGAGAAATGCCGCCAGGTGTGGGAAACCGGCCCCCCCCCCCCCCACCAGAACGCAGTCCTACCGGCCGGAGAAACCAATGTACGGCTGCTTCCATCTGACTCTCTTAGAACTGCCAAGCCTCATTTACTCATGCTTTTTCACGGAAAGGGCAAAGGAAGATAAAACAGGTGCTTATCAGAATTGTGGAAAAATAAAACCTGATTCCGGGGCCTACCTGAGGATCTGTGCATTTCACCCATCCCTGCCTGCTCTTTTCTGTGGTACTTTGTGTTGAGGATGATGCCCCAAAATTGTTCCTCTACTAAGCATAGTGTGAAACTCAGTAAATGTATGTCAGAAGTGGGGGGAAAGCCTTCAACCAGGAGAATTAACAAGAGAGAGATTTTCAGGATTCAGTCTCCGATTACAAGGACATTTTTAAAAGCAGAACGTGCTATTCTCTAGACCCCAGTTAATCCAGATTTTAGTCCCTAGCCTTTATAGAGCATCACTTCCTGACTCTTTTGCTAACCCTCCTTTTCTTTAGGTTGGAAGTTGTAACTACTTTATACTTTCAGATGAACTTTCAAGAAGGTTGCAAATGCCTTACCCAGTCTTCTCTCTGTTCTTGCCTGGCAGGACCCAAAACAGGCAGCACCCAGCCCAATGGCCAGATTCCCCAGACCACCCACTCCATCAGCAGCGCCCTCCAGGAGGCCCAGAAACAAGCGGAAACACCTAAGGTGCGGCCACAGGGTACCGGGCGTAAATTCTGCCCCTTATAATCCCATATTGGACGCCATCAGCAGCGTTCTAGGAACTGCCTTTTTAAAATGAGAAAACTCATTCCACCAACTAAGAAATCACTGTAATTCCATTAAGTAATTGCTTGCTTTTTATTTTATTTTATTTTAAAGTTATGTAAGCCAGAATCAAAAGCCAAAACCAGCTAATATCATACCACTCTGGGAGCATGTAAGAATGCGTCTTAAATGCTGGGGCTTGGTAAATATTTTGCGTTTAGCTCTCTAAGTGCTTTAACTGGGCCACAGAACCAAACGACAAGGCAATTAGAGGGGTTACACTATAAAATAAGCATTTTCTGTAATCTGTATTTTCCCTTAATGTCTATGTACATCCTCAGGGTGTTGGAGTAGAAACCACATTTTAAAACAATAGCTAAATTGTATAACATTCTCCATGACTTTTTTTCAGTAGAGTAGATTAATGCAGATTGATTTAAACCTAATAATTATACCTAATCATTGTAAATTAGCTACTAATCATACCCACAACACCTCAATTGAATATAAAAGTTCCATTTAATATTTCCCATGTGATTCAAAAGAACCTGACATACTTGTGACAATAGCATAGCACTCAGCTATTCTGTATTTATACAAGTATGTTCAGCTTCATTCATTTTTTTCTCTTCTTTCTCACCTTCACTTGTTCCCTTCCCCCACTGGAAACAATCAAATCTAGGGTATCTGGTGAACTTCTAATACATTTTTTTTGAACTTCTAATACATTTTTAGAACCACTATAGACTTTTAAAAAGCTGTGTTTCTCTCATATTCTTATCTTCTCAAGTCTGACAATCTTGCCATCTAATGTACTTTCAGCTATTGTTTTTTTTTTTTTACATGGGCAGGCACCGGGAAGCAAACCCGGGTCCTCTGGCATGGCAGGCAAGCATTCTTGCCTGCTGAGCCACCGTGGCCCGCCCGCTATTGTTATTTTAATGTTTCTATAATGCCAGTTGAAGAGAAGCATTTAAAAATGCTGACAGCAGTAAAGAATCCTAGAATAGAAATCACCATACTATATGTGAACACCAGTTGCCAAGTTGCCTGTTCTGAAATTTTAAAAACATGTCATTGTTTTATTATGCTAAGTAAAAAAATAAAAACTTAATCCTGAAAGCACTTTATTAAAAAAAAACTTCTAAATTTTATCTTCAGTGGCAAAATGTTATTAGGCAAAGAAAGAAAATGGAAGCCTGATAAGATGTAAATTGGAAATCATGATGACCACTAAAGCAGAGAGATTCCATTCAGCTGCTTGAAACTCTTGTTTCAAGTTGCAGTACCTAAATATAAATGATTTTTAACTGTTCCAATGTTGGCAAATGAAGGCCTACGTGTTTGTTAGCCTTTAACCAGTTTTGGTGTCTTGGCTTACCAGTAGCACATGCATCATGATTTTAATTTTGAAAAACTCTCTCCTTTATCTCATTCGATCTCATCTTAACCATGAGCAGAAAATAGTAAAAGGTGAGATGCTCATTTTACACTGGATGAAGCAGCCCAGCCTTATACAGGTCGGAACAGGTCAATCCAGGACCACAGATGAGAGCACCTGGCTTCTACACCACCACACTGCCTTCCTGGAAACAGTTAAACTAGAGGAGCCAAATTTTGACCAACTGCTCCGGCGAGGTCCAGGGTCCTGGGATAAGGCACCTTTGTTCTCAGCCGGGAACACAAGCTCTCTGCCAGGAAAGATTTCCTTTGTGCCCAGGCTAGCACAATGGTCGCCTGTAGCCCAGAAACTTCTATTTCTGGTCACTTTTCCCCCCTCCCATCTCCTTTTGTCCTTAGGACATTTAAGCCAGGAAGTTCTGAGAACAAGATTTAGGAGGCCCTCAGCGCCATTGAGGGGATATAGCCCAAGAAGAAAATAATTTTACAGGCACAACCCCCTGACCACTGAGCTTCACCACCCGCTCAGCTCATACCAAGGGAAGTTTTATCTCTGCAAATGCCTATTAGGCTGGTGGAAGTCTTTGGGGCTAAGGAGTGAGGGGAAAGTCCAGGAGTGCCGTTTTGCTTCCGTGTTGAGCTGCTTTGGCTGATGTACCTGGTCAGGGCAATCCCAGAACTAGGTAAGATCCTCGCCAGGCTTTTTAGTGAATGGTGAGAACTGTCCAATAAGGTGGATTCCAGAGACTTGTATCATCTCAACACAGTACTAAACGCTTCGCTGAGTCTGGCAAAGCCTTCCACTTCCAGCAGGGGTGGGATCTGCACCCACGGTAGGGAGCATTTGCAGGCGTCCTCCTCGCCCAGAGCCAAGGGGCACCCTGAGCACCGGGTCCCGTGGGCAGCCAGGGCACACATCACCTCCCAGCACTGGGGATGTCGCCTCGATGGGGCCATTGAAATGATTCTCTTCTGCTCTGTTTTAAGGATAAGAAGCCAGCCCTCGGTCCGCACGAGCTGGGGGCGCCCCGGGCGTGCCCCCTCCCGAAGGCCAGTCTGCCCCCGCCCCCTCCCCTGCGCCGATCCTCGGACACCTGCGGCCCCGGGACAGCGGCCTTGCCCCCGGGCTCCGGCTTCCCTGCGCCCCCCGACGACCTCCCGCCGCCGCCGCCGCCGCCGCCGACGGCCGAGGACGACGAGCTGCCCCCGCCGCCCCCCGATTTCAGCGAGGCGCCCCCAGACTTTGTGCCTCCCCCGCCGCCTGCGTTCGACCGCGACGCGGGGGCCTCGGGATCCTTTCTGCCGCCCCCGCCGGCCCCCGCCCCCGTCGCCCCCGTCCCTGCAGCCCGGAAACCGCCCCCCGTTGTCCCCCAAAAGTCCCCCATTCCCCCCAAGAGGCGCGAGAACCCAGGACCCCCCAGAGCGGGGGGAGGCGGGGAGCAAGACTTCATGTCGGATCTCATGCAAGCTTTGCAAAAGAAGCGAGGCAACGTGGCCTAAGCGCAGCGCAGAAATGGCGGTGCTGCGCCGGGTGGAATCTTTTCTGACCCCCCTCCACCCCAGTGTATTTTTGCCACTTTATTTCGGTGACATCTTGGTGATTGTCGCTAAAATCCCCAAGTGTTCAGACTAGGGATGAGGTGAAACTTTTCAGAGTTGCCCGAGAACATTCATAATCATCAACCGAACACAGAATTTAGAGTATCTGCCTGAATGTACATATCTTTCCTATATATTTTCACTTAAATTGAACTTATCTTCCCTTCCAACTTAATTAAAATGTTTTATGTTCATTTATTATTATAGGTTTAGAAGCATCGAATTAATAAAAGTTATGTTTTTCCTGGAGGTGGTATTTCTAGAAGTATGTTGTATATATAAATCTAATGAGATATTAAAACTAAATGTCTTATAATATATTTGACCTTTTAAAAATTGCTTTTAATGTCACTATACCTTTTAAAGTTTTGTTGCTTTTAAATATATTTTCTATGACCTTCAGAATTTTCAGAAAATTCAAAAGAGGATGAAGAAGAAAACAAGAGAAGCAGTTGCAGCTGCTTTGCAACTCAGCACTTTGTTTTAGGGTTTTGAGTATATATATTAGGTTTTTCTTTTCTTTTTTTTTAGGGTTGTATACCATAGTAATGGGGGAAAATGTTAGTTTAGATAATTTGGGATTTTCATAAAACATTTCACAAAAATGTAGGGACAGGAAAAGACAATCATATATATTCTTCAACTTGGGATGTTTTCCCTCAGAGATAAATTTAATGCCCAGTTTTAATAACTTAGTTTCCTGCTACCCTTATCTTCTCATCTCTTTCTAATCGGCTTCTGATAGACCTTTAAAGAAATTCTTAGTTTTATTTCCATGACACACACATACATATGTATTATATACATATGCTTCGAAATCTTAAAGGGGGTAGAAAAGAAATCAGAAATAATACAGTATTTTTATAATTAAGAAAACTATTAATATGGTTTAATATTTGGAAAAAAGTTAGCATTGGTTTCAGTTATATTTAAAACAAAAAAACTAATTCAATTTATAGGACCAAAAATATTTAGCAACTAAAACTGGTAAGACACTGAAATTTTTCTTGAGCATGTACTTGAATTAGGATAGAAAGTAGTGTCTTACAATAAATTTCTCATGTACAGTAACTTTTTTCTACGTCTTTGTTTTATGATGTTCTTTTGATATCAGCTCCTGTCAAAGCACAGCTTTTCTGAGATCTGACTAAAACCTGGTAAATTGTGCAGCTCTCTGGGGCCATCCAGGAAAGGTGTTAATGGCATATTTTGTTAGAGACTGAATTGGAGATTTAGTCGACTGAAGAAAGGTTAAAAAAAAAAAAAAGAAGGAATGTGCCACCCAAGTTGTCCAGATTCCTCTTAGCTTCGTGTAGGTTAATGAACCAATCACTTGATGCCAAGGCAGAAGATGCTTCTTGAGGTTTGTTATGGGGATTTTACTTATCTTGCTCAAAATTACTACCTGTTAGCAGATCAAGAAATGCATTAAAGTGCGTCTTTTCATATAGTTAGCATTTTATTGCCAAGACACTGCAAGCTTCCTTTTGCCATTTAAGGTAAGATATTCACAGGTATAGTGAATATCTTATCTACCCACCAAACTAAAAGCTTCCTGCACAGATACTGTTATTACTGTGACTGAATATTCTTTCAACCCCAGTCATACTGAAGTACAAATACTTAGACTCTTTGACCTGAATCTCACTGAAAGAAAAATAAACTTATTGCCCCATAATGAGCTTTTAAAAAGAGAAATGCATTACTAGCTTAGAAGAATAATTTAGAATCCAGGTCACTATAATCAAAAGAATATGCCCTTCTCTGACTTTTTTTCAGAGTATGAAAAGCGTTGATGGTGCTTCACAACCATGTCTACACAAGGGAGTGTAAGGGTTTTCTACATCCTATAGCCACAGAACCTTAAAGAGGAAGGACCCCTGAAAATGAGCAAACCCACTCTATTAATTGGGATTCTGACTGTACATAAGGAAACCAACCAGAGCAAACTCAAGCAAAAAGCAGGGATTTGTTATGTAATTCCGAGGCAGAATCTCAATGGCCCGAGGTTAACTGCTTACCTGGACTCTTGGGTGGGACCTGGAACTGGATGCCTGGAAATTCGTAGTTCTCCACATTTCCCCTCCCTGCTTTGCTACATTGTCACTCTCCTTGCAAATACTGTTAACTCTCTACATCATCACTCTGTTGTTCAGTTTGTGATGGAAGATAGTCCCTCCACAACTCCAAAATTTCTACTGCCTCTCTCTAGGGGCCAGGACTATATTCCCATCCTAACTGGGAAAACTCTTGGAAAGAGAATCTCATTGGTTGAGGTGACCCAAGGGTCACCTCTCATCTGATCTCTGTAGCAGAACATGATAAAGGAGGTGTGAGGAGCCCATCCCTGTGGGCTGAGGGGGCCAGGGGGAACCAGAGAGCACTGGTGGTTTCTGGCTTCAAGTCACTTCAATCGTATTCCTCATTTTACTGAAGAAAGCAAGTCTGGAGGTTCACTTAGCCAAGGTCTCACAGCCTGGGCCGCCTCCCAAGTCTTCTAACATTTGTCCATACGGTACTTTCCTTTAAAGACGGAAAAAATATATAGAGAAACGCAAACTGATGCAAATGCTTGCAAGTTTTAGCATTTGATGGTATGTATCTTAGGAAAGCTATTGAAAGGGATTCATTGATTTCATGGTCAAACTATTTGATACAGGGTGGGCCACGGGGGCTCACCAGGTGGAGTTCTTGCCTGACATGCTGGAGACCTGGGTTCGAATCCCAGTGCCTGCCTATGCGAAAAAAAAATTTTTGATACAATTTTAATAGGCCAAGGGGTTAAATGGATCATCTGAGGCATTGAATTCCAGCTTCCTTGTAGGAGTACAAAACCCACTGTGCAGGCCCTTTTGGTCAGGAATCTTAGAAATCTGAGCTGGCTCATGCCGACCTCAGGACACACATTTGCTTTCGCTGGTTTTAGGTGCCAGCTCAGGAGCTCTGGGTGAATCTCACCGAAGCAGAAGAGAACTTTTGGTGTCTTCACAAACCTTATTTGTACCTGAGAAAGCCCCGTAAGTCTGCCCTGAAAGTGTGACAAAATTTGTTCTCCTTTGTTGAAAGGTTTAACCTGATGTTTCTGTGGGGAGAAATGGGAAGGCTGGGGGGGGGGGGGGCGGGGGGAAGCCTGGGGACTAGGACAGTAACCCATAGCATGACGCAAAGCACTACAGAAATTTCTCGTATAAGGCTGCCATCAGGAAAAAAAAATTACTAGTGTCTAGTAATTACTAGACACTAGTAATTTTTTTTTCTATATATATATGAGAACTACAACTAAAACCCCAGGGTTTGATAGAGTTTACAGGAAACGTGATGAAAAATGCCTCGTGTTAGAATCTGAAATAATGAGATTTTACAGGAGATCCTTGTAGGGGTAATAAACATTTATTAAGCTTCTAATGTGTGTTCTTTTTTTAAACTGTTTTTTATTGTATAATATATATGCAAAGCAAAGAAAGAAAAAAAAAGCAGTAGTTTTCAGAGCACTCTTCAACTAGTAGTTACAGGACAGATCCCAGAGTTCGTCATGGGTTACCATATGATCCTCTCAGATTTTTCCTTCTAGCTGTTCCAGAATATAGGAGACTAGAAGGAATATTTTTTTTATCATCACAATCGAATTTTTTTTTATTTTTTGTGAAAAATAACATAAATTCAAGAAAGCATAATTTCAAAGCACAGCACAGCAGTTAGTTGTAGAACAGATTCAGAGTTTGGTATGGGTTACAATTCCACGATTTTAGGTTTTTACTTTTAGCTGCCCTAAGATGCTGAAGACTAAAAGTAGTATCAATTTAATGATTCAGCAATCATACTCATTTTTTTAAACCCTACCTTCTGTGTATAACTCCACCATCATCTTTGATCTTCTATCCCACTCTTAAGGGGTATTTGGGCTATGGCCATCCTAACTTTTTCATGTTGGAGGTACTGTCACTAATATGGGGTAGGGAGATGGAACTATCTGATGTTCCTAAGAGCCTGGGCCCTCTAGGTTTCAGGACTTACCCGGTCCAGGGACCCATCTGTTGATATCTTCATTGCCCCGGCACATTGTGCTTTATATACTCGCATACACATACTATGTTTCTTAAGTGCAAACAAGATTAGAAATTTATGTCTTCCTGGTGAATTGAACTTCATAACATTGCATCACTATGTAATGCTTTTTTTTGCCTTTTATCTTATATTCATATGGTTGTGCCACCTTTTTTTTATTTGACTGACAGATCTCTTTCATTCCATTTACTTTCAAACTTTCTATGCATGATCTTCTAGGTTCGCTGCTTGTAAATGGCATATAAGTGAATTTTGTATATAAGACTAGATACAATCTGGCAATCATTATCTTTTAATTTATTCTATTTACTCTTATTGTGATTATATATCCATATTTATTTTTAACATCCTAATTTTTTATAATTTGTCTGGATTTTTCTGGGGGAGGGTCCCTTCCTTGTCTTCTTTTCATGTGATTAAAGATTTTTCTCCTATTCCATACTTTAATTTCTTATTGGAAACTTATACACTCGGTTTCTATCCTTTTAATGCCTAACTATAGGTGATAGCATCCATAATGAACAAAGTCTAAAGTTAAACAATTTAACGTGAAAAGTGCAAGGACTTTGGAAGACTTTAATTTCTATGGCTGCCTTTCCTCCCTCCCCCACTCTTAATATATATGCTATTGTCTTCCAGTATTTGAGTTATATATATCTCAGTTTTTTGTTTTTCTATAATGTCTTTATTTCACTCTTATTCTTAAAGATGTTTTCACTGGGTATTAAAATTCTGGGTCGACAGTAAACACTCAGTTCTTTGAGAAGGGTGCCCCATAACTTTTTTTCTTCTTGCTGCAGTTAATGAGTCTGATGCCGAATTATCAATTTCTTTTTAGACCCTCTCTTTTTCACTCCTTTGGGTGCTTTTAAGACCTTTTCTTTGCCTTTGGTTTTTTACACAGTTAATCTAAAGACAAGTTTCCTTTTATTTAAGTTACTTGAGAATTTGTTGAGGTTCCTGTATCTGCAAATATATAGATAGCTCTCACTTTTTCTGGGATGTTCACACCTGTTTTGTTTTCAAATATGCTGCTTCTTCATGTCTCCTGGAAATCTAATGAAACCTATGTTAGGCCTTCTTACTTTATCATCTATATATCTTAAACTTGCATATTTTTCCATTTCTCTATTCTAGGTAAATTAATCAGATCTTATTTCCAATCCATTAATTATCTTTTCAGTATGAGCTAATCTATGTTTAACCTCTCCATTGAGATTTAAAGTTTTGATTCTTATCTTTTGATTTCTAGAATTTATTTTCAAGTCTTTGATGGATCTTCCTCAATACTTTTTTTTTCATTGATATATATTATATATTCACATACCATGTAATCATCCAAAGTATATAATCAATGGCTCACAATATCATATTGCTGTGCATTTGCCATCACAGTTGACTTTTTTTTTCTTTTTTTGTGAAAAATAACATATATACCAAAAAAAAGCAATAAATTTCAAAGCACATCACAATAATTAGTTGTAACACAGATTTCAGAGTTTGGTATAGGCCTCACTACTTTTTGATAATCTCATTTTTTTGTTCATACTTATGCTACTCTCTTCTATTTCTTAAGACATTTTGAACACACTTTTTTTAAACTCTCTTCTGATAATGCTAATATCTGAAGTTCTCGGGGGTCTTTTCTGATTTTTTTTTTCTGTTGACAGTTATCCCCGCTTTGCTTCTTCATGTTTTTGGTGTTTTTTATTATGTGCTTATACTCAATGGAATTTTGAGGCTTCTTAAAGGTCTAAGTTAAAAGCACCTTTTCTCCAGACAGGATCCGCAGTTGCTTCGGCCAAGGATCCGGCAGTAGAACCAGGCTCCCTTTACAATACGCCATTACCTTCAGTTTTTTCACCCCACACAAATAGGGTGAATTTGGGCTGCAAATCTGCAGGAGGGCTGACTTTGGGTTATGAATTCTCAATGGAGACTTATCCCTCCACTCTGAGCCAAGGACAGTATAGACAAATCTACCTGATATTTCCCTTTCTAGAAAAGTTTTTCCCTTGGCCCACTCTTTCAGTAACAGTATAGGCCTTCAGTGTTCCCATTTCTGCTGGGTCTCTGATTTGATCCACCCTTCGCCCGGGCCAGGGCTATGTGTGCCATCACTCAGGCAACTATTAACACCCCACTGTATGCATTCACCACAAGGACACTGCTGGCTCATTTCGCTCTCGGAGTTCATGCTTTTGCTTCCTCTGCAAGCACTGAATACTTCACTCATTCTCTTACCAGCACAGCAAGACATTCAAAATATTTGATCCAGAATGTCCAGGTGTTTTATGGGTTTTCATACTGCAGTAAACAAAATTATTTAATCATCTCAGAAACTTTGCAAGGTAGATATTATTAGCCACATTTTAGAATAAGGAGACAGGTTCAGAGATATTGGCTAACTTGACCGAAAGTAACCTGGGGTGGTCATCTGACCTGACTGGAACATAAAGACTGTGAAAATACAACTGGCCTGAAGGTATGGAAATCTGGACACCAAGGGCATGCAGTAAAACACAGTCACCTGAAATGAAGTGTCAGCTTTTGGTCACCACCAGAAGACAGTGTGAAGGACACTAAGATTTCAAGAGCTGGGGGGTGGGGTGGGGTGACAGCTCCTAATGACACTGAACAGCTTAAACAGAGAGAATAAAAAACTCAAATTAGTAAATTCAGGGACAAATTGAAAACATGGAACTGTCTCTGAAAGACAAGAATCTTTTATTTCTTACAGCTATTTGGGCCCAAACAGTCAAAACTCAAACTCTAAGCCTCATTATGAGGGGGGCTGAGATGAGCCTTCAACTGAATTCAGAGCCTCACCAGGCCCTGCATATAAAAATTAAAACAGTGATAGGGAGACCCTCATCTTTCTATTTCTAAAATGAAGTGGGGAGAAATGAATGAGGCTTTCAGCCACTCATTTGTTATACTTACAGACCAATTAATTGACTTCTTTCTCCAGAAAAGAAGCTGAATATTGATTCCTAACATTTTATTTCAATTTAGTCAAAATCACTATGTTTTCTTTAAGGATGGCTAACTAAAAAACCAAACGGTTACCTCTCCCTTTCCTCAAATCCTATTAAAAATAATAAATTTGTAGCAGTGTTTTATCTCAACATGTTAATCCACTTGTTTTCCAGGTATTTCTCACCTGTTCTTCTCTCTCATTTTGCTCCAAAGTTTCCCTAAATAAAACTTCAAAGAAAAAGCCTATTAAGTCAAAGAAGATTCTCTTCTTAGAAGAATGCTTGTAGAAAACAAGAGGAAACAAAAGACAATCCTCATTTTGCTTCCCTCTTTCCATGGTATCCCCAGCAACAGCTTACACTGAGAGCACATCCAGTCACTGTGCCGAACCCTCACATTCAACATCTCATTTAATCCTCCTAATAGCTCCAGGAGTTAAGTTAATTATTATCCCCACTTTACAGCTGTGGAAATCGAGGCTTAGCGAAGTGAGTTGCTGAAGGTATTAGAGCTCAGTAGAAGCATTCAAACATGGATCTCATGGAATCTAGAGCCTTTGAATTGTTTTAATAGTTGTGCTACAGAGAGCTGAGGAAGGCAAAAAGACAGCCCCTAATGTTTATTAATGAAGGGTCTTGGGTCAGCCCAGAACTAACCCACCCCAATTCCAAAGTTATCTTGATAACCAAGACTGGATCTAACCAAAATGGGTCTGCCTGACATGCGCAGTAGTTTAGACGTTAACCTAGAGTCAGGTATATCTCATTCTGCCATTTTCTTACCTATGTTCTCTAAGGATGGAATCCATCTGTGCTTGCTCCATAATTAAATCACCTGTTATTACATCATCTGGGGCCACTGTGCTCATTATCCTAAGTTCAGCCCATCTTTTTATTCTAATACAACTATCAGAATTATTGCAGTTTGGGGAGACAGATTTTGGGCCAACTGGCCATCTGCTTGCCTACTATGTGCCTAATAATAACCTTTTTCTGTCTTTGAAAGCCCAGTGCCTCAGGAATTGGTCACTGAGTGCAACTGGCAACAGTATCCACCACCTTTGTCCGGTAGCATAGTGTATAAAATATTCCAAAGAGAAGAGGGGAAACCAGGTAATGCTGGTATCAAAATTCTCATCCGCAATACAGCGTAATAAAATAATTTCAAATCTAGATTTAAACCTAGAATCTATTGTCATTCGAGTAAAGGGCAAAATAAATATATCTGGGGAGACTGGGGGCGCTCCAAGAACATTTGCTGAAAGAATTATTTAAAGATGTGCTCCAGCAAAAGGGAACTAGAAAATAAATGATGCAATGAGGCACAAGAAAAGAATATTGAGATAAGAAAACAGTAAAACTTGGAGTTAATTCCAAGTAATTGTTGATAACATGGCTGTGAAGTTTAATGCAATTGTTTAAAATGATTCTTAAGAAGGCAGAGTCTCAATGGTATTTTTAAATATAGCAATAGGGAACTTAAACAGTAGATGACTAAGGATGTTGGGAGAAGGGAAGAAGTAATGAAAATGAGCTAAAGTTGTCTTATTCAACATTGATAGAAAATACACCTTACTAAAATTGAGGTGTAAAAACTAAAACAATAGAAAGAAAATTGAGAACTTCCAACCCTTTTGGGAAACTGTGAGGGGGGCAGGGAGGTGGAGTACAAAAAGACGTAACTCAATTCATCCAGCTAAACACAGGTAAGGGCAAACAAAAAAAATAACAAACCTTAGAAGTTGGTAGAAATAAGATAACAATTCTTCTCCATTCTGAATCAAGGACAGGAATATGTGCAAATTTAATTTAAGGTTAAATTCCCCTTTTAAAAGATAAAAACTTACAGACCGAGTTAAAAAAAAAAAAAAAACTACGGCTACACATTCACGAAAAAATTTTAAACACACCTATAACAAAAAAGGCAGAAAATCTAGTACAACACTAAGATATAACAAGAAAATTCTAAGACAAAAAAAGCTAATATAGCATTATTAAAATCAGACAATTTTTAATTCAAAACGCCAAATACAAAGAGGTATATTTTATATTCATAAATGTACTAGCACTAAGTGACAAACCTAAGTAATATAACATAAAAAATACATAAAGCAAAAACTTTATGAAGCCAAAGAGAACATTAAAAATCTATGTTTGAAAATATAACAATCACTCACAAATCCAATAGATAAAGTAGAACAAAAATGAGTAAAAATGATAGCACACTGGACATGCTTGATTAAACATAATACATAGTACGTAAAGAAAAAACATTCTTATTAGGTACATATGAAACATTTATATTTTCTATGCATTAGGACACACAGAAAATACCAAATTCCAAAAACTGGTATAATTAGGTCACATTCTTTTGCCACAATGTAAAAAGAAAAACAAGAAACTAACTTTTTAGTTTGTTAAAGCTGCCAGAATGTAATATACCAGAAATAGAATGGCTTTTAAAAAGGGAATTTATTAAGTTGCAAGTTTACAGTTCTAAGGCCATGAAAATGTCCAGACTAAGACATCCAGGAAAAGATACCTTGTTTCAAGAAGGGCTGATGGGTCCAGAACTCCTCTGTCAGTTGGGCAGGCACACGGCTGGCATCTGCTGGAGTCTCTGGCTTCTCATTTCAAACATCTTTCCCGGGGGTATTTTCTTTCTTCATCTCCAAAGATTTCTGTATCAGCTCTGAGGCTTTTTTTCAAAACGGGTTCCCTCTTAAAAGACTCTGGTAAGCAACCCCCCCTTAAATGGGGGGAGACATATCTCCATGGAAACCACCTAGTCACCAGGTCCCACCCACAAGTGGGTGGGTCACATCTGTGTGGAAACAACTTAATCAAAAGGATTCCACCCAGCAATATCAAATAAGGATTAAAGAACATGGGCTTTTCTAGAGTACACAACAGTTTCAAACCAGCACACTAACCTATTTGGAAAGTTAAAGTAACTTCCATACAATGTTGAGTTAAGAAGAAAATCAATATGGAAAATGCAGACTATTTAAAAATTCATGACAATGAGAATATGCAAAACAGGACTCAATGGAAAATTCAAAGACCTAGTTTCAGTTATTTGAAAATGAGATTGAAAATAAATTAACTAAGCACTAAACTGAGAAAGTCAGGGGGAAAAAATACAGAAATTAGAAAGATGCCATTTATAAAGAAATCCAAAAATTAATGAAACAGAAGATAAAAGAAAGTAGCCTTGATAAATAAAATTCAAAGCTGATCATTTGAAAAGACCATCATAAAAGACTAACTTTTAGCAAATTTGATCAAGGACAGAAGATTGAGAACACAAATTATGAAGTTTAGGGACAAGTATAGGAACAACACTACAGCTATGAAAGAAATTAAAAATTATAGGGCAATAAACAGTATATATAAATGTGTATCAAAAAATTTAAACATCTAGATGAATTGGATTATTTTCTAAGAAAAACACGAGTTACCAAAATGGGTGCAGGAGATGTGACCCCATAACCACAGGAAGAAATGAAGAGACACTGTTCTCACCTACTCAGTATACAATTTCCCCTTCTCCTTTATTAACACAGATACATCTGGAACTGCATGTGCTTGGCCTGAACCCCGTCCCTGCCACTGAGATGCAAATGCACAAATGAGATGTAGGTGGAGACTGCTGAGGATTGCTAGAGTCTCGTTTCCCTGTTACAGGGGCCCAGCTCCATCCGGACGGAAGGAGGATCAAGGTCTGGAGGTCACAGGCCAGCTCTCTGGTGACCAGCAGCAAGCAGGAAGAACAAGTCAATGCTCAGGAGGTGGGGAGTGGGAAGGCAAGCCTGGTTGCCCCGGGCATGGCCGAGCTGCTATGCCAGCAATTATGCATGTCTTGAAATCCTTGCTAATGACTCAAACCTTGAATCGGGATGTTTAACTTTAAGAGTTCATAATGATACTAACACGAGCAAACAAAGCCATTTGTCATCTTTGGAGGATGCTTGGGAACCAACTCATTATTTTACCTTTCTGTACCTCTGGACAACCAAATAATCAATGATAGGAAGTTCTGCTTGATAGGATTCCAGCTAATAAATGAACAATAGGATTAGAATTGCAGCTTTCTGCAACCTTTATTGAGTAAGTGGGTCAAGGAAATGATTGCTGGTAGCTGCAGGTATCACAAAAAAGAGAGACAACTAACATCACATTCTTCTGGGGGGAAATCTAGAATCTTCCTGAAGGTAACTGAAGTTCGGGATATATAGAAATACAGGGATCAGAGGAACATGGTAAGCAGTTCCACAGGGATCCAAGCAGCAAATGTGGAAACACTACAAGACAAATGATCTGGTTTCCTTAACCCAAACAAACAAAGAAGTTGCAAGGAATAAAAGATGTAGGTGGTTGTACCTGAAGATACCAAAAGAGACTAAAGAGACATCATCTAATCTTAATGATGTATAGTCTTTGCTTGGATTCCAATTCAAACATGCAATTTTAAAACAATAATGATAATTTTAAAACAATAGGCAACATTTGAAAACTGACTAGATATTTTATTTGATATATCAGAGACTTATTGTAAATTTGTTTTAAGGTGATAATGGTATTGTATGTGTACGTGTTACGTCATTGACATCTGGAGTTATGTACTATTTGTGGTGAAATGAAACAAAAGTCTAGGATTTTCTTTAAAAATAACTGGGAATATGTAAATACTTACCTCAATTAAAACAATAGCTAGAAACATGAGAGAAGTGTGCAGGGGTATAGCTGAAACAAGATTTGCCATGTATTTATAATTAAGCAGCTGGTTGAGGTAAATCAGATATATTAAACTAATCTCTTTACTTTGGTAAACATATGAAAATTACCATAAAAGGAAAAAAAAACTTCCTTATGTACTTATTTGATGTGTCCAAGTAAGCCTAAATGAATACTCACAAAGCTCTTTGATTAAGAGACTGTTATAAGATTTTGATTTCTTAGTCATTGAAAATAAATCATGCGGTTTACCAAAAACACTTTATCATACCACTAAAATTGGTGAATAGAGCAAAAATGATCACAAAAATGTTCCAAAGAATGAGATTCAGTTTATTTGGCAAAAACCTATTTTTATATATCATTATTATCATCAAATACAGATTTTCATCACAATGTGGATGGTCATTAATTAATCAAATAGATTCACCTATTTTGAGTTCAGTGACAGAAGCACTCCCGAACCTGCTTCCCCTGAATTAAGATGAACAGCTCACTCTGAGGTCTTTGGCCCACGAAGGAGGAGGTGAGGAGTAGCCTGCTTTCTCAGCTGCAGGATTCTTCTGGAAAGGACGCTGAAGTACCTGCTGGAGAAGACGGACCTACCAAACAGTTTCAGTAAGTAAATACAGATTTCCTTCCTCAGCACCTTTACTAATCTCCTAAAATACATAAGTTTTAAGAAATCAGGAATTCTAAGACATTTCTAAAATGGCAAGGTAAATTTGCAATTGGTTTAAAAATATTTGTATGTTTTATGTTTTGTTAAAACCTCAACCATAGTTGCTAACTTAACATTTCTATTATTCCACAGAAAGTTCCGAAGCACTACTTTTGGGCTAAAACAGGGGAGTGACTATGTAAAGTGTCATAAGATGACCAATATGCCCTGGTCATTTAAATTCCTTTGCATCATTAGGAAGAGAATTATAATTTTCTAAAGTATTTACAAAAATTAAAGGATGTCAGTAATTTGCAGTCTTCACAAATTAAGGGCAGGAATCCCAATGCATGAGGCTTTTTCTTTTGGACTTTTGCTGCAGGATAGTAAACTGAGGCCATAAAGGACATAACTTGCTTCGACAATAATTCTAAGATCAAAATTATATTTTCAGGGGTTTTATCATTTCCTCAGGTATGAATGAGGCCAGAAAATGCTGAGTTCTGATAGGAAAAGATGGATGATTATCTACGGTAAAAGCCAAGAGCTCAAACGAAGGTGACAACTGTATTCCTAACATCTTAAATGGGAAGTCTCTAAGGGGAGGACTGCATCTTCAGCACCAGGCTTCTCCCAGGGGCTCCTCAACGTGACTTTGGATGGAAGTTAGTTGTACACTTAAACTCACATGTTAAGCAACAGATTTTATATTTTCTAAAATATCTATATACACGTCTACATGTGTGTAGATATATACATACACACGTATGTTTTTCCCTCCATGGAGCCTTGCATACAGTGGCTACTCAAATGCTTGACCTTGATGAAAGAAGGTCAACACCAGTTGTATGTGCCAAGGTTAACAAAGTCTTTTCCTCTCCCACATGCGAATATGACTTTAAGTTGACTCTCCAGGTCCATTTCCCTGGCAACCCAATTAGGTGGTACGGATGTCAACCGTATGTATCACCACGTGGCATATGGCCTGGGATAAGTGACAATACCTCACTGGTGCTTGGGGCTTCCCTGAAGCTTTGGCTCACTCCTGCTGTAAAGCAGGCCTCGGGGACGCTGGAAACTACACCCGCCGAGAGGTTATAAGAGATAAGGTTGCAGTGGAGAAGGTAGCACCTAGGACAGCGCTGCCCCTGCCCTCTGCAGCCTCACCTGAGCACCTGAGCTGAGGGGAGGGGGCCCCTCTGCAGGTAGACCTGCCAACAAGGAACACCTGAGGTTGCCTGCTGGGAGCTATGCTTCCTGTCCTTTGCCTTTCTGAACAGACCAGGGCCAGCTATGGCCTGTGAAGTCTTGTGAATCTGAGCATTCACTTGTACCTAAGAAAAGCCCCCAGTGGGCGCTGCATAGGTTCTCAAATACATTTTTTGAGGAAAGGAAGAAAACAGGGAAGGAAGGAGTCAACTGGTCAACAAAACAACTTGTCAAACTATTTAGTTTCCCTAGCTTGGACAAATTCACCTTAAGAGAAATGCGAAGTTATCTCTCTTCCCTTTGTATGATCTCAATAACATAAAAAGGTTAAATTTTTAAATATTTTCTTTTCTAACATGTAAACCCAGAATTGTAGGACCTAATAAGCCACTGAGATAAAAAGATTAATGCAAGTTTCTGAATTAGAAACTGCAAAAATATTTTCCTTTTCTTGCCAGCTCTGGTGAGTGGGTAGTGACTACAGGGGCTGTGATGAGAAGGATTCTGAGGCTCAGCCCAGCCTTGGAAAGAGCATTCGGATTACCAACTGCACCAGCTCCAGCACAGGACAGGGGCCAGGGCCCTTTCCGGTCTAAAAAACACACAATAACTCAAAACAAAACAAAAAAAGACCACAAACTCAATACAGTGGATCCTAATGTAAACTGTGGACTATAATTAACAGTATAATTATAAAAATAATTGGTTCATCAATTGTAACAAAGGTTCCACACGAATGCAAATGTTAATAAGGAAAACTATGTGAGGAGGGGACTCGGTATTTTCTGCATGATTTTTCTGTAAACCTGCAGTTAAAAATGAGAAAAAAAACGGTATGTACAATGCATTTTTTAAAAGCATTCATTATTAAATATTTGAGGCACAGAAGGTTTGCATAAAAATATAATAAGAACCTGGGAAGCCTCCACTCAGCTTAAGAAATAAAATACTTCCATTACAGTCGAAGCCCTAACTCAAATTTCCCCCTAACTGCAAAGCAATGGCCACCCCCAAGTTGATGTTTATCATCTCCCTGCATATGGTGATACATTTACTACATAACTGTGTATCCCTCAGTAACATGTTGTATGGTTTCACACTATATTTAAGTGATAGCCACCGGTATATTTAAGTGATAGCATTCCTTTATAACCTGCTTGTTTTGCTCAACATTGCACATGAGATTCTTCAGTGCTAACACATGAAGCTCTAGATCATTCAGCATCTCTACTGTCAAGAAATTAATTTAACTTGTATGCCCACCCAGGTTGGTAGACCATGGATACCTGGCAGAAGTAAATGTGAATTCCCTCTGGAGAAATTCCCACCTTCAAATCAGCCTTTACTGGATTCAAACATGTGCTCACAGTCCAAAATTCCAAAGCACATACAAGAAACCAGAGAATCTTCAGAAGTTCAAATAAGAATGCAAACTTATGTTATGAAATAAATTATTTAAAATTTTAAGTACATAAAAGAAAAAATTAAAATTTGAGAAAATGACTTATGTTTTAAAAAAAGAAAGGTACAAGACTGAGAAAATTCTGGGAAAACAGTATAGGCAACAGTATAGTTTAGCATATTTACAAATACATTAG
Organism: Tamandua tetradactyla; assembly: GCF_023851605.1. Taxonomy (NCBI): domain Eukaryota; kingdom Metazoa; phylum Chordata; class Mammalia; order Pilosa; family Myrmecophagidae; genus Tamandua; species Tamandua tetradactyla. The sequence continues at coordinate 224,218,264 of NC_135327.1, read as the reverse complement.
GTGTGTTTAAAACATGGTACATTAAATTAAATAAAAATAAATAAAATCATTTAATACAAATAAAATAGGAGAGTCAACCACCTCACCTCTGAAAAATCATTCATTTCTGCTTTTTGCACAGCAGATTCGGCCATCCAGTTCTTCAGCACATATCTAGGATTAACAACTGAAACAAGGGCGAAAAAAGTACATCTTGTACACTAGATTACTAAATCATAACAGGCCATATTTCCTTATCATTGAAACTAAATGAACTTTAAGAATTTTTCTGGAAGGCTCAAAAGAGAAGAGATGGTCAGCATCAGTCCATTTTGCTTGTTTTAAGCAATGCGCAGCATTGATCTTACAGTACAAAAGCAAATTTTTTTCTTATGATCAATATCTTGCTTTGCTTCTCGGCGTTTCATCATTAATTTATTCTTTTCTCCATTTTCAGTTCACCCAGCATTTCATAAGGCATGGAGAAAGTAGCTAATTCACCTGAACCAGGCCTGCAGCCTGAGTAGAGAGGATAAAAAAGACTTGCTGTTTTTAATATCATCAAGCAGGGGATTAAGATCTGACTCAGCAGAGCTGCTTAAAGCCGAAACTGCCTCAAGCCAGCCAGAAAAGAAGGGCATTCAAACCCCTTCAGAAATTTGCAGTTTTGACAGTTGTGTACTATTTTTTCACATTAAAAATTAGAGGGGCTCCCAATTTAATAAGCCAAGGTCTCAATTCTGAGATTTGTCCTTATGAAACATTTCTGTAGAGCAAACTGAACCTACTTATAATTAGTGCCTAGAAGTCATCTTCAGAAAATCTCTGCTGTTGCTCAAATGCGGTTCCTCTCTCTAAACCAAACTCTGAACTTCACCCCTGCGTGGGACATAATTTGCAGGGGTGTAAGCCTGGCCCTGGTCTCACAGAACATAACTGGCCCTAGCATCATGAGACATAAATTTCAAATAGGAGCCTGGCCCTGGCCTCGTGGATTAATTGACCAAAATGGGGAAAAAGAAATAAAGTTTCAATAGCTAAGAGATCTCAAATCGAATTCAGAGGTCATTCTGGAGGTTAGTTACTCTTATGCACGTTTCAGCTATCGCAAGCTCTCACAACATGGCAAAGACCAACCAACAGATTCCTAGAAACCCTGAAAGATATCCTGGGCTCTGAAAAGTTCTACTTATTGACTTTGTTTGTCAGAGACTTAAAATCTCCAAATTGTTCCAATACCAGAGAAGCTCTGAAACCCAGAAATATTGGACTCTCCAAGAACAACAACCAGTTTCCATCGTTTCATCCCTTTGTCCTTTAATAACAATGTTCCTTTTCAGCCTTGAAGCAATTAGAAGAGTCATCATCCAAATATCCCTCAAGATTGAGAGAGAATTATCAAATAAGAAGGAGGAATTGTAACTGAGAAATCAGGATTTAAGGGATGATTGTGATTACTGAATCATTATACCGAATCCTTTTTGCTTTCTGGTATATTGGAGTAGACAGATGGAAACACCTGAAATCTCTAAATTACAATCCAGCTGCCTTGATCTCCGATAAGGATTATAAACCCTTTATCTCTGCCCCTTGTGATTCACCTTCATTTGTACCCAGTTATCCAGGTATTCAACTTTACAGTATTGTCATCACTGAAGACAGCCCCTAATGTTTATTGATGAAGGGTCCTGGGTCAGCCCAGAACTAACCCACCCCAAGTCCAAAGTTATTTTGGTAACCAAGACTGGATCTAACCAAAAGGGGCCCACCTGACATGTGCAGCAGCTCAGACTTTAACCTGCAAGTCCCCTATACCTAATTCTGCCATCTTCTTACCCACATTCTGTGTCTAAGCATGGAATCAGTTTGCACATGCTCAATCATCAGATCACCTCTAATTACATCATCTGAGGCCACTGTGCTCACTATCCTAAACCCTGCCCATCTTTTCTCTAATAAAACTCTCAGAACTACTGAAGTTCGGGGAGATAGATTTTGGGCCACTAGACCATCTGCTCTCCTACCATGTGTCTAGTAATAAACTCTTTCTCTCTTGAGACAAAAAAGCATTGCTTTAATGGCACATTTAGAAAAATTCCAGGAAGTATATCTTTATTTTAGATAAGCCTCTTCCAAACCAATCTATCAACTGCGGGGGTGGGAGCGGGGCCTGCTCTCCCCATTGGCAAAACAGAAGTTCTGAGAGAATTACAGAAATCCCAGCTGCATGATTCTCAATAGCAGTTCCAAGTTCTTGAGTTGACAGAACACAAAAATTCCATTTCAACCTGGTTTTGAAGATCTGCCAAAGTATGGTGGATAATATAAAACTGTGACACAGTAATTCTATTTCTTTGGGAATATAGTCTAAAGAAACAAATTTAAATAGAAAAAAAGTCTGACCTATATTAAGAAAAAACTGGAAACAAATAATAATAGGGGAATGGTTAACTAAAACATTGCATATTCTTTCAAAGAAGTAGTATACAGCCATTGAAGATGTTACATTATAAAAAATATATAGTAACAAAAAAAATGATTAATATATTTAGTGGAAAAAATCTAAAATTATATTATTATACAATTACTACTACATTTTCTCTAATCAATATCCACAGAAAAACAGAGAAGAACGGTAAATGCATCAAAAAAGTATTTGTGGGGGGTGTGAGTAGGTCAGTGGTAGAATTCTGGTCTGCATGCAGGGGACCCGGGTTCAATTCCCAGCCTTCCCAAAAAACCAACCAACCAACCAACAAAAGCAAACAAACAAACAACAAAAAATTCAACAAATTGTGCTGCAATAACTGGATACTGACATGGAAAGAAGAATGAAATGTGACCCCTGCCATGCAGCATACAAAAAAAAAAAAAGGTGTTTGTGTTTGGATGATGGGAACATGGAGGATTTTTTGTTCTTCCACAGGTTTGCATCTTTAAAGTCTTAAAAATTTCACACAAGATTCCTTTAAAATAAAAACATATATGCACCAAAAGAAGATACACAATCTTTAAACAAAATGGTAAACTAACACACAAGGGGAAACTGTGTAAGCAATCAATTAAAGCAAAGAAGGAGAATGGAGTCATCCAAACAAAAGCGTGACAATTTATAGAAATCTGGCAATGAAAATCATGTTAAAATACTTTGGTGATTGCAACTGCAAGCAGAAGTACTTTGGGACAATTTATAATTATCCAATTTATGTGAAAAATCAGTAAATTAGAAAATAGTTTATAACATTTTTTGAGGGGTTATCTAATTCTGCACTTTTTTTTTTTCTGGTTTAGAATCTTTTGTTTGGGGGTTGTTTCTCTTGGCAATATAATTGTAAGCAAGTGAATTAAAGAGGATTATGTCCAGCCCAAGTTCCACATAATTTGATCATCACTGATTCACTAGCTCTGAGGATCTTGAAGGGCAGGACCCAATTTTCCTCTGTAGCTTTGGCTTTGAACAATGTGACTGCAAAGAAGGCACATAAGAGGGGCTTGATATGTGTTTGCTGAATAAATTGACTTCAGTGCTGGGAAAAGAGACTTGCAACCATGTTTTACAGAGCACCTCATCGTATGAAATAAATGGTGCTGTTGCGGGCATTGGATTTGAAAATATTAACATATCAGAAATTCAGAGGCCATAAGAGGCTGAACATTTCAAACTATTAAGCTCAACCAATCTCTGCTAGACTAGAAGAAACCGGAAAATGGGAGTTCTATTTATCATTGATCCAACTCAGTAAAAATAAATTATTAAATAGTTACTAAAATAATTTTAAGAGAAAAAGTTATTCCAAAAATAGCAACTTTTTCACGTCTTTGTTTTTGTTTTTGTTTTGTTTTGTTCTGTTTTTGATGCCCAAGAGGAAGAATGAGGTAGGAAATTTCCCTTCTATTCTGTTATTCACAAAAGGCCAGGACTGAAGTATCTACTAGAGGGTCACAATTTAAATTTACAAGATCACCTTAGCTGATAGCTACCACTGATCCCCAACTGATCCTTGTCTAGCTTCTACTGGGTGTCTGTTCTCAGAACTGTCATCCCCTCATGATCAGCATGAGCAGTCTGCAAGGTGGCAGGCTGGGAGGCTTGGGGCTAGGCTCAGGGTCACATTTGGCAGCCAGGCTCCAACTCATGATATCCGCTTAGCTGGCGCTGCCCTCTAAGCAGCTGTGTATCAGTCAGCTGGCCACAGCGACTGGGTAACAAAGCGTCATGCATACGGGTTCTTTGATCAGCTGCCACACATTCACTACTGGGCACCAAGAAAAGCAGGAGAATTATACTGATGGTTTGTCAGATTTACAGCCAACCTAACTGTACCACAGATGCAGATATTTTAGGGCCTTTTTTTACTTGGTTTTTGTGTTTCTTCTCTGGCAATAAAAGACCCTTCTTATGATGCTGGATCTACTAAGATAGCACACTTTATATAAATAGAAATAATTCATTGGGGGACATCAACTGTTTCCTCTTAGAAGCCTACTGATCTTATTCTTTCCACTAGAACCTGCAGGGAAGACCATTTGCCCTGTTATCTTCACAGCGTGGGATAAACACCATCTGAGCATGCCAACATCTTTGGATCTGAAAGAATGACATTTTCCTGGGTGTCGCAGTAATAAAAAAACATTCATTATAGCCTTGATTCTTGAAGATGATTGTATAAAGATATAACTTTTACAAGGCAACTGTGTGATTGTGAAAATCTAGTGTCTGATGTTTCTTTTATCCAAGGTATGGACAAATGAGTAAAAAACTATGGATAAATAATAGGGGGATAAGGGATAAAATAAATTGGGTAGATGGAAATACTAGTGGTCAATGAGAGGGAGGAGTAAGGGGTAAGGGATGTATGAGTTTTTCCTTTTTTCATTTTCTTTTTCTAGACTGATGCAAATATTCTAAAAAATGATCATGGTGATGAATACACAACTATGTGATGATATTGTGAGCCACTGATGGTATACCATGTATGGACTGTATGTGTATGAAGATTTGTCAATACAAATGTTTCTCTTAAAAGCACTCATTAAACCTGGTTTTAATGTGATCTGGGGCTGGCCACTGTGCAGCATAAAATGGAAGGTATCACTGCCCTTTGGTGGCTTATGATCTCAGAAATAATCGGAGGCCTAAAAAAATAGATACTGAACGTTTTTAAAAAATATATTTCTAACAGAACCTTTAAAACACTCACCTCTAATGCTCCCAGTGTTTGCATCAGGGAACATTTCTAAAATTTTTAATAGCACATCTTCCCTTAATACAGTATTGATTTTTAATGTGCTTTTAGATGATATATAGCAGCAATACAGGGGCAACCCCAGTGCCTGCAATGTTCCTGCAATCAGTATATTTAATCTCCACCATAATAAAACAAAAGCAAATATTTATTGGGTACTTACTATATGCCAGCCACTATCTTATTGAATTTGTGCAACAAACCATGATGTAAATACATTTTATAGACGAGGAAACATAAGTTAAGAAAGGACAAGTGGATAGAAAGGTTCTAAAATTGGATTGTGGTGATGATTGCACAATTTTTTAGACTTAGTAAAAAATTCATTGTATCTATCTTTATTTATTTAAAATAACAGAAGCAAAGCTGCAATTTTGAACGGCCTAAATTTCTTTCATTTTAACATGTCATCCAACCTGTCATAACCACAGAAATCCAAGTGTTAAAGACTACCACCTCGTTTTCTTCTTTTGATTTCTTCTACCTCTTAATTTGTCTGTATTCTGGGCTGGTCTCTAAATTCTGTCCATGTGCCCGAGTGTATGTAATTGATTGGCAACCAAATCCACGCTTAACCCCAAAATAGATTACACACTTCATTGTGAAAACCTGAACTTGTAACAAACTTGCTTTTATTTCTACAACAACGCCTCGAGTTTAAGAAGCAATCTCATTCCCTAACCTCACATGAAACATAAGAATCACCCTTATTTCACCCACAGATCAGCCCCCAGGTCTCTAACATAAGCCCAAGGGCAGGAGAGCTCAACCACGGAGGGTCTGCTGCCTTAACCTCTCTGGTTTTGCAAGAACCCACACTGCAAAAAGAACTGACTTCCATCTGATTTTTCTTCAAGCCAAGTGTGAAGTCACTTAGCAAACTAAAACCTAATACATGTACGTGAATTATTTTTATAACTCCATTTATTGGATGTGTATTCTGGCCCAGGCATACCTTATACATGTCATTGTTATTCATCATACAAGCAACATCCCTGTAAAATAACCCCATTTTGCTACAGCTGAGGGCATTGAGGCTTGGGGAGTTATATTTCCCAAGATTGCACAACTAACAAGTGGCAGAGATGAGAGTGATCTGCCAGATTCCAAACCCCATGTCTTTTCTACCATACCACACACCACCTTCCTAGTCTCCCCACCAGCCTTTGGAACTACTTTATCTTAACATGAGGATGCAAATTTAGGCAAACGGAGCTGTCATCTAGTAATGAGAAGTTAAAAGTCATCTGCTGGGATCAGGAAAAACCATATATGACACTTTGGTTCAACTAAAATAAACTCACCTAGATTTATTCTAGTTTTTTTAAAATAAACTCAGTTCCCTTAAATAATTGCTATCCGCTCTCAAAAAATATATATTTTTATTTGATAATCCTTAAAGTTAAGCACATCAAAAGTAATACTTACTTGCCATTCGTTTTCTTCTTTTAGAATCTGAGTCATTCATGTTACTAAAAATGAGTAAAACGAAAGATAAAATTACTCTCCCCTTAAATTATTTTTTTCAAAAAGGGGGCAGAATTATTTAAAAAGTTACATACTAAGAAAAAGCATTAAAAAACCAGATTGGGCCAGTGTTGGAGGGAAGATAGAAAAATACACTGAGTTTGATCACACAATGTATCAACTACCGCCTTCTGTTATTTTAGGAACACCGACTCTTCTTTGATTTTTACCAACTTTAATAAAAATCTTTCTCAGATCTAAAATGCTTGTCAGACTTCCTAACGTGTTTCAGAAGTAGAGTTTTCTGGAACCAACGTAACCTTTTGACCACTGGGGCCACCGCACAAGCAGCGCAGGGTGGCAGGGAGGGGCGACTCGACCCCAGGCTCCCAGACCCCCCCCACCGCCAGCCCTGTGTCCTTCTCTCGGCCGCCACCACCTCCTTATCCTGCAACTGCTTTACTCGCCCTTGCTTGTGGCTTCTATACTTCCTACAGGCCACGTGAGATGTGAAAGCAGAGGGACAGATGAGAGCCTGCGCCCCCCACCAGGGCCTCCTTATCTGGGGACCTGGTTAACAGGGGGATGACGCCCTCTGCATCTCCCAGGTGGCACGACACAGCCAGGAGCAAAAGGGGAATGCTGAAAAGTGGCAAGGAAGAGAGAAGATGATGCACTGGCAATGCTAAAATCATTCAGGGCATGCTTAGGAGAAGGGGCTCAGGTTACTTTACCTCTTCAGTCTCAAAAGGTACCCGGACACCCAGGCAGCGAAGAGCTTGTGCTCTGAAATCTTCTTCAGTGCCCACAATTGCTAAACGGAAATACAGTAATCTTCTGCTCAGTATATTAATATCAGTTATTTTTACTTCATATTTCTCTAAGTTATCTCTTTAATAACTATTTGAATGATATCAAGATGTTTTTAAAATATGCTATTTCAAGGACAAGCAATGCTAAAAAGGAATAATATTTTCTTCTCCTTATACATTATTCAACTCTGAAATTCTGAGTTCATGGAAATCTGTGCAATGACCTGATTTAAGAGAGACAAAAAGAAATACCCAAAATTCTTATAGAGGGATTGCTCTAAATAGGGAACTCTGTTAATATATAATTTCCTTGCAAAAACTTATTTGCAATGGCATTTCATTTATTCATCTGCTAATTCATTTAACAAACATTTATGGAGGTCAGCTATGCGCCAATGTTAGGTGAGAAGGATATAAGAATTCATAAGGTGTGCTTTCTGCCTTGAGGAAGTAAAGTATGTAAAGAAATACTTCGTAGTCTTTGAAGAGTGCTGTTAGAGAAAGATCTATAAGAGGCTAAGGGAACACACAGAACAAGCAATTAGCCCTACCGAGGAATTAAGAAGGGTTCATATTCAAGAACCAGTAATAAACTCTTGAAACGACCCCATGTACAATTTTCTCTTCTCACTTAAGTTTCCCAACTCTTCGTATTTAAATACTTATACCCACCAGGAGCGTGAAGAAGTCACTTTAACACAGTTTGCCCAGTTTTCCATACATTAAATGATAATTAGTGCTGATAGGTGAATCACTGAGAATTTTAAAGATATTTATGGCTTAACACTTTTTTTCTATATTTCGTATTGAACAGGTGGCCAATCTTTCATTCAAATCACTCCTAAAAATGCCACTTATGACAATCAATTCCATAATCGTAAGAACAATAATTTTATAACAGCAAAGGTTATAAAATGGTGCCCGTTAGCAGGAACTGGGTAAACACAACGCAGCTCATCTGCCCATGGAACGCTGTACAGCCGTAAAGGGTGAGGGTCCTTTCTGTGTATTGATATGGGGAGAGCTTCAGGAGATACTAGGGAGAAAGATGCAGATCATAATCTATAAAGTACGCTTTTATGTGGGAAATAGGAGCATAAATAAGAAAATACATTTAGTTTGCATCAGGAGACACTGGAAGGACCAATGAGGAACTAATAAAGGCGGGTCCTCCTGGAGCCGGAGGAGGCACCTGCTGTGCGTGGGGACAAGGGGCTCTAACCCCGCGAGGGCACTGCCTGGCAGAGACCCGGCGGGAGCAGGCCGGCCTGTGTGTACTTTACGAGGACACGTTAAACCCCAGGCTCGACCTGACCCCGCCATTGGGCAATGAGATCTAGGCTCAGACAGATCTCTAATTTCAAATTTGATAGCTTATGCCACGCTCCCTTCCCTTCAGTGCCTGCCTGGGCAGAGGCCGAGCGAGAGGAAGTTGTCCAGCCTTTGCTTTCTCCCTGGACTAGTGTCAGCACTTCACTTAAGGTGCGGTGATCCTGGGGGCCGGGGGCTGCAGGGGCCAGGGCAGGAGGCCGGGAAGGGCCTGCGCCCTGCTCGAAGCTCCTCTAACTCGAAATTCCAGCACCCAAACCACAGGCGCGCTGATCTGCTGGTATGAACATACTTTTAGAAGGGGCCTTGTCAGGTAGAAGATCAAATTCAAAAGCTAATAAAGCTAAATTAGCTTTAAAGTTAATAAAAAATCACTACTGTTATTACTATATTGATCTTCTGCTTCAAACCACACGCTCTTCCAGGTACCATTTTCAGTTTTCTGTGCTAAAAACTAGTATATCTTTGGTCTCAAGGTTTAGTGAATGACGAATTTCCGGAAGCTTCTGGATTTTGAAGTATGATTAGCTATAAATGGAGAAGGCATTTATGAAAAAGCTGTTTTTCAATTAAAATCTACCAGACTTCTGGGCCACAGTGGCTCAGCAGGCAAGAATGCTCACCTGCCATGCCAGAGGACCCGGGTTCAATTCCCGGTGCCTGCCCATGTAAAAAAAAATTTACCAGACTTCTTAAAAAACTGCTGCCACATAAACAAAGCCAATGAGTAAGGCAAAATATATATATTAATAAGTAAATAATAATAATAATATTATGAGTATTTTTATCTACCCATTGTTCAAGAGAAACAAAGCTTGAAGTGGCAGGTATCCAAAGTACCCAAAGACATTTTCTTTCCTCTACCCATCCTGTCAGTGAACAAACATCTAATGAGCGCGTGCTGGGCACCTGGCCTCTCTCTAGAGACAGCGAGCTGGCTAAGTTAGGGTCTCTCTGTGCTGAAGGTCAGTGGAGGGGCCAGACATGTCACTCAGTGCTTATCAAAAGTGAGTAACAAGCCCCAAAACTCCAGTTATGTGAAAATGCACGGACTCTGACGACCCTGGGAGCGAGAGCTGTGTTGTTATGAAACCAGTGCAAGAGGAACACGGACGCAGGGTAAAGCTTTGGTGGCTCGACCACATCCAGATCATCGAGTCAGGGCTCCAGGCAGGCCCTGAGGGGCGGTGGACACCCATCCGCCAGCTCCCTCCCTATTTATTGGTGGCAACGTGACTCCTCTCCCCTCCAGCTGTGGTGACCGATGAGGCGGGAATCACTGACGACTCCTAACTACGCTGGGCCAGAGCTTCGTTCCCCAAGAGAGCCAAGCACTCGCAGGAACAGAGTTCCTTAAAGCCAGCCCTGACAGAGCATTAGGATTTACCGCCGTCATTCCAATACTAAGGTTATTCCTTAGTAGGGCGTGACCTTAGACGCGCCTGCTACCCACAGCCCTTTTCATCTGTCTTCTTTTTTCTTTTTATCAATCTTTGACTTGAACAATGGCATTTGCTTTAGAGCTGTTCTACTTTCCACTTCTCCCTTATCCAAAAAAAAAAAAAAAGAGTTCTACAAGCTGTCAGAGTTCTCTTCTCAACTATACTTCTTCTTGTTTTTATTGTGGTAGCATTTAACATCAAATTTGCCCTTTTAGCCATTTTTAAGTGTACAATTCAGTGGCATTGATTACATTTACAATGTTGTGCATCACCACCATCCATTACCAGAACTTGTTCATCACTCAAACAGTGATGAACCCATTCAACACCATTTGGGTGCAATCCTGCACCCATTCAATAGCACCTCCCGTCCCCTCCCCCTGGTAACTGCTCTCTCCTCTCCACCTCTATGATTCTGCTTATTCCAGCTACCCCACATGAGTGGAAGCACACATCATTTGTCCTTTTGTGTCTGACTTCTTTCACGCCGCAGGATGTTGTCAGGGCTTACCGGGAGCCCTCCCACAGCTCTCTACTGCTGCGCTCTTCTCTACATCACTTATCTCCACTCTAACCTTCATCATTTCCTTCCTTCTGCTAACTTCTTGCTTAGTTGGCTCTTCTTTTTCTGGTTCCTCAAGGTGAAAAGTCAGGTTACTGATTTGAGATCTTTCTTCTTTTGTAATATCAGTGTCTAAAACGTAGTTCTGATCGTCCTACTCCCTAGACATGAAACTTAAGTCACCCAGTACCCACATGATGCCACCCAGACAGCCCTCCACTCTCCATTAATACTTCCCTGCCACCGCGGATGCTGCTTCCTCCTGCAAGAATGCCCCTCCGCCTTTTCTCTGCTTCCTAATCTCTTACTTATGTTTATGTTCATGACTCCTTCAACTGCCACCTCCTTGGGGGTTGTTTCCCTAAGTCTTTTGGAAGGAATTTGTTAGGTTCTCGCTTCTCTCCCAGCACTCAGCTCAGAGCGCCATTCCTAACAGTTTCCAGGGTTTTACAGTTACTTGCACACACACATGGAGCTCGGCTGACAGCCTCTGCACTCCCTGAAGGCTGGGACCACATCCTGTCCCCCTCCTCCCCCAGCAGTTGATGGAATGCCTGCCTCCTGACAGGCCGTTCAGCCAACTAGCTGGGGATACCCACAGCTTAGGACCAGGTGAGCTGGGGTGTGACATGGGGCTCTGTCACTCACCAGCTGTGGGCAAGTTACTTCACCACTCAGAGCCTTGGTTTCCCCAACAGTAAGACAGAAATCACAACACCTGCCTCGCAGGGTTGCTGAAGGGACTGCACGGGCAAGATGCGGTGCAGACCAAGGGCTGAGGGAGGGGGCTCGGGAGAAGCCCACCAGCGTGTGAACGCGGTCACAACACCGACAGCTGTGTGATCTGGGGCAGGTTACCCGGCCTCTCTGTGCCTCGGGTCCCTTGTCAGTGAGGCAGAGAGAGTAGCAATGCCCGCCTCTCAGGCCACAGCGGGGCCCACGCATCACAAGTGCTTAGAACAGGGTCTGCCACATAATAAGCACTCAATGAATCTTTGTTATTTTTATTTTTTTCCTAATTTTCTAAAGCATTTAGTATAATGCTAGTCTCAGAATAAACTCTCAATCTTAGTGGGTTCTCAGTAAGTAGTTGTTGACGAAATGTATAAATGAGGCCAAACTCAAATAAAAAAGTGATAAACAGGATGATGACTATGATTAACAGTGCAAATATTAAAAAGTTCTTTCATGAACCAGAACAAATGCAGGACACTATTATAGTACAGGGGTATATGGAGGAAAGCACACCTATTGTAAACTAGGGACTATAGTCACCAATAGTATTTTAATATTCTTTCATCAACAGTAACAAATGTACCACACCAATCCTAGGGATCAAAAATAGGGGAGAAAAGGGGTTTCTTTCTCTTTTTTTTAAATTTGGAGTAATGAAAATATTCTAAAACTGATTGTGGCGATGAACAGACTACCATGTGATGATGCTGTGAGCCACTGAATGTATACTTGGGGTGGACTGGATGGTGTGTGAATATATTTCAATAAAATTGCATCAAAAAGTGATAACCAATAATCTTACTTCTTTAGAACATCTTAAAATATAATAAATAAATTGAAAATTCTTTTAATTAGACCAATTTTAATCTCAGAAATAATGAAAACAATGACTGAGTGACTGCCAGGGAACAGACTTTTGGACCTCAAAAACAGCCCTGTGGTTTGGAACATCTCCAATGAATAGGGTCTTCAGATTTATTTTTCCACCACTGTGACACGCTAGCATTGAAATAAAAAGGCAACACATATTCTTAGTACTGAATGAAGTGCAGCTACTCTGGAAACAGTCTGGCAGTTTCTTAAGAAGTTAAATAGAATGCACCGTCCTGGGTATCTACGCAGAGGAATGAAAGCACATGTCTACGCAGAAACTGGAACATGAAAATCCACAGGGACAGTCTTCATAAAAGCCAAGAACTGGAAACAACCCAACTGCCGGTGAAATGCTAAAGGGACAAGAAAAGTGTGGTCTATCCACCCACCCAATGGAAGACTAGTCCTAATAAAAAAGGAAAGTATTAATGATGTCAATAGCATGGATGAATCTCAAAGCCAGATGCAAAAGACCACGTTACATGTTTTCATTTACATGAGCTGTACAGAAAATGAAAAACTTTAGAGATGAAAGTAGATCAGTAGTTGCTGGGGCTGGAAGCAGAAATGGGATTGACTACAGGGGATCCTTCCAGAGATGGAACTGTTTCAAAATTGAATTGTGTTGATAACTGCACAAGCCTGTAAATTATTAAAAACTCATAACATTGTACACTAAAAACAAGTGAATTTTACAGTACATAAATTAGAACTCCATAAATGTGTTTTAAAAACTGAGTTACGGAAAAAGACATGTCATGAATTAATACCTGAGGAATGCTGAGTTCCAACAACTGGCTTTGCGTAATCTCGCTGAGCTGCCAAAATGTCATGGTAAAATCAGCTTCTGTCTCTTCCATGAGCTTTAATGAGAGAATCAGATTTAGCCATCTCAGTTCTTCAAAAATATACTGAAGAGCAATTCAAATACTCATCAGAAAAAAAGACATCAAACAATAAACTCACATGTAAGAAAAATGCAATTAATTCATCATCACCCTCCTTTTCTCCAAGGAATCCCAATTTGGCTTTAAACAATTCTCTAAATCTAAGAGGAGAAACGTCAATTCAACCTGTTACTAAAATGCTCACTATTTTAAGAATCACCCTCAAACCAACCAGGATGGCTTTAGTGTTTGTATTAGAAAATGACAAACCTTGTATAATAAAGGCCAGGGTACCCCTCCAGGATCTGAGCAGCTCTATGGGGATGAAAAAGGAAGGGCCAGTTAAACATTGATTGAAAATTAACATTTCTGAACTACATTTTATAAGAGCAATATGAACCTTCACATATACTAAATAACATGCAGGTTACACACACTGGTTCTGGCTGAGTAGTTTAATTATATGACTTATCTTGGAGAAATCTGTCAATACAAATTTATTATCTCAAAGATTGGGGTACGGCAATGATCAAGTCACACTGCTCCATAAACATCAGGGGATACAGAGAGCTTACAGGACAAATGTTGATATGTAGCTAGAATACCAAAAGAGTTTCCATTCTTATTATATGAATGGATTTGGGGTTTTTCTTTTGAAATCAGCTTAGACCCAAAATAATGCATTATAAATACCTCACTGAATACAATAAAATTGCATTTGCCTGAAACTATGAAAAAATTAATGAGACATTTCATAAAAATATAAAAGTTGAAAGAGTTCGTAACCTTAAACACATCTTTAAACAGATTTGATTTCTATTTCTTAACCATCTTAAATGTGTTTTAAATTATACAAAACCCAGCACATCCTGAAGTGACCTTTCTGACCTCACCTCCCCCTCCTCCTGCCCCTGCTCACTCTGCTGCAGCCACACTTGCCCTCCTGTCGTCCCTTAAACACAGCGCACACCCGCTCCTCAAGGCCTTTGCATAGGCTGTTCCCTGGCACGTAGCACTCTTCCCCCAGATATCTGCAGGGCTTGTTCCTGCAACTCCTTCTTCAAGATAGACACAAGTTTCAGGTGGCACATCTGTTAATTCTAAATTCTGAGATACTGAGCTGTTTGTATATAACATGGTCTTTCCCAGAAACTTTGGGTATTTATGTGACACCTGAGACTCAGAGTTGGAAGTTATGAGAGTCAGCAGTACTCCACATAGGAGCTATTTAAAAAGCTGAAAAAGCGATCAGGCTTCGAGTAGAGACATGAATGAAGCTTGTCTGGATAGGACTAAGGTATATCAGAAGACTGGGTAAAGGATGGTATCGTCCGTATTTTAAAACTTCTACTTCTGTGTGAGACTAAAAGAAGAGATGTTTATTTGATGCAAAATTTATATTATGGGTAGTGCATTTCCTAACTTAACTTGTACTATCAGTTTAAACAGAATAAGTATGTGGAATTTTTAATACAGCATGAGATTTTGGTGGTTTGTCCAGGTTAATATTATGCCCCGATAAATCCCAGAGTGATTTGGACAGTGAATAAAAAAAGTATTTGCAAAGTTCCCTTGGGGAAATGGGGAGAAAGGGGAAAAAATTCAATTTTCCCATTTGGAGAATTTCTGATATTCTCACAAGCACTGGCGACAACCAAATCAATAGGCCGAGCCCTTGATTTTGGGGTTTGCCCCTATTAAAATTATTCCTGCAAAGGATAGGCTAACCGTACTTAAAAGTAGGCCTAAAAATCACCCCCAGAGAATCTCTTTTGTTGTTCAGATGTGGACTCTCTCTCTCTAAGCTGACACAGCAAGTGAACTCCCTGCCCTCCCCTCTATGTGGGACATGACTATCAAGGGTGCAAACCTCCCTGGCAATGTGGGACAGAAATCCTGGGATGAGCCAGGATCTAACATCAAGGGATTGAGAAAACCTTCTTAACCAAAAGGGGGAAGAGAGAAATGGGAAAAAATAAAGTATCAGTGGTTGAGAAATTTCAAACAGAGTCAAGAGGTTATCCTGGAGGTTATTCTTATGCTTTATATAGATATCCCTCTTTAGTTTATGGTGTATTGGAGTGGCGGGAAGGAAGTATCTGCAACTGTTGACCTGTATTCTCGTAGCCTTGATTCTTAAGATGATTGTATAATGATACAGCTCTTACAATGTGATTGTGCAATTGTGAAAACTTGTGTCTGATGTTCCTCTTATCTAGGGTATGGACAAATGGGTTAAAAAATGGATAAAATATCAACAAATAATAGGGGGACAAAGGTTAAAATAAATTGGGTAGATGGAAATATCAGTGGTCAATGAGAGGGAGGAGTGAGGGGTATGGTATGTATGAGTTTCTTCTTTTTTATTTCTTTTTCTGGAGTAATACAAATGTCCAAAAAATTATCATGGTGATAAATACACAACTATGTGATGATATTGTGAGCCATTAATTGTACACCATGTATGGAATGTTTGTATGTGAAGAATGTATTTTAAGTTTTAGCAATAAAAATTTTAAAAAAAAAGGATTTTGCACAAGTGAGGTCTTCATTAACTGTTCTTTTAAAACTGAAAACCTCTCCTCCTTGTATTCTCTGCTTTATTTTTCTCCATACTACTTAGCTCCATCCAATATACACCATAACTTACTTATCTTGTTTATGAACTCTCTCTCCAACCAGAAGTAAGCTCCACGAGGACACAAATGTTTTGACGTTTCATTCACTGCCATCACCTTAGCATGGACAATGGTGTCTGGCACCTACTGAGCACAAAGGTACTCAGAAAATATTTGTTGAATGAATGAATGAACTCTGCAGGGCAAAAGTGGTATAACTGGGCAGTGCAATGGTGGCTCAGTGGCAGAGTTCTAGCCTGCCATGCTGGAGACCTGGGTTCAGTTCCCAGAGCCTGCCATGCCAAAAAGAAAGTAGTAAAACTGATGGAGACGAGGGTGGGAGCAAGATGCCCTAACGACTATCTTTCCATATCATTTTAATTTTGAACAATGCAACTTAATTACCAATGTACATTTTAATTGAATTAATTAAGGGAACTGCAGATGGGATATAAAACTTTTTTTCTTGCTACCTGGGGTTAATAAAATCACTACATGCCTTGCCTTCCGCCTGGAATCTTGCAGTGGACGCAGGATAAATTTTATTATTATTTTTTGAGGGGAGTGGGAGGAGAAATATGTTTATCTTTTGGCAAATATACTGGAGAAGCAGAAATTAATAAAACATGGTCTCTGAGCTGATCCCAGTCTGGTGGCTGGATCAATTAATCTCTTAATATTCTATATAATTATTAATGTACTCAGATTACCATCATGGACATTCATATACATGCAAAGGATATTTCACTTTGAGTAGCCAATTATAAATATTAAAAGTTGCTAATAATTTACACTATTGTTAAAAAATATATAGATTTTTCCTCTGCCTAAGTTCAGAATCCACCAGAGATCACGCAATAGCCAGAGATAAAAACCCCAGCTTTCTGACTCTAAAGGCTGGTCTGGAGGCTACAGCTCAAGCCTGCAGGGGGACGGGCTTGGTAGCATCTTGTGACTACATGAGGGACAGTGGTCCACCCAGAACGGAGCAGCCTTCACAGCTGTGGGCCTCCTCCATCTGGAAACCGTGCAGCATAAACAAGCAGAAAATACCAGCTTTCTGGAGTCAGGTAGATTCCAAAAAAGTGGCGCATTGACAGGAAGAGCCACGTGTGTTTCAGGTCCTTCTCTGTCATGCGCCAACCTGGAAGTAACCCCCTCCCGGGAAGGAGAGGGTGGCCACCAGAGGGCCGGGCTCCTGGATGAGGTCCCTCGGTGAGCAAGCACCACAAAAGAGGCGTCAACAGCTTCCTCTGAAGACAGGAAAGGCCTGAGAAGGCCACAGCTCTCCACTGACTCCCTGCCACCTTCTGACCTGCACAAGAACCCCTCGCTCCTGGCCCCAAGTGGCCCTTCTCCAAGGCTCTTTTTTTCCCTCGGGGCCCAAAAAGAGCCTCGGGCTCTGCAGGGTCAGCGGGCAAGGTCCTTGCCTGTGTCCATGTCGCTGGGAAAAGCTGGTGGGCTCCCTGTTTGTGCTGAGAGGCGATGGGGGAGCTGCTGGGAACCCCCAGCTCAGCAGGGGGGCGGGGGACTGAGCTGCTGTGGGGAGCGGGAAGCCACAGCTCGGGGGGCTGCTGAGAACCCGCCTGCCTCACCCGCCACCCCTCTACAGATACACCCATTTGAGTGCAGTGAGCTCCAAGGGTCCCCAGCACCCCGAGAGGGAAAACGAAAGGACCCCCAGAACAGCAGGCTCTTCATAAAATGAACTTCCACTGGAGACAGAGCAATATGGAAACAATAAAAATAGGGACACTTATGAAAAATAAAGTAAACCTGGACAGACTCCTTGCAAATAAAAAATATGATTTTCAAACTAAAAAATTCAGTAGATGGGTTGAGAGAGAAGATGGTTGCTTTTAAGACTCACATTTAGTGGTTAGGAAAATCAAGGAGAACAAAAATCACAAGCACCAAGAAAAACACAAAGAGATGCAAATCTTCAGCAAAAAGACAAGCGACTCAGAGCAGATTGAGGATTCAAAGCATGCAAATAAAGGGGTGCACAGCGGGCAATTCCCCTGACAGATGTCCAATTAAAGTTCAGCCAGGGAAGCAGAGCCTCAGTAAGTGCACAGAACTTGGGATTTTTATAGGAATCGGCCTTCCGTGACTGTTGAGCAGCCTGCTCCTTCTGCATCTGGTGTCGACTCCAGTTAGCAGGGCAGACAGCCAGGAGAGCACGGGAGGTGAAGGGGTGAGAGCAAGGACAGACTGCAGCCGGCCCAGAAAAGACAAACAGAAATTGTGTCTACTTCTCTCCAAGCCCATGCCCATGAGGCAGGTGGTCTCCGCAGGCAAGCGGGGCCACACCAGCCTGGGGTCCCCGGTGTAGACGCCTGCCTTCCACCCCTTGCCACTCCCCCTGGTGTAGACGCCTGCCTACCACCCCTTGCCAGGCTCCCTGGGGCCCACTCAAGCGGTCCCGGCAGGAAAGGGCTTTCGCAGACCGGGAGCCCTGGCTTGGCTAAGCCGATACAACGTAAGGCACCACACTGGATCTGGCCCTGTTCTGGCTGACAGGGAATGGGGAGAGGGATGTGTACAAATTCTGAGATTCTTAATTCAACACTGGGGACCTGCCTCCTTTTCTCTTTCCCAAGTTGCAATGCAGAATGTGGAGGCGGCTGAAGGAACCTGGGGGGGCGGGGGGATGCTGACATAGCCTGGGACCCCCACACTGCTGAGCCTCGCCAGGCTGAGTCTCCCATCTGCAGACTGTGATGGGAGAGGAGGGTGCAAGGCCAGCTTGTTCGAGCTGCCAAGCTTTGGGGTTTCTGCTGCACGTGGCTGGATCCACATTCCGACTGATACACTGGGCATCACTCACCCGTCAGAGTAAGATAAAAATCCTATGGCGACGGAACGTCTGCGAAGACATTACCTGCACACTCATCTCAGTGAAATACTCAAGAAAGTAATCAGGACCGAGACTTCAAAACACTGTGCTACAAGTTAGGAACTTGTACAAAGTTAGGAACACCATCATAAATAACCCTTGGATCAAAAAGGAAATGAACTAAATCTCACAAAATTTAAAAAGCAGTAAATAGGAAAATCTTGTATCCAAATAACAATGAGGAAAAGTCAAAACTACACCAGAGAAAAATATACAGCATGCAATGGCATCATTATTAAAGAAAGGTGAAAAATAGAAGGCTTTCTAAAATGTTAGTTTCTTGCTTGTTAAAAAAGATCATTGTCCAAATATACTTTCATACAGATTTAATTCGTAGATTTAGGATTTACTCACAGCTGTTTCTGTCTAGGATCCAGTAATGGGCTTAGAGCTTGCAACAACTTGTTTAAGTTAAACATCCCAATATTTGCCTGATTTCCTATTTTATACCTGCTTTCATCATCAGATGTATTTGGTACAAAGTCTGTTTAAAACAAAAGAGTATAGTATACAATAAATAGCCTCTTTCCTCATGTTTATATTTATACTTAAACAATAAATTTATACTTATTAGATTTAAATCTGACATTAAACATTTAATTCAGAAGTACTGTAAACCCTTAGTACTCACATGCACAGTTCTAACCTACAAGAACTTCTAGCTCCTCCTTAGTGCTATTTTCCATCTTCAGAGACCAAACAAACCCAGATACATAAGCATTATCATTTGTAAATATTCTTGTGATAATTTAAATACGTTCTTCTACTATCAAATAAGAATGCACATACAAACAAATTTTAATTTTCCAGGTAATAAATACAACATCCATTGGGAATCTTATAAGGAAAAATAACGAGGGGCAAAAGCTGGTGAAATATTGGTAATGATTAGAATTAAAAACGCCAACAACTTTGATTATCATCATAATCATATAATGACTAGGCTGATGGCCTAATTTTAAAAAAAATCTCAAAGCTATGCTACAGGACTGCCCTCCCATTTCCTGGGTAGGTGGAGGAGGGGCAAGGAGAAAACAAGCAAAGACTCATCACTGCCCCAACATGTCGGGTCCCTAAGATGCTCAGGGGAAGGCCAGGATGAGAAACCAAGCATTACAAGACATTCTCAAATAGAAGAGGCAACAGCTGCCACCAACCCAAGTGGCTAAAGCTTACTGAAAGCCGACCCGCTGACAGTTTCCCTGAGGATAAGGAATATTCCACTGTGTACATACACACACTCATCCATCCATCTGTCCATCCACCCACGCTATCTGTCTATCTGTCTATCCCTGGACTTTTCTCATTCTGCCCAATACAGCAATGAAGAAGTGCCAGCGATAACTTAGATCTCAGCCTTCGGGGAGAAGATTTCCCACCACGGGTTCAATTTACATGTGGACCAGCTAACTCAGTCTCTTCCATGAGCTCAGGCCCCACTGTGAATCCCAGTCAGTCATTTTGTGAGCGGACAGGGGTCCGCCTGAGGAAGCTTCCATGCACAGGCCTCTGTTCGCATTGCTCTTCCCCCAGCCCTTCACGTGTCCAAATCCTACACTTACTTCAAAGTCCAACTCAAGTGGCGCCGCCTCCAGGAAGCCTTCCAAGTTCCTCCAGTAGGGAGCGGACTGTTACTGTTATCGCCATTTCACAGAGGAGCAAAACGAGAGGCTCCGTAACTCATCCAAGAGCACAGACCCATCACGGGTCGGATGCCAGCGCTTCAGCCCTCATCTGTATGACCACATAGTCCCTGTTCTCAACCCCAGGGCTACCCTTCCTGTCAGGACTCGTCAATCCCTGGAGGGAAGAGACCACGAAGGACTTGCCCGTGTGTCCCTTACGCCTGGAGGACAGCAGCCACACGGACATGCCCATTTAGTGAACAAACACAATTCTTTCCACTCTGCCATCACTGCACCAGCAACAGCTTCTCTACATACACACCTGGATTATAGGCCTCCATGAAACCAAACGGACCGTAGTCAATTGTAATGGACAACAAACTGAAGTTATCAGTATTGCAAACACCTAAAACACAACAAATTTCAACGCATGATAAAACAGTAGGGCAATGTTCTTTTAATGCTACAAAATTTCCAGAATAGAAAAGGTCACTGAAAAGCATTCATTTTAGAGATTAAAAAATATTAGACTAATTAATGGAAAGTTTAGTTAGTGAAATTAAATAGCTTAATATATGTTAAAACTACATTTTAAAGTCAAATGTAGCATGTTTTATGCCCCACCCCCTAGAGATTTCAAATACTATAGGAAAGCTCTAAGACATGAAATTTCCTGTTATTTATCCTTCATTTCTTGCATGTGTTTAATATTTATATTATTTGGAATGGAATTGAGATTAGTAAAGGAATATGATTAATTAATTTTCAAAGGGTGTAAGAAGGGGACAGGGTAAAAACATGGATCCCTGACTACAGGGCACTGGGGGTGGGGGGGAGCTCCCAGGTGTGGGGGGAGTGCTGGGGTGGGCAGAGAGCCACGGAATGGACAGTCCAGCCTGGATAGGGTACCTGGGGCAGGGTGGCAACAGTGTCCCCTGGCGAGGGGTCAAACTTTTGGAGAGCAGGTGGGCCCCATTTATCAAAATATTATATGTGTAGACTCTCTAACCCAGCCATTCCACTTCTAGGAATTTATGCTCAAAAACATACCCTCAAGAATGTAAAAGTGTTTCCTGCAACACTGGTTATAACTTAAGACACCTGCCCTGCTCCCCACTCCACACCACCCTAAGCGAGATACAAATGTATGTGAGAAAGCAGATTTCAAGAAGTTTTCTGTTGTGCATCCCCCTTTGGTATTTATCTAGAGACTTCACTACATATATGATTTGCTTTTCAGTTATTCTTCGTTCAGGCAGATATTCCTTTCAATCATCCCAGCAGACCGGCTGGCTCCAAACCCACACAAGACAGCTCTGCTTTCTTTGCAGGAGCTATAGGTATATCATAGGAAGGAAAAATCTACAAGAATTGGTAAGAAATGGCTAATAGTGATTGGTTTGAGGAGTGGAACTCCCACACACTTCTGTGTATTTTAAATTCTTTACCCTAAGCTTGTAGTATACGCCTATAATCAACACTTTTAAAATAGATTTAAAGAGAACCAAAAATAATATATATATACTCACACATGCAATTCTAAGGTTAAAGAGTTTTACAGGTTGTTATCATCCTCCTCAAAGCAAAGATGCTTACTCTATTCTGTGTACATGATTCATTCAAAACCACTTAAACATGAGAAAACTATTTCTCTGTTGTTAAAAATAAATTTATATATTAAGAAGCTCTGCTGCAGGAATATCTTGCAATTCCCCCTAAAAAGGGCCTTCTACTTCAACAAGTTAATTCCACATTATCACCGGGAGAGTGAAATGGATAACTTACCATGCGCAAAACCAACCGACATCCACAAGGCAATAAGTCGTGCCGTCTCAGATACCACAATAGAAAAAAAATCCTGAAATAAAATTTAGAAACTGTTCAGATTTTCAGTCATGTATACCCTTTAGGAGCCTCTAATAAGTCACAAGGAGGATTTCCGAGATAGGCTGAAAGAGGACTACAGCAATTGGAAATAATATATATAAGAAAAATGAGGAAAAAAATAGAATTACTCATCCAGAGGCAATACACAAAAGGCCCAGAAACTATCACAACCAGGCTCTCTGCATCTCCAATAAGGAAACTAAGAGTATTACAATTTAGCACAAAGTGAATTCAATTTACACAAAGAGAATTATTAGACTTTGAAATGAGTCACCAAGAAAAATAACGCAATTTCTTTTTCTGGGACTTTGAAAAGAATGAAATGGGGTTCTAAAAATAAAAACAAATTCCACAAAACAGAAAATTACACCTTAATATCATTTATTTTAGAAGAATAGCTATAGAAAT
Source organism: Tamandua tetradactyla (assembly GCF_023851605.1). Lineage (NCBI taxonomy): Eukaryota > Metazoa > Chordata > Mammalia > Pilosa > Myrmecophagidae > Tamandua > Tamandua tetradactyla. Next base: position 224,195,495 of record NC_135327.1, on the reverse strand, counting down.
ACTTATGTATCAATGTTGACAAATGTTGATCAAAAACAATGTGTAGAGTTTGGCGGTTGAGCTCCAGAGTAATCCAGCATGGCTACTCTGATCTTTGTTGATAAGGAAAATGGAGAACCAGGCACCCGTGTGGCTCCTAAGGATGGGCTAAAGCTGGGGCCTGGGCTTTCAGTCAAAGCCTTCGATGGGAGATCTCATGTTTCAACACCACATGTTGGCAAAGTATTTGATGCTCCACCAGCTTTACCTAAGGCTGCCAGAAAGGCTTTGGGAACTGTCAACAGAGCTACAGAAAAATCAGTAAAGACTAATGGACCCCTCAAACAAAAACAGCCAAACTTCTCTGCCAAAAAGATGACTGAGAAGACTGTTAAAGCAAAAAGCTCTGTTCCTGCTTCAGATGACATCTATTCAGAAATAGAAAAATTTTTTCCCTTCAATCCTCTAGATTTTGAGAGTTTTGACCTGCCTGAAGAGCACCAAATTGCACACCTTCCTTTGAATGGAGTGCCCTTCATGATCCTAGATGAGGAAAGGGAACTTGAAAAGCTATTAGAGCTGGGTCCGCCCTCCCCCGTGAAGATGCCATCTCTGATGTGGGAACCTGCTGTGTTGCAGTCTCCTTCAAGCATTCTGTCGACCCTGGATGTTGAATTGCCACCTGTTTGCTATGACTTAGATATTTAAATTTCTTAGCGTCTTATAGTTTGTGTATATTCTTTTGTATCAATAAAGCAATTCTTGATTAAACTTTTCCTAATGTTAAAAAAAAAAAAAAACAATGTGTAGCAGCTGTTCACTCTTTCTAGATGTTAAGACAAAACGTCTTTCTTATCTTAACCCTCTTATGGAAGGCTTCCTATTGTCTTCCTTTCCCAAAAAGTTCAAAGCACCCTACACCTCTTTACCTAACATTAATTTTGTAAATCCTAAATTGTAAAGACTAATGTTTGCAGTCCAATGAGAGAACACAGAATATTGTCCCTCCTCCCTTAAAGCTCACCACGTATCTGTTAGGTTCTTTGGCATCCACTGAGGGAAAATATTCTTGTATGATGAAGTCTAATAAAGTCCTGGGGATAAAAAGGAGATAGCATCAGTGGACTTCAGAATACATTACCGAATATCCAGTCATCCAAATCCACCCTTGATGTTTATGAATTCCTGAGATCAGGCTAAAATCTAAAAATTAAAGGTATATGATTTTACTCCCAAGATAGAAAAAGAGAGACACTTCCTCAATACCAATTCAAAAACGGAAATGGGTTTCTAAGAATATGTTAGATTATGTTTCTCTTTGGAGCAAGGAAAATTGTCTAAAATTGAGAGTGTCGATGATTGTACAACTAAGTGAGGATAATGGGAGACATGGACTGTTGACTTTGGACATTATCCATGATGCCTGTGCTGGTTTGAAAGGATGTATGTCCCCCAGAAAAGCCATGTTTTAATCTAAATCCCATTTCATAAAGGCAGAATAATTCCTATTCAATATTGTATGTTTGAAACTGTAATCAGATCAACTCCCTGGAGGTGTGATTTAATCAAGAGAGGTTGTTAAGCTGGATTAGGCAATGACATGTCTCCACTCATCTGGGTGGGTCTTGGTAAGTTTCTGGAGTCCTATAAAAGAGGAAACATTTTGGAGAATGAAAGAGATTCAGAGAGAGATTCAGACAGAGGAGAGCAGAATGACATAGCCAAGAGAAGCAGAGTCCATGAGCCAGTGACCTTTGGAGATGAAGAAGGAAAATGTCTCCTGGGGAGCTTCATGAAACCAGAAGGCAGGAGAGAAGCTAGCAGATGACGCTGTGTTCACCATGTGCCCTTCCAGATGAGAGAGAAACCCTGAACTTCATTGGCCTTCTTGAACCAAGGTATCTTTCCCTGGATGCCTTAGATTGGACATTTCTGTAGACTTGTTTTAATTGGGACATTTTTCTCGGCCTTAGAACTATAAACTAGCAACTTTTTAAATTACCCTTTTTAAAAGCCATTCTATTTCTGGTATATTGCATTCCAACAGCTAACAAACTAGAACAATGCACAATGGAATGAAGTGGCTGAAAGACACATTAACTAAGAACTAGAAAGGCAAACTGTGGTGTAGATATATGATGGGATATTTTTTGGCTACAGAAAGGAACAAAGTTGTGAGGTATGCAACGAGGTGAATGAACTTTGGGGACATTATGCAGCGCAAAATAAGTCAGAAACAAAAGAACACAAATTGTATGGTCTCTTTTAGAAAATACTTATAAGAAAATTGGGGCCTAAATTGTAAACTCATATAGCAGTCACATTTAGTCTGGAGCTGTAAATGTTATTTCTAAATTTTGAGAGGCTGGGCTAGATACATCTAACCTGGCATCTCCCTGGAACTTTGGCTACCTGTGTGACACCTAAGACTCAGAATTGAAGTTCTCCAGCTCTGAAAGTCAGCATTGCTACATACAACAACTGTTAAAGAAACTGAAAAAGAGATCAGGCTTCAATTAGAGACAGGAATGAAACTGATTGGATTAGGACTAAGGTAAATCAGAATATAGGGGTAAGGAAGACATTGTCGGTATATTAGAACTTCACCTACTGTATGAGACCAAAGTAAGAGAGTTTTATGTTGTCCAAAACCTAAATTTTCTCAGCACGTAAACTAACTCGACGTGTCTGGATAGCTCACTTAAACAACCCAAACATATGGAGCCCAGAATGGGAATGATGGCTTGGAATTTTGCACAGCTTAATGTAATACTTGGATACCTCCCAGAATATGTTGAGATGATAATTTAAAAGTATTGGCAAAGTTTCTTGAGGATGGTAGAAAAAATATGGAACTATTAAGCTTTACTACCAGGGAATTCCCTGATACTATCTCAAATATTAAGGACTCCCAAGTCAATAGTCCAAGCCCTTGATCTTGAGGCTTGCTCTTGTGAAGCATGTTTATGTACTGAAGAAGCTAAGCCTACTATACTTATGCGTAAAAGTTACTTCCAGAGGACCTCTTTAGTTGTTCAGATGTGGCCTCACTCTCTCTAAGCCCAAGTCTGCAAGTGAAATCATTACCCTACCCTCTACACAGAACATGACATCCGGGGGTGTGAGTCTCCCTGGCAATGTAGGACACAACTCCCAGGGATGAGCCTGGCTCTAGCACCATGGGATTGACAATGCCTTCCTGACAAAAAGGGGGAAAAGAAATGCAACAAAATAAAGTATCAGTGGCTGAGAGAGTTCAAGTAGAGTAGAGAGGCTATTCTGGAGGCTACTCTTACGCAAGCTTCAGCTAGATATTGCTAATTACCAGGGTTTGTTTGTCAAACCCCAACTGAAACTATTCCTGTCAATCCTAAGGAACACCTAGGGCTTTATCTGAGATTCTACAAAAGTTTCATGCAGTAAAATTACTTTCCTAAGACCTACAACCTACAGAAAGGTTCCCAGGCCAGATAAGTCCTGAAACCCAGAGGGGCCAGCCCTTCAAGAACATTAAATAGTTCCATCCCCCATCCCATATTGTCGACAGTCCTTTCCAACATGAAAAAGTTAGAATAAATATAGCCCAAATAACCCCAAAGATTGGGAGAAGGATCAAAGGAGAAGAAGGAATTAGAGAAGATAGGATTCAATAAATGTGTAAGACTGCTGAGTCATTATATTGATATTTCTATTAATGTTCAATGGCTTGGAGCAGGAAGAAAAACCCTAAAATTGTGGAACTGTAATCCATACAAACTCTGAAATCTGTTTTATAACTACTTGTTAGGGTGGACTTTGAAATATATTACTTATATGTATAAATATTATATTTCACAATAAAAAAATGTTTAAAAAAACCATATTAGATTCCACCTTATGTTACAAATATAGATTAGTTCATTGCACATTCATTCAGCACCTACTGAATGCCAGGCCATGTGCAAGTGTGAGGGAAATAAGAACATCCTCAGGGAGCCTCTGGTCTATCCAGGGAAAACAACATATGAAGAAACAATGGCATTACAGTATGCAGTAACAGAAATACACAAAAAGCATAGAGATAATGGGGTGGGAGGTGTGGAGGGTCACGTGAGATTAAAGAAAGCAGGTGACAATACACTGGCAAATACTTAGAGTTAAAATATTTAAAGTATGTACATATCATGTTTTTTTCCCTGTTTTAATGGACTATTCTAGCTAACTGATGAGCCACCAGTGCTGACTACACTGGAGAACACGCAGGAAAAAATGAGGGTGGTAGAAATGACTTAAGAATTATTAAAACCCAGTCAAAACAATGAACTATAGGCGTGGGTCAGTTTGTCCAGATGGTATCCTGTGAAGCAGGATTAAGGCCTGGGGAAAGGAAGCCAATCAGTAAAAGAAGAAGAAGAAAGAAAGATATATCATAAACTAGAACAAATGTATGAACGGTACCATTACAAAGAGCTAATAATAGGGGAATATATGGGGGAAAGTATACCTACTGCAAACTATGAACTAGGGTTAACAGTAATATTTTAATATTCTTTCATCAACAGTTACAAATGTATCACACCAATACTAGGGGTCAGTAATGGGGGTGAGGGGATAAGGAGTATGGATGCTCTGGGTTTTCTTTTTTATTTTTATTTCTTTTTCTGGAGTAATGAAAATGTTCTAAAATTGATCACGGGGGATGGATGCACAACTATGCGATGATCCTGTGAACCAGTGACTGTGCACTCCAGATGGATCGCACGGTGCGTGAATACAATCAACAGAATTGCAGCGCTAAAAAACTTATCGTGAGAGAGCAGTTTCATGTCAGCCAGTGGAGGCATCTTAAGGACAGAGCGGTTAACAGGGCGCACCAAGTGCCAGAGGGGTAAGTGAAATGTAAGTGAAATATAACCCCAGACATTCCAGGGGCTGGGTGACTCTCAGAAGTGACCCAAAAAGCAACAGGAAGTTAGAAATGACCCCGGCGAGTGGAGACTGTCCATGGCCACGATGACATGAGCTCCGGAAGCAGACCCAGGGACGGCTCACGACAGTGTGGGTGCCTCTCTCCTCTGCTTATTAGTACCCCCCACGCCCCAGCCCCCATATGCTTCACAGACCACGTGCTGGGATTCATAAAGTGATAACTACAAGGTAGGCTCCATATCACCAACAACGCTAGTGTCTAAGAGAATTCTTCTTAGAGCCTTCTAATGACTTTTTAGACCATATTATCTTAACAAAAGAAGAATAATTCCTCCTAAGTGCTTTTGCCTGTGGGACACTTGTTAAGTCTGCTTGAGGAGGGTGGAATTTTGAGGGCACAGACGCCAGCAGGCATCGCGTGGAGCAGGCGGAAGCCACGCCGTGGACACAGGAGGAGAAGTTACTGGTTTTGTTCCTTCCAAGCAACCATCCTCTCTCTTCCCCTGGATATCTTGGGTAAGATGCATCCTGACCTTAAATGCTTTTGTGTCAATTTGTCTTCTGTTTGTTTGTTTGTTTATTTTCATCCTTTTGAAGGGGCTGGGTTTCATACCTGGGTCAACCTAGATTTATCATCACAAGATGTCAAAATTGGAAGCCGGGTGGAAAAAAAAAAAAAAGGCATGAGACAGAGGGAGCAGCTGGCATCCGGGGACCAGGGTAGGGTTTGGGTAGGGGGGTTAGGTGGGGGGGCTGTCATGTGGCTGCGGCGCTGGGCAGTGTGACACAGTCCACCCAGCTCTCTGCACAGCTCAGGGGCCTCAGCTGCATCAGGGCTGCATGCCACAAATAAGCTCCTGGAGAGAAGGGACCCCTGAGCCTTACTTACACTGCTTTATTTAACCTTGGAATACACACACAGTGTGAGGCATATAGCAAGCACTAAAAACACTAATTGATTGAAATTCTGAGTTTTACTTATGAAAATAGAAAATATTTAACTTTACAACACACAAATAACTTTCAACTTTCTACCATTAAAAAAAAAAGTCTCTAACCTTAGTAAATCCAGTTCACCATCATGAGCCAAAATTTCTAACGATCCGAATCTAAACCATGATTTTGCAACCCGCAGCACTACTGCCCCTGAAAAAGAACCATACGTTTTGGCATAAAATTATTTTTATTATTTTTAGGCCACATGAATATGGTACCACATGCTTTCTTAAAAGTGTAATTCTTTTACCAAAAAAGAAGTGGAGTAATTGGATTTATCAGAAAAACAACTAATTTATCCCTAGGAAGGAGTGAGGATTGTTCCTGACGCTGATGTACTACCAGGAACCACCAGCCCTTAGGAGCACCAGAGCCCCCAGGTGTTGCTAGAAGAAGCTGTTAGTCTGCAACTTCAGTTTCCATCATCTCATTCATTGTGACCATTTCCCTGTACCTCATCCTGAAAGTGGGAACATGTGAATTAATCTATTTTGTGCAGTCTCTATCACTGTCTTCCATTCGTGTAACTAACTGAAAACCAAATAAAAAAAAAAGAGAGAGACATTGGCACATGCTCCAACTTACTGAAGAAATAAAATGAATCCCACATCTTGTGTTTCTAGCCTTCCATTGCCTCCTCCTGCCTTGGTTCTAGACATTGGTGTTGCAATTGGGAAACAAAATTCACGTTTCTCTTCTAAGAAATGCTGTACGTGGTTGACCGGATGTCAAGACGACATTTCTCTAAGTGACATGCTCTGTGGGAACCCAGCTCTCATCCCTGCTGTCCCTCAGCAGACCAGCCCACTCACCCCTACTTCTGGGACTTTGTAGCTGCCTTTTTCCCAGTCCCAAGAGCACCCACCTTCGCCCCCTACTGCAATCCTACCCAACCTGCATGCTCCAGATGAATTCCCACCTTCTCCATGAAGCTCAAATGCTCCCCCTCACTGACCTGTTTTTTATGTTCATTTGTTCAGTGGCTTTAAGTCTTCTCTCTATGAAAACTGCTGAGTTTCTCAAGGGCAGGGATGATAATACATATTTACTACTCTTGGACTCTTCCAGAGTTAGGGTCCGATGGTCTATTCTGGGCTGAATGGAATCATCACACGGTCAAGACTCACTCACAACGCTGCTCTTGATCTTTATTTTCTTGTGGGTTTTTTTTTTTTGAGCAATAAAAATATACTCACTTAACATAAAAAAATACAGGAGAGCTCAATAAATTATTCTAAACACTGGCTTATATAATAGCCATCGAATCCCTGATTGTCAGCCCTGAAAGACACAGAAGACAGCATCTAGTCTACCGCCTTCCTTTTAGATGGGGAATCTGGGGGCGAAATACAGTAAATGGCATGCACAAAGCCACAGAGCCACTCCCGCAGAGCCTGTTCTGGGTCTCTCATGGTCTCCCTTTCGGCCAGCACTGTTCTTGCCACACTACGGGGGCACGTGGGCAAGCCCTGGGGGTAAAAGCACAATCTAAACATCTGCACACAGGAGAAAACTCCAATGTTTTATGACCCAAATAGGAGAAATATTAGGGATTATCCAAGAACATGGAGTTTTTCGTGGCTCTGGATTCAGATAAACAATATATGCAGGTCACAGCCACAGAAGTGCTGTACCAGGGACACTCACAGGGTGCTAATGGAACCTCGTTTCCAATCTCCATAAGCAAAAACAGCTAAATGGTTATTAGAAACCTGCAGGCAATAGTATTATTTTATCCGCATGAAATTAAAAGGGAACAAGACATGTCGTAGAGACAAATGATCCTTATTCCTTTAGGTGAGACTTTGGGAGGATCGCTTTTATGAAAAGTGGATCCAAATGTACTGTACGGTTCAGCATCAAAAACATAACACCTGGGCGGGCCACAGTGGCTCAGCAGGCAGAGTTCCCGCCTGCCATGCCAGAGACCCAGGTTCGATTCCTGGTGCCTGCCCACGCAAAAAAAAAAAAAGAAAAAAACGTAACACCCGCTCCTGGTGAATCACTAGGACCATGGGTAAGAATGCAGCTCCGAGGTCAGGGGTGCCGCCCCAGGCGCAGTTGCTGCAGCTCCATTTCTGAGCTCCTCATCATATTGATTATTTATTTTCAGGACTCCTTCCTCCCCAGAGATTCAAAGTCAAACCTGTCTCTCTCTCTTCCTTCCTTTCTTCCTTTTTTTCTTTCTGCCGTTCTCAGTGTCCCTGCTATTATAGCATACTTCTTCATCCCCCTCATAAAATTTTATTTCTAAAAAAGTTAACTGAGTTTATTGGAAGTAAACAAAGTAATAGCAATCAGGGCTCAGAGGAAAGACCTCAGGGAGGCAAGTGCTTGAACTTTTATTTGTTGGCTTTGTGACATTTGGCGGGCGCTCCTAAGCCTTTTTTTTTGTTCATTTTCTAGGTGTTTGCTATTTGAAATGGAAGGATTAGTGATGTAAGGATGTGGGCCATAGACTATATTATCTATCATATAATCTATGCTAAAACTGAAATTATACCTTGGAGAATCATGGATTAATTTTTAAGAAAATTAAAAAGATGTCCATCACCTGTTGTTCTTTAAGAACTTAGTCCAATTTTACAGAACTATTTTAAAAACTGTGAGTACCTCGTTCTTTCACAACATTTCCATTGTAGAACTGATCTCTCCATACTTCATCGTCACTTACAACCAAGCTGAAAAATAAGAGAATCAAACAGTTAAAGTCACTTTTTAACTTTGAAATATGTTTCCTGCTCAAAAAGACTTGACTAATATCTCCTTTATCCCCACTATTTATGTGATTATAAAGATAAGGTGACAGAATATATGTAAGCCTTTTCAGAATATCCATAATTACATATGTGTGCGTGCACAAGTGTGTGTAAAAAGCTATAGATGTGTGCACACAAATACACAAGAACACCATGTTCCTGATGTTACTAGGATAACAAGAACCATATACCATGCTAAACACTCTTACAACAACTGAAAACTAATTAAAAGAAACTGCCAGAACCTAAAACGCAGAGTTCCAGCTTCTCCAGAACGTTAACTAGTCCCATCACCATATTCCATATTATCAACAGCCCCTTCCAATATGAAAAAGTTAGAATGGACATAGCTCAAAGACCCCTAAAGAGAAGGGTCAATGAAAGGTGATGGTGGAGTTATACAGAGGTCGGGTTTAACCAATGACTATGATTGCTGAATCGTTACATTGATATTTCTTTTAGTCTCCAGTACCTTAGAGCAGCTAGAAGTAAAAACCTACAACTGTAGAACTGTAACTCATACTAAACTCTGAAATCTGCTCTACAACTAACTACTGCAAATGCGCTTTGAAATTTATTGCTTTTTTGTACATATGTTATTTTTCACAAAAAAGAGGAGTATAACAGAGAAGACAGGATTTAACAAATGAGTATGCCTGATGAATTATTATATTGATATTTCTGTTGGTCTCCAGCAGCTAGCAGAAAAGACAAAAAATCATGGAACTGCAACCCATACCAAACTTTAAAATATTTTTGTATAACTACTTGTTAAAATGTACTTGGAAATTTATTGCTTTTTTGTATATATGTCATATTTTACAGTGAAAAAACATAAAAAACAAAGTATATTAGCATGTGAAGATTTGTCAATAAAAATATTTAAAACATTAAAAAGAAGTTGCCAGAAGACATATAATTAGTAAGTGATAGAGCCTGGTCTTAATTCTAGGTCTGTCTAACTCTAAAACCTTGGTTCATCTTAGCTTTTAAAAACTATCACAATGTTCTCTTTCATCTCCTCACTGAAATATGTAAGAAAAGTGAAAGCAGAGAGAGACAGCCAATACAACCCAATCACGTTAGCACAGCTCAGGCTCAGTTTTTCATAAAGCACGGGCATGGCTCTGTCAGAATAAAGCACTATTGGTTCTACCAGAGTAAATCAGCCTTTGAGAGGTAACCAGAAGTATAATAAACTAAATTAAATTATGTATTCAGAGATTTATATGCTCGATTGTTGATACATTTCTGCAGATAACATGATCTAATCCTGAAAAGCTAGTTTCGAGGAAAGAGGAAAATACCTGGCAGCTCTGCTGGTTGGAATCCCAAGGTAGTGCATGGCCTCACTGCACAAAAATTCCCTCACCGAGGAACGCAGTACAGCTCTACCATCACCATTTCTATAGGAGGGAAAATAATCAATGTTTTCCTTTGCAATTAACATAGTACCAATTTCGATTTAGATGACTAAAAAAATCTCAAGCTGTACCGGGAGTAGGGGGTCTTTCCTGAGCCTTTTAATTGTAGTTCCCATTTTTCACCTCGCCTTCAAAAAAGAAAAAGTAAGATTAGAAAACGCATGGTAACATTTAAGAGAAAAGGTCTTATTCAAGAAAACACTTGGTACCTGTTCATATGAATTCCAAGAAGGTGGGCTCTTCCATCCCCAAGCTGATCTGCCCATATTCCAAACTAAAGGAGAAAAAGGAAAATCATTTCCATTTATTTCTCTTTATAGCTTTTAGAGTAATTTTGTCAAAATTGAGGCTAAGGTATTATAGTATTTCAATAATATAATAATATTATATAACTAATTTAAGATTATAATAATTATTTGGATAAAGGTAAAAATAAAATTTAATCAATGGACCATAAGTTAAACTCATTTAACAAAGTATCATTTTATAACCCACAATGAATTCTTTCAGATTCTTATAACTGAGATCAAATTTATTAGGCGTTAGAATATTTAGAACCGATCTATTTAATTCTATAATATGCACTAGGAACAATTTCTGGGCAGAAATTTGCCTACATAATATATGTGCAGTACAAAACCATGAACAGGTCTGCACCTGCAAAAAATTGCTTTTCAACATGTGCAGTCAATTTTTTCCAAAATTTTGTGTTAAAGTTTGTTTGCTGTTGTACAAACCCCAGTAATGCCACTTATTAGCTATGCAAATTTGTTTGCATTACTTAATCTTACTGAGACTGAGCTTTCATTTCTGTGACACGGGACAACCCTTGCCAGGCAGAAGTAAGGCTGAACTCTAATACATGTAAATGCTCTGTGCTCTGTCCGGCATATGCAAGGGCACATAGATGGTAGTTATTATCGTCAGCAATTATTGGCAAGCCTAGACATAAGTCAAACTTTTGACATGGATGGACTTCTACCAGAACATCTCTGACTTTTCGGGACTGGGGGAGAAAGGGATCCTATGAGTTCCCATACACCTATGTAGACCCCTGATGTAGCATCACAACTTGTTCCTGTCCCTATCTCCTCCTCCAGGGTATCAGCAATTTGAGGGAAGGGGACAAGTCTCATTCACCATGTTAGCTCCTGGCACATACAGTGAGTCCTATAACGGGCAATTGGAATGTTTAAAATGTAGTTGTTTAAACTTTTGGAAAGAAAACAAGAATTTGAGAAAAACCTATGCAATATTTTAATTTTTCATCTTAACTAGGAAAACGCCAAGATGACTGAATCTCAGCAACAGGACACTTCTAAAAGCTCACATCTGAAAATGTCCCCAGCCTACTCTGGAGTTACAATGCACACATTGGGTGTTGTTAAGGAAAAGGCCAAGATGACTCAATCTCAGCAAAGGGACACTTCTAAGAGCCCACATCTGAAAATGTCCCCAGCCTACTCTGGAGCTACAATGCACACGTTAGGTGTTGCTCTCAGCCAAAGAGGGCATAGAAAGAATGATGAATCCAGAGATCACAGTGAAATCAAGGGAATCAGAAACTAGTTTTCCATCAATAAGAGAAAGAACGTAAGCTCAGAATGACACCATCCTTTTAAATAAATATTTATGACATCATTTCAGATCAGGGAGAAGAAGCAAGAGATGAAATGCAAAGCTGATGAAAGCTTTAACTTGATTTACTATATCACCAAAACAGGTACACGTGCAGAGCGGGGGGGTGGGGACAGGGCGGGGTTGCAAGGGTATGGGCTGGGGGCAGGTGTAGCCTGGGTATGACACTGATAACTACAACTAGTCCATCAAGTGAACCTCTATTTCCCCTCCAAGCTGTGTCTCATCCAAATGAAAATGTCCCTGATAGATTGGATTTTTTTCCATAAAGGCTCAACAATCCAAGCTAAGTCTCACTTATTACAACCAGCTCTACATAGAGCAGTTATGATGCCACAGGATGAAGGAAACAAATATGAAACAGAAGTTTCTGAAACAAAAGACTCTGGAACTTCAGCTGGTACTTTGGACTATAAAAGTCTTGACCCGCGGGTCTTAGTTCCTCCTCCAGAACAACTACTAAAGAACTAGAAACAGTACAGAACAGCTCCCGGAGCCACAACAGAGACCAGAAACACAGCGTACCCCATTCTGGACCGACTGGACCGGCTAAGAGACTCTGCTGCAGTGAGGTCTCCGAGAGGCGCGCGCTTCCCCGGGCCTCGGCGGCTGGCGGCCGGAGCCCCCCCCTCCCTCCTTCCCAGGCCGGCTGGGAGCTTTGGATCAGGTTCCCCAAGCCGCGGCGGCTGGCGCCCCTCCCCATGCGTGGCTTCCCGGGCCAGCTGGGAGCCTTGGAGTGGCGGTTCCCCAAGCCGTGGTGGCCGGCGACCAGAGCCCCTTCCACACACGCGGCTTCCCGGGCCGGCTGGGAGCCTTGGATCGGCAGTTCCCCAAGCCACGGCGGCCCTCCCACACACGGCTTCCTGGGCCGGCTGGGAGATTTGGATCGGCGGTTCCCCAAGCCTTGGTGGCCGGCGCCCCTGCCCCACACACGGCTTCCCAGACCAGCTGGTAGCCTCGGAACAGCAGTTCCCCAAGCCGCAGCAGCTGGCAACCCTCCCCCACAGGCGACTTCCCGAAGGGAAAGGAAAGAGTCTCCAACAGTAGTAGAGACTGAGCCCAACCTAACACCAATAGTGGCATTAAGGAACAACTTCTGACTACTAAAAATAGGCCCTCAGCTCAGGCGAAACTGATCAAGGCGGAAGTCACCGATTGGGCTAACTGAAAAAGAGGAAAGGGGGCGAAACAGAGCCTTCTGCAGCTGTTTCTATGGAGGCTTCATTGCCTCTGGGCTCAGTGCTGGGATTACACAGGTTGCAACTGCCCCGAACGCAGAAACAGGCTGCTTTCAGGGCTGTCTACCACCTGAACTTTCCCGCGGGAGGGGGGAAACGCAACTCAGGTGGAATCCCTCTCTCAAGGAATTCAGATCCCAGGACTTCACAATTTGAAGCCATTAAAACCAACCTAAAACCTTTCCTCTGTCTCCACCACATACCGAGCAGCAAGAGTCTTCCAAAGTTAAAGGAGCCACAACATCTTTTGCTGGTGGGACGCGCAGACAGACAAGCACCACATACTGGGCAGGATAAGAAAAACAGAGCCCAGAGACTTCACAGGAAAGTCTTTCAACCTGCTGGGTCCCACACTCAGGGAAATCTGATTAAATGCCCAGACACCAGCAAAAAATAACAAATCACACCAGGAAAACTGAAGATATGGCCCAGTCAAAGGAACAAACCAATAGCTCAAATGAGATACAGGAGCTAAGACAACTAATGCTGAATATACGAACAGAAATGGAAAACCTCTTCAAAAACCAAATCAATAAATTGAGGGAGGACATGAAGAAGGCATGGGATCAACAAAAAGAAGAAATGGAAAGTCTAAAAAAACAAATCACAGAACTTATGGGATTGAAAGACACAGTAGAAGAGATGAAAAAAACAAAGGAAACCTACAATGGTAGATTTAAAGAGACAGAGGAGAGAATTAGTGAACTGGAGGATGGAACATCTGAAATCCAAAAAGAAACAGAAACTATAGGGAAAAGAATGGAAAAATTTGAACAGGGGATCAGGGAACTCAAGGACAATATGAACCGCACAAATATACGTGTTGTGGGTGTCCCAGAAGGAGAAGAGAAGGGAAAAGGAGGAGAAAAACTAATGGAAGAAATTATCACTGAAAATTTCCCAACTCTTATGAAAGACCTAAAATTACAGATTCAAGAAGTGCAGCGCACCCCAAAGAGAATAGACCTAAATAGGCGTTCTCCAAGACACTTACTAGTTACAATGTCAGAGGTCAAAGAGAAAGAGAGGATCTTGAAAGCAGCAAGAGAAAAACAATCCATCACATACAAGGGAAACCCAATAAGACTATGTGTAGATTTCTCAGCAGAAACCATGGAGGTGAGAAGACAGTGGGATGATATATTTAAATTACTAAAAGAGAAAAACTGCCAACCAAGACTTCTATATCCAGCAAAATTGTCCTTCAAAAATGAGGGAGAAATTAAAACATTTTCAGACAAAAAGTCACTGAGAGAATTTGTGACCAAGAGACCAGCTCTGCAAGAAATACTAAAGGGAGCACTAGAGTCAGATATGAAAAGACAGAAGAGAGAGGTATGGAGAAGAGTGTAGAAACAAGGAAAGTCAGATATGATATATATAATACAAAAGGCAAAATGGTAGAGGAAAGTATTACCCAAACAGTAATAACACTAAATGTTAATGGACTGAATTCCCCAATCAAAAGACATAGACTGGCAGAATGGATTAAAAAACAGGATCCTTCTATATGCTGTCTACAGGAAACACATCTTAGACCCAAAGACAAACATAGGTTGAAAGTGAAAGGTTGGGAAAAGATATTTCATGCAAATAACAACCAGAAAAGAGCAGGAGTAGCTATACTAATATCCAACAAATTAGACTTCAAATGTAAAACAGTTAAAAGAGACAAAGAAGGGCTTTTTCTCCACTGGCGGCGCTCCCGCCGCCATCCAGCCCTCCTCTCCCTCTTTCTCCGCCGGCGGCGCTCCCGCCGCTATCTTGCCCTTCCCTTTCCCCTTCTGCTCCGGCGGCGCTCCATCCGCCATCTTATCCTTCCCTTTCTCCTCCTGCTTCGGCGGCTCTCCAACCACCACCGTGCCCTCTTCCGCCTTCACCGTATCCTCCGCCACCGGCCTCGACAGCCTTGCCACCCTCACCTTTCCTCCTCCAGAACAGCTACTGGGGGAGTGGAGACGATACAGAGCAGCTCCCGGAGCCACGAGGGAGATCAAAGGGACGACGTACCCCATCCTGGAACGGCTGACTGTCTGGGAGAACCAGCTCTGGTGAGATCGCCGAGAGGCGCGGGCTTTCCCGGGCGGGACGGCAAATGGCCGGAGTCCCTCCCTTCCTCCTACCCAGGCCAGCTGGCAGAATTGGGCAGGCGGTCCCCTCGGGCCGCGGCGGCTGGCGCCCCCACCACGCGAGGCTCCCCGGACCAACTGAGAGAATTGGGTCGGAAATCCCCAGACCGCGGAGAACGGTGACCTGGGGGGTCCCTTCCAAACACGTGACTTCCCGGTCCAGCTGGGAACGGTGCACTCTTTCAGGCTGCGGCGGCTGGCGCCCTCCCGCCACGCTTGGCGCCCCGGGCCAACTAGGAAATTCGGTCGGGCGCTCTCCCGGGCTGCGGTGGCCAGCGACCCTCCCCACGTTCGGACCCCCGGGCCGGCTCGCACTCTTCCAAGCCGCTTTGGCTGGCGAACCTCCCCCACGACGAGAGTTTTCCAAAGTTAAAGGACCCACAGCACCTTTTACTGGTGTAACCCGCAGACAAACGTGTGCCACGAGCACCACCTACTGGGCAGGATAAGAAAAACAGAACCCAGAGATTGCACAGAAAAATCTTTCAACCTGTTGGGTCCAACACCCAGGGAAATCTCACTAAATGCCCAGACGCCAGCAGAAGATAATGGATCACGCTCAGAAAATTGAAAATATGGCCCAGTCAAAGGAACAAACCAATAGTTCAAATGAGATACAGGAGCTAAGACAACTAATGCTGAATATACGAACAGAAATGGAAAACCTCTTCAAAAACGAAATCGATAAATTGAGGGAGGACATGAAGAAGACATGGGCTGAACAAAAAGAAGAAATAGAAAAACTGAAAAAACAAATCACAGAGCTTATGGAAGTGAAGGATAAAGTAGAAAAGATGGAAAAAACAATGGATACCTACAATGATAGATTTAAAGAGACAGAAGATAGAATTAGTGATTTGGAGGATGGAACATCTGAATTCCAAAAAGAAACAGAACTATCGGGAAAAGAATGGAAAAATTTGAACAGGGGATCAGGGAACTCAAGGACAATATGAACCGCACAAATATACGTGTTGTGGGTGTCCCAGAAGGAGAAGAGAAGGGAAAAGGAAGAGAAAAACTAATGGAAGAAATTATCACTGAAAATTTCCCAACTCTTATGAAAGACCTAAAATTACAGATCCAAGAAGTGCAGCGCACCCCAAAGAGATTAGACCCAAATAGGCGTTCTCCAAGACACTTACTAGTTAGAATGTCAGAGGTCAAAGAGAAAGAGAGGATCCTGAAAGCAGCAAGAGAAAAACAATCCATCACATTCACAAATACATGGAGGCTCAACAACACACTCTTAAACAACAAGTGGGTCAAAGAAGAAATTGCAAGAGAAATTAGCAAATACCTTGAGGCGAATGAAAATGAAAACACAACATATCAAAACTTATGGGACGCCGCAAAGGCAGTGCTAAGAGGGAAATTTAGGGCCCTAAATGCCTATATCAGAAAAGAAGAAAAGGCAAAAATGCAGGAATTAACTATCCATTTGGAAGAACTGGAGAAAGAACAGCAAACTAATCCCAAAGCAAGCAAAAGGAAAGAAATAACAAAGATCAGAGCAGAAATAAATGAAATTGAAAACATGAAAACAATAGAGAAAATCAATAAGACCAGAAGCTGGTTCTATGAGAAAATCAGTAAGATTGATGGGCCCTTAGCAAGATTGACAAAAAGAAGAAGAGAGAGGATGCAAATAAATAAGATCAGAAATGGAAGAGGAGACATAACTACTGACCTCACAGAAATAAAGGAAGTAATAACAGGATACTATGAACAACTTTACACTAACAAATACAACAATTTAGAGGAAATGGATGGGTTCCTGGAAAGACATGAACAACCAACTTTGACTCAAGAAGAAAGAGATGACCTCAACAAACCAATCACAAGTAAAGAAATTGAATTAGTCATTCAAAAGCTTCCTAAAAAGAAAATTCCAGGACCAGACAGCTTCAAATGTGAATTCTATCAAACATTCCAGAAAGAATTAGTACCAACTCTCCTCAAACTCTTCAAAAAAATCGAAGCGGAGGGATAACTACCTAATTCATTCTATGAAGCCAACATCACCCTCATACCAAAACCAGGCAAAGATATTACAAAAAAGAAAACTACAGACCAATCTCTCTAATGAATATAGATGCAAAACTCCTCAACAAAATTCTAGCAAATCGAATCCAGTAACACATTAAAAGAATTATACATCATGACCAAGTAGGATTCATCCCAGGTATGCAAGGATGGTTCAACATAAGAAAATCAATTAATGTAATACACCATATCAACAAATCAAAGCAGAAAAATCACATGATCATCTCAATTGATGCAGAGAAGGCATTTGACAAGATTCAACATCCTTTCCTGTTGAAAACACTTCAAAGGATAGGAATACAAGGGAACTTCCTTAAAATGACAGAGGGAATATATGAAAAACCCACAGCTAATATCATCCTCAATGGGGAAAAATTGAAAACTTTCCCCCTAAGATCAGGAACAAGACAAGGATGTCCACTATCGCCACTATTATTCAACATTGTGTTGGAGGTTCTAGCCAGAGCAATTAGACAAGAAAAAGAAATACAAGGCATCAAAATTGGAAAGGAAGAAGTAAAACTATCACTGTTTGCAGACGATATGATACTACACGTCGAAAACCCGGAAAAATCCACAACAAAACTGTCCGGCGCCGTCTCGCTCAGCTTCTGGTCCCCGGCCGGCGGAGGGAACAGGAGGGAGAGAGAGACAGACGCAGACAAACCGACTCAAGTGACAGACACGGGTTCGAGACACGCTGCAGTTGTGAGCACAGACCTTTACTGGAGCTAAGCTTGCAAGCTCTGTTACAAATTCCGCACGGGACAGAATACCCCGCGGGGGAACAACCTCTATGCGGCCGTCAGGTACGGCTCCCTATGGGTCGTCTCCCCCCACCCTGTCCGGGTAACCTCTTATATACTGTGCCCAAACCCAATAGGTTAGTGCCACGTATACAGAGGTGATTGGAAGATAGGGTTGGTGGGCGCGTGCGTCATACGCGGAAACAGGATGCGGGCGCCATCTTGACTCACTCGATGGGCGGGGGGGAACTCTAGAGCAGGCCGCAGCGTGTCCACTAGGCCAGACCCGGGAGGCGGCTCTCCACATTCTCCCCTTTTTTTATTTATTTTGACCCAGTGTCTCCATTGATGAGTGTGCTCCCGTGGGCCTGAGTGGCCCACTACATGTTTTGGTGCTTTGGGGAGTCTGGACTAGGCTTGCTAGGCACCAACCAGAATGCCACCTCATATAGAGACCGGAGAGCCCGTGAGCTGGAAACCACGTGACTCTCCCTGCAGTGCTTCGCCTCGCAACTGGGTTATGAGGGGGGGGCAGGAGAGCGGCAACCAGAATCGAGAGTGTCGCTAGGTGTCTCTGTGCAATGGCTGGAGTCTAGTCTGGCCAGGACTGCGACTTCGCCTAAGAGATCAGCCTACGACCAAAATTATGACTGCTGGTGCCGCCTTTTATACCCGGGACACAGCCATGGGCCTTGCAGCGGGTCTTGCTTTCGAGCGTCCCGCCCTGAGTGGCCGGGATGGGTCATACGGTGAAATGGGGGACTGGGCAGCAGGGCGGTCGTTGTCAGGAGCACCAGGGGCGAGTGACATAGCCAACATGGTAGTAACACGCAATTGCTGCTGTGTCTGGAACAAGCGTTCTAACAAGCATTTAACAGTGACTAATCCCACTAATAGTCCCACCGCTACGAGAATCCAAGTAGTCAAATTGGGCCAAGAGAACCAAGAGGTGACTCGGTTCCACAGACTTTGTACAGTCTCGCCCAGTTTGGAAAGGTCGAAGGCAACGGGGGTTAACTTGATCTTCCCAAGCACTTTAAGGTCTGATTCCACCTGTTGGGAGAGCGGGGGGTATTAAAACTGGTCCCCCCTTCTAAACAGTCGAAGGGTGACCGGTGTTTTCGTTGCCATCTCGTCAGTCGCCGCCGTCATCAGCAGAGTTGGAGGCCTGATCTGATGGTTCAGGTTGAAGGCTTGTTGGTTTTTTGGGCAACAGCTCCGTGGCCTCCTCGGGCGATGTCACGGTTCTCACCAGTCTTTCCGGAACCCACACTGGTTGACGTCCTGGCTCCTGGGGAAAAACACAAACAGAGCCTCTGGCCCAGCTGAGCACGGGGTCAGGGCCTTGCCACTGTCCCGACAGGACATCCTTCCATCGGACTAGACCTCTATGTGGAGGACTCGGAGTGGTGTGTTGAAGGGCAGGTGTCATTCCCTGTGAATTTTCATTTAAAAAATTGTACGTAAACAAGGCTATAGACAGTTGAGCCTTTGGGGACAGGCCGTGACCTATTCCCCCTTTCTGTTTCTTTAGTAAGTCTTTGAGAGACCTGTGAGCTCTCTCAATGACTCCTTGTCCTTGAGGGTTGTAAGGGATGCCATGTTTTAATTGTACTTCCATATTATCACAAAATTTTTGGAAGGTTCTACTGGTGTAAGCAGGTCCATTATCTGTCTTTAATATTTTTGGCTTACCCCACGCTGCCCAAGCGGCAAGGCAGTGTGCAATGACTTGGTGGACTTTTTCTCCTGTCTCAGCAGAGGCAAATAATATCTGAGAACATGTGTCTACTGACACATGCAGGTATTTAATTTTACCATACTCTGAATGATGAGTGACATCCATTTGCCAAATGTCTCCTGGGATGAGGCCCTTAGGGTTAACTCCAACCGAAGGGACTGCTCTTTGTTCTGCACAATCCCTGCAGGCTCGGACTATATCTCTAGCCGCTGCACGCGGAATACTAAACCGCTTAGCTAGGGTACCTGCATTGATATGAAATTTGGCATGGAACTCTCGGGCTTGCTGATATGGTGTCAGCGTGGGGAAGACGTGTGGCTGTCGAGTGGCCACATCTACTATGTGATTTCCTTGTGTCATGGGACCAGGCAGGCCTGTATGGGCCCTAATATGAGTTGTGTAAAAGGGATGTTGTCTAGCACGTATTGTCTCTTGAAGCTCGAGAAAGAATGTGCTCACTGTGGAGGAACATTTTATAATGCCCACAGTTTCTAAAATTTGTAGAGAATTTACGACATAAATGGAATCAGAGATAATATTCAGGGGGCCAGGAAACTCTTTCAGGACTGTAATAATGACTTGCAATTCAACCCACTGAGGTTTTTGTGGTTGAAAAAATACTGTTTTGGGAGTGTCCCCTTCCACACAATACGCCCCTGTACCGGAGCTGGAGCCATCCGTGTACACGGTGAGGGCGCTCGCTAGTGGCTTAGGCGAAGTCACTTTGGGAAAGATCACTGGATGTCGGGTAACAAATTGTAAGAGGGGGTCTTTAGGGTATTGACTGTCAATACATCCCAAAAAGGTGCACCGGAGAACAGCCCATTGATCTATGCACCCGGTAAGTACTTCAATTTGCTGGAGAGAGTAAGGCACCCTGAGGTTTTTGGGTGGTTGGCCAAAATGTTGTATGGCCTTCTTGATGGCTTCTAGGGCTAGTTCTGCAACTGCGGTAGGGTAATGCTCTAAAATCTTTTTTGGAGAAACTCCGGGATGGATCCAGAGTAATGGTCCCTGTTGCCACAGCACCGCCGTGGGCTGTGACTCTGTTGCTCCGGATCTCGCAATGGAGGGCAGACGGAATTACCTGATGCTGCCACTCAAGGGAGCCCTTGCCTACCATCCACCGGAAGGCGCCGCGTCTCTAGGGGCGCAGCGGTAGGCGCGGGCGGGGCGGAGGGCAGCGGGGGCGAGACCGGGAGCCCCCCCAGATCGATCAGCAGAGGTGCGCCTGCACTCTCGGCCTCGTCACCATCTGACTCTGAGTCAGAGTCGTCTGAACTAGCGCCAGACTCTGGCGGCTTACAAGTGGGCGGCTCACTTTCACAGGAGCCGTCCGCTAAAAGGGTCTTTAAGGGAGCTAACAAAGGTAAACTTCCGGACTGCCCCATGTTTGCAGTCGGCACTGTACTTTAATCACTCGGAGAGCTCTTCCGAGTCCCCGGGGCTACCTGAAAGCCCGCGGGCCTTAACTCTCACGTAATAAGAAGTACTCACCTTCTCGCGGTGATCAGGCGCGGGAAGTCCGCTGCGAGCTCAGGATGCACGTCCTTCTCAGTTCAAGAAGAGACAGTACGGCTCTCCTTGCAGAAGAGGTGTCGAGAGAGGAGGGTCCCCGTACGGGCCACCACTTGTCCGGCGCTGTCTCGCTCAGCTTCTGGTCCCCGGCCGGCGGAGGGAACAGGAGGGAGAGAGAGACAGACGCAGACAAACCGACTCAAGTGACAGACACGGGTTCGAGACACGCTGCAGTTGTGAGCACAGACCTTTACTGGAGCTAAGCTTGCAAGCTCTGTTACAAATTCCGCACGGGACAGAATACCCCGCGGGGGAACAACCTCTATGCGGCCGTCAGGTACGGCTCCCTATGGGTCGTCTCCCCCCACCCTGTCCGGGTAACCTCTTATATACTGTGCCCAAACCCAATAGGTTAGTGCCACGTATACAGAGGTGATTGGAAGATAGGGTTGGTGGGCGCGTGCGTCATACGCGGAAACAGGATGCGGGCGCCATCTTGACTCACTCGATGGGCGGGGGGGAACTCTAGAGCAGGCCGCAGCGTGTCCACTAGGCCAGACCCGGGAGGCGGCTCTCCACACAAAACTACTAGAGCTAATAAATGAGTACAGCAAAGTAGCAGGTTACAAGATCAACATTCAAAAATCTGTAGCATTTCTATACACTAGTAATGAACAAGCTGAGGGGGAAATCAATAAACGAATCCCATTTACAATTGCAACTAAAAGAATAAAATACCTAGGAATAAATTTAACTAAAGAGACAAAAAACCTATATAAAGAAAACTACAAAAAACTGCTAAAAGAAATCACAGAAGACCTAAATAGATGGAAGGGTATACTGTGTTCATGGATTGGAAGAATAAATATAGTTAAGATGTCAATCCTACCTAAATTGATCTACAGATTCAATGCAATACCAATCAAAATCCCAACAACTTATTTTTCAGAAATAGAAAAACCAATAAGCAAATTTATCTGGAAGGGCAGGGTGCCCCGAATTGCTAAAAACATCTTGAGGAAAAAAAACGAAGCTGGAGGTCTCGCGCTGCCTGACTTTAAGGCATATTATGAAGCCACAGTGGTCAAAACAGCATGGTATTGGCATAAAGATAGATATATCGACCAATGGAATCGAATAGAGTGCTCAGATATAGACCCTCTCATCTATGGACATTTGATCTTTGATAAGGCAGTCAAGCCAACTCACCTGGGACAGAACAGTCTCTTCAATAAATGGTGCCTAGAGAACTGGATATCCATATGCAAAAGAATGAAAGAAGACCCATATCTCACACCTTATACAAAAGTTAACTCAAAATGGATCAAAGATCTAAACATTAGGTCTAAGACCATAAAACAGTTAGGGGAAAATGTAGGGAGATATCTTATGAATCTTACAATTGGAGGCGGTTTTATGGACCTTAAACCTAAAGCAAGAACACTGAAGAAGGAAATAAATAAATGGGAGCTCCTCAAAATTAAACACTTTTGTGCATCAAAGAACTTCATCAAGAAAGTAGAAAGACAGCCTACACAATGGGAGACAATATTTGGAAACGACATATCAGATAAAGGTCTAGTATCCAGAATTTATAAAGAGATTGTCCAACTCAACAACAAAAAGACAGCCAACCCAATTACAAAATGGGAAAAAGACTTGAACAGACACCTCTCAGAAGAGGAAATACAAATGGCCACAAGGCACATGAAGAGATGCTCAATGTCCCTGGCCATTAGAGAAATGCAAATCAAAACCACAATGAGATATCATCTCACACCCACCAGAATGGCCATTATCAACAAAACAGAAAATGACAAGTACTGGAGAGGATGCGGAGAAAGAGGCACCCTTACCCACTGTTGGTGGGAATGTCAAATGGTGCAACCACTGTGGAAGGCAGTTTGGCGGTTCCTCAAAAAGCTGAATATAGAATTGCCATACGACCCAGCAATACCATTGCTGGGTTTCTACTCAAAAAACTTAAGGGCAAAGACACAAACAGACATTTGCACACCAATGTTTATAGCAGCGTTATTTACAATTGCAAAGAGATGGAAACAGCCAAAATGTCCATCAACAGAAGAATGGCTAAAGAAACTGTGGTATATACATACGATGGAATATTATGCAGCTTTAAGACAGAATAAACTTATGGAGCATGTAATAACATGGATGAACCTAGAGAACATTATGCTGAGTGAGACTAGCCAAAAACTAAAGGACAAATACTGTATGGTCCCACTGATGTGAACCGACATTCGAGAATAAACTTGGAATATGTCATTGGTAACAGAGACCAGCAAGAGTTAGAAACAGGGTAAGATAATGGGTAATTGGAGCTGAAGGGATACAGACTGTGCAACAGGACTAGATACAAAAACTCAAAAATGGACAGCACAATACTACCTAATTGTAATGTAATTATGTTAAAACACTGAATGAAGCTGCATCTGAGCTATAGTTTTTTGTTTGTTTGTTTGTTTATATATATTTTTTGTATTTTTTATTTTTATTTTTTTCTCTATATTATCATTTTATTTCTTTTTCTGTTGTCTTGCTATTTCTTTTTCTAAATCGATGCAAATGTACTAAGAAATGATGATCATACATCTATGTGATGATATTAAGAATTACTGATTGCATATGTAGAATGGAATGATTTCTAAATGTTGTGTTAGTTAATTTTTTTTTAATTAATAAAAAAAAAAAAGTCTTGACCAACCATCCTAAAAAAGAAGAACGAAGTGGGATGATTAACCCTCCCCAATTTTAAAACTTATTATAAAGTCACAGGGGTGAAAACAGCATGGTGCTGACACAAAGATAGAAGCATAGACCAATGGAATTGAATCAAGAGTGCAGATACAGACCCCCTAAATCCATGATAAATTGATCTTCGACAAGACCCCCAAATCCATATAGCACCAAAACAGAAAACCCAGCAGTGGCTTCACAAAACTCTGCACGCCTTAAAGTCTGCATTTGTATTTTAACAGTGCATATGAGCAGTGGTATAAAATGCTCTGTAACACACCTAAACCCATAGGAGCGATGGCTTTTTGAAATATGAAAACCCTGCATTTAGGAGCTAGAAAAGACTATAAGGATCACTGAGTCCAAAAATGTCTAAACCGAGAAACATTATTTTCAAAACAGATATTTCTTCCTTAAAAAAAAAAAAAAAAGAACCTGTCAAAATGTGTGAAAAAAGGTGTATTATATAAAGTTAAACAGATTTCTCTGCCTACTGGACTCTGAAGAATGAAAGCAATAAAAAATAAAATTCTGAAAGGAATTAACTCACTCAACAAATAAGATCCTGATATTGATAGTTATTATATTATCTAACATGTATGCACTTTCCATACTAAATTAATCCTTAAATCAACCCTAATATACTTTAGCACTTATCCTTCTAAAAATTATTCTCGCATAAATCAACATTACAAAACACGTCCTCAAACCACCACAAAGATTAATAGTGTTAAATTAATCTTCACCTAGCTCATGGGAATATTAACAGCAATTTCAATTGACGTTGCATTCCCACTTCCTGATTGCTACAACATCTATAATACTACCATTGAATCTTGATTTATTGCCTAACTGCTACTTTGCTCGAAAGCACCCCGGCAATACTATAATCTATTTGTTCTTCAAAATATATTTGATTTTTGCCTAAGTCACTTGCTTCAGTCTTCAGTGAATGAGTTTTCCAGCAATAACTCACAGAAGTTTTATATTCGTGCTGCCCGTTTTCTCAACTCCATTAAAAAAATCTGAGGCTCTAGCAATATCGCAGGAAGAAATCACATCAGCTCCTCTAGAGACGTTTTAGGATGGCACATCATTCTAGAAACATCTTGTTGAAGTCTCACTATGTTAATATTAGAGAAATCGATGAGAAATAATCTCTCTGACAAAACAGCTATTTCATCAAATATTTATGTTTGCATAAAGTTTCTGTTACCTGGTGCCCACCATATCTGTGAGCCAATGGAATGGATCCAAATACTATCTTTTCACCACTTACAAGCTGGAAAAAGTCATCTGTTTCTGAGACAGATAAATCAAGGTCCAAAATGTCTTCTAGAACTTCCTAAGGCAAGGAAAGAGAAATCTTCTTACAAACTGAACTAAACATTTAATATTTCGAGCAAAGAGACTTAATGGAAGAAAGAAGAATAAACCTCTTCCATAAACACAGTACTAATATACTTTTTTTCTTAAGAGATGCACCATAGTTTCTATGATTACCTATGATATTTAGGAGAAAAAGTTCTATCGTAGAGTTCAAACATTTTTAGTTTCTTGTGACACATGATAAAATATTTTTTCCTAGCACATATGCTTTTAAGGAACTGTAAAAGTCCTATTTTTATCTAAAAATATTTGAACCATGAGAGAACAATTTCAAATTTGTTACTAAAAATCACCTCTAGAAGTTACCTAAGATGCTTTTCTTCTTTTTTTTTTACACAAAAGCATACTTTTTCATAAGATGACTTTAAGATGAAACTGAATATAATGTTCCAGGAAGAAATATAACAATATAATTTATGATAATGACATTTCCCAAATATCTGAATTTTAAACATAAAGGTACTTATTTGTCAATACAGTAACATTAACCATTAACTCTGAAAAAAATTATCTTCTTAGATAAATGTTATAGGGAGTTGAGTCAGTACTTGCATTGTAAAAAGAAAATAAAACCTAACCTTTGAAACTGCGACAAGGCGTACTCTTGATTTGAAAGGAGTAGGGAAGACAACTGAAAAAATGCAGTTTTTCACTTTACGAACATAATTTTCTTTAACAGGATCAACTGGCAACACAGCTGATTAAAAAAAAAAACATTCTCATCTTAATGTTCTCACTCATGGTGCAAATAATATTAATATTCCTTAAAAATACAATGGTTCTTCAAGAAAACCAACTTAAACCACTACTTTCTGCAAACTTTGATATTTAAAGGCTACTTTATCATTTTCAACATTATCTATTCAATATTCATATAGTAAGTATATGGAACTGCCCAAGAGGATGGGAAGTGGAAAAAGTTTAAAACCATAAGACACATATGCTGTCTTCCAAGATTTTCACTAATGAGCAACAAATAGGATGGGGAACATATTTATAAAGAAGAACATATAAATGAAATGGGGAGGAACTGCATTACTGTATTAGAATTCCAGTAATTTTCAATTCAATAGAATCCAATCAAAATACATTAGGAATTTAACCACACGCTTTTTGCCCTTTGGAAACTCACAATTAATGACAGAAACAGACACATAAATAATTCTAATGCTAAGCAGACTGCTGTAGATGTTTTACTAAAATGTACAAAACGCTCTGGATCCCACCAAAAATTCAAAACATTTGATACATGCCTGCTCACAGATTAGAAGTTTAAAAATTGCCTCTTAATGTTTCATAAAGTCAACACATTAAAGCATATGTATTTTATTTTAAAAACTGTAGAGTGAAAAAAAAGAGAGCTCTGAACATTCTTTCAATAATCAGAACAAACTTACTTTTACTTTAAATACAATTCTTAAAATCTTAATCTACGTTTCTAATCCAAATTAAAACAACAACAATAAAGAGAATTAAAAGAGGGAAGGTGGTATTAATAAAACTATACGATCAAACTCAGGGACAAAAAACTTAATGTTTCTGGATAGAGATTATATCGTCAATGTCTCCATATTGGGTTTAACAAATACAATGGAAAACCAACCAAAATCCTTAAAGGACTTTTTGAAGAAATGAACAAATTTATGCTGAAGTCCAGATCTGGAAAACTGAACAGATTAATTTTTTTTAAGTAAGAGAAATAGGAGAGTTTGCTTATCATATTAAAAATTAGAAGACTACCATAACTAAAAATAATATTAGCCCCCAGGTAGATGGAAAGAACAAAGGAATATAATACAAAACACAGAAAGAGCTCAAAATATATATAAGAATTTCTTATAAAATGAAAATAGTTCAGATCAGTGGAGAAGCACTAGGACAGTTTGCTCAACCGTCTGGAATAATTCCTATTTATTCCACTCAAGTTTAGGTGGACTAAGCATTAGTTATAACAGCAATAAAAAATAATCTCTTCCCTGTATGAGTCATAACTGCAGGAGAATGCAGGCCAGATTTAATTCTTTATACTTTCCCTTAAGTACATGGTGAATAAGGCAGCATCAAGGGGGACTGAATGACTGGTCCACCCCAAAACTGATGATTTCAGCATCTACCACAGAAAACCTGAGTAGCTCACACACCTAATCTTGGCCATGGGGAAAAAAAAAAAAGGTTAATTGCTTCAGAGGTATCTACCTTCCAAACGAAACTGATCAGCCATAGACAAAAAGCCCCAGAGAAGATTCCAAAGCAAATTAACCCTTTAGGTTAACGTATCAATCACTAAATGCAAAAATCACAGTTTTAGACAAAATGAAGTCTGCAAAAACTGCCAACCTATTTCTGAACCAATTCTCTCAGCAAATGTTTTTACCAGTTACCTTGGTAAATTCATTGATCATTGAACTAATAACATAAGGAAGAGAAGTTTTATGCAGTACTATCAACCAAGACATGAAATGCGTCAAGTATTTTTACTTTTAGTCTCTCCTTGGCTGTAAAACCTGGTCCTATTGTAGAAAACATGTTTTGAACACTATCATCAGTATGGCAAGAAAATGGCTTAAGTATAGTTAATCTTCCAACAATGAAACAACTTTGAAAATGCTTTCAATTATACACATTCCATTTTTATCCGCCAGCCTGTCCCGGCTGTTTCGTTTGCATGAGTGCAATTAAAAAAAAAAGACCAAAGCTGCTCTAGAGAAGCACAAGTCTGTTCTTGGCAGCTAGTCTAGTTGAGTCAGAATTACTTTTGATTTCTGCAAGCCCCGTTGGTGGGCTGTTGTTCACCAAGAGTTTGGCTAGACCATGACGCTGGGAGTAAGTAATTTCTTCTCATTTCCCTACTTAGGCTTACCATACTATAATAACTTTTTAAGAGGTAAGTTGTCTGTTTTAATCTGGCTAAAATAACCTCTAATGAAAGCTGCCTTGCGAAATGTGTTCTTGGGCAACAGACTTAATTACCCTATATCTTTTTTCCCCATCTGTAAAACAAGAGCAAATAATACTGTAGGACTGTTACAAGTACAAAATGAGTGTTGTTAAACTTAACTTGGCAAAGTCTATCTGTTGGATGTTTCTGAACATAAATCTACTTTTTATTAAGGTAAGTCACATATGTTAAAAACCTTTACATGTAAAGCACTTTAAACTTTACCTGTTTTTACATAATATTCTTCAATACTGAAAAAACCCCATAAAATTGGCTTTATTTTAATAAACCCCTTTATATATTGATGATGCCTTCATTCCATTAAAAAACTATATTTAAAATATGAAAATGTGCTAATTTTTTAATGCAAAAAGTGCTATTCAGAAGAATAAGAAAAAGCAATGTTATCACAGGGAATTGCAGGTGCCTGTTTGTTGGGCTCCCCCCCCCCCCCCACAAACACACACACACAAAGTGAATTTTTGAGAACAGGATAAGCATTCTTTTATTTCTGTAATCCCAGTGCTTACACTCTCTCATTGGCTTCCCCTGTGTTTGTGTCTATGTGCTTGAATCCCTCATTATACACACGTTTGCAAAAACACAAAAACACCAAGCACCGTCTCTCATTCTCATAAGAAGTAAAGTGCTAAGGAAAGGAAGTCTTTCTACCAGATCGGGTACTAATCCTGCACGTTCTCCAGGATCATTCAACATGACCAAACACTCATCTCGCAGAGCCCAGTACAGCCCAAAATGCGGCGCCCGCACCCAGAACTGGGCACGACTGCCCAACTATCACACAAAATACCTATAAGGCTTTCAGAGGAGAGAGTCCAAAAATCGAAAGACGAGGCTAGTTTGGCTTCGGTTTCACAAGAGCCCTGATGGTGGGTGGACTTGTTCCTGTAAAGCCGCGTAAGGTCGGCACTGCCTTCCAGGACAGGCTGCAGCAGGCAGCGCACCGCGGCGAGGCCGGTCACACCCACGACAAACAGATAAGGGAGCTGTGGCCTCCCGGCGAGGCCGCCCAACGGGAAACTGCTTCTCTGGGCCATGTTTCCGCTTACATCCGCAGGCCACGAGTTCCCGGGAGTCTGGCGCCCTGTGGCAGTTCTTGCGTAACAGCCCGTCCCCAGCAGCTACGTCCCGGCCGTCAGCCTACGTCCTGGCCGTCACCCTTTCAGTTCCTGGATCCCCGAAAGCCGCAGGACGGGCTTCGGAAGACGGAATTCCCCCGTGACCCGGCCCGCAGGGAGGGAGAGAGGAAGGCGCAGGAGTCAGCCGCCACCTCTTCTTTCTTCCCCTGGGCGCACCCCCTCCTCCTCCTGTATGTACCCCTCCTTCTCCTCCTGGGCGCACCCCCCTCCTTCTCCTCCTGGACGCACCCCTCCTTCTCCTGGGCTCGACCCCCTCCTTCTCCTCCTGTATGTACCCCTCCTTCTCCTCCTGGGCGCACCCCCCTCCTTCTCCTCCTGGACGCACACCCCTCCTTCTCCTCCTGGACGCACCGCTCCTTTTCCTCCTGGGCGCACCCTTCCTTCTCCTCCTGTATGTACCCGTCCTTCCCCTCCTGGACGCACCCCTCCTTCTCCTCCTGGGCGCACCCCCCTCCTTCTCCTCTGGGCAAGGAACCCCACTTCTCCCCCTGGGCGCAACCCTTCCTTAACCCTCCACGCACCCCTCCTTCCCCCCTGGGCGCACCCGCCTCCTATACCCGTGGACGCACCCCTCCTTCTCCCCCTAGGCGCACCCACAGCCCCCTCTCTCCTCCCGCCGTCCGGAACGGCTCCCGCTGCCTCCAGGCCGGAGAGCGCGCCGCGGCCCAGCCCCCGGGAGCGCCCGAAGGGGCCGGGCCGGGCGGGGCGAAGCTCTTCCTGTGCGGGGTTTCCGGCTCCGGGTCCCGGGAGGAGGACCGCCGGGCCAGAGGCGGAGCCGCCGCCGCCGCCGCGACTTTCAGACTCGGACCATGGCCTCGAGCTGGTGGCGGTGGCGGCGCTGCTGCTGGTGGCGGCCGGCGGCGCGCTGCTCGAGGCCGGGCTCCCCAGGCGGTGCCGGGGACCCCAAGACGCGCTCCGCCGCGGGCGCCCAGGTGAGGCCCGGCGCAGAGGTCACGGCGCCAATGACAGCGGACGCGGAATGAATGGGAGCGTGCGCACGTGCGCCCCTGCGGGCGCGTCTGGGGTCCAGGGGGCCGCCCGGAGATGGGGGTACGGGTGGGGGTACCAGGGAGGGATGCTGCGGAGCAGCGGGCGCGTGCCAGGTCCCAGGGGAAACGCGGGAGTAGAGGGCCGCCCGGGACCTGGGCGGAGGGAAGCCGTCTCGGGGGATCGTCCTCCCTGGAACCGAGGTGAGGCCCAGGCTCGCGGCGCTCGAGCCGGCCTCGGGACGGAGGAAGGTCCCGGGGAGAATGCGGGGCGGATGCGGAGGGTGGGCGGGAGGTGAGTGAAGGCCGCTCAGCCTGGGAGGGAGCGCGAACCTCCACGGGCCTGGCCGTCCCTGGAGAGCGAGTCGCACAGAGAGGTCCGGGAGCCCTCCTGAAATTGCCCTTTGACTTCTGGATGTAAAGCTGGGGCTCCAGCCTCTCCGTGCGTCCTGAGGCCCTCTCGGCCGCCCCGTGGACCTGCGCTCACTTTCTCCCCTTCTTACCCAGGGTGGCCCTGCAAATGGCCGGGGTTTCCTGGCTTCTGCCCGGGGTAGCGGGGAGTGCTCGGTGGGCGCTGGGGTGGGCCACATTGTTAGCGTAACTGCTACAAAATGCGCGGATCCTCTGCGCCCCTCACACACTCCTGCGACCCCACAGTCCACGTGTTAATGCTAGGCTCCTGTCTCAAAACTCTTCTTCGTTTATTTGGATTTAGGACCCTCCCACATCCATCATGGGCCCACCAACGCCCATTTAAGGGTAGGACATTGTAAAACAACAATTACAGGTGACTGCTTTGTACCAAAGCTGATACATGCACAGCTTCTCTTGAAGAACAGACATGAGGAGAGAGAGGTGGCTGGGCTATAGACTGTGACCCGTTTGAAATAGGACCTTCCTAAGGAACTATCCTGACAGACCGTGGAAAAAGAAAGTGTCCTGGCCAGACTTCCAGTATTTCCAGGACTGCCGATGAGGACATTATTTCAATAAATGGATGCATCCGCCCTCTGATGCCACTGGATCTCCTTTGCCACCCCTTTCTCTGATTCCAGGCTCACCACTGAACGGGGACTTTCCCGGAGAGAAGGCTAAGTGGCTTCCACGTTGCCTTGCCCCAAGAAGGGAGTGCACCAAGGATACCAACCCAGTGCATTTCTGATGCTTGTTTCGGGGAATAATTCATTATAAATAATCTCTTAGCACTGTGGTCCCTGCTTCTCGCTCAGCGTGACCAACTCTGCCCCCTGAGGTCTGCTCCTCCTGACTTTCCATTAATAGTCAGCAAACCTAGTACCAGGATAAAACACCAGTAGGCATTTGACCATGCCACATCACTGGGAAAGTCTTTTAAGTCGTGCCCAGCATTTTCTCGTATTTTAAAAAGTAAATTCATGGGAGGCCGGGTGGACTTTGAAGGAGAGTATGTAACAGAAAGGGGGGGGAGGGCAAGATCGGCCACGGGGAGGTGGTTGTTGCTGCTGCTTGCAGTGGCACCCCAAGTGAGGGGCTCTGTTTCCACAACTCCCAGGACTGCCCTCCTGGGCGCCTTAAACCATTGCTGTAAGGGACTCTTGCAACAGAAAAGAGCTTGTTGCAGAAGGCGCTGGGTTAAAAGCCGACTGTGTTCCCAGAGGCTTCTGGCGGAGAGCTTCAGGAGAGTGCCCCCTAAATAAAGCCCAGCATCTCATCATGAGTGGGCTTGGTCAGAAAGATGCCAGAATAGGGGATTTGGAGCAAGCTGTGACTCCCAAGATCCTGCTTTTAATGACAAACTGCCTGGTGATTAACAGCAGTCTGTGTTAACTATGTAATTTTAACCGCTCACCCCAGTTGTATAGCACATGATCAGGCCTCCCACAGGAAAATTGACGTCTTTATTTATAATTTGTCATAAAATAATTGAATTTGTATCAATTTATTACCCATGAAGATGCAAAGAAGTAGGTTAAATGTCATATTAATAGTAAAAATCAAAAGGGGAGATGATTACTTTTTTCTTTTAGGACCCTAATTGGCTGGGAAACCAGAGCTGTACTTGGCTTCATGTATAGAACACTGTGGTAGAAAGAAGTGAATTTAGAAGACCCATCTTCCTTGGCCACTGCCAGACAAAGTCAACCATTATTGTTATTTTAATATTTCTAAAGCAATATCCCTTATATTAAACCAACTTAAGAATTTTAAAGAATGTAAATAATGCTGATATTCACTATTCTATGACCAATCTTATTTAAATGGAAAGAAATTTTTCCAGAACTGTTCAGATCTAGAAGGATACAAAGAATATGAAAACTGAGTTTGTAATAAGAAAAAGAAACTGGCTTTTTAAAACTATCCTTTTTCTAAAGTTTGCAGTCCGCGTCATATAAAAGGGCAGTTAAAGGGTGTATGTACTATGAAGTATGGGCGTTTTTATTACCCAGGGTTATAAACTGAAGTTTGCAGGAGTATCTTTCTTATGAATCTCTTGATATTTTTGTTTTATAGATGTCCTCTTCTAGTCTTGTGAAGAATTTAACATCTACCTTTCCAGATAGACCTAGCATATCACGGTAAGCTTTTAGTCCAAATGGCAGCCTCTAGAGTGTTAATCAATTGCTGATAAATTTCTGCTCTATAATGTGCTGGGCTTGCCCAGGCAATTTTATGTGACGGGTGACTAAGTGCCATGATGTCTGTTCTGTGTGATCTCTGCCTTTCCAAAACCTAGGAATCTAATGCAATCTAAACTCAACCCAGTGCCCCACTGAATTTAAAGTTTAGCCTTGCATTGATTTTGTAGGTTCTCCGGGCTCTGGTTATTAAAAAGAACTATTGATGCTTTGTTTAGCAAGACCGAGAATTCTGTATGTTTCTCTAAATCACAGTGACCATTTTTGGATCCATGCTTAATTTCCAGCAAGCAGTTGGGCTTAATTTTCCAACTTTATTGCATATGTGCGCATGTGGGTATGGGTGTGTGATTTCTCACTAAAGCCTGGGCCGTCTGCTGGTGGAAGGGCGGTGGGGCTCACCGCGTCCTCACTTCTCCTCACTTCTCCTAGGCTGCACCACACCACCCCAGCCGCAGGCTGCCACAGCCGGACGCGCAGTGGCGAGAAATACATCGACCCCTTCAAACTCGGCTGGAGAGACTTGAAAGGTCTGAATGAGGACATTAGAAAGGTAAGATGCTGTCGAGGGACAGAGACATTCAGAACTGGGAGAAAACAATGTGGGTTCTCCGATGCATGTGAAGCAAGCACGAACTTGATTCTTGTGCCTCGATTTCCAAAGGGAGCTCGAGCGACAACCTTGTGCAGCCCGGTGCTGGGCAATGCTGGGCGGAAGGAGGGTGCGGGACCCAGCACTGTCCAGAAAGAGGTGATGGCTGAGTTAGGAACAGAAGAAACGGCTCAGGCCATTCCTACCTGCCAAATGTGGTCCCTAACCTACCCTCCACGTCTCTGTGACCTGAAACACGAGGTCTCCTAGCCACTGACTCATCTGCCCCGTCCAGTCCCCTGTGCCAGGACCAGGCTGTGTTTATTAGATAATTCCTCTCCCAAACTCACGTGGATTATAAAATGCTGTCCCAAATGCACACACGACCCTTGTCGCTTCTCCAGGCTCGCCAAGCCCCCAGCCCCCTAGTGCTCATTCTTCTAGCAGCATCACATCCTGTTTGACGAAGACAGGACCCCCGCCCCTGCCCAGGCTCCTGCCCTGCCCTCTGCTTACCTCCCTGCCTCCAGCTCAGGGAGGCGAATGCTCCTTCTTTTCCAGGGCTCGGCCCTCTGCCTCTGTTCAGTCACACTGCCTTGCCTCCTCGTGCCTTCAAAACTGCTGTTATTATCTGCGAACTCTCCCCCTTGATTGTCTATTACCCTGTTAGGTTATAAAGGGACCACCCCTTGACCCAGTTCCTCAGTCTTCCTTCCCTGCACAGGCACATTTTTCTCAAAAGAATGCTCTACCCTCTGTCTCTTAACTGCCTGCTTGCCTGGGGGCAACTTCTCTATGAACCTGCTTTTGCCAAACACCCATAACTTCCTGTTACTAAATCCAGTGGATATTTTTTAAGACATTTGACACTGCTGCTCCTCCCTCCCCCCACCTCCTTGAGCCCCTGTTCCCTGGTGTTCTAGTAAAGCTGCTGGAATGCAGTATACCAGAAACAGAACAGCTTTTAAAACAGGAATTCATTAAGTTGCAGTTTTGCAGTTCTAAGGCCATGAAAATGTCCCAAATAAGGCAAGGCTATAAAAGTGTCCAAGGAATCCACATAAAGATACCTTGGCTCAAGAAGGCTGATGACGTTCATGGTTTCTCTCTCAGCTGTGAGGACACAAGGTGATGTCTCTTGGCTTTCTCTCCTTGTTTCATAAGGCTTCCCCAGGGGTGTTTTGTTCATCTCCAAAGGTCTCTGGCTTTGTGTACTCAGTTGGTTCTAAAGCTTTTTCCAAAATGGTTCCCTCTTAAAGGGCTCCTTAAATGTGTGGAGACACATCTCCATGGAAACCACCTAATCAGAAGTTACCACCCACAAGTGGGTGGGTCACATCTCCATGGAAACAGTCCAATAGATCCCACCCAGCAATACTGAATGAAGATTAAAGGACATGGCTTTCCTGGGGTACATAATAGCTTCAAACCAGCACACCTGGCTTTTGGACTTTCCAGATTTTCTTAGCTCTTAGGCCATTCTTCAGTCCGCTTCCTGGGCTCCTTTCTGTCACCCCAGCCCACCCCCTTTATTTTCAGCCTTGCTAGGGGCTCTGCAGTCCCTCTCCTCCTCATATTCGCTAAAAACCCAGGTCCATTCCTGTGACCCCCAGGTAATAGCCTCTGCAGATGGAACCATCTCTCCAGAACAAACCTAACATACCTGGGGCTCCACCTCCCACCCCTCCTTTAGCTTTGCTCCTGTTTTCCGTGTTTATTGAAGGTGCCACCCGGGAACCTAGGAGGGTCCTTACCTCGTGCCCCTGCCCACAGCCCACTCCTGGTCTCTCTCCTCAGTCTGCCCAGCCTGAGCTCAGCCGTCTCTGTCCTTTCCTTCCTGCCCTCCTCTCACTTCGTGCTCCTGGGAGCCGGGCCCACCCTGTGGGCAGCACCTGCCCTGCTGCATTGTATCGATAACACTTCTTGTTCTCCTTCCCGGCGAGACCCTGAGGCCTTGTAGACGGGGGTGTCTTACTGCTCTGTCACCTCTGTGTTTATTAGAGGTTTGCTCTGAGTTGATAACACTGAGGACCCACTCATGCGCCCGTCCACCCGAGCCAGCCACACTCTCCCTCTGCCCCATTCTTAGGTGTCTGGGGCATAAGCCCTGATTTAATCCAGCAAGGCCTCAGCTGCAGAACCAGCAAACAGAACCACACCTTCCTCTCGATGCGCCCAGAGCCTGTGACTCCTTCCAATCCCGGGTCACATCTCGTCTCTGAAATGTTCCGCTTCTCTAGCCCCCACCCCTCTCTCTCTTCTCTGAACGTTTAATGTACTTAACATACAGCGTTGTGCAGGTTAGAACTGTAGCATTCATTGAACATTTCACAGTTTTTTATCTTTGTCACCCCCATGCAGGTGTAATGTAAGCTCCTCACTGTCGAGCAAACCATGGCGAACAGACCTTTTCAGTCTGTTGAGAAATGGGCTGAGCCAGTCCTCCCGGGCCTGCTTCTTCTCCCCTGCTCCTGCCTCCTCTGGCTTCCTGCTCCTTTTCACAGCTCTGCCTCCCTGCCCAGGCCATCCCCAGACCTGCTCCATCGCTCCCCTCCCCTCTCCCCTCGGTGCTGCTTGCTCCATCCCACTGGCCCTGAGCCCCAGGGTCACAGGGGGCTCCCTTCCTACCCCGGAGCTATCAGCGGGGCTGGCGGCAGCAGCTGCTTCTGTGGCACTTGGGGTTCAGCCAGGCCTGGCCCCAGGGCCGGCCGCGGGGCAGCCACTTTGTGGCCGAACAATATGGAACCCGTGTCCACCTCAGGGTGGGATTTCTCCATTTAGATTGATGGCAGTGTCATTGACTCACAGCTCTGTGAGAGAAATAGAATTCTGCCATCCTGTTCTGTGCAGTTTCCGGTGCCTTGCTGATGCAGAGAACCTTTCTTCCAGGAACTCTTTGTGTCGACAGCAGAGCTTAAGGAAATGGCTCAGTACTACTTTGATGGGAAAGGGAAGGCCTTGCGGCCGGTCATCGTGGTGCTCATGGCTCGTGCATGCAACGTCCATCACGATGACTCCCGGTAAGCCCTGCCCCTCGGTTCCTGCCACCTTGACCCCTGGGGAGTGAGTCTTCCTTCCCAAGGGCACCTTCGAGCTGCCCAGTGAAAAATTAGTCCTTGTCTAAGAATTCACGCTGTCTCTTGTCTCCCGTCTTGGCATTGCTAAGGTCCCTTCCGCGTCTCCCTGCACTTCTTCCTTTTCAAAATGCCCATCCCAGAGCAGCTTCAGCTGCAAATAAACATTCTAGGAAGGACTTTAATCACCACATTTAGTTTTCCCATTAGAAAATAAAGAGGGGTGCACGGGTCGTTCAGCGGTAGAATTCTCACCTGCTGTGTGGATCCCCAGCTCTTGGCCCTCCAAAAAAAAAAAAAGACACCATTCAACCAGTGGTGCTACTTTAACGGGCTATCCACATGGGGAAGGGTGAACTGTGACCCCACTGCACAGCACACAGGAAAGAGAAAGAAGGGATGCCAGGATGTATGCATCCATTTTCATCGTCATCCACTTGGGGCCGTTAGTCCAAAGGTTGGTTGTTGTGAAGTGATTTGCTGCGGCATTTGTTCTGTGCAGTGCCCGCCCTAGGGTGGGTGCCTTCCTGTGACCTTTGGAGACGTGCAAAAGTAAATCATTCTTTGCAGAAGGCATTTAACTGTTGCTCCTCAGCGTTTATGAAAACAGATTTGTGTATATGAAACTTTAAAATATTAAGAATATTAAACATCTATCAATATCAAAATATTGAGAGAGCTGCAACGTTTCATTATCAAAGGAAATCGTAAAAGGTAAAAGGACTAACCCGCCATCCCATGGGCTGGCTTCTATCCAGTCATTCAGTCTACATAATTTTTTGTGTTCTGCTTTGTTTACTCCCTTTGACTCTTACATCTTTGCCACGTTGCTGGAGTGTCTTCACTGTCGTTATGTTAACGTCATATCACCTGTTGTTTGAGACTCCAGTAGACCATAATGTGCTGATAACATTTCCATCGTTGAACATTTGTGTCATGCTTCGCTTTCTCAATAGAATATTTTAGGAAATGACTCGTACGTGTCAGCACTAAATGTCACGACACTGTAAGAACGAGCGTCAGACGTGTTGCTTAGGGACGTCAGCTCCTCCCAGCAGCCCCTGCCCCCTGCTGCTGTGGGGCCCCTCGCCCCAGGCCCTCGCTGCTGGCTCCCAGTTCACCCGCTAGCCATGAATTGGGCTGTGACCTTTTAACCATTATCACTTTCACTTCACCTAGTGTGCAGAGCTGCAGACATGTGCCCTAGGAACCAAACCTGAGATGCAGCTTACCTGGTCTGCTGCAGGTTTCTTGGCTGTAGGGCTGTCCACACTTGGGACTGGCCAATACTTTATTGAGGGGACCATCCTGCATGCTGTAGGACACTGAGCAGTCTCCCCGCCCTCTGCCCACTGCATGCCAGGAGCACACTCCACGGTTGTGGCATCCGAGGATGTGTCCAGACGCTGCTAAGTGTGCCCTAGCCAGCTAACCCTGGTTGAGACCACGGGTCTAGAGGGAATGCATGTTACTTTTTAAGGCCTCAGAAATAATGCATAGTGCAGTTCACTCACTTTGGCTGGGCCAGTTTCCCCTTAGTGGAGGCCAATACTTCAGCTCTCAGCCTCTCACCTGTCACCTACACAGCTGAGAGTTTTTTCAGTTGGCATTCCTGGAACAGTCCATATAAAACTGCCAGTTGCAGAAAACATGGAAAAGGCCTTGCTAGTTTAAAGAATCAGTCTAGTCCTGTCCACCCCGGGGACATCTGCGCTGCGGCTGCTGTCCCTACCACTGCAGGTGCAGTTATGTCCCCCTCGCCGCACGGAGCTACGGGGCATAGCCATGAGGTCAGCGTGTGACGCTTAGAGCGTCCGGTACACCTTGCAAAGCCAGCGATTTGGTGAGAGGATGCAGGTGAGATGCACGTGCCCCATCAGACCAAAGGCCTCAGGCAACAAAGT
Organism: Tamandua tetradactyla; assembly: GCF_023851605.1. Taxonomy (NCBI): domain Eukaryota; kingdom Metazoa; phylum Chordata; class Mammalia; order Pilosa; family Myrmecophagidae; genus Tamandua; species Tamandua tetradactyla. The sequence goes on along the minus strand of NC_135327.1, from coordinate 224,156,958 downwards.
CTTATACTTGGGGAGGTAACTTCGATGCTGCCCCCGAAGGCGGAAGAAATGGCAGAAGCCCAGCCGACCTGGGAGGACTTAGTCATTGGGGCACCTGCTAACTGTTCTAACCGGGCCTGGTGTCCAGCCTCTTAAAGGGCCTAGAGCCTCCTAGCTTTCTGTGTCCCGGATCATCGAGCCACATGCTGCAGCTGCCACTTACGGGATGAGCAAAGGCTGGCGTCATGAGGAATGTTTTTGTCTTTAAGCTGGGACATGGCACTTCTTAGGTTTCCATACTCACTATCTAAATGGGTCTTTGAGGTCAAGTCCGTAAGTAAGGGAAACCCACTGAGGTGGAGGGGGTCTGGATCGGCAGATGGTCTCCCTTCTCATGGGTGAGTCCGAGCAAGAGCTCTGTGTGTGCCCTCTTCCGACACCCACGCCGGTTTGCAGTCGATTCCACCCAGGAAAGGACCCACTTCCAACATCCATTACCTATACTTTGTTTGAAAAGACAGCGCTGACTTCCGCTGCAGCTCCCGTCCCTGCGGACCCAGACTGGGTGAGCTGCAGACGCACGGCATCCTCACAGGGACCCAAAAACTTCCGTAGTGCTGCTTCAGGGTAAGGGCAGGCAGCAGCGCAACCCCTGCATCGTCTGTGTGATGCAGCTTTGCAGACATCCGTTTTACCCAGAGATAAATCTCAAAATATTCAAGATTTGGTGCTCTGGGGTGTCGGTCCTTTTTTCTTGATACTGAAACTGCATATGAATTTGTGGCTGTTCTGATGGAGCCTAAAACTGCCAATCCCACCCGACAGACTCGGATTTCCTGGGGGCCCATTTCCCTCCGTGAAGGTGAACGAGTGGTGACCTGCTGGAAAGTTTGCACTCACAGGCACCCTCCTGCAGGAGGGCAGGTAGAGGGGACAAGATCACCAGGGCCAGAGCCAAAGCACAGGGCTGGAGATGAGCAGCAGAGAGCAAGAGACGTTCAGAAACACCTTCCCTTCCCACCGGGCAAGCCTGATTGCTGCTGCGGAAGGGGGGACACCTGAAGATGGGAGCATAACGCAGACAAACAGAAAACTTTAGACAAGTGCGTTAAAGTTGACTAAATGTCAGGAATCAGATCACCATGAAGAAAACATCCGAGTGTCGATGGAAGAGGCTGGTGAAGGTCAGACACCATGCATTGAGCAGACAAATACCCCCCAGCCCAAGACACCTCTCTCCTGGCCCCCAGAACCTGTGAGTGTGACAGTAAATGGCCCCAAAGGGTCTTTGCATATGTAAGTTAAGGATCTGAGATGGAGTATGCTGGGCATTTAGGTGGGCCTAAGCAAAACAGTCACACCCTTCCAGTGGGCAGGGGAATGGGACTGCCCCGAGGGGAACGTGGCGTGGGGGTGCTGGCCTGGAAGATGAGCCAATAAACTTTGATGGAAACCCCTGTTATTACGTCCCATCCCAGTAGCATGTGGGGGCTTCTCCCTACCCTGGAAGGGGCCCTGCTGGGCCCACCGTTGCAGAGGCCGAAGCAGAGCAGGGGAAAGCAGAGCCCTTGAAGGACTCAGATTTGTAGCAGGTGAATTCAGTGGCAGTTCAAAAACCTCCTACTTGAGATTCTATATGGATATCTTTTTTGGCAAGCTGAAAATTTGAGCATGTGTGCTTTTGTCAGTCCAGATAACAACTGGAAATGCAGTTCATGTGCTGAAGAAAAACACGTGCGTGAGACTGTATGAGTGCATGCGTGTGCATGGAGAGACACTTCATCTGCACTTTCAACAGTGAGTTTCCCAAGTACTGACAGAGGAGCTGCTGGCAGTGACAGCAGCAAAGAAGGGGGAGGGAGGGCTTCCCTCCTCCGTGGTCCTCCATGCGAGCAGGCTCGTCCATCCACTCTGGCCTGCAGGTGGCCTCGTTCCAGGGGCTTGTGGTCCTCACTAGTAGGACTCGGGATCTCGTTCCACTCGGCCGTGGTTTGTCGGGCGCCGCTGTGGGTCAGCCCAGGCTGAGCTTGCACCAAGCCTGTCTGGGCGGAAGCTCCCATTTCTGACGTTAAGTGTGGAGAACGCACAGCCCCACCCCATGATGGAGGGACAGTTCCCAACCTGGGCATCAGAATCACATACTTTTTATAACCACAGGTTCTGGCACCCCCCGGTGAGAGAGTCCCGGCGAGGGAGCGTGGGGTGGGCAGGGCCCTCCAGTGGCATTAGAAGAGCACCCCAGATGATTCCGTAGGCGGGCAAGGGATACATTTTAGGACACAAATAAAGCTTGTCAGGGTTCATTGGGAAACACTGACTTGCATAATTGTCAGAAAAGACAAAAGCACTTCCCTGTACCACCTGAGAACAACTCTTCGTTATATAGTCCCTTGCAGTGAAGCTTTGTCTTTGTGGCTGAAGTAAAATCACATTTACTGTTTTAATTTGTTTGCTTCCCTCATTTGGCCCAAATCAGGTAATCTGATGACAAGGTTTAATTTTTTTTTTTAGAGAAAGGAGTCCCTCACTGGGGGTTAATTTATCATTTATTTAGGACTTAGTGTTATATATGTGTATGAATAGGGGGGAAAGTGTATTTTAAAATCAAGTGTAAATGATAGGTTCATTTTATTATTCCATTACTTTTATGTATGGTTGAAATTCTCTATAAAAATTCTTTTTTAAGTCTAATCAGTGAAAATAAATGAATGTACCGAGGGGCTTGCTGACTGATAAGCTCTTTTCCAGGTGTGCAGAACAGGTGAGAGCAGCTTGCAGCACAGAGGACCTCCTTCCTACTGTCTATTGCCTGTTTGGTTTTTCTTTTTTCTTCTTTTACATTTTTATCATGGTAGTATAAGTACAACATTATAGAATTTCCCATCTTAACCAGTTTCATGTCTGGCTTTTTCTTAACACCTCTTCCAGAAAGTGAGAGCGTGTGGCAGCTGTTTCACAGTAGGAAGTAGAAGCAGTGCCCAACTTCTAGAAGGGCTGGCTCAGGTGGACACGTTGGGGATTCCAGCTTAAAGAGGGTGTGGAATTTTCTATCACCTGTAAATTCTGGCTATCCAACCTTACGCTGTGTGACAGATGACTAGGCCGCAGCAGTGTTTTCGGCTATCAGCGGGCACACACGTAAAAGCCTAATCATATGGGAAAAGTCATCAGAAAAAATTATCAAGCCTCAGTTCCACGTGGAGCCTGTGTCCTAGAGCCTAGAATCGTGATGAGTGGTTCAGCCATGCAGAATGGCATCTCGATATACGTATATAATAGTCTGCAAAATTTCAGGATATTTTAAGAAATCTTTGCTTTGATATCTTCAAATTATGCAAAGCTTTCCTATTCCCAGCAGGAAGGCCCCTCAGTGATAAGAGAATAGTGTCCAGTTTAGAAATGCATGAGTAAAGGTAGAGACCTTAAATTTACCATTAATGGTAAATTTTTTTTTTTACCTTAAATGACTCTTTTCAAGGTAAGTTCTACTAACTCATCAAAGTATTTATTTTATTAGAAGTTCAGCTGAGGAAAACACTAAAAAATAGCCTATTAAAAAAAACAAAATGATAAAAATCTAATTCTTTTCCTGTGCATTCAACTCAAAGAAGAAAGAACCCAAGAAATTTATCTGAAAAATGTCTAAGATCCCAGCTTCCTAATAGATAGTTTGTGTGTATCTTACCAAGAGATTCAGAGCAAATTCTTAGCAGCCATATCATTTATTAAACAGCTTCTCATCTTCTTATTTATTAAACCACTTGTCCCTCCCCTCCATTGCTTCACTTCCTCCCCCTTGGAAGAGTGTATTATGAACTGGAGGTATCAAGAACCATTGTAATTGTGAAATATTAATAAATAATGAGTAGCACTTTACAGTTGACTTCCAGGCTAAAAACAGGAGGAAGGTTCAAAGGTTTAGCTCTAAGAGTTGTCCGGCAATGAGTCATATTTTAAAATTAATGTTTAAAGCAAGATCAGAAGGTATTCTCATGCTCGTTTAGTGTTTGTACTTAAATTCTAGCATTTTCCATGTAATTGTGCTTTATTTTTCTATACTTTCTGCTGGATCTGAGGAATTAGAATGAGTTCAGATTTTATTTTTAAAGAAAAAATCATATTTCAGTGTCCTTCTCACTTTTCTTCCCTCTGACATATAACTTGATGCTACTTGGAAATTGAGCCATTAAAATAAGTGGAACATTTGATTAGCTTGTGTTGACGTCAAGTGTATGTTTTAGGTTCAAAAAATTTAGTAAGTTGGTCAGAATAGAACATTTTACATTGTATATATGTTACCACAATTAAAAATTTAAAAAAAAAATTGGTTATGTAAGAGATAAAATGAGACAAAGTGTCAGTGGCTGAGAGATTCCAAACAGTCGAGAGGTTGTCCTGGAGGTTATTCTTACGCATTAAATAGACATCACCTTTTTAGTTAAGGTGTAACAGCGAGGCTGGAGGGAACTGCCTGAAAATGTAGAGCTGTGTTCCAGTAGCCATGTTTCTTGATGATGATTGTATAATGATATAGCTTTCACAATGTGACTGTATGATTGTGAAAACCTTGTGTCTGATACTCCTTTTATCTACCTTATTGACAGATGAGTAAAACGTATGGATTAAAAATAAATAAATAATAGGGGGAACAAATGTTAAAATAAATTTAGTAGATTGAAATGCTAGAGATCAATGAAAGGGAGGGGTAAGGGGTATGGTATGTATGAATTTTTTTCTGTTTTCTTTTTATTTCTTTTTCTGAATTGATGCAAATGTTCTAAGAAATGATCATGATGATGAACATACAATGTGATGATATTGTGAGTTATGGATTATATAACAAGAATGAAATGATCATGTGGTAAGAATGTTTGTGTTTGTATGTGGTTACGTTTCATAAATAAATAAATAAAGCACATGCCCTGCAAAATAATAAATAAATAAAATAATTTGGTTATGTAAGAGACATTGCCTCTTAACTATAAAATTCCTCAGCTACATATTACCTTGAGTGTTTGTCCTTTAGTTTGTGTTAAACCTGAGAAATTATACTTTACATCTCTAATGTAAAGAGAAAATTTTATATAAAAATTCCATCTTGATTATTGAGGTCTTGATACTAAACATTTAATTAGACAGTACTTTTTTTAACTTAGCGACATTTGGTTCTCTAATGTGCTTTTGCACAATCTTTACCATCCTGAAATTTAATTATTTCCTGATTGTAATCTCAATTGGCTGATCGGGAGCACTACTCTGAGATATGAAAACGATCCTTCTGTTGTCATTAATTACACAAATTCTGCTTCTTAGTACAGTGTCCATAAAATCTAACCTGGGCAGGCTATTGCATCCATTTTTCTAAATTCAATTTTATTGATGAAATATGTATTCACATACCAGGTAATCATGCAGTGGTTCACAGTATCATCAGATAGCTGTGCATTCATCATCGCAGTTGACTGTTTTTTTTCTTTTTTTGTGAAAAATAACATACATACCAAAAAAAAAAGCAATAAATCTCAAAGCACACCGCAACAATTAGTTGTAGAACAGATTTCAGAGTTTGGTATGGGTTACTCGCATCCATTTTTTCAATGAAAGATGGCTCTGTAGGAAAGCCACAGTTTGTATGCAGTTTCTCTTAGAGAAATAAAATTCTTTGTCCTAGATCCGATGTCCCGTTTTCACAAGGTGATTGCTGAGGACTTGATAGGCGGCGTCTCTGTTAAAAAGCATTGCTTTCTGTTAATTAGAGATGTGCAAGCAAGCCAGCGTGCCATAGCCTTAATTGCAGAAATGATCCACACTGCTAGTCTGGTTCACGACGACGTTATCGATGATGCAAGTTCTCGACGAGGAAAACACACAGTTAATAAGATCTGGGGTGAAAAGAAGGTATGGTTTTTGCTTTTCTTATTAAATCTTGTGTTCTTTCAATTATTTATTTTTCAGATTTGTTTCATTAAAAAGTAAAACGTACTTGCTCAAATGTGATCTTCCACTTTTCAAAAGAAGTATCTTATCCATATACAGATATTTGATAGATAATAGAAGATAAGCTTAGTATTTCTGGTTATTGACCATTTTGAATAGAATTCCTGTTGGTTATAATGAAAGAGCTGTCCATAGGTCTCCAAAAGAGCCTATTTCACAAGCAGTTGCGTATTTCACTTTGGGACTCAGATGAACCCCGATTTAGCTTAATTCCTTAGATATTTATTGATTGGCTACCATGTGCAAGAATGTCAGGGCAAGTAGATAAATAAAACAAAAACTCAGGGGGACAGTTTTTTTTTTTGTCTTTTTAAATACAGATGCCATAAATAGGTTGGTTCACAAATGTATATTTTTATGCAAATTTCCATATTATTTTATTAGTGTTTCTTGAAGGGGAGAGTATAAAATGGGAACTTCTGAGGGTGATTAAATCATGGTCTGAAGGCTGTGATAAAGTTGATGCTGCAATGACCGCTGCCCGCCCCCTCGGCCGTCCTAGCTGGGTGAGGTGCCTCCAGAGCCCATGGGACTCATCCCCCACCCTCCTCTCCCTCCCTGTCACATATTCATGGTGCCCTGTTATCCTCTTATCAAAGCAGGCATTATCTTATCTGTCATCTTCACTTGCTGCCTTTGCTTTAATGTAAGTGAAACTTTGTTGTGTAATTGAGTCCTGCAGTTTCTTTACAAACCTTTTATTCTGGACTTTCAAACCTTCTGTGTCCTCTTTATATACTCCCACCCATCAGAATGGTGGTGAAAAGAGGATGGCGTTTTGCACAGGAAAGGACTTTCTGTTGCCCCTGCACTCAGCATTGTCCATTTCAGGGCCAGTGCAGGGGCCAACTTCGGAACCCTTGGGCGGGGAAGGAGGGGGAGGTAAAGTGCAGCCCGCCCTTGACTAGTCCCCTCTGGCGACCGTGGGTGAAAGAAATGCTTCCCACGTGCACTTGTCTCTTGCGGCTCCAGGAGATGGATCAGCCCGGTGCAGTCTGCCTGCCCGTCTCCCCTCCTTTCCTGCCTCTGACCCCAAACCACTGTGCCCCAGGAATACCCGTTCACACAGCGCCTTCTCTGCCACCCTTCGCCACTGCTGGCCTGGGTGTCGCAGCCCTGCCTTTCACAGCACCCACCTCCAGCCATCCGCCACCCCTGCGTTCCTTTCACGGGCCTGGAACCTTTTAGCCTCTGGATCCCCAGGGCTGGTGATGACGTAGGGGTGGAGGGATGGGTGTGTGCGTGCACAGAGCACAGTGTGTAAAATGACCTTATAAATGCCTAATTATTCCCATGCAGGGATTATATACTGAATGACGATTGAATGGTAAACCCTCTGAAATGTAGCACCAGTCTTAGAGACTAGAGAATTAACAGACACAATAAAAACTTAAAATGTGGTTATGTTGAAATCACTATGAAGTAAAGTCTCTGTAAAGTTTTGAGCATTTATGACTAATATGTACGCATAGCTTTTAATATGCAAATTAATGCATATGGCTATATAGCATTGTTATTGTAGCATATCATTAGATTATGTATAATTTATATAATCAGTGGCTAAGGTGGTGAGGCCATCTCACGATCTACAGAAGATTAGGAAGATACTGATTATCTGGTGTTCAGAGAAATGGAGAAAAAGTCTCTGGGGCCGGCCCGGGGAGCAGGAGACAGCAAACCACCCTGAGCCTGTGCCCACTTCCTGGGCTTAGTTTTCATTGCAAACGGCAGGTAGCACGGCATGTGCCCAGTACCAGCTGCAGGAGACCCAGTCGGGGCCTCGGGAGTTTAGGAAACAGGAAACTAGCCGAGGACATCTCTGGTGGGGTGGACTTTCGGGGGTGCCATCCCTGCTTACTGCGCCGGTGGTCCCTAAACCAGGAAGTGCAGAGGCACTGCGAGGACTGGGGGGCCAGCAGAGGCTGCAGGCTGCCTCCCCCCTAAGGGAGCTGGGTGTTGGTGGGGCTCCATTCCTCAGCTGTGGCTGGGGGAGACAGACGAGGTGATCGCTAAGACCCCATCCAGTGTGAAAGGCGCACGTGAAATATTGTTATGTGTATGTCCCCACGATGCATTTTTTTAAAAAGATACTCCTAGCCTGAACCAATTATTCTGCTGCTGAGGAAGCAGAAGGGAAAGAGCTTGAATCTCAAAGGGTTCCTCCCTCCCGTTACTTTCTTTAATGTCTGATGAACCAACTTACCCAGCTGTGATACTTTTATGTGAATTTTTTTCCCCTTTCCAAGGCTGTCCTTGCTGGAGATTTAATTCTTTCTGCAGCATCTGTGGCCCTGGCACGAATTGGAAACACCACAGTCATATCTATTTTAACCCAAGTGATTGAAGATTTGGTGCGTGGTAGGTAGATTCTGACTTCGGTTTGTCTGATTTTATTCCATCTTGGTATGCTGGAGCAGTTCTCAGGTGACCCCTTTCCTTCCTTATAGGTGAATTTCTTCAGCTAGGGTCAAAGGAAAACGAGAATGAGAGATTTGCACACTACCTTGAAAAGACCTTCAAGAAGACTGCAAGTCTGATCGCCAACAGTTGCAAAGCAGTATGTACGTTCTGTCTTTCTGCACGTTAACCACAGCCGCCACGCTCTTTCTTGGAAGTTAATTCTCCTAGGGAAACATTTCAGTGGAGAGCTTTGAAAATAGTACCCCAAATCCAAAGCGGTCAGTGAGGAAAGAATCACACACGCCAGCCGCAGCCAGCATCTGCTGTGGGTTTTGTTTTTGCCATTTCTTCTTGTGGTGGGCAGGCTTAGTAGTTTTTCATCTTTTCCTCCCAAGGATTGAATTCAAATTAGCAAAACAGTATATATTCCCTGATAGAAATTGCAAACTGTCACAGCTTGTCATAAATAATTTCCCTCCTGATTGTTGTCAGATGCACACTGGTTTTTACCTTTTACCTTTTACCTTTAAAAGGTGCCGTGCACTTAAATAGGATCAGTTCCTTAGCCAGAACCAGGCGTGAGATCGAGGGAATTGTGACAGCTCTGAAAGGGAAGCGAAGGTCACTTCCAGAGTGAGAAATTAGGAAATCCCCATCCCTGCAGAATACCACAAATAAGTAGTTTTTATTTCAAAGTAAATAACATCTTTATGCGCTTCTAATTTACCCATTATATTGTACTAGCATTCTGTATATTGTTTTATGAGTGATGGATTCCCCCGAGATATTTTTATGTGAAATATAAACAGGCCATTTTTCTTCAGGGTTTAAATTGAGTGGGAACCGATGGCCTTCCCTCCCCTGGCTCTCTCCCTGGCTCTCTCTCCACGTACTCTTTTTAAGAAATCAGTCAGCATTCTTTTTAATCTGTAAACTAAAATGTGTGGCGTCCAGCGTTAGTCCACGAGCAAGAAACAGTCCCCCCGTGGCTTGGTCCCTCCGCCGTGCTTGTTGGCAGGTGTCACGGGCAGAACCTGGGTTCGCTTTTCAGTCCCCTGTGCCAGAAGCAACAGGAGAGACCTCTCCGGTGAACTCATCCCGAGGCACTCTAAACATAATTACGGTTAAGCAGAACTCTTGGTTTCTCAGGAGAAAGCGCCCCTTCCCTCTGGCCTCTCTGTTTTAAAAAGTATCAAGAAACACTTTTTAAGTGTTAGCCAGGAAAGATCACAGGGCATTTTCTTCCTAAAAAGACCCAATTGAAAACCTAAGAACATGAATTAGGTAGAACATGCTCACCACAATCCCAGCCGCTTTTAACTTCATCCTTGAAAGGACTGTTTTTCATTTCCAAGAAGTTACAAGTGCAATTTTTTAACAGAGACAGATGAAAATACTATAGAGACTGAAACGCTAAATCAAAGAATGACTTATTTCTAATGGGTGCCGGGGGCCCTGCTGCATTGAACCCTCATTGCTTACCAAGTCCTCTGGCTGCCAAAGTCTCCCGCCTGTGGGCAGGTGCATGTTGCAGGGCATGCGCCCACCTCCCAGACAGGAAACTGCGGCTCATAAGTTCTGGCAGGTGGCGGGACTGTTGGGGTTGGGAGCACAGTGGGGCCCTGTCCACCCAAAGTGGACATCCCCCATCTCTGTGCCCCAGGCAGGCGAGCAGCACACAGTTGCGGAGCACAGAACACTGACGCACAGGCTAGGAGCTGGGCTCTTACTGCTCTGGAAGGGTCCAGGGAAGGGGCCCAAGTCACCGAAGAAAGGTTCATTGGGCTCACTTTGCTCAAGAAGCTAGAGGCATGACGGCACATTTATTCCTTAAAGAACAGCCTTCATCTTCACAGGTTAGTAGGCACTGGCGTGGCCCAGCACCGTGTTAGGCCGTCCTCTAGGAGGCAGGCTGGCACCTCCCCAGAGCTGCCCATTTCTTGTGTAAGCCATTTATTCCAAAGCAAAATCATAGGGTGAGCTCTCCAAATAAAAGTTTCTATATTTGTAAGTTCCTATGGGTGGAAATATTCCAGAGGTGTTATATATTCAGAATTGCTATTTTTACATACTCTTGGTATTTAAAATGCAAAGACTTGTGGGTGCCAAAAAAAAGCATGCAAAGCAAATTTAAGGATGCCAAAAAGAGAGGATAAGGAGAATTTAGACATCAGAATTATTACAGAAGAACTAAAGGGGATTCTAAGATATTAACAAATTTGGAGGAAGGTTAGTGGCTTATATTTGATTCTACTATTCTTTCAGGTCACAAAATAAATGCTTAACCTTAATTCTCAAAAACCTTTTCAAAAGCCCATCATTTCTTTTCCCTCCCCTATCCCTTCCCCCACCCCCCAGCCCATATTTTTTTTTCTTTTTTGTTAAACCACCCATTGTATTTTTAGTGGAAATAGTACTAAAATCTAAGAGAAGGTTGTCTGGGGGGATTGCTGTGGAATTTGGTTGATATTAAAATAGAATTAATTTTATTCTCAAAAGGTGATTTGCTATTTGTATACATAGTCATGCAAATTACATACCACAGCGTCCCCCTGGAGGGCAGGACTCAGTCCCTAGAAAACCTGATGGGGTAAGACCTGAGAAGTCACCAGAGAATTCAGCCAGCCTGGGGCTCGGCTGGGACTTGCACCCAGAAGCAGGCTGGAATCCTGCATTCAGCTGTCTTGCCTTGCCTTCTCTGCATCTCTTCTCTCCTGGGCTGGGTGTGGTCTGGAATCCATGAGCTGTCTTCCTGTGACTATATGCAAAACTACAGAGTACCACTACTCCTCTTGCCACAGTAGCTTAGAATTTTGTTCTGTGGGTCATAGTATCAGGGCACTTTATGTTTTTGTTACAATAATCCAGGGATCCTACTCAAATGCTGCCAGTTGTCCTCATACTGTTTGTTATAACAAAAGAGAAAAAAAATCCTGTCCAGGGTCCAACGTGGGCTCCCAGGTTGTGTTTAGTTGTCATGAATGTTATACTCTCAGTCTGGGCCAGTTCCTCAGTCACTGTCTTACCCTCATATTTGGAAGTGTACAAGCCAGGTGGGTGGTTGAGTCTCAAGTTGGGTTGCTCTGACGACTTCACAATTTCAGATCCGGGCTATGAGTTTTGGGCAGGCCTACAGCTGTCTTCTCGGCACATCACATCCAGAGATTGTGATGTCTTTTTACCCCATCAGCAGCTTGACCCTTGATTTAGGTGCTGTCTGCCAGGTTTCTCTACTTTAAAGTAACTTTTTCCCTTTGAAATTAATAGGGGTGTGGGAGAAAAGGTATTGTGAGATTATGTAAATATTCTGTTAATCATCAAACTCTCACCCTCTGGTTTTAGCATCTAGTTACAATCCTTCCCTGACTCAATTAATACTAGGATCGCTGCCAAATACAAAATTTTTGTTTGATTCCATCATTCCTTCTTCCGTGCTCTCATATGACAACAGAGTTGGTAGGCTACTGGAAAGGAGATTTTATCTCATGGACTCTTGGATTCTTATTTTATTCCATGGATTGTGACCCTCTGCAGTCAGTGTTGATTTCAGTGGTCAGGTGTCCCGTGGTGGGTCAGTGGGGAGGGCCCTTCATCCTGGCGCCAGCGTCCTCCTGCCGGATCCTGTCATTCTCTCAGCGCTTCCTTAACTTCTGGCATAATATATTCCAGGTTCAGCTAGTCCTCCCCAGCCTTGGAATCCGCCATTTCTCCAAGGAGCCCTGGTTCCTTTTAGTGGAGGATGGTACTGAGGCGCTGGGTATCTCTGTCTCACTGGACAGAGCTAGGAAATGTGTGTGCACGCCATGTGTTTGTGTGTGTTTCTTTCTTTCTATACCATCTTTACTTATTACAAACCATGAGGTGTATCATCGGACAGCCCCAAGTACGACCTAACACCAGCCTTCGAGGACTTGTTCTAGCGCTGTGTCGTTCCAGATTTGTAACTCCTTTCCCAAACAGTGTGAAATCTGCTTCCCATTCCCCACAATTTATGTGCTCAATTCTGGAATATTCCACAGGCGTTTCAAAAATGCTAACTCATATCTATGAAAATCAAACCATGTAACTAGAGTTCAGTATTTACCTTTCTTTTTATCTTTAGCCTGAGGATAATAGTCAGATTACTGCATTCAAAACTTTTCTCCCCATTAATATATAAAGAAGTCTTAAAAACTAAGGAAGGAAGAAACCATACCTGAAAGAAAAATGAGCAAAAGACAGGAATGGGCTATTGCACATAAAGAGATGTTCTATTTCACGTGTAAAAGAGATGCACATGAAAACTCCACTTCGGTAGCACCTCTCATCTACTGGACTGGCCACAGCGAAAATGCCCAGCAACACACTCAGGTAGTATTGTTATTTGAAATAGTTATGTTCATTTTTATTCCATTTTAGAGGGTCCTTCTAAATTTTAATTTGGGGTTTTGTGTGATTGTGTGGAACATTCAGAGGTTAGAACTGTAAAAAAAGGCCCCCCACTTCCTCCTAACCTACTGCCCACATCCTGCCCGCCACGCCGTGGGGCGCCAACCACATTTCGTTTCTGGTCCCTCCTTCCTGGTTTCTGTTTACACAAATATTGTTTCTCCTTTCTTACAAGAAAGGGTGTACTGTACTCCCGTTTGTTTTCTTTGCTTTTGCTCCTTGCATTTTCCACTATTATGGCAGCCATTCCGTGTTGGTGTGTAGATTCGTCATTTCTTTTTTAAACAGCTGCATCATACCCCAGTGTGTGGACAGGCAGGGTTTATTCAGCTGTCTTCCTATTTGTGGGCATCGAGGGCTCCAATATTTTACAAGTTACATACTTGTGACTCACCTTGTGCAGGTGTATTTTTGTATTGTTAGAGGTGTACCTTCGGGGTGAATTTGAAAGGTAATCGCATCTGTGGTTCATGCCACCAGATTTCCCTCCCTATGGCCTGTGCCTCGTGTCCCCCAGCAGGCCATGAGCATCCTGCCCCCCACCCTCAGCAAGCCACGCACGTCTTGCCACCCCACCCCCACCCATCCTCAGCAGGCCACATGCATCCTGCCCTGCCCACCAGCCTGAGCGTGTCATTGGACATTTTAGCTGTGGCCAGTCCAGTAGATGAGAGGTGCTATTGCAGTGCAGTTTTCATGTGCATCTCTTTTATACATGAAATAGAACGTCTCTTTATGTGCATCAGCCCATTCCTGTCTTTTGCTCATTTTTCTTTCAGGTATTTGGTCTCTTCCTCCCTCAGTTTTTAAGACTTCTTCATATATTAAGAATATTAGCTCTTTTTCAGTAATAATATATGTATTTTCTCCCAATATTTTAGTCTCTTTGACAACAACCTGTTTTGACTTTTTTTATGAAATGGCCACGTGCCAATAACCTCCATTACTTTAATAAATAAGGCTGCAATATTATATATCTATCTGTCAGAATATATCTCAACTCAGGGTGACACAAACACACTTTAAGGAGAGAGATGCCTAATAAACACCATGTGCTTTGCCCCTGCCCAGGAAAACATGAGGGTAGAGGGTAGAATTCCCAATCTTTCCCAGCAGTGACTTGGAGAATCTGATGAAAGGTATGGCACGTCCCAGAAAGCTGCCCATCAAAGCCCAAACAACAGTCCACCCATCTCCACCTTCGTTTACTGTGTCCATCTTTGCAGCACCCACTTCAGGAAGGACAAGGCAGCTGCCCGTGGATGTGGAGAACAAGACAGCACTCATTCCACCTCGGCGCACCTCCTTGCCGTGTTTTGGGCTGTCTTGCATCTAATTTCCCTAGTGTGGCAGTTGTTTTGTTTCCTGACCAAAGATCTGGGCAGTCCTTTCCCGAGTCGAAGGAGCAGGAGTCTCTGGGGTGGTCTTTACCTGGCAGTAGATGAAATCTGACTAAGCAGAATGTTGTGTACGTGAGAGAGAGAGAGAGGGAAGCACATGAAGGCTGGAGCTGCCCCCCATTCGCAGCTCATTTCTTTGTTAGCACACAGGCCTCTCCCCACTTCCATTCTGTTTGTCCAGTAGAAGCAGCACAGCCACGTGATGAAGAGAACATCCTCTGGAGCCAGTCTGCTGGGGTTCAAGTTCCTATTCCACCATTTCCCAGCCCTGTAACGCCTGCTGTGCCTCAGTTCCCACCTCCTGAGTTAATGTGTGAGGTGGCCTCAGAAATGTGCCTGGCTCACACCACGTGCTCCGCCGTCACTGTCATGTGAGGTTGAGTTCAAATACTGTGAAGTGCTGATCACAGTGCTCCATACATTTTACTCCCCATTCATTGAGTACAGATTTTTAAAAAATCTTTTACTTTCCAGAAAGAGTCTGTTTCTGTGCAGCTTTGTGTTGAGGTCATGCATTACTCTGGCTATAGGGGATCGCTTCCATTATCAACAGGGGTCTGTTCTGAGCCCATCTTGTCCCACGCCACCCCAAACTCACCAGACTCACATCCTCTTAGCCAAGATGATGGGTGTTTTCAAGTTTCTAAAATGTCTCCAGTGAGCTCACAGAGACTCTTTTTTCATTTTGTTGGAAAGAGGAGTCCCTGTCCATTGCCCCTTTTGATTTTAACCCAGTGTTTATTTTCTGAAAATGTGGCAGAGCCTGTGTAGCACGCTTAGAGCAGTGCGAAAGGCTTTCCAGTGGGCAGTGCCAGTTAGTTTTTTTGGAATTTTAAAAAAGACTTTCAGCAGTCCTATTTCTCCCCCACTGGAAAAAAAAAAACAAACATTTTCCAGTTACGTTATTTCTTATGAGAGAGAAAGAGAAACAGCAAACCAGTGAAGATCTTTCTGGCAGTAAAATAATACATATGTCTGTAGCGTAAAGCTTTAGGATGTTACACACGTATCAAGACATAGCTATATATTAGACTAAGTGAAATCACCAAAAAATATTAAAAGGAAGGAAGACAAGTGGAAGATGTGTATATGGCAACATCATATGTATGCCTTAATTTTTTGACTGTCCCTAAAATGACAAATCAGTCAAGGTTTTTCAAACCAACAACATCTAGGCCGGTTTGCCATCTGTAGCAAGGAAGCCAGCATTTCATATCTTAGGGTCTTTTGGTTTTGCATGTCAAAAAGGTTTACTCAGCATCTCATCAGCAAACTAATCTAGTTGTAGCTTAATTTTTTATAAGCAGTGGGAAAGAGATTATCCTATCTAAAAGAGGAGGGAAATAGTTTTCTAAGAATTTATAAGAACAATTCAGGACTAAAACTCTTCCAGACACGATTTTGCACATGTCTGGTCTAGTCCTGATGGCCTTATCTCCTAATTTACATCCTCACTGCCTCTCATTTAAGGGGATATGTACTGACTGTCATGTGAGTCCTTCTCCAGTGTTTTCTGCCTTGCTTCTGCCTGCTTACATCAGAATTCTTATTCTCTTTCAGGTCTCTGTCCTGGGATGCCCTGACCCGGTGGTGCACGAGATTGCCTATCAATATGGAAAAAATGTGGGAATAGCTTTTCAGGTTGGCATGCTTCCTGTCTGTAAGAATGGTGGCCTGTTGGTGCAGCCAGCATTCTCCCTTGGAGGAAAGTCATCAGAGCAGTGGGAAGACGGCGGTGACGTTGGGATGCTGGCACCTTTCACACCCCCTTTTTCCTTTCGCTAGCTAATAGATGATGTATTGGACTTCACCTCATGTTCCGACCAGATGGGCAAGCCAACATCGGCTGATCTGAAGCTCGGACTGGCCACTGGCCCTGTCTTATTTGCCTGTCAGCAGGTAGGCTTCACCAGCTCCCACCCCGACACACTGGTCTGTGCTTCCAGGCACAGCACCTGGGAAGGTGAAAGCGTTTAGATAAGAGACCACAGACCTGGGTTTGATCCCGCCTCCATAATGAGATGCAGGGACAAGTCATTTTACTTCTCTAAGCCTGCCTCCTCACCTATAAAATAAGAAGGTTCCAACTTTCCTCCCCAGGTTGTCATGAGAATTAACTGCTGGTTACATGGAGACACTTAGTAAATTGTGAGGTGCTATATATATATATTTAAGGTAGCACTGTGATTATTTCCATGTATTGGGTGGGGTAAGGTGGGTGGTTTCCACATCTTGATCATAGAAAGGAGACTTAGGATATGCCTAAGTCCCTTAAAAGGCACAGCAAGGGTCAAAGGGTCTCCAGCTATAAGAGATTCTCAGAAATTCTCCAGTTCTAGAAATTAAAAAGGACTGTCCACCGTGTTGAGAGAGGCCTCAGGATGGCCAGCAGTCAGTGGAATGCACCTCCATCCAGGACCACACAGTTCCTTTCACAGGGTGTCACATAGGGAAGTAAAGCTGCCTTCATATTCTCTGTCCTATGGATGAAAGGTTTGAGAAGCTTCAAAGATGCTGCAGTAACTTATAAGACAGACATTTGCACAGCCTGCTCTGGACCCTTCCCTCTCATTTTTGGTTGTGCCAAATGTTGGTTGAAGTAAGTGGGACATTGGCTTTAACTTGTTATTTAGCAAAAACATAAGATGTTTATTGCCATGCCGCGAAATTAGAAACTAGCTCTCTTACCAGGCTCCAGCCTCTCAAAGTTTTATGACAGCGGTGAGAAACGAGGTGTCCTATACATGGCTCTCTCTCCCAATGAGACTAACTTGCCAGCCTAAAACTCCAGTGGGGAAGACCATTAGTATATGTGCTGAGTTCTCACAAAAATTTATAAAATCATGTCTGGTACATTAAGGCATGAGTAAGGAACTTTTTCTGTTTTACCATTAACTCACAAAAAGTTACTTGAGTATAAAGTCAAGCCTGAAATTACAAAAGTTAGTCACTGGCCACCCTCTACGCAATGACAAAATCTGAGTCCAGCCTCAGATCTGGTGAGCTGGCATGGACTGAGCATGCTGCAGTGCTGCTGGCTCAGGAAGAGTCACGCAGCTGAGCTGGTCAACAGGATGACTAAGTAATAGGCCTTCCGCTTAATATGCACACTGCCTTCTTAAAGTTTAGGAGACTATGCTTTTAGAAATTTTAGCAATTGCTAATACCTTGTCATGAGCCCGGTGCTACTAAGTTAACAGCTGAGTCCCACTTCAACCTTCAGGTGACTGGGTGAGAACAGGGTGGCCTCTTCTGAGTGCTGTTTCCTTGAACTAATTTCCATTCTCTTCACAAAAGGGTGTTGACTAATTCTGCCTTCAGATACAGTAGGACAAGGTCAGGGGAGAAATGGACCCTCCTACATACAAATTTGTTAGTTTACATGAGATTGAAAAATGCTGGCTGAAAAAAAAAAAGAGGAAGGAACTAAAGCTCACAGTGCCCCGAAGCACCATTTCCTGCGTTTCCCTGGGAAATCCCAGCATCACGAGGTGCCACACTCAGTCTCACCAGACGGTGCCATTTTTGGCTGCTCATGAGGCAGTGGGAAAGTAGTTCAAAAGGCACCTTCCAGCCTCAGAAAAGGGAACCCAAAGGGAGCCAAGCAGGAAGTGACATTGGACAGGACTCATTTCATAAGCAGACATTAAGTTTAGGCTCTACTGTGGATTACTCTAGCAAAAAAAGGAGTTCTTGGCAAGAAAAGATTTATGAGGCTAGAATTAATATTGGGTGAATCAAGTTCCAAAAGTAACATGAGATTGTGTAATATTTCCATGTGATGAAAATGCACTGTCTTCATAGTTTACAAATGATTCCTTTACATATTATCTCTAATCTCACAACTGCCCTTGGTTGTGATGTCCATTTTACAAGTAAGAAACAGATGCTCAAATCTGGCCAAAATTAAACATCTAGTAAATGACAGAGCAGACAATTGAACCCTCCAAGTCTGTGATAACCACTATTCAGTTCACAACGTCATGCCATGCCACTGCCACTGATAATGCAGATGGAAGTTAGTGTGCAATAAGCTTCCATGATACTTGCCACATAACCGGTCACATTGTTTGAGATTAACTTACCCTTTTAGTGCAATAGAGTAGTAGTTGTAAGATGCTAGTCATCCTTTGCCAAGGATAGATGAGGTCTTTTTTTTTACAAGGGCAGGCACTGAGAATCGAACCCTGGTCTCTGGCATGGCAGACGAGTACACTGCAACTGAGCCACCATGGCCCAGCCGATGGGGTCTTTTTTGCAGGTTAGGTAAATAGTCACTGAACTTCATTTATGAATAGTGACCATGAGACTCAGTGGACCAGGATGAGCAACGTTAGCCAAGCCCTTTTTCCTTTTAACCAGGCAGGGTGGATTGTCTAGAAACTGGAATTTGTTGGATCCCACACTTGACACACATTCCCTCCTGCTTTAACCCCTTTGCCGTCCAGGTGGACCTTCACTGTGGCTCTCTCTGGAATGTCACTACTTTTGACATCTCTTTGAAAGGGTGTCCTGATGACAGTGGGTACAGGGGGCTACGTTTCAGGACTTCTGGAGCAGTTCCAGTCATGACAGAGCCCATCATCTATATGTACACCCATATTTTAAGAGCCCAAGACTTATGTTAATTCACTTAACAGGGTAAATTGATTGAGTTTTAAAACCTTCAGACAAAATGGAAGTGTTTTCCTTTTTGTTGTTGTTGAGACTATATTATTTTCAAATATCCTTTTTAAAAAATCTCTTGCTTGCTTCTTCTGTTTCTCTTCCTTATTTGATAAGTCACCAGACCTAAATGTCAGCCTGTAGCTGTACTTCCAACTGCTGCACCAGCCCCTGCACCAGCTGTACAGGCTTATGCTATCATTTTGACTAGTTGGTACCTTCAAGTTACCCAAAAGTTTTGTTTGGGTAGCTGACTCCAATTTACTGATCACCTTTGTAACTTAGTTTATGGCAGATGTCACAGAACCTGGTTCCTCAGGTTTTCATACTGTAAAACAGCCCAAACAAACCCAAATGCTCTCCTCCTTTCTCACTCACTCTACAGGGAGGCATCTGTTCTTCCTGTTAAGTCTTTTTTCTTCTCCACATACACATTAAGGGGCAGAGAGTGCCTAAGGGAAGAGTTTGGATTTGCATATCAAAGTTGCACAACCTACATGTTTCAAAGGAAGAGACCTAGTCACCCTCAATGTAATCTTTTTTTTCAAACTTGCGTTCTCAGTGCTTTTTATAGTAAAAGGGATCAGAGGAAAAACACATAATCAGCACATTTGCCATGCTTGTTGGCATGGCAGAAGAAACTCATACACTCTAAACAAGGTAATCTTACCAGATTCCCAGGTTATCATAGCAATGTCATAGCAGCTTTGAAGATAAAGCCTCCTAGAAGTCCAATCTCAGAATGTGGTATTAAGAAACTAAAACAAAGGCCAAATCGATTTGAAATGTTTACCATTAAAATTGATTTGAGTGTGCCCAATTTGTCTCCTGTAAAGCTTTATTCTATTCTTAAAGACCAGGAATTAAAGCAAATCATTGTTTTTCATTTGAGAACAAACCAGCTGCTGGCCCTTTAGGTTCTGGAAGCATGTGAGCAGCCCTGTGTGTTTAGTTAGAACTTTGTCTGACACATAGTCAGAAAGGAAGGAACATTCTTGGTTCTTCATCTGCCAGTCTTTGGTTGAGATTTTTCTATGTATGCCCAGTTTTTTGTCTACACTGTGCTGGTAATTACAGGACACCTGTTTTATCCTTCAGGCTTACTACTGGGAAAACTGGCAGCTGCTCTCAGCTCCGACATGTCCTAAACCAAACACATCCTCTTATCTCTCTCATTCCATGGAAGAATTAAAGGATTTCAGATAGCGTGGTTCACGTGCTTCGTTATATATATGGAGGGTAGTACTCAAGAGGTAAAGAAACTCATGTAGCTGTGCCAGCTGGTGATGGAGCCAATACTGGAGCTCAGAGCTAGGAAATTAAGTCATTTGGTATCCTGACTTATTTCTGTTAATGGTAGCAGTTTCCCAAATAGTAACTAAGTATTGTAGAATATAAATAAAATCTTCCTAATGCCATTTGGTACCCATTTTCTTTTCTTAAAGCTCTCTGCTTAATTCTGGTTTTTGTAGCTTATTGCCATAAACTACTTGGTATTTCTGTCTACTCTAATCCAGTGGTTCTCAACATTGGCTACCCATTAAAACACCCAAGGAGCTTTTAAAATCCTGATGCCTTGGCCAAACCCGAAGCCAGTATCAAGCAGGACTCAGGCAGCAGTACTTTTTAAACCTCCCTGAGTGCAGTGTACAGCTCACACTGAGAACCACAGCTCTGTGCCATTCTGCTCTGACACTTCAATAACTTTCAGATGCCACAACTTTGTATTTAAAGTAGAATGCCTGATTTCCACCCTCATCCTAGGCCAGTGGTCTTCAAATGCCAGCAAGAGCAGTAGGATCAGCATCCCCTGGGAACTTGCTAGAAATACCCTCAGGTCCCACCCCTGCTGAATTAGAAACTCAAGGAGTGGGGCGGGGCTGGGGGGACAAGAGACCATGGTTTGATTCTGATACAGTCTGAAAAACTGAAGACCATGTCCTAGGTAAAATTCTACCCATCCTTTAAGGTAGTGTTTTCCAAACTTGCCTGTAGGATGTTCTTGATAACATAAGTATCCTGGGGTGTAAGAAGACATAAGAAAGGAAAGGAACCTGGGATAGCCCTATAATAAGTATTTTTAACAAGGATCTCACTTGATTTTTGTAATTGGTAAATGTGAATAACACTGCTTTGAGACAGTGATACTTAGAATCCCTTAGTTCTGTGAGCTGTTGCCTAAATAACACTGCAAATCTTTGAATACCATTTATAGTCTCGGGACATCAATACAGACTTACTAAACAGCTGGGAAGATCTAGAGATGGGCTGATTTTAGCATTTGTAGCCTTTAAATTAAATGTAAGCAAACCATTATCAAAGCATTTATAGTATTCGGGGCATTGCTAGGTCACATTAATAAGAATGCTGACAGCACAGTATCCTAAAGAGCACAGCCCTGTCTGTTTCATTTTATAAAAGGGGCAACTAAAGCCAAAAAATTTAGAAAATTTTGCCCAATGTCATTAGCTACGTTGATGGTACAGCCAAAGTAAGAAACCATCATTCTCACATCATCGGGTCCCGATCTAACATCCTTCCCACTCACAATATTTACTCCTGATAGTTTCTTCAGTATTGATTATGCAAACTGAGTTTTGAATAAAAACTGCAAGCTCATAAATTAACCAGTCCTTTTTTTCATAGGGGTACCATGATAGGAAAATCAAAGTTGATACTCATTATCTTTGAGAAAATAGCTTGCTTAGTTGGGTTAAGACCTCAACTCTAATTTGCTTTCCTTTAAATTGTTCAAAGTCTGTTTCTAATTTTGAAACAAATATTTTCATAAAAGGGCAAAAATAAGCAAATGTACTTGCTGATTATGGAACTAGTAGAAGAGCTGTTACTGGGGTAAAAAAAATAAAATAAAAACATTAAGCAAAGATCTAAAGCTACTCTCGGGTTCTTTCTTAGAGTGAAATGGATTTGGGGAAGGGAGTCGAAGCACATATCAAGTGTCATGTGTTTTAAGAGTACAGCTCTGAAGCAGGACCGGCTAAATTCAAATCCCTGGCTCTGACATATACAGCTTAAGAACTTTGGGCAAATTATTTAACTTTTCTAAGTGTGTTTCCTCATCTGTAAAATGGGGATTGCTGTGAGACTTAGAAACTGTTTTTGAACAGTACCTGATACTTCAGAAATGCAAATTTATTTGGCAAATAAATGCTGGGTAAATAAAATGTTAGGAATCCATGTTTTATCCTTTTCTCTCTAGAATAAAAACGAGAAAACTAGTTGATGTTTTCCAAAATTCTGCTCTGAAAACTCCCTCCCCTCCCCCGTTGACTTCTGTATTTGTTCTTTCCCCTTTTTACTCATAGTGGTTGTCTGTATAGAATAGAATGGCCACATCTCCATGTACCATCTCAATCCCAGGGCATGGAAAATGTACGTTTCTCTTAACTGGGCTTCTTTAATGGCTAAAATTTACTGCTCTCCCACATCTACACATTTAATCACCTTTTGATTTCTTCTTTTTGATACAGGTAGACTACAAACTAGTGCTCACTGGGTTCTCCCAAGAGTAATTGATATTTTTTTCTTTATGGTT
This sequence comes from Tamandua tetradactyla, assembly GCF_023851605.1. Classification (NCBI taxonomy): domain Eukaryota; kingdom Metazoa; phylum Chordata; class Mammalia; order Pilosa; family Myrmecophagidae; genus Tamandua; species Tamandua tetradactyla. Next base: position 224,134,533 of record NC_135327.1, on the reverse strand, counting down.
AGTTCCCAGAAATGAATGCTATGATAATGAGACGGTTCAGTTTGCCAGGAGATGTGGACAGAGCTCGACAATATGTATTACAGGTAAGATTATTTCAGAAAGAAAAAAGGCAGCAGGTATGATGTGACAAAATCCTTTAACCAAACAAATGATGTAATATTACTAAAAATTAAGTCATAAACTAAGACAAGACCAACTTTGGTCAACTCTTGGTTTGATGACAACAGAGAAGGAAATCTTGTTTAATCTCATTTTTCTTCTAGAATGCTTCCCAAAGATTCTGAGTTGAATGTGGGTAAAGCTTGGGCACTAATAATTTTTAAAAGTTACCCAGTTGATTCTAATGTGTAGGCCAGGTTGAGACTAACTGTTTTTGGATACAGCATTCCCCAGAGCCATCAGTAGCAGCACTATTCCCTCAGTCACCCAGACTTGGCTCCAATCATTGACAAAAGGCTATTGGTCTTTCCTGGACAAGGTATTTCCTAGTCAATCCCATGTGACTGCTATAAAGGTGACTAAAATGGTAATTAAAAAAAAATTTTAACCAGCATAGGCAAACTACACTTTCACATGAATTTTTTTTTTTTTTGCATTTTTAAAGGGAGAACTGTTTAACCTTAACTTGCAGGGAGCTTGCTTCAAATTCATTGCCACTTTTCAACATATCCTCCCAACTTTTCTGTAGAAGTGAAGTCTTTTAGCATATTTTCAATTTTGGTGATTCTGTCTTTTAAAGAATGCGTTGTTTCAAAAGACATATACCCAGATGGATAAAAGACATACCCAGATGGATAGAACTTTTCTCTTATCATTGATGAACTTGTTCATCAGTAAAAATGCATAGGGAAAGGACATCATGGTACTTTAACCCCTTTGGAAGTCAAGGATTGATGTTAAAAGCATGCAGAAAGAAGATAAGAAGTCTGAAAGTGGAATGCAAAATGATTATAAGCTACATTTTGTAGACTGTAATGAGGGAAAACCCACAGAAGAAAGGCAAAACTTACCCAGAAGATACAGTGAATGTGAATCTCTTCCAAATGCCTTTGTTACAGGACTATATAATAGTACATCATATAAATAGTACTATGTAATAGTATTACATACTATTATGCAATAGTAATATTTTAATAATAAAATATTTAAAGTATTTTAAATATAAATCAACTTTTTCATAATTTAAAATTATTTCTCTCTTCTTAAGAATTTGTGCTTGATATTGCCCAATGATAAATTCAGAATAAGGACTACCTGGCATGGATAACTGAGGAACATGAATGCCTTTTCCTTGTTTCGTTAGTCTTTCACTATAACATCAGTGTTGTGTGAGGCATACTTAATAGAGGTTTTTTGTTGTTGTTGTTGTTTTTAATCTCGGTTTGTAACAATGAAATAGCTGATTTTAGAAAGAAAATCTTATGCATTCTTTCTGATGATACAAGAAAGTTTGCCTCTATCAGCTACAGCTTATAGAGTGGTCCATTTACCTGAGAGATCATGTTGACATTCTGGCTTGAGAAATAATAGTATAACTGAAGCTAGAGTGAGAAGGGGGACTGAAAAGAGGGGAACTAATTGTAGGTTTTATACAAAACAGTGAAGTTGCACTAAGCCTGGGCAGAAATGACACCTAGAAAAAAATCCATAAGGAAGGGTCTACAAATAAATTCTCTAAAAACCCCTAAATTCTAGCTCCATTGACCACAGTACTCTTAGTTCTTATTTACCAAATTACATTAAACATGAACAGACAACTCAGAAATAATGCTTGTGCACAAGAGTGTGAAATTAGGATAAACAGATTTAAGACTCAGATGAAATATAAACAGGATCCAAAGGGAACTGTATTCATAAAACAAGAGCAGGATAATATTTTTTTAAAAATAATAAGACTCAACTCTAAGAAACTTAAAAGTGTGAGAAACTAACTCCAGAGAATGCCTAGAATGTAAAACTGAAGAAATCTCCAACAGTAAGACAATAAAATGAAAAATGAGAGAAACATTAAGAGGATCAATATAATCATGTAACAGATATTACTGGAAAATAATCAGAAAAGAAAATCATAAAATGTTTGATTTTCACCTACAAAAGGAAAAGGGAGCCACTGGCTCAATGTATAGCAAAATCACTGGATACTAGAAGGCAGCAGTGCAAGGCCTTCCTCGTGTTTGGTAAACCTAGAATTCTATAGTCAGGCAAACCAGCCATTAGCTCTGAATGCAAAAGAAAGTCATCATACTTGAGGACTAAAGTTCACTTCCCATACACTTTTTCTGGTTTGGTTATTGGTGGATGTACTTCAGCAAAAAGTGTGGAAACACCAGTGTAGAGAAAGATGAAGGTACTAAAGGCAGTGGAATAAATGGAATACATCCGAGGGTGGCACTGTACAATAGACCTAGTCAATCCCAGTAACAAATAGAAGGATTAAGGTATTGGGAAAATTAGGAATGTGGAGCACCTTTCTCAAAAAGGAAAAAAAGAGGTGGCCACATCCAGAGCTTGGGCATCTGTACAATATGGCAGAGCAAACTAAAATATGTCCTATTGCAAGCAACTATTAAAGTACAGAAAATCAGAGTCCTTTCAAACATGACATCAGGAATATTCTGCTCTGAAGGATGGAATCATGAACTTGGAACCAAGAAGGAAACTGGTTCTGCAGTACAATGGTTTTACATTTTGGAACTAAGTACTTGATTAGTGTTCAGCTTTTAGAAACAACCAACATAAAACTTCAGTTACAGAGTAGAATGTGAGTGTTCTCAATCTCTATCTAAAGTTCGAAAAAGGAAAGAACAGAAACACAAGCACTCTGACAAGATAAAGTCAGAAGATGTTGCTACAAGATGACAGATAATCAATAGAAGAACTAAAAATAGCAGTATAATCATACTAGGTTAATGATCAAAATAGTATGGATGGGCTAACTACTCATCTGTCTTGGCAGTAAGGCAAGAGATCAAAACTAAAACTGATAATAAAGGAATAGTGTATGAGCTAGGTGAAGAACCAAAACCAATGGATAAAGCTGGTAACGTTGGAAGGCAAGGGAACTGTTGGTTTTTTAATGTATATGTTCTCATTTTTAAAAAAGTTCTCTTTAGATTTTTATTTTACATGGGCAGGCACCAGGAATTTACCAGGTCTCTGGCATGGCAGGCAAGAATTCTGCCACTAAGCCACCATTGCACTGCTCCTCTTTAGACTTTTTCATTTAAAAATCTTGTACAGATATTTTATGCATGTAGAACTAAAAAAGTCTTCAGTAAAAAAGAGGGAAATAGAAAGCTACTTTATTAATGAGTTAGTTGCTCTGCATGTTAATAGAATAAAAACTTGCTTCAATCTGAGAAGGCTTAGAAGAAACAGGCAATCTCTCTCTCTCTCAGCCCAACTGTGCAAGTAAAATCATTACCCTCCATCTTACAAGGCACATGACGTCCAGGTATGAAAGTCTCCCTGGCAACGTGGGACATGACTCCCAGGGATGAGCCTGGCACCATGGGATCCACAATGCCTTCCTGACTAAAAAGGGTAAAAGAAATGTAAGAAAGTAAGGTATCAGTGGCTAAGACAGTTCAAAAAGAGGTTATTCTGGAGGCTACTCTTATACAAGCTACATATTGCTAATTGCCACGGTTTGCCAAACCCCAACCAACATCATTCCTGCTAAACCAAAAGAACACCCAGGACTCTATCTGAGATCCTACAAAAGTTGCATGCACTACATTTACTTTTCAGAAACCTAAAACCTTCAGATGGTTCCTAGGCCAGATAAGTCCTGAAACTCATAGTACCAGTATCTCCAGGAATATCAACCAGTTCCATCCCTGATCCAATATTGTCAGCATCCCTTTTTAACATGAAAAAAGTTACAATGGGCATAACCTAAATATCCCTATAGATTGGGAGAAGGATCAAAGAAGGAGGAGGAGTTATAACAAGTTAGGATTTAACAAATAAGTATGACTACTGAATTATTATATTGATTTTTCTTTTTTTAGTCTCCAGTGTCTTAGAGCAGCTAGAAGGAAAAACCTGAAATTGTGGAATGTAAGCTATGACAAACTCTAAGTCTGTTCTATTACTACTACTTGTTAAAATGTACTTGTAGTGCTTTTTTGTATATATATATATATTTCACAATTTAAAAGATAGGCAAAGGTGACTAGAACTTTCTAATGTTTCTAGAACATTAGAAACATGGTTTGGCTCTTGACTGTACATCTCACCCTCAGCTGATCTGATCTCAGAAATATGTTTTAATTCATGATAGCAGCAGCTTAGAAGTGATCTAGTGAATGATGTGCATCTCTTTTGTTCTGTCCCCTGTAGAGTGATGGTGTGCAACAAACAACCTACCTCGCCCAGCAGTACTGTCATGAAGCAGTTAGAGAGATCAGTAAACTTCGACCTTCTCCAGAAAGAGATGCCCTCATTCAACTTTCAGAAATTGTGCTCACAAGAGATAAATGACAACTCTTTCTGTTCTTTCTGGCAGCTATTTTACCAGACTGTGCCTAAAGAATTTTGTGAATTACACTGTTTGCTTCATGTGCAGATAACCAAAAATCATTTTAAATAATCATTTCAATCTTATTGATGGGTAATTTTTTTTTATTAGCAAAGTTTTTCAGAAAACTTTTTAAAGCTGTATCAAAGAAAGCCAGAACTATGTAATTAAACGATCTGAATCTGTCATTCTAGTCCTGTAAATTCCAATCAATGTATGTTGATGGTTATATGTGGATTGTTTACATTGTTAATATCCACATATAAAGCCATTACACAAATAAATAATCAATGTTAAAATTCAAGTGGTTTGTCTGTTTTACGTTGTGGTGGTTATGTGTACCCCAGATAAACATGTTCTTAAATCCAGTCCATTCCTCCAAATCCATTCGAAGGAGGATCTTTTGACAAGGCTTCTTCAGTGAAGGTGTAACCCACCTCATTCAGGATGGGTCTTAATCCTCTTACTGGAGTTCCTTATAAACAGAATGAATAGACAGAGAGAGAGAGAAAGCCACAGAAGCAAGACGGTGAAAGCAAGGAAACCCAGAAGAAAAAGGCAAGACCGTCAGAGAAGCCAAGAATCATCAGCAGCTGGTCTTCTGGAAGAAGGTATCACCTTAATGATGCTTCGATTTGAAAGTTTTCTTGGCCTCAAACAATGGTTGATTGTTTGTTTAAGCCAACCCATTTTATGGTATTTGCTTCAAGCAGCCTAGGAAACTAAAACACACTTGTTTTCTGAAAAAGTAGAGACCATGGGAGTTGAGGATTTGAAAATTGTGAGGTCCACATTTAAGTACACATTAGTTATATTTTAACAGTATCCAAAATTTCATATAGGAGAATGATTTATTATAAAAGACTACATAAAATTTAGACAACAGGTTATATACAAATCAAGATAACATTCCACTTGAAAAATGAAAAGCAGAAAGTATCTAGTTGGTCATTAATACTGAAATCATGTTTAAAATTAAAGGCAAAATGCATATGAAAACAGTCACATTGATTTGGTAGCAATAATGGTTTTTAATTTTCATAAAATTTTCTACTATTCTTACCATTCACTATGCTGTTAGAAGTCTGCAACGCCCAGTACATAACTAATTTGAAATCCAGACAAATCCTCAATACACAGAAACCCACACAGAGTGCTCTACTTTAATATCCTAAGCAATATAAATTATACACAAGATAAAAAGAGAAAACATCCCTCTGACCCTCCCTTAAATTAAAAAGAGACACAAAAGTGCTTGTGTTGCATTTCAATTATATCAAATAACAAGACAAATCTGTTGGTTAGGCATATATCCCTGTTCACTGGTTAATACATGGCCCACCTTCCTTCTCAATTATTTTATTTTAAAATCTTTTTTCATTGCCGCTGCAGATAATGGATTAAATACTGCCCATTCATATATCACCTGCATCCACTTTTACAAAAGTAATATGCACTTATAATGAATGTCCTTTCAATGAACCAGTATACAGCAATCCACTGTAAAATGTAAAGATTGAAATAGCAATCCTTAAAAATTTTACCTACAGAATGAATGTGCATACTTTTGACACATTTTCTTAGCTTTGAAAAAGTTACTTTAGAAAAGGAAATCAGTAAATTGACTTGTAAATCAGATTGTAAATCTGCAACAATCAGTCACTTTGCTGTTGGAACAGACAGAAATTTTTACCAAAGTCATATATATTGAGAAAACAGAACCATAAATCTGCAATAAATCAGTATCTTTTATTTTTATTTTTTTTTAAAATCAAACCAGTGAAGGAAAGGACAAAGACCTTTGGTTCACTTACATATTTATGAATGGAAAAAAATTATAATTCAAATTCACTCATTAAAAAACTTAGATACAAATTACAACATTACAGGTCACCCTTTTTTTGTTTTGTTTCACATGGAGACCTTAGAGACTCAGTTCATTTAGAGGAACAATATGAGTACTCCAGGTAAAATATTACACAAATTGGAAGCATCTTGGATTTTTTTAAGTATATTTCAATACATGAATTTGTCTGCATGCTTTAAACAAACAGTATAGTTATAGAATGAAAGAATCTAAATGAAAAGTCTGACCAGCACCAGCATTTAAATTTTCTGATTTTAATATTAGTCTGACAGTGTTAGTATCCACGCTGCACTGAAAGATGTAAGGGACATTCTGAATCATGATTCGTTAAATAGTCATATACCCCACTTCCCCCAGAATATTTAGGCTGGTCATAAAGTTAACAATGAGTAAGTAAATACATAAGCATAATCACTTCTGGACAGCCTCTTGTATAAACTGCTGTTTAGCAATATACAACTGCCTCAAAGATTTATGCTTATGTGAACACATTCAAAGATACCAATAAAACAGCATGTCCTGAAAATATGGGCACATTTTAAAACATATTAAGACAATTCTGTTAGCCATAATAGTCCCACAGTATGACTGAGTAATAATAATCTACTTTAAAAGCAAAAAAGTTTAATCAGTATAGTGCATGATTGATTCAACATAGTTCCCAGGGAACAGACCAGTCACTCGATTGCAGACTCCTTCATACCAGCCGTCATCATTCTTCTTTATAACATAAATGATTGCACCCTCCATAAATGATAGCTCATCATCCTTGTCTTTTGTATAATCATATATTGCAACAACTATGGAGAAAAGAGTTGAAATACATGAATGCACTATATCCAACGTTTACTTGAATTTTACAATTTAATGCCAATTAAATATACAGTATAGCATCGGCCATTTTTATTAAGACTTCTAAATCTTTTTATCAGTTTCTTTTTATTATGGAAAATTTTAAACATATAAAAATATTCTAGTATAATGAACTGTCACATACATATCACCTGGCTTCAATATTATCACTGATGGCCAATCTTGTTTTATCTATATCCCAATCCAGTCCCTCTCCCATTTCAACATAGAAACCAGATTTTAAATTGACAATGAGCCTCTCAGTAATTCATATACACAAAAGATTATTTCAGTTCTCAGTTCCTCGTCTAAAAAAGACAGAATTGGACACTTTGGTGATATTATGGTATGTGAATTATATCTCAATTTTTTTAAAAGACAGGAGTTAAATATATACAACAGTTAGCACGGGTGTCTGGCACTCTAAAAAGGCTTCATTATGGGGAAATTCTCATCCATAGTGCTCTGATAATTTCAAGGTCAAAGTTCTCCTTAAAAACAAAACAAAGCAAAGCAAAAAACAGATGTACAAGATACAAACTGGAAAGTGAATAAAAGCAATGATACTGTGTTAAGTGCAGTATTGGGAGTATGACTGATATTTTCCGCCCTCAATTTGCATTAAAACTTTCATGATTTATATACAAACCATACACTGCTTTAAATAAAAACACCTGTATCCAATCATTCTGGAAGGCAAGAAATATTCTGTCAATCTCTTGAAAAATCCCAATAGGATTCCACTGGACATTCAAAAAGACTGCTGAGAGTTGATTTAATGCTATTCCTAAAGAATATACATACACAATAGGCCTTGAATGGAAACCTTAAAGTCTGATGGACTAGGATCACTGTTATTTAAAAAGCGGAAAATAACGTGTTGGTGAGGATATAGAGAAACCAGACTAGACTTAATCTACAAATAAAAGGAGGTCAGTGGTCAATCATGTTCCTAAATCACTAGCTTGACCTTAGTGCCAAATTGAAAATTAGATTAGAGAAGTCAATGGCTTCAACTGATGACTTTAGGAAAGACATCTGAATTTTAGGATTTATTAGGTATTGCAATTTATTAAATCAAATATGTACTAAGTGCCTGCCCTCTGCAAAGCACCATTTTCAAAATAACTTTTGAACAAGATGCAGAGCCATTCTCTAAACCAGGCAAAAGCCTAAGCTATCTAATTTGAAAAACCAGGTAAATCTCATCCTACTCTCATCCAAGGAAATAAATACTCATGTAACATATGGGGCTATACCCATATTTTTCTGCTTTTTAAGAACATTTATATACTTTAACTGTAACCAAGATTCTTTTAAAAAAAAGTGGAAAGAAGTGAGTAAAGACCCATTAAGACTTAGAGAACTTATTATGACTCCATGATAGTTCATTCTTTTGAGTTCAAAATGCCAAAGGGAAGGCAATTTAAAAATTAGTTGTTTTCCAAGCCACTACTTTCTAATTTAAGAATTCCTTTACTCTGCCTTTATAGCTTAATTCTGAAATTAGATATAATTTTCCAGTATGTGGGAAATGGTACGTGATATAGGTGTTTTTTCATTGATTTACCTCACGGTATTCTTGGTAACCACTTTTTTTTTTTTTTCCTTAAAACAGGGAGTTAGGACGCTCTGGACTTCATTTATTCCCTAAGATGCCTTTTCTCCCCAAAATTATTCTCTATTAGTATTTAGTATAATAGGGGAAACCTGAAGCACTGATCTATAACATCACTTGCTAAGTTAAAATAGGCCATTATTTCCTCCTTTAGAAGGAAATAATGGCCTATTTAAATTAAATAAACAAGTCCATTTGCCTCCATTTTAATCAGTATTTTAAAAGCCCCATGGGCTTATCAGTTTAAAAAAAAAAACCCACAAGAATAAATAGTATTAAATAATTATCCTGGTATTATTGTTTTTGGCTAACTAGCCACCCAAGAAGGTCAGGTGACTGCTTAGAAACAAACCATAAGGAAGGAAAATTGCATAATAAGAATTGATTATCAATTGTTTACTATTAATGTATCACTATTTAATAATGACTATTTATGAATTAACTTTTTTTTGGCATGGGCAGGCACCAGTAATCAAACCTGGGTCTCTAGCATGGAAGTACGAACTCTGCCTGCTGAGCCACTGTGGCCCATGTTATGCTTTAACTTTGGTGACATTAATTTCTTTGTATTCAGAGTTACAGTTGGTTAGAGTATGAGTGTATACAAGGATTTTTATATTGATCATAACAAAGGTCTGGTACCCTGATAAGTCTTTCAGTGTAGTGAAAACTATATCCTCATGTTTTAGTTATGCAAAGTGTTAGTGAAAGTAATTAGATTGATCAATTATTTCTATTTTTAGGTCCCCTTTGTAAATGAAACTGAGTCCCACCCATACCTCAACTCCCCAAAACACATATTCCCTAATATTCCCTCTCTTACTCTTATGCACTTAACACTTAACCATTAACAATTTGATGTCCATTCTACTTGTCAGGATCCAAATCCATAAAAAGAGTCAAACTTTCCCTTCTGTGTATATCGTAGGGGCCTTTGCAACTATGGAACTCTAATACACTAATCCTACTTCTACATGAAAAATATTTGAAGATAGCTAGCTAATCCCTCTAAAATATTTTCTCCAACTTAGCGGCAGTGCTTTCAACTGTTCCTCACTATAGCTGCACTTCATAGATACTACATACAGCTTCCCAATTACTCTTCCCTGAAGGCACTCCTGTTTGCAGGATCCTGAGGTATGGTACTCAGAATTAGACACAACACTAATCTAAATGACAAGTATGAATGTGATCGGTTTGGTACATATTAGGTTGAAGTTTAATTTATCCTAAGAATCTGGCTCCTAGAACAGCCATGTTAACTGTTTCATTATATATTCAATTGAAATCCGATTTTCTTCATCCTGTGATCAAGTTGACTAGTGAATCTCAACTCTTTTGATTTAGACAATGTCAGACTAATGTCATCAAATAATGGTCCAAGGGCCAAATTCAAGCCACCATCTGTTTTGGGAAATAAAGTTTTATTAGAATATGTCTGTTTCCATTCATTTATGTACTGTCTATGGTTGCTTTTATACACAGCAGGGTTGAGTAGCTGTGAAAGAGACCATAATATAGCAGGCAAAGTTTAATAAAATATTTACTCTCGGGCTTTTTTAAAAAAGTAGGCCAACCTCTGGTTTAAGACCCAGGATTCAGTAAGATGCTTTTTAACCCTGCTTGTTATCAAGTATATTAACCACTGTTATCATACCAAATTTGTCAATTTATATAATATACTGGTCCCATTTTTATAGTTACTTAAAGATAAATTTGATTTACCAGGTTAAGAAAATATGGGCAAAAACAATTGAAGACTATTGTCCTCACAATAACCGTAACATATCTCTATTCAAAAGTACATGAGAATCTAAACGGTAGAGTAGAATATTCAAAATTTCCTGAACAATCTGCAAAATATTTACTGTTTCAAAATATAAATAAGGAAAACAGCACATTTACTTTTAGCCAAGCATGAAAAGTTGAGCTAGAGAAAATGAAATAGTTACACCTACTTTCTTAAATTGGTTAACCCAATAATGGTATTGGGAAGGCAATCAAATGTAGTCAACTAAAACAGCAAGCACTTTCCAGAACTCTATAGATATACTGATTGAAAAATAGTGCAGAACTGGTTGGGGGGAGCAAATAAACACTCTAGAAGCTGGATTTATTTCTTTCTGACCCCACCATTTCTTAATTGATAATTATAGCATATGTCCTGTCATTATAACCCTTTTACACATTCTTTTGTAAAATGAAATCCTAGTGATTTCTCTTTTATAAAGCACCTAATGGAAAACAACTGAGACCTTTATTTCATGATATTACTCAATATATTTAAAAATTTCTAGATATGAAAGGTTTCTACACCTATTAAAAGGAGAGCATGAAAAAAAAACTTTTTAAATCTTTACTAAGTACATGACTTTAGTAAGTCATATAATTCCTTTTTGTGCCTTAATGGTATCATCTATAAAATGCAGACAGGCAAGTTAATCACCAGCTGGAAGCCTATGTAGTTTAAAAAAGTATGTCAACATAATTTTAACTTAAAAAATAAGAGAATTCTCCCTTTATATTAGGAAATAGAGTGTGTAGGAAACGAAGTTCAACTAAATCATCTTGGCTGGAAGGACAATTCATTAAGGTTGATAAACACTGGACACTACAGATTGTTCTTCATAGCTCTAAAAGTCTGTAAGTAGTTATTTTTCTTTATATCGATTTAATGGTGATTATAACTTACCTTTCTCAATATAATTCTTAGGGGCCCAGACAGGATCCCCATCTGCATATGGATCATTATACTGAACTACTGCAGCCTCCTCGTCTTCATAATCCACTGGAGGTGGTGGTGGTGGAGGTGGAGAATCATCAAACATGGGAATGTCATCTGGGGGAGGTGGTGGGGGTGGAGTTGGACTATCAGCAACTAAAAGGATTCAGATAATAATTTGAATCAGAAATTAGACCAAATGGAAATTCCTACATTAGTAGAATTTAAGAAAGCTCTAACTCATATACAGCATGCACTATAATAAAACATGCAATGATTAGAAATAAAAGCTTAGTGTGTTAAAGCTTATGCCTATAGCACTTAAGAATAATTTTGCAACAATAAAAAGAGCTTAAAAGGGGGCATCAGGAAATACTACAACTTAATCAGTGCAGGCGGTTAGGAGACAATGTCTCTTTCCATGAGGATTTTAGGCGTAAAAGAAGTTTTTTTATTCCAAGGCTCAGGTCAGGATAAATATTACTCTTTAGTTAGAGACTAGATACCTAAAATAAGCCTTATGCTGTATTTGTCATTTGGACTGCAGTAAATGTTATGTATAACACCAATAGTTTGATAATCTTTCATTGTACTTATTCATGTCCTTAATTTTCCTTTTAAATAGCTTTAGTTAGGAAAACTAGAAGTAAGTCTCCAGTGGGTGGTAGGTTTTGTTTATCATTTTTTGTTTCAAGAGAGAGGAAAATAGTTGGTAGTATTTTTTCTGCTTCAGTGTGTAGGTTCTTTACTATTTAAATCTTAACAGGATAAGAAAATTTAAAATAAAAATTAATTAATTCCCAAATAGCAGAAAAATCTCATTAAATTTCATAAAAATGTTTATATTCATAACCATTTCTTAAATGTAGAAAAGAAGGCTAAGATTTTGTATTACTGCTAGTAAAACATAAACATGAAATGAGGGAAATACTAGTTCCTAAGGACCCAATATCCTAAGACTATATTCACAATTAAAATATTTAAAAAAACAAAGTGTTGAGGGAAGATGTAATAAAAAGACAAACGGAAAGAAACTTATTTCATACAAAACAATGAATGACTCATACCTCAAATTTTAGATGGTTGCTGTATGTATATATGTGTGCTTCAAATAATCAATGGAGTAAATGGTAAAGTGGAAACTGTCAGGCTAGAACTGTGTTCACTGAACTATTATGATACCAGGTAATGAATGCTCCCAAATATTAAGAAATTCATAGCTGGAATACAACTAATGCTTCATTTAAATTTCTGATTTTCAAATTTCTTTAAAAGTTTAGAACACACATGAAAATGACTTGATACAAATTGACACAAGAATTATATAATAGTTGCAGGGGAGAAGCTCATACTACAAACATACTAACATGCCAATTTTGGGAGTTATTTATGTGAGCTAAGAAAACAGTCATAATCTATCTGTAGTGCAAGTTTCTAAAGCTTACTGCACCCTACTCAGAATTATGTGTTGACAATAAAAGCAAGGGTTTAGAATACTTGCAGATAATAGCTCTACTCCCATAATCACTTCAACTCTGTGATTTCTACTTTATTCTCTTAGGGGATGAAAAAGCTATTAAAACACAAATCCTAGGGTGCACGGGCGGTTCAGCTGTAGAATGCTCTCCTTCCATGCAGGAGACCCAGATTCGATTCCCAGACCATGCACACACACATCCTTCCCCCCGCAAAAAAAAACCCACAAATCCTGTGTGCTGCTGCTCATTCCAATAGCTGTCAAGTAGGTCTACAATTTACTTTTCCACCAAAAGCCCAAATCCATTATATCTTTGCCGATTCCTCCTCCATAAAGCTTTCTAGTATTATTGATAGGAGAGAAAATGGGTACAAACCCATCCTGACACCAAACAGCCATAGCTCCTATCTTTACTTTGGCATAATGGGCTCTTGATTTACATCTGACTTTACTAGTTTGCTTTCACTCAGTTGTCTGTGTTCTAACTGCTGTGAAACGACACTGGACTATCTCAAATTATGGACACTGTGCCAGGGTTCTAGTCAATCTCATTCTCTGGGCACAATACTTTGTCTAGCATCATGCATAATAAGATAGTTGAAAAATGTTTTCAGATGTTCATCATAACACTTAATTTTTTTAAAGGCTCATGTCTTAAACTGAAACACACTTAAAAATTTTAAATCCTTACTTTATAAAACTTTCTAAGTAGCGAGATTCCGTTTATCACCAATTCTCCTAAAAAAAAATTTCAAAGAAAACAGACACCAAAAAAAGTTGGGGAACCTGCAGCACAAAAAAAGACAGCTAACAAGTTCACGTTCATGCGAATGGCAAAAAGAATAAACTAATATCAAAGGCCGCTCTAGCAAAGCCATGAATGCCTAGAATAGTGTACATTAATACTGGACTTCTATAAAAAGAGTTACTAAAAAGCTAGTCAATGAGCTCTGGACCCACAAAATCGATATTTCATTATGGCTGCTTTTAAGTATTTCCAAATAATTCACAGGCCTAGTTTTTAAACTCTTGTAGCATCACGGACCAGCAATTTACCCTTACTCACTTATTTTAAAATGTTTAAAAATATTTGCATTTTCAAACAGGTTATTAAAAGTAACATTGATTTACACTCAGTAATTTCAGCATTTTTGTTAAAATTCCTTTAAATCATACATTTCTTGAAGATAGGGATTTTGTCTTAAACTATTTGTATTCTTCTCAGGACCTAGCACATAACATTGAATAAACAAATGTTCAACTGGGGGAAAATACAAAAGGGTCAGCAAAAGCTAAAGAATGGAATTCTCCACAATTTATTCTGAAGGATGGGTTGGTAAATTACATAACTGTCCAAACCATTCTGAAATTTATTTTCATGGTGATGGTGTCAAATGAAGTAAGAACTAGACCACATTACCATTTTAGTCTCAACAGCTATTCTGGCATAACAGAATTCAGTGATAATGGTATTTTTTTTATTTTGCCAAACATTCACTATGGCCACGTAGTTAGGATTATACATCTAATCTATACATCTAATCTCAATGTAACTGGTCAGTAAATTAATTTATCCTGCTTAAACCCATATATTCAAAACGTTTCCAAAAATCTTTAAACCTGATCATTCAGAAACAATCTAAAAATAAAAAAAGTCAACAGGTTGTTCATTCAGAAAAATTCTTCAAGGGCTGGCTTGTAGGCCAAACACTGGAAGAGGGCTCTAAGCTGATTATCAACCACCCTTAAATGGATTGCATGGATATAATTTCCTTATTCTTGGAGATTCATTCTTATCTTAACAAGAAAACTTTACATAGGTTCAAAATCATTTCTGTGTAAAACTGAAAATACACAGTATTCTCTACATATTTTTATTATTAAAGGAAAAATATTAAAGGTTCTAACTGCATAATAAATTTAATCTAACACTACAGCTATCTGGACAAGTTTGTTGGCAACAAGATAAAAAAAATTCTCTAATTAACTACCCTAATATCTATTAGAAGCTAATAGTTTCCATACAATTTGAATATTTGTGTTTTGTTACATTTCCTTAAGAATCTGCAAAGAATAGATCTCATGTTAAATACATAAGATCACATTTAAGTACATAAGAAAGCTGCAGTTTGAAATTTATCTGGGTCAGTAATCATGCACACAAAAGAATAAAACTGAAGACCGTGCTCTTCAGCTTCAATAACATATCTGAACCTATTCAAGATAAGATTAGATTCTCAATAAAGGTAATTAAGGCAAATGATGACTCTCAGCCATGCATGCTATAAGAAGACAGCCTCTACTCTTGGATAGCTCAGTTTGTCCAAACTTACTGTTTTCCTGCACCCTGGCCACGAAGCCTGTGAGAGGTATCTGTGGAGTCAACTGAGGCATAGGGGGAGGGGGTGGAGCAATAGAAACTGGTAGCAACAACAACACGGTATGGGGGAAGTAAAACAGATAAAGGAAAGAAAAGGAAACAAACAAAAAGCAGAAGTCAGTTACAAGGACCACAAACATAAGTATGCAAAGAACAGTTCGCAAATGAAACAAAACAAAACAAAACAAAACAAAAACAAAAACAAAAACTTGCAGAACCTTCTTCAAGTTTATTTCCCACAAGCAAACCTAAGGCCAAGTTTTGCTTAGCCAAGCAGTTAACTTTATAAAAGAACAAATACACTTAATTTAATGTTATTTAAATTGGGGAAGATTTTAATTTACCATCACATTCATTTTTACACAATAAAATTTTCAAATTCTAACATAATATTTCTAAAATAGGGAACGCTGTCAACCTACAAACTTCTTTAATTAAAAATAATTGTAATAAATGATACTATAAATAAATAAATAACAATGCAAAGCCTACAGAGCTTTCAAGGATAGTATCTTTGCCACATCTCTAAAAGCTAAATAACTTTATCCAGCTTTAGGAAATGTGAACAAACGAAAATAAATAAAACAAATATCTTATGGAATGGTTATTTTTATAAATTAATTAATCACAGATTTCCATTAAAACAAAGGAGACCTGATCTCCAATAATTAAAATAGGAATCTACATTAAAGTAATATCTAATGAATCACTTGATAGCTTGAATATTCTAACTTCTTCCTAGAGAGGATTTAAGCTATAAGAAATTTACAGTAAAGTTCATTGTGGGCAGCAAATACATTAAAAATTATAACAGAAACTAGAAGATATATTCATATGTTTACTGGTTTGTCTCATTTTAACAAGACAGTAATTGCCGAAGATTGCTCAGAAAAAGTCAATAGGGCTGGCTAGCAAAATTTAGATTATTGGTAGTTGGCAAGTAGAAACACTAAAAAACAATTTATTGGTCCCCAAGAATCATTTAATCAAAGGAATGTTTCAATTAATCCAATGTACAATCCTGCTGGTAAGTATAAAATCTGAAAGTGGTTCAGTGTTCAAAGAAGCAACAACTTAGTTACAGACAAATATATGTGCATTAATAAATGTTTTAGGACTAAAAATAACATTCAATTCACTGTGTAATTTGTTCTCAATTGATTCTGATACTCTATATAGAAGGCTTTTAAATAAATAAAAAGTTAAAAGTTTAAAAAAAAAAAAAACACCCCCACAAACCTAAAAGAAATTTTTAAACACAACCTTTAGTAACTAGCCGTGTTGGTTAGTACATAAAGAAAAAGAAAGGCTATGCTGTGAAGATACTAATTTTTACCACCACATTTAGACAGAAATGTAAATATGCACATCAAAACACTAAAAACCATTTATATACTACTACTACTACTACTACTACTAATACAACACCAACAGTAACTCAGATTGAAGGATAATTAATTTGACAAAACATAAAATATTTAGAATGAAGCCAAATTTATCTTACAATATCCAGAAGAATTTAGACATTCAGTAATGATACTGTCTTTCTGAAAATAAACAGCCCACCAAGTGGTGTTAAAATAAAACTGCATAAACATGTATTAGGTAGAGGCACTAGCAATCCTACTTACAGAGTACACTAGATGACTCAGGGTGGAAAAGAAAAACAATGAACATAAAGATGAGATCTAAGAATGCAGTTGAGTATGAAAAATAAGAGTTCATAAAACCAGTGAGGTTAACAGTTTGAAAATCTATGGAATATTCAGAGACTGGCTAGCTTTTAGTACTAGAAGGAGATCAAGGAAAATGTGAGGCAAAATTCTAATTGGCAAAGTTCAATATTTCTTACTCTCAGATGAAAATCTGTAAAAAGATTGTTTAAAATTTTGGGATTATCTGTGAATTTGACATTTCTACTAACATAGTTTCCAATTTTTAAGAGTTTCTGCTATAACAAAAAATTTAATTAATACTATATAGTACTTACACAAAAATGAGAAATTCCCCCTGTTTTGTATGTTCAGCACATGCATTACAAATAAAAAGACCTTAAATTAACTTTCATGAACATGGAGAATTAAACGACTAGTCAGTATTTTTAAGTAGATATAAAAATGCATGAAGGCTCTAGAAAGTAGCTACCAAAGCTGTGGGGAAGTGTGCTTCTGTCTGTGCCCAGAGATCACTGTTTCAGGCCTATGACAAATAATGGACAATAGGCTCATGGCAGATTTTTCGCTTTTTTTTTTCTTTTTGGATTAAGCACCTTAATATAAAAGTGAAATTAATAATTACCCTAAACAATTCGAACTCCCTAACATTACATATTTAAACTATTTTTAACTTTATAAGCTTTTAAACAGTGATTGCAGTTAGTGCTGAGATGTGCAATTTGAGATAAACAGAAAGAAATCGTAAGAAAATCCTTCCACTGTTAGAATTATTCAGACAGAGTTAAGCAGACATCACAAATGTTTTTTTAATGGTTTTGAATTCATTTCAGTATAGGTTAACAACCTTAAAAGTGATAGCCAACAATTTTTTTATATTATTTGGAAGGAAAACTTCCATCATATTTGCGTCTCTCATTTTACTATTACTGAATTATCTCAAACCTATCAATAAAAATAAATTCGCCTGATTTATTTCAGTGATGGTTTTGTTCTCGAATTCCATTTACAGTCATAAAAATGCATTACTGAAGTAAAGCATCAGTTAACTTTTAGTATATTAAATATACTCAAAAAGTCAGAAATGGTATGATTCAAGGGCTAACTTCCTAAAGCAAAAGTAAACAAGAAATAGTTTGGTTTTAATTGTTGTCTATCACTGGTAAGAAAAACAGTTTCAAACAATTTCCTTCAAAAGGAGCTCCACTGCTGCTGTATGCCTGCAAAGCAGAAGCTTACTTGAATTTTGAGAATAAAGTGGACCTCCATTAACATGAGGCTGAGCAGAAAACTGAGCAGTCACAGAGGGAGTTCGTCTGTATCCACCAGAAGACGTCGAAGAGGTGGTCGAGTTGTGGCGAGAAATCTGCCTGGTCATTGTGCCATACTGGGAGCCAGGAGCTGAGCCCGGGGCTGCTGAAAAGCATTAGTCAAAGGCAACCAACAAAGAGACTTGAGCATTGTGCATCACCTCAGAGGGCAGAGCAAAGAAAGGGGGCTCTCAGTAAGAAATAGGACTTTTTAAAGCCTGCAGCACAAAATAAAGAGAAAAGTAAACATAAAAATCAAATATCTCTTTGGTTTTGAATGTAAAAATAATATGAATTCATATTAAAAATATTGTAAACAGAAAATATGTTTTAAGAAAACTAAAACCCAACTCTAATTGTGGCTAGAGTTAACTACACTTAATATTGTGGTACATTTTTTAGTCTTTTATTTGTCTCCACACATACAGACAAAGCTATATTATTTCTTAATGACACATGCTTACAGATGTAGACAAATACAGAATATTATTTATATGTGTTAAGTGAGAAGTTTAAGAGTACAAAATTAAAATCATATTGTGAACAATAATTAAATTGTTAAATAGCTCTATCTCTGAGGTTAAAAACAAGGAGGAAAAACAGATACTGTGTGGAAAGCAGTAAATGTAAGTAAGTATAATCCCAAATGGTCTTGTAATAGCATTATATAAATGCCTTTCTGTATCATTTTAGAATATATAGCTTTTTATGTAAACTGTATCTCTCCACCAAAGTAAGTACCAAAAGACAGTCTGGGGGAAACCATAGCTTTTTAGATATGGAAGTTATCTATGATATCTGGTTACAAACTTCCTTTGCATTCTCAAGATTTTCAGAAACACAGTGTAAGAATTTATCTAACTAAAGCCACTTTAAATAATTAAATTTAAACTATTGGGCATATCTCCCATATCTGCCACTATTTTTATTTTATCTGAATTCTGGATGTTAGCAGTTTAATTATTATCAATACATATTACAGTAAAACCCTTTATAAGAGAAGTAAAATATCTAGTTTTAAAGCATTTACATATAATGTCAAATTTGTTATGTATACACAAATTCTTTTAAGATTATCCTATTACTTCATTGTTTTCTTTTCTGACTGATAAAACCAGGAAAATTTTTAGACTATGTAAAATATGGACATTTTAAGGCAGCTTGGTTTACAAAATCCATTACCTTTCTCCACACTTGGAAAACTTTATTTCCATTATTACACACAAAAAATATATTAAAATTCATTCAATTTCTTCACTAACAATTCAGAGGCTTAATATTTAAACGGTTAATAGAGTTCAAAGCCTCTAAAGTTAACTATACTTTTCTAGATTAATATTATCCTTTTTACCCCACCCAAAGACACTACCTCTATGCCAGATTAAATAAAATGACAGCATCCTAGTTTATCTTCATTCAGTTGTCTCATTTAACTTCTCCAGAGGTCATAAAAGTTATTAGATAAAACTGTACAGCAGAGGTTGTTCATTAATAAGGAATGTTAATATTTACATTTTGGAGCTCCCAAGCCATAGGCAGTCACTAATTAATCACCCAAGTGCCCATTTTCTAAATAGAAATAAATTTTTGAAACAATGATTTATTCAAATCTTTCATGAATGAGTAATTTTGTATAGCTATGTATTTGAAAGAGCTAAGATGTCTTTAACCATATTTAATGGACTTCTCTATAAAATGATTTTTATATTTCTCACACTTGTATAAAAAGCATACAAATCCAAGTTATTTTTCTTGGTGATTCAAAACAAAAACAAAACAACTCTAAAGTATGTCTATTTTAAATTTTAATATTTTACTATGAAATAAAGCAAAATACCAAATGGTATACGTGTGTGTGTGTGTGTGTGTGTGTGTGTGTGTATAATTTAAAGAAAAATAAGATAAATACCCATCTCAAGAAATAAAATATAAGTGCCACTTACATTCCCCTCCTGGACTCCAAATGCAACAAGGTATGTGTGGTATGCGTTAAACATTCTTTTTCTTTTCTAAATAGGTTTATCATAAATACACATGTAACAATAAACAATATTCAGAGCTTTGCAAATTTATAATCTTTTATAATGGAATGATTCCGTATGTATTCTGTTGATTCGTTCTTTTGCCTTGATGGTATTTTTTTACGTTCGCCCATGATGATAGGTATATCAATAGATCATGCATTTTTACTGCTATATTTGTATGTAAATATGCCACAATTTATTTATTCATTTTACTGTTATCAGACATTTGGGTTGCATCCAGATTATTGCTATTATTAATACTACTATAAACATTCTTAAATGTGGTTCCTGAATTTCTCTACAACAGTGGTTTCCAAACTTTGGTGGTGATCAGAAAGTCACCTCATGGACTTATATAATACCAAATGCTGGTCACCATCCCCAAAGTTTCTGCTTTAATAGATCTAGAATGGGACCTGAGAACTTATATTTCTAAAGCTGCCAAAGCTAATGGTCGAGGCATCACTCTTTGAAAGCCACTGCTCTAAAGGCAGTGGTGTTCAAATTTTTTGGTTTTAGAGCCCACTCTTAAAAATTAGAGAACCCCAAAAAGTTTTTGTTGATGTGGGTTATATCTGTCATAACTATCATTCTAGAAATTAAAACTGATATTTCTTTAAAACACATGAATACAAATGTGCATATGACATTAGCTATCAGAGCAACGACTTTATCACACACCAGGTAGCCTCTGGAAAATCCCTCCCACACTTGTAAGAGAAAGAGAATGTAAAAGGCAAATAATCTCTTAGTATTACTACGAACATTGTTTTGACCTCACAGACTCTAAGAAAGGATCTTGGTCACCCCCAGGTCACCCCCTGGCCATATTGTGAGAACCAGTGCTCTAGAAACAAAACTGATAAATATAAGGTAGGTCCATTTTTACCTTTCCTGATTATTAATTAGGTTGAGGGCAGTTCCTCACATGGACTTTCCATGAACAATTCAGATTATTAGAGTCATTTTTGATTACCTCTTTTCCTCCTTCTACTTTGTGTATAAAACACGTGTTTTGAAAAGATGTTGCTACACAGCTTTATTTCACCAAAGATGAAATTCAGTCTTTTATTTGAAACCATTTAAAACACCTCATTATCACTTTCTACCCAGATTACTGGCTAAAAACTTTTTATAATGAGTCTGTATTTGGAGTTTTTTTATATGCTCAATCAAGTCAACCCCAACCTGAGAATAATTTAAATGCTTTTTGTTTTTTGCATGGGCAGGCTCCAGGAATCGAACCTGGGTCTCTAGCTCGGCAGGCGAGAATTCTTGCCACTGAGATACCATTGCACTGCCCTAACTGCATTTTAACCATAAACTGTTAAATGGGCATCTTTGGACGCCATAGAAACTTGGCAATATCAGATTTTTTCAAACTATGACCCATAGGAAAACCTCAGGGCACCCCAGACCACATGCTATTTTCATTTCCATGTGTCTTCCTCCTGTCCCCCCCTTCACACCCCTTTCCTTTGACTGTTGTATATACCAGGGAGTTCCAAATCAAGTTGCACTTAAAAACAAAAAAATAAGATTACATTGCTAATTAAAAAAATTTTTAGAACAATCGCTGCTATAATTTTCCTAGAAAAAATCAAAACAAAGAAAACACATTAAGTTGCTAACAAACCAAGCATAGAAAAATTACAGAGAAAGTTATTTCATATTTGTTTTCTGTGTAACTTCAGAGGCCTTTCAGGAGAAATTAGTATAGATTAGTCTTAAAACTTTAACCTTTGTATTACCACCTACAACCTACTAACTATAAAAGCTAACATCTATTAAATACAGAGGAGTTTATTACAAATTATGCAAATTAAGTTAAAAAACGCTCCAATGGTTATGTAATCTCACCTATCACAGTGTTCACTGGGAGAAGTGGTGGTGCTGGTGGAGCTCCAGAAGGAAGAGGGACAGAAATGTTTTCTAATAAAATAGTTTATAATTCAGGTCAGAGTTCAAGAAAGAGAACTACACATTCTGAAACAGTAAGAAAGTACAATGTATGTGCAAGAAAAAGAAAAAAACACCCAATGTAAAGCATGTTCAAATAAGAAATTAAGTGGGTAAAAAGGCTAATGAGTTCATATCTCCATTAACTATAAAACACATTATATTTATAAGTAAATTTTTCTTCTTTCACAACAATATCCTTGAGAAATTTAGAACTTTTTCCCTAACAGTTTTGATTATCATATTCACTTTTTAAATTGATATTTTTTAACATTAAAGAAGTCTCATTTCATTGAAAATTAAGGGGCCAATTTAAAGTACTGTAATGACTTCTTAAATTTTACACTTTCTAAAAAAGTAAAAGATCTTTTCCTATTTTAATTTATGGCATTTCACTGAAATATTTATTAACATCATACCATACACAGAAAGTAGTTAAGTCATAGAACAAGCTACCAACTGAGTTGAAAAATCCTAGCCTACAAGAGAATATTAAAACTCTTTGAAACATAATTCACATTTATAAACACTGATCCTTTGGCTGGAGCAACACACAACACTGGTTTACTCTTTAAATAGTAAAAATCATTCTTGACTACTACCCACGGCAAGTATTTCAAAACCAAAATAGCCAGTAAGTTATTTTAGGAGTTATTTAATATGCTTTATATACATGGAGATACATGTTAAAGAGACTATAGGTTGTGAAAATCAATCTAAAAATATTTTGAAATTTATTAGCCTTTATTCTAGAACCATATAGACTGAAAATTTTTGTCCAATTAACTGTAAATTAACCCATGAAGAATAGATTAACAGGCGGCATACCCGGTCCAACAGTGGGTGGAGAAGGTGTGGGCACGGCAATGGGAGTGCCGATACTGCTGCTTCCACTGTTCTCCCGACTTCCGCTGCCTCCACTACTTCCACTACAAAGAAAAGAAAGCCACGTAGAAAAAATAAATTCTAGAGACTTATCCAAAAACTAAATAATAATCAACCTAAGGCCACTAAAACTCCTTTTATGGTGTGTATATATAAAACAAAAAATTTTAAAAAGTATTCACTACAAATTGTAACTTAAAGTGGTTCTTGTTTTTCACTCTAGCTCTCCACCTATTTGAGACCAATGTAATCAAAATGTGGTACTCAGAAGTATCAGAAGAGATCATCTTATTGAGTAAAATCTTATCAAACAGTTAGTCACCAAGTGTTTCTTTAAAACCTGCTATGAACAGCAGCAAACAAACCAAGTATGATGCACACTGTGATGGAGTTCACAACTGAGCATGGGAAAACAGACATTAAAAATAGTGTAATGGGGCGGGCCATGGTGGCTCAGCAGGCAGAGTTCTCACCTGCCATGCCGAGACCCGGGTTCGCTTCCCGGTGCCTACACATGCCAAAAGACAAAAAAACGAACAAAAAAAAGTGTAATGGATGCTACAAAAGAAAATATACAAGATGTTATGGAAGTAAACAAAAAGGGTGGCCAATCTAGTCTAGAATTAACATGAAAAGTTCCACTTCTTTCAAAGAAAAATGATAGAATAGGGAATTTTTCTGGAAAATGAGCATAACACAAACAATAGCCAAATAAGCAGGGGGAGGCATTCTTCTGCTAAACTCTAATCAGCTCCCATCGATTCTATGAAACTACTGCCCCTTTAGCTAAAGGATCTCTCCATATCCCCTTGTATAAGAAATGTATATGCACATATACATACATGCAGACACAGCATTAGGCTCAATATTATGTGTTAAAAGCAACACTGTTTGCTCAGTAGTCCAGAAATTCAACAGGGCAAAGATCTGTACTGCCTGAATAAAATTTTTATTTTCTTTTCTAAGATGATCACTTTCTATAATTAGATTATCACATGTTAATGGAATAAAAACAAAAAGCATGGTTTATATGACAAAACAGCTTAGATATGAAGGCCTCCATAATTCCCTCAAACCAGGATATCAATACTCTACTTTCTATCACCACTGCATCTTAAACATATGAATATTTTTGCACTTATTATACTCTACTGCAATTATTGGCTTACATGATTTTTTTCTAATACAGGGGTTAGCCAACCATAGCCCGCTATCTGATTTGTAGGGCCTATGTGCTAGGAACATTTTTTACATTTTTAAATAATTGGAAAAAATCCAAATAATAACATTATTTGACACATTAAAATTATATGAAATTCCTGAAATAAAGAACTATATCTCACTTACTGGTTATCTCCCTAGCATCTAAGGAAGTAACTCTTATTACTTGGTTGGTGAATATGATTAAACTATTACTATTTCTACTACAGAGAGAAACCATCTTTTTGATCCAATAACTTAATAGCAACAACCATAAAAAGAAATCATTTTTGATTCTCATTGGACTTGACCTGATAAAGTATCTGTAGATATCAATATAATTTATTTACTAACATTAACAATAACCACAAATACCATTTATCTAAGGTAGCTTCTAAGGGCTTGATATACCCTATTTAATTTTGCTAAGTTATTATCTCCAGTTTACCAACTTAAAAGTCAAGGCTAAGAGAGGTTACTTACCCATGAAGGTAAAATTGAAGAGTAAAACAAATTAAGTTACGCAACAAACTCATCTGGCTTTAGAGAAGTCCTCAAAATTGAAATGGCCACTTTGGGAGGGAAAAAGGAAGAGGCAAAAATTGGGGAAGGGCAAGAAAGGGACCTCTGAATTGCTGGTAATGTTCTATTTTGTGATTTGGGTGATGGTTACATATGGATGTGTTCAATTTGTATTAATTCATTTTAATCTTAAAAGTGTATACTTTTCTGAACGTATGTTATGCTCCATAACCAAGTTTTTAAAAATCTACTGGGTAATGGATTTCGAGAAATTTTAAGAACAATTTATACAATAATATATTTTACTCTATTGACTCTCTTAAGAAATTCTCTCTCAGATATAAGCTGTATCTTCCTTTCTCCAAGTCACATTGCATAATTTCTACTGCATTTAACCTTTTATCCAAAAATATTTGAGTGGTTGCCTTGTTCTTTTAAAAAAAAAAAAGTTAAAAAAATTGTTTAGCATTGATCCAGATACACATGTGTACCTCTGTCAAAAGGATGACATACTAACAATCTGTTAATAGCATAAATTGGTATAAAAATGTGAAAGGCAAAAGTCATGACACAAATTTACAGGAAAATGTACAATATCACTCCTTCCCTTTTACATTCTATGTTAACATTAAAGCAGTACTGTACTTTTACTCAGCATCTTGCCCTTAGATTTTCAAATGCTCAATCCTCAGGTCTACCTGTGCGTCCTCGGTCTCTGATTTAAAGAAGCTGTCCTGCCTGGACTATGCTGACTTCCAAGCCTAGCAGGACTCGTCATGTAGTCATTAGGAACTGTTGGGGGTTTAACAGGCTCCAGGGTTTTGTAAGGAGTATTACGTCTAAAGAAGCAAAACAGAAAAAAAATTATTAAATGGATAAGAAAGATAAAACGGTACTTTTTCTCCAAATTTGTGATTGTCCCTTTGCGACCAAGTGTAACATAATTTAAAAATATGTTTATATATGTAATTATTAGAAAAATCATGGTTCTCAAAGTTTGTTTAAAAAAATTACATTCTTAATTTTGTTACTTCATCACAAAAACTAAAATTTGTTACCTTTTCTTAGGAAAACCACAGGAAAGGGCAATATAAAGTTCCAGCCTTATTTCCAAAAGTGATGGTTTTAATTTTTAAATTGCTTGATAATATCAAACCTTGAAAAGCACTGTTCCCAGCTCAACCCATACAATGGACCCATAAACTATTGTCCTCTATAATACTGACGCTAAATATCTCCTCCCCAGTTTATTCCTATGTTAGCACGGAAATATATGGAGAAGCACTTTGGAATCCTAAATGTAACACCATTACATTCTCAGTAAGTGTTCTTTTATTTTCTATTTAATCACTTTCTATGCTTTCTAGGGGGACAAGGTTTACAGGATAAAAATGGCAACTAAGATCCTCCAAAAAAGCTGACTATTGTTTGCTGTCACTATGACAATGATCAGCCACCCTCCCTCATCAGAAACAAGGAATCTAATAGTATTTCCTAGGTTAAGGTGTACAATCGTCCAGAAATGGCTTGCCAGGGACTCAATATCTTTATTATCTTGGGAGCTGAGAAGGAAGAAGCTACGAACTATTACCTTTTCTACTTCTCCAACTGGCCTTCCCACGGAGCTACACTAGCAGGAAGGGGACTAAGCCTACCAGTAGAGGCACAGCTAGAAGCACTTCAGGGAGAGTCCCCAAGCCTCAGGTGCCAGATATTAGGAAAAACAGAAGAGCCACAGGCTACCACAACAAACTACATAAAGCAGACCATATATTCAAAGTTCTGTAATGTAAATCTTGTAAGCACATTTGAAGGCACTGTATGGAATTCTCTGGTCATTCCATCTTAAATAAACTTAGATTTCTATTTTTTAAGTGAATTAAAAAACAATAAATAATGCTAATTTATACATATACAAAAGAACTCTTCTAGCACAGACTTCTATAGAGAATATTATAAAAGAGGCAGTTTCACTTTGGATTCTGTTCAAGGAAATAAGAACCAAAATGAATCTGTAAAAGGTAGTGTCACATATGAAGGGTCCCATGGCAAGGATCCAAGCATTTACTTAAGCCACAGAAATACCTCTTTCTTTAACATACAAATTCTCTTGTAAAATGTAGTTGAATTCTTACCCCAGTGTTCCCCGGCCTGACATGGGAGGACTTGGTGGTTTCTGAGTAGGAGGATTTGTTCTCGACAGTGTGCCAGTTCTTGCAGGCTGGTTATTTCCATGCTAAAATTGTAGAAAGAAAAGCTTTTATTTTTATATCAAATTGTTCTCTTGGTGTTTTGACACCATGTATTATTTTTTAATATCAGAATGTGAAGAGAGGATTCCCAGACAGTTTTAATAACAGACTTTAGTACCACATTTTAAAAAGTCAAGAAACCAATTCTATCTGGTTTTTCTATTATTCTGTGCCATTCATTCCAGTTTATGGCACAATACAAGTAAGAATATTGTATTTTATATATAATTTTTTTGTTACACGTTCACTGATAACAAACAATTTCATTCAAATGCTGGGTCTCTTAAAATTTTTAAATGTGTGTTTAAATATACTCTCACTGACAATTCACTTAAATATCTGTCTGAAAAGTCATCTTTATTCTAATGAATGAATAATAAAGTCACATATGATGTCTGGGAAACCTCCTAATTGTAAGTCAATAAAAGCAAGGCAACTATCAAAAAATGAGCAAAGCAATAAATGTTAGCAAAATTAATGTTCCTATATAAATGCAGATGTCAATATATCTTTGATATATTAACACATCCAGGCTAAATGTTGCTGGTTTGAATTGAGTTTGAGTACATTTAATCTACATAAATCCTATGGGGGGAAAGCAGACACACATACAAAGATTTTTCAGTTTTAGTGGCTCTGCAGCCTCTATCAATATAGAGGGAATACTGTGGATCAAATGTTAAGTGACGTCTCTTACCTTGGCTTTTAGCCACTTTACGTTGGCAAAAAAAGGGGGGGAAAAAGTAGAAATTAATTCTAGATAAATAAATCTGATAGGACATGTTTACATTTACAGTGATTCAATTCATGTTACTAAGTTTTTACCCAGCCATATTTCAAATATTTTGTAAAGAAAAAGATATGCATAAGTAGTGGGCAAGTATTTACGTCTTTCCCATATTTCAGAAAATAATATATTCATAAAGAAACTGCCAGTTGATCATGCCAATCTCATGCAGGCCCAGTAATTTCTTAGTCAGTAATTCATCCTATGAAACTAATCCAACTGAATGACAGATAATAAAAAAGCACATGCTGTGATTTAAGCACAAACATGGTAACACAAGGCTATTTTAATTAACAGTGTACAAGACCTAAGATTTTCTAGATAATAAATATCCAAGAATGAGTATTCATTACTTGAATTGTAGTATACTTTTTAAAAATATGATAGATTGCAAACATTAAAATTCCAAATCACAAATTGCTTCCAAATTCAGAAAGGGACCCATCACTTCATTGTTTAAAAATGAAATCACCAGGGTGGTGCAATGGTGGCTCAGTGGCAAGAATTCTTGCCTGCCAAGCTGGAGACCTGGGTTCGATTCCCAGAGCCTGGCCATGCAAAAAAAAAAAAGAAAGAACAGAAATCACCATACACAGTAACAGCCAGATTCGACTAAGGAATAAATAAAAAGGGTCTCAAAAACCCCCCTTGCCTCGAGCTTATAAACACAAATCCCGAGCAGGCCAACACTAGTTGGAAATTACAGGTTGCTTTAGTCTTCAGTTTTGTACTGAATCAATTTAGTCAGAATTCAAAACTGAACAAAACTGCTTTGATCCTAAAGGCTGCATGTAATATGTTCAGCCTACATACATGAAACAATGTGTACAGTCCTAACACTTAAGAAATAATACCTTCAGTTTTTAGAGTTTAAGTCTGTTGCCGTTTGGAACTTTATATACCAATCATGTTCTTAAAGCCATTCCACTCCTATGAGTGTAAACCCATTTGAAGGAAGACTTTATGACAAGAATACTTCAGTTATGGTGTGACCCACCTCATTCTTACTCCTACTCTTAACTCCTCTTACATTCCTTTATAACAGAATGAATATAGAAAAAGAGTGAGTGAGTGAGAGAACGTGCCACAGAAGCAAGAAGTTGAAAGCAACGAAACCCAGAAGAGAAGAGAGAGGCCAGTAGGCACCTTCCCACGTGGCAAAGGAGTCAAGGACTACGAGCAGCCAGTCTTTGGGAAGAAACCATTGACTTGATGATGGCCTTGATTTGGATTTTTTTCTCAGCCTCAAAAATGTTAGCTAATAAATTCCCATTGTTAAGCCACCTCATTTCATGGTATCTGCTTTCAGCAGCCAAGCAAACTAAAACAAGGTCTAACTCATAGAGGTTTGGGGGATTTCAAGTTCTTCCCATGCCATCTATCATTTTTCAGATGACCATAAAAGTACCACCGAGGAAATGATCCAAAGAGGAATTTATTTTATCTTAGACAAAGTTTCACTTCTAGAAACTATCCAGAATTTTAGTATTCTTTAATTTTTATTTAGGATGATATTGCTCGTTTTGAAATGGAAAGAATGTATAGAACCCTACCCAGCTGCTGCAATTAGGGCTGCAATTCATGCCTGGATTTAGAAAACTAAATGTGAATAATTATTACGATCTCTGAAGACAGGATATACTAATGTGAGATCATTAAATACTATACTAAAGTAACCTAGAAAACAGAAAATATTCTAAATATGACCATACATCTTCCCTCATTTGTTTCAAGTGAACAGGAAGCAAAAACATTAGTATGAAAGTATAAAACTGCCCCAAAGCG
Source organism: Tamandua tetradactyla (assembly GCF_023851605.1). NCBI lineage: Eukaryota > Metazoa > Chordata > Mammalia > Pilosa > Myrmecophagidae > Tamandua > Tamandua tetradactyla. The sequence continues at coordinate 224,104,698 of NC_135327.1, read as the reverse complement.
AAAGAAAGAATTAGATAGGAAATAAAAAGTTCTCACTGAACTCTGCTCCTATGCAATGGTATAACCTTCAACCTTTAACCGAGTTCCACTTCCTCCTCTATTAAGTGTATGTCTGCATATACAGATGTGTGGTAGGAAATAAACTACATGTTACAGATCAAAATACTATCATTTTTAGCAACCCACAGATTTTTCCATTTAAATGTCCCCAAAACTAGATTGTTTCTTAATTCTATAAGATCTCTCTTCATTTCCTTAATTTTCAACATTAGTGAATCAGTATTTACCATTCTCCTGGAACCTTAGGTTGAATCTTTGATTTCTCCCTATTTTCTATACTCAAGAAGATCAGAAGCTTTGACTACCATAGGCACTAAATGTTTATTGCATTATTCAAAGGCCAATTCTTTTCTGAAATGAATCATTGAATTAATTCATTCCTTTACTTAATAAAACTGAAAGTTTAAAAAAAATATCATTTCTCTTCCCACAAACATGATAATGCTTTAGTGCCTCCACTCATAAAATGTAACAACTCCTAGATCACATTGCCTTTGTGAGAATAAAAATAAACACTAACATATCTGGAAAGAGCTTCATGAATTATGAAGCAGGTTATAAAGCTGTTATATTACTGTTTATCAAAAATAAATTCAAACTTCTCTCTAGGTATTGAAGACTTTCCTCCTGGAGCGCACTCTGTGACTCTGCTTTCTCACAGATTCATCTTCTCACCACTCTCCTTTATGACTATGTTCTTCTGGTCATTTCTCCACGCTGGGGTTTTCTTACCCATCCTCTACATTATTCCCAAAACTTAAACCAGATTTACCTTATATTATATTCTTAATTTCTAATAAATTCATGTGTACCACCTATTCCACAACACAAAATGCATTAATTAACACAATAAATACGACTTAGATGAAATCTAGATATATCAAACACAAATACCAAAACACTAAAATTAAATCACAAAGGAAGAAAACAAAAGGGAATATTAATCTTGGAGCACAGAAACCTTAAGCATAAAAATTGGTTGCTATAAGAAAAAAATAATACATTTGGATGCAAGTTTCCAAAGTTTCTGCATTTATTTTTTAAAAATACTAAAAATCAAAGTCAAAAGTTACACAGCATTATGAGGGTATAAAAACTGCTATTACATTATGGAAAAGGAGGAATTCCCTTAATAGTAAAAAAGGTTCCTACAAATCAGTAATAAACCTCTAGAAAGAAAAGTGGACAAAGGCTAAAGAAATTATTCTATAACTGTAACGAGTATTTTTCTATACTTATAACATTAATTTTAAAATAAACTTAAATTTTTCCATCTCATAATTTCAGCTTATTAACTATATCCAAATTTCTAAGACAATCTGTTCTCACAGATCACTCACCCTCCTACCCCTAGCCAAAAAATATATTTAGAAATAACCCAGTGTCTGATGTACCCATTTGATAGTTAGAAAGCAGATTGCCAAAGTTTGCACGAATATACTTTCGGCATACATAATGCTGTGTTTACATTTCCACTTATACATAGGGATTGAAACTATTAAATTTTCTCACTCCAAATTTCCTTATAAAATTTGGATTAATCTTATACTCTGGTAAGTACTGTGTTTTAAACTTTACAATTCTTAGTGGAGGAAGGAGATAATGGAAGATATTCACCTCTAAGAAAATGAGAAATTTTTTTTATGAGTGCATAATGCTTTGGTAGGAAAAAAAATGAAGATTTGGCAAAAGGGATATATATATGTTGCTGTTGCTATTGTTTTAATACCAAAGCAGGCAATAATACAAAAGTAATTCTTCCCAGGCTGCCAAAAACCAAACCCTGTATATCAACTTGGCCTAAAATACCTTAACTTAAAACTGAATTTAATCTCCTATATAACCTTAACCACACCCCTGAGGGAAAAAAAATAGGAAACAAATAAGTAGCCTCCACAACTGCAAGGTGCTCCAACCTTCCATGCAAGTTCCCAGCATGAATGTGAAGGTAGGATACCAAGACTCCTAGAAGGGTAGACTGAAGGTCAGTATTGTCAGCTATATGCCCCTTGCAACCAGGAATCCCAGGAAACTCAGAAGGCAAGATTCAGCAACAGCACCAGTTACATCAAACAGCTAGGAAAAGCTTCAAGATTTTAGTAGACCCCTTAAAAGTTATAAAATATCCTGAAGAAATCAAATAATTGTGCTCAAGGAAAGGGACCACAGAATTTCACAGGAATATAGTATCCTATGCAGAGATGGCTAAAGAATTCTGATCATTCCAGATGCTTACAAAATGACGCATGACCTGAAAGTTGAAAGACTACAGCATCCTGCAAGATCATCTAATTCTGCCGTTCTAAGAAACAGACATGTGCCACAAATAATCTCTCTCGCCAAAAGCCTGTTGGGGGCAGAGTAACCACACTGCACAGAACGAAGCTATATACAATATTCTGGGGGGCGAGAGGGGTGTGCATGGTCCAGGAATTGAACCCAGGTCTCCCGCATGAAAGGCTGGCATTCTAACCACTGAACTACCTGTGCACCCTAATTTTTATTTTTTATACATCACTAGGATTACCTATACAGAGAGACACACACATATATGCATACATTTAGGAGTAAAAGAATAAAAATATTTACAAGCCAATTTTGAAAAGCATGTTTTATTCTTAAATAGTCGTTCAGAAATAAAAGCAAGATATGGAATTAACACTAATTTATAGACTAGTCTAGGATTCAAATGGGTTGTTTAAGCAATAAACCATTTAAAATTGTAATACCTTGTTATAGCCTATTCTACAAGTAAAAATCTGCCAAGCTTAATAAATACAACTAACACTACACAGCCTATAAAAATTGCAATGTTAATTGCTAGCTAAAGAGACTATTAAACTTTAAGAAAATCTTCTTTATTACTGTATTTCCCATCCAAAACACTTATAAGATACACAAATTAGTTCAAGTCAATATGATAAGGAAATATTTTACCTTGACACCATGGCCCACATCATCCAGAACTGTATAGTCAATAGGTTTCCGGATGTACCTCACAGGGCGCTCCATATTTGCAGGTGCTATTATTTTGTGGGTTCTTGATGTATTTTTATTTGTTGTCAAAATACCAATCTCTCTTCGAGCCACTTTCTCTTTATGAATGTCCACAGTCTGTTTTTCAAATCGAACAAAGCAAGAAAATATTATTTGGCATAGTAAATAATATATATGATGACCCAAATAGGTTGGACCACAGGACTGTACCATCTGGCTATTTTCCAGTGAATACTACATCTTATCCCTTCAAAAGTAAGCAAATTAATATCCTCTAGCTTCAAAGGAAAGATTACTTATTATGATTAAAAGTGCCAACTAATTAATGGATTTGATTCTAAAACAATTCTCAGGGAAGCAAATTTTCCTAAAGGCCTTATATGGGGAAGGGAGGGTTTTAAGCAAGATAGTTCTGCTCTGAGTAGTTTACACTTTAGTTAGTGGGGCTTGCAGACCAGAAAAAAAAATTAATAATCACAACACAATAAGGTAAGTGTTATAGTGACACATGCAAGTTTATTCAAAAGTACTATAAAGGTATTCAGAGCAAGACACCTAACTACAGTGAGAAGCATTCAGTTCAAGGCTTTACAGAGTAGGTGGCTTTTAAAAGCTGAGTAGGAGGATCATAATACTTCTATGAGGCCGATAAGGAAATTATCCAAGGCAGAAAGAGAAAAACTGATAGATAAAAGCAGAGGTTACAAAGTGGCAACAGCCACATAGCTACTGGTGTGTTTGGCTTTAAAAAAGAAAAAAATGCATTTAGTTGCCAACATTTAAAACTTGGATAGTAGTGAGCACAGGAAAAGTAACTGCCCAACTTTCTCCTAACAGTGATAGGGAGATAATAACAAATTTAAATTGAGTGGCTTGATCAGATCTGCATTTTAAGAAGATCTCTCTGGCAAAGGCATTGAGGATAGACTAAACAAGACCACGGCAATGATATCAGTAAGGAGGCAGTTAAGGTAGCTCAGGTGAGAGAAAGCCAGAATCTGAACTGAGGCAGGAGAAATCAAATATACTGTCAGGGAAAAAAAAAAAAAAAGCTTAATGTTCTTATTTCACCAGAACTTTAACAAACGACTGGAACAGAACCTATCATCAAAATGTTCTTCCAGCTCCAAAATGGGGTTTAGGGTACAACTCTCCATAAGTGGCTTGCATTTCTACAAATCTTGGGAGAAGAAGGCACTGACTCCCTTTATTTTGAATGTTTATTTTGTAAGCAGCCTTAAAAGACAGAGTGAGTGTATGCGTCTCTGAAGAACAAAAGACAGGTTTGTTTACTTTCCAGTAAAATAAAAATCATGTCTCCCTCCAGGGTAAAAGTCATTCAGAAGGCTTATTGCCCTGTTCCCTGAGCTCAGAGTTTCCCTCCTACAATGTACCCCACTATGTGTGCAGGCATAACCTGGCTCCTGGCAGCACCCTGTGGAAACTGAGGCTCGGTTAACTGATACAAATGCTGACTTTGGCGCTACTACTGTCATGAGTAACAATGTCCTTTGTCTGACTTAGAAATCTCCTGTCTCCTCACAACAGCCATGAAATTGTAGCAGGCTAACTTGTTACTTTGAAAGCAGGTAAAATTTCAGACTTCAGACTTCCTACCTTCAAACTTCCTACTTCAGAAAGTAGGAAAATTTTCACAATTTTTAACAGTTCTGCAGAGAGGCTGGAATGCTAATAGAGACAAGGCTTTCTAGACAAGGAAGAAAAGGCCGGTTAAACGGAATTGTTAGCAAACAGGTTGAGCAAATTGTATGGACCAGACAATAAAAGTTCTTTAACTTTATTGCCTATTGAGGAGGTAGCTTCAGCTGAGTACCAGGAAAAAGGTTCAAAGACTTCCTGAAGGATATTCTAGTTACTGTCTACTCTCTCCACACAGGAGGATGCCCTCACAAAGCCAACAGCCAGCCCCAGCAGTTTTGCCCCAGCGAACAAGTAGGACTGAGATCTGTCTGGCAGGGGATGGGGAGTAAGGGGCACAGAAGATTCTGTTCCCTTTCTGACAACAGTTACAGAAATATGTCTACACCAAGCATAAAAGGAGGAAAATTCAAAATCACTTTAGGCAAAACCAGGTGACTCCTTAGAATTTTGCCTAGATGGCTTGGGGGTGGGGGGGGGTGGGGGATGATTATTAAATAAGACTGGCAACAGCTGGCTGTCTTAGGACTCAATCCCTCCTGCTGTCTATCATGTTAACACTAGATCCATTTGAAAGGACAGGGAAAGGCATCAGTGCTTTTTACAATAGTCCTTGTCTGCTGTAAGAGAGCTTTGGCTCTTTTGGGAAAATTCTCCAGGAAATCCCTGAGACCAACTCCTGTGGGCACTGACTGGTCTTCAGCTCTTATTGTAATGGACTGGATTTGAAATGCTAATGAAAGTGATATGCCAGAAAATGAGAAGATGACTCAAAGAAATGTAGATAAAGTCTTACTGCCACGTAGCCTGAGAAAACTCCCCTAACCCTTATGTTGAATTTAAAAAACATTATCTTCACAGTGGAGGGGCAAATGTCCCACCTTAAGATTGTACTCCTAAAACAGAAGCTGCCATCAAACCCGAGTCAGTCAAGGGGTACAAACCTTAGGCCACAGTCAGAAAGTAATATATCTGTAGCAGCTGAATCAAGACATCCCTAAACAAAAGTGAATAAAAAAATCAGCACAGACCCTAGAGAACCTCTTTCTTGCTCAGATATGGCCTCTCTATAAGCCAACTCAGCAGATGAACTCACCGCCCTCCCTACCTAGAGTGACATGATTCCAAGGGTGTAAATCTCCCTGGCAACCTAGGGCAGGACTCCTGGGATAAGATGGGACCTGGTATCATGGGATTGATAAAGCCTTCTTCACCAAAAGGAGGAAGAGAGAAATGAGACAAAACAAAGTTTCCGAGGCTGAGAGATTTCAAACAGAGTCAAGAGGTTATCCTGGAGGTTATTCACACGCATTGTACAGATATCCCTTTTTAGTTTATGGTGTATTGGAGCAGCTGGAAGAAAGTACATGAAACTGTAGAGTTGTGTTCCAGTAGTCTTGATTCTTGAAGATGATTATATAATGATACAGCTTTTATACTGTGACTATGCAAACCTTCTATCTGATGGTCCTTTTACCCAGGGTATGGACAAATGAGTAAAAAAAAAATATGGATAAAAACTAAAGAAACAATAGGGGGGATAAAGGGCAAAATAAATTGGGTAGATTGCAAAACTAGTGGCCAATGAATGGGAGGGGTAAGGGGTATGGGATGTATACGTTTTTTTCTTTTTATTTCTTTTTCTGGAGTGATGCAAATGATCTAAAAATGATCATGGTGATGAATACACAACTATGAGATGATATTGTGAGCAACTGATTGTACACCATGTATGGACTAAATGTGTATAAAGATTTGTCAATTAAGAAAAATCAGGCAGAGCCGTATTCTCTCCCAACCTCCTCCTAGACCCCAACCTCAGAAGCTTTAAAGGGCCAAGGTCTCCAGGCTCCCAAGGGCGGTCCAAAGACCAAACAAACCTGGGTATGCTAGGTATCTATGTGGAAGGGAGGGACTCAAAACTCATAGTGCTCTGCAGGATACAGAAGCACAAGCCAGCTTTGTTCAGGTCCTGTGGAGGGAAAGTATATATGGATTCAGCTACTGAGGTATGGGTAGAGTTTACATCAAGGAAGGGGATTTTTGGACCAGTCCAGTGATGTATTGTAATTTACATGCCCTGCACTTGACTCCTCATAAGTGCTAAAGGGGATTATCCTATAGAGGGCTTCACGTTAAAAAAAACTGCTAGCCCTTTTAGGGTCCCACAATTCTTATGAACCCTTTATGTGCAAGTCTCTATGAAGGAGTGTTTTAGTGACTTGAACCTCTGGCAAGAAAAGGCAGCCTTCTCTGGATATATACCCATTAGGGTTTTGGACTCAATGCCTTTCTGACACAGTTATCAGGTATCTCTTTTGAAAAGAATCCCATTTGGGGATGGATCAACTTGAACTCAATGACTTCCAAAGTGGGAAAAGCCCAACAAACATCTCTTGCCACATGAAAGTGCTATATTTAAGAACACAGCCACTCTGGCATCTCATTGTTACATGAAAAATTAGCAGCAACCCCAATGGTAAAATTTATACTCCATTTGGCCCCCTGAAGCAAATCCACTGGTTCAATGGGCCCTTGACTCACAGAAATTCCCCTAAATGCCTGGACCTGGTTTACTGACGGTCCAGCAAAGGTGCAACCTGAGAGTGTCCAGTGGTGGGCTGCTATGGCTGTTTAACCTCAGCGCCAACAGAGCAGAAATGAAAATGAGTGTGGGCACTTTGTTCTGCAAGCAGAACTCAAGACCATTCTCCTTATGATCTGGCCAACATTCTCCTTAATAAACCCATAAACTCTGTCATTATTTTTACAAACTCTTGGGCTGTTACCAAATAGCCTGTTTGGTCTACCAGTTGTAAAACTATAAACTGGCATGTTAAAGACTGGTCATGAAGTGTGGAAACAAACTGTAGCTGCTGATTGAACCACCCAGGTTTTCAGATGGCAGGAGCCCTTTCTCTAATGAGACTGACTGGAACCAAGCTGTTGAATAAGCCTGCACTGCCCAGGCTGTCAACACTGCTGCCTCGATCCATCATCATACTAGACACAACGCACACCTTCCATCAGACACTAGATTCAAAGCAAAAGACTTGCTGCTCCTGATGTAGCAGCTACCATTGTTTCCCACTGCCGTGACTCCTCGCAAAAAGAGCCGTTTGGTGGTGGGAAAGGCCTCACCTGCTACCAGCAGCAACTACACTAGACCTGTGGCCCTCTCTTCATGTTCTGAGCAGTGCCTCACCACTGATGCCACTCTGTCAGGTTATAGTGCCCCTGTTTCAGTTCAATCAGCTGACTCCAGACACACCAAAGTGGCCCCTGACACTAACCTGTGTCATGGTTTGGCTTCCCAGACCCTCTACAGTCTGACAATGATGTCCGTTTTGTCAAAAAAAAAGTCACTCGACTTCCGGAGAAGATGGCGGCTTAGTAAGATGCGCGGATCTTAGTTTCTTCTCCAGGACAGCTACTAGGGGAGTAGAAACTGTGGCATATTTCTCAGGGACTAGAGCCTAGCCATGCTTAAAATTTTTTAATCCTTCTCTCCCTCTCTACATTCACTCTCTGCCCTCCGTACCTGTAACCCCCCTCTCTGTTCCCCCCTTCCCCCTCTTGTTGTAGACCGCCCATTTCCGTAGCTCACCACTAAACTGCAAGCCTTCCTGTTATTCTCTTCACTCCTCTATACCTAACCTAAGCCCTCAGCCTAGCAACTGCCTCCTGCCTTGTGTGATTGGCTGTCCCTTCCTGACGTGTGCGCCCAAGACTCCACCCCTCCCCGAGAGTACTTAAGCCCCACGCTTACCCCGCTCTGGGTCGTCTGAGCCCCGGGGTCTTCGGACCCCAGACGTCTCACTCCTCGGGTTCCCGGGTGGCCCATCCCGGGGTGTAACAATAAAAGCTTAAAACCCGCATCTGGCCTGAGTGACGACTTCTCGCGACCGCCGGCTGGGGAAAGCGCCGGCTCCAGCTTACCCAGGTTAATTCCTGCGAGCTCGCCCCAAACCCACCCAGTGTACCGGTCGCGCGGCCCGGCTGAAGCTATCAGCGGCAAGAAACGATACAGAACAGCGCCCAAAGCCACGACAGAGATAAAAAAGACAGCGTACCCCATCCTGGAACGGCTGGCTGGCTGAGAGAAGCCACTCGGGTGAGATCGCCGAGGCGCGCGGGCTTCACCGGGCGGGGCGGCAAGCAGCCGGAGTCACTCCCTTCCCCCTTCCCAGGCCGGTTGGGAGAATTGGAGAGGCGGTCCCCTGAAACCGCCGCGGCTAGCGCCCACACCACGCACACTCCCCCGGACCAACTGAGAGAATTGGATCGGAAATCCCCAGGCCGCGGAGAACGGTGACGGGTGGGGGGGGGGGGCCTTCCAAACCCGTGATTCCCTGGGAACGTGCACTCTCCCGGGCAGGCCGCTGCTGCTGGTGCCCTCCCGCCACACTTGTCGCCCCGGGCCGACTAGGAAATTCGGACGGGCGCTTTTCCGGGCTGCGGCGGCCAGCAACCCTCCCGTGTTCGGACCCCGGGCCGGCTCGCACTCTTCCAAGCTGCTTCGGCTAGCGAACCTCCCGGACGGCGAGAGTTTTCCAAAGTTAAAGGTCCCACAGCACCTTTTACTGGTGGGACCCGCAGACAAACGTGTGCCACGAGCGCCACCTACTGGGCAGGATAAGAAAAACAGAACCCAGAGATTTCACAGAAAAATCTTCCAAACTTTTGGATCCAATACCCAGGGAAATCTGCATAAATGCACAGACGCCAACAGAAGATAACGGATCACGCTCAAATAATTGAAAATATGGCACAGTCAAAGGAACAAACCAATAGATCAAATGAGATACAGGAGCTAAGACAACTAATGCTGAATATACGAACAGAAATGGAAAACCTCTTCAAAAACCAAATCGATAAATTGAGGGGGGACATGAAGAAGACATGGGCTGAACAAAAAGAAGAAATAGAAAAACTGAAAAAACAAATCACAGACCTTATGGAAGTGAAGGATAAAGTAGAAAACATGGAAAAAACAATGGATACCTACAATGATAGATTTAAAGAGACAGAAGATAGAATTAGTGATTGGGAGGATGGAACATCTGATTTCCAAAAAAAAACAGAAACTATCGGGAAAAGAATGGAAAAATTTGAACAGGGTATTAGGGATCTCAAGGACAATATGAACCGCACAAATATACGTGTTGTGGGTGTCCCAGAAGGAGAAGAGAAGGGAAAAGGAGGAGAAAAACTAATGGAAGAAATTATCACTGAAAATTTCCCAACTCTTATGAAAGACCTAAAATTACAGATCCAAGAAGTGCAGCGCACCCCAAAGAGATTAGACCCAAATAGGCGTTCTCCAAGACACTTACTAGTTACAATGTCAGAGGTCAAAGAGAAAGAGAGGATCTTGAAAGGAGCAAGAGAAAAACAATCCATCACATACAAGGAAAACCCAATAAGACTATGTGTAGATTTCTCAGCAGAAACCATGGAGGCTAGAAGACAGTGGGATGATATATTTAAATTACTAAAAGAGAAAAACTGCCAACCAAGACTCCTATATCCAGCAAAATTGTCCTTCAAAAATGAGGGAGAAATTAAAACATTCTCAGATAAAAAGTCACTGAGAGAATTTGTGACCAAGAGACCAGCTCTGCAAGAAATACTAAAGGGACCACTAGAGTCAGAACCGAAAAGACAGAAGAGAGAGGTATGGAGAAGAGTGTAGAAAGAAGGAAAGTCAGATATGATATATATAATACAAAAGGCAAAATGGTAGAGGAAAATATTATAAAAACAGTAATAACACTAAATGTTAATGGACTGAATCCCCCAATCAAAAGACATAGACTGGCAGAATGGATTAAAAAACAGGATCCTTCTATATGCTGTCTACAGGAAACACATCTTAGACCCAAAGATAAACATAGGTTGAAAGTGAAAGGTTGGGAAAAGATATTTCATGGAAATAACAACCAGAAAATAGCAGGAGTGGCTATACTAATATCCAACAAGTTAGACTTCAAATGTAAAACAGTTAAAAGAGACAAAGAAGGACACTATATACTAATAAAAGGAACAATTAAACAAGAAGACATAACAATCATAAATATTTACGCACCGAACCAGAATGCCCCAAAATACGTGAGGAATACACTGCAAACACTGAAAAGGGAAATAGACACAAATACCATAATAGTTGGAGACTTCAATTCCCCACTCTCATCAATGGACAGAACATCTAGACAGAGGATCATTTAAGAAATAGAGAATCTGAATATTACTATAAAGGAGCTAGACTTAACAGACATTTATACGACATTACATCCCACAACAGCAGGATACACCTTTTTCTCAAGTGCTCATGGATCATTCTCAAAGATAGACCATATGCTGGGTCACAGAGCAAGTCTTAACAAATTTAAAAAGGTTGAAATCATACACAACACTTTCTCGGATCGTAAAGGAATGAAGTTGGAAATCAATAATAGGCGGAATGCCAGAAAATTCACAAATACGTGGAGGCTCAACAACACACTCTTAAACAACCAGTGGGTCAAAGAAGAAATTGCAAGAGAAATTAGTAAATACCTAGAGGCAAATGAAAATGAAGACACAACATATCAAAACTTATGGGACGCAGCAAAGGCAGTGCTGAGAGGGAAATTTATTGCCCTAAATGCCTTTATCAGAAAAGAAGAAAAGGCAAAAATGCAGGAATTAACTGTCCACTTGGAAGAACTGGAGAAAGAACAGCAAACTAATACCAAAGCAAGCAAAAGGAAAGAAATAACAAAGATTAGAGCAGAAATAAATGAAATTGAAAACATGAAAACAATAGAGAAAATCAATAAGACCAGAAGTTGGTTCTATGAGAAAATCAACAAGATTGATGGGCCCTTAGCAAGATTGACAAAAAGAAGAAGAGAGAGGATGCAAATAAATAAGATTAGAAATGAAAGAGGAGACATAACTACTGACCTCACAGAAATAAAGGAGGTAATAACAGGATACTATGAACAACTTTACGCTAATAAATACAACAATTTAGAAGAAATGGACAGGTTCCTGGAAAGACATGAACAACCAACTTTGACTCAAGAAGAAATAGACGACCTCAACAAACCAATCACAAGTAAAGAGATTGAATTAGTTATTCAAAAGCTCCCTAAAAAGAAAAGTCCAGGACCAGACGGCTTCACATGTGAATTCTATCAAACATTCCAGAAAGAATTAGTACCTACTCTCCTCAAACTCTTCAACATAATCGAAGTGGAGGGAAAACTACCTAATTCATTCTATGAAGCCAACATCACCCTCATACCAAAACCAGGCAAAGATATTACAAAAAAAGAAAACTACAGACCAATCTCTCTAATGAATACAGATGCAAAAATCCTCAATAAAATTCTAGCAAATCGTATTCAACAACACATTAAAAGAATTATACATCATGACCAAGTAGGATTCATCCCAGGTATGCAAGGATGGTTCAACATAAGAAAATCAATTAATGTAATACACCATATCAACAAATCAAAGCAGAAAAATCACACGATCATCTCAATTGATGCAGAGAAGGCATTTGACAAGATTCAACATCCTTTCCTGCTGAAAACACTTCAAAAGATAGGAATACAAGGGAACTTCCTTAAAATGATAGAGGGAATATATGAAAAACCCACAGCTAATATCATCCTCAATGGGGAAAAATTGAAAACTTTCCCCCTAAGATCAGGAACAAGACAAGGATGTCCACTATCACCACTATTATTCAACATTGTGTTGGAAGTTCTAGCCAGAGCAATTAGGCAAGAAAAAGAAATACAAGGCATCAAAATTGGAAAGGAAGAAGTAAAACTATCACTGTTTGCAGACGATATGATACTATATGTAGAAAACCCAGAAAAATCCACAACAAAATTACTAGAGCTAATAAATGAGTACAGCAAAGTAGCAGGCTACAAGATCAACATTCAAAAATCTGTAGCTTTTCTATATACTAGTAATGAACAAGCTGAGGCGGAAATCAAGAAACGAATCCCATTTACAATCGCAACTAAAAGAATAAAATACCTAGGAATAAATTTAACCAAAGAGACAAAAAACCTATATAAAGAAAACTACAAAAAACTGTTAAAAGAAATCACAGAAGACCTAAATAGATGGAAGGGCATACCGTGTTCATGGATTGGAAGACTAAATATAGTTAAGATGTCAATCCTACCTAAATTGATTTACAGATTCAATGCAATACCAATCAAAATCCCAACAACTTATTTTTCAGAAATAGAAAAACCAATAAGCAAATTTATCTGGAAGGGCAGGGTGCCCCGAATTGCTAAAAACATCTTGAGGAAAAAAAACGAAGCTGGAGGTCTCGCGCTGCCTGACTTTAAGGCATATTATGAAGCCACAGTGGTCAAAACAGCATGGTATTGGCATAAAGATAGATGTATCGACCAGTGGAATCGAATAGAGTGCTCAGATATAGACCCTCTCATCTATGGACATTTGATCTTTGATAAGGCAGTCAAGCCAACTCACCTGGGACAGAGCAGTCTCTTCAATAAATGGTGCCTAGAGAACTGGATATCCATATGCAAAAGAATGAAAAAAGACCCATCTCTCACACCCTATACAAAAGTTAACTCAAAATGGATCAAAGATCTAAACATTAGGTCTAAGACCATAAAACAGATAGAGGAAAATGTTGGGAGATATCTTATGGATCTTACAACTGGAGGCGGTTTTATGGACCTTAAACCTAAAGCAAGAACACTGAAGAAGGAAATAAATAAATGGGAGCTCCTCAAAATTAAACACTTTTGTGCATCAGAGAACTTCATCAAGAAAGTAGAAAGACAGCCTACACAATGGGAGACAATATTTGGAAACGACATATCAGATAAAGGTCTAGTATCCAGAATTTATAAAGAGATTATTCAACTCAACAACAAAAAGACAGCCAACCCAATTACAAAATGGGAAAAAGACTTAAACAGACACCTACCAGAAGAAGAAATACGGATGGCCAAGAGGCACATGAAGAGATGCTCAATGTCCCTGGCCATTAGAGAAATGCAAATCAAAACCACAATGAGATATCATCTCACACCCACCAGAATGGCCATTATCAACAAAACAGAAAATGACAAGTGCTGGAGAGGATGCGGAGAAAGAGGCACACTTATCCACTGTTGGTGGGAATGTCAAAGGGTGCAACCACTGTGGAAGGCAGTTTGGCGGTTCCTCAAAAAGCTGAATATAGAATTGCCATACGACCCAGCAATACCATTGCTAGGTATCTACTCAAAGGACTTAAGGGCAAAGACACAAACGGACATTTGCACACCAATGTTTATAGCAGCGTTATTTACAATTGCAAAGAGATGGAAACAGCCAAAATCTCCATCAACAGAAGAGTGGCTAAACAAACTGTGGTATATACATACGATGGAATATTATGCAGCTTTAAGACAAGATAAACTTATGAACCATGTAATAACATGGATGGACCTAGAGAATATTATGCTGAGTGAATCCAGCCAAAAACTAAAGGACAAATACTGTATGGTCCCACTTATGTGAATGGACATTCGAGAATAAACTTGAAATATGTCATTGGTAACAGAGTTCAGCAGGAGTTAGAAACAGGGTAAGACAATGGGTAATTGAAGCTGAAGGGATACAGACTGTGCAACAGGACTAGATACAAAAACTCAAAAATGGACAGCACAATAATACCTAATTGTAAAGTAATCATGTTAAAATACTGAATGAAGCTGCATCTGAGCTATAGGGTTTTTTTTGTTTTTGTTTGCTTGTTGGTTTGTTTGTTGTTGTTGTTTTTTACTATTACTACTACTTTTATTTCTTTTCTTTATATTAACATTTTATATCTTTTTCTGTTGTGTTGCTAGTTCCTCTAAACCGATGCAAATGTCCTAAGAAACAATGATCATGCATCTATCTGATGATGTTAAGAATTACTGAGTGCATATGTAGAATGGTATGATTTCTAAACGTTGTGTTAATTTCTTTTTTTTTCTTTCCGTTAATAAAAAAAATAAAAAGAAAAGAAAACTACAAAAAACTGTTAAAAGAAATCACAGAAGACCTAAACAGATGGAAGGGCATACCGTGCTCATGGATTGGAAGACTAAATATAGTTAAGATGTCAATCCTACCTAAATTGATTTACAGATTCAATGCAATACCAATCAAAATCCCAACAACTTATTTTTCAGAAATAGAAAAACCAATAAGCAAATTTATCTGGCAGGGCAGGGTGCCCCGAATTGCTAAAAACATCTTGAGGAAAAAAACGAAGCTGGAGGTCTCGCGCTGCCTGACTTTAAGGCATATTATGAAGCCACAGTGGTCAAAACAGCATGGTATTGGCATAAAGATAGATATATCGACCAATGGAATCGAATAGAGTGCTCAGATATAGACCCTCTCATCTATGGACACTTGATCTTTGATAAGGCAGTCAAGCCAACTCACCTGGGACAGAACAGTCTCTTCAATAAATGGTGCCTAGAGAACTGGATATCCATATGCAAAAGAATGCAAGAAGACCCGTATCTCACACCCTATACAAAAGTTAACTCAAAATGGATCAAAGATCTAAACATTAGGTCTAAGACCATAAAACAGTTAGAGGAAAATGTTAGGAGATATCTTATGGATCTTACAACTGGAGGCGGTTTTATGGACCTTAAACCTAAAGCAAGAACACTGAAGAAGGAAATAAATAAATGGGAGCTCCTCAAAATTAAACACTTGTGCATCAAACAACTTCATCAAGAAAGTAGAAAGACAGCCTACACAATGGGAGACAATATTTGGAAATGATATATCAGATAAAGGTCTAGTATCCAGAAGTTATAAAGAGACTGTTCATCTCAACAACAAAAAGACAGCCAACCCAATTACAAAATGGGAAAAAGACTTGAACAGACACCTCTCAGAAGAGGAAATACAAATGGCCAAGAGGCACATGAAGAGATGCTCAATGTCCCTGGCCATTAGAGAAATGCAAATCAAAACCACAATGAGATATCATCTCACACCCACCAGAATGGCCATTATCAACAAAACAGAAAATGACAAGTGCTGGAGAGGATGCGGAGAAAGAGGCACACTTATCCACTGTTGGTGGGAATGTCAAATGGTGCAACCACTGTGGAAGGCAGTTTGGCGGTTCCTCAAAAAGCTGAATATAGAATTGCCATACGACCCAGCAATACCATTGCTGGGAATATACTCAAAGGACTTACGGGCAAAGACACAAACGGACATTTGCACACCAATGTTTATAGCAGCGTTATTTACAATTGCAAAGAGATGGAAACAGCCGAAATCTCCATCAACAGAAGAGTGGCTAAACAAACTGTGGTATATACATACGATGGAATACTATGCAGCTTTAAGACAGGATAAACTTATGAAGCATGTAATAACATGGATGGACCTAGAGAACATTATGCTGAGTGAGTCTAGCCAAAAACTAAAGGACAAATACTGTATGGTCCCACTGATGTGAACAGACATTTGAGAATAAATTTGGAATATGTCATTGGTAACAGAGTCCAGCAGGAGGTAGAAACAGGGTAAGATAATGGGCAATTGGAGTTGAAGGGATACAGACGGTGTAACAGGACTAGATACAAAAACTCAAAAATGGACAGCACAATAATACCTAATTATAAAGTAATCTTGTTAAAACACTGAATGAAGCTGCATCTGAGCTATAGGTTTTAGTTTAGTTTTGTTTTGTTTTGTTTTGATTTTACTATTATTACTTTTATTTTTGTCTCTATATTAACATTCTATATCTTTTTCGGTTATGTTGCTAGTTCTTCTAAACTGATGCAAATGTACTAAGAAATGATGATCATGCATCTATGTGATGATGTTAAGAATTACTGATTGCATATGTAGAATGGTATGATTTCTAAATGTTGGGTTAATTTCTTTTTTTCCGTTAATTAAAAAAAAAAAAAAAGAGAGAAGGGGTAATTGGAGCTGAAGGGATACAGACTGTACAACGGGACTGGATGTAAAAACTCAGAAATGGACAGCACAATACTACCCAATTGTAATGCAATTATGTTAAAACACTGAATGAAGCTGCATGTGAGGTATAGGTTTTTTGTTTTGTTTTTTTTTTCTTTCTATTATTGTTTTAATTCTTATTCTGTTGTCTTTTTATTTCTTTTTCTAAATCGATGCAAATGTACTAAGAAATGATGAATATGCAACTATGTGATGTTATTAAGAATTACTGATTGTACATGTAGAATGGAATGATTTCTAATTGTTTCGTTAATTCTTTTTTTAATTAATAAAAAAAAAAAGTCACTCAACAATGGGTTGATAATCAAGGTATTTGATGGGCACTGCAGAACTGATACAGGATACTACTTTAAATTCCTAGAAAAAAATCTTCTCCAGGTCTACCCCTCTCCATTTTTCCATTTTTGAATCACAATGGTCCAAATCAAAAACCATCCAGCAATGCAGAACCCTCCATATGGCAGGGTGAGCAAATAAACAGGTAGGAGGTAGGGGAACCAGCTTGGAACATTTGTACAACGGTATGCATATGTTCACCAAGCCAAAGTTAGCTTTTTCAGTGAGACTAATTCCTTGCCATGCTTGAATTTCTTTTCACATGGTTTTCTTTGTTTTTAGGTAGCAAAGAAGCAGTTTGGCATAAAGAAAATTAGTTTTCAATTTTAATTTACCACAGATACAACCAGAGTAGTTCTAGTTGACAGGGAGAAGACCCAGGTGGCCACTCCACAGTGGTGCCAAGACCAGTGGAACTTAGCTAAAAATCACTACTTTAAAACACACACACACACACACACATGCATATGTTCAAACCTGAAATCAGAAAACCAAGGTTTTAATACTGACTGTTCTTACTAGTTGTGAAATTTTATACTAAGATTCCATTTGCTTACTTAGAACGGGGATGAGATACCATTAGAACATAGAACATTGTTTGACATAAATACCAAAAAAAAAACAAAAAAAACCCACAACTCCCCCTATGTGAGACATGATATCCTTGGGTGAAGTCTCCCTAGCAACATGGGATATGACTCTCAGAGATAAACCTGGTCCTGCCACCGTGGGATCGACAATGGCTTCCTTACCAGAAGGGGGATAAGAAGTGTAACAAATAAGATATCAATGGCAGACACAGTTCAAATTGAGTCAAGAAGCTATTCTGGAGGCTACTCTTACACAAGCTTCAGCTAGATATTGCTATTTACCATGGTTTGCCGAATCCCAATCAAAACCATTCCTGCCAACCTTAAAGAACACCTAGGGCTTTATCCGAGATTCTACAAAGGTTTCATGTATTATAATTGCTTTCCAGAAAAATATAACCTTCAGATAGGTTCGTAGGCCAGATACGTTCTGAAACCCAGAGGGGCCAGCCTCTCCAGAACACTAACTAGTTCTATCTCCCATTCCATATTATCGACAGCCCTTCTCAACATGAAAAAGTTAAGAGTGGGAGAACCCAAATATCCCTAACGATTGGGAGAAAGATCAAAGGAGAAGGTGGAGTTATAACAGAGAAGATAGGATTTAACAATGAGTATGATTGCTGAATCATTATATTGATATTTCTTTTAATCTTGGAGCAGCTAGAAGGAAAACCCTAAAATTGTGGAATTGCAACCCATACTAAACTCTGATATCTGTTCTATAACTAATTATTGCAGTGTGTGTTGAAATTATTGCTTTCTGTTTGTATATGTTATTTTTCATGATAAAAAATTTAAATAAAAAAATCTTAACCCAATCTGAATTTTATTTACTAAACTACCCAACCTACAACTCTGCTATTAAGGCAAAATAGTAGTATGTAACCATGAACATATCACACTGTATTAGAAACATGATGAATGTGAATTAAAGTTCAAATCTCCAGTTTTGCCATTAGCAAGAGGATTTTGGAGGACTCCTCAGAGCCAGTCTAATAAGCGTTAAGGTGCTTGAAAATTCTGATTCCAAGGTAAACAAGTTCTAAATACTGAAATTCATTTGATAGAAGAAAGCAGTGCCTACACGTGTGGATATCACACTAAAGAAAACATACAAACCCAAAGACAAGTTTTAATAAATTAAGACCATGCTTGATTATTTTGTACCTGAGCAAGAAGTGATAAAATAAAAACAGAATGCATAAGAAATAAATTTAGAGGTAATAGATAGAATGACTGTGTATGGGATGATCACCTGTTAAGCCATGAGGACATTCCCGAAAATCTATATAATTCAAAGCTCACAAAATTCAAGAATTAAGTTTAATAAAGAACAATGCTTCTGTCTACTGGCTAAAAATCAATTGAAAATAAAATTAACACAGTTTAGCAACTCCCTTTCCAGTTCAGAAATTATGCAATGGCTCATAAAACCATCTAATTTGGAGGAAGTCTTTACACTTTCAAAATAACAGTCTAAATTTTATTAATATGTTATATTGTACTTCCGGCACATAAAATGAAACTAGGGCGGGCCACAGTGGCTCAGCAGGCAAGAGTGCTTGCCTGCCATGCCAAAGGACCCGGGTTCGATTTCTGGTGCCTGCCCGTGGAAAAAAAAAAAATGAAACTGCACTACAATAGGCGAATAACAAAGACACAGTTGCAGTAGACTAATACAGAGCAAACAAGGCCTGTGAATTTGGGTAATGCAAGATGTATTAACAAGAGCTAATCTAACAAAACTAGAAAACTCTTCTGACAAAAATAATATCAAGAGTGTGAGGGGCAATAAGGGTAATAGGGAGCATAAGATATACTTCTACACAAATAAACTATCAGAATACCCTGAATAAAAATCCTAATACAACTTACTCATACCAACTTATACCCATATTCTTCCATGCCCACTCAATGAACTAATAATGATGCCAAGTACTGTCAAATCGATCTACAGTATCAATGAAACCCAATAAAATCTCATCATGGTTGTTTATGGTTTAAACATGTATATGGAGAAAGGGGAAAAAAGAAAAAAGAAAAAATGCATATGGAGGGGTAAAAGAATGGTCAAGATATGATAAAAAACAATTAGAAAGGGCGAGAGGGGACTTGCCTACCAAGAATTTTTATAAATCCAGTAAGTATAACATAGTTGGGTTCCTACAAAAGGTTCTTATACAGAGTTAAATAAATGGATTAACTCAACAGAAGAGAAAACTCAGAAATGAACCCATGCTTATAAGGAAACCTGATATTTTATAGTAATGGTATAGTAGAAAAGGATGCATTATTCAAATAATGCAACTAGTATGCCATAGATAGAGAAACAATGAAATTGGATCCCAACCTCATACCATAAAGAAAAAAACCAATTCCAGATCCATTAAATGTAATGCAAAAATGTGCATACTTATACTAGAAATATTATCTATTAATGAGAATGAATGAACTACAGCAGTCTATTAACTTACAGTATAGACGAATCTCAGAAACATAATGCTGAAAAAAAGCAAGTCAAGAACTGTATACCTCATGAATTCATCTTTATAAACGCAAATACAAACAAGATTAAATGATAATTGTTTAAGGATTCAGATACATGTATATGTATATGTATATATATATATTTTTTAAGAATAAAGGAATGAATGATAAGCATTCCCTTCGAGATATGGAGAGAAGTGTATAGGAAGATGCAATTGGAATAGCTCATTTTCTAGTTCTCAACTTTGATGATACATTCACAGATGTTTGTTTTATTACATATGTTATAACAGATGTCATATTTATTGTTTGAATGTATTATGTACAAGATAATTAAAAGTCTTTAACTGTATACAAACTACAAACAGAGCCAAAGCCAAAGAGAAAAAGGAAAGTAGGAGAATGAGGAAAAAATCCAAGCAGAGGGAACAGCATAAGTAAAGGCAAAGAAGCATGACAAATCAGGACCTGCTCAGAAATTAGGAGAAAAATTTAAATAGCATGAGTAAAATAAGTTGAATTTCACTTCTATTAAGAGTTAAGGAACGACTAAGGGAATCAGGAAACCAAATAAATTCTACGGAAACCAAAGTTTCTAAGGGAATGACTAAAACATTATTTTCCTAAAGGACTGTGGAAATAAAAAGAGAAAATAGATAAGTAAACAAGATTTAAGATATGATTATTTTAAACTACTGCGTGGAAACACAATTTTTTAATTGTACTTCCAATTAAAAAGTAAAAAGTTAAGTACTCTTCTTACTCTCCCTTCCCACTTGGGGGGATAAAATGTATGTGTTCCTTTTAAAGATCCTCCAAGAAAATCTTTTGCAATTATCAAACCAGAGAAAGGCAGACAGGAAAGCAGAATGACATGGCAAAACTATTTAATAGTTCACATATTTTCTACAATATCATCTTAGAAGGTCCACTCTCCTCTCAACTAAATTGCCAATAAAGGGAAGGAATTGTAGGTTTTGAGCAACAAGTATTATATATAAATATAAGCTAAAAGAATAACTACAGAATGAAAATTAAAATACTTTTTCCCTGAATAGAAAAAGAAGAGGGATATAAAAAGGGTAGAAAATGTGTAAAAGAGTCCTGGGACAAGCTACACAGAGAATGCCTTCAGCCAAGAAAGAGACAATCTTGGTCTGTTTACTGCTTGTTTGGACCAGACTCTGGAAATGGCCCTATGCCCAAAATTCTGTGTTACAGAGCTTTGTTCAATAAGCTTAAAACAAGGTTCCAATCAACTGTGAAGTTAACTTGATTCAGAATGACCTATATACACACTATAAAATAGAGCTATTTAGAAAAGATGAGCTAGAAAACCAGAATTTTCTATGTTCTGGTAGAAAAGCATAATATAAACACTTGGATCAGAATTATTCTGAAACATTTTAAGCTGGAAAAAATTGTATCTGTCCCTACACTTTGGCCCATGCTCAATTTCTTTAGCACCACCCTAATGACATTTTTCTCTCTCTCCTCATGCTTATAATAAATAGGTACAATATAGAACATTTTACATGGTAATTATACTCCCACCTCAGAAAGGAAATTTTTGTGCTTAATTTAGTGATAACCATTTTTGATTCAAACCAGAATGTAAGCTAAATATGAACTTTCAAGAAAATATTAGATCAAAATTTATCTTATAAACATCAGATCATGAATGTATACTTATTCTTCAACTTACTATTCCTTCCCTAAGTTTCCATTTGTTTTACACTTTCATTAGTGCCTCGCCCTTCTTAAAAAGGAAGGTGATATATTTAAAATTCTGTACAAACATCAGGCAGTACAGTCCAACGACGAGGAGCACAAGTTCAGGAATCAGACTGCATGGGTTTAAAAGTAGACTCTATCATTTACTAGCTATGGCCCCAGGCAAGTTAATTAACAACTCTATGACTCAGTTTCTTTAGTTTACTAAAAACAAACAAAATACTGCATCAACCTCCCAGGGTTACTGTGAGGATTAAATGAGTTAATAAATATATAAAGGGATTTCAACAGGTTTGGCATGTAGAAAGAGCTCAATAAATCTTAGCTTTCATTATTATTATTATTATTATTATTATTATTATTATTATTATTATTATTATTATTATTATTATTATTATTACTCTCTATTCCCCAATTTGTATTCACAAATTTAATGCTGATTTTACTATATCTTAAACTAGTAAAATTTTACAGCCAATAATAAATATAATTCTTATTAGACATTATTACTTAGTTCATTTAACATGCCCCCACTAAGTAACAACTGTAATGCCCCAGCTAGATTACACACATAATAAGCAGTGCAAATGAGTATTATCAAAAAAGATTATTCAAACACAACACTTATAAAGGTCTTGGATTATATCAACAGTAGCCGTTTCTGAAGCCCCTTATTTCTTTCATAATCATCCTAGGTGTATCGTAGGTTCTATAATTCTTCTTACAAGTAATGACCACATTTTGAGTTATTTATATATGTAGGATATTCAAAAGTAAAAATTGTGTCTTCAGATTAAATTTACAGGATTGATTACACATTTGTTCTTTCTCTCCTGAGACTTCATCAAAATGACTGCCAAAGAATTTACACACACACATACACTCAAAAGGATAATGAGAACATACAAAGAAAATCAGTGGGCAAGAACTCCCAATAAATCTTTGGATATCAGAAAGTAAATGGAGGCAAGATAACTAATCAGACCAGAATGCAAGTTAGAGCCTGAAACACCTGAAGATACGAAGGTAATTTGTCCTAAAAGAACAGAGGCTCAGAATTTAGAAGCACAAGGTGCTACAGACTACAAAAGCGAGGAACAGGATCAAAATCACATGACATATCACTTCATATCCACTAGGATAGGTATAATAAAAAAGACAGACAATAACAAATGCAGGTGAGGATGTGGGAAAATTGAAACCCTCAAACATTGCTGGTGGGAATATAAGATGATCAGCTGTTTTGGAAAAGTCTGACAGTTCCTCAAATGGTTATCAGAGTTATCATATAGCCTAGCAATTCCACTCCTAGGTATACCCAAACTGACTAGAAACATCCACACAAAAATTTGTACGTGAATGTTCAGAGTAGTATTATTCATTATAAGCAAAAAGTAAGAACATCCCAAATGTTCACCAACTGATGAATGAATTTTTAAAATGTGAAAAAATCATATAACAAAATACTATTTAGAAATAAAAATAAATGGAGTACTGGGCGGGCCACAGTGGCTCAGCAGGCAGAGTTCTTGTCTGCCAAGCCAGAGACCTGGGTTCGATTTCCAGTGCCTGTCCATGCAAAAATAAATAAATAATAAATAATAAATAAATGAAGTAGTGATGCAAGCTACAACATGGACGAACCTTGAAAACCTTATGCTGAGAGAAAGAAGCCAGTCACAAAGGACCACATATCACATGATTCCATTTAGATAAAATTTCCAGAATAGGCAAAGTTACAGAAGAAAATAGATTATGGTTGCACGGGGGGAGTTCTTGGGTGATGGCTAAGAGGTATGGGGTTTCTTTTAGGATGAGAATGCTCTAAAATTTATTTTGATGATGGACACACAGCTCTGTGAACATACTAAAAACCAATGAATGAACTGTAGCTTTATATGGGCAAATGGTATACCAAATATACCACAATGTTCTTTCTTTTTTTAAGTGAGGAATGGAGCTTAAAAGCACGAAGAATGAGTGTCTGCATAGTGAACAGTGGAATTCCTAGGTCATTCATCCACCACATTTTCCAAAGGCCAGCGTCTCCTCATGACTGCACCTTCATGAAGGAAGCTGGAAGAGACTCCATTGTAGAATGGCACGAGAGAAAAGAAGCCCACATACTGAAAACCGAGTACACTCATGCTCACAGTTCCTATCACCCCACCACTCATGATCTTATATACACAGAATCTCTATGTCAGCATTTTTGGTCCTGACTCTTAAACATAAGAAGGCAGCCAAGGAGCACCAGTTTACTTGAGGGAAATATTTCACAAGGGGGATAAAAAATTAAAACAAACAGAAAAAAAGGAGCTTGAAATATAAAAAGATTATGTAGGGAATATAATATATTTTTGAAAAGAAAAAGAAGATAACATACTCAGAAGAATAAAGGATAATCCATTAAAAAATAATTCAGGGGGCACAGGGTAGTTCAGTGGTAGAATTCTCGCCTGCCATACAGGAGACCAGGGTTCAATTTCCGGTCCGTGCACTTTCCCCAAAACAAACAAATAAGCAAAACAAACAAACAAAAATTCAGCAAATGGTATTGCAATAACAGGATACTCACATGGAAAAATTATGAAATGTGATCCTGCAATACAGCATATAAAAAAATAAAAAATAATTCAGCTAGTGAAAAGGAAACTAAAACCAAGAAAACTTGTAAAAATCAAAACAAACTATAAATAGAAACACCGAAATTTAAAATTGAAGAAGTTCCCCCAAGAGATGGAAACTAGGAAGAAAACAAGTATTAAAGACTAATCCGAAAGGTCTAATATCTATGAAAAGGATGCCTAGAAAAAAACAGAATATGGTGGGAAATAAATTATCAGAGAAATAGCACTCTATCCCAGCACAACTCCAGATTGAAAGAGCTCACCAAATGCTAGCACAATATATTTTTAAAATGCCAAAATACTTCCCTGTGAAATTTTAAAACACCAGAGCTCAAGAGAATAAATATTCTAAAGCTTCCACAGGGAGGAAAAAATAAGTTAAATACAAAGGATCTCAGAATCCAAGAGGCATCAGACATCTCATTGACAACACTGGAAGCTAGAAGAAATGGATTACTGTCTTTAAAAGTCTGGGGGAAACAAATTTCAATCTTCAACAAAGGTCAGTACAGCAGTGATAACAAGCAGATTCTAGATCCAGACTACAGGCTCAAATAACACCAACTAATAACTACATGATCTTGAGCAAGTCTCATAATCTCTTTGCGTATTTGTTTCTTCATCTATAAATTGGGGGTTATTGTGAGGACCAAAGAATTTGTATGTACCCACATGTATAAAAAGTATACAGTAAGTACTACATAAGTGCTCTAGAATACAGATGTGCTCTAGAATACACAGATGAAGATGGAAAGGGCTGGAACAGAACTTGACTTTTCATTGTAAGTCCTTAAGTAATACTTGACTGGCTTTTAACCACATGTACCTATTATCTTAAGAAAGTGAGAGGAGAAAAAGAGAAAGAAGTGGGGGGAGGAGACAGATAGATGTTAAATGAAGCCCAGTGATGACTGCTAAGTATAGAATAACTCACACATAGACACACAGAAAATTGAAAACAGAAAAACTGAGATGGAACAACCTAGCAGACAGTGAAGAAGGGAGGCAGATATAAGAGATAGTCTAGGTTTGGTTGAATAGCAGGGTCAGAGAGGAAACCAGAACAGGCTGAGTTAGATTATAGAAAAAGTACAGTTTGTTGCTAAGAACAGAACAGAGTGCTCACAAAAAGAAACTGAGTTTTAATCACAGTTAATTGACAATCCTTTCATACACGAGATTCACTGAGGTTTTTGATTGAGGTTAAATTAATTTACCTAAAATGCATAATTGATGGTGACAGCATCTTTTCTAAATGTACAGTCCAGTGCTCAAGAGAGTAAAGAAAATCCAGGGAGAGCAGGAAGAAAGGAGGACTAAATGCAACTATGAAAGGGGCAGCAGCTAATCTATAGAGGCTTTTTGGTCACTATGTGGGGACAAAACATAACATATACACATACACACACAGGGTTGAGAGTGGGGGAATTGTCCTAGGAAATCTAATACACTCTCATTAAGTGTTCAAGTTCAAATACTATAAACAGTCTTGGATTGATGGTATCCCTAGAAAACTTAGCAGAGTAAAACTGTCTAGTAATAAACCTTCAACTTAACTTTTCAATGGTATATCTTTCAAACTGCACAGAGATCTCAAACAACAGACTACAAAACTTTGAGATGAGCTCTCAATCAAAATTTATAAAACGCATAAGGAAGCAACTCACCATAAGCAATACTCAGCATACACACATATGCACGCATATATGTGTGCACATATGCATAAAGGCCTTCAAAGAATATTAATGCAAAAGCAGATAAAGAAAAGAAGAGAAACAGAATAGATGACATGAACAGAAAGCACAAAATAATAATTTATTTGCATCCAAATGTATCAATAAGAACATTAAATGTAAATACAAAAAAACGCCCTGGGTTAAAGATCTTTTCTTAAAATTATTCATTTATATGCTTATAATAGGCAAATCTAAAAGGACAGAAAAAAGTTAAAAGTAAAATAATGGGTAAGCTATATTGTATATATTAATATGTATACCTGCAAGGCAGAAAAAATGAACACAGGCAATTGCACATAAAACTGCAGGTGGCTAGAAGGAAACCAGCTAAAAGGGGGAAAAAAATCTAAAAATAGGCTTAGAACAGTGATTCTGACTGCTTTCGTTTCAGCCTTCAAATTATTTCAAAGCTAAAACTGAGAGCTGAAATATATACAATTTGTTTTTACCAAGAGGGTTATTTTAGAAATAAGTTATGCCATAATTAAACATATATTCCATAGAAGTTCTCAAGTGCCAGCTGTAATTCAGAAGCCATAAAATTTTTAAATAGGAAATTATTTTAAAGACAAAATATAACAAAATAAATTATTCCTGATGAGCCGAAATAAAAATCCCTATGATAGGGCAATGGTGGCTCAGTGGCAGAATTCTCGCCTGCCGTACCAGCTGAGCGACCGGGTTCAATTCCTGGAGCCTGCCCATGTAAAAAAAAAAAAATCCTATGGTAGTAAATTCATTGGGTTTCCTACAAAAAGTATCTTGAACGATGTTATGCCCTGATTTGTATGTCAGTATCTGAATAGGTTTCCTCCATCTTGAAATGGATTAACAAGCCCCCAAATTAAAAACACTTAGACAAAGACTTAAAATTTAAACAAACATAGAGCAAGTATTTTTTTCTTAATTAAGACAATGGTATCTCTTTTTAATAGGAAGCTACCACTTTCAGAAAGTTATCTTTAACATTCTGCATTAGTGTGGTACCTTTGTTACTGTAATGGAACAATATTGTTATAAATATACTACTAACTATAGTCCATAGTTTACATGGAGAAATATGTAATAATAACATATAATATATAATAACAACAGAGAAAACTGAGGGGGGTGTATATAGGAACTCTGCATTTTCTGCATGTTTTTCTGTAAACTTACAAGAAACATCAAACTTACCCATATTGAGAGACATTCGACAAAACAACTGGTCTATAATTTTCAAAAATGTCAGTGTTAGGTGAAGTCAAGGGAATACAAAGGAACTGCTCCAAATTGAAGAAAGCTAAGGAGATGTGATAACTAAATGTAACACGTTTCTGAATCGGATCCTTTTCCTATAGATGTATTGAAATAACTTGCAAACTTGAACAGAATTTGAGTATTAGATGTGAGCAATATATCAATGTTAATTATCTTTGTGTTAATTATCTTTGTGATGATTGTGTTGTAGTTACAAAGTATAATGTACTTTTCTAGAAAATACACACCAGAGTGATCAGGGAAGGGGCATCATAAAATAGCTAGTTTTTCTCAAACAGTGCAAAACAAAAAGATCCCTGTCCTATATTTGCAACTTTTCTGCAAATTTTAAATTGTTTCCAAAAATTGTTTAAGTCATTTTTATTAGTCAGTCATAAAAAAGGAGGATAGGCAGCAATTGTTTTAAAAAAAGCTTAAAAAGAGATCAGACTTAAATTAGAGATATGAATGAAGTAGATCTGGTTAGGACTAAGGTAAATCAGACTAAAGGGTAAAGGATGATATTGACTGTGTGTTAAAACTTCAACTTCTGTGTGAGGCTAAAAGGAAAAGATGTTTACTTGGTGCAAAATTATATTTTCTGTAGCACATTATCTAATTTAACTTTTATGGTCAGTTTATTAGAACACCATAATTACATGGAACCATGAATAGGAAGTGAGATCTTGCTGGTTTGAACAGGTTAGTGTGATGCCCCAATATACTTCAGAGTAATGTGGGCAGAAAATAAAAATGTATTAGTGAAGTCCCCTAGAGGGACTGGAGGAAAATGTGGAAATATTAAACATCCCCACCTGGGTAATTCCTGATATTCTTGAAAGCAGTGGAGACTACCAGTTCAATACGCTGAGCCCTCGATCTTGGGGCTTGCCCTTATGAAACTTATGTGAATTTTTCTCGATAAAATTGCATTTAAAAATGAGTATAAGGGGCAGGCAATGGTGGCACAATGACAGAGTTCTTGCCTGCCATGCTGGAGACCCAGGTTTGATTCCCAGTGTTTGCCATGTAAAAAAAAAAAAAAAAAAAAATATATATATATATATATATATATATATATACAGGACTTTTTTAGAGTACCATTCACAGATATTTAATGATCAATGTTCCATTAATTAACAAAAAAGATTTCTCTAAAAAGAACACATACTGATTTTTTTATCAATTGAAATTAAAAGGGGCTGGCACCCTTCAAAACCAAGACTTGTAATGCAGAATTCTAAATTCTGCATCACACTCCTCCAAAGCAATGCTCTGACCCTCCATTCTCAGTTCTTTCCGCTCTATTTGTTGAACAAGTGAATGTGTTCAAAGTAGGTAATAGGGTAGAGCACTGGCCATAACAGACCCCCATGGAAAACAGATACTGAACAACCTGTTTCAATAGCGTAATACATGCTATGAAGTATGTTTTATAACACATGCTACGGAAGGGATAGTATAGGATACCATGGAAACAGGTAACACAGAACCCTAATAAGTGTGTACAGGCACACACATGGGTGGGAGGGAGGAGAGAAAGGGAATTACGGGAAAATCACCCTTAAATAAAATTTTGGTTACGACCTGAAGGATGAGTGGGAATCAGCTAGGTGAAACATGCCTGTAACCATATATGCCAGGATGCTTATGTGTAAGAGACCTTTTGTTATCATTGTAAAAAAAAGTCCAGGAAGGCTTAGTAGTAAGGGATGAAGCTGAAAATAAAGGCAGGTGCGAGACCTTTAAACAGCCTTAAATGCCATGAAAAGTTTAATTTTCTTCCTCATAGTCACCGATTTTCAACAACCTTTTTTGTTGATCAACCCTAATTTCAAACCAAGATTTACACAGAATGTCAACATATAATATAAACAAAACAGCACTGTCCTAGCTAAAGTGGGAAGAAAGATCTTAGAACTTCACCAATTGAGCTTACAACCTAAGTGGGGGTGGGGTGGGAAGTGGGGGCAAAATCAGGCAGTTGCTGAAGAAAAAAAAGGTAACATCACAAACAATCCATGGTAAGATGTATTAACCTGACTTTCGATCAGAAACTGTTATTTCAATTAGGATAATTCAAAGAGCACTTATTTACAAAGGAACTAAACACAGGGAAGGTCACAACAAAAGAAGGTAAAGGAACCAGAGCTGACAGTAGGAGCAGTACCCCTGAATTCAAAGAAATACAGGTAGGGGAGATTACCAGAACTTGGTAAACAAAATCACAGAAATCACAGCCCAAGGTAATGCTACTGGGAAGAAATCAGGGAAATAAAAATCCTGAGTCACTCTCTCTTTCCAATCTGCTTGTGTTCCACACTGACTAAATCCAACCTGAAGCCAGTCACAGATGCCCACTGACATGATCCAGTGAGGAGGTCAAACAGAAGTTACCTATCATTTAGGGGAATGCACACAAGCACGAGGGAAGATCAAACGCAGACTTCTGCGAGATTTCTTTGAGGCAGAGACAATTAAGTGAAGCCCAGAAAACAAGCAGGAGCTGGCCAGAGAAAAGAAATGAGGGAGACAGACATTCCAAGCAAGACTAGCCATGACAAAGGCACACAGCTGGAACAGTAACAGAATTACAGAATTAAGATGTTTGAAGCATAGAGTATGTGGCAAGTGGGAGTGCAGAGAAGAATGCAAACGCTGGCCAAAACAAATTACAGGTTCTAATCCACTTGATTTTTTTTATTCTCCATATATTGACTTTTTCAGGGTACACGATAACACTTACTTTTAGTGACCACATAAGCATCTCTAAAATTCTAAACCAAATCATTGATAATCCAGAATTTACACTAGGGAGCATTCATTTTGCTTTGAAATGGAGAATCTTCTAAAAATAAAACTGATACCTCTGCCCTATTAGCAAAAGACCACGGAGTTTCTAAACTGCTATATTGAAAATACAAAGGCTTGAGGCTCTACGCCTTGCCAGGCCCCATGGAAGACACTCAGGATACAGTAACAACACAAAAATGGGCAGGGTCCCCGGCTTCATCTGACTTTCCTCTAATAGAAGGAACAAGCATTAAGCAAATAAAAAATAAACATAATTACAAATTCATTATGTGCTACAAATAAAAGCAACAAGGATGATATTCCTGATGGTCTTGCAAAAGCCACTTCCATGGAGTGGTGAGAAACAAAGTCAGATCACAGTAGATGGAGGCATATGTGTGTCTGTGTGGATGTTATAAGATAGCGGATTCAAGAACTTGGATTTTGAACTGTTGAGAAAAAAGGTACTATTTCTCAAAGGATATCACAAAGAAAGCTTTTTTTTTTTAAGATGGAAAACATGAACATGCTTAAATACTGACAGGACAGGGGGGGTGCAAGAGGGGTTGAATATAAGTGAAAGAAGGGATAACAGAGATGATGATTAATGTCAACATTTATATCTAGGTTCTAAACTAAATGCTTTATGAGCCATTCCTTATTTAAACTTCATAATCTCTAAGGTCAGCACTACTGTCCCAATTTGAGAAAACTCAATGAAGTTAGGTAACTTTTGAACAAATTACACAGTGGCAGACTTAGGTTTCAAACTCAGATCTGCGTGACTTCAAAGCACATGATACCACACTGCCTTATTTTTCCAATAAATACTTACCAAATCACTTTTTTTTAGGGGGTGCATGGTCTGGGAATTGAACAAAATTACTTCTTAAATGTCTATTGTTAAGTATTGAAGATACAGAGATGAATAAAACATAGTCCTTTTCTTTAAGGAGTGAGGAAGGTACATACCCAACATACACCCAAAAGCCAATGACAAATGTAGGAATAAGTGAGATTGCAGACACATCTCTACCTCGACCCAAAGCTAATTAATGAAGACTTTAAAGAGGAGAACGTGCTGGTTTAAGAAAACAGACAAGACAAAGTGAATTCCAGGTAAAACAAAGAGACTGTGGAAAAGCAAAAAGGCACTAATGTACATACTGTTTTTGGTATGTACTCAGTATGTACATTATTGAACACTTCAAAAAGTTCAATATGGCAAGAGTGCAATGAGAATGCACTCTTGAGAGACCAGATCACAAAGAAGTTTTATGCCATGCTAAGGAGCTTTAAATTACAGGAAATGAAGAACCATTTTCAGGCTTTGAAATAAGATTAGCCTACTGTGACAATTTAGAAACAGATTAGGAGGTTCAAGCTGTAGCCTGGTGAATGGCTGAAAGAACATGAGATCTGGAAGGAAACCCCCAAACTAGTTGTTTACAATCAGGATAAAAAAAGGACAGCTCCAAAGTTCACTCCTGAAAGGGTAACCCTAAATGAGATGAAAATAGTTCTTTGAAACATTATTATTATGACAGAAGTAAGAAGTTTAGCTCTTTGTGATCATGAGGAAGGGGAATGGAGGCTTATTTCCTCCTCGAGCCCACAAATAATTTCACTGACTTAGAAAATACATAAACAAACAATTTACTTATTTTTCTTTCTTCATAAACCAAAAAAACAATTGTGAGAAAACAGCACTACTCCTTGAACCAAGTCTAGGCCAGATTATTTACAAATAAGACCAGTTCTGGGGTAGTTGCAGTGCTAGACGTAGATGCAGAAAAGAAGGAAAAGGGAATGTACAAACCTCAATCAATATTGATGCCTCTCTCTCCTAAATCAATCTTGTTAATTGAGACCCCAATCTGATACGCCCTACAGAGTGGGAAATAACAGAACCATAAGGAGAGAAAAGTATTTTGAAGTTATTCACTCAAATCTACAGTTTCCAGATCTGTCATATGAGGGAGTTGGGGGAGTACTGCCTACACTCTACTTGCAAATGCAATGAAAAGGGCAAGTATATTAGAAATATTTCCATTAATATAAAACAGGAAATTTCATTTATATAAAATGCTGATTAAATATTCTTCAAGAGAATAATCAATTGGAGAAACTTATGTAAATGCACTAAACAGTCTTGAAAAACTTCTGCAAAAAACTACATCCCTTTACGACTGTTCTATGGCAGCAAAAAAATGCCGATTAAAAATCTGACAGAATTCCGGGAAGATGGTGGAATACAATAGGTTGAGTTCACCCCTGATCCAAGAAACAGCTAGATAAGGATAGGAGGGTGACTGAGACAGTGATTTTCCAGGGTGTAAGTGACCTAGGAGGATCTTCTGCACCACATGGGGAGACCCTAGTTGCAAAAGCTGAGGAACTGAAAAGCTGAGAACCAGAGACCTTCCAGCTGGTGTAAACAGCCTGATGTGGAAGCCCAGAGCCCTCAGGAGTACACAGACAGGGAGACTAGACCTAGGAAGTATAAGCCAAGCTGAATTCCTTGAACGCACTACCCTCACCCGCGACTCACCCCATGCCCCACACACCCTGTCATCTGACCCCCTCCCCGCATTCCAAGCACCCCGACCACACCCACACCCCAAGCCTGCCCCAGGCCAATGACCCTCTCTTGCCTTGCCCCTCCCAAGCCTTACCTGCCTGACCCTGCCCAGTGGAAAAAGTCTGCAAGCATTTACCTCCATATCCAGGCTACACCCACCCGCAGCCCATACATTCCTGCAACCCCACGCCACCCGCCCTAAGCTATGCACTTATATCAGTTTATAGCCCTCCCAGATCTCCACAAGGGCACTGCCGACAGTCAGGCCCCCTGGCTCTGAGCAAGAGCTGATTTGAGCTGCCTGGACACATCTGCCTCCAGCCCATGCAGATGCAATACCAAAATGCTGCCCTGAGCTCTGTGCATGCACACAGAGGGCCCCATACCCTACATCAGCAAACACCAGGGCTCTGCCACCCAGACCTGTGACCCTACACAACCACATCCTCACTGCTGCTGGGCACACATGCCCACAGGCATGA
Source organism: Tamandua tetradactyla (assembly GCF_023851605.1). Classification (NCBI taxonomy): domain Eukaryota; kingdom Metazoa; phylum Chordata; class Mammalia; order Pilosa; family Myrmecophagidae; genus Tamandua; species Tamandua tetradactyla. The sequence goes on along the minus strand of NC_135327.1, from coordinate 224,071,320 downwards.
GCACAGCATCCCTAAACTGCACCTATATCTGTGCTGCAACTCATCGTGGCACTGTTGTGCCCCACACAACACCCTGCATCCGGCTCCACATCCATCCCACAAACGCAAGGCTTTCAACTCCTGAAGAAAATCAACTTCCAAAGTAAACCAATCAAGATACTTACATGCCGCAAAGATAGCAGAATGATGCAGACAGATATAGCCCAGCCTAATAACCAAATTAAAACACCAGAAGAGACACAGACATTGGAACAACTAATCAAAGGTGAATATCCCTGTCCTTGCGAAATGTACATGACAATAAGTGTTTAAGGAATATGTGTATATAATCTAAACTCAAGTGTTCAAAAAATGGGTTGATAGCCAAATAGATGGATAGATCAGATAGGTGGACAGAGATTAAATGATATGGTAGATTAGGCAAAATGTTAAAACTAATGTCATTGCTGCAGGGTGCTGAAAATAGATGGTAATTAATATTTTACAATTTTAACTTATGTGTGAGACTAAAGTAAAAAATGTTTATTTGGTACAAAATTTATATTTTGACTAGTGCATTTCCTAATATAACTTATACAGACAGCTTAACTGAACACCATAAGTACATGGAACTTTGAGTAGGACATGAGATTTTGCCGGTTTGTCCAGAGTGATGCCCTGATAAATCCCAGAGTGATTTGAACAGTGAATAAAAAAATACTTGCAAAGTCCCCTTTGGGGAATGGTGAGAACGGGGGAAAATTCAACTTCCCCAAATTGAATTCTTGATATCCTCACAAGCAGTACAGACAACCAAGCTATAGGTTGAGCCCCCAATCTTGGGGTGTCTTCATATGAAACTTACCCCATGTTCTAGTTTGCTAGCTGCTGGAATGCAATACACCAGAAATGGAATGGCTTTTAAAAGGGAGAATTTAATGAGTTGTAAGTTTACAGATCTAAGGCCGAGAAAATGTCCCAATTTAAACAAGTCTAAAGAAACGTCCAATCAAAGGCATCTAGGGAAAGATACCTTGGTTCAAGAAAGCCGATGAAGTTCAAGGTTTCTCTCTCAAGTGAGAAGGCACATGGCAAACACAGTCAGGGCTTCTCTCTCAGCTGGAAGGGCACATGGCAAACACGGCGTCATCTGCTAGCTTTCTCTCCTGGCTTCCTATTTCATGAAGCTCCCTTCATGAAGGGAGGCGTTTTCCTTCTTCATCTCCAAAGGTCACTGGCTGGTGGACTCTCTGCTTCGTGGTGCTGCAGCATTCTCTGCTCTCTCTGAATCTCTCTGAATCTCTCATTCTCCAAAATGTTTCCTCTTTTATAGGACTTCAGAAACTAATCGAGACCCACTCAAATGGCTGGAGACATGTCATCCCCTAATCCAGTTTAACAACCATTCTTAACTAAATCATATCATCCAGGGAGATGATCTCATTACAGTTTCAAATATACAGTACTGAATAGGGATTATTCTACCTTTAAGAAATGGGATTTATATTAAAACATGGCTCTTCGTAGGGGGCATACTTCCTTTCAAACCAGCACACCCCACAAAGGATAGACCAAGCCTACTTAAAATTAGGCCTAAAGAGACACCCCCAAGAGAACCTCTTTTGTTGCTCAGATGTGGCCTCTCTCTCCAGCCAACACAACAAGCAAACTCACCACCCTCCCCCTGTCTATGTGGGACATGACTCCCAGGAGTGTGGACCTTCCTGGCAATGTGGGACAGAAATCCTAGAATGAGCTGAGACTCAGCATCAAGGAATTGAGAAAAATTCTAGAATGAGCTGAGACTCAGCATCAAGGTATTGAGAAAACCTTCTCGACCAAAGCAGGGAAGAGTGAAATGAGACAAAATAAAATGTCAATGGTTAAGAGATTCCAAACAGAGTCGAGAGGTTATCCTGGAGGTTATCCTTACGCATTAAATAGATATCACCTTGTTAGTCAAGACATAATGGAGAGGCTGGAGGGAACTGCCTGAAAATATAGAGCTGTGTTCACAGTCATGTGAAGATGATTGTATATGATATAGCTTTCACAATGTGTGTGATTGTGAAAATCTTGTGTCTGATGCTCCTTGTATCTACCTTATCAACAGACGAGTAAAACATATGAAATAAAAATAAATAATAGGGGGAACAAATATTAAAATAAATTTAGATTGAAATGCTAGTGATCAATGAAAGGGAGGGGTAAAGGGTATGGTATGTATGAATTTTTTTTCTGTCTTCTTTTTATCTCTTTTTCTGAATAGATACAAATGTTCCAAGAAATGATCATGATGATGAATATGCAACTATGTGATGATACTGTGAATTACTGATTATATATGTAGAACCGAATGATCAAAAGTTTTAAAAAAAAAAAGCTAAAATTGATAGATCTAGGTGTCTGAGGGGTGGGGATATATTGGAGTTCTCTGTTTGAGGTTTGTATTGTTTTTTTATTGTTGTTTCTTTGTTGTTGTTGTTTTGGCATGGGCAGGCTCTGGGAATCGAACCCAGGTCTTTGGCATGGCAGGCGAGAATCCTGCCATTGAGCAACGGTTGCACTTCCCTGTATTGTTTTTGTAACTGTCTTGGAAGTTTGAAAGTATTTCAAAATAAAAAGGTAAAACACTTAAAAATATCTAATAATAAAAAGAGCACATACACAAGAATGGATATTACTTTAAAAACAGAAAATAACAAATATTAACGCGGGGGACTTCCGGAGAAGATGGCGGCTTAGTAAGACGCGCGGGTCTTAGTTCCTCCTCCAGAACAGCTACTAGAGAAGTAGAAACAATACAGAACAGCTCCCGGAGCCACGACGGAGACCAAGAAGACAGCGTACCCCATTCTGGAAAGGCTGACTGGCTGGAAGAACCCGCTCCGGTGAGATCGCCGAGGGGTGCGGGCTTCCCCGGGCCAGGGCGGCAGGCGGCCGGAGTCCCTCCCTCCCTCCTTCCCGGGCCGGCTGGGAGAATTGGACAGGCGGTCCCCTCAAGCCGCGGCGGCTGGCGCCCCACCACCACCACGCGCAGCCCCCCGGACCAGCTGGGAGAATTGGATCGGAGATCCCCAAGCTGCGGAGAATGGCAACCAGGGTCCCTTCCAAACACGTGGCTTCCCGGTCTGGCTGCGAATGGTGGATAGATACTTCCCCAAGCTGCGGCGGCTAGTGCCCCCCCGCCACGCTTGGCGCCCTGGGCCAGCTGGGAAATTTGGACAGGCGCTCCCCCAAGCCGCGGAGGCCGGCGACCCTCCCCACGCGCGGATCCCCGGGCCGGCTGGGAGATTCGGATTGGCACTCCCCCAAGCTGCTTCGGCTGGCGACCCCCCCTACAGCGAGAGTTTTCCAAAGTTAAAGGAGCCACAGCACCTTTTACTGGTGGGACCCGCAGACAGCTGAGCGCCACAAGCGCCACCTACTGGGCAGGATAAGAAATATTAACAAGGGTGCAAAGAAACATGAATCCTCAAATATTTTCTGTGGGAATGGAATATGGTGCAGCTGCTGTTGAAAGCAGTTTGTTGGTTCCTCAAAAAGTAATATATACAATTACCATATGACCAACCAATCCCACTACTTAGTATATAACCAAAAGAACTGGAAGCAGGGGCTTGAATAGACCCTTGTACAATGATGTTCACAGCAGCATTAGTTACAATAGCTGAAGATGGAAACAACTCTTACTTCATCCATCAACAGATGAATGGATAAAAAACAAGTGGTATATACACACAATGGGATGTTATTAAGCTGTAAAAAGGAATGAAGTTTTGAGGCAATAAGGATGATCCCTGAAGACATTATGCTGAGGGAAACAAACCTGACAAAAAGGGACAGATACTGTATAATATCACGTGAAATAATTAGAATATGCAAATTCAGAATCAGAAAGCAGATTAAAGGTTACAAGAGCAGGGAGGAAAGGAGATAGAGAATTAGTGCTTACTGGGTACAGAGTTTCTTTTTAGGGTGATGGAAAAGTTTTGGTAATGGCTAGTGATGGTAGCACAACATTGTAAATGTAATTAACACTGAGTTGTATATTTGAAAGTGGTTAAGAGAGGAAATTTTACGTTATATATATGTTCCCATAATTAGAAAAACAAAAAAATAAAAATGAAGACATACCATTCAGCCCATCTTTCTGGAATCTTCTCTCCTACCCTCTTCCCGCCCCCCACATCCACAAAGAGCATCAGTTACTATAGGACAACTTCAAGGGGCCAAATATACATGCAGTAGGAGCTCCTAAAGGATAGGCAAAATAAAATAGATTGAAAAAATATGTGAAGAAATAAAAGGAAAAAATTTCCCAATTTTTATGCAAAGTATAAACCCACAGATTCAAAAAGCTGGGAAAACCCCAAGCACAAGAAACATGAAGAATACTATACAAAGCACATCATAATTAAATTACTTAGAGCCAACGACAAGACCATCAGCTAGGGCAAATAGTCTAATGCGCCCCTTTCCAAACAGAGGCCCGGAGCCCTTAGACGTGCACAGACACGGAGACAGGGACTAGGAAGTAAGCAAAGCACTGTTCCTATGAACCCACCCCCCAAACCCACCACCATGCCCAAGGCACCCAACACACCCAAACCCTGCCCCCCGCACGCCATTCACCTCCCACTTCCTGTCCCATGCAGGCGCTAATCCAAGCATCTGTGCAACACCCACCCCCAGCCCATGCACTCACGCAACTGCACTCCCACCCTTAAACCCACCCACTGTGCCTACCCTGAGTTCTGCAATCGCACATACCAAGGGGCTCATACCTGCCTCCTGCCTGCCCTAGTAGCCACGCATCCAGCCCTGCTCCTTCAACACCTGCTCCCTGTCCCCTCACCTTGCCCTCCAGCTCTGCACAAGCACTCACCCACACATCCAGGGTACACCTGCACCCAGCCCACACATGTACTAACCTAACCCACCCATGTTCCCATACCCCACCTCTACTGAGACACACACTAGAGGTCCCCCACTCCCATGTATGTGTACAACTCCACCCCAGCAGCATCCTGCCCCACACACAAACATACCCTTGCCCCACCGGCCCACCTTACTGGTGCTCTCATGTACATCCATGCCACACAGCCCCCACTCTGCGCACACAAGCATCTGTGCCCTGACCCCCCATGCACCCCACACACATGCACATGCTTCCCGGCCCTCAACTCACACCCTGTGACACCCATGACCTGCAGCCCACCCCTGATTTGCATCCTGGTCCCCCTGGACTCCCTTCCTTGCACAAGTATCAACCGTTCTTCCCCCACCCTGAATCCAAACTCTGTACCCTAAACCCCACACCCTGATATTCACTATCCCCACGCTCCAAGCACCCACTCACAATCTGTCTGCTCCCGTACATCTGCACAGCCTCCAACATCCTCACGCCAGGCTCTGCCTCTGTGTCCCTCATGCCGTGCCCTGCTCCTGTGCTCCAAGGCCTGCCCAAGCTGTATCCTGCCACCAGGGTCCCCACACTGCCCTTGCACAACCCCCACACACCTGAGCACCAGCATAGCGCCCCTAACCCATACCTTTCCCTGAGCCACAACTTGTCACTGCACCACTGTGCCCCACCCCATGCCATTCATCCTGCCCCACACCCATCACACAAATACAAACATTAGACTACTGAAGGAATTCAACTTCTATAGGAACCCTATCAAAATAATTACATACCTCGAAGGCAAAAGAAAATCACAAAGCATGTGAAGATGCAGACAGATATAGCCCAGCCTACTGAACGAATCAAAACTATGGAAGAGACACAGACTTTGGAACAACTTATTAAAGCTGTTCATATAACTCTACTAAGTAAAATCAGTGGGTTGGCCTATGACATAAAGGATATCAAGAAGACACTAGACCAAGATGGCGGTTTAGTGAGGTATGGGATTTAGTTCACCCTCCAGAGCAGCTAGTAAATAGCCAGGAACAGTACAGAAAAACTGCTGGGGCCACGTCAGTGACCAGACACAGAGCATACACCAGTCTGGACAAGCTGGACCAGCTGTGATCCCACCCAGAACCGTGAGTCCCTCAAACTGTGGAAGCCAGTGCCCCTCCCCTACAGACTGGTTCCCAGAGGGGAAAGGAAAGAGACTTTACCAGCAGCAAGGGGCTAAGCGCAACCAAGCCCCAATTGTGGAATTAACAAATTCTAACTACTAAAGATAGGCCCCCAGCTCAGTGAACCTTGAGAAAAAGCTGAGGTTGCTGATTTCCCCCCTAACACAAAGGCGGCAGGGCTGACAGAAAAAGAAAAAACATACACACAAAAAAAAAAAACCAGAGAGTTTTTTTGGATTGGACAACACAATATACTTGAAAGGGTCTAAGCCCTGAAGGAGGGGGCACATACCACCTGGAGATACACAGAGCAACATATCAACTTAAGCTCTTAATTGCCAAACCCAAGGAATAGGGGTTCTGCTCTGAAAAGGATTTTTTTTTCTTTTTCTTTTTTTGTAACTGTGTTTCTATGGCTTGACTGCTCTTTGGATACAACTGCAAGGCTTCTCAGGCTCCAACTACCCTAGGCATGGGCAGAATTAAGCTCATCTGAGAGCTTGTCTGGAAGCTGTGTCTTTCCCAGGAGAGAGGTGGGGACCAGCTCAGGTGGAATCCTTCCCTCAAGGAATTCAAACCCCAGGGTCTGGAAAATTGAAGGGATTAAAGGCAGCATACAACCTCTCCTCTGTCTCAACCATGCCCCAGCAGGGAGAGACTGCTGAAATTAAAGGTACCACATCACTTTATGCTGGTGGGACCCACAGGCAGACAAATGTCACATACTGGGCAGGATAGGAAAAACACAGAGAAAGTCTTTCAACCTGCTGGATCTCACCGTCAGGGAAGACTGACGCAGGTGACTCTTTCCTCCTGAGAGGAGGCCAATTTGGTCTGGGAAAATATGACTGGGGGTCTGTAATACCTAAGCAGACCCTCCTAAGGGGGGAAAAAGGCACCATGCAGGCAGAGCAAGAAATAAGAAAACAAGAACTAAAAACTTCTGATCTGTCAAACAAAACCTAAGCTACAGGTCTAGAATAAGCTGAACTGAATGTCAAAGAACAGATAGACAACAAATCATCCAGAAAGAAAATCCTAGGTAAAAAAAGTGAAAACAATCTCCAGAATAAATTAAGGAAATTAAATGTCTAGATGCCAGCAAAAAATAATGACTCATACTAGGAAAACTGAAGTTATGGCCCAGTCAAAGGAACAAACCAACAATTCAAATGAGACACAGGAGTTGAAACAATCAATTCAGGATGTTCAAACAGACATGGAAAACCTCATCAAAAATCAAATCAATGAATTGAGGGAGGATATAAAGAAGGCAAGGGACGAACAAAAAAGAAGAAATCAAAGGTCTGAAAAAACAAATCACAAAACTTATGGGAATGAAACGCACAGTAGAAGAGATAAAAAAAAACAATGGAAAACTACAATGTTTGATTTTAAGAGACAGAAGATAGGATTAGTGAACTGGAGGACAGGCTATCTGAAATCCAACAAGCAAAAGAAAATATAGGGGAAAAAAATGGAAAAATATGAGCAGGGACTCAGGGAAGTGAATGACAACATGAAATGTACAAATATACATGTTGTGGGTGTCCCAGAAGGAGAATAGAAGGGAAAATGAGGAGAAAAACTAATGGAGGAAATTATCACTGAAAATTTCCCAACTCTTACGAAAGACTTAATATTACAGATCCCAGAAGCGAACCCCAAACAGAATAGATCCAAAGAGACATGCTCCAAGACACTCACTAATCAGAATGTCAGATGTCAAAGAGAAAGAGAGAATTTTGAAAGCAGCGAGAGAAAAGCAATCCATTTTATACAAGGGAAGTCCAATAAGAGTATGCGTAGATTTCTCAGCAGAAACTATGGAGGTGAGAAAACAATGGTATGATATATTTAAGATATTAAAAAAGAAAAACTGCCAACCAAGAATTCTATATCCAGCAAAACTGTCCTTCAAAAATGAGGCAAAATTAAAACATTTTCAGACAAAAAAGTCACGGAGAGAATTTGTGACCAAGAGACAAGCTCTGCAAGAAATACTAAATGGAGCACTAGAGACAGATAGGAAAAGACAAGAGAGAGAGGTGTGGAAAAGAGTGTAGAAATGAAGACAATTAGTAAAGGTAAAAAGAAGAAAAATCAGATATGACATATAAAATCCAAAAGGTAAAATGGTAGAAGAAAGTACTGTCCTTACCATAATAACACTAAATGTTAATGGATTAAACTCCCCAATCAAGACATAGACTAGCAGAATGGATTAAGAAAACACTAGAAGAGCATGAAGAAAAATTTGAAGGAATAAACAGAAAAATAGTAGATACTGCAGAGATTAAAAATGCTGTAAACCAAAATCAAAAACAAACTAGAGACACACAAAAGCAGATATGAAGAGGCAGAAGAAAGAATAAGTGAACGAGCATTTCAGACACACTAGAGCAAATGGCAAAAAAGACATAAAAATTTGAATTGCATCTCAGGGGGATGATGGACAAAAGAAACACACAAATATAGGAACCATCAGTGTCCCAGACAGGGAAGAGAAGAGTTAAGAGCTAGGAAGATTATTTGAAGATAAAATGCAGGAAAATATCCTAACCATTATAAAAGACATAAATAAGCAAATCAAAGAAGCCCAACAAACCCCAAATAGAACAAATCCAAATAGAGTTATTCTAAGACAATACTACTCAGTCTGTCAAATGTTGAAGACAACAGAAAAAAACTTAAAGCAGCAAGAGAAAACAAACTACTACATATAAGGGAAACCACTTAAGACTGAGTTTGGACTACTCAACTGTGACTATGGAGACAAGAAGGTAGTGGTATCATATATTTAAGATCCTGAAAAACTTCTAGACAAGAATTCTGTACCCAGCCACACTGTCATCAGAACTGAGGGACAGATTAAAATTTTCAGACAAATTGTGAGAGGATGTAGAAAAACTGGGATATCTATGCTCTGCTGGGGGGGCATGTATAATGGTGCAACCACTATAGAAGACAGTCTGGTAATTCTTCAGAAAACTAGATATTGAGTTGCCCTATGACCCGACAATACCACTACTCAGTATATTCCCAGAAAAGTTGAAAGCAGTGAAACAGACACCGATGTTCACTAACAATAGCCAAAATATGAAAACAAGCCAAGTGCCCATCAAAAGATCAGTGGTATATGTATATACATATATACAATGAAATATTTTTTGTATACAAAAAAATACAATGTTTTGTATATTTAACAAAATGTGGTACACACATACAATGAAATATTATACAGCAGTATGACAAAATGATGTCCTGAAGCACATGGCAAGACGGAAGAACTTTGAAGACATAATGCTGAGTGAAATAAGCCCGACACAAAAGGACAGATATTGTATGATTCCACTTTTATGACAATGGTACAGATAAAGTCAGAGCCTTATACTACAGGATATGGGAAACCTAAAGATACACACAATTAGCTAATGAGATTAAATTTAAATGCAAGGGAATAGAAAGAAGTGAAGGCCGTTTATTACTGGGGTTATCAGTTAATATTGCCATATTGAAGGTCAACATGATTGAAAGTGGTTGTATAGACCCATGTGTCCTACCAATTAACATTACAAATATAAAGAAGCTCTTGCATGAACTATCTCAAAGGTTTGAATCTTGTACAAAGAGTATATAATATCAAGGCCTAGGGAAAAAACTGCCATTCATGCTATAGGCTACGTTTAACAGAAAAACATCAACAGTACCACAGCAACATCAGGGATAAATAATGGGGGGAGGAACAAAAGATAAGGGGAGGTTTGGATTTTCTGTTTAGTGAGGGTATGTTTATCTTTCATTTTTCATTGTCTAAAATTGAGAGTGTTGATGGACTGCTGACCTTGTTGTACATTAGGCATAATGTCCACTGGTTGGAGGTAGTAGAAAGATACACTGACTGAGAAGTAGAATGGCAAACAGTGGTGTATACATATGATTATTGTGCTGCTACAGAAAGGAAAGAAGTTGTGTGGCATGTGATGTTGTACATGATCCCGTGGGACACTTTGTGAGGTGAAATAAGCAGAAACAAAAGGCAAATATTATATGGTCACATTTAGAAAATACTTACAAGAAAGTTGGAACCTAGATTGTAAGCTCTTATAGCAATCATATTTAGTCCACAGTGTTAACTGTTATTTCTAGATTTTGAGAGGCTTTACTATATATGTATAACCTGGTATTTAGAGATAAGAACACCACCAATCAGGACAGGATTAAGGTAATTCAGAATACAGGGTTTAAGGAAGACGTATTTTAGAACTTCACCCACTCTATGGGATCAAAGGAAGAAAGGTTTATTTTGTACAGAACCTAACTTTTCTGTAGCACATAATCTAACTCAACCCATCTGGACAGATCATTTAAACAACCCAAACACAGGAGCCCAGGATGGGAATGAGAGCCTATCATCCTGTATACCTCAATGTAATGCCCAGATACATCCCAGATAATGCTAAACAGATAATCAAAAAGTATTGGCAAAGTCCTTTGAGGGATGGGAGAAAAAATATGGAACTGTTAAACTTTGCCACCAGGAAAACCCCTGATACTTATCAAACATTTGAGACTCCCAGGTCAGCAGGCCAAATCCTTGATCTTGAGGCTTACTCTTGTGAAGCTTATTTATGTAACAGAGAACCTTAGCCTATCTATAGTTGTACCTAGGAGTTGCTTCCAGAGGATTTCTTTTGTTGCTCAGATATGCCTTCTCTCTCTCTAAGTCCAACTCTGGAAGTGAAATCATTACCCTCCCCACTACAAGGGACATAACATCCAGAGGTGAATGTCTCCCTGGCAACATACGAAATGATTCCCAGGGATGAGCCTAGCCCTGGCACCATGGTATCGACAATGCCAACCTGACCAAATAGTTGGAAAAGAAGTGTAACAAATAAGGTATCAGTGGCTGAAAAGAATTTAAGTACAGTTGAAAGGCTACTCTGGAGGCTACTTTATGCAAGTTTCAGCTAGACATTGTTATCTATCATAGTTTGCCAAACCCCAACCAAAACCAGTCCTGCCCTAGGGCTTTATATGAGATTCTACAAAGAGTCCATGCACTAGGAATACTTTCCAGAAACCTACAACCTCCAGGTGGGTTCCTAAGCCAGATAAGTCCTGAAAGGCAGAGGGGCCAGCCTCTCCAGAACATCAACTAGTTCCATTTCCTTATCCCTTATTATGGACAGCCCCTTCCAACATGAAAAATTTAGAATGGGCATAGTCCAAATAAGCCTAAAGAGTGGGAGAAAGTATTAAAGGAGATGGTGGAGTTATACAAAGAATGTAAGGTTTAGCAGATGAGTATGGTTGCTGAATCATTATATTGATTTTTTTTTTTTTTTTTTTAGTTTCCAGTGTGTTGGAGTAGCTAGTAGTAAAAACCTAAAATGTGGAACTGTGACCCATGCCAAACTCTGAAATCTATTCTACAAATAATTGTTGCAGTTTGCTTTGAAATTTGTTTTTTTGTATATATGTTATTTTTCACAAAAAGGGAAAAAAAGTCAATGGTGATGATCAATGCACAGCTATATGATGATACTGTGAAGCACTGATTGTACACTTCAGATGATTACAGGGTATGTGAATATATAATATATATCAATAAAATTGCATTAAACAATTTTTTTTAAACAAAGGCAAAATACTTTCTCAGACATACAAAAGCTGAAAAACTTCATCACCAGTAAACTGGCACTACACTACACATTGAAGGACAGTATAGAAATAAGTGTCACCAGAAATCTGGGCTATAAAAAAAGTCTCAATAAATTTGAAAGGATTCAAACAATATAAAGAAATTTTTCTGATCAGAAATGGTAACTACATGATATATATGAAAGAACTATTTTCCTAAAAACTCTTTAAAAGCTCATAAGAAAAATAATAGCAAAGTATTGTGGGGTTTAATATACATGCAGGAGTAAAATGGATAACACCAACAGCACAAAAAGGCAGGAAAGAAGAAATATAAGTAAACTGTTCTTGGGTACTAATACACTCATGAAGTAATATAATATCACAGTATACTTCAAAGGGTAAGTTAAAGACGTTTACCAGAAACCCTAGAGCAAACACTAAAAATGAGAAACTACACAAAAAAGAGTTATGACTAATCATCAACAAAAGAAATAAAGAGGAATCATAAAAAATATTCAACTGACTCCAAAGGAGGCCGAAAAGAGGACAAACAGAAAGTTGGAAGGGTTACATTCATATTAGACAAAGTCGATTTCAGAAAAAAAAATCCTTTTCATAAATACAAAGGCATCAATTCATCAAGATGATATAACAAGCCTAAGCCTTTATGCAATAACATAGCTTTGAAATACATAAAACAAAAACCGACAGAATGCAAAGAGAAATAGACTGATCCAAAATTACAGAGATTTCAACATATATTTCTCAATAATTGATAAAAACAGATTGACAGAAAATCAGCACAAATAGAGAAGAATTAAACAACAATGTCAAGTGATTTGAACTAATAAGATTTACAGAACATTCCACCCAACTACAGCAAATAACACATTTTTCTCAAGTGTACACAAAATTTTTACCAAGACAGATCATATTCCATCTTGGGATATAAAACAATTCTCAATAAACTTGAAATAACTCAAATATATAAAGAATGTTTTCTGACCACAATGGAATTAAATTAGAAATCAACAGTAGAAAGATCCTTGGAATATTCCAAAATATTTGGAAACTAAAGCATTTCCAAATAACACAAAGGCAAGGTGGGGATGGAGTGTGTTTTAGTCTGCTGAAGTTGCCAGAATGCAACACACCAGAGATGAATTGGCTTTTAATAAAAGGAGATGTATTTAGTTAAAAGTTTATTTCTTCAGAGGAAAGGCAGCTAACTTTTATCTGAGGTTCTCTGTTACACGGGAAGGCACAGGGTGACGTCTGCTGGCTTCTCTTCTGATTTTTGGGTTCCAACGGCTTTCCCCCAGGGCAATTTCTTTCTGCATCTCCAAACGTCTGGACTGATTTGCAAGTGCTGAACTGCTAGGGCTGTGCTGCGGTTGAGCTCTCTTCTGACCTCTCTCCTTTAAGCCTCCAAGTAATTAAATTAAACAGCTAATTAAATTAAACATCACTGAAAGGCACTCACTCCCCTTAGCCAGCTGCAGATGGAATCAGCCATAAATGAGTTTCATATGCTAATGATTCACCACAAGAACTGGTCAAGTTACACCTAAACCTAACTACCACAGGGTGGGTAGTAAAACTATCACTTATTCAGACATGATTCTCTCCTCCTAGAAAATCTGATGGAATCTATAAAATAGCTACTACAACTAGTAAGTGACTTAACAAGTCTTGGATATACAAAAATCAACTACTTCCAAATAAAGAAGTAACAAGTAAATAACCAAAAATTAAAATTATAAAAACAATACCATTTGCAATAACATAAAAATCATCATATATCTTGAATAAATATAACAAAAAATATGAAAGACTTAAAAACTGAAAATTACAAAAGTCACGTGAATAGATCTTCAACATCATTAATCACTAAGGAAATAGCCATTAAAAGCACAATGACGGGCAGGTCACAGTCGCTCAGCAGGCAGAGTTCTTGCCCGCCATGCCAGAGACCCGGGTTCAATTCCCGGTGCGTGCCCATGCAAAAAGAAAAAAGAAAAGCACAATGAGATACCATTACATACCTATTAAAATGGCTAAAATTAAAAACACTGACCATACCAAGTGCTGGTGATGATGCAGAGCAACTGGAATGCTCTCACATTGCTGGTATGAGGTAAAATGGTATAACCAGTTTGGAAAACAATTTGGCAATTTCTTATAAATAGACACCTACCTTGCAGCCTAGCCATATTCCACCCGTATTTACCCAACAGAAATAAGGAAATAAAGCACATACTCATAAAAGCACTGGTGTAAAAAAAAGCACAGTAGTATTATTTGTAATATCAAAACCTGAAAACAACAGAGAAGTTCATCAAACAGGTGAAGAGATAAAATAAAATGAATTTTTGGGTGTGTTCATTACCTTGAATATGGTGAAGTGGATACATGTCATAGGTGTTTGTGTGTCAAAACTTCCAAAATTGTACACCTAGACTATATGCAATTTATTTTACCTTAATGAAGTGCTTTTTAAAAAAGAATAGGTTTTACTGAACACAAAACTGAAGCCGGAAGTAATAATGACTACAATAGTTCAGTAAAAAGAGTAAGGAATCCAAACCCAGGATATGTACTTTTTTAACATGTGCTGCCAGTTGATTAAATGTAAATTTAAAGTCTTTTATAAGCTGTTACCTGTGAGATGTGATTGATGGAAGACTCCATTCTCCGAAGCTGAGAAGCCTGGATGTCCAGCAGTTGGAGTACATTGTTGGCCAGTGCATTTATTTGATAAGCAACACTAGCTAGGGATTGGGTTGTGTAGGCTTTGGTCTCTTCTAAAGCTTTTCTCTTGTCTGTAGCCTAAAATAAAAACAAAAGCAACCAATACTTACTTAACATTCTAAGCATATATTCTATAGAAATGCAGTTATGATATTTTTAACAGAAAAACAATTCAGTCAACACTCAATGGACCCACCTGACAATAGGAGTCTCAAGATACTAGATTAAGCCATGACAGAAATCACTTATAGACCATGTGGGAACCACTCCCTCCTGACTAGCCTATCCAGTGAGGTCCAACAGAGCAGCCACCTGGTGATTGTCATCACGGAATCAGAGGCACATTGTAACAGTTTGTTCTAGTTGACTAAACTTCCTCAACCATAGAGTCATTGCATTACATCTTTAGAACCTTGCTGTCAGCCCCATATTTGTAAACCCATTCCACTTTACATTTCTATTCACCTTAATCACCATCAGAAATCCAATCTCCTTGTTATCAATTATGACCAAGCCTCTATCTCCATAAAAACAATAGTAAGTCTTATGACCCAATCCCTAACCCACCCCTTCTTTCCAAACTCAGGTACATAACCTAAACTTACATAATGAGAACCCCTCAAAGAGAAGCAAAAGTTTAAAAGTTTTTTAAAACAGGTTTATAAACTGGGGATGGGGGAGTAAGGAATCTGCAACTTACATCACAAAGGGTAAATATAATGAACACATAATCCAAAAATGAAGAAAAAGACCAAGAATCCATAGGAAAAAAAGCAGGACAGACATCACAGTTCACAGAAAAAGCAATGTAACCATTTGAAAAAGAAAAGAAATGAATATTCAAACTAATATGAGGTATTTTTCACTCATTCAACTGGCAAATATCCAAGTCTGATAACATACACAGCAGAGCTGTGAGGAAAGACTCTCTGGTATGTTGCTAGCAAAAACCAATAATAATATTTCATACACTTCTACTTTCTGACCCAACAATCTCACTCTTAGGACTCTATCTTAAAGATTCACAAGGAAAAATACGTAAGATAGATGTACAAAGTTACTCACTGCAGCACTACTTGTAATAGCAAAAAACCAGAAACAACCCCACAGAACCACTAATACGGGACTGTTGAATAAAGTATGGTCTCTCCACACGATGGAGCATGATATACTGTTGTAATGAGGAATACTTTTATTACCACTATGCCAAAAATTCCAGAATAGTGCTAAAGTGAAAATTTTAAAAGATGGAAAATGTAGAGTATGATACTATTTAAGAAGAGATACGAAAACGTACCTTATATTTTTTTAAAATGAAGGATAAACTATATGTGTTTTAAAATTACCCACAGGGGCAAGGGGCAAATAGGTTGTAGGGAACACAGGATAGAAGCTAGACTTCCTTAAACATATCTTCTTTTTGTAGATTTGTTTTTTGAACTATGTAAATAATTTACACAATTATGAAACAATTTAATTTTAAAAAGGAATTTCATGAAATTAAATGTAAAATTAATCAAATGAGACTGTGCATTGTATTAATGGCTTAACCAGGTAGGAACTATTCTAAATATGACTTCAAAGCAGAGTAATGTTATTGTAGGATTCATCCTTATGGGATTCATCCTTAAGACAAAAGCAATTAAAAGAGGAAAAAGAAACTGAAACTGTCTTCAGTCTCTTTATTGCACTTGGTGGCACTGGAATTACCATCCTGAGACCACAGTGTTTTCATAAGAGTTAAAGCAATCATTAATTATGTGTATGTCATTGAAACCTGATATTTTGGCCATGGTTCAAAAAGACATATACATAAAATGAACAAGTTTAAGAAAAACTCTGTTGTCTAGATTTAAACCAAAAGCATCAATTTGAACCCAAGATGTTTTTTAGCACATCACCTATCAATATCCTAGCTCTGCCCACTGAAAAAGGCCTAAAAATAAGAACTGTCTAGTATCCATGGGGCATCTCCTATCAACCAGATTGTGACTGCCAGGAAAGGAACTAAAGGAACCAGGACTCCTTAGAAAAGTAAATGGTTACAGGTCTAGGTCAGGATATGTGCAAAATGCACCCAGAACATGCTACATATCAGAAAGCAGGTGGAAGCTATCAATTACTACTCTAGGGTCATGACAAAAGGACTCAGGAATCAAGCTTAATAAGCTCCCTCAGGCTAGAGATGGGACAATTTAAGCATCAATGAGGATCATAACTGCAATGGAAAGAAACATATAATATGTTTAAATATAAGAGTTCATAAAATCAAAAAATAAAAATCAAAACAAAAAAGTCATTGGTCATGTTTAGAGGATGCTAGGGACCATCTCATTATTTTGAATACTGGCAAATAAAGAGAATAAATCAAGCTTATATTCTTCCTTTCCCACATGATTTGTACCTCAGGGTTACAAGAGTTGATATGGGGAAGTTTCTGGTTATACAGAAGCATTCCAGCTAATAAAGCAATAAGAAAAAAAAAATGTTACATCAGAATATCATTTTTTACCTTCTACTAAATTAATGAATCTGAGTGATGATCATAAGTGGCTGCTAAAACCAAAAAAAAATTATGCACGTAAGACTACAAAAGGTCTTATGTAGGGGGAAGGGAGGTCAGAGTTATTTCCCTTTAACTCTGTATTGTATTACACTAAGATCCTTAAATATTTGGAATAAAGTTTGTTTTCTATCAGATATGTTTTGCAAATATTTTCTTCAAGTCTGTGACTTGCCTTTTCATTATTTCAAGTGTCCTCTGAAAAGCAAAAGCTGTTTATTTTCATGAAATCCAATTTACTCATTTTTTCTTTATATTTTATGCTTTTTGTGTCCTATTCAAGAAAAATTTGCTAAGTCCAAGGTCATTAAGATCTTCTCCTATGCTTGCTTCTAGAGGTTTCATAACTTTTGCTCTTACAGAATCTATGATCTATCTCAAATTAATTTTAACATATATTGTGAGTAGGGTAATGGTCAGAATTATTTTCTGTATATAGATAGCCAATTATACTAGCATCATCTGTTGAAAAGAATTATCTTTCCTCATTGAACTGTTTTGGCAACTTAAAATCAATTGACAACATAGGTGTGAGTCTAGTTTGGTTCCACTGATTTATTTGTTGACCCTCATGTAGGTATTCTACAGTACTGATTACTAACAACTGTATGGTAAGTCTTAAAGTCAGGTGCTATAATTCCCCCAACTTTGTTTTTTGTGTTTCAAGATTGCTTTGGATTTTCTAAGTCCTTTGCTGTTTCATATAAATTTTAGAATCACCTTGTCAATTTCTACAAAGAAGCCTTCCTGGGTTCTGACTGGGATAGCACTGAATCTATAGCTCAAATTGGGGGGAAGAGCTATCCTAAAAATATTGAATCTTCCAATCCATGGACATTAACTGTCTCCATTTATTTAACTCTGCTTTAAACTCTCTCAGCAAAGATTTTTAGTTTTTGAATGTATATGCAAATATTTTGCTCAATTCATCTCAAGTATTTTATAGTTTTTGATGCTATCATAAAGAATATTGTCTTCATAATTCCAAATCCCAATTATTCATCACTTACTTAAAGAAATACAATTGAGTTTTGAATACTGACCTTGTAATCCTACAACAATGCTAAATTTGCTTATTAGGTCTAGTTGTGTAATTCTGTAGATTTCTTTTTTTTTTTCCCTGTAGATTTCTTAGGATATTTTACATAGACAATCATGCTGTCTATAAATAAAAACAATCTTACTTCTTCCTTCCCAATCTGTATGCCTTCTGTTTCTTTTTCTTGCTGTATTGTCCTGGCAAGGAACTCCAAAACTATGCTGGATAGAAATCATTGTTCCCAACATAATAGAGAAAGCATTCAGTCTTTTATCATTAAGACATCAGATGTAGGTTTTTCACAGATTTTCCTTTACATGGTTAAGGAAATTCCCTACTTTTCTTAGGGAATTTCTGAGTGGAACTCAGTTTATTTGCAGACAACCCATTGTATTCTTGAGATCGAACTGCCTGTTTTTTAAAGTGTACAGGTTGCACATTTTTTTCCAGGAGAGTAGGAGAAATTGCTAACTTTGTGTTAAAATCTATTCTCCTTTATTCTTGGGTATAGAGTTTTAGCTTCTTTTCCAGCTTCCCTTACTGGATAGCCATATAACTACTGTCCAATGGAATTTGCAGAAATGGGTACCACTTTGGGACCTACACATAAAAATCTCTCATACCTGTTCAAATGCAATGGTTTAAGCAAAATGTAGTCCTACCAAAACAATAATGCTATGTTTAACAGAAAAAAAAATATTTTATACTGCTTCAATTTTTTATCTAACTTAAAAATAATGAAAATTTATTGGTTTTATTTTAAAATTTAAAAATTCATATGAGTTATATTTTAAGTGCTCAAGAGCCACACAGGCTAGCTGCTACCTTAATGCAGACCTCTAGTCACAGTTAATTGCCTCAAAAGATTATGAATTTAAAAAGCCACCTGCACAAGAATTGCTATTGTTACTTATTTCTGACTTCTAAGTTTAGTATCCAACAGTCGGTCTCACTCCTTAGATGCTTTAAGGTGTATTGCCTCACCAAGCAGCTTTAGCAGGTATTCCAAGGGTCACACAAATGTATTACCTAGAAGACAAATAGCCAGCATTTTTCCAAGGCACTAAAACATTGTTAATTTATCACAGCAATCTTCTCTGTACTGTCTAAATACTCATAACATGGTATCTTGGCATTCTCTTGCCTTATGCCACTGATGAAGTTTACTTAAAATGGAAATAAATACTCCACTTAAAAGAAAAAGAATTATTTAAAAGAACTAACTCAAAATAAACAATATAGCCAAGAACTAAACAGGAAATTCCTTAGATAACTGAATCTTATGAACAATCCCATACATAAAACAGGCTCTCTCCCTCCTTTATTCACCTGAAGAAACCAAGCTTTCTGAATCAGGATCTGCCAGCTGGATTGGAGAATCTTTCATATTTTCTACTTTTCATATATATATACTCCTATAGATTTTAACTGAACTCAGTACGCTTTTCATAAAAAAAAAATCTTAAATATAAAATACCCATAGTATTCTGATACTATGAAATGAATGCCAAAATACCAACACTCATTTTACTCAAGTTCTTCCTTAAATTTTTCCTCAAACACCAGAACTGTTCATTTATTAAAATTTATTATTCATTTTAATCCCCTGATACTGTGTCAAACTTTAGGGGCACCCAAATCAATAGGTCATGCCCTCAATCATGAGGCTTACTTTTGTGAAGCTTAATTACATAGGTAGCAGACAAACTTAGATTACCTATAGGCATGACTAAGAGTTACTTCTGGAGGACCTCTTTTTGTTGTGCAGATGTGCTTTGCAAGTGAAATCACTGCCCTCCCACTGAAGTGGGTCATGACATCCAGGGGTGAAAGTCTCCTTGGTGACATGGGAGATGACTCCCAGGGATGAATCCAGACCTGGCACCATGGGATCAACAACCAAAAGGGGGAAAAGAGCAACTAACAAAGTATCAGTGACAGAGACAGTTCAAATAGAATCGAGAGGCTACTCTAGAGGTTGCTCTTATGCAAGCTTTAGGTAGACCCTGCTACCTATCATAACCTGCCAACCCCCAATCAGGACCATTTCAGCCAATCCTAAAGAACACCTAGAGCAATATATAAGATTTCACAAGGGTTCCATGTACTAGAGAAATTTTCCAGAAATCTACAACCTCCAGATGGGTCCCTGGTCCAGAGAAGTCCTGAAACCTAGCCCAGCCTCTCCAGAACATCAGACAGCTCCATCTCCCTAATGCATATTAGCGACAGACCCTTCCAATATGAAAAATTTAGAATTGCCATAGCCCATACAACCCCTAAAGAAAGGGATGGAAAGATCAAATATGATGGTGGAGTTATACGTAGAAGACAGGCCTTAACAGATGAATATGAATGCTGAATTATTAAATTGATATCTCTTTTAGTCTCTAATTTTAGAACAGCTAGAAGTGAAAACCTAAAATTGTGGAATTGTAACCCATGTCAAACTCTGAAATATGTTCTACAACTAACGGTGGTGCTGTGCTTTGAAATTTATAGTTTTGTATATATGTTATTTTTCACAAAAAAAAAGAAGAAAAAAACTCGATTGTAATGATAAAAAAATATTTAAGCCCTCTAGCCTCCAAAATTCTGGAGCAGCTAGAAGGAAAAATATGAGAGGATCGTATGGTAGCCCATGAAAAACTATGGGATCTGTCCTGTAATTACTTGTTGATGAGTGCTTTGAAAACTATTGCTTTTTAATTTCTTTGCTTTGTATATATGTTATACTATACAATAAAAAAAGTTAAAAATAAAAAAATTTATTATTCATTCTATAAATTTAATAAAGTTAACCATTTTCTTCTAACGCTTCACTGTAGTACCTTATCTGCATAATTAAGTTCCAAACACCAAACTACAAGCTAACGCTCCGAGCATCATTTCTAAGTTAGGGCCCTCCTATACTGAAAGATGATTTCGAAAACAAAGCCTATTCCTAGCACAAAGCCAATTCCTAGCACATATTTACTGGGCTGGCTGGCCTGTATAGTAAAACTTCAGTCACGGTATATACAAACAACATTAAATTAAAATAATTGTCCTTCTTGCTCACTTTGGAGCCCTTTCCTAAAGCCAAGGAAACTAGAAAATAATTAGATTTCTTTAGGACACAGTGATTTTTCTCTGCCCCAACTACAACTACACAAGATTTTTCTCTGCCTAATGACTCTGCTGAGGAAACAAAATAGGGTCTCAAGAACACTGAAAAAAAAATTTCTGCCATTGTGCTTCCACATTTTTACCTTGCCTCCCACCCTTTCCAGAATCTCACGACATATCTTTTTTAACTTACCTCTTATCCATAAGTCAGTAGTTTTTCCCCACAGAACAATGTTTTTATTTGTTTTCTTCTAGTTATTTTTAATCTTTTTTTCACCACAGAACATTTTCAATGTTTACATAAGATTTTTCCAATTATATAACAGAATCAATGAAAACCCATTAAGAACCTAAGTCTATAAGATAATATCATGTCAACTAATCCTGGTATGTCTCCAGCGACTTGTTAGATGAACCATTTTACAATTTTTTAACTGACTTTTTACAATTTAGTAGAAAGGGAAAACCTTGCCAATTCAAATCTGTCAGAATGCTTTCTTAACATGAAGCATTTTTATTTTATGCTTATCGAAAAAGCTCTTTTAGATTTCAGACACTGAATTTTATATATTACTCTTAGGCATACATTTTTAAAAGAGAGTAAATAAACTGATAGATACAACTACATTGATAGAAATACACCTAAATTGAAATAAATTGATAGAAACACCTAAATTGATAGATACACCTAAACTTCATCACATTCAGAATCCAAATCTCCCAGAGTAGTCTAAGTCAATATTAATACTGATATATATTATGCTCTCTCCCATCAAAAGAGTGGTAATGCAGCAAATCCTTTATCTTTTTTCAGAGCACCAAATATTCTCTTTCTCCCTCTCTCTATATATATATACACACGCCAAAATACTTTAGTATGCATCTCCTAAGAACAAAGACAAACCAAAAAATTTAACGCTAGTATATTACCTAATCTATAGAGTTTATATTCAGATTTCTCCTACTTCCAGAAAAAGGCTTTTATATCTGTTTTATTTCATTTTATTTGACCAGGATTGAATCAAAGACTGTCAACTGCAGCTGGTGTTCCTATCTGTTTAGTTGCTGGAAATCTAGAACACCCCCAAATAACCCTGACCATTTTAGAGTCTTTCACAACATAGACTTCTTTTTTTGAAAAATCCCGAGTAGTTGCCTAGAGGAAAAGTCCTATAGTCTCAATTTGTCTGATTGTCTCCTCATGGTTAGATTCGGATTAAACATAGTGTGGCAAGAATATATAGGTGATACTGTAAACTTTCCACTGCAGGAGATACATTTTTTAAAAGAAAATACTTATTTTAAGGATTTTCTTCCAAGCCACTGCCACTAATTCTGCAAGTTCTGATGCTGGTACTTTCTTGACCTTACCATCCGTCAAAAGATTTTAAGACAAAATCAGGTCTCAATTCCCTCCTCAAATGTTTTCTAAATGTTTTGTTGATCAAAAGTTCAATGTTGCAGTTACCCAGTTAAGACACAAGGAAATACAACCAAGTTAACCAAGTGGACAAACAATGACAATGATGCCTTGACTGCTGCCTGGCTGACAGTTTTAAAAAAACAATAATTGTATTCTGATATCAGAGATGTAAAACTTGGTGCGGGAGAGGCGAGTATTAGAGTCAATGAAAAAAGTATATAAAAAACACTCCTTGATTTAAGGGCCTTTCAAAAAAAAGTATGTTCAGGGTGCAAGACAGCTCAGTGGTAGAATTCTCGCCTGCCATGTGGGAGACCCGGGTTCAATTCCTGGTCCATGCACTTCCCGGCAAAACAAACAAACAAAAATTCAACAAATGGTACTTCAGTAACAGGATACTCACAATGGAAAACAATGATATGTATTCCGGCCATATAGCATACAAGAAGAAAAAAGTATATTAATACTAATGGGCTTTTTTGGGGATAATGAAAATATTCTAAAATCGATTATGGTGATAAATGTACAAACATGATGATAATGTGAGCCACTTTGGATGGATTACATGGTGTGTGAATATATCGCAATAAAGCTGCATTTTTAAAAAAACACTAATGGGAAGAATTTAAAACTTCAAGTTTTTTTTTGCAGGGGGATGCACGGTCTGAGAATCAAACCCGGGTCTCCCGCATGAAAGATGGGCATTCTAACCACTGAACTACCCCTGCACCCTGAAACGTCAAGTTTTAATACCTAGAACAGGAAAAAGAACTTTATGCAGCATAAAGTACAAATAAATATATGATTTGCTGAAGGCCAACCTAACGGTTTGGTTGGTCTGACATCTGAGACCTGAGAAACTTTGCAGGAAGAAATCTCATTGTGAGGAGGGAAGGGAGAACTACAGGAAAAAAGGGTACACAGCCCAAATGCTCACTCTCTCTACTGACAAATGAATCTGTTAAACATGGAGTCATGGGGATTAGAGAATTAATATACTCAATACCTACTTTATATCAAAAAGGTCCAATTTTCTCCAACAAAATTCTCATTCCAAGAAAAATGAAAACTAAATAAAAAGAAACCCCACCAGGTTTTGGCAAGTATCACGCAAAAAGAATACATTTTTGCATGACAATGAGATCTAATCATTGTAAGCTTTAGCTCAGCTCCTTCCTACCACCTCCCACTTACACAACAGCTAACAGGCCTGTGAGCCCTCACCAAGGCTCCTTTCATTCCCAGCAAAACCTAGAGGGAGCCTCTTGCCTGCAATGGGGCATAGCTGTGGTGGGCAGGAATCGCAGTTATGGCACTCTCTCTTCTTTAATTGGAAAGCTAACACAAAACAGTCAGCTGCTAATATACTTATTACATACAATTCCAAATTCAATCCTCACATAGAATATGTTTTTAAACCTACACAAGTCAATTTATATCCCTGGGACATTTCCAGTAACAACTTGATTCACCTCTGAAATTTTAAGTTCTATCATAATCACAGCATATGTCAATGACACTTCTCATAGACTAATTACTTTACCATCAACTCTTAGACTACAGAAGGCATATTTTTAAAACATACTTAATACAAAACATGGAAAAACCTAGCAAATATATAATTAGCTACAAGTTTAAATATTACTGATGGCATATATTCCATATTTAGTCAAAGGCACTCACTTTCTTCCATTAACTCCCTTCATGTTAATTATCTTCCCAAATAATTTTATTTACTCTTTAAAGCAACTAAATTGGAAGGAGCATGATGATCAACAGAACGGCTGGGCGTATCTTCAGTTTTCAGTCGAGCAAGATAGTGGCACAAAATGTTCCAGAGTATCATTCCCCTACAGAGTCCTTGTATAACTAGCAAAAATTGGCAGAGCCAGATTCCTCAAAACTCCAGAAAACAGTTAAAGGGTTGGGAGCTGTTCCAGTTTGCTAGCTGACAGAATGCAATATACCAGAAACAGAATGGCTTTTAAAAAGGGGACTTTAATAAGTTGCTAGTTTACAGTTCTAAGGCCGAGAAAATGTCCCAGTTAAAGCAAGTCTATAGAAATGTCTCATCAAAGGTATCCAGGGACAGATACCTTGGTTCAAGAAGGCTGATGAAGTTCAAGGTCTCTCTCTCAAGTGGAAGGGCACATGGTGAACACAGTCAGTTTCTCTCTCATCTGGAAAGGCACATGGTGAACACAATATCATCTGCTAGCTTCTTCTCCTGGCTTCCTGTTTGATGAAGCTCCTCGAGAGACATTTTCCTTCTTCATCTCCAAAGGTAGCTGGCTGGTAGACTGTTTCTCGTGGCTATGTCGTTCTGCTCTGCTCTCTCTGAATTGCTTTTATTCTCCAAAATGTTTCCTCTTTTATAGGACTCCAGAAACTTATCAAGACCCACCCAAATGGGTGGAGACATGTCATCACCTAATCCAGCTTAACAACCACTCTTGGTTAAATCACATCTCCAGGGAGATGATCTGATTACACTTTCAAACATACAATAGGGATTATTCTGCCTTTATGAAATCAGATTTTGATTAAAACATGGCTTTTCTAGGGTCATACATCCTTTCAAACCAGCACAGCAGGTTTGACACTGAGCAAGTGTCAAATTAAGAAAATGCAGCTTTAAGCAATAGACCTTGCAGCACCCTTGCTGGCCCCTGCCCCAAACCCTCCCCAGAGCAGTATAGAGACAGCCTGTGTTCCCCTAGCAGGTCCCTAGCCCTGCTGTGGCAGGAACAGAGTAAGCCCTATGTATATACTCAGGTACACTTGTATGTTGGTGGCAATCTATTCTGTGGCAGCATGCAGGTTTGAACCATGAAACTTGATGAGGGCTCAGCTTCCTAAACTTGCCCTGCAGGCAGAAGCAGCTTGCCATTATCTAAACCAGGTAAGCAAAGGTGCCTGGTGCAAAGGATTAACCTGCTTTAAGACAAACACTACAGTACCTGGGAGGGGGGAAAAGTCTATTCCATAGGTAGAAGAGAGGACATTCAGATACCAGTAAAAGGGGGAAATCCTAAGGCCATGGTCAAATACAAGCCCAAGACAAGACTCAGGCTCAAAAAGAAGGGAGAAGACTCTGCACTTCACTTTCACCTCAGGCTAGTCTTCCTGACAGAAGGGCTAAACTCTAAAAGGAGCACACCAGCTGAGACAAAGCCAACTTAGAAAGATTGTGAAAGATGTTCTTTGCATTAGTTTCTTTGTACTAGCTCCTGGCACTCAAGAAAATCTCTGTACAGATAACACTAGCTGGATACAAACTTAGGAACACACAGCTCAGGGACTGAATCCCAGTATTGACACTTTAAAATATTAAAATTTAAGCATCCAAAAAGAGATTGTAGACAAATTTAAAAACTAAAAATATTACAGATAAACAGGAACTGATGGCCCATCGAAAAGAACAAGATAAAAATCCAGAAACCATCAATGACGAATATCAGACTTTGGACATACCAGACAAAACATAGTTTAATATGCTCGAGAAGATAAAGAAAAATACAGAGAAAATACTAAAGGATATCAGGAAAACAATAAATGAACAATCTGAAAATCTCAACGAGACAGAAATTTTTAAAAGCAACCAAATATAAATACTGGGAACTGAAGATCACAGTAAGGGAAATGAAATATCCACAACAAAGCTACTAGAGTTAAGTAAACAAATTCAGCAAAGTGGCAACGTACAAGATCAACACACAAAAATCAGTAGTGTTTTACATACTAGTAATGGACAATTTGAAAAGGAAATCAACAAAAGAATTCATTTAAAATAGTAATTAAAAGAATCAAATATCCAGAAATAAATTTAACCAAGGACGTAAATGACATACATAGAAAACTACAAAACATTGGTTAAAAAAAATAAAAATATCAAGGAAAAGCTAAATAAATAAAAAGACATTCTGTGTTCATGGATTAGAAGATTAACTCTTATGAAGATGTTGATTCTACTCAGAGTGATTGACATACCCAATAAAATCCCAATGAAAATTCTAACAGCCTTCTTTGTAGAAACAGGAAAGCCAATTATCAAATTTATATGGAAGGGTAAGTGGCTCAGAATGGCCAAAACCATTTTGAAAAAGAAGAAGAAAGTTGGAGGTCACAAATGTCCAAATTTTAAAACTTATTACAAAGCTACAGAAATCAAAACTTTTCAGAAAATTTCCAAAAAGGAAAAGTAGCAACCTACAGTAATGCCCCTAGTCACAGAGACAAAAGCTCAATTAGGGTAACTTCTAAATTATAAGGCAGCTTACTAAGATTGTGGTACTCATTGTGATTAAAATGGTATATAAGAAACCAGTCTAGTTTGCTCTCCCCACAAGGCAATTTTTATCTTTCTCCTCAAACAAGAAATGAGATGGGACTTGTTACCATGGATCCAAAAGAAATTTTAAAAATCGTAAGAGAATACTATGAACAACTGTATTTCAAAGAACTAGAAAACTTAGATGAAATGGACAAATTTCTAGAAACACAAGAACTACATATACTAACTAAAGAAGAAACAGAAGATCTCAACAAACCAAGTCACCAAAAATCTTCCTACAAAGAAAAGCCCAGGACCAAACAGCTTCACAGGGAATATCAGACATTCCAAAAAGAAACACCAATCCTACTCAAATTCTTCCCAAAAATTGAGGGAAAAGGAACGTTACCTAACTCACTTTATGAAGTTAACATTATTCTAATACCAAAAATGGGTGAAAGCACTATAAGTAGGGAAAACTCCAGACCAATCTTCTTAATGAACATAGACACAAAAATTCCTAACAAAATACCAGCAAATCGAATTCAACAACACCTCTAAAAAGATATACACGGTATGTAGGATGAAGCAGGCATTGCTAGACCGGGCTGGTGAGTTGCAGTGAGGGGGCCCAGGTCAGGACGAGGAACAGAACCCTTAGATCTGGCACAGCAGGGTAGCCGGAAGATGGTAAGATTTCCACAGTGTATCTAGTAGGAGTCCCACATCTTGGCCTCTTATCCACCTTCAGCAGTCTCATCTCCACTGGCTGAAGAATAAATGGGATTTGCATGAATCCTAAACACCCTAAACTGAAATACAGACTGCAGTGTTAATAAGCATTTCTTCTGGTCATCATTAAGAGCTCCTCAGAAAATGAAAAGTCATCAGAGAATCAAGAAGTTCAGGAGAATGAATTGCTGACCTTGGCAAGTATTTATTATGAAGATGAATTTAAAATAGCAGAGTTTGTCCAAGGTTGAGAAACCAGGATCCACTTGGATTTGCCACCAAATTTCAAGATATTTGTGAGCAGCAATTCAAATGAATGTCTCCAGAATAGTAGCTTTGAATACACCATTTGCTTTCTGCCTCCACTTGTGCTGAACTTTGAACTGCAACCAGATTATCCATTCTCCTCCCCACCCTCATTCACACTTAGTGGCAAATGGCTGTCACCAACTCAGCTGTCTGCTCTGTCCAAGCACTCAGAAATCAGTGGGAGAACACCATGGGAGAATGGTGCTGTTTACCTAGATGCAGTTTCTTAAGGAAGAGACCCTAGTGTACCTAATATTAGTCCCTCCTTCTGAGCTCAAGATGGGTTCTGAGGGAAAAGTGCATAGAAGGACAGCTCAACCCTCTCCCAACACAGAGCTAGACAGTGGTGCCGCCAGATCAGATGTAGATGAAGTGGAATTGATTGATGAAAGACCTGTGCAGGACGTGGAATCACTGTCGAATCTGATGCAGGAGATCTGATCAAGCTCAGCAGAAAAAGTGCTTTTACAGTAAATCGTTTCTGTGCAATATCTGTTTCTATGAGAAGCTAAGTAATGAATGCGTGTACTTCTTGGAGTGCAGGCATGTGTACTGCAAAGCCTATCTAAAGGACTACTTTGAAATCTAGATCAGAGATGGCCAAATTCAATGCCTCAACTACCTAGAACAAAAGTGCCTTTCAGTAGCCATCCCTGTTCAGGTCAAAGAGCTAGTAGAAGCAGAGTTATTTGCTCATTACAACCATCTTATCCTCCAGTCCACTTTGGACCTGATGGCAAATGTAGTATACTGCCCCAACCCATGCTGCCAGCTGCCTGTCATGCAGGAGCCTGGTTGCACCATGGGCATAGGCTGCAGCTGCAATTTTGCCTTCTATGCTTTCTACAGATTGACCTGTCATGGAGTCATTCCATATAAGGTGATGGCAGAGAAGTTAATGGGTATAGGAAATGAGTACCTGCAAGCAGATGAGACCAATAAAACATTTTTAGAACAGATAAGGTAAAATAGTGATTCAGAAGGTACTTGAAGAGATGGAAACTAAGGATTGGCTAGAAAAGAAATCAAAGAGCTGCCCGTATTGTAGGACTCCCATACAGAAATTAGTTGGATGTAACAAGATGACATGTACTGGTTGTATGCAGTTTTTCTGCTGGATTTTCATAGGTTCTCTCTCTAGGGAAAACCCTTATAAGCATTTCATCAATTCTGCTTTCCCATGTTTTAGCCAGTTGTTCCATGCTGTGGATGTAACGGAGACATTTGGGAAGACGAGATTGAAGATTAGTTAACTCCTACTTCTCAAGATTATGGAAGCGGAGTGGTTTGTCTTAATCTTTTGTTGAGTACACAAAATAACCTTACAGGATATTTAGGGAATCATTCAATTGCTCATTCTATGTAAAAGATATGGGAGACCAGCTTTATATTTTCATTTGATACTACTGATTAAGGTACATTCATGTATTTTTCAGTGTAACATAAACTAAGAAAATTAAAAGCCAAAGGTTTAGAAAATGAAAACTAGAGAATAGCAAATATTACAATGTCCTCCAAATTCTGAATAGTTAAAAAGCTTCTATTTATTTTCTTTAGGTAAAGAGAGAGGTCAAGATTTAAATTAAAACCTTCTCTGTATAACTCCACCATCACCTTTGATCTTTCTCCCACTCTTTAGGGGTATTTGGGCTATGCCCATTCTTTTTCATTGGAAGGGGCTGCTGCTAATATGGGATACAGGGATGGAACTAACTGACATTCTGGAAAAGCTGACCCCTCTGCATATCAGGACTTATCTGGTCCAGGAACCCATCTGGAGGTTGTAGGTTTTGGAAAGTTACCCTAGTGCATAGAACCTTTGTAGAATCTTATACAATACTATAGCAGTCTTTAAGACTGGCCGGAATAGTTTTGGTTGGGGTTTGGCAAGTTATGATAGGTAGCAATGTCTAACTGAAGAATGCATAAAAGTGACCTTCAGTGTAGCCTCTAGATGCTATTTGAACTCACTCAGCCATTATACCTTATTTGTTACACACCTTTTACCCCTTTTCATCAGGAAGGCACTGCTGATCCCATGGTGAAAAGCTCATCTCTGGGGTCATCTCCCACGCCACCAAGGAGACTTTCATCCCAGGATGTCATGTCCCATGTAGTAGGGAGGGCAATGATTTCACTTGCAGAGTTGGGCTTAGAGAAAGAAAGGCCACATCTGAACAACAAAAGAGGTCCTTCTGGATTCGTTTTGTTATTTTTTACATAAGGTATTCTCTGATGAATGATGGGAATGTGGCTTCCTATCTTTTTTTTCCAAAAGCAGAGTTGTGGGGAATAATTTTGGCTTGATACCTAGATCCCTGTTTCCGAGATTTTGTTGGCTTTTAGAAAATCTATCTTTCCTTATGGTCTGGTGAGCAGCTCGGTAGCAAAATACAACTTTTTGGAAAAGATAACAGAGGAATTCAGCTGCAGCTTATGAGCATGTTCTTTTTTTCTACCTTGTCATTGAAAACTGGGGAACTGCTTAACCTTTTTGGGAGTGTGCTTTGGTCTATGAAGTCAGCAGGGGCTGTGTTTATTGACTGCCAATAAGGATGCTTAATCTTGAAAATAAAGAAAATCAATGTAATACAGCACATTAACAAATTGAAAGGGAAAGAATCACATGATCTTATCAAATGATGCTGAAAAAGTATTCAACAAAAATTCAGCATCCTTTCCTGATGCAAACACTTCAACAGGTAGGAACAGAAGAAAACTGCCTCAGTATCATAAAGGTCATATATGAAAAACCTATAGCCATCGTCATACTTAACAGTGAGAGACTGAAATCATTTCCCCCAAGATAAGGGCTGAGACTAGGATGCCCACCGTTACCACTATTATTCAACACTGGACTTGTTTTGGTTTATTAAAGCTGCCGGAATGCAAAATACCAGAAATGGAATGGCTTTTATAAAGGGAATTTATTACATTACAAGTTTACAGTTCTAAGGCCTTGCAAATGTCCAGATTACCTTCCCTCAGGAAAGACTGATGCTGTGCAGAACACCTCTGTCAGCTGGGAAGGCACATGGTTGACATCTGCTGGTCATTATTTCCAGTTCTGTTGTTTCCAGCTTCTGATGCCAGTGGTTTCCTCACTAAGCATCTGTGGGCCTTCATGTAGCATTTCTGGGACACAACTCTGGGTTCTGGCTCGCACATGGTGATATTCGTGGGCTTTGCCCATGTCTAGGCATCTACTCTCTGTGTCAAACTCCAACCATCTCCAAACATCCATGTCTCTGTCAGCTCTGAAGCAACTGTTCTCCAAATGTCTACATTTGAGGTTTCTCCAAAATGTTTTCTCTCTTAAAGGACTCAAGTAAACTAATCAAGACCCATGTTGAATTGGTATAGTCACATCTCCAGCTAATCAAAAGACCATACCCACAGCTGGGTATGTCACATGTCCATGAAAGTAATCTAACCAAAACGTCACATCCACAACTGGGTGTGTCACATAACCATGGAAACAATCCAATCAAACTTTCCCACCCTAAACCATAGGTCTAGCCCCACAAGAATGGAGTAGGATTAAACATGGCTTTTCTGGGTTACATAACAGTTTCAAATCAGCACAGTACTAGAAGTCCTAGCTGGAGCAATTAGACAGGAGACAAAAATAAAAGGTATCCAAATAGGAAAGGAAGAAGTAAAACTTTCATTATTTACAGATGGCATGATCCCATACTTAGAAAATCCTGAGAAATCTATGACAAAGCTATCTGAGCTAATAAATTAATTCAGCAAAGTGGAGGAATACGGAAATAATGTACAAAAATCAGTATTATTTCTATACATAAGCAATGACCTATCTGAGGAGACAATTAAGGAAAAAAAATTCCTTAATCAGATATCTAGGAATATGCCTAACCAGAGATATCAAGGACTTGTACACAGAAAAATATGAAACACTGCTAAAAGAAATAAAATGACTTAAATAGATTGAAAGACATTCCATGCTCATGAATAGGAAGGCTGAATGTCATTAAGATGTCAATTCTACCTAAATTGATCTAAAGATTCAATGTAATACCAATCAAAATCATAACTTATTTTGAAGACTTAGAAAAGCTAGTTACCAAACTGATTTGGAAGGGAAAGAGACCCCGAATAGCTAAAGAAATCCTAAAAAGGAAGAGCAAGGTAGGACGACTATCTTCTGACTTTAATGCTTACTTTAAAGTCACAGTGGTCAAAGCAGCATAGTATGAGCCCAGAGAAATATCAACCAATGGAATCAAATCGAGAGTACAGCGAGAGACCATTAAATCTATGGACAACTGATCTTCAATAAGGCTCCCAGATAGCCGGGTCAAGATGGCGGCTTAACAACATGCGCATTTTAGTTCATCCTCCAGAACAACTACTAAATAACCAGAAACAGTACAGAGGAGCTCCCGGAGCCACGATAGTGACCACACACACAGCGTACCCCAGTCTGGACCAGCTCGACCGGCTGCGAGCACCCCCCAGAACCGTGAGTTCCCAAAGCTGCGGTGGCCAGCGCCCTTCCCCGACAGGCCGCTTCCCAGAGGGGAAAGGAAAGGACTTTACCAGCAGCAGGGACTGGGCACAATCAAATGCCAATTGTGGAACTAATTAACAAATTCTGACTACTGAAAATAGGCCCCCAGCTTAGGTGAACCTGATCAAAGCGGAGGTTGCTCATTTTTGCCCCGGAGCCAAGGGCAGGAATGAGGCTTTGTAATTCTGTATAGTTTAGAGTAATACCCAGATAATCTCAGACTATGAGGGCTGATAATTATAAAGTATTGGTAGAGTCCCTGACGGTCCAAAGGAAAAAAAAAATACTGAACTATTAAACTTTTCCATCTGGTAAACCCCTGTCTCAACCATTGGGGACTTTCTTGATTTTGAGGTTTGCCTTTATAAAACTTATTTCTGTCATAGAGAAGCTACCTATAATAAGGCCTAAGAATTGCTTTCAGGAAACCTCTTTTGTTGCTTAGATGCGGCCTCTCTCACTAAGCCCAACTCTGCAAGGAAAATCATTACCCTTCCCTTTCCACAGCACATGATATTCAAAGGTGAAAGTCTCCCTGACAACGTGAGGTGTGACTCCAAGCATGAGTCTGGCCCTGGCACTATGGAATCAACAACATCTTCCTCACCAAGAGGAGGAAAAAAGTATAATAAAATAAGGCATCAGTGGCTAAGAGAGATCAAATAGAGTCAAGAGGTTATTCTGAAGGCCACTCTTATGCAAGTTTCAGTTAGAAAGCACTCTTGCCATGATTTGTTAAACGCCAATCAATATCACTCCTGTTAACTCTTAAGAACACCTAGGGCTCAAACTGAGACTCAATAAAAGTTTCATGCATGAAGTTTACTTTCCTGGAAAATTTCCAAAGGGTTCCTAGGCTAGAAAAATGCTGATACCTAGAGAAACTAGCCTCTCTAAGATTAACTAATTTCTTCCCCTTATCCTTTAGTGTTGACACATCATCTCAACAAGAAAAAGCCAGGATGGGCACTCCCTAAAGACCACTATAGATTGGGAGAGGGATCAAAGGAAAACAAAGAGTTATAACAGAAAAAAATAGGATTTAACAAATGATTATGACTGCTGAATCACTATATTGCTATTTCTTCTAGCCTCCAGTGTTTTTGAGCAGTTAGAAGGAAAAATCTAAAACATATAACAAACTCTAAAATCAATTCTGTAACTACTTGTTGACATGCACCTTGAAAATTATTGATTTTTCTTTCTTTTCTCTTTATATATGTTTTATTTCACAGTTTAAAAAAAAACACATTTAGAAAAAAAAGAAATTTGGATGCATTAAGTAACTTGTCCAAGGTAGCAACACGAGGAAGGAACAGAGCAGCTATGTCTCCACTAGGCCACACTGGCACCCAGACTATAATTCTAAGAGTAAACAGAGTATAGCGCTAATGTGTTCTAATTATTAATGTGTAATTTTCTCTAAGATGAACAACTCCAAGTCATTATTAACTAATTTGTGTACCATGTGAATTTTAATTACTAGTAGGAAAGAGAGTCAGGAGTAAGAAGATTGACTTTTTCAGGATAGTTGAAGACAGTTTTGATCCATAGAACAATTTATACTCTAGATAGAGGGTCTATCCTAGAAGAAATAAAAATTAAACATTTAACACTTTCAAAGTCATTCCTCACTGAGGTTACCAACTTCTATCTGTAATTCATACCCAAATAAAAGTGGCTTTGCTAGAAAATTACCTAGACTATGAAAAGCTCTTTTTAAAGAGGACTAGGTAAGGTGGTAGTTAACATCCTCACATTCAGTACCACCCTTAACTGACTTGAGAAAAATAAATTACTTTTGCTTTAAAAAAAAAAAGCTTCTATAAATAGCTAAAACACTACCTTGTTCTACCACTGATTCTATTTCCTTGGTTACACCAGCTTACAATACAGTCTCACAAAATCAGTCTTGGCTGTCTCCAGTCTAATGACACAGTAATTACATTTTCCAAAAATTAGGACCAGTGTGACACTATCTGACCAACTACTTTTTCCTAATTTCATAGTCTATCATATGAAAAAACTGTATATATGTTACTAGAATAAAATGTTTTTTAAAAAATCCATGGAACTGTACAACACAGTGAACACTACATTAAACCATGGACTATAGTTAACTGAACTATATTCAGTTAACTATAATATAAAACTGTGCATTCATCAGTTGTTCAAATGTACCACACCAAAGCAAGATGTTAATAATAGGGTGATATATGAGAATCCTG
Source organism: Tamandua tetradactyla (assembly GCF_023851605.1). Classification (NCBI taxonomy): domain Eukaryota; kingdom Metazoa; phylum Chordata; class Mammalia; order Pilosa; family Myrmecophagidae; genus Tamandua; species Tamandua tetradactyla. The sequence continues at coordinate 224,036,642 of NC_135327.1, read as the reverse complement.
CATTTTATGCATAATTGTTCTGTGAAACCACAACTCCTCTAATAAAAAAATCGGAAAAGAAGAAGGGGATTGTTCTAGTTTGCTAGCTGCTGAATGCAATACACCAGAAATGGAACAGCTTTTAAAAAGGGAAAGTTTATTAAGTTGCAAGTTTATAGTTCTAAAGCTGAGAAAATGTCCTAATTAAAGCAAATCTATAAAAGTGTCCAAATTAAGGCACCAACAAGAAGTTACCTTCACTCAAGAAAGGCCAATGAAGTTCAGGATTTCTCTCTCAACTGGAAAAGCACATGGCAAACATGGTGATGTCTTCTAGCTTCCTCTCTAGGCCTCTATCTTTATGAACCTCCCCCAGGGATGTTCTCCTTCATCTCCAAAGGTCGCTGGCTGGTGGACTCTAGTTCTCGTAGCTCTGATGCTCTGTCATTCTCAAGCTTTCTCCAGAATGTTTCCTCTTTTAAAGGATTCCAGCAAAGTAATCAAGACCCACCTGGAATGGGTGGAGTGACATACTCCTCTATTCAAAAGTTAATACCCACAACTGGGTGAGTCACATCTTCATGGGGATAACCTAATGAAGTTTCCAACCTATAGCACTGAATACGGATTAGAAGAAATGGTTGCACCCAGAAGACAGATTACGATTAAAACGTGGCTTTTCTAGGGTACATAAATCCTTTCAAACTAGCACAGAGATCAAGTCACACATTATGGAAATCAATTTTCTAAATTGAAGCTATTCAAAAAAATGTGAATTGTACAATTATTCTTATAGCTACTCCAAAAGACGTGAAATGCGAATAGAGGGGCATTCTGTTCACCCTGGTTACAAAATATAAAAGAAAAAGAGACCAAAACTAACAAACTATCAAATATTGAACCCAAAGCAAATAAATAAGCTAATCACTTAGAAATCTAAGTATAATTAGAGGGATACTATGGCATTAAAGAGAAAGCCATTCACCCAAATTAACTCAAATACAGTTTTGGCCTATCAGCAGCCAGGGAGACAAGTTACAGGCCAATGACTAAAAGGTCATGCCCTACAAATAAAGCAAAATGTTAACTATAGTATCTTAGTGGTGGGCATTTTGGTGTTTACTTTGGATTTTCTATGTTTGGAAATTTTCATAATAAAATATTGGTTACTTTTTTTTTTAAGTTCAGGCCTTATTAACAGGCCTATTAACAAGGGTTAACGAATAGTACTCTCAGAGCAAATGCCACCTCTCAGCTATTGTAAATATTGAAAGACAACCATATACTTCACATACACATACTACAAAGGCAAAAGTGAGAATTTCTGGCAGATCATAAGGCCCAGAAAACCTAAAATATTTACTATCTGGCTGTTGACAGAAATGGTTTGCCCACTCATGCTCTACAACAGTGATTCTCAACCACAGATGAACATTACCACCACCTGGGGAGTTCTTAATATAATGCCAAAGACTATACTCAGACAACTCTCCCACCTCCAAAACCAATCCTGACTTCACTGGCCTAGAGTAGAGCCATTAGCTATCACTAAACCAGTACAAAAATGTGTGCAATAAAGCAGGAAAACATACAAGATACCTGAAACTGTTGAAGTGTATTTCAGTAGCCCTGATTCTTGAAGATGAGTGCATAAATATAGTATTTACAGTGTGACCATGTGATTGTTGAAAACCTTGTGTCTGACGCTCCTTTTTTATTCAGGGTTTGGACAGATGAGCAAAAAAATAAATCAATAAATAATACGGGAGGATAAGGGGTAAAAAAATTGGATAGAGTACAATACTAGGGGTCAATGAGAGGGAGGGGTAAGGGATGTAGGATGTATGGGCTTTTCCTTTTTTCTGTTTATTTCTCTCTCTGGAGTAATGCAAATGTTCTAAAACTGATCATGGTGATGAATACACAACTTTGTGATGATATCATCAGCCACTGATTGTATATTGTGGATGGACTATATGGTCCATGAATATATCTCATTTAAAACATTTTAAAAAACAGAGAAATAAACCAAACTCTAATTTTTAAAATTACATATAAAGGGATGGAAGGAACAGGGTAGAGAGGAAAGCAAAACTTCTATAAATGTACTTTGTCTTAGGTTTTTAACTTTGGAAACACATGAATGCTTCAAATAACTAATAAACAAAAATATTTTTTTTAAGTGATAGGATCTTGGCACCCCAGCTGACTCCTTCCCCACCCCTCACTGGTTTCACACAGAGCCAGCCACACTTCCAGTGTAGATCCCTGGTCATGATTCTGGAGGGAGCAGAGTGACTCTCATGTACGTACTGGAAGCGTGTATGTCAAACTCTGTCTGGTGGTGGCCTGATGGACTCACTATTCCAAAAGTTGCCCAACATGTAAAACAAAGTTCAAGGAGCTCTTCTACAGAATGCTTGGAGAGAGCAGTCGAGCCGAGATGCCTGAGGCAAGGGATTTTTGGCTGTAGGACACACAGTGCAGTGCTGGGCACAACAAGGAAATTGTTTCCCAGGGAAGAGGGGAAATTCACAGGGGAATTCCTAGGGTTACATGTGTGTACCCAAGAGAAGACACATGGCAGAAAGTCTCAGGTAGGTTAGCCTGGAACTATTCTCTAAACTGATTGTATGGATAAGCACTGAACAAAGAGGCATTCCAGGCATTCCTGGTTAATCTGCAAAATCCAGGAGAGATGTTTTCTTTTTTGCCGCCTTCTTTTATTTCCTTCTTTTATAGGTGGGGGATGGGGGGTGGGGGGTAAGGAAGGTAGCTCCTAGTATTCAAGGAAAGCTCTGTCATAATGCTAGCTGGATACAAGCTTTAGGAACAGAAGCTTCAGAATCTAAATTCCAGTAATAACACACTTAATTTCAAAATGTCCTGGTTTCAACAAAAGATTACAAAAAGCACACAAAGAAACAAGAAGCGATGGTCCAGGTAAAGGAGACAATTAAAACATTAGAAACCATCAGTGAGGAGAACAAGACCTGGGGCATTCCAGACAAAGACTTTTAAAAGATGGTCCTAAGTATACTCAAAGAGCTAAAGGAAAGCATGGATAAAGAACTAAAGAAAAGCAGGAAAATGAGAAATGAACACAGAGATGAAAATTATGAAAAGGAACCAAAACAGAGCTGAAGATCAGAACAAAACAAAATTTTAATTCCCCAGAGGGGTTCAATATCAGACTGGAGCTGGCATAAGAAATAATTAGAGAACTTGAAGATAAGACAATTGAAAACAAGAAAAATTAAAGAATGAAGCAACGTGAACAGAGCCTGAAGAATCTGTAGGACACCATCAAGCACACCAATACATGCATCAAGGGAATTCCAGAAGAAAGAGGAAAGGGGGCAGAGACAATATTCAAAGAAATGACTGAAATTGTTCCAAATTTAACAAAAGACATAAGTATACACATCCAAGACGTTCAGGGAACTCCAAACAGGATAAACCCAAATAGACTTCCACTGCATCATATTATAATCAAACTGTCCAATGCCAATGATAGAGAATTCTGAAACTCACAAGAGAGAAGCAATGTATCATATACAATATAGCCTCAATAAAATTAAGTATTGATTTCTGACTGGAACCTACAGAGGCAAGAAGGCAGTAGGATGGCAGATTTAAAATGCTAAAAGCAAAAATATGCCCATCAGCAATTCTATATCCAGCAAGACTGTCATTCAAATTAAGGGACAGATTAAGACATTCCCAGATAAAGAAAACCTGAGGGAATTCATCCCTATCAGACTGGTCCTACAAGTGATGCTAAAGAGAGTTCTGCAGGTTGAAAGAAAAGGACAACAGACAATAGCTCAAAGCTGCATGAAGAAATAAAGATCTCTGGTGAGAGTAACAACGTTGGCAAATACAAATGCCAGTACTAGTATATTTATTTATTTGTAATTTCACTTTTTACTTCCTATAGGATCTAGAAAGCAAATGTATATCTTATAAAGAGGAGGTGACGGAGGGAGGAAGGAAAGAGCAACTAAAGAAACAATGACAATTAAATGCAGTAAATGATCCTGGATGGAATCTAGCAAAGGAAGGGAAAAGGCTCAAAGGGACATCACTGGGACATATGAAAAACTGGAATATAGAGAGTATAAATAAGTCTTATATCAATGTTAAATTTCTTGAACTTGATAACTGTACTTAATTTTTTCAAGTGAATTTTTTTTTCCTAGGAAATGTACAGGGCAGTATTAAATGTTAGAGGAGCATGATACATATATAATCTACACTCAAGTGTTAAGAAAACAGTCTGATAGAAAGGCAGGCAAGCAGACTAAACGATATGGCAAAGGTGGCAAAATGTTCAAAGTGGTGGATTTGAGTACTGGGGATGGCTAGAGGTATGTTGGAGTTTTTTATATGGAGTTTATGTTATTTTTGTAATTGTCCTAATAAGTCTGAATGTATTTCAAAATTAAAAGTTAAAAAAAAAGGAAAGAAAAGATAAAGGCACAGCCCACAGAAACCACAAAGTACTATATAATAGTCTTAAGTTTGGCTCTGATCTCCATGAAACTAGTAAGATAAAGAGAAACAAGATCATTGTATGATCTATCATATTCATGAAGTAAAAACATCATTGTGGAAACAAACTTTTTGCTAGGACTTCATTCTGACTGTAGAAGGAATGTTTTATTGTAATTCTTCTTAGTGATATAAATACATCAGATACTCCTCCCAACTTAAACCTTAGTACAACACCCATATCGCCACCCCTCCAAAGCCAAAAGTAGGAGAATTTTTCATGTAATTGTACCATACTGCCTTTCTTTTATGGAGAAAGGGTAAAGATAGGGAGTAACTGCCCTGAAACTCCAATTGCACTGTGACCAAGGAGAAAAAGAAGACACAAGTGAAGCAAAATGAATATAAGTGGTTCTATATACAATGAGATATTAACAAACACTAACAACAAATCCACTAATGCAAAAAGTCCCCAAATTGTGACACAACTCATACAAAAGTGATTCACTCAAACACATAACTCATTTCTCCTGCGTTTACCCACAAATTCAATGACTTCTGTTGATTATGCCAAATGTGTCTAGACAAAGGAAAGGAATATAAGTTAGGCCATAGTAAGAGACAATTTCATCTTACCAGTGTTAAATTTAAAACACAGTTCCTCTGTTTCCAAATGTGGGAAATGCTGAACTGGTTTTCTTTGGTTTAGTGACAGATATATTTTTGACTAAGATCTTGTCTCCTCCACTACCCTCCCTTGCATGTGACACTATCAAAATAAACTTACTCACTGCCCATCCAAACATCCCTTGCTGCACATGCCACTCCTACTACCTGTATCCATGGCCTCCAAACACAACCTTTTTTACTCATGATTCATCTAAACTTATCCTTTGTGGGAAGCCTTCTCTGAGACCCCTAAACACTGCACTGTTCCTTAGAATTTCCTTTAAAAGTTCCTTTCAAAGAGAGACAAAGTTTTCGATTAATGTACAAGTGACACATTCTGATAGTATTTATTAAAATGCCCCTAAGTGTATAAACATTATCTATAATATAGGAAATTATGACAGATCATTAAAATTAACAGTAGAAGAAGAAACGTGCACTTCAACCTCATCATCCCTCAATATGTATAGCCAGAGAACTTGGAGATACCCCACCCCCTGCTTCCTTTTCCTTCCTCCCTCCCTCCCTTTCTGCCCACTGGGCCAACTAACACTCAAGCCTTATTCCTATTCTCCAATCTATGCTAATCAATTCAAGGGTGGAAGATTAAAGCTGGAAAGTATCAGGAACCAAACATATGCTAATGGCTGAAACTAACAGCAGAAAAAGAGAGTCTATAGATTCACTTCTGTGACTCCAAATTATCTTCTGTAGGTATATCTGCTTTATGCTGAAGAAAAAGGAATACCGGTAACATAAGTCATCCTTAGATGACTTCCATCCATATCTCGTTCACCAAGGCTTTCTGATTCTTAACTTCTCTTGTATTCGTCTTTCCTTTTCAATCTGTACTGTAGCTATCCAAACTCAAGAAATACTATTCACCTATGGATAACTATAACACTCCTCTAAACGGTCACTCTGCATCCAATCTTCCCCTTCTCCAATCCACCCTGAGCCAACACCAAATGCATCTTCCTAAACCACCTCATCCTTTGTACAAAAAGTAGCAGGAAAGAAAGAAACAAACAAACAAAAAAAACTTGACAATAACTGAGGGAGAAGGAGATAAGGAGAAGGAATACAGAAGAAAAAGAGGAAAGGGGCATTTTAGGTTTTGCTTTGAATACAACTGTATTATTTGAATCTTTTTACAGAAATGTGTTCATGTATTAATTACCTTGATGCTCTTTTAAAAAAAATGCTTCAAGATATTTTTTCTTACAATAAACAAAATTCTGACGGTCAAAACCAAATTAATAATCTTTCAAAGAACAATTATTTTTCTTCTATAACATATTTACTTACTTCAACATAAACACTACAGAGCAATTTTCACTTCCCTAGATAAAGCTTTATAATCTTCTATCGACCAATGATTTCTACGTAACTATATTATACATAATACAGCTATCACAACACCATATCATAGTACTTGGCATAGAGTCTTCCAGACAGTAGACACTTAATAACTACTTATTGCATGAATCTCCCTCTATTTTCTTGTAGCCTCAAATACTTTCTAGAAAAGAAAAATAAGGCGAATCAGTCTACCACCATCATTCTTGAAACTACAGATTTTAGATAATCCACTCCCACCCTAGCCTAAACTAAATTGTACCATTACAACTAGCTTCCCTCAGTCTCTTCACAATCTCTTTTCAATCCATACTCAAGCCTCCTTCCAATTTGTTCTCCACAAGAATAATCTTTTTAAAAAGCAGAAACGATAATGTCATCCCATTAAATTTTTAATGTCTTCTATTGCTCTCAGAAAAAAAAATGAAAATTCTTAACACAGCCTATAAAGTCTTTCTTGCTCTGGTCTATCTCTTCCATCTTTGCTTACTACATCCTCAAGTTCACCGACAGGTCTACAACTCGCTCAAAAACATGCTACTTTCATTCGCCTTTCAGCCTGGGCACATGCTGTTTCCTCTAGTAGGGACATAGTTTTCACTTTTCCCCCACAGTTCCTGGTAAATATATACATGCTCCAGATCTCAACTCTCATATTGCTTCTTTGACATGCCACACTAGGCCAGAGTCCCTTATATATACTTTCATGTCAACACGTACCTTCTCTAGAAAAAACTAATCATAGATTGTGATTTATTTGATTAATGGAGGAGGCAGACCACAAATCCTCCTTGAGGACAGAGATTATATTCAATTGACAAAACACACTCTTGCACATAATAGGCAACATTTTATAATGTAGACTAAAGGATACAGTCTATCATATTGTGAAGCACATTACATCCAATTCTACAATCAATTACATTTTCCTATAGCTCCTATGGTCCTGATTTGTGATCTAACAAAATGCTGTTAGTTTTGGGATCTTTATGGCACTCTCTGATTATTGTGAAAGAAAAAGAACTTTAACAGTTTGTCTTTCCAAACACCTTTGGATGCCTTAGCTTGGACATTTCTGTGGTCTTAGAACTGAAAACTTGTAACTTAATAAATCCTCTTCATAAAAGCCAGTACAGGGTGGGCAACATTGCTCAGTGCCAGACTTCTCACCTACCATGCCAGAGACCCGGGTTCAATTTCCGGAGCCTGCCCATGCCAGAAAACAAAAAGCCAGTCCATTTTTGGTATAATGCATTCTGGCAGTATATAGCAAACTAAAATTCATGGATAAAATATCACCAACAAACTTCTTCAAATCTAATGTGGAACATACTCAAATCAGAAATAAAATAAATGATTACTAATTTGTTTTAAAATTATAATTAGTATTTCTTACTTCTTCCTAAAAATAATGATTTGAATACCTGTCTATGAAGCAAATAAATTTAACTGAATAGATTACTAAATTTTTGGTATGGGTGAAATTTGGAGGAAACATATATGAAATTATTTAAGTACATCTCTTTGAAAATTAGTACCACTGAGAGGTGGAATATATAGAGCAATAATAGGATACAGAATATTCAACATATCTAACACATTCTAAGCTACACTAGGAGAATTCCTATACAAGGAACTTTTAAATATTTTGAGGTTTTACTCAAGACACCTCAGTGAGAGATGCTCAATATACATAGTGCTATACACTAACAAACAAACAAAAATATTTAAAATTCAAACTCCTATAATCACAAAAGAAAGACATTAAATTTACTGGACCAATCATATATACCAGAGACTGCCAACGAACCTGCGGATGCCTAAGACACTTTCTGGATGTTCACAATATCTAACCTATTTTCATAATAATGCCTTCTTCTCTGTGTTGACGTTTGCACTGATAATGCAAAAAGAAAGGTGAGACAAACTCAAGAAGTGAGTAAAAAACAAGACAGTATTATTCCCTGTACCAGCAGTTGTTGCATTCATCACTGCCAATCATTCACAGGAAACACAGGCAGGTACCAGGAATCAAACCCAAGTCTCCAGCATGGCAGGCGAGAACTTTGCCACTGCGCCATCATTGCCTGCCCCACACAAACACTTTTAAGTGAAGTGTTCTTCATGAAGCAGGAAAAGCTATTAATTAAACTCAATTCTTGAGAAAATGTCTGTTATTGTTCTGTACGACAAAATGGAATGTTTAAGCACTTCTGCTCAATACTTAAATACAATGGCTGTTTTCAGGAAAAAACAATTGTCAATCGATTTGCAAGCTAAATAAACCACTTTTATTATAGAACACCATTTTTACTTAAAAAAATCAATCAACAGTGGGGGTGCAAGGGTAGTTCAGTTGTAGAATTCTCGCCTGCCATGCGGGAGACGCAGGTTCAATTCCACATCCATGCACTTCCCCAAAATACAAACAACAAAACAAACAAATAAAAATCCAACAAATGATGCTGCGATAAAGGGATACTCAATGGAAAAATAATGAATTGTGACCCTATCATACAGCATACAAAAAAAAGTTAAAAAAAAAAAAATCAACCAACACACTATAGTTATTCAGATTTGGTTATTTGACAGACATTTTCCTGAGAATGAACGAAAACAATTATGTCACTTCATGGAAAATAATTACCACTCTTTTCTGACAATAACAAACTGTGAACTCTCAAGTGAAAATTAGAAATTTGGAAAGCCTGAATCCATCAAGAGGAGCTTGGAAGCTTTGCCATACTCCAAGACTCTTCTGATGATATTTGTGATAATATTAATGAATGAAATTGTTCATACTCTATAACAAAATGTATCAACATTCAAAAATGTCCACATGACTCAGTAAACAATCATTTCCAACTGGCCCACATACAACATGTTCACTGATGTGGTTTCAAAATCCACTCTGCAGAAATGTATAAGAGGCAAGGCAAGATGGTAGAGTAGTGAGGTATGAAATTTAATTCATCATCCAGGGAGGCTGGTAAATAGCCAGATACTATATGATATAACTGTTGGGGAGACATCAATGACTGGACATACAACATACACCAAGTCAGAAACAGGTAGAACAGATGAGATTCCACTCAAAACTGTAAGTGTCCCAAGCCACAGAGGCCAGCGCCCCCACCCCACAGGCACAGCAGGTGGGTTTCCAAAGTAAAGAGAAACAAACAGACGCTACTCGGAGCAAGAAAGGTAACTCAACCAAGCTCCAAATGCAGTATTAATTTAAAAATTCAGACTGTTAAAAACAGGCCCTGAGCACAGATAAATCTGGAGTAAGCACTAAAGGAAAATGGGAGTTTTTGCCCCATCAGAGAAGGGTTTGGGCTAACAGGGGAAGAGGGGAAAAAAAAAAGGGCTTTTTGAGCCGGATGGCACAAAACACTGGCAAAGGGCCAAGCCCCAGAAAAGAGGACACACAAAGCTTGGGGACATAAAGAGCCATATACCAATTCCAGCTCCTGATTGGCAAATCCAGGAAGCTGGGGTCCAACTCTGAAAAAGCTATTGTTCCTCTTTTTTGTTTGTTTTTTTTTACTTCTTAACAGGTCATTACTCGGAACTGTAAGCATTTTCAGGCTCCAGCACTACCCCAGGAAAGGGTGAACTAAGGCATGTCTGAGAGACAAAGTAAACAGGTGAATGGGGATAATTTCCTAAAGGGCATATCTTCTCAAGAAAAGGGGGGCAGGACCCAGTTCAAATGGTGACCCTCCTTCAGGGAATTCAGGCCCCATGGGGCTGGAAAAGAGAAGCAACCTAAGCCCACCTTCTACCTCAGCCACTGTCTCAATCACTTCACTGGCAGGGAGAGGGTGCTGAGAATTAAAGGCACCATATCTCTCTACACAGGTTGGAAGCTGCAAACATAAGGAAGAACTCAAAAGTTTGAAAAAAAAATGGCGGCAACTTACAGGAATGAAAGGTACAAGAGAAGAGATTAAAAAACAACAGAGACCTACAACAGCAGATTTGAAGAAGCAAAAGAAAGGATTGGCGAACTAAAGGACAGAACAAGTGAAATTTATTTTTTTGATAGCAGCTTTTTTTTTAAATGCAATTTTATTGAGATACATTCACATTCAAAGTGCACAACCAATGGTTCACATTATCATTGTAATTGTGCATTCATCACCACAATCAATTTTTGAACATTTTCATTATTCAAAAAAATAGACATCAGAAAGAACAAGTGAAATTTTACACAAAAAAGAACAGACAGGGAAAAGAATAGAAAAATATGAGCAGGATCTCAAGGAACTGAATGGTAATCTGAAGCACATGAATATACATGGATGGGCATTTCAGAGGGAGAAGAGAAGGGAAAAGGGGCAGAATGATTAATAGAAGAAATAATCACTGAAAATTTCCCATCTTTTATGGAAGACATAAAAGATGCAACAAGTGGAACATATCACAAACAGAATAAATCCAAACAGAACAACACCACGACACTTACTAATCAGACTGTCAGACGTCAAAGACACAAAGAGAATTCTGAAAGTGGCAAGAGAAAAGCAACCCATCACATACAAGGGACGCTCCATAAGACTATGTGCAGATTTCTCAGTAGAAACCATGGAGTCAAGAAGGCAGCAGTATGATATATTTACGATTCTGAAAGAGAAAAGCTGCCAACCAAGAATTCTATACCAGCAAACTGTCCTTTGAAGGACATTTTTGAAAATGAGGGGGAGTTTAAATATTTTTAGACAAACAGTCACTCAGAGAGTCTGTGAACACGAGATGGCGCTAAAAAAAAAAAAAAACTACAGTGAGCACTGCAGACAGATTGGAAAAGACAGGAGCGAGAGGTCTGGAGAAGAGTGTAGAAATGAAGACTATCAGTAAAGGAAAAAGGAGAAAAAAAAAGATATGACAAATAAAATCCAAAACACAAAACAGTAGGAAAAAGTATTGCCTATACAGTAAAAACATTAAATGTTAATGAATTAAACTCCCCAATCAAAAGACATAGACAGGGAGAATGGATAAAAAACAAACCATTCATTTCCCAAACCATGCACCAAAATAAAAAAAAAAACAGATCCATCTATGTGATGTCTACAGGAGACTCACTTTAGACGCAAGGACAAAAACAAACTGAAAGTGAAAGGCTGGAAAAGATATTTCATATAAACAAACAGAAAAGAGCAGGGGCAGCTATCCTAATAGCAGACATATTAGACTTCAAATGTAAAACAACTAAAAGAGACAAAGAAGCATGTTATGCATAATTCATAACAAACAAAAATATTTATGCACTGAGCACAGTGCCCCGAAATGCACAAAGCAAAAACTGAAGGGAGAAGTAGACACCTCTACAATAACAGATGGAGATTTCAATTCACTGTTCTCAACAATGGACAGAACATCTAGAAAGAAGATCAATAAGGAAACAGAGATCTTGAATAATACGAGAAATGAACTAGACTTAAAGAAATTTACAGAACATTACACCCCACAATAGCAGGATACACATTTTTCTCAAGTGCTCATGGATCATGCTCAAAGATGGACCATATGCTGCATCACAAAGCAAGTCTTAATATATTTAAAAGCACTGAAATTATACAAAACTCTTTCTCAGATCATAATGGAATGAAGTTGGAAATCAGTAACAGGCAGGAGGCCAAAATTCACAACTATATGGAGGTTAACAACCAGTGGGTCAAGGAAGAAATTACAAGAGAAATCAGTAAATATCTCAAGGCAAATGAAAACACAACATATCAAAACTCATGGAGGCAGCAAAGGCAAAGCTCAGATGGAAATGTATTGCCTAAATGCCTATATTTTAAAAGAAGAGCAAAAATCAAGGGATTAATTGTTCTTTGGGAAGAACTAGAGAAAGAACAGCAAAATAACTCCACAGTAGACAGAAGGAAAGAGTGAAGATTAGAGTAGAAATCAGTGAATATGAAAATAAGAGAGAAAATCAACAAAACCAGGAGTTGGTTCTTGGAAACAAAAAACAATAAAATTGATGGACCCTTAGCTAGACTGACAAAAAAAGAAAGAAAGAGGATGCAAATAAATAAAATCAGACATGGGAGAGGGAACATAACCATGACCCCACAGAAATAAAGGAGGTAATGAAAGGATTCTATGAGCAACTATAAGCTAATAAACTAGACAATGTATATGTAATGGACAACTTCCCAGAAAAGCATGAACAACCAACATTGACTCAAGAAGTAATAGAAGACCTCAACAAACCAATCACACAACACTGAATCAGTCATTAAAAAGCTCCCAAAAAAGAACAGTGCAGGACAAGATGGCTTCACATATGAATTCTACCAAGCATTCAAGAAAGATTAGTACTAATCCTCTTCAAACTCTTCCAAAAATTGAAGAGGAAGAAAGGCTACCTATCTCTTTCTATAAAGCCAACATCACCCTAATACCACAGCCAGGCAAAGATATTACAAGAAAAGAAAATTGGAGAGGAGGGGCCAAGATGGCGGCTAAGCAATGTGTGCCTTTTAGTTCGTCCTCCAGAACAACTACTAAATAACCAGAAACAGTACAGAACAGCTCCTGGAGCCACGTCAGTGACCAGACACACAGCGTATCCCAGTCAGGACCAGCTGGACCGGCTGCAAGCCTCTCCAAAACCGTGAGTTCCCCAAGCCGCGGCAGCCAGCGCCTGGCACCCCCTCCCTCACAGGCGGCTTCCCAGAGAGAAAGGAAAGAGACTCTAAACCTGGTCAAGGCAGAGGTCGCTCATTGGGCTCACGGAAAAAGAGGAAAGGGGCGGAAACAGAGGCTTTAGTGGTTGTGTCTCTACAGAGACTTGGCAGCCTCTGGATTCAGGGGCAGGAACACTCAGGCTGCAACTGCCCCAGGCATAGGCAGAAACGGGCAGCTTTCAGGGCTGTCTCCCACCTGTGCCTTCCTCAGGAGAGGGGTGAAGCCCAACTCAGGTGGAATCCCTCCCTCAAGGAATTCAGACCCCAGGGCTTGGCAATTTGAAGCCATTAAAACCAGCCTACAACCTCTCCTCTGTCTCCACCACGCCCCCAGCACGGAGAGTCTTCCAAAGTTAAAAGTGCCACATCTTTTGCTGGTGCGACCCGCAGGCAGATGCGCCACATACTGGGCAGGATAAGAAAACAGAGCCCAGAGACTTCACAGGAAAGTCTTTTAACCTGCTGGGTCTCACCCTCAGGAAAAACTGACGCAGGTGACTCCTTGCCCCTGATAGGAGGCCAGTTTAGTCCGGGAAAACCGGGCTCGAGTCTATAATACCTACATAGACCCTCCTAAGGGTGGGGAGGGAAAAGGCACCATACAAGCAGGGCAAGAAACAAGAAAACAAGAACTGAAAAATTATCCTCTGTTAAACAAAACCTAAGCTAGAAGTCCAGAAAAAGCTGAACTGAAGGTCAAAGAACAGATAGACAACAAATTCATCCAGCAAGAAAACCCTAGGTAAGAGAAGTGAAAGCAATCAACAGAATAAACTAATTAAGGTAATTAAATGTCTAGATGCCAGCAAAAAATAACAAATCACACCAGGAAAATTTAAGACATGGCGAAATCAAAGGAACAAACCAATACTTCAAATGAGATAGAAGAGCTGGAACGACTAATTCAGAATATACGAACAGACATGGAAAACCTCATCAAAAACCAAATCAATGAATTGACGAAGGATATGAAGAAGGCAAGGAAAGAACAAAAAGAAGAAATGGAAAGCCTGAAAAAACAAATCACAGAACTTATAGGAATGAAAGATACAGTAGAAGAGATGAAAAAAACAATGGAAACCTACAATGGTAGATTTCAAAAGACAGAGCTTAGGATTAGTGAACTGGAGGACAGAACATCTGAAATCCGACAAGATACAGAAACTACAGGGAAAAAATGGAAAAATATGAGCAGGGACTCAGGGAACTGAATGATAATATGAAGTGCATAAATATACGTGTTGTGGGGGTCCCGGAAGGAGAAGAGAAGGGAAAAGGATGAGAAAAACTAATGGAAGAAAATAACACTGAAAATTTCCCAACTCTTATGAAAGACCTAAAATTACAGATCCAAGAAGTGCAGCGCACCCCAAAGAGATTAGACCCAAATAGGCGTTCTCCAAGACACTTACTAGTCAGAATGTCAGAGGTCAAAGAGAAAGAGAGGATCTTGAAAGCAGCAAGAGAAAAGCAATCCATCACACACAAGGGAAACCCAATAAGACTATGTGTAGATTTCTCAGCAGAAACCATGGACGTGAGAAGACAGTGGGATGATATATTTAAATTACTAAAAGAGAAAAACTGCCAACCAAGACTTCTATATCCAGCAAAATTGTCCTTCAAAAATGAGGGAGATATTAAAACATTTTCAGACAAAAAATCACTGAGAGAATTTGTGACCAAGAGACAAGCTCTGCAAGAAATGCTAAAGGGAGCACTAGAGACAGATATGAAAAAAACAGAAGAGAGAGGCGTGGAGAAAAGTGTAGAAGGAAGGAAAATTAGATATGACATATAAAATCCAAAAGGCAAAATGGTAGAGGAAAGTACTACCCAAACAGTAATAACACTAAATGTTAATGGATTGAACTCCCCAATCAAAGACAGAGACTGGCAGAATGGATTAAAAAACAGGATCCTTCTAAATGCTGTCTACAGGAAACACATCTTAGACCCAAAGATAAACATAGGTTGAAAGTGAAAGGTTGGGAAAAGATATTTCATGCAAATAACAACCAGAAAAGAGCAGGAGTAGCTATATTAATATCCAACAAATTAAACTTCAAATGTAAAACAGTTAAAAGAGACAAAGAAGGATACTATCTACTAATAAAAGGAACAATTCAACATGAAGACATAACAAACATAAATATTTATGCACCAAACCAGAATGCCCCAAAATACATGAGGCTAACACAGGAAATGGAAATAGACACATCTACAATAATAGTTGGAGACTTCAATTCCCCACTATCATCAATAGACAGAACTTCTAGACAGAGGATCAATAAAGAAACAGAGAATTTGAATATTACAATAAACGAACTAGACTTAGACATTTATAGGACATTACAGCCCACAACAGCAGGATACACCTTTTTCTCAAGTGCTCATGGATCATTCTCAAAGATAGACCATATGCTGGGTCACAAAGCAAGTCTCAACAAATTTAAAAAGATTGAAATCATACACAACACTTTCTCAGATCATAAGGGAATGAAGTTGGAAATCAATAATAGGCAAAGCGCCAGAATATTCACAAATATGTGGAGGCTCAACAACACACTCTTAAACAACCAGTGGGTCAAGAAAGAAATTACAAGAGAAATCAGTAAATATCTCGAGGCAAATGAAAATGAAAACACAACATATCAAAACTTATGGGATGCAGCAAAGGCAGTGCTA
The DNA here is from genome assembly GCF_023851605.1 of Tamandua tetradactyla. NCBI lineage: Eukaryota > Metazoa > Chordata > Mammalia > Pilosa > Myrmecophagidae > Tamandua > Tamandua tetradactyla. Next base: position 224,020,746 of record NC_135327.1, on the reverse strand, counting down.
AGAGGGAAATTTATTGCCCTAAATGCCTATATCAAAAAAGAAGAAAGGGCATAAATTCAGGAATTAACTGTCCACTTGGAAGAACTGGAGAAAGAACAGCAAACTAACCCCAAAGCAAGCAAAAGGAAAGAAATAACAAAGATTAGAGCAGAAATAAATGAAATTGAGAACATGAAAACAGTTGAGAAAATCAAAAAAACAGAGGTTGGTTCTATGAGAAAATCAATGAGTGATGGGCCCTTAGCAAGACCGACAAAAGGAAGAAGAGAGAGGATGCAAATAAATAAGATCAGAAATGGAAGAGGATACCTAATTGTAAAGTAATCATGTTAAAACACTGAATGAAGCTGCATCTGAGCTATAGGTTTTTGTTTTGTTTTGTTTTGTTTTGTTTTGATTTTACTATTATTACTTTTATTTTTTTCTCTATATTAACATTCTATATCTTTTTCGGTTATGTTGATAGTTCTTCTAAACCAATGCAAATGTACTAAGAAATGATGATCATGCATCTATGTGATGATGTTAAGAATTAATGATTGCATATGTAGAATGGTATGATTTCTAAATGTTGGGTTAATTTCTTTTTTTCCGTTAATAAAAAAAAAAAAAAAAAGAGAAGGGATAATTGGAGCTGAAGGGATACAGACTGTACAACGGGACTGGATATAAAAACTCAGAAATGGACAGCACAATACTACCCAATTGTAATGCAATTATGTTAAAACACTGAATGAAGCTGCATGTGAGGTATAGGTTTTTTGTTTTTGTTTTTTTTTTCTTTCTATTATTGTTTTAATTCTTATTCTGTTGTCTTTTTATTTCTTTTTCTAAATCGATGCAAATGTACTAAGAAATGATGAATATGCAACTATGTGATGTTATTAAGAATTACTGATTGTACATGTAGATTGGAATGATTTCTAATTGTTTTGTTAATTCTTTTTTTAATTAATAAAAAAAAAGATAAAAAAAAAAAAAAAAAAAGAAATGGAAGAGGAGACATAACCACTGACCCCACAGAAATAAAGGAGGTAATAGCAGGATACTATGAACAACTTTATGCAAATAAATACAATATAGATGAAATGGTCAACTTCCTAGAAAGGCATGAACAACCAATTCTGACTCAAGAAGAAATAGATGACCTCAACAAACCAATCACAAGTAAAGAAATTGAATCAGTCATCAAAAAGCTTCCCAAAAGAAAAGTCCAGGACCAGACGGCTTCACATGTGAATTCTACCAAACATTCCAGAAAGAATTAGTACCAACCCTGCTCAAACTCCTCAAAAAAACTGAAGTGGAGGGAAAGCTACCTAATTCATTCTATGAAGCCAACATCACCCTCATACCAAAACCAGGCAAAGATATTACAAAAAAAGAAAACTACAGACCAATCTCTCTAATGAATATAGATGCAAAAATCCTCAACAAAATTCTAGCAAATCGAATCCAGCAACACATTAAAAGAATTACACATCATGACCAAGTAGGATTCATCCCAGGTATGCAAGGATGGTTCAACATAAGAAAATCAACTAATGTAATATACCATATCAACAAATCAAAGCAGAAAAATCACATGATCATCTCAGTTGATGCAGAGAAGGCATTTGACAAATTTCAACATCCTTTCCTGTTGAAAACACTTCGAAGGATAGGAATACAGGGGAATTTCCTTCAAATGATAAAGGGAATATATGAAAAACCCACAGCTAATATCATCCTCAATGGGGAAAAACTGAAAACTTTTCCCCTAAGATCAGGAACAAGACAAGGATGTCCACTATCACCACTGTTATTCAACATTGTGTTGGAAGTTCTAGCCAGAGCAATTAGACAAGAAAAAGAAATACAAGGCATCAAAATTGGAAAGGAAGAAGTAAAACTCTCACTGTTTGCAGATGATATGATACTATATGTCGAAAACCCTGAAAAATCCAAAGCAAAACTACTAGAGCTAATAAACGAGTACAGCAAAGTGGCAGGGTACAAGATCAACATTCAAAACTCTGTAGTGTTTCTCTACACTAGTAATGAACAATCTGAGGGGGAAATCAAGAAACAAATTCCATTTACAATTGCAACTAAAAGAATAAAATACTTAGGAATAAATTAACTAAAGAGACAAAAGACCTATTCAAAGAAAACTACAAGAAACTGTTAAAAGAAATCACAGAAGACCTAAATAGATGGAAGGGCATACCGTGTTCATGGATTGGAACACTAAATATAGTTAAGATGTCAATTCTACCTAAATTGATTTACAGATTCAACGCAATACCAATCAAAATCCCAACAACTTACTTTTCAGAAATAGAAAAACCAATAATTAAATTTATCTGGAAGGGCAGGGTGCCCTGAATTGCTAACAGCATCTTGAGGAAAAAAAACGAAGCTGGAGGTCGCATGCTGCCTGACTTTAAGGCATATTATGAAGCCCCCTCTCATCTATGGACATTTGATCTTTTTTTTTTTTTTTTTTTTTTTTTAGGAGGAAGGGAAGGAAAGACAGAGAGAAGGAAGGAAGGGAGGAAGAAAGGGAAACATCTTTAAACATTTTCTTGTTTTATTATATTTTGTTTGTTTGTTTGTTTTTTACATGGGCTGGGGCCGGGAATCGAACCGGGGTCCTCCGGCATGGCAGGCAAGCACTCTTGCCCGCTGAGCCACCGCGGCCCGCCCCTGGACATTTGATCTTTGATAAGGCAGTCAAGCCAACTCACCTGGGACAGAACAGTCTCTTCAATAAATGGTGCCTAGAGAACTGGATATCCATACGCAAAAGAATGAAAGAGGACCCATATCTCACACCCTATGCAAAAGTTAACTCAAAATGGATCAAAGATCTAAACATCAGATCTAAGACCATTAAAACACTTAGAGGAAAATGTAGGGAAATATCTTATAAATCTTATAATTGGTGGCGGTTTTATAGACCTTACACCCAAAGCAAGAGCACTGAAGAAAGAAAGAAAGAAATGGGAACTCCTCATAATTAAAACACTTTGGGGCATCAAAGAACTTCATCAAGAAAGTAAAAAGACAGCCTACACAATGGGAGACAATATTTGGAAATGACACACCAGATAAAGGTCTAGTATCCAGAATTTATAAAGAGATTGTTCAACTCAACAACAGAAAGACAGCCAATCCAATTACAAAATGGGAAAAAGACTTGAACAGACACTTCTCAGAAGAGGAAATACAAATGGCCAAAAGGCACATGAAGAGATGTGCAACGTCCCTGGTCATTAGAGAAATGCAAATCAAAACCACAATGAAAAAAACCACAATGAGATATCATCTCACACCCACCAGAATGGCCATTATCAGCAAAACAGAAAATGACAAGTGCTGGAGAGGATGTGGAGAAAGAGGCACACTTATTCACTGTTGGTGGGAATGTCAAATGGTGAAACCACTATGGAAGGCAGTTTAGCGGTTCCTCAAAAAGCTGAATACAGAATTGCCATATGACTCAGAGGACATAAGGGCAAAGACACAAACGGACATTTGCACACCAATGTTTATAGCAGCATTATTTACAATTGCAAGGAGATGGAAACAGCCAAAATGTCCATCAACAGAGGAGTGGCTAAACAAACTATGGTATCTACTCAGAGGACATAAGGGCAAAGACACAAACGGACATTTGCACACCAATGTTTATAGCAGCATTATTTACAATTGCAAGGAGATGGAAACAGCCAAAATGTCCATCAACAGAGGAGTGGCTAAACAAACTATGGTATATACATATGATGGAATATTTGCACCTTTAAGACAGAATAAACTTATGAAGTATATAACAACATGGATAGACCTCGAGAACATTATGCTGAGTGAAACTAGCCAAAAACTAAAGACCAAATACTGTATGGTCTCATTGATATGAACTGACATTAGTGAATAAACTTGGAATATTTTGTTCATAACAGAGACCATCAGGAGATAGAAATAGGGTAAGATATTGGGTAATTGGAGCTGAAGGGATACAGACTGTGCAACAGGACTGGATACAAAAACTCAGAAATGGACAGCACAATACTACCTCACTGTAATATGATTATGTTAGAACACTGAATGAAGCTGCATGAGAGAATGATAGAGGGAGCAGGGCTGGGGACATACTGAAATCAGAAAGAAAGATAGATGTTAAAGATTGAGATGGTATAATCTAGGAATGCCTAGAGTGTATAATAATAGTGAAATGTACAAGGTACAATTTTAAAAATGTTTTTGCATGAGGAAGAACAAAGGAATGTCATTATTGCAGGGTACTGAAAATAATGGTAATTAATATTTTAAAATGTCACCTTCTGTGTGAGACTAAAGCAAAAAATGTTTATTTGTTACAAAATTAATATTTTGACTAGTGCATTTCCTAATATAACTTATGTAGATAGTTTGATTGAACACCATAAATACTTGGAATCTCAGGTAGGACATGAGATTTTGTTCGTTTGTCCAGAGTGATGCCCCGATGAATCCCAGAGTGATTCAATCAGTGAGTGGAAAAGTATCTGCAAAGCCCTCTTCGGGGAGTGGTGAGAACGGGGAGAAATTCAACTTCCCCAAGTTGAATTCTTGATATTCTCACAAGCAGTGTGGACAACCAAAGCTATAGGCAGAGCCCCCAGTCTGGGGGTTTGTTCATATGAAACTTAACCCCACAAATGATAGGTCAAGCCTACTTAAAATTAGGCCTAAGAGTCACCCCCAAGAGCCTCTTTTGTTGCTCAGATGTGGCCCCTCTCTCCAGCCAACACAACGAGCAGTCTCACCACCCTACCCCCTCTCTACGTGGGACATGACTCCCAGGGGTGTGGACCTTCCTGGCAACGTGGGACAGAGATCTTGGAATGAGTGGAGACTTAGCATCAAGGGATTGAGAAAACTTTCTCGACCAAAATGGGGAAGAGGGAAATGAGACAAAGTGTCAATGGCTAAGAGATTCCAAACAGAGTCAAGAGGTTATCCTGGAGGTTATTCTCATGCATCAAGTAAATATCATCTTGTTATTCAAGATGTAATAGAGAGGCGAGAGGGAACTGCCTGAAAATGTAGAGCTGTGTTCCATAGCCATGTTTCTTGATGATGATTGTATAATGATATAGCTTTCACAGTGTGACTGTGTGATTGTGAAAACCTTGCATCTGATGCTCCTTTTATCTACCTTGTCAACAGATGAGTAGAATATATGGAATAAAAATAAATAATAGGGGGAACAAATGTTAAAATAAATTTAGTTTGAAATGCTAGTGATCAATGAAAGCGAAGGGTAATGGGTATGGTATGTAAATTTTTTTTCTGTTGTCTTTTTATTATGTCTTTTTCTGAATTGATGCAACTGTCGGGGAAATGATGATGATGATGAATATGTAACTGTGATGATATTGTGAATTGCTAAGTGTATGTGTTGGGAATGTTTGTGCTTCTTGTAATTTTTTTTTAATTAATAAAAAATTTAAGAAAAGAAAATTACAGACCAATTTCTTAAGTAAATATAGATGAAAAAATACTCAAAAAAAAAAAAATACTTTCAACTAGAATCCAGTAGCACATCAAAAGAATTATACACCATGAGCAGATGGGTTTTATCCCAATATGCAAGGGTGGTTCACCAGAAGAAAATATACTAATGTAATATGCCACATCAATAAAGTTAAATGGAAAAAACACATCATCTCAACTGATGCAGAAAAGGCATCTAACAAAATTAAACATCCTTTCTGAATGAGAGCACTTCAAAGAATAGGAATAGAAGGGAACTTCCTCAACAGGACAAAGGGAATATATGAAAAACCCATAGCTAACATCATACACAGTGGGGAAAGACTGAACACTTTCCCTCTAAGATCAGGAACAAGACAAGGATGTTCACTGTCACCACTGTTACTCAACATTGTGCTGGAAGTTCTAGCCAGAGCAATTCAACAAGAAAAAGAAAGAAAAGGCACCTAAATTGGAAAGGAAAAACTAAAACCCTGCTTCTAGATGGCTTGCTACTATACGTTGAAAATCCAAAAAAATCTACAGCAAAGCTACTAGTGCTAAAAAAAAAAAAAAAAATGAATATGGCAAAATAGAAGGGTACAAGATCAACACCCAAAAACCAGTACTGTTTCTATATACTAGGGATGAACAATCTGAGAAGGAAATCAAGAAAAAAAATACATTTACAATAGCAACAAAAAGAAACAAATGTTTATGAATATATTTGACTTGGGATACAAAAAACCTCTACACAAAAAACTACAAGAAGTTGCTAAAAGAATTCATGGACAATCTAAATAAATGGAAGGGCATACTATGCTCATAGACTGGAAGACTAAATATAGTTAAGATGTCAATTCTACCCAAATTGATTTATAGAGTCAATGTAATTCCAATTAAAATTCCAACAACTTACATTGCAGAAACAGAAAAACCAATAGCCAAATTTATTTGGAAGGGGAGAGTGCCTCGAATAGCTAAAAATATCTTGAGAAGGAAAAAGGAAATAGGAGGTCACACACTACCTCACTTTAAAGCATATTACAAAGCTACAGTGCTCAAAGCAGCATGGTACTGTCATAAAGATAGATACACCGACCAATGGAATTGAATCGCGTGTTCAGAAATAGACCTTGTCATTTATGGATAACTGATCTTTGATAAGGCAATCAAGCAAACCCACCTGGGACAGAGCAGCCTCTTCAATAAATGATGTTTGGAGAGCTGGATATCCATATGCAAAAAAATGAAAGAGGATCCATATCTCATACCCTATACAAAAATTAACTCAAAATGGATCAAAAACCTAAACATTAAAAAAGAAATAGATAAATGGGATTGCCTCAAAATTAGACACTTGTGCATCAAGAAACTTTGTAGGAAGTAAGAAGGCAGCTTATGCAATAGGAGACAATATTGGGAAACCACATATCAGACATGAGTTTACTATCCAGAATATATAAAAAGATTCTACAACTAAACAACAAAAAGATAAAACAACCCAATCTAAAAAATGGGCAAAAGGATGGTGCGAGCGTAGTTCAGTGGTAGAATTCTCACCTGCCATGCGGGAGAGTCAGGTTTAAGTCCCAGCCCATACACTTCCCCCCAAAAAAAGCAAACAAGCAAAAATTCAACAAATGGTGCTGCAATAACAGGATACTCACATGGAAAAAGAATGAAATGTAACCCCCACCATACAGCATACAAAAAAAAAAAGAATGAGCAAAAGACATGAAGAGAGACTTTTCAGAAGAGGAAACACAAATGACTAAAAGGTATATGAAAGATGCTCTTCTATACTGGCTATTAGGGAAATGCAAAACAAAACCACACTGAAATATCTCACACCTACTAGAATGGCCATTATCAAAAAAACAGAAAACTACAAGTGCTGGAAAAGATGTGAGAAAGAGGCACACATCCACTGTCGGTGGCAATGTAAAATGGTGCAACTGCTCTGGAAGGCAGTTTGGCAGTTTCTCAGGAAGCTAAGTATAGAATTGCCATATGATCCAGCAATCTCATTACTACATATATATTCAGAGGAACAGAAGGCAAGGACACAAACAGGCATTTGCACACTGATGTTTATAGTAACATTATTTACAATTGCCAAGAGATGGAAACAGCCCAAATGTCCATCAACAGCGATTGGCTAAACAAGTCGTGGTATATACATACGATGAAATACCATGCAACTCTAAGACAAAATAAAGTCATGAAGCATGTAACAACATGGATGAACCTTGAGGACATTATGCTGAGTGAAATTACCCAGAAACAAAAGGACAAATACTGTGTGGTCTCACTAATATGAACTAACATTAATAAGTGAACTTTGAGAGTAAAAGTTAAGAACACAGGTTACCAGGATACAGAAAGAGAGTACAGAGGGGGATCTGGTGCTGAAGGAATTCAGAATGTGTAAAAGATGGACTGTAAACATTCGGAAATGGATAGCACAATTCTATTTGATGGTAACACAATAATACAGGTACACTGAATGAAGGTGAATGTGAATATGGTTGAGGGAGAAGGGCTGGGGGCACGTACGACACCAGAAGGAAAGACAGAGGATACAAACTGAGATGGTATAACTTAGGAATACCTAAAATGGACAATGACAGTGATTAAACGTACAAATATAAAAACATTATTGCATGAAGGAGAATAAATGAACGTCAACATTGCAAGGTGTTCAGAATGGAACGGTATACAGGAAAATGTACAATCAATGCAAGCTAGCATCTACAGTCAACAGTAACACTGTAATATGCTTCCACTGAATGTAACAAAGGCATTAGCCAAAACTAAACATCAACAAGCAGGGGATAAGGAGGAGGAGTATGGAGCCTTGATGAAGTAAAGAAAACATCTTCATATAGATTATGGTTGCGAAGGCATGGCCATTTACTTAGGTTGGACTGTATGATGTGCAAATAAAACTGTTTAAAAATGAGAAGACAGAAAGAAGCTCTACAGAAAATGTGAAGAAAGAGATGCACCTATTTATTCACTGTTGACAGGGAAGCTGAGATGTACAGTCCCTGTGGAAGGCAGCATGGTGGCTCCACAGGAGGTTAGAGGTGGGGTTGCCAAATGATCCTGCAATCCCACTGATAAGTATATACCTGGAGGAACTGAAGGTGGGGACACGAATGGACATTTCCACATTGGTGTGTATGGCAGCAGTGTTAGCGAATCACAATGGATAGAGATGGCCTAAGGGAACAACGACTAAGGAATGGAACCAGGAACTGTGTTGCATATAGAAAACGGATTAATAAGCGCCTACAAGAAAGTAGTTGTGAGGCACGCAACTAGGTGATGAAACTTGGGAACAGTATGTTGAATGAAATGGCAGAAACAAAGAGACAAATATTATCATGTCTCACTCTTTTGGACTAATTATAATATACAAATGCAGAGAACTGGAGTGGAGAGCATGGGTTATCAAGCTGGGGCCTACTGTAAAGGGTCCTAGATTGTAAGCTCTTACAGCAGTCACATATTCAGGAATCTGTAACTGTTATTTCTAAATTCTGAGATACTGAGCAGTTTGTGCATAACCTGGTCATTCCCTGAAATTTTGGGTATGTATGTGACACTTGAGACTCTGAGCTAGAGCACTAAAGCTATGAAAGTCAGCATTACCCCCATACAGCAACTGTTAAACAAGTTGAAAAAGCGATCAGACGTCAAAAGACTAGAGATACGAATGAAGCTGATATGGCTATGACCAAGGTAGATCAGAATATAGGGTAAAGGATGGTATGGTCTCTATTTTAAAACTTCAATTTCCGTGTAAGATCAAACAAAGGGATGTTTATTTGGTAGCACATTAGATTAACTTGTATGGTCAGTTTATTCAAACACCACTAAAACATGGAATCTTCGATAGGGAGTGAGATATTGTTGGTTTGTACAGGTTAGCGTAATGCCCCACTATATCCCAGAGTAATCTGGGCAGAGAACAGAAAAGTATTTCCAAAGTTTCCTTGGCGGGGAGGCTGGGGAGAAAGGAAATATTAAACTTCCCCATTTGGGGAATTCCTGATTTTCTTGCAACACTGGGGACAGCCAATTCAATAGGCTGAGCCCTTGATTTGTGGGCTTGTGTCTATAAAATGTATTCCTGCAAAGGAGAAGCTAAGTGTATTTATAATTATGCCTAAGTATCACCCCCTGAGAACCTCTCTTTTTGATCAGATGTGGCCTCTCTCTTTAAGCCAACTTGGCAGGTAAACTCACGCCCTCCCTCTACATGGGACATGACTCCCAGGGAGGGGTGTACATCTCCCTGGCAACACAGGACCTGAATCCCAGGGATGAGACAGAACCTGGCATCATTGTATTGAGAAAAACTTCTTGACCAAAAAGGGGAAAAGAGAAATGAGATAAAAATAAAGTTTCAGTGGCTGAGAGATTTCAAACAGAGCCAAAAGCTTATTCTGGAGGTTATTCTTATATCTCTTTTTAGTTGATGGTATATTCGAGTGGCTAGAGGGAAGTACCTATAACTGTTGAACTCTATTCCAGTGCCCTTGATTCTTGAAGATGATTGTATAACTGTATAGTATTTAAAATGTGACCATGTGATTGTGAAAACCTTGTGACACTCCCTTTATCCAGGGTATGGACGGATGAATTTAAAAAATAAGGATTAAAAAATAAATAAATAATGGTGGGGTAAGGGGTAAAAAAAAATTGGGTAGATTGCAATTCTTCTGGTCAATGAGAGGGAAGGTTAAGGGGTATGGGATGTTTGGGTTTTTTCTTTTTCTGGAATGAAGCAAATGTTCTAAAAGTGATCATAGTGATGACTACACAATTATGAGATAATATTGTGAGCCACTGAATGTATACTTTTTGGATGGACTGTATAGTGCATGAAGATATCGCAATAAAAATACTTAATAAAAAAAGAGAATTCACATTGCACCTAACCTTTAAGAAACTACCACCTGCCCAGTTTTAATGTAGTATCAAAGAAAATTATCCACAAAACATACACAGGCTATTAAAATACTCTTCCCTTTACAACTACATATATGTGTGGGGACTAATTTTCTTCATATACTCCAACCAAAACCAATTATCATAAGCAAATATGAGAATTCAGCTGTCCTCTAGCAGCCAATCATTAAAGAGATTTACAATAATGTAAAACAATACCATTCTTCTCACTAAACTTTTTGTTCTGAAAAACGATAGTTACTATTTCCATAAAATGTTATGTTGATAATAAGTCCATTACATGTTATTTTAAATGAATTAATGTTTTAAACTTTTCAGTTTCCATTTCTAATAATAAATATCAATACTTACAAGTCACCTAAAAAAAGTTCTCTGGTATCCTTAATTTTTGAGCATAAAAATTAAGTTAACACCTGCCATGCTGGAAACCTTAAGCTTGAGCACTGCTGACCTATAGATAGATACAGACATTTGCTCAAACAACGATAAAGATTTTTTAACATGTTTATTGTGACATGTATATACAGAAAAAGCAATTTCAAATTTGTTTGAAATCCAAAGTCCTGGATTTCAGGACTTATCTGACCTAGGAACCCATTTGGAGGTTTTAGAATTCTGGAAAGTAATCTTAGTGTGGGATACTTTAGAGTTGACAGGAATGGTTTTGGTTGGGGTTTGGCAAATTAGACAAACATATTTTTTTTGTATCAATATATAGTATATATTCACATACCACGTAATCATCCAACACGTACAATCAATGGTTCAAAATATCATCATATAACTATGCATTTATCATCACAATCGACTTTCTTTTCTTTTTTGTGAAAAATAACATATATACAAAAAAGCAACAAATTTGAAAGCACATTGCAACAGTTAGCTGTAGAACAGATTTCAGAGTTTGGTATGGGTTACAATTCCACAATTTCCGGTTTTTACTTTCAGCTGCTCTAAGATACTGGACACTAAAAGAAATATCAATATAATGACTCAGCAATCATACTCATTTGTTAAACCCTACCTTCTCTGTATAACTCCACCACCACCTTTGATCTTTCTCCCACTCTTTAAGGGTATCTGGGCTATGCCCATTCTAATGTTTTCACCTTGGAAGGGGCTGTCGATAATATGGGATGGAGGATGGAACCAACTGATATTCTGGAGAGGCTGGCCCCTCCACATTTCAGGACTTATCTGCTCCAGGGACCTACCCAGAGGTTGTAAGTTTCTGGAAAGTTACCCACGTGCATGGAACTTTTGTAGAATTAGACATTTTTTTTAAGACAAACATATTTTAATTTAACACTTCCTCACCTATATTTTCCTTCTTCAGTAATATTTACAAAAAAATCACATTAATAAAAAGATTTTAAGAATGTTTACAAGGAATCATAGTTCATAAACAATTTATTAAATGATTTCCTGAACAGTCTTACTTATTCAGTGTTTTGATATATAAATTCCAACAGAGTAAACATTTATAACATTTGCTAACAATAAAACAGGCTAGGTCAGGCAATGGTGGCTCAGTGGCAGAGTTATTGCCTGACATGCTGAAGACCCTGGTTCAATTCCTGGTGCCTGCCCATGCCCAAAAAATAAATAAATAAATAACAGGAAGAATAGTACGAGTAATCAGGGCTATTTTTTAGAGGAAACTGAAGAACTAACACAAAGTCTACTGAAAAACATCAGAATGCAGGGCTAGAAGTCACCTTGGATAAAATCTAGTTCAAACTCGCCCTTTTACAGAAGATAAAACAGTTAAAATCTAGTTAAGATGCAACTAATCAGTGATAGAATGAATAGAATGATGACTAGAATCAAGTCTCTAGCTTCCTTGTACACTTAAACTTCTGAAAGCTTATGTACCAGGCACTGGCAATAAATGAATAAACAAGACAAACTTAGTCTTGCTTTCTTGGTAGATAAAAGTGGTGGTTGCACAACACTGTGAATACATTAAATGTCACTAATTGTACACTTAAATATAGTTAATTTTATGTTATGTGAACTACACCTCAATGAAAAAAATTCCATTAGAAAGCAAACAATATAGCTAAATTCTATCAACCTGTGTCAGGAATCATGAACAAAATTAGCTATAAATTAACTAAAATATATCTGAACATACTCCTTTTGGTACAAATAAATTGTAATAAAATTCACTTTTTCCCCTCACGTATAGAAGTTATAAATGTGCTTAATTAGCCTTTCTCTTTTAGAGGGGCATTCCAAAATATTTATGGATGAAATGTTTTACCAAAGATCAGTTTTACAATAATATTTGGGAGATATAAGAGGAATGGATGATGAAAGGAAACTGGTTATGAGTTGATAACAGTTAAAAGGTAGGTGAACATATGGGGTTCATCTCTGAATGTTTGAAATTGTAAGTTTTTAATTTTCACGCTAACAATGTGCAATATACGACTTAAAACAAGCTTCCTTGCACTTTATACTTGGGATGGTCCTACTGATATTCTTTAATCAACATAAAACTCATAAATCATAAAAATCAATAAAACAAGCATTTGCTAAAACATCTCTGTGTAAGGAACTTGTTAGGTACAGATGCTTATCCAAACTGGATTTCATTTGATAAATACACATATTATCTTCTTCCAATAAACTAACTAAAAGTAAGGCCTTTTGTTTTACTTTTTGGATTTTCTTCACAGACATTATATGAGTTCACAAACTACCAACTACTTCTGAAAAAGTTTCATTTAATAAATGGAGGAAGTTAGTAGATTCAAGGTTAAGAGTGATTTTTGGGGTTGCCATACAGTGACAGTAGTAGAAAGGAGACAAAGTTTGTAGTCTTGGGGTATAACTTCAGTAAAAATTACAATCAACACAAAAAGACATTTAAAAATATACATGATACTCCCATTCAAACTTTTACAATGTCCCAAAATTAATATTTACTTATTATTTTTATCTTTCTTTCCATAACGATACTATTTTCATGGGCTTGACAGAAGTGGATCTGCGCAACTTCCTAATGTTTGATTCAACTTCTGGTCCCAACACTAACTTTCTTTCTGGCTAATATATTCTTGTCTGATAACTCACAAATGTCTAATTCTTATGACTTACTTTCACTAAAGATAAATAGGGTTACCGCAAATGATCCAATTGGAGAAAGCAGAAGCACACAGAAAAATTAGAAAACTGTCCTTAACTGAAGGGATTATTTCAATAATTTTCTAAAGACTTTCTCCAAAAGACAGAAACCTGCTAAAACTGAGGAACATTTATATTTAAGACCAAGACTAGATTGGAACACTATAGGTAAAGATCTCTTATTATTAATTTAAAAGGAAAAAAAAACAATTAGCTTCATAATAAACTTTCAAATAATATATATCACTTTAAAAGAAAAAAAACAGCCAGTATTGCTTTTGCGAATGTTATTAGTAAAAGCTGATATGCTGGGTCAGATCATGCCCAGCCCAGCCCAGCACCATACTTGATGGCACTCACAAATATGTTCCAATGTGGTGTGGGTCAACTTAACAAGTGAGGAACTTCCATAAAATGAACAAAACCCCTGTTTAACTCACTTATATTTCCAACCTATATCTCTAACTTTGCTAGTCACTGTTTTTCTCAAACTTCAAAGCACAAATCTAAGAATTTTAATCTTAAATTTTAATCTAAATTTAATCCAAAATTCTTAGAAAGAATTTTAATCTTTCCAGGCTGTCCTTACAGAGTAATTTTATCTCTTCGATCATTTAGACTGTCTTTACCTGAACCTGGTTTGTGTGGAAATTAGAACTACCCAAAATATTTAAGACATTTTTTGTCAAACTCTACTAATTCCTCCTCAAATTTTCTCATCACAGTTGCAAAACTGAATTAGAATAGATAAAGCAGGCAAGGATGCACAGAAAGGAAAAGGATCTACAGCGTTCAATGAAAAATGAATTTAACACTTCAAGTGCCAAAGCTACATCTTTTGGTGACAGAAGCAGTCTCCAAATAACAAGCATATCTGTTTTTATATTTGCAACACAGAACTTAATGCATTTTCAAAAGAAACGATGATAAATAGTTGTTAGGTTCCCTGACTTGTCCAACATGAATCCCTGGCATTCCTAAACTAGTCTGAGTTCTAAGCTAAACCCACACTTGTGTCTGGAGATGGGGTGATAAGGAAAGAGCATTCTGTGGAGTCTGTCAGAATTAGGGAGAAGTCCTGACTGACAATTACTAATGGCATCACTTAACAAAATTTAATTTCTAAGTCCTAATTTGCTCATCTGTAAGAGAACACTGCCTATCATACAGAGTTTTTGAAAAGATTAAAATGATACAAAACCACCAGCAGAGACTGATAGAGTGGGAACTCGAACAGAAACAACTCTATCACCCTCTACCCTTCACTACTCCCTTCGCCATACATTCTTTGTATTCATGCTGCAGTGAGCGCCCCATTCAGGACTCAATGAAAAGAATTTAGGAAATGGAATAAGAAAATCTGGATTTGACTGCAGGCTCATACTAGTTACGAAGCCTTACGCTAGGTATTTAACTTCTCTGAATCTCAGATTGTTCAACCATTACAAAAAAAGAAAGAAAAGTTGTGGTGGTGTAATAAATGACATAGTTTATAAACCAACAAAAACTATAGTACCAGAGATATGAGCTTTTACCTATTCCAAAGTGTCCTGCTCAAAAATTACTTGCCTTGGAAAATCAAATGTGCATAACAAGCAACTGCACATAAGCTAAAGTAATGCTGGGAGGAAAGCAAACTAATCTAAGCAGCTCAATATAGTACATACAATTGGTATCTCCTTTGTACTCCCAGCTTGGAGAAAATACTTGTTATGTATGAAGCTTTTGTTGGTGGAACACCAGCAGAAAAATAAATTTAATTTTAAAAATTAATCTGTATGCGAGACTTTTCCACCCTTACCCAAGCCAGCAAGCTACATCCTGAAAAACCATTCGTAAGCAGTTTCTACTCCTTTTCACTTAACTTCCCTTCCCTTCACTGAGATTATGGACCCTGCAAAAGAGAAGGGGAATTGGCCAAATGAATAAGTGTGTTTGAGTTAAGGAGTGACTGGCTTTGATACAACCCTGCAGGAAATTCAAACTGGTAGTATCAAACAAAAGACAGACAAGGCAAAGACTTTTTCAAATTCATATTTAAAAATCCCCATAAAAACTCTGAAAATCTTGTCCTTTTAAAGACAGTGGACTCTTCAGACATTTTGCTATCAATAATACAATTTAATAAACGTCAACAGAACGCAAAAAGCAAATAAACTGATCCAAGGACTCAACTGCACTATAACCAAAAGAACTTGTCATCTAAACACCTTAGATGAACTGGACTGTACTTCAAAACTGTTGGAAACAACAAAATGAAATCTGAATTCTCAGGATAAAAATCACCCAGGCAATAATTTAATTCAGCTTGGGTACAAAAAATTCTCAAAACACAAACAGCTGCATACTTTCCTTGAGATAAGGTATTCACATAGTATGTTGGTTATAACCCAAACCAAGATCATAGAAGGGATAGAAAAGATCCCAAAGGGTCTCAGATATCCAAAGGATATTTCCAGAATGATTTCTTCCCTAAGCATACCACCTATCACTTCCTAAAGATCCATTTACTTCCACAAAGATAAGGAATTTTCATCATCTTCACCCTGTTCAAGACCCTGTCAGGAAGGCAGACAGTTGATCAAGCAGCTGGGAGGTTTAAATGTGCTACTAAGGTTTAAGGTCATCAATCATTGCTATGTGAATTTCATCTGGTTTGGTTGTTTTTTGGTTGTTGCTTTCCAGTAAAATCAGGATATCTCACTAGTGTCCAGTTTAGAGCCACCAAAAAAAAAAAAACTAGAGGCCTCTAACAGAGGCTCTTGGTACCATGGTACCAATATTTTAAAGAATGAGAGATGAAAAATAACATGATTTATCTAATTTAGGGATATTTCCAAGGAAGTTTACAAGTGCTTCAAAGTTATATGATGGTGGCAGGAGGGGAAAAGGAAAGAGGTCAGGAGAGAGAGAGAGACAGAGAGGAAAGAGGAGAAAAAAGCCTTACAGCATACAAGCATCTGAAAAAGAAAGTCAGCAGACAGGTTAACACACGTCTTCAGCTACTAACAGTTGCCAACATGCAGCAGCAGTTACCACATCATATACTTGTCTGATTTCCCAACATGCAAAACAAAAGGAGCCTCCCCTTCTGTACTTACTTATCTACTACTTTCACTGCTTCTACAGTTGTCTGGGATGGGGATAATTTCATTTTCTGTGCTCTTTGTTTTTCAAAACCTTTAAAATTTTCAGTAAATTAAGGTTCACCTGAATTTTAACGCTTTTAATATTAAGTTGAATAAAAGTTGCATGTTTTTAATATCGATAAGTGACAAAAATCACCTTTCTATTTGCTAATTATATCCACATTACTAGATTTTAAAATGTTTAAGGCTAAATATAAAGTTCGCACAAACAAGTAATACAGTAGGTGGACAAACATGCAACAAGTTTACTTAGAATTACTAAAGTAAGGGTTGAAAAGTTTTATGAAGATAAATTCCTAGCAATACTACTGCAGATACAATGTTACTAATATGGAAATTGTCAAATATTCAAAATATTCTAAAACAGTATCTCCCTCTAAAAATAAAGAAGAAAAATATTTGCCAACACAGAAACATTGGTTCTTAAAAATGATAACCACATGGGAGACACATCTAAAAATACTATAGTTCTGAACTGCAAAAACTCTAACCTTACAGAGTTTTGGTCAACGCCTTAACCAAAAACAAGTGAGTTTCTGGTGCCAATATACTGATACAAAGGACTGCTCTGCTACTTGACTTGCTCCTATTGCAAACTGTCGGTCTACCCAAAGATCTACAAACCTAACTACCACACACATAATTCGCTTCCAATCGTTACAGCAACAACAAACAAAAACTATCTGTCATAGATAAGGTTCCAAGGATTTTCTAATAAATTTTCAAGAATTGATCATTTATGTTGTGGTTCAAAAGCTAAACAAATGTAGTGGGTAATCTATTTGGAGTCATACTGTATACACTGACATAAGCTGAAAAGAGAGCAACCTCAGAAAAGAGAGCAATCGGCAATTAGACCATTCTATTTTAAGTTACTCATGAAGTCAGCCTGAGAACTTTTGGGGAGAGTATTTAAGACCTTTCCCCAAAGCAGTTAAGAATAATCCATGTTTTATCACAATGACAGCCCTAACAATCTCTAAAATACTCAAGGTAGGGCGGAAGTGAAAATGATGAGAAGGGCAAACCAGACCTGAAAACGGACAGGCAGGCAAAGCAAACCATCACTTAAAGGAATTTCAAGATTTACTTCTCTCTAACGTCCTCCCTCACTCCCCACCCCCTCCCTCCACTCCTCGGGAGGTCTGTGTGATGTGACTCATGACAAATTTTTTAAAAATTAAATAAATAAAAGACACACCCTCTGGGTTGAACTGCATAATCGCCCCCACCCGGGTCTGCCGACCCACGCCCCGCCGCTCCTCCCCCGCGCGGCCCCGCGCTCCCCCGCCTCGCCGTCCAGACCCGGTCCCCGCGCAGAGCCGAGGGGCCGAGCCCGCCGGAGGCGGCCGCCCGGGACGCCCGCGCCCTGCTCTCCCTCCCCTTCCTGGGTTTCAACCGCCGCAGCCACTTCCTGTATCGCGGCCCGACTCCCTCAGCCCCGACACTTGCTCTCCCCGGCGGGGCTAGGCAGGGGCAGGGTTGGGGCCGGGGCCGGGGCGATGGCCTGGGGTTAGAGCTAGGGCCAGGATTGGTGTTGCAACTGGGGTTGGGGATGTGGCTGGATTAGAGCTGGGGTTGAGGCTGGGGCTGGAGTCGGGGTTAGAGCTAAGGTTGGGACCAGAGTTGGGGTTGGGGTCTGGGTTGGGAATGGGGCCGGGGCCAGGGTTAGAGCTGGATTCGGGCTGGAGCCAGGGTTGGGATTGGGATTGGCGTTGGGGTTGGGGTTGGGGTTGGGGTTGGGGTTGGACCTGGGGCTGGAAACCGGTTGCAGTTGGGGCCGGGAATGGGACCGGTGCTGGGATTGGGGTTAGGGCTGGGGCTAGGGCTGGGGCTGGGGCTGGGGCTGCGGCTGGGGCTGGGGTTGGGGCTGGGGTTGGGGTTGGGGCTGGGGCTGGGGCTGGGATTGGGGCCGGGCTGGGGCTGAGGTTGGGGCTGGAGCCGAGGTTAACCTGGGGTTGGGGTTGAGGTTGGGGCTGAGGTTGGAGCCAGACACGGGGTTGGGGCTGGAGACCGGTTGCGGTAGGGACCGGGGTAGGAACTGCGGCTGAGGCTGGAGCCGAGGTTAAGCCCGGGGTTGGGGCTGCGGCCGGGCTGGGGCTGGGGCTGGGGGCCACGGCTGAGGTCGGGCAGCTCCCACTCAGCCCAGGGGGCTGGTCACTCGCGGCCGGCGGGGTCCTCGGCCCGACCAGCGCCCGCCCGCGCGCGCCTCACCTGTATGTAGTTGTTCTCACAGTAGTCAGCCACCCGCGTCAGGTTCTGGTAACTCTCTATCAGCGCCCTCTTGCCAGACGGGATCTCCTCGTCTAGTAACATCTGCAGCTCTGCCATTTTCCACCCCTCCGCATCGCTTCCTCTCGCGTTAAAGAGACAGCGGCAGCACGGTCGGCGGAGCTCGGCGCCCCTCGCAGCCCGGATACCGACGGCCTGCCCGCCCTCCCGCCTGGTATTGTGGGACAGCGCCGCCTCCTCTTCCTCCTCGCCCTCTCCACCCCCGCCACTCGCTCCGCGCAGCCTCCCGGACCTCCTGCTCTCGCGATCGTTCAGCGAGCGCAGGCCGCGGGATTTGGTATTTCTTCTTCTGCACCGCCTTCTGGGAATTGTAGTATCTGAGATACGGGCGTCGCGACGGAAGCGCATGCGCCCAGGGCACCTCCGGGAAGGAAGGAGTGGGGCGTCAATCAAGGACGTTGACCTGCGGCGGGGGATTTAGGGCCGGAGGTTGCTATCGCTCCGGGAGATGGCGCCACAGGGTGATTCTGGAGAATAAAACCGTTTCCCAGGGCAGGCTGTGAAACTTTCCTAATTAGGACGTCAGTGAATTTGGAACAAGGATTCTGATTAGGATTAAAAAGGAATAGAATATGGAAAACCCCACATCTTTATCTTCTTAAAGATGACGCTGCGATAAGCAATTGCTTCTGATTGGTTTTGATAAGTTTCCTAAATTCTGTTGCTCTGAGTGAGCTTTCAGTCTAGTCGGATAAAGAAAAATACTGAGAATGGGGCTTTTCCAGGGAGCTCCAGCCAGATAAATGATTGGGCTTTTGGAGGCACTCCAAAACCTGTCTTTCCTCTCCAAGTGGCTGCTAAGCTGCTGGCTTTTCACAGCTGTCGTGATTGTGATGCTGTCGGTTTTCAAGAGGCTGCTGTGGAGCTAGAGGGAGAGAGGGAAGAAAAACAAATGAAAACGCCACAAAACTTGCTGTTCTTACTGAGTTTCAGCTATTTTTCTTGAATAAGTGCTCCTCAGATTGTTGCAAGCTTGTGGTTTTCAGAGTTGTGAAAAAGTTGATTTTGGCAATTTTTGTTGTTTATTGCTTTTATCAGCAAGTTTTTGAGGTCGCTTCTCCACCATTCTGGAAGTCCCTCCCCTTGTTTATTTTAAATCTAACCTCAGCCATCCACCAGCTGTGTGGCCCTAAGTAAATTACATAATCTTGCTAGAACCTATGCCTTCAAAGTAATAAAGGAGGTAACAAAAATACCGTAAAGGATTCAGCACATTTTCAAAGTAACACAATGCATGTAAGCTTTTGTGATGAAAACTTGTTTGCCCTCACAAATCTGTTCTCTCCTTCCTACTGGCCACTAGACCGTCCAGGTAAACTACATTTCTCAACCTTCCTTAGAGGTTCTCTTCCATAAATTCCCACCAATGCAATTGAGGGGAAGGGATGTATGTAATTACGACTTACTGAAATTTCTGCTGAAGTGATAGGTACCCTGGACTTGCCTCCCTGCTTAACATCTCACTAGTTTAAATGACAATTGAACCCAAGCCTTTTTTAAATCAGGCGCATTATAAACTCCTTTATGTACAGGAGTATTCTTTGACAAGTTAAATAAAATGTCCACTGAAGACCTTCCACTGCCAAAACAATTCAGAAAGTCCACTTCAGTTGATGGGATTCAGTCCTTGTCTGTTTACTTTCCCTTAAAAGAATAGATCATTGTTTACTGCACTTTGCTTCTAGATGTATGCCTGTTTCTTTGTGGCAAATTACCAGTATAGGTATCTTATTCCAATCTTCTACACATGATGCAGAAGAATTTTAGACTTAGCTATTCTGAAACTGACCAGTATCATATGTTTTCTCATTTGAGTAAAGAAATCAGTGAGAAATAATGTAAAAAATGTTTCTAAATATTCAATTATAGTATATACTAGTGTTTTCCAAAATGAATCTCTATACCTATGATCAAGAAATCGATATAATGCATCATGACCAGGATTATAAAAAGTAAAAGAGGCAAGAAAATATTAGCGGGCATAACACAACAGTAAGGTAATAATCAATGGAAGTTTTTGTTTTAAATAATAAATGTATAAGAAAACATATTTCGTACTCTGCAACAAAGTCAAAAAAGTTTGTGAAACACCTGGACCACACTCTATCAAGTCTATGTAGATGCTCACATAAAAGCAGCTCTTGGAAGGTCAAGATCGAAAGGAATTAAGTCCTAGCGAATTGTATAAGAGTTTTGAGCAAACAGGGGTAAATTTTGACCTCCTGAATTTTCCCTAATTTTATTTATTTATTTGAATATGTAATACATTCACATGACTGAATATTCAAAAGGCTCAACAAGTAGGCTTTGAAAGGATTTTATCTCACATCGGATCTCCAGCCTCCCAGAGGCAACAGATTTTATCACTTTCTTATAGGCCTTCTAGAGATTATATGTACAAACAGTTTTTTTACTTAAATAGATCACATACTGTTCTGCCTCCTTGTTTTTTTTTTTATTTCTTTAACCACACATTCCTGAGATCGCTGCATATCATATATTAAAATGTCCTCATTGTTCTGGGGGTGTGAAGGTAGTTCAGTGGTAGAATTCTTGCCTGCCATGCCGGAGACCTGGGTCCAATTCCCAGCCCATGCACTTCCCAAACAAAGCAATCAACAAAAATAAAAGTTCAACAAATGGTGCTGCAATAACGGGATACTCACATGGGAAAAGAATGAAATAAAACCCTGCCGTACAGCATACAAAAAAAAAAATTTCCTCATTGTTCTTTCTGGTATTCTTGTAAGTGGATGTATCATAATTATAGAAAGACATTGTTTTCAATCTTTAACTATTTCCACAAACTGCAATGACAAGTTTTCTTTACATGAGGGAAACTAGTTCTTTTAGTTATGAAAATATATTTAAAAGCTATTATAATTAAAAATATTTAGTGATGGGCGGGCCGCGGTGGCTCAGCGGGCAAAGTGCTTGCCTGCTATGCCAGAGGACCTCGGTTCGATTCCCGGCCCCAGCCCATGTAACAAAAACGGAGAAACAAAATACAATAAAACAAGAAAATGTTTAAAAGATGTTTCCCTTTCTTCCTCCCTTCCTGCCTTCTATCCTTCCTTCTCTCTGTCTTTCCTTTAAAAAAAAAAAAAAAAAAAAAAAAAAAAAAAAATATTTAGTGATGACATGAATAGATAAACAGATTTAAAAAAAAGATTAAAAAGTTTAAAAACAGATCCTGAAAATATGGAGGAACCTAGTGCTCCTCCATACATATATATATTTAAATGCAGTTTTATTGAGATATATTCACATACCATATAATCATACCATATTTTTGTTGATTGCTTTGTTTGGGAAGTGCATGGGCTGGGAATTGGACCCAGGTCTCCGGCATGGCAGGCAAGAATTCTACCACTGAACTACCTTCACACCCCCAGAACAATGAGGACATTTTAATATATGATATGCAGCGATCTCAGGAATGTGTGGTTAAAGAAATAAAAAAAAAACAAGGAGGCAGAACAGTATGTGATCTATTTAAGTAAAAAAACTGTTTGTACATATAATCTCTAGAAGGCCTATAAGAAAGTGATAACATCTGTTGCCTCTGGGAGGCTGGAGATCCGATGTGAGATAAAATCCTTTCAAAGCCTACTTGTTGAGCCTTTTGAATATTCAATCATGTGAATGTATTACATATTCAAATAAAATAAATATACAAAATATACAATCAATGGTACCCAGTATCATTTGTGTATTCATCATCACCATCAGTTTTTGAACATTTTCATTACTCCAAAAACAATAAAAAGAATAAAAATAAAAGTGAAAAAGAACACCCAAAACATCCCATACCCTCCCACTCCACCTACTGTTTATTTATTTATTGTATTTATTTTCTTACTCATCTATCTACACACTGAATAAAGGGAGAGTCAGTCACCAGGTTTTCACAATCACATGGTCACACCACAAAAGGTATGTAGTTATACAATCACCTTCAAGCATCAAAGCTACTGGATTACAGTTCAGCAATTTCAGACATTTCCCTCTAGTTACCCCAATACACCAATAACTGAAAAGGGGTATCTATATAAAACATAAGAATAACCTCCAGAATGATCCTTTGACTCTGTTTCAAATCTCTCAGCCACTGAAACTTTATTTTCTTTCATTTCTCTTCCCACTTTTGGTAAGGAAGGCTTTCTCACTCCAATGGTACCAGGGCCAGGCTCATCCCCTGGAATCATGTCCCATGTTGCCAGGGAGATTGACACCCCTGGGAGTCATGTCCCATGTAGGGAGGAGGACAGTGAGCTCACCTGAAGAGCTGGGGTAGAGAAAGTGGCCACATATGAGCAACAAAAGAGGTTCTCTGTGGGTGACTCTTAGGCATAATTATAAGTAAGGTTAGCTTACGTTTGCAGGATTAAGTTTCATAAGGGCAAGCCCCAAGAACAAGAGCTTGGCCTATCAAATTGGTAGACCCCAATGCTTGCAAGAATATCAAGTCTTCCCCCAAGCAGGGAAGTTTAATATTTCCACCTTTTCCCCCAATCTCTCAAGAGGACTTTGTAAATATTTTTTTGTCTTCTGTCCAGATTACTCTGGACAAGGCCTCACACAGACCCGAACAAACAAACAAGATCTCACTCCCAATTCATGGTTCTATGTAATTATTTTATTAGAAGGAGCTAACCCTACAGGTTAAATTAGTTAGCGTGCTACAAAAAAACATAAATTTTGCACCAAATAAACATCCCTTCCTTTGGTCTCACACAGAAGCTGAAGTTTTAAAATACAGTCAATATCATTTTCTACCCTTAGTCTGATTTACCTTAGCCCTAATCAGATCTGCTTCATCCATCTCTCTAATTGAAGTCTGATCTTTTTTCCAGCATTTTTAACAGTTGCTGTGTGGGGTAATGCTGACTTTCATAAATGCAGAACTCTAACTCTGAGTCTGAGATCACACAAATACCCAAATTTCCGGGGAACAACCAGGTTATATACAAAGTGTTCCACATTTCAGAATTTAGAAATAAAAGTTACAACTCAGGCATAAATGTGACTTCTGTAAAACAGTCTAGGAACCTTTACAGTAAGTTTTCCCCTGATCAGCTATGCTCTTGAGTTCAATTCTCAGAGTTTGCACATTATAGTTAGTCCATATTAGTGAGGCATTATACTGCCTGTCTTTTCATTTCTGTCTCATTTCACTCAACTTACTGTCCTCAAGGTTAATTCACCTAGTTGCATGCCTCACAAATTTATTCCTTCTTGCATCTGCTTAATAGTCCATTGTATGTATACACCACAGTTCTCACTTCCTATTTCTGTTAGTTTGCAAGCTGTTGGAATGATATAACAAAACTGGAACAGCTTTTAAAAACAGAAATTTAATAAGTTACAAGTTTACAGTTCTAAGCCTATGGAAATGTCCAATTAAGGCAACAAGAGGTTACCTTCACTCAAGAAAGGCCAATGGGTCAGGAAGCCCTCTGTCAGCTGGGAAGGCACATGGCTGGCATCTGCTGATCCCTTGCTCCTGGGCTCCGTTGTTTTCAGCCTCTGTTTCTGTTGGGGTTCCTCACTTTACTTCTCCAGGGCTGACTTTCATCTCTTGGCTTCCCTTGGCCCTCTCTAGGTTCTAGTTTGCTTAACATCTCATAGCAACGTTTGCTGGGCTCCAACTATCTCCAAATATCCATGTCTCTGTTCTCCACGTGATGCATCGGTGTCATCTCTGCTGTAAAGTTTCTGTCAGTTTTGAAGCTTCTGTCATTTCTGTAGGCTCTGTCTGCTCTGAACTCTCTGCAAAATGTTTCCTCTTTTAAAAACCTTCAGTAAACTAATCAAGACCTACCTGGAATGGGTGGAGTCACATTTCCATCTAATCAAAGATAACATCCACAATTGGATGTGTCTCATCTCCATGGAGATAATTTAATAAAAGTTTCTGCCCTACAATATTGAATTAGGATTAAAAGAAACAGTTGCTCTGACAAGATTGAATCAAGATTAAAACATGGCTTTCCGGGGTACATAATACTTTCAAACCGGCACACTGTTCATCAGTTGATGTACCCTTAAGCCACAATCCACTGTGAGTCATGAATATTGCCATCATAAACACCAGTGTGCAAATGTCCATTTTTGTCTCTGCTTTCAGTTCTTCCATGTATGTACCTGATAACAGGGTTGCAAGATCATATAACAACCTTACAGTTAGCGTCCTGTGGAACCACCACCCTGCCCTCCAGGGGGGCTGCACCAGTCTACCTTCCAACCAACAATGAACAGGAGCATCTCTCTCTCTCCGCATTTTCTCCAGCACTTGCATCTTTCCGTTTATCTTTAAACAGGTTTATTCACACACCATACAATCCATTCTAAGTAAGCAATCAGTGGTTCCTGGTATAATCACATAACTGTGCATCTACCACCACAATCTCTATGAGGACATTTCCATTTCTTCCACAAAGAAAGAACAGGGAAAAGAATGTGGAATAAAAAAATTTTTAAATAAAATTTTTAAAAAAGGAGAAACAGCAACACCAAGAATCCCATACTCCTTCCTTATATCCCCCTCTTATTGAAATTTTGCTTTGGTATATTGCATTGTTACATTTAATGGAAGCATATTGCAATGTTACTGTTAACCTAGGAATTAGTATATTTTAAAGGCAGCATTTCAAATGAATGGGAAAGATGGATTACTCAATAAGAAATATAGAGTAATTGGGTGACAATCTTTAAAAAATTAATTTGAATGTATACCTACATGTTATATTAAAACATCCATATCTATACAAATATAAAGATGTTTAGATACAATGGGGTCACATTAGAATTTTTTGTTGTCTTAGGGAGTAAAGGCATTTTTGTGGTATAGATTCAAGCCATTTTTTGTCTTTTTTATTTCTCAATAGCATTTTAATGTTTTCTTTATTTAGACATTACACTTTTCCTGCAAGGTTTATATCCAACTGTTTTGTCTTTTTTGTGTTGGACACTTTTTTCCCTCAATATAGCCATCATTCCCAGGCATGATTGCAAATTAAAATCACTCTCAGAGAGACTGACTTAATTAACCAGTGATAAGATCCAGCTACCAGTATTTCTTAAAATTCCCAGGAGATTCTAATGTACACATTAAAAACTGCAGCATTAGATAATCTAAATGACTAATCAAACATATAACCTGTTATGGATTGATGTGTGTTCCCCAAAAAGATATGTAGAAGTCCTGAACCCTGGCTTTTGTGAATATGACCTTGTTTGGAAATAAGGTCACTGCAAATGGAACTATAAATTAAAATGAGACCATACTGGAGTATGTGGGCCCTTAATCCAATATGAATGAATTATTATCCCCTTATAAGGAGAGAATAGACACAGAGAGACACAGTGAGCCGATGGCCATGTGAAGATGGAGGCAGCAGTTAAGTTATGCTACAACCCAAGGCACTCCATGGATTGCCAACCACTGCTAGAAGCCAGGAAAGACTTCAGAGAAAGCCTGGCCCTTCCAGCACCTTTTCCCATCTTCTTGCCTTCCAGAACTGTGAGATAATAAATATCTGTTGTTTTAAACCCTCCTGTTCTAGTTTGCTAGCTGCCAGAATGCAATATAACAGAAATGGAATGGCTTTTAAAAAGGAGAATTTAATAAGTTGCAAGTTAACAGTTTTTAGGCCATGGAAAGATCCCAATTAAAGCAAGTCTATAGAAATATTCAATCTAAGGCATCCAGGGAAAGATACCTTGATTCCAGAGGGCTGATGAAGATCAGGGTTTCTCTCTCAAGTGGAAAGGCAAACTTGGTGAACATGGTCAGGGTTTCTCTCTCGACTGGATGGGCACAAGGTGAACACAGCGTCGTCTGCTAGCTTCCTATCCAGCTCCCCAGGAGGCATTCTCCTTCTTCATCTCCAAAAGTTGCTGGCTGGTGGGCTCTCTGCTTCATGCTTTTGCAGCATTCTCTGTTCTGGCTTTCTCGTGGCTGTTGTTCTTCTCCGCTGTCTCTGAATCTCCCACTTTCTCCAAAATGTTTGCTCTTTTATAGGATTCTAATAAACCGATCAAGACCCACCTGGAATGGGTGGAGACACATCTGCACCTAATCCAGTTTAACAACCACTCTTGATTGAGTCATATCTCCAGGGAGATGATCTAATTAAAGCTTCAAACATACAGTACTGAATAGGGATTAGAAGAAACGGCTGCCTTTACAAAATGGGATTAGGATTAAACATGGCTTTTCTAGGGTACACACATCCTTTCAAAGTGAATACCTCCTATATGTCGTGACTTGATATAGTGGCCCTGGAAGACTAAGAGAAAGCCCACTGATTTCTGTATATTTATTTTGTGTTAGGAATCTTACTGAATTCTCTAATTATTTGCAATAATTGATTCTCTTGGGTTTTCCAGGGATTCATTCATACCATTGCAAATTATGTTGATTTTATCCCCTTTTCCATTTTTCACACATTCAATTCTTTGCTTTTCTCAAATAATGCCATTCCACCCAATTATTTCTAAGTTCTACTATAAATCACTTATATCTGTTTATGGTTAAACTGGATTCATGCTCACTTCCTGCTAATGAAAAGATGTAAAAGAGTTTTCTCCAAACTAACTGTTCTAGATTGCTGGCTGCTGGAATGTGATACCAGAAACAGAACGGCTTTTAAAAGGGGAAATTTATTGTCGTAAATTTGTAGTTCTAAGGCCATGAAAATGTCCCAAATAAAGCAAGTCTATAAAAATGTCCAAATTAAGGCACCAACAAGAGGTTGCCTTTGCTCAAGAAAAGCCAATGAAGTTCAGGGTTTCTCTCTCAACTGGAAAGGCACATGCCAACCATGGCAATGTCAGCTAGCTTTCTCTCCAGGCTTCTTGTTTCATGAAGCTCCCCTGGGGTGTTTCCCTTCTTCATTTCCATAGGTCTCTGGCTGTGTGGGCTCTTGTGGTTCTCATGGCTCTGTCGTGGCTCTCTCATCGTTCTGAAACTTTCTTCAAAATGCTTCCTCTTTTA
Source organism: Tamandua tetradactyla (assembly GCF_023851605.1). Taxonomy (NCBI): domain Eukaryota; kingdom Metazoa; phylum Chordata; class Mammalia; order Pilosa; family Myrmecophagidae; genus Tamandua; species Tamandua tetradactyla. The sequence continues at coordinate 223,992,690 of NC_135327.1, read as the reverse complement.
AAGGATTCCAGTAAACTAACGGAGACCCACCTGGAATGGGTGGAGTCACATCTCCCTCTAATCAAAAGCTAATACCCACAATTGGGGAGACACATCTTTGTGGCGATAATCTAATGAGTTTTCACCCTACAGTATTGAATAGGGATTAAAAGAAATGGCTGCCTCCACATGATAGATCAGGATTAATACATGGCTTCTCTAAGGCACATCATCCTTTAAACTAGCACACTGATGATGTAGCTTTATCATCAAGCACTGCAAGTAGCAGCAACAAGCAATGGGTCTTTATTTCTAAAGGGAGATAATAGCTAAAGATTAACTACTTTAAAACCAGTTAAAATCTTTAACACACATTGTCAAATTACAGAATTGTTTGAGAACAAATTTATGTATTAATTTGAATTGGCAATTTCACCTATAACATGCATTTCTAGCATAATGCCTCATTCATAGCTGATGCTTGACAAGTATTTGTTGAACAAATGAATGACTTAAATTTAGACCTTTTATGTGTGTTTTTTTTTAAATTGAAATGACTTTGGTAGGTCTTTGATACAATGTTTTCAAATTTTTACAGGTAGAAACTATTGTGGATTTGTTTCATAACTCAAAAATTTTAGAACCAATCAAGGATTAATCTTGAAATTAATGAAAGCAAACTACTCTGCTCAAAACCTCAGTTTTCAAATACAAAGTTATTTTGTGCTTGTGGTAAAAAAAAAATTCAAATATGGAAATGTTTAGAAAGTGAATGTCTGGGAGAATTTCCAGGGAAGATGGCAGAGAAGGTAGCTTCAGGACTCAGTCCTTCCACCAAAATAGCTATTACACAGGATGAACTGTCTGGAACAAATGTTCTGGGCTTTCAAAGGCCAGAATAACACTGTCCAGCATCGAGGAAAGACTGGGGGGAAAATGCTGATAAACCACCATAAAGAACAGTGAGTTTCTCTCTCCCACAGCAGCTGCCAGTGCACACCCCCCATTCTCATGCAAGGTGGCTGTGATGGTTAGGTTCTGGTTTCAACTTGGCCAGGTGATGCTGTCCAGTTGTCTGGTCAGGCAAAGCTCTGGCCTAACCGTTACTGCAAGAATATTTCCTAGCTGGTTGATTTACTATAAGGCTGGTTTATCAAATCATCAGTCACTTGATTGCTCCTGTGGTGGATTGCATCTATGATCAATGTAGGGCACATCTCCCACAAATGAGGTAATCCAATCAGTTTCACCTTCTTTGAGAAGATCAGTAAAATTAACAAACCATAAGCTAAAGTGAAAAAGAAAAAGGAGAGAAGATGAGAATAAATAAAATCAGAAATGAGAGGGGGTACACTACTACTGACCCCACAGAAGTAAAAAGGATTATAAGAAGGTACTATGAACAACAATATGTCAGCAAATTAGACAACTTAGGTGAAATGGACAAATTCCTAGAAATGCACGAACAACATACACTAATTCTAGAAGAAATAGAAGATCTCAACAGAACAATTACAAGAAAAGTAACTGAATCTGTCAACAGAAACTTCCCAAAAAGAAAAGCTCTGGATCAAATGGCTTCACAGGTGAATTCTACCAATTATTCCAAGAAAAATTAATGCTAATCTTGCTCAAACTCTTTCAAAAAACTAAAGAGGAGGGAATACTACCTAACTCATTCTAGGAAGCCAACAGCATCCTAATATCAGACCCAGATAATAACACTAGAAGAAAAGAAAGTTACAGACAAATTTCTCTTATGAGCATAGATGCAAAAATCCTTAACAAAATATTTGCAAATCAAATCTGAATATGTTTAAAAATTATATATGATGATTGGATAGGTTTTATCCCAGGTATGCAACAGTGGATCAACACAAGAAAATCAATTAATGTAATACACCATATTAACAAAATGAAGGGGGAAACCACATGATCATCTCAATTGATGCAGAAAAGGCATTTGACAAAATCCAGTATCCTTTCTTGATAATAACACTTTGAAAAATAGGAATAAAAGGAAACCCAACATAGTGAAGGGCATATATTTTTTAAAAACCAGCAAACATTGTATTTATTGGCAAAACACTGAAAACATTCCCCCTAAGATCTGGAACAAGACAAGGATACCCAATGTCACTGCTGTTATTCAACACTGTGCTAGAAGTTCTAGCCAGAGTAGTTAGGCAAGAAAAAGAAATAAAAGGCAACAAAATTCAAAAGGAGGAAATAAAACTTCCACTAGTTGCATATGTCATAATTCTACACTTAAAAAGTCCTGAAAAATCTAAAGCAAAGCTATTACACTTAATGAATGCATTCAGCCAAGTGGTGGGAACAAGGTTGTTCTGGCTCAAAAGTGAGTCCTCACCCAATGTGCACAGAGTCCATCAGTATACACCAGGATTTTGAGAAGAGAAAACATGTATTTAGCGAGTCTCTCCTTGCAAAGATGGGGGAGACAGTCCTCAAATCTTTCTCCCTGAACTGGAGAGACATTTCAAGCATTTTACAGCATTCAAACAGAAACAGGCTGATTTACAATAATAAGAAAGTTAGTTTGAGAAGATAAGGTCAGAGATAGTCCCTGTGTGGGGGAAGGCTAAAGACAGAGACAGCTGGGAGTATATTTTGCCATAAATAAAGTGGGGGTCGCACACTCATATTGAGCCAGATTTTCGACAGCAAAGAGAGGGAATAGGAAACTTGCTTTTTTAGCCAAACCTGGAGAGCCACAGCCAGTGTGCTGAATGAAATTAAGTTATCAAACAGCAAACTCTGCTGGGCAAAATAGAAAGTGCAAGTGAATTGAAGGGCTTTTTCAGAGATTACCCCAAAAATTATTTCAGGCCAACTGGAGCAGACCTAGAACCCCTGGTTGGGAACCCACCTGTGCCAGTTTGAATCTGTGGTGGACCCCAGAAAAGCCATGTCCTGTAATCCTCATTCAATATTGCTGGGTGGGAGCATTTTGATTGTTCCCACGGAGATGTGACCCACCTAATTGTGGGTAGTAACTTTTGATTAGATGATTTCCTTGGAGATGTGTCTCCACCCATTGAAGGTGGAGTTGCTTACTACAATCCTTTAAAACAGGAAACATTTTGGAGAGAGCCCCTTTTTGTAGAGTCACAAGAAAGCCAGCAGACACCACCATGTTTGCCAAGTGCCCTTCCAGCTGAGAGAGAAACCCTGAACTTCATCGGCCTTTTTGAATCAAGGTATCTTTCTCTGGATGCCTTTGATTGGACATTTCTATAGACTTGTTTTAATTGGGACATTTTCTCTGCCTTAGAAGTGTACACTAGCAACTTATTAAATTTCCCTTTTAAAAAGCCATTCCATTCCTTGTATATTGCATTCCAGCAACTAGCAAACTAGAACACCACCCCTGTTTTGGCTGAGAAACACATATGACCCAACTGTTAAGGCAGTGCCCTAAAACAAACCCGGGTCTTGCAGGATGGTGGAAAACAGAGCTCCACTGAGAGACAGCAGACTTGTCTTGTCCACAAACAGAGACTTTGCTGGAGGCCCAGTGCCTGCTCCCATCCCTGAGGCAGGCCACTGTCGGTGCCTAGTTTTGGGGGAAGATTGGGGGGCAGAGCAAATATTACAACTGGCTTGTGAGAGAGGCAAACAGATAGAGAATAAATCCAACCAACAGGAAAACCCTAGACAGAAGAGATAAAATAATCTCTAGAACAAAGTAAGCAAGAAAATCAGATGCCTCAACACCAGTAGAAAATTAAAAATCATACCAGGAAGAATGAAGATATGATCCGACCAAAGGAATGAACTAACACTCAACTGAGATCAGGAATTGAAACAATTAATTAATGATGTTAAAAACAGATCTTCTAAAAGCGAGGGGTAAGGGGTAGAGTAGGTATAACCTTTTTTTTCTTTCCTGTGTGCGTTTTATTTCTTTTTCTATTGTCTTTTTGTTTCTTTTTCTGAATTAATGCAAATGTTCTAAGAAATGATGAATATGCAACTAAGTGATGATATTGTGAATTACTGATTATGTATGTTGATGTTTTATTTGGTTTCTTATTTTTTTAGTTAATAAATAAATTTTTAAAAAAACAAAACATATCTTCTATATCAATTCAGTGAGTTGAAGGAAAATATGGAAAAAGACATGGTGCTAGTTTGGTATTGCTATGTACCACAGAAAAGCTATGTTCTTTATCCTAATACAATCTTGTGGGGGGGCAGACCTGTTGTTTTGGGGTGGAAACTTTAATTGAATTGTTTCTATGAAGATGTGGCACAACCACTTGTGGGTGAGACCTTTGATTAGATTGTTTCCATGGAGCTGTAATACACTCAATTGTGGGTGTAACCTCTTGATTAGATGGAGATGTGGCTCCACCCATTCAAGGTAGACCCTTATCAGTTTATTGGAGTCCTTAAAATAGCCAACATAGGGAGCCTTTTTGAAGATAGTCTAGATGCAGAAATCTGGAGATGCTTGGAGTACATTAGAAACCAGAGCCCAGCAGATGTCACCATGTGCCTTCTGATAAATTGCTAAGAAAGCCAGAACCCAGAGATTTTCCCTGGAGAGAACCTAAGTGAAGGCCCACAGATACCTTGAGAGGAAGCCACTGGAGTCAGAAGCACAAAGCAATGAACCAGGAGCAGGGACCTCAGACACCAGCCACATACCTTCCCAGCTCACAGAGAAATTCCAGACACTATTCAACCTCTATTTAGAGTCAAGGTGTCTTTCTCTGGATGCCTTAATTTGGATATTTCTAAAGCTTAGAACTGTAAACTTGTAACTTAATAAATCCACTTTATAAAAGCCATTCTATTTCTGGTATGTTGCATTCTGGCAGCATTAGTAAGCTAGTAAAATTAGTAAAACAGATATGAAGGATATAAAAAAAACAGAGGGTGTCCATACAGAAGAACTTGAAAGCTTGACAAAACAAATGGCAGAACTTATGGGAATGAGAGTCACAAAAGCAGTGATGGAAAAAAAACATAGAAACATACAACAGCAGATTTGAAGAAGCAGAAGAAAAATCAGTGAACTAGAAAACAGGATGCCTGAAATTCTACACACAGAACAGATGGGGAAAAAATGGAAAAATTTGAGCAGGATCCAGGAAACTGAATGACAAGATAAAGTGCATGAATATATGTGTTTTGGGTGTCCCAGAAAGAAAAGAGAAGGGGAAGGGGACAGAGAGAATAATGGAGGAAATAATCAATGAAAATTTCTCAATTTTATGAAAGACATAAAATTATAGGTCCAAGGAAGTGCTGCATACCCCAAACAGAATAGATTCAAATAGAACTACTTCAAGACACTAAGCAATCAGATCATCAAATCTCGAAGACATAGAGAGACTTCTGAAAGCAGCAAGAAGAAAACGTTTCATCACATACAAGAGAAGCTCGATAAGACTAACTGTGATCTCTCAGCAGAAACCATGGAAGCAAGAAGGCAGTGGGATGATATATTTAAGATGATAAAAGAAAAAAATTGCCTACAAAGAATTCTATATTCAGGAAAACTGTCTTTCAAAAATGAGGGAGGGAGGGCCAGGGTGGCTCAGTATGCAGAGTTCTTGCCTGCTATGCTGGAGACCCAGACTCGATTCCCAGAGCCTGCCCAAGCAAAAGAGAGAGAGAGAGAGAGAGAGAGAGGTGCAACGGTGACCCAGTGGTAGAATTCACACCTACCATGCGGGAGACCCAGGTTCAATTCCTGGGACTTCCCAGGACAGAAAAAAAAAATGAGGGAGAAGAAGTTCCAGGAAGATGGCACGATAGGATAGGTCAAGTTCACCCAAGCTCCAAAAAACAGCTAGAGAATGGAGAGGAGAGTGACTGAGATGGTGATTCCAGAGTGTAAGTGAACCAGGAGAGTCTTCTGAACCAAATAGGAAAGGCTAGTGCAAAAGCTGAGGAGCTGAGAAATAGAGAACTGGAGACCATCTGACTGGTGCAAACAGCCTAACACCAAAGCAGGAGGGCACACATGGGGAAACAGGGACTAGGAAGTAAGCCAAGCTGTGTTCCTTGAATATGCTGCTCTCACTGGCACAGCCCTGCAACCTGCAACTTACCCTACACCCCATGCACCTGAACCCTGTCACCTGGCCCCTCCCTGTGCTCCAAAGCACCCCTGCCACACTAACTCCCAGCACACATACCTGCCCCACACCCCCACCTCAAGCGCACGTACATCTGCTCCAGCCCAACCCACATCTCCTGCAAAAGTGTAGTCTCACCCCGCCCCTTCAAAGCCTGACCTCCTGCAGGTGGTGTGCAGCACATAAACGCTGTGGACCCATACCTCCATATCCAGGCTACACCTGCTCCCAGCCCATACAACCTCACCCCCACCCCCCGAGCTCTGCATACATATACATCAGTTTTTGGCCCTCCCAGATCTGCAAATGTGCATGGCCCACAGTCATGCTCCCAGCTCTGGGAAAGCACTAACCCATGCAGACAGGCCACATCCACACCCAGCCCATGCAGGCCCAATGCTGACCCACTGCCCTGAGTTCTTTGCATGTGAACAAAGTGCCCCACACCCTAGACCAGTGTCCACCAGGGCACAGCCCTGCAGACCCGTGCACCATTGCAGCAACATCCTATCTGCCACTGGGCACTCACGTTCATAGGTACCAGTGTAGCATATCCAACCTTTGCCTACACATGTGCTACAATGTATCACCACTCTGTTGTGCCCTGACCCGCACCCTGCATGCTGCTCCACATCCATCCGGCAAATACTAGGCTTTAGACTACTGAAGGAAATCAACTTCTAAAGAAAACCAATCAAGACATTTATATGCTGCAAAGACAGCAGAAGATCACTAAGCATATCATGATGCAGACAGATATAGCATATAACCAAATTAAAACACCAGAGGAGATGTTAGAACAACTAATCAAATATGTTCATATAACTTTACTAAATAAATGGATGGCTAATGACATAAAGGAGATAAAGAAAACACTACAAGAACATAAAGAGGAATTTGAAAAAATAAATAGAAAAATAGCAGATATCACAGAGATTAAAGATGATATAGAACAAATGAAAAAACATACTAGAGACACACAACAGCAGATTTGAAAAGGCAGAAGAATAAGTGAACTATTGGACAGAATAACTAACTTTGAAGACTCCAAACAGCAAATGGAAAAAAAGATGGAAAAATTTGAACTGGATCTCCAGGAAATGATGGACAAAACAAAGTGCTCAATATAAGAATCAATGATGTCCCAGAAGGAGAAGAGAAGACTAAAAGACAGGAAGATTGTTGAAGATATAATGGGGGGAAACTTCCCAACCCTTATAAAGGTCATAAATATGCAAATCAAAGACACTCAACAAACTCCAAATAGAATAAATCAAAATAGACCTTCCCCAAGACACATACTAATCAGTCTGCCAAATGCTGAAGAGAAGCAGAAAATCCTGAAAGTGGCCAGAGAAAAACAATCTACTATATATGTGCCAGTTTGAACCTGTGGTGGACCCCAGAAAAGCCATGCCCTTTAATCCTCATTCAATACTGCTGGGTGGGAGCATTTGATTGTTCTCATGCAGATGTGACCCACCCAATTGTGGTTGCTAACTTTTGATTAATGATTTCCATGGAGGTGTGTCTCCACCCATTGAAGGTGGAGTTGCTTACTGGAATCCTTTAAAAGAGGAAATGTTTTGGAGAGAGTCCCTTTTTGTAGAACCATGAGAAAGCCAGCAGGCACCACCATAATTGCCATGTGCCCTTCCAGCTGAGAGAGAAACGTTGAACATCACTGGCTTTCTTGAACCAAGGTATCTTTCCCTGGATATCTTAAATTGGACATTTCTATAGACTTGTTGTAATTGGGACATTTTCTGGGCCTTAGAACTGTAAACTAGCAATTCATTAAATTCCCCTTTTAAAAGCCATTCCATTTCTGATATATTGCATTCTGACAGCTAGCAAACTAGAACAGATTTCAACATACAATGGTAACCACATAAGACTGAGTTAAGTTACTCAACTGGCACTATAGAGGTGAGAAGACAATGGAGTGATATATTTAAGATCCTGAAAGAGAAAGACTTCCAGCCAAGAATTTTGTACCCAACCAAATTGTCCTTCAAAACTTAGGGAGAAATTAAAATTTTCACAGACAAACAAATCCTGACAGAATTTCTCAACAAGGGACCAGCCCTACAAGAAATATTAAAAGCCATGACTGGACTTCTGGGCCAAGATGGCGGCTTAGCAATGTGCGCATTTTAGTTCAGCCTCCAGAACAACTACTAAATAACCAGAGAGAGTACAGAACAGCTCCTGGGGCCACGTCAGTAACCGGACACACAGCGTACCTCAGTCTGGACCAGCTGGACCGGCTGTGAACCTCCCCAGAATCGTGAGTTCCCCAAGCCACAGCTGGCCAGCACCCCTCCCCCACAGGCTGCTTCCCAGAGAGGAAAGGAAAGAGACTTTAACAGCAGCAGAGGCTGTGCCAAACCAAACACCAATTGTGGCATTAATCAACAAATTCTGACTACTAAAAATAGACCCCAGCTCAAGTGAACCTGGTCAAAGCGGAGGTTGCTCATTTTTGCCCTGGTGCCAAGGGGGCAGGGCTGATGGAAAAAGAAAAAAAAAAAAAGGAAACAGAGCTTTTTGTGGCTGTGTATCTACAAAGGCTTGACTGCCTCTGGAGTCAGCAGCAGGACATCTCAGGCTGCAACTGCCCCAGGCATAGGCAGAAACAAGCTCCTTTCAGGGCATGTCTCAAGCCTGTGCCTTCCCCAGGGGAGAAGTGAAGCCCAACTCAGGTGGAATCCCTCCCACAAGGAATTCAGACATCAGGGCTTGGTAATTTGAAGCCATTAGAACCAGCCTACAACCTCTCTTCACTTACCTACACCCCCAGTAGGAAGTGTCTGCCAAAGTTAAAGCTACTGCATCATCGTATGGTGGTGGAACCTGCAGGCAGACAAGCAACACATATTGGGCAGGATAAGAAAAACAGAGCCCAGAGACTTCACAGGAAAGTCTCTCAACCTGCTGGGTCTCACCCTCAGGGAAAACCAATGCAGGTGACTCTTTCCTCCTGATAGGAGGCCAGTTTGGTCTGGGAAAATCCAGCTGGGGTCTATAATACCTATGTAGACCCTCCTCAGGGTGGGGGGGAAAAGGCACCGTACAAGCAGGGCATGAAACAAGAAAACAAGAACTGAAAAATTCTCCTCTGTTAAACAAAACCTAAGCTAGAGGTCCAGAAAAAGCTGAACTGAATGGCAAAGAACAGAGAGACAACAAATTCATCCAGCAAGAAAACCCTAGGTAAAAGAAGTGAAAGCAATCTCCAGAATAAACTAATTAAAGTAATTAAATGCCTAGTTGCCAGCAAAAAATAACAAATTACACTAGGAAAATAGAAGATATGGCCCAGTCAAAGGAACAAACCAACAATTCAAATGACATACAGGAGCTGAAACAATTAATTCAGAATATACGAACAGACATGGAAAACCTCATCAAAAACCAAATCAATGAATTGAGGGAGGAGATAAAGAAGGCAAGGAGTGGACAAAGAGAAGAAACCGAAAGTCTGAAAAAACAAATCACAGAACTTATAGGTATGAAAGGCACAGTAGAAGAGATTAAAAAAAACAGTGGAAATCTACAATGGTAGATTTCGAGAGACAGAACATAGGATTAGTGAACTGGAGGACGGAACCTCTGAAATCTGACAAGAAAAAGAAAATATAGGCAAAAAAAGGAAAAATATGAGCAGGGACTCAGGGAATTGAAGGACAATATGAAGCGCATGTGTTGTGGGTGTCCCAAAAGGAGAAGAGAAGGGAAAAGGAGGAGAAAAACTAATGGAGGAAATTATCACTGAAAATTTCCCAACTCATATGAAAAACTTAAAATTACAGATCCAAGAAGTGCAGTGTGCCCCAAAGAGAATAGATCCAACTAGACATACTCCGAGACATTTACTAATCAGAATGTCGGAGGTCAAAGAGAGAGAGAGAATCTTGAAAGCAGCAAGAGAAAAGCAATCATCACATACAAGGGAAGCCCAATAAGACTATGCATAGATTTCTCAACAGAAACCATGGAGGCAAGAAGACAGTGGGATGATATCTTTAAATTATTAAAAGAGAAAAACTACCAACCAAGAATTCTATATCCAGCAAAAATGTCCTTAAAAAATGAGGGAGAAATTAAAACATTTTCAGACAAAAAAATCACTGAGAGAATTTGTGACCAAGAGACCAGCTCTGCAAGAAATACTACAGGGAGCACTAGAGACAGATACGAAGGCAGAAGAAAGAGGTATGGAGAAGAGTGTAGAAAGGAAGGCTATGAGTAAAGGTAAAAAGAAGGAAAATTTGAAGGACATATAAAAGCCAATAGGCAAAATGGTAGAGGAGGGTACTGTCTTGGCAGTAATAACAATGAATGCTGATGGATTAAGCTTCCCAATCGGGGGACATGGACTGGCAGAATGGATTAGGGAATGGGACCCAACTATATGCTTCCTCTGAAGCATATAGAACTGAAAAATTCTCCTCATGTCAAAGGACATGAGGGCAAGGACAAAAATGGACATTTGCATACCAATATTTACAGCAGCATTATTTACAGTTAGCAAGAGATGGAAACAGCCAAAATGTCCATCAACAGATGGATGGCTAAACAAACTGTGGTATATACATACGATGGAATATTATGCAGCTGTAAGACAGAATGAAGTATGTAACAACATGGATGGACCTTAAGGACATTATGCTGAATGAGATTAGCCTGAAACAAAAGGACAAATACTGTATGGTCTCACTGATATGAACTGACATTAGTGAATAAACTTGGAGAATTTTGTTGGTAACAGAGACCATCAGGAGATAGAAATAGGATAAGATATTGGGCAATGGGAGCTGAAGGGATACAGATTGTGCAAAAGGACTGAATGTAAAAACTCAGAAATGGACAGCACAATACTACCTAACTGTAATACAATTATGTTAAAACAATGAATAAAGCTGAATGTGAGAATGATAGAGGGAGGAAGGCTGGGGGCACAAATGAAATCAGAAAGAAAGATGACAAAGATTGAGATAGTATAATCTAGGATTGCCTAGAGTGTATAATGACAGTGACTAAATGTACAAATTTAAAAAAATGTTTTTGCATGAGGAAGAACAAAGGAATGTCATTACTGCAGGGTGCTGAAAATAAATGGTAATTAATATTTTAAAATTTCAACTTATTTGTGAGACTAAATCAAAAAATGTTTATTTGGTACAAAATTTATATTTTAACTAGTGCATTTCCTAATATAACTTATGTAGATAGCTTTGTTGAACAACATAAGTACATGAAACCTTGGGTAGGACATGAAATTTTGTTGGTTTGTCCAGAGTGATGCCCCGATGAATCCCAGAGTGATTTGATCAGTGAGCGGAAAAGTATTTGCAAAGTCCCCTTTGGGGAATGGTGAGAACAGGGGAAAATTCAACCTCCCCAAGTTGAATTCTTGATATGCTCACAAGCAGTGTGGACAACCAAAGCGATAGGTTGAGCCCCCAGTCTTGGGGTTTGTTCATATGAAACTTAACCCCACTAAGGATAGGTCAAGCCTACCTTGGCCTAAGAGTCACCCCCAAGAGAACCTCTTTTGTTGCTCAGATGTGGCCTCTCTCTCCAGCCAACACAACAAGCAAACTCACCACCCTCCCCCTGTCTACGTGGGGCATAACTCCCAGGGGTGTGGACCTTCCTGGCAACATGGGACAGAATTCCTAGAATGAGCTGAGACCCAGCATCAAGGGATTGAGAAAACCCTCTTGACCAAAAGGGGAAAGAGTGAAATGAGACAAAGTGTCAATGGCTGAGAGATTCCAAACAGAGTCGAGAGGTTATTCTGGAGGTTATTCTTATGCATTAAGTAGATATCACCTTGTTAACCAAGATGTAATGGAGAGGCTAGAGGGAACTGCCTGAAAATGTAGAGCTGTGTTCCAGTAGCCATGTTTCTTGATGATGATTGTATAATGATAAAGCTTTCACAATGTGACTGTGTGATTGTGAAAACCTTGTGTCTGATGCTGTTTTTCTCTACCTTGTCAACAGATGAGTAGAACACATGGAATAAAAATAATTACTAGGGGGAAAAATGTTAAAATAAATTTAGTTTGAAATGCTAGTGATCAATGAAAGGGAGGAGTAAGGGGTATGGTATGTATAATTTTTTTTCTGTTTTCACTTTATTTTTCTGTTGTCTTTTTATTTCTTTTTCTGAATTGATGCAAATGTTCTAAGAAATGATCATGATGATGAGTATGCAACTATGTGATGATATTGTGAATTACTGATTATACATGTAGAATGGAATGATCACGTATTAAGAATGTTTGTGTTTCTTTCCTGTAATTTTTTTTAATTAATAAAATAATTTTTTAAAAAAAGAAATACTAAAGGGAGATCTGCTGGTTGAAAAAAACAAAACAGGAGAGGGAGGTCTGGAGAAGGGCATAGAATTGAACTGTACCACTAAGGGTAATTTAAAGGATAAAAAGAGAAAAAGGGCAAGGAATATATAGCTCTGACAAAATCCAAAAAATAAGATGGTGGATTCAAGAAACACCTTTTCAATAATAACTTTGAATTTAATGGGCTAAACTTACCAATTAAAAGCTACAGATTGGCAAATAGATTAGGAAACATAATCTAGCTATATGCTGCTTACAAGAAACTCATCTTAGGCACAAAAATACAAATAGATTGAGACTAAAAGGATGGAAAAAGATGTTCCACATAAACTGTAACCAAAAGAAAGCAAGAGAAGCTATATCAATATTAGACAAAATAGACTTTAAATGTAAAGACATCATAAGATACAAAAAAGGACAATACATATTAATAAAAGGGACAATTCATGAAGAAAAAATAACAAATTTAAATGTTTATGCTCCCAATCAAGAAGCTCCAATGTACATGAGACAGACATTGGCAAAACTGAAGAGAGTGATAAACATTTCAACAATAATAGTAGGAAAATTCAATACACCACTCTCCTCTATAGACAGAACAACCAGACAGAAGAGCAACAAGGAAATAGAGAAGTTAACCCACTTGATAAAGGAATTTGATCTAACAGACATATATACATGATTACACCCCAAACACCAGGATATACATTCTTCTCTAGTGCTCATAGAATATTCTCTAGGATAGATCATACACTGGGGCACAAAACAAATCTTTATAAATTAAAAAACATTGAAATTATTCAAAGCACTTTCTCTGATCACCGTGGAATGAAGCTGGATATTAGTAACCACAAAGAACGAGAACTTTCACACTTATATGGAGATTAAAGAACACAATCTTAAACTACCAAGTGGATGAAAGAAGAAATTGCTGAGAAATCAGTAGCTATCTGAAGATGAATGAAAATGAAAAATAACATGTTAGAACTTATGGAATGTGAAAAAAACTGTGCTGAGAGGGAAATTTATTGCCCTAAATACCTATATTAAAAAACAAGAAAGAGCAAAAAATAAAGGACTTATGCTTACCTGGAGGAAATTGAGAAAGAACAGCAAACCAACCCCAAAGCAAATAGAAGAAGAAAAATAACAAAGGTTAAAGCAGAAAAAGTCAATAAAATCAAAACTTGGTTCCTTGAAAACATCAATACAATTGATGGGCCACTAGCAAGACTGACAAAGAAAAAAGAGAGAGGATGCAAATAAACAAAATCAGGAATTCAAAGGGTGTGTTATAACAGACCCTGAAGAAATAAAAGAAATCATAAGAGGACACTATGAACAACTATCTTCCAACAAACTAGACAACTTAGGTGAAATGGATGAATTCCTGGAAACACACAAACAAGCTACATTGACTCAGGAAGAAATAGAAGATCACAACAAACAAATCACAAGTAAAGAGATTCAATCAGTCATCAAAAATCTTCCTACAAAGAAAGACCCAGGACCAGATGGCTTCACAGGGGTATTTTATTGAACATTCTAAAAAGAACTAACACCAATCCTGCTCAAACTTTTCCTAAAAACTTGAGGAAAAAGGAAGACTATCTAACTTATTTTATGAAGCTAATATCATTATAATACCAAAACAGAGTAAAGATGCTAGAAGAAAGGAAACTACAGACCAATCTCCCTAATGAACATTGGTAAAAAATTCTCAACAAAATACTAGTAAATTGGATCCAACAACATATTAAAAGAATTATACTCCAAACCACATTGTGTTTATACCAGAAATGCAAGGATGGTTCAACACAAGAAAATCAATTAATGTAATACAGCACAATAACAAATCAAAGGGGAAAATCACATGATCATCTTGATTGATGCTGAAGAAGCATTTGACAAAATTCAACATCCTTTCCTGATAAAAATGCTTCAACAGATAGGAATCAAAGGTAACTTCTTCAATATGATAAAGGGCATATATGAAAAACTAATAGCCAGCATCATACTCAATGGCAAGAGACTGAAAGCTTTCCCCCTAAGATCAGGAATGAGACAAGGATGCCCTCCATCACCACTATTATTCAACATTGTACTAGAAGTTCTATCTAGTGCAATCAGGACAAAGAAATAAAAGGCATTAAAATTGGAAAGGAAGAAGTAAAACTTTCATTATTTGCACATGACATGATACTATAATTGAAAAATCCTGATAATTCTAGAGCAAGGTTACTTGAGCTAATAAACAAATTCAGCAAGGCGGCAGGATACAAAACTAATGTGCAAAAATCAGTAACATTTCTATACACAAGCAATGACCTAACTGAGGAGTCAGTTCTGGAAAAAATTCCATTCAAAACTAAAAGAATCAAGTACCTAGGAATGAACTTAACTAGGGACATAAAGGACTTGTACACAGAAAACTATGTAACATTGCTAAAAGAAATCAAAGAGGATCCAAATAGGTGGAAAGACATTCCCTGCTCATAAATAGGAAGGTTAAATATAATTCAAGGTGTCAATTATACCCAAATGAATCTACAGATTCAATGCAGTACCAATCAAATTCCAAAAACCTACTTTGAAGATTTTGAAAAGTTAGATACCAAATTCATCTGGCAGGGAAAGAGACCTTGAATAGCAAAAATTATCCTAAGGAAAAAAAAAAAGGAATGAAGTGGGAGGATTAGCACTTCCTGACTTTAAAACTTATAAAGCCACAGTGGTCAAAACAGCATGGTAGGATGCATGGGTGGTTCAGTGGTAGAATGCTCACCTTTCATGCAGGAGACCCGGGTTTGATTCCTGTCCCATGCACCCCCCCAAAAAAACAAACAAACAAACAAACATCATGGTACTGGCACAAGGACAGAAGTATTGACTAATGGACTTGAATAGAGTGCAGAAATAGACCACCAAATCTAAGGTCAATTGATTTTTAACAAGGCCCCCAAATCCACTAAACTGGGACAAAATAGTTTTTTCAATAAATGGGCATGGAGAACTGGATATCAATAGCCAAAAGTATGAAAGAGGACCTTACCTTACACACTATACAAAAATAAAAAGTATGAAAGAGGACCCTTACCTTACACACTATACAAAAATTAGCTTAAAGTGGATCAAACACCTAAATATAAGAACTAGCACCATGAAACTTCTAGAAGAAAATGTAGGGAAACATCTTCAAGACCCAAAAATAGGAGATAGCTTCCTAAACTTTACACACAAAGCACAAGCAAGAAAAGAAAACCCTAGCAAACAAGCAAGAAACCCTAGAAAACAAGTAAGAAAAGACAATTGGAAAGTCCTTAAAATCAAATACTTCTGCACTTAAAAAGACTTTGTCAAAAAAGGTGAAGAGGAAGCCAACTCAATGGGAGAAAATATTTGGAAACCACACATTGGACAAAGGTTTGATATGCTGAATACATAAAGAAATCATACAACTCAACAACAAAAGAACAAACAATCCAATTATAATATGGACTAAAGATATGAATAGGCATTTTCCTGAAGAGCAAATACAGTTGGCTCAAAAGCATATGAAAAGAGCTCATTTTCATTAGCTATAAGGGAAATGCAGATCAAGACTACAATGATAAACCGCCTCACACCTATAACAATGGCTGCCATTAAACAAACAGGAAACTATAAATGCTGGAGAGGATGTGGAGAAATTGGGACACTTACGCACTGCTGGTGCAAATGTATAATGGTATAACTGTTATGGAGGACAGTTTGGCGGTTCCTTAGGAAACTAAGCATCAAGTTGCCCTATGACTCATCAATAGCATTGCTTAGGATATACCCAGAAGAGTTTAAAGCAGTACCACAAACAGACATTTTCACACTGATGTTCATAGCAGCATTATTCACAATTGCCAAAAGATGGAAACAATTCAAATGCCCATCAGCAGATGAGTAGATTAACAAAATGTTGTATATACATATGATGGAATATTATACAGCAGTAAGACAAAATGATGTTCGGAAGCACATGACAAGATGGATAATCCTTGAGGACATAATATTGAGTGAAATAAGCCAGACACAAAAGCATAGATATTGTATGATTCCACTTTTATGACCATGGTAAAGGTAAAATCGGAGGCTCATAATATAGAATATAGGAGACATAGAGATACATAGATGATAGAGATGGGTGAACAGTTACCTAATGAAGTTGAACTAAAATGTAAGGGAACAGATAAAGTGAAGATGGTTCTCTAGTGGGCCTATAAGCAATATTACCATAGTGAAGGTGAACATGATTGAAAAGGACAATATAGACCTATGTGTCCCACTGATTAACACAAGAATTATAAATAAGTTCTCGCAAGAACTACTTCAAAGGTATGATTTGTGTACAAAGATTGTTTGAGTCCAGGGCACAGGCGGAAAACTGCTATTGTATACTATGGGATATGTTTAACAGGAAATCATCAGCAGTACCACAGCAACAACAGGAGTAAATAATGGGAGAGGGACAAGTGTTAAGTGTAGGTTTAGGGTTCCAATTTGGTGAGGGTGTTTTTATTGGTTACCTTTCTTTGGGGAATAATGAAATTATCTAAAATTCAAAGTGTTGATGAACTATGGACTTTGGGCATTATACACGATGCCTAATGAATGCAGGTGGTGAAGGATGCACTGACTGAGATGTAGATTGACAAATGATGGTGTGTACATATGTTCGAGTATTGTGCTGCTACAAAAATGAATGAAGTCATGAGGCATGCAATGATGTGAATGAATGCATGAGACATTTGGTGAGGGAAAATAAGCCAGAAATGAAAGAACGATTATTGTATGGTCTCCTTTAGAAAATGCTTATAAGAAAACAGGGGCTTAGATTGTTGGCTCTTATAGCAGACACATTTAGTCCAGAGTGGTAGCTATTATTTCTGGATTTTGAGAGGCTGTTTTATATATGTATAACCTGATATTTAGAGATAAGAATGAAGTTGATCAGGTTGGGGTTAAGGTAATTCAGAACACAGGGGTAAATAAGACATTGTCTATATTTTAGAACCACACCTACTCTTTGAGACCAAAGGAAGAAAAGTTTATTTTGTCTGGAATCTAAATTTTCTGTAGCACATAATCTAATTCAACCTGTCTGGTAACTCATTTGAGCCCTCAAAACACAGGGAGCCCAGAATAAAAATGAGGGCCTTTAATACTGTATGGCTTAATGTAATGCTATATTCTACATCCTAGAATATATAGGAAGTAGATAATCAAAAAGTATTGGCAAAATCCCTTGAAAGGGGCGGGCCGCGGTGGCTCAGCGGGCAAAGTGCTTGCCTGCTATGCCGGAGGACCTCGGTTCGATTCCCGGCCCCAGCCCATGTAACAAAAACGGAGAAACAGAATACAATAAAACAAGAAAATGTTTAAATTTAAAAAAAAAAAAAAAAAAAAAAAAAAATCCCTTGAAGGATGGGAGAAAAAATATGGAACTATTAAACTTTACCACTGGGGAAACCCCTGATACTGTGTGAAACGTTAGGGACACCAAAATCATTAGGCCAAGCCCTTCATCTTGATGCTTACTCTTGTGACGTTTATGTATGTAGTGGATAAGCTTAGTCTACCTATAGGAAGTCTAAGAGCTACTTCTGAAGAAACTCTTTTATTGCTCAGATGTGGCCTCCCTCTCTTTCATCCCAACTCTGCAAGTGAAATCATTGCCCTCCCCCCTACGTGGGACACGATGACATCCTGGGGTGAAAGTCTCCCTGGGAGCATGGGAAATGACTCGCAGGGATGAATCTGGCCCTGGCACTGTGGGGTCCACAATTCCATCCTAACCAAAAGGAGGGAAAGAAGTGTAACTAATAAAGTATCAGTGGCTGAGAGAGTTCAAATAGAGTTGAGAGGCTACTCTGGAGGTCACTTTTATGCAGGTTTCAGTTAGACATTACTAACTATCATAACTTGCCAAGCCCCAACCAAAACTATTCAGTCAACCCTAGAGAACAGCTTGGGCATTATATAAGATTCTACAAATGTTCCATGCACTAGGCTAACTTTTCAGAAACCTCCAACCTCCACATAGGTCCCTGGACCAGATAAGTCCTGAAACCTAGAGAAACCCAGCCTTTCTAGAACATCAGCTAGTTCCATCTCCCTACCCTATATTATTGACAGCCCCTTCCAACATGAAAAATTTAGAATGGCCATAGTCCAAATACTCCTAAAGTGTGGGATAGAAAGATTAAAGATGATGGTGGAGTTATACAGAGAAAGTAGGGTTTAACAAATGAATATGATTGCTGAATCACTAAATTGATATTTCTTTTAGTCTCCAGTATCCAGAGCAGCTAGAAGTAAAAACCTAAAATTGTGAAATCGTAACCCATACCAAACTCTGAAATCTGTTCTGCAACTAATTGCTGTGTTTTACTTTGAAATGTATTACTTTTTTTGTCTATATTGGTATTTTTCACATAAAAAAATTAAGAAGTAGATTGTGATGATAAAAAAAATTTATTCTTTCTAGCCTCCTATAATCTGGAGCAGCTAGAAGGAAAAATCTTAGATGATGGTATGGTAGCCCATGACAAACTCTAGGATCTGTTCTGTAACTACTTTTTGAAGTGGGTTTTGAAAACCATTGCTTTTTCTTTTCTTTGCTTTGTATATCTGTTATATTAAACAATAAAAAGTTAAGAAAAAAAAGAGAAGTAACAAAGATTAAAGCAGGAAAAAACAAAGTGGAGAACAATAAAACAATAGGAAAAAATCAACAAAACCAAAAGTTGGTTCTTTGAGAAAAACAATAAAATTGATGGACCCCTAGCTAGGCCACAAAGATAAAAGAGAGAGTGGACACAAATAAAGAATATCAGAAATGAGAGGGGGTCACTACCATGTATCCTGAAGAAATTTTAAAAATCATAAGACAATACTATGAACAACTGTGTGCCAGCAAACTAGACAGCTTAGATGAAATGAAAAAGTTCTTAGAAACACACAAACTACTTATACTGATTCAAAAAATAGAAGATTGCCACAAACCAATTACAAGTAAACAGATTCAATCAGTCATCAAAAATCTTCCCACAAAGAAAATCCCAGGACCAGACATCTTCACAGTGGAATTTTATCAAACATTCCCAAAAGAAAATAACATCAATCCTGCTGAAACTCTCCCAAAAAAGTGAGGAAATAGGAATGCTACCTAACTCATTTTTATAACGCTAACTCTAATACCAAAACCAGGTGTTCTAGTTTGCCAGCTGCCGGAATGTAATATACCAGAAATGGAATGGCTTTTAAAAAGTGGAATTTAGTAAGTTGCTAGTTTACAGTTCTAAGGCCGAGAAAATGTCTCAATTAAAACAAGTCTATAGAAATGTCCAATCAAAGGCATCCATCCAGGGAAAGATACTTTCGTTCAAGAAGGCCAATGGAGTTCACGGTTTCTCTTATATCTGGATGGGCACATGGCTAACACAGTCATAATTTCTCTCTCATCCGGAAGGGCACATGGTGAACACGGCGTCATCTGCTAGCTTCTCTCCTGGCTTCTGGTTTCATGAAGCTCCCCAGGAGGCATTTTCCTTCTTCATCTCCAAAGGTCACTGGCTGGTGGACTCTGCTTCTTGTGGCTATGTCATTCTGCTCTGCTCTCTCTGAGTCTCTTATTCTCCAAAATGTTTCCTCTTTTATAGGACTTGAGAAACTAATCAAGACCCACCCGAATGGGGAGACATATCATCACCTAATACAGCTTAATAATGACTCTCAATTACATCACATCTCCAGGGAGATGATCTAATTACAGTTTCAAACATACAGTACTGAATAGGGATTAGAAGAAACGGCTGCCTTTACAAAATGTGATTAAAGTTAAAACATGGCTTTTCTAGGGGACACACATCCTTTCAAACCAGCACACCAGGTAAATACATTATAAGAAGGAAATCTACAGACCAATCTCTCTAATGAACATAAATGTAAAAATTCTCAATTAAATAGTAGCAAATCGAATCCAACACATTAAAAGAATATACATCATGACCAAGTAGAGTTTATAGCAGGAATGCAAGGATGGTTCAACACAAGACCATCAATCAATGTAATACAGCACATTTAAAAAATCTAGAGGGAAATCACATGATCATATTGATTGATGATGAAAAAGTACTCAACAGAATTCAGCATCCATTTCTGATAAAAACACTTCAAAATATAGGACTTGAAGGAAACTGTTTCAGTATTAAAAGGCTGTATGAAAAACCCATCGCCAGCATGGTACTTAACAGTGAGATACTGAAATACTCTCCTAAGATTGGGAATGAGACAAGGATGCCCATTGTCACCACTATTATTCAACATTGGATTAGATGTCCTGGAGCAATTCAACAGGAGAAAGAAATAAAAAGGCACCAAATAGGAAAGGAAGAAGTAAAACTTTCATTATTTGCAGATCACATGATTCTATATTAGACAAACCTGAGAAATCAATGACAAAGCTATTTGAGCTAATAAACAAATTCAGCAAAGTGGCAGGATACAAGATTAATGTACAAAAATCAGTAATGTTTCATATACAAGTAATGTCAATTAAGGGGAAAAAAATCCATTCAAAATAGCTGCCAAAAGAATAAAGTATCTAGGAATAAGCCTAACTGGGTGTGTCAAGAACTTGTACACAGAAAATCACAAACATTACTAAAAGGAGCAAAAGAATGACCTAAAGAGATGGAATGACATTTGATGCTCAAACATAGGAAGGTTGAATGTTGTTAAGTTGTCGATTCAACCCACGTTGATCTACAAATTCAATGCAATACTGATCAAAGTCCCAACAATTTACTTTGAAGACTTGGAAAAGCTAGTTATCCAATTTACTTGGAAGGGAAAGAGACCTCCAAATAGCTAAATATATCCTAAAAAGGAAGATAAAGTGGGAGGAGTATCACTTCCTGACTTTAAAGCTTACTATAAAGCCACAGTGCTCAAAACAGCATGGTACTGACACAAAATAGAAGTATTGACCAATGGCATCAAATTGAGAATATGGAGATAGACCACCAAATCTATGGACAACTGATATTTGATAAGGCCCCCAATCCACTGAATGGAGACAGAACAGTCTTTTCAATAAATGGGTATGGGAGCATTGGATATTAATAGCTAAAAGAATGAAAGAGTACCCTGTATTACACCCCATGCAAAAAATAATTCAAAATGGGTTAAAAAACTAAATGTAGGAGCAAGTACTATAAAACTTCTAGAAGAAATGCAGGAAACATCTAAAAACTAAAAGTACTATAAAACTTCTAGAAGAAAACGCAGGAAACATCTTAAAGATCTAGTAATAGGAGGTGGCTTCTTAAACTTTACACCTAAAGCACAATCAGTGAAAGAACAAACAGACAAATGGGGCTCCTTAAGATCAAGAGCTTCTGTGCTTCAAAGGACTTTGTCAGTGCCCAGCAAAGATGAAGCGGAGTTGGCCTATTCTGGAGCCTACCCTTATGCAAGTTTCAGTTAGATAGTTTAATTGCCATGGCTTGCAAAACCTCAACCAATATCACTCCTGTTGACTCTTGAGAATAACTAGCGTTCGGACTGAGACGTTATAGGGGTTCATGTACTCCTTGCTTTCTTGGAAGCCATAATTCCCTGGAGTTTCTGAGTCAGATGGGTCCTGAGGCCCAGGAGAGATGAACCTCTCCAAGATTATCAATTAATTACATCCTCCTATCCTTTTATTTATTTATTTTAAAAATATTTTTATTGACAAAACAACATACAGACACAAATATTTTTAACATACAAACATTCCATATTTTTATTTTTTATTTATTTTATTTCTATTTCTTTTTACTCGTATGGGCAGGCACTGGGTATCAAACCCAGGCCTCCAGCATGGCAGGCAAGAACTCTGCCTGCTGAGCCACTGTGGCCCACCCTCATCCTTTTATTTTGACACCCCTTCTCAACATGGAAAAGTCAGAACAGATGTTATCCAGGAGTCCCTATAGGTTGGAAGAGGGATCAGGAGAGGTGGAGGAGGCATAAAAGAGAGAATAGGATTTGGCTGATGAGTATGACTGCTGAATCACTATATTAATATTCCTTCTAGCTTCCAGTATTTGGGGGTGGCTGGAAGGAAAAATCTGAGATGGTGGAATAGTAGCCCATAAAAAATTCTGGGATCTGTTTTGTAACTATTTTTTGAAATGTGCTTTAAAAATTGTTGCTTATTTCTTTCTTTGCTTTGTATATATGTTATATTTTATGTGTTCTAGCTTGCTAGCTGCCGAATGCAATATACCAGAAACAGAAGGGCTTTTAAAAAGGGAAATTTAATAAGTTTCTAGTTTACAGTTCTAAGGCTGAGAAAATGTCCCAATTAAAGCAAGTCTATAGAAATGTCCAATCTAAGGCATCCAGGGAAAGATACTTTGGTTCAAGGAGGCCAATGAAGTTCAGGGTTTCTCTCTCAAGTGAGAAGGCACATGGCGAACACAGTCAGAGTTTCTCTCTCAACTGGAAAGACACATGGTGAACATAGTCAGGGTCCCTCTCTCATCTTGGAAGGGCACATAGTGAGCACAGCATCATCTGCTAGCTTCTTCTTCTGGCTTCCTGTTTCATGAAGCTCCCCGGGAGAAATTGTCCTTCTTCATCTCTAAAGGTTGCTGGCTGGTGGACTCTGCTTCTCATGGCTACGTCATTCTGCTCTGCTTTCTCTGAATCTCTCATTCTCCAAAATGTTTCCTCTTTTATAGGACTCCAGAAATTTATCAAGACCTACCCAAATGGGTGGAGACATGTTATCACCTAATCCAGTTTAACAACTATTCTTGATTAAATCACATCTCCGGGGAGATGATCCAATTACAATTTCAAACATACAGTATTGAATAGGGATTGTTCTGCCTTTATGAAATGGGATTTAGATTAAAACATGGCTTTTCTAGGGGACATACATCTTTTCAAACCAGCACATTATAATAAAACATTTTTAAAATGTATTTGCAAAGTCCCCTGAGGAACTTGGGAAAAAGGTGGAAATATTAAACTTCATCTGGAGAAGATCTGATATTCTAGCAAACTTTTGAGACTCCCAGTTTGATGAAACGGGCCCTCAATCTTGGGGATTGCCCTCATGAAACTTATTCCTGCAAGGAGAAGCTAAGACTACTTACAATTATGCCCAAGAGTAACCCCCAGAGAACCTCTTTTGTTGCTCAGATGTGGCCTCTTTCTCTAAGCCATAATTGCAGGTGTGGCCTCTCTCTCTAAGCCATATCTGCCCTCCCTCCTACGTGGGACATGACTCCCAGGGATGAATATGACTTTAGCATCATAGGAATGACAAAGCCTTCTTGACCAAAATGGGGAAGATAAATTAAACAAAATGAAGTTTCAGTAGCTGAGGGATTTCAAATAGATTTAAAACGCCTTTCTAGAGGTTATTCTCATGCAGCATATAAATATCCCTTTCCAGTTTTTTGTTTATTGGAGTAGTTAGAGGGAAATACCTGAGACTGTTGAACTATAACCCAAGACTCTTGAATAATGAAGATGATTGAATAACTATAGAGGTTTTAAGGTGTGAATGTTTGAGTGTGAAAACCTTGTGACTGACACTCCCTTTATCCAGCATATGGACAGATGAGTAAGAAGAAAGATGATAAAATAAACAGTAGGGGTGTGTGTTAGTTTGTAAGCTGCTGGAATGCAATACCAGAACTGGAATGACTTTTAAAAAGAGGAATTTAATAAGTTACAAGTTTACAGTTCTAAGGAAGTGAAAGTGTCCAAATTAAGGCACCAACAAGAGGTTACCTTCACTCAAGAAAGGCTGATGCATCAGGAACACCTCTATCAGCTGAGTAGTCATGTGACTGGCATCTGCTGGTCCCTTGCTCCTGGGCTCCATTAGTTTCAGCTTTTGTTTCTGTAGAGGTTCCTCACTTTACTTCTCCAGGGCTGGCTTTCATCTCTTGGCTTCCCTTGGCTCTCTCCAGATTCTGACTTGCTTAATATCTCATGGCAATGTCACTGGGCTCCAAACATCCATGTCTCTGTTCTCCATGTGTCCATAGCTGTATCAGCTCTGCTGTGAAATTTCTGTCAGCTCTGAGGCTTCCATCATTTCTCTAGGTACTGACATTTCTGAGGTTTCTCCAAAATGTTTCCTCCTTTAAAGGATTCTGGTAAACTAATCAAGACTCACCTGGAATGGGTGGAGTCACATCTCCATCTAATCAAAGGTCACACCCACAACTGGGCACACCACATCTCTGTAGAGATGATCTAATCAAAGTTTCCAACCTACAGTACCGAATAGGAATTAAAAGAAATGGTTGCTTCCACCAGATTGGATCAGGATTAAAACATGGCTTTCTGGGGTACATAATACTTTCAAACCAGCATAGGGGGTATAGGAATTATGGGATTTGGGGGGTATTTTTTTTAATTTTTATTCTTATTTTTTATTGTTTTTAGAATAATGAAAATATTTTAAGAATCTATTGTAATGATGAATGCACAGCTTTATGATGATACTGTGAACCACTGATTGTACACTTTAGATGATTATATCTCAATAAAAAATCATTGAAATAAACTGCATGATACTAGCATGAGGATAGATATATTGATCAATGTACTGAATTAGGAGTTCATAAATAGACCCTCACATCTATATATGCATACGATTTTTGACAAAGCTTCCAAGTCCACTCAGTTGGGAATGATAATCCCTTTGACAAATGGTCTGGGAGAACTGGATATCTATATGCAAATGAATGAGAGAGGACTCATTCTCACATCATATACAAAAATTAACTCAAAATGGATCAAAGATCTATGTAGAAGAAAGAGGATTATAAAAATCTTAGGAGAAAATGTAGAGAAACACATTCAAGATCTTGTGGGAGGCAATGGTTTCTTAGACTTCCCCAAAGTACAAGAAATTAAAGAAAAAGTACAAAATTTTCTTTAAAATTAAAACTTCTTTTCATCAAAGGACTTTGTCACAAAAGTAAAAAGACAACCTACTCAATGGTAGGAAATATAGGAAACCACATATCCAATAAGGGTTTAATATCCAGAATATATAAAGAAATTCAACAATTCAACAATAAAAAGCAAACAACCCAATTTAAAAATGGGCCAAAGACTTAAATAGTCATTTCTCCAAAGAGGATATACAAATGACTAAAAAACACATGAAAAAAATGATCAGCATTACTGGCTGTTAGGGAAATGCAAATAAAAATCACAACGACATATCATTTCACACTCAATAAAATGGCTACTATTTAAAAAAAAAGATTATTGCAAGTGTTGAAAAAGAGGTAGAGAAATAGGAACATTGATTCATTGCCAGCAGGAATGTGAAATGGTGCAGCCAATGTGGAAGATAGTTTGACAATTCCTCAGCAAGCTAAATATAAAATTACCATATGACTCAGCAGTCCTACTACTAGGTATATATCCAGAAGAAAACAGAGACTCGAACAGATATTTGCACACTCGTGTTTATAGTGGCATTATTCACAATTGCAAAAATATTAAAGTAACTCAAGTGTCCATCAACTGCTTGAATGGATAAACAAAATGCAGTATATACATACAGTGGAATATTATTCAGCTGCAAAAAAGAATGAAGGCCTGATGCATATAACAACATCAATGAATCTTGAGGATGTTATATTGAGTGAAAAAAGCCAAGCACACAAGGACAAATATTCACTGATATGAACTAAGTATAATAAGCAAAGTCATAGAGTTAGAATCTTCAAAATAGATTACCAAGGGGTATATTGAGGTGTCCGCAGCCGTCTCGTTCGGCTTCTGATCCCCGGCCGGCGAAGGGAACAGGAGGGGAGAAAGAGACAGACGCAGGCAAAACGGCTCGAGTGACAAACACGGGTTCGAGGCACGCAACGGTTGTGAGCACAGACCTTTACTGGAGTTAAGCTTGCATTCTCTGTTACAGGTTCCACGCGGGACAAGATACCCCGCGGGGGAACAACCTCTATGCGGCCGTCAGGTACGGCTCCCTGTGGGTCGTCTCCACCCACCCTGTCCGGGTAACCTCTTATATACTTTATCTAACCCCAATAGGCTAGCGCCACGTATACAGGGGTGATTGGTAGATGCGGTTGGCGGGTGTGTGCGTCATATGCGGAAGCAGGATGTGGGCGTCATCTTGGCTCACTCGATGGGCGGGGGGAACTCTAGAGCAGGCTGCAGCGTGTCCACTAGGCCTGACCCGGGAGGCGGCTCTCCACATCTCCCCCTTTTTTATTATTTTTGGTCCGTAGACCCTTTCTTAGACCCAGTGTCTCCATTGATGAGTGAGCTCCCGTGAGCTTGATTAGCCCACTACTTGTTTTGGTGCTTTGGGGAGTCTGGACTAGGCTTGCTAGGCACCAACCAGAATGCACTCCTCATATAGAGACCGGAGAGCCCGTGAACTGGAAACCACGTGACTCTCCCTGCAGTGCTTCGCCTCGCAACTGGGCTAAGCGGGGCTCAGGAGAGCGGCAACCAGAGTCGAGGGTGTCACTAGATGTCTCTGTGCAATGGCCGGAGTCTAGTCTGGCCAGGACCGTGACTCTGCCTTAGAGATCATCCTAAGACCAAAATTATGACATCTGGTGCCGCCTTTTATACCCGGGACACAGCCATGGGCCTTGCAGCAGATCCTGCCTTCGAGCGTCCCGCCCTGAGTGGCCGGGACGGACCGTCCGGTGAGGGGGAGGACCGGGCAGCGGGACGGTCGTTGCCAGGAGCATCAGGGGCGAGTGACATAGCCAACATGGTAGTGACACGTAATTGCTGCTGTGTCTGGAACAAGCGTTCTAACAAACATTTAACAGTGACTAAGCCCACTAATAGTCCCACCGCTACGAGAATCCAAGTAGTCAAATTGGGCCAAGAGAACCATGAGGTGACTCGGTTCCACAGACTTTGTACAGTCTCGCCCAGTTTGGAAAGGTCGAAGTCAACGGGGGTCAACTTGATATCCCCAAGCACTCGAAGGTCTGAATCCACCTGTTGGGAGAGGTTAGTAAAGGTAGGGAGGTTTTAAAGCTGGTCCCCTTTCTATACGATAGAAGGGTGACTAGCGCTCCTGTTGTCATCTTGTCGTTCGTCGCCATCATCAGCAGAGTTGGAGACCGGATCTGGTGGCTCTGGTTGGAGGCTTATCAATTTTCTGGGCAACAGTTCCTTGGCGTCCTCGGGCGACGTCACGGTTCTCACCAGTCTTTCCGGAACCCACACAGGTTGACGTCCTGGTTCCTGGGGAAAAACACAAACAGAGCCTCTGGCCCAGCTGAGCACTGGGTCAGGGCCTTGCCATTGTCCTGACAGGACATTCTTCCAACGGACTAGACCTCTATGTGGAGGACCTGGAGTGGTGTGTTGTAGGGCAGGTGTCATTCCTTGTGAATTTTCATTTAAAAAATTATAGGTAAATAAGGCTACAGACAGTTGAGCCTTCGGGGACAGGCCGTGGCCTATTCCCCCTTTCTGTTTTTTGAGCAAGTCTTTAAGAGACCTGTGTGCTCTTTCAATGATTCCTTGCCCTTGAGGGTTGTAGGGGATACCATGTTTTAATTGCACTTCCATATTTTCACAAAATCTTTGGAAGGCTTTGCTGGTGTAAGCGGGTCCGTTGTCTGTTTTTAATATTTTCGGCTTACCCCAAGCTGCCCAAGCGGCAAGGCAGTGTGCAATTACTTGGTGGACTCTTTCTCCTGATTCGGCAGAGGCAAATAAAACTTGAGAACAAGTATCCACTGACACATGCAGGTATTTAACTTTACCATACTCTGAGTGATGGGTGACATCCATTTGCCAAATGTCTCCCGGGATGAGACCTTTAGGGTTAACCCCAACTGAAGGGACTGCTCTTTGTTCTACACAATTTCCGCACGCTCGGACTATATCTCTAGCTGTCGCACGTGGTATATTAAACCGCCTAGCTAGGGTACCTGCATTGATGTGAAATTTGGCATGGAACTTTTGGGCTTGCTGATACGGCGTCTGCACAGGGAAGATGTGTGGCTCTCGAGAGGCTACATCTACTATGTGATTTCCCTGTGTCATGGGGCCAGGCAGGCCTGTATGGGCCCTAATATGAGTTATGTAAAAAGGATATTGTCTAGCACGTATTGTCTCTTGAAGTTTGAGAAAGAATGTGCTTACCGTGGAGGAACATTTTATAATGCCCACAGTTTCTAAAATTTGTACAGCATTTACAACATAAATGGAATCAGAGACAATATTCAGGGGGCCAGGGAATTCTTTCAGGACTGTAATAATGACTTGCAATTCGACCCACTGAGGTTTCTGTGGTTGAAAGAATACTGTTTTGGGAGTGGAGAATGAACAAAGTAATCTGTAACTGACTGTAATCAATTAGTTGTAACTTCCACTGCACTCGGACCAGCCTGTAGGGGGTTCCGGGTCTCGCAAAGGAGGGCCACTGCAATTACCTGATTCGGCCACCAGAGGGAGCCCGTGGTGAGGGTTTTTGGCGAGATCACCAAAACCATTCACCGGAAACCGCCGCGCCCCTGCAGCAGGCGCTGGCGGGGCGGAAGGCTGCGTGGGTGAGACAGGGGGCCTCCCCAAATCGATCAGCGGAGGCGCGTCTGCACCCTCGGTCTCATCACCATCTGACTCTGAGTCAGAGGTGTCTGAACTAACGCCTGACTCTGGCGGCTTGCAAGTTGGCGGCTCACTTTTACAGGAACTTCCTGACTGCCCCATGCTTGCAGTCGGCACTGTACTTTAATCACTCGGAGAGCTCTTCCGAGTCCCCGGGGCTACCTGAAAGCCGGCGGGCCTTAACTCTCACGTAATAAGAAGCACTCACCTCCTCGCGGTGATCAGGCGCGAGAAGTCCGCTGCGAGCTCGGGATGCACGTACGGCTCTCCTCGCAGAAGAGGTGTCAAGAGAAGGTTCCCCGTACGGGCCACCACTTGTGCGCAGCCGTCTCGTTCGGCTTCTGATCCCCGGCCGGCGAAGGGAACAGGAGGGGAGAAAGAGACAGACGCAGGCAAAACGGCTCGAGTGACAAACACGGGTTCGAGGCACGCAACGGTTGTGAGCACAGACCTTTACTGGAGTTAAGCTTGCATTCTCTGTTACAGGTTCCACGCGGGACAAGATACCCCGCGGGGGAACAACCTCTATGCGGCCGTCAGGTACGGCTCCCTGTGGGTCGTCTCCACCCACCCTGTCCGGGTAACCTCTTATATACTTTATCTAACCCCAATAGGCTAGCGCCACGTATACAGGGGTGATTGGTAGATGCGGTTGGCGGGTGTGTGCGTCATATGCGGAAGCAGGATGTGGGCGTCATCTTGGCTCACTCGATGGGCGGGGGGAACTCTAGAGCAGGCTGCAGCGTGTCCACTAGGCCTGACCCGGGAGGCGGCTCTCCACATTGAGGGTAAAAATGAGGAGCTGATGCTTCATTTGTACAGAATTTCTATTTAGGTTGATTGTAAAGTTTTAGAAATGGATAGTGGTGACGAACCACTAGTTAATTTCACTGTGAGTGTAGTTAACGGCACTGAATTATGTATGTGAATGTGGTTCAAATGAGAAGTACTGGGTCGTGTGTGTTAACAGTAGGAGAGTTAGAAGATAAGACATAGGGCTGTAAAACAGTGACCCTCATTGTGGGCGATGGACTGGGGTTAATAGTACACATGTAAGAATGTTCTTTCATGAACTATAACAAATGTACAACACTAAGGTGTTAATGATATGGTGGAATATGAGAAACAAATACAGCTAATATGAACTATGGACTATAATTAATAAAGCTATTTTGATATTCTTTCATCAATTGTAACAAAAGTACACTCTAATGCAAAGTATCCGCAATGGTGGAGGGGAGTGTGCTTGTTTGAAAGTGTTATATATCTCAGAAAAGATGTCCTTTAATTCTGATTCACTATTGTACAAAGTGGAAACCTTTGAATAGGTTGTTTTTATGGAGATGCGACACACCCAATTATGGGTATAGCCTTTTGATTAGATGAGATGTAGCTCTGCCTGTTCCAGGTGAGTCTTGATTAGCTTGCTGGAGTCCTTTAAAAGTGGTAACATTTTGGAGAAACCTCAGATGCAGAAGCTTGGAGAACAGTCGCTAGAGAGCTGACAGAGACACAGACATTTGAAGATCCTTGTAGTGCTAAGAGAGCAGATGCTCTCTCATGTCCATGTTTATATGGACATTTGGAGATGCAGAGCCCAGCAGATAGCATGTACATTCCCACGAGTTGCTAAGCAAGCCAGAACCCAGAGTTGTGTCTCAGAGTTGCTAAATGGAGGCCCACAGATGCTCAGAGAGGAAACCTCTGTCACTAGAAGCTGGAAACAACAGAACTAGGAGCAAAACCAGCCAACGCCAGCCAAATGCCTTCCGATGTAACAGATATTGGCCTGCCTTGAGCCAAGATAGGTTCCTCTAAAATGATGATCATGCATCTATGTGATGATGTTAAGAATTACTGATTGCATATGTAGAATGGAATGATTTCTAAATGTTGTGTTAATTTCTTTTTTTTCTTTAATTAATAAAAAAAAATAGGTTCCTCTAGATGCCTTAGTTTGGACATTTTTATGGCCTTAGGATTGTAAACTTGTAACAATAAATTCCCTTTGTAAAAGCCAATCCATTTCTGATATTTTGCACTCTGGCAGCATTTAACAGACAATGTAGGGGACATATAGGAATGCTGTGTTTTTATTTCTTATTTTGTTTTGCTTGTGGGAATGCTATATTTTTTACGGAACTTTTCTGCAAAGCTACAAATTTTCTGATTAAAAATAATGACAATTTTTTAAAACCATTAAGCTAAGTGAAAGAAACCAGACACAAAGTGCCACATATTGTATGATTCCATATATCAAATGTAAATATAGATAAGTCTATGAAGACAGAAACAGATTAGTGGTTTTGTAGGGCTGGGGAAGGATAGAGGGATTGAGGGGTGACTGCTAAGGGGTATAGAGTTTTTCTTTTTGGAGTAATGAAAATATTCTAAAATTGATAGTGATGGTGAATACACAGCTCTGTGATGATACTAAAAGTTATTGATTGTACACCTTGGATGGATTGTAT
This sequence comes from Tamandua tetradactyla, assembly GCF_023851605.1. Lineage (NCBI taxonomy): Eukaryota > Metazoa > Chordata > Mammalia > Pilosa > Myrmecophagidae > Tamandua > Tamandua tetradactyla. The sequence goes on along the minus strand of NC_135327.1, from coordinate 223,961,082 downwards.
GGTATGTGAATATATTTCAATAAAACTTCTTTTACCAAAAAATGTGTCCACCTCCAACCCTACTATCCAGAGGTAAGCACTGCTAACTGCTTGATCTGTGTTCATCCAGACTTATTTTTAGCTAAATGCAAACATATATGTGTGTGTGTAGACATTATTACATATATCTATATATATATCAGACACTGTTTTAATTTGCCAAAGCTGATGAAACGCAATGTACCAGCAATCGGTTGGCTTTTACAATGAGGATTTATTAGTTTACAAATTTACAGTTCTAAGGCTGTGAAAATGTTCAAATTAAGGCATCAACAGAAAGATACCATCTCCCTGGAGACCAGCTACGGCAATTCTGAACTCTTCTGTCACACAGCCAGGCACATGACAATGTCTGCTGGTCTCTCCCTTCCATTCTGGGTTTTGTGGCTTCCAACTTCTAACTTCAGTGGCTTCCTCTCTGAGCTTCTGCATGTTTCGCTCTCTTAACTTCTGTCCCTCTGAGTTTCTGTGGGGCTCCTCTCTGTGGTTTTTCCTCTCTTTCCATTATCCTCTTATGAAGGACTCAGTAAGATGACTAAAACCCACACCTGAACTGAAATAACCTAATCAAAAGGTCCCACCTACAATAGGTCTACAACCCCAGGAATGGATTAAAAGAGTATGATCTTTTCTGCAGTACATATAGCTTCAAACCATCACAAACACATATATAGTTTTTGGAAGGTAAGAATTATGTTATATTATGCTGCAGTGTGTTTTTCATTTTTTAAATTAACATACAATATAGTTGACTTTTTTTGGTATATAGTTCTCTGGATTTCAACATATATTAAAATTTGTGTCATCTTCACAACAATCTGGAAATGAAACAGTCTCGTCTCATCTTTCAGAGAAACCTCATGCTACCCTTTTGGATCACCTACATTATCCACCCTAATCCCTGGCAACACTGATCTGTTCTATAGTTTTGTCTTTGGAGACTGTCATTGTTTCAGTTTGCTATGGCTGCCAGAATGCAATATACCAGAAATGGAAAGGCTTTTATAAAGGGAATTTACTAAGTTACAAGTTTACAGTCCTAAGGCATCCAGAAAAAGATACCATGATTCCAGAGAAAGATTGATATCTGCAACATAGGATAGCAGATGGCTGGCATCTGCTGCTCTTTGTTCCCAGTTTCATTGCTTCCAGCTTCTGATTCCAGTGCCTCCCTCTCTAAGCATCTGTGGGCCCTCACATGCTTTCTCTGGGGCAAAACTCTGGGTTCTGGTTTGCTTAGCATCTCATGGGAAGGCACAAGGCAACATCTGCTGGACTCCTTTTCTGGTTTCTGGTTTCTGGATACTGTGGTGTTTTCCTCTGCACCTCCAAATGTCTACAGCTACTTTCTCCAAACTATTTCCCCTTTTAAAGGACTCCAGTACACTAATCAATACCTATCTTGAATGGACGGAGTCATATTTTCATCTAATCAAAAATTCACACCCCCACAATTGGGTGTGTCACATCTCCATGAAAACAACCTAATCAAAAGATCCCACACTACAATATTGAATCAGGGTTAAAGAAAATGGCTGTCCCACAAGTATGGATTAAGATTGAAAGAACATCTATGTGATGATGTTAAGAATTACTGATTGCATATGTAGAATGGAATGATTTCTAAATGTTGTGTTAATTTCTTTTTTTTCTTTAATTAATAAAAAAAAGATTGAAAGAACATAGCTTTTCTGGGGTGCATCACAGTCTCATACCAGCACAGTCAGAAAAATGAAAAAAATTTTTGAGATTGGCTTCTTCCAGTCAGAATAGTCTCTTTGAGATATTTCCACAATACTGTGTGTATCAATAGTTCATTCCTTTTTACTCACTGATATCTTTTTGTCACATTTCTTTTCCCCCTTTTAGTCAGGAAGACATTGTTGATCCCATGGTACCGGGGCCAGGCTCATCCCTGGGAATCATGTCCCACATTGTCAGGGAGACTTTCACCCCTGAATATCAAGTCCCATGTAGGGAGGAGGGTAATGATTTTCCTTGCAGATTTGGGCTTAGAGAGAGAGAGGTCACATCTGAGCAACAAAAGAGGTTACCTGAAAGGAACTCTCGGGCTTCATTATGGATAGGCTTAGCTTCTCCCCTACAGAAATAAGCTTCATAAGGGAAAGCCTCACAATGAAGAGCTTGGCTTGTTTTCTTAGGAGTCTGCAATGGTTAACATTGTACCCAGGGTTTCCCATATGGGGAAATCTAATAGTTCCATATATACATATGGAACCCCCTCTTTGGATCCTCAAGGGACTCTATCAAGACTTTTTAATTATCAGCTCACCATAGTCTGAGATATATCTGGGTATTAAATTACACTCTACAGAATCACAAGGCCTCAGTCCCGTTCTGGACTCCAAGAGTGTGGGTTATTTAAATAAGCTATCCATACCGGTTGATTTAGATTACGTGTTCCAGAAAATTTATGTTCTAGGCACAATAAACCTCTCTGCCTTTGGTCTCATACAGTAGGTAAGGTCTAGAGCACATACACTATCGTCTTTTACCCTGTATCCTGATTTACCTTAGACCCAACCAGATTGGCTTCATTTTAAACTCTAACTGGGGCCTGATATCTTTTTGGTTACTTTAACTGTTATTGTGTGTAGCTATACTAACTTTCAGGGCTAAAAGATTCCATTTTCTGGGTCTTTGACATCACAGAGTTACTCAAAGTCACAGGGAAATAATAGCTGACACACATATAGCTCAGTGTCTCAGAATCGAGAATGATATTTACAACTTCAGACTAAGTGTAGCTACCGTAAGGGCTTACAGATCTACGTTCCAATTTTCTTATAAGTATTTTCTGAGACAGACTTTAGCACAATTGTTCTTTTGTTTGTGGCTCATTTTACACAACACATTGTCCCCAATTTTTATCCAGTTTGTTGTATACCTCTTGGCATCCTTTCTTTTTGTAGCCATACCATATTGCATCATATAAATCTACCACAGTTTGCCATTCTACTTCTTAGTCATTGTACCCTTCAGCTCCCTCCATCTACTGGACATCATGGATAAGATCCAAAATAAACAAACCATGTTTTATAATATTTCGTTTGGTTGTACAATCAGCAGCACTCTCAATTTTAGACAATTTTCATTGGTCCATAGAGACAAAGAACCAACAAACACAGTATCACTGACTATCAAATCAAAACTAATCTTATCATTTGTCTCCCCACCAATTAATTGCCCCTGGTAGTGCTGTGGTACTGTTGATGACTTCAACAGCTATTGGCCATAGCATACAATTTTAGTTTCTCCCCATAGCCCTCTACCATTGACTTAGCTTAATATCAAAACTTTGTAATAGTTCATGCAAGAATATATTTATAATTTTAGATTTAATCAGTGGGGTGCATGGCACTATACATTCCCTTTCAATCATATACAATATGGCAATGTTACTTATAACCCCACTAATTAGTTATGATCACTTTTCTCTGTTCCCTTGCATTTTTAAAAAATTTTTTTATTAATCAAAAAAAAGAAAAGAAATTAACACAACATTTAGAAATCATTCCATTCTACACATGCACTCAGTAATTCTTAGTATCATCACATAGATGTATGATCATCATTTCTTAGTACATTTGCATCAATTTAGGAAAAGAACTAGCAAAACAGCAGAAAAAGATATAGAATGTTAATATAGAGAAGAGAATTAAAATAATAATACTAATAATATATATATATATATATAAAGGAAAAAGAAAAAAACAAAAACAAAAGATACAAACACACAAACAAACAAACAAAAAACCATATTTCAGGTGCAGCTTCATTCAGTGTTCCAACCTAGTTACATTACACTTAGGTATTATTGTGCTGTCCATTTTTGAGTTTTTGTATCTAGTCCTGTTGCACAGTCTGTATCCCTTCAGCTCCAATTACCCATTATCTTACCCTGTTTCTAACTCCTGCTGGTCTCTGTTACCAATGATATATTCCAAGCTGATTCTTGAATGTCGGTTCACATCAGTGGGACCTTACAGTATTTGTCCTTTAGTTTTTGGCTAGACTCACTCAGCATAATGTTCTCTAGGTCCATCCATGTTATTACATGCTTCATAAGTTTAGTCTGTCTTAAAGCTGCATAATATTCCATCGTAGGTATACGCCACAGTTTGTTTAGCCGCTCGTCTGTTGATGGACATTTTGGCTGTTTCCATCTCTTTGCAATTGTAGATAATGCTGCTATAAACACTGGTGTGCAAATGTCCATCTGTGTCTTTGCCCTTAAGTCCTTTGAGTAGATACCTAGCAGTGGTATTGCTGGGTCATAATCCATTCTGCCATTCTATGTCTGTTGATTGGGAAATTCAGCCCATTAACTTTTAGTGTTATTACTGTTTGGATAATATTTTCCTCTACCATTTTGGCTTTTGTATTATATATATCATATCTGATTTTCCTTCTTTCTACACTTTACTCCATACCTCTCTCTTCTGTCTTTTCGTATCTGACTCTAGTGCTCCCTTTAGTATTTCTTGCAGAGCTGGTCTCTTGGTCACAAATTCTCTCAGTGACTTTTTGTCTATAAATGTTTTAATTTCTCCTTCACTTTTGAAGGACAATTTTGCTGGATATAGGAGTCTTGGTTGGCAGTTTTTCTCTTTTAGTAATTTAAATATATCATCCCACTGTCTTCTAGCTTCCATGGTTTCTGCTGAGAAATCTACACATAGTCTTATTGGGTTTCCCTTGTATGTGACAGATTGTTTTTCTCTTGCTGCTTTCAAGATCCTCTCTTTCTCTTTGACCTCTGACATTCTAACTAGTAAATGTCTTGGAGAACGCCTATTTGGGTCTATTCTCTTTGGGGTGCGCTGCACTTCTTGGATCTGCAAATTTAGGTCTTTCATAAGAGTTGGGAAATTTTCAGTGATAATTTCTTCCATTAGTTTTTGTCCTCCTTTTCCCTTATCTTCTCCTTCTGGGACCCCCACAACACGTATATTTGTGCGCTTCATATTGTCATTCAGTTCCCTGATCCCCTGCTCAAGTTTTTCCATTCTTTTCCCTATAGTTTCTGTTTCTTTTTGGAATTCAGATGTTCCATCCTCCATTTCACTAATTGTAGCTTCTGTCTCTTTAGATCTACCATTGTAGGTATCCATTGTTTTTTCCATTTTTTCTTCTTTGTCCTTCACTCCCGTAAGTTCCGTGATTTGTTTTTTCAGATTTTCTATTTCTTCTTTTTGTTCAGCCCATGTCTTCTCCATGTCCTCCCTCAATTTATTGATTTGGTTTTTGAAGAGTTTTTCCATTTCTGTTCGTATATTCAGCATTAGTTGTCTCAGCTCCTGTATCTCATTTGAACTATTGGTTTGTTCCTTTGACTGGGCCATATCTTCACTTTTCCGAGCGTCATCCATTATTTTCTGCTGGTGTCTGGGCATTTGATCAGATTTCCCTGGGTGTGGGACCCAGCTGGTTGAAAGGTTTTTCTGTGAAATCTCTGGGCTGTTTTTCTTTTCCTGCCCAGTAGGTGGCGCTCGTCTGTCTGCGGGGCAGTCGCCCGGAAAACCGCGCGTGGAGGCGGGGGTCGCTGGCCGCCCGCAGCTTGGGGGAGTGCCGGTCCAAATTGCCCAGCTGGCCCGAGACGCCAAGCGTGATGGGAGGGCCCCGCTATCCAACGTTCCCAGTCAGACCAGGGAGCCACATGCGTGGAAGGGACCCCAGTCGCCAGCCGCCCCGGCCAGGAAAACGCGCGCCCCTCGGATATCTCACCGCAGCAGATTCTCCCTGCCCATTCAGCCGTTCCAGAATGGGGTACGCTGTCTTTTTGGTCTCTGTCGTGACTCCGGGAGCTGTTTCGTATTGTTTCTGTTTCTTTAGTTGCTTTTCTGGAGGAGGAACTAAGACCTGCGCGTCTTACTAAGCCACCATCTTCTCCGGAAGTCTGTTCCCTTGCATTTAACTTAAACCTCATTAGATAGCCTTTCCCCTATCTCTAGCTTCTTTGTACCTCTAGGTCGGCTATATTCTATAATGTAACCTCTGAGATTACCTTTACCAGAGCCATACTAGCAAAATCATAGCATCCATTCTTTTGTGTCTGACTTATTTCACTCAACATATGTCCTCAATTTTCACCCATTTTGTCACACGCTTTGGGACCTCATTTTGTCTTACTGCTGCATAATACTCCATCATATGTATATACCACATTTTGTTAATCTACTCATCTGTTGATGGGTACTTGGATTGTTTCCATATTTTGGCAATTGTGAATAATGTCAAGTGTCATTAAGCACATAGACACATGTCTATTCGTGTCACTGTTTTCAGCTGTTCTGGGTATATACCGAGTAGTGTGATATTGCCGGGTCACAGGGCAACTCAATATTTTCTGAGAAATTGCCAAACTGTCTTCCATAGTGGCTACACTATACAACATGCTTTTTTATTTTTTGCATGGGCAGGCACCAGGAATCGAAGCTGGGTCTCTGGCATGGCGGGCGAGAATTCTGCCATTGAGCCATTGTTGCACCACCCCATGCAACATGCTTTTAAAAACATAATTTGAATTTCTATGCATGGCAGTATGTAAAGGTATTTTTCAGTGTTGAAAAATATTCCCTTGTATATGCACATCATAATTTATCTAATCAACTTCCCTTACCTTTGCCCCTGCAGCTGTTTTTACTATGATAAATACTGGAATTTCTTTGCACACTTTTTTTTTTAAAGGAGTGCCAGGACAGCTTCCTTGGAGTGGGATATTTGCCAAAGGGACACTATGCATTTAAGGTTTCAATACATACTGCCAAAGTATCTTCCTAAAGTTGTCTTACCACAAACTTCCACTTTGACACTAGTGTAAGAGAGTGCTTTTTTCTTTACATGCACTCCAACCTTAGAATATGATAAATGTTTTTACTCTTTCTAATCTAATAGGTTAAAACTAGCATTTCATTTTAATTACATGTTTGATAATTAGTGAAACAGAGAATCTTTCCTTAAGTTTGACTGTATTTCTCCTTTTAACTACCAGTTCATGGCCTTTATCAAACAATTGTTCATTCCATTTTACTCACTGATATCTTATTTGTCACATTTCTTTTCTCCGTTTCAGTCAGGAAGACACTGTCGATCCCATAATACCAGGGTCAAGCTCATCCCTGGGAATCATGTCCCACATTGTCCATTTTCTCTTAGGTTTGGGGAGCTAAGTTATATTTTTTCTTTTTCACAATTAAATTCTTACTAGTGAGGGCTTGTGACTATTCTCCAATACAAAATTCCAGTAAGATGAGCTGAGCCATGTGGAAATATTTCACTCAACATCAAAGTCAGCTTTAAGCCCAGACCCACATCTTTTTATATATATATATATTTAAACACAAATAAATCTTCTTTATTTGCATCTGTATAAGTTTATTAGTTATACAAGTTAAGAAATACTCCACATTTGGTTTCTATATTTTTGAATAGTGAAGAAATTTTAGTTCATTGAAGGAAACTTATACATTTTTCAATTGCTAAGAATAACATGAACAATTTGGTAATTTTAAAGAGAAACGATAAACAAAATAAATAGTTACAAAAAGTCAAGTACCAAAACTAAATCACTGAGAATAGAAAGACACAATAATAAGAATAATAATGGTCTGTGTGTTATTTCTTTAGAGATTATAAAAACTATTAGAATTGAATGCTGTAAGTACTAAGTTCTTTTACATCTTTTCAATGTTATCTCACATATATAATTACAAACGTGAATGTTACACAAATATTTTACCCATTCATGGCAAATTTCTGTAATTCTGAAAGTAATGGTGGGACAATTAATAGGTTTAACATGTATACTTTATGACATAAAACTATGGGATTCAATAAAAGGCTGGTAGTATGTTCCTAAAATACTATGACAATTATATATATTCTGGAAAAATCTTTCTTTGTAGTACAATTCTGTAAAATTTCAACAACAGAAAATACAGCATAGATTAATTAACTATACTAAAACAAACTAAACATTCAAATATACTTAACAGAAACAAACTAAAACAAACTAAAAATTCAAATATACTTAACAGAAGCAAACTAAAAATTCAAATACACTAAGAAGTTAGTAAGCCCAATCTCTTTGAAAGTGCAAAACACATCCTCAGTTCAAGTGCTGTGAACCGTGAGGGACTGGCTGATGCAGAGGTGAGTCAAACAAGAGCATCACCTTGGACTTCTGAGCCCTTGCTGCTGTCCCCTCCTCCCCAACTGGGGTCCTGATGATGCAGGGCTTGCCCTGAACCTCTCCAGCCTCCCTGGGCTGCATGTGGAAAAGTGGGGACCAAAGGACCCCTTGGGAAAAGGTGGATTTTATGCTCTCTTTCCCGCAATTTTTGCCAGTTCTGCTCATTTTCCTGTCTTAGCTCAATGAGCTTTCTTTCTGCAGCCAGAGCTGCCAGGCAATTTTCTTGAGAATTTCTCTCATGGTGCCTAATCCATCTCTGATGGTAAGAAGTTGTACTCTCCATTTCCTTCTCCAGCTCTTCAGCCATCTTTCTATAAGTGCCAGCTTGCTGCTCTAGATCTTGTATGTTTTTATACACCTTAGTAAGGTTGTTCTCCATGCCCAAGCGGACACTTTCCTGCTGGACTGATTCCCGGTGAAGTTGCAGGAGGCGATGCTGATGTACTTCAGGAAGGACTTGCAGTGTGTGCTGAAGCTTTTCAATCTCAGTTCCTAACTGTTCATTATCTTGCTGTTGCACCCCCTGTGCATTTTCTAGATGTTTACTATGAACTGTTAGTTTTTCATTAATTTGTTCCTTTACTCCCTCAATGCGTTCATTCCATACAGCATCTTCTAAGGCATGCAGGTTTAGGGTTCCATGAAGATGAGCATTTTCATCCAAATTCTCAAGGATTTCTTCCTGGCATTGTTCTCCATCCTGCTGAGATGACTTTAATATCTCGTTGGCCCCAGTCTCATTCCACTGCGGGGATTTGAATGTCTCATCGAGTGACTGTTTCTGCCCTTGACAACGACCCCGAATCATTCTCTGGAAGGAAAATCTCGGAGACTCACATTTCTGTTCTTTGTCCAGAATTTCTAATAAATCTTCAATTGGCAAGAGGAACCGGTTTGTGTCCTTGTTAAGTGTTACAAGACACAGGGTTTGTAACATTGGAGGAGAGGTTTCCACTGCAGTTAACCTGAGCTCTTCATACAATTTGGTAATCTCTCCTATCTGCTCAATGAACTCATGGTATTTCTCACACAGAGATGAAGTTTGCTTGGCTAGTGCTTTCGCTTTCAAACCACATCGACGGACTTGTATTATGAGAGCAATCAAAGGAGCACATATTAAAATTTCCAAGAAAATTTCACGTAAAACCATAAAAACATTGGACAGTTGTACTAGTAATAGCTGAAAAGACATTGTTGTGGCACTAAGTAGGACATTCATGGACCCAAAGTACCCTCAGATCTGCCTCTGGCCAGTAGCTACTGGTCTATAACTGCCAGCTTGGAACCCTGAGAGTGCTCTATCTCAAACAAAAACAAGTGCCTGACAACAAGGAGAGACCATCAGTGTGACAGTTAGGAGGGAGGCAGGTTTTATGAATGAGTGTTCACTGATTTTACTGCGGTCACCTATGTACATTATGGAAAAGGTTGATCATGACTACAGCAGACAAATCCATTGGTTGATATCATTCTAAGCCCATGTATCCCCTCATGCAACCTTGAAGAACCCTGAAATACCATGCCACCCTCATTCCCCATGCATGACACTCAGGGTGTGATGTGGTGGCATAATAGGTGGCCCTCTGCCATGGAGCGGCCACACACACTTGCCCCCAAGATGAGGCTTTATATTCAGCAGATGTAACATTTTTACCTGTAACTTCCAAGTCTAAGATTTTCTTCAAAGGAGCCAGAATCTGGATACACTGCGGACAGTCACACTCGTTTTGCTGCACTTTGAATTCGTTTTCATATGTTTGCATGTTTTGTTTTATCAATGAATAGACTCAGAGGAGATAGGAGCCTCAACAAGAAATAAATTCACTTTCCTATACCAATTTTAAAACAGAGGGAATCAGTGAGAACTGGCAGTGCCTTCACATTTCATGGATTACCACTGAGCCATTTTGTCTCCATTCATCCATATATCCTTTATGGGGATGGTTGTCCTTCAGATCTGACCAAATGTCCCCAATGCTTTCCATCAAGGGCCTACAATTTTCAGCATGATGACATGCCTACCACGGGGACTGGGGAAGGTATCTGAATCAAAAGTCATGTTCAGACAGGGTCCTCAGCTGAAAAGAATTTAACTCTTTAAATCTTTTAATGAAACTTTACTCTTCTGTTTTCTCATTCCATCTCAGTCCCCACAACCCTGGTCTACCATGTGAAATTTTGCTAAGAGTGACGACCATTCACAGAAACTTCAAATGAAGAGGAACGTCAAGAATTAGTACTAGAGACTGTTTGAGGTGTCATAAAATTCACCAAAGAGCAGATGGCATTTCTGCATATAGATTGGTAGGATCTAAGTCAGACCAGGCACAGAGAGGCCTGGCAGCACTGGAATGATAGGTGGAGAAATATCTGTGGAAGTTTCATTTCCTTACTGATTATAACTCCTTTCTTCAATTTGAAACTTTTAAAATGCTACAATATGATTCTTAAAGTAATTTTAATGTCTCTCACATTAGAAATGTTTTTGATAGTGAGCAAGACTTCTTGAGAGTATTATAGACATGGATAAAAAGGATGCCAATGTTTGAGATAAAAATAATCAGGGACTTATGGACAGAGGAGGCTCCTCCCCAGTAGCGGCTGGTTGGGAGATGGAAGTCTGCACTCTGCCCAAAGTCAAGAGAGAAACAGAAGAAGAGAGAGGGGTGTGTCCAAGAAAAGATTTATGAATTTAACACTCTCGTGAGATTTGGTTATAATCGAGTTTCAGCAGACTCTGAGAAGATTTTAGTGATTAGAGTTGGGGGGTTTTACATTCTTTGACCTTTAGCATCTGTCCTGGTCATGCAGGCGGCTGTGTGACTTGCTCTCTAAATAGAGGAGCGGGAGGGTTTTGGGCCATGGGTCCTTATAGCAGACATATAAAGGCTACTGTAAAAATAAATCCTGGGAAGATTGTGGGAAGATGGTGGATTCCAGAGGAACTCCCTGAAACAACTATTTTGTAACTCAGCAGTCTAGTGGAATAGAGCAGAGCATCCAAAACAGAATAGAGAAGATGTTAGTAATTTGTGGCAAATCCCTGTGAATTTCACCCGTCTTGAAGCAGTTGTGAGCCCACACACCCCAGCCTTATGGCAGACAGCAAAAGGACATAGCTCTAGCTCCTGGCTTAGCTTGTGGGTGCCAGGTGGGACACAAAGATCTAGTTCTCCACACTCCAGGGGCATAAGGTTTGATCACTGATCACTGCTTTTGATTAGCTACTTAAGAGCACTGGGGACTAGCTCTGAGGGTGGCCATTGTTCCAACTGGCCTTGGGAAAATGTAGCAAAGGAATCTGAAAGATAGTATCTTTGCTCACAACTATGGAAATGAATTACAGGACTGGATTAACTGGGCAAGTGCTGAATCAACAAAACCCATCTTCAAAAACCTAGAAGAAGCTCCTGGTACTCTTGTTGTCCCCGCTCCCATATCATCCGCCCGGCTGGATGGAGCCAAACAGAGCTACACTGTGGGTTCCTCGCCCTGTTGCAGAGGGACCAGAGTGGACTCTGTGCACATACAGGGGTACATTTATGTCAATACCAATCTATTGTGGTGGAAATCTCAGGGACTCAGCCAGGGAATTTGTTTTAGTCTCTACCCTCCCTGTGTTCATACTGAGGGCAGAGAAGCAGTCTGTAGATAGCTGGGACAGTGTGAGAAACAATTAGATGAATGCGGCCTGGGGCAAAGGACTACCTTCATTAAGTCAAGCAAGAGAGCACCTAGTAGGGGGTGAAAGTCGAGTTCACAGAGAATAGAGGAGGCATTCACTGGAATTCCTGTAAGTGTAAACTGTAAATGGGGGAATTCCTAAGGCCACAAGTCCAGAAAAAGAAGCAAGCTCAGCTCATGGTGTCTGGAAGGCTCAGAGAAGAGAGAGGAGACCTTGCACTTTGCATTTTGTCTCAGCAAATGATGGGAGGCCTGAGCTCTGAAAAAGACCACTAGCCAAAACAGCCAATTTCCAAGAACTGTGAAAGGCGATTCTTACTTTGGTTTGCATGATTGAATTAGCTCTTGTCATTCAAGAAAATCTCTGTCACATCATAAGCTAGTTATAACTTAAGGAGCTCAGGGATTAAATCCTAAATTAACACTTTAAAATGTTAAATGTATACTGGCCAACAAAAGATTACCCAGCAAAGAAACAGGAAATGATGGTCCATCCAAATGAACAAGATAAACATTCAGAAACCATCGAGATTTTGAACTTACAAGGCAGAGACTTTTAGAAATGATCTTCGATGTGCTTAAAGAGACAAAGGAAAATACAGAGAAAGAGCTAAAGGATATGAAGAAAACAATAAAACAGCTATATGGAAATCTGTTTAGACTCTTAATAGAAATGAAACAAATGCTCGAATTGAAGACCACAATAACTAGCAAGAAAAAGTTCCTAGATGACTTCAACAACAGATTGGATGTGGCAGAAGAGAGAATCCACTATTTCAAAGACAAGACAGCTGAAGTGATATAGGCTAAAGGGCGGAAGGAAGAAAAGAATAATAAAGAACAAACAGAGTCTAAGAGACCTGTGGGACAGCACCAAATATACTAATGTATGCACTCTGTAAGTCCCAGGAGGAAGCGAGAGAAAGGACTATTGAAAGGAAAAATGGCTGAAAAACTTCACAAACTTAACAACAGAACATGAATATGCACACACAAGAACCCCACTGAGCCCCAAACAGGATAAACTCAGAGAGAACCAATGTGACACATAGTATGTATACTGACCAATGCTAATGCCAAGGACAGGAGAGAGTTCTGAAAGTGCAAGACAAAAGCAACGAGTTACATACAAGGGAGTCCCAATAAGATTAAGTATCATTTTCTCATCAGAAACCAGGGTGCAAGAAGGCAGGGGTACAAACTATTTAAAGTGCTGAAAGAAATCACTTGCCACCCAGAAATTTTATATCCTGCAAGTCTTTCTTTTAAAAGCAAGGGACAGATTAAGATATTCCCAGATAAACAAAAACTAAGGGAGTTCATTACTACCAGACCTGCCGTAAAAGCAAAGCTAAAGGAGTTTTCCAGACTAAAAGGAAAGGAGATTAGACAGTGGTTCAAATTGACATAAAGAAATAAGGTAACCAAATGGGTAATTATAAACGCCGGTGTTATATAATTAGTATATATGTTTGATTACATACACCTTAGTTCTTACAGGTGCTGAAATGCAATGCATAAAAAATCATGATCAATCTATAGTGTTTGACATAGGATGGACAAAGATATAATTTGTAACAAGTGCCAAAAAGGTGAGGGGACACCAGAGTATAGGAACACTGTATTGTATGCTATTGAAGATAAGCTGGTATCCAACCAAACATGATTGCTATAGATTTAGGATGCTAAGTTTTAATGCATGGTAAACACAAAGAAAATATCTGAAAAATATATTCAGGGAGAAAAGATATGGGACTCCAAATGGTACAATAGAAAAGCTAATAAATATGAAGGTAGGTATTAATGGCAGAATTGAGGGGCCTAAACGATGTAAGACATATAAAGAGCAAATATCAAAATGGCAGGAGAAAGTCCTACATTATCGGTCGCACTTTAAATGTACATGGCTGGGCTATCCAGTCAAAAGATAGAGAATGGCAGAGAAGATACAAAAGCATGGGGGGTGGGGCGGAAGGGTAGTTCAGGGGTACAATTCTTACCTTCCATGTGGGAGACCTGGGTTCAATTCCCAGTGTATGCACTTCCCGAAAAAGACAAACAAAGAAACAAAACCAAACAAAAAATAAAGCAAATAAAAATTCAACAAAGGTTGCTGCAATAATGGCATATTCACATGGAAAAAGAATGAAATATGAATCCACCATACAGCATACAAAAATAAAAGGAGGATCCACCTGTATGTTGTCTGTAAGAAACTCACCTAAAATCCAAAGTATAAGTAGGCTGAAAGTGAGAGGATGGGGGAAATTATATACGATACAAGTAATAACCAAAAGAGAGCTGGGGTGGCTATATTAACATCAGATAAGATAGAATTTAAGTCAAAAAATTGTTCTGAGGACTAAAGAAGATCACTAAATACTGACAAAGGGGTCAGTCAATTCAACAAGAATGTGTAGCAGTTAGAAATATACATGTACCTAATAGCAAAGCCCCAAAATATATGACAAAAACACTGAGAGATCTGAAGGGAGAAATAGATGATTCTACATTGACAGGAGACTTCAGTACACCACTTTCAACAATGGACAGAACATCTAGTCAGTGCAGCAGTAAGGGAGGTACAGGACTTGATCGCTATGCTAAACCAACTAGACCTAACAGACATAATAGACCACTTTATCCAAGAGAAACAGAATACACATTCTTCCCTAGTGCACATGGATCGTTCCTCAGGATAGACCATATACTAGATCGCAAAACAAGTCTCAACAAATTCAAAAACATTGAAATCATGCAATATGTCTTCTCTGACCATAATGGAATGAAGCTAGAAATCGACAACAGAGGGAGAAGTGGAAAATTCACAAATCTGTGGGACCTAAAAAATGTACTCTTTTTTTTCTTTTTAAGCAGGCAGAAAATCATATCTATTGATTAAACATATGAAAGGACACATGGGCACACTTACAAAGACAGAGGTAAGAAAGATGAGAAGCTAAACAACATACTCTTAAATAACTAATGGGTCAAAGAAGGAATCCCTAGGAAAACAAGAAAATATCTTGAGGCAAATGAGGTTGAAAAGACAACATTCCAAAACCTATGGGATGCAGCAATGGCAGTGCTGAGAGGGAAAGTTATAGCTCCAAATGCTTACATTAAAAAAGAAGAAAGATTTTTTTTAATATGCCTATGGATAAGTTAAGTAAGATATCCATTTTAGGTGGTTAAGGGTTCCATGTGTTAAGTGTAAAAATACTTGCATCTTCATATAAAATATTTCACAACATAGGTCATTATCATAGCAATGCAGGTATTTGTAAGAACTTTCTACTTGATATTTTGAGAACATCCACAGGTCTGACAGCTAATCAAACGGTATGTAAGTTAGTGTCTGTGGTAGTTAGGTTCAGGTGTCAACTTGGCCAGATGAAGTTACCTAGGTCTATTGCTGTGAACCTGAGCCAATGGCATGTGAACCTCATCTGTTGATGATTATATCTACAGTCAGCAAGGAGGCATGTCTGCTGCAATGAATGACTTAAACGAGAGAGGTCAATGTAGCACAGCCTGAGCAGTTCAGCATACCTCATCTCAGCACTCGCAGCTCAGCCCGGGCCCCCGGAGATGCAGAAAGGAATCACAATGGGGAAAGTTGTTATCACTCAGAGGCCTGGAGAGAAGACCAGCAGAGATCATCCTGTGCCTTCACAACTGTGGGGATGCATGAGTCCAAATTCCGTAGAGCAGGCTGGAAACTGGAAACTCCAATGAAGGTTCTTGATGAATTCCCCAGGAGACGCTGGCTGGCTTTAAAAGCTCTTGTAACCTTTTGTCCAGGGCTCAGACTTTTGAGGTGACTCAGCTGGACCCCATGAACATGGACAAGTAAAATCTTGCTTCCTAAAGCTCTGGAGTCTCGGCCCCAATTTCTTCAGTATTCCGCATAACGTTCCAGGAAGCTCTTGCAGCATTTCGCTCCGGCTTGCATGATCACCTCGCTCCAGTCAGATAGGCAGGGCTGGGGGTGAGTTGTCGCGAACGCTGTGAGGCAGCTCCTGGCTGGCTCGTTAAGACAGAAGCTGCCAGACTTCCCTTGTCACCACAGTCCCTTTCCAGTGTCCACATCTCGGGTGAGAAGGAATTCAAGAATGAGATAAGCAAGTGCAACCCAGTCAGAAAAGATCACTGACAGAAAAGAAAGTGCACCATTAAGAACCCAGAGTGGGCACATTCCAGGGACGGGAGCGTGCAGGTGGTTTAGCCCAACGGTTTTCCCAGACCCACATCTTGAGTCCCATTCCTCCCTAGCCCGGCCTGACCCACACCTTGTGGCTGCAGAAGGGGGATCTCTCAGGCCAGGGGTATGGGTGAGGGTGGAGGCTAGCAGTACAGAGTCCTGGTGCTTCCTGTCCTGACTGCCAGGTACCAGGACCCTCATCAAGTCATGGAACCTCACAATTGCCTCCTGAGAGAAACAGGGTCACATACGGTATCACATACGGTGATTGTAAGGATGAAATGAGTAAGACACTTACACCCATGTCCCGGCAGAGTATGATCTCTCAACACTGTCTTTGCTACCTCTTAGCTTGATTTTTGTGTTTATTGGTTTATCATTTTTTCAATTTTTTAGAATTTTTTTCAAAATGGAAAAGTCCAAAACCTCATATTACAAACACAGTGCCTAATACCTAGAACTGAAAATGGTTTCATCTTTCTTTTTAATGGGAAATGAACCATTCAGATAAAAATGAAGAACTGGGTGGGCCACAGTGGCTCAGCAGGTAAAAGTGCTTGCCTGCCATGCCCAAGGACCCAGGTTCAATTCCCGGTGCCTGCCCATGTAAGAAAAATAAAATAAAATAAAAAAATTTAAAAAATGAAGACCTTTCATCTCATCTGCCATAACCTGTGCCTCTGCCCACCGTGGTTACTAACACGAAATTAATGTTTATCTTTCTATACACTGAAATATAAATTTAGATATTGTCTGTATAAACAATTTATAGTTCTGTTTTGTGTGTTTCATATATTAAGCAAATTCATTTTTTGTCACTTAACATTATATTCTTGAGATCCATTCATGTTGGGATATATAGTCTAGTGTAGTCCATTTTTTTGTTTGTTTGTTTTATTTTTTATTAATTAAAAAAATATTACAAGAAAGAAACACAAACATTCCCAACACATACACTCAGCAACTCACAATATCATCACATAGTTGCATATTCATCATCATGGTCATTTCCCAGAACATTTGCATCAATTCAGAAAAATAGTCCATTATTTTTAATTCGAGTAGCTAGAGGCCAATACAGCTTCATTTTAATAGCTATTCAGTACGTTTATGCAATAAGCTAATTTACAGTTGTCCCAAAACAACCCTCAGAGGGCGTAGGTCTGGGCAGCCCAAAGACCAAAGAAGATGCCAGACAGAGTTAGACATTATTTACCCATTCTCCTCTTGAAAATATTTAGGTTATTCTAAACTGCTTACTAGTACAAACACTCCGTGATGGATAGCTTTATTCCTGTGTCCTTGTATGGATGGGTGAAAATTTTCTTAAATATATAATAGAAAAGGAAATTCCTTCATTATTGGATATGTGTATTTTCATTTTTACTAGATAATGCCAAATTGATCTCCAATAGATTCCATCACTTTACATTCTCATTAGGAACGTGTGAACGTTCCGTTTGTCCATATTCTCACCGGTGTTTGATGTGGACAGACAGAAAACGATTTGGAGGCTCCGGGTCCCGGCTGCTCGGCCCGGGAGAGGGCGTCGCGGTGGCCACCTGCTCTCTCCAGCCTTCAGCCTTCCTGGGTCCCCTCCTTTCATTCCGAAGCCGGTGGTGTCGCAGAGTCCTGGCCCTTTCTCTGTCGGGGGCAACCCGGATTTCCAGCCGGAGCTGAGCAGCGGGCTGCAGACTCACCGTGGCCACGGTTACCAGGGGAGGCTGCAAACCGTGTGCAAGGACTGCCCTAGCATTCAGGTCTGCAAGGAATGAGCATCCACAGGCAGTTTTCCTGGAGATGGCTGTGCATCAGCGACAGGGAACAGCTGCCACCGATAATACACCAGCAACACCTCCATTTCTGTTCTGTTGAAACAAGGTGAGACTTGATCAGTATCAAGGACCACATGCTGTGGGATTCGAAGGAAAAATAAAGAGCACCTAGAAAATGACCTTGGAAGCAATGAGGGCACTGATATTCCAAAAGGCTCTATGGACTTAATGCTTTTTATTAACAAAGCTGTTTGAGAATGTCTTAAGGAGCAATGAAGAGGGATTTGACAACTGTTCACAAAAGACAAGACCTTCTTGGAATCTGTCTGTAATGAAAAGCTGCTTGTTACCGTGGCAGTCAGTCAACCTGTTAAGCTTTATTCCATGAAATTTCGTGGGCCATGTAATGGTTAGGTTCTAAATATGTAAAAATATTTATCAACTAAAAATAAAATATTTATCAACCTACTTCAATCTATGGATTTTGAAGATGCCAAAAGAAGTGAACCAACCAAGTTCTAAAACTAACAGAGGATGATATTAAAGAAGGTGGCATTGTCCCACTTCCTTATATTAAATTTCAGAAACTAACGGTGTAACTGTATTTGTTCAGTCCAATCAAGGTGAAGAAGAAACAAAAATTTTATATTTTACTTTTGGGACTTCAGTTCAGGCAACAAATACGAATGACTTCGAACAAGTAGTTGGCAAAAAAGGAGAAAATCACTAAGGTACAAGACACTAGAAGGCCATACTGCAATCAGATCTACAGCTCCTGGATAATTGCTTAATTCTTGCAAAAGACTGTCAATATTTCATTTATTGTCATTACTTATAAATCGTTTCTTTTGTTCAGATGCTTTCACTAGTGTTTCTACTTAATCTTGATACATGCAATTGTAAATAAAGGTCACTACTTAGCTGTGTTAGGGTTCTCTAGAGAAACAGAGTCAACAGGAGAGAACCGTAAATATGAGATTTATAAAGGTGTCTCACGCAACTGAGGGGATGGAATAGTAAAAAATCTGTAGGGCAGACTGTGAAGCTAGCAGCTCTGATGAAGAGTCTGGACGAACTCCACAGGAGAAGCTTGCAGGCTGAAGAAGCAGTGAAAGAGTCTTTCTTCTTCCTTAAAGTCCTTTAACTGATTGAATTATCTCATTGTGGGAGACACACCTTAGTTGATCACAGATGTAATCAGTCACAGCTGCAATCAACTGACTGATGATTTAATTAGCCAGCCTTCCGGTTTATCAACCAGCCATGAAATGTCCATGCAGCAACAGTCAGGCCAGTGCTCACCTGACCAGACAACCGGGCATCATCGCTTGGCCAAGTGGACACCAGAATCTAACCAGCACATTTGCCAGGCTTAGTTTTTGTCATTTAAAATAAGTGATTTTTTTCATTTATTTGAAAATTGGCATATGTTGCACACACACACACACACACACACACAAGTTGTCAGTTCTCAAAAAGCATTTTTGCTTACTATAATATTGTAAAAGTTTAAATTTAAAATACAAGTGATTGATGTAAATGGACTTAGAAGCTAACCATGTTCTAACAAGTACTAGCTCATTTTATGAAAGGACTTTTGGGAGAATAAAAACTATTCAATTACTACCAGAAATAAACAGGTTTAACGAGATTCAACAATTTAGCATTAACTGGCCTGTAGTGATATCTGTATTATATTTCTTTCCTAGTGATGCTGCCTTGGTTCAAGTAGAGGCAGAAAGGCAAGAAGTAAGAATTGATCATGTTCCTTGTATGTATACCATCTCACATTAATCACATCTGAAGTCAAGGATAAGATTAATATAAAAAGTTTTGTTTTACACTTTGGTATACTTAACCTCCTAGGATGAGTGTTAAAGTGTCTCATAGTAAGTATTGCTGTCTTCATCCTACTTACACTTGACATTTTCAAAACCCAGTGAGAGTAATTTCATATCTGTAAAGGACTGGACATCAGATTTATATTGTTGACTTTTCTATAACTCAATTGGTTGCCATATTCAAGCATTCCATATTATTTAAATTGTAAATAGTGAAAAATTAATGTTTATGAAAAGACATGACCTTCTTAGAATCTGACTGTGATGAACAGCTGCTTATTCCTGTGGCATTCAGTCAACTTGTTAAGCTTTATTCCATGACATTTCATGGGATAAGTTGAAACTGTAATATGTTTAACTTATGGGAAGTTTTAATATTACAAATAAACATACATAATTGACATTAAGAAAACTATTTATAGGACTGATTAATAAAAAATGGTATTACATTTTTGTTTGAATTTCTATTTCCTTGACTTCTAGAGATTGAGCATCTTCTCAATTTTTGTCCTGTTACCTGCCAGTTCATTTCCCTCATCCATTCTTCCTTTGAGTTGTTTCATCTTTTGTTTTCAATTAATTGTAATTCTTCATTTCTTCTATACAAAAAGGTATGGCTTCAGGTAATAAAAAACCCTACAGAAAGCCAGGTGTTTATATTTTTTTGGACATAGACCATACAAAGCTGGTGCAGCTGTCCAAGGATGTCATCAGGGACCCAGACTCCTCCTTTCTTTAAGTTTTGTCCTCCTTGATACAGGGATTTTGTCATCCCTGGGCACTGTAACTGCTATACTTCTATATTAGTTTGTTAAGCTACTAGAATGCAATATATCAGAAATGCAATGGCTGTTAAAAAGGACATTTATTAATTTGCAAGTCCACAGTTCTCAGGCTAGAAAAATGTCCAAACTAAGACACCCAGTTAAAGATACCTTAGCTCAAGAAGCCCAGGAGCACCTCTGCCAGCTGGGAAGGCACGTGGCTGGTATATGCTGGTCTCTTGCTCCTGGCCTCTGCTGATTTCAGCCTCTGTGATTTCCTCTCTAAGCATCTGTCATGGTTAGGGACAGGTGTCAACTTGGCCAGGTTGTGGTACCAGGCCTCACCGTGGGCACAGCTTCTCCCCATAGAAGCAAGTTTCATAAGGACAAGCCTCAAAATCAAGGGCCTGGTCCATTTCCCTGGGAGTCCCCAGTGCTTGAGACCTGGGGCTTCCCAGATAGGAAAGTTCAATAGCTCCATTTTATATATATAGAAACTATATATGTATATATATTTTTCCCTTTGGACCCTCAAGTGACTCCGTCAACACATCCATATTATTAGCCCACGACAATCCGAGATGTATCCCAGCATTATACCCAGCTCCACAT
Organism: Tamandua tetradactyla; assembly: GCF_023851605.1. Lineage (NCBI taxonomy): Eukaryota > Metazoa > Chordata > Mammalia > Pilosa > Myrmecophagidae > Tamandua > Tamandua tetradactyla. Next base: position 223,939,948 of record NC_135327.1, on the reverse strand, counting down.
AACTGCAAAGCCTTGTTCTCACCCTGGACCCCAGGAGTTTGGGTCATTCGAACGATCTATCCAAACAGGTTGATTTAGACTATGTGTTACAGAAAATTTAGGTTCTAGACATAACCTTTCTGCCTTTGGTCCCATAAAGTAGGTGACAGTTGGGAGCACATACACTATCATGTTTTACTCTGTATCGTGATTCACCTTTTCCTAACCAGATTGGCTTTGTTTTAAATTCTAATTGAGGTTTGATCTCCCCTGCAGTTACTTTAACTGTTATTACACGTATCTGTAGTACTCCATCTCTAGGTCCCAGGTGTCAGGTGTCAAAGGGTTACTCAAAGTTCCAGGGAAATACCAATTGATACATATAGAGCTCAGTGTCTCAGCATCCAGAAACATATTTACAACTTCAGACTACGTGTGGTTGCTATAAGGGTTTACAATCTAGGCTCAAATTTTCCTATATTTTCTGAAAAAGACTTTAGCATATTTGTTCTTTTGTTTCTGTCTTATTTTGCACAACACATGGGCCCCAAGTTTTATTCAGTTCGTTGCATGCCTCTTGGCATCCTGCCTTTTTGCAGCCACACCATATTCCATCATATAAATGTATCACAGTTTACCATTCTACTTCTCAGTCACTGTACCATTCCATCTATGCGGGTTTCATGGATAATGATCACTGAGTTTTTTTTTTTTTCCAGATTTGGCCTGTTAGAAACAGTGGCATTATGGACATTTTTGTACATGTATTTTGGTGCACATAATGTAGCACTTTTTGTATCCTTTCATTTTAACAGTTTTACAATGTGTGGTAATTATTATTAGTCAGGTCTGTTTATCCCATTAGACTGTGAGTTCCTTGATGGGACTTTGTAACCCTGGGGTCAAGTACATCACTTGAAACAAAGGAGTTTAAGCAATTTTTGAAAAGGAAGGGGAATCTCAAAGCATCCTTTTTCATTGATCATTTTAACATTTATTCCTTTATGTTGCTTAAAATCTATAAATGTACTATTTTACCTTTCAAAAGGTCATGTGTAAGAAGTGGGTCCATTGTTAATTAAAACATCTTTGAAATACACGATGATTAAAAATCAATAATGCTTCATGTAGGCATTGCACTGAAAGTACTGAAGGACATTAGCTGTTGTGGACGTGGCTACAGGACTGCTGTTAGCTTTCCCAGTGGGGAAGGTGACCCAGAAGGCAGCCATCAGATGTTTAGAGAAAGTGTGCACTGTCTACAGTGCTGTTTCAGTTTGCTAAAGCTACTGGAATGCGATTATAGCAGACTTGGACTGGTTTTTATAAAGGGGATTTATTAAATTCCAAATTTCAATTCTAAGGCTGTGAAAATGCCCAAATTAAGGCCCCCAAAAGAGGATACCTTCTCAGAGGAAAGGCAGCCAGCAGCTGGGTCATCTCTGACAGCTGGGAAGGCACGTGGCTGGCATCTGAGGTCCTTGCTCCTGATTTGTTGTTTCTAGCTTCTGATTCCAGTGACTTTCTCTCTCCAAGCTTCGGTGGGCCCTCACTTAGCTTCTCTGGGGCAAATTCTGGATTTTATCTCTTAGCTTCCCCTGACTTTCTCCAGGTTCTGGCTATTTCTAGGAGTCCTTGCTTAGCAACTGGAGTATTTCTTTCAACTGTGAAGGCACATGCCTGGCATCTCCTGGTCCTGTGCTCCCAGGTTGAGTTGCTTTCTGATTCCAGTGGCTTTTTATGTTGATACTCCAAGCAATTCCAAAGTCTGTGTCTAGGTGTCTGTTCTCTGTATCATCTCTGACTCTCTCTCTCTCTCCATGAACTCTTTTCAGGATTCTGGTCAACTAACTAAGGCCCAGCTGAAATGGATGGGGCCACATCTCCACGGAAATAATCTAATCAAAGGGACCCACCAAATAATAGGTCTGACCTCACAAGATTGAATTAGGGTTAAAAAACATAACCTTTTGATTCTCAGAGCATGCACACCAAAAAAAAAAAGATGATTAAAAAAACAGGGCTTTTCTGGGGTACCTAACAGCTTCAAACCAGCACAGCTGCCTACACAAATAAACCATGATTGGGGAACCCTTTTCACTGGATGGATAGCCCAATCCTGGGCCATGAATCAAGACATCATGTGGGCCTAATTTCACTGGCAGAGAAGTATGCATTGTGCTGAGGGATCGTGGATGGCTGGCAGAATGGAGGACACTTTGGAGCAGCACTTGGAGGACACAAGGAAGAATCCATCCATTGTTAGAATTCTGTGCACAGACTCACAAGGACTTAATCTGGGCTGCTGTGGGACTTTGTCAGATGACCATGCTAAGATGATATTTGTTATGGTCCAGGAAAGTAGCTAAGCTATCTTGTGACCCCACTGAATATTCCTGTGGCATGTCTAGAATCAGATAATGGGGACATTATGATTCAGAAACACAATTGTATCACAGTGGCTGTAAACCTCTTTTTGTGTGTGTTATACAATTAAAAATTTTTTTTTAATTTGTTTAAACATAACAACACAGAAATATGAACATTCTTACCATATGATCATTCCATTCTTGATACATAATCAATAACTCACAATATCACATAGTTGTGTATTCATCAGCACCATCATTTCTTAGAACATCTGCATCAATTCAGAAAAAGAAATAAAAAGAAAAAAATCGTATACATACCATACACCTTACCCATCCCTCTCATTGACTGCTAGTATTTCCATCTACCCAATATGTTTTGGCCTTTGTTTCCCCTATTTTTTTCTATACCCCTTACCACTTCCTTTCATTGATCACTAGCATTTCAATGTACTAAATTTATTTTAACATTTGTTCACCCTATTATTTATTTATTTTTAATCCATATGTTTTATTCATCTGTCCATACAGTAGATAAAAGGAGCATCAAACACAAGGTTTTCACAATCACACAGTCACATTGCAAAAGCTATATCATTATACAATCATATTCAAGAAACATGGCTACTGGAACACAGCTCTACATTTTCAGGCACTTCCCTCCAGCCTTTCCAATCTACCTTAACTGCGTCAGAAAAACCTCCAGGATAAACTCTCGATTCTGTTTGAAATCTCTCAGCCATTGACACTTTATTTTGTCTCGTTTCTCTCTTCTCCCTTTTGGTTGAGAAGTTTTTCTCAATTCCTTGATGCTGAGTCCCAGCTCCTTTTAGGATTTCTGTTCCATATTGCCAGGAAGGTTTACACCCCTGGGAGTCATGTCCAACATAGAGAGAGGGAGGGCAGTGAGTTTGCTTGTCATGTTGGCTGAGAGAGAGAAGCCACATCTGAGCAACAAAAGAGGTTCTCTGGGGGTGACTCTTAGGCCTAATTTTAAGGAGGCTTAGCCTATCCTTTGCAGGGTTAAGTTTCATATGAACAAACCCCAAGATTGGGGGCTCAGCCTATTGCTTTGGTTGTCCCCACTGCTTGTGAGAGTACATAACTTACACACATAAGTTAAAGTTTTAAAATATGAATTACCATCTATTTTCAACACCCTGCAATACTGACATTCCTTTGTTCTTCCTCATGCAAAAAACATTTTTTAATTTGTCACTATCATTGTACACTCTAGGCATTCCTAGATTATACCATCTCAGTCTTTATCATCTATCTTTCCTTCTGATTTCACTTGTGCCCCCGCCATCCTCCCTCTATTATTCTCACATTCAGCTTCACTCAGTGTACTAACATTACTGTATTACGCTTAGGTAGTATTGTGCTACCCATTTCTGAATTTTTACAATCAGTCCTGTTGCACAATCTGCATCCCTTCAGCTCCAATTACCCCATATCTACTCTATTTCTTTCTCCTGATGGTCTCAGTTCTGAGCTGAAATTCTCCAAGTTCATATCTGTGAGACCATACAGTATTTGTCCTTTTGTTTCTGGCTAATCTCACTCAGCATAATGTCCTCAAGGTCCATCCATGTTGTTACATACTTCATAACTTTATTCTGCCTTACAGCTGCATAATATTCCATCGTATGTATACACCACAGCTTGTTTAGCCACTCATCTGTTGATGGACATTTGGGCTGTTTCCATCTCTTGGCAAATTGTAAATAATGCTGCTATAAACATGGGTGTGCAAATGTCCATTTGTGCCCTTGCCCTCCTGTCCTCTGAGTAGATACCTAGCAATGGTATTGCTGGGTCATATGGCAATTCTATACTGGGCTTCCTGAGGAACCACCAGACCGCTTTCCACAGCAGTTGTACCATATGAAATTCCTACCAAAACTGGATAAGTGTGCCTCTTTCTCCACATCCTCTCCAGCACTGGTCGTTTTCTGTTTTATTGATAATGGCCATTCTGGTGGGTGTGAGATGATATCTGTTTGTGGTTTTGATTTTCATTTCCCTAGTGGCCAGGGAAGTTGAGACTCTTATCATGTGCCTTTTGGCATTTGTATTTCCTCTTCTGAGAAGTGTCTGTTCATGTTTTTTGCCCATTTTGTAATTGGGTTGTCTGTCTTTTTGTTGTTGAGTTGAACAATCTCTTTATAAATTCTGGATACTAGACCTTTATCTGATATATCATTTCCAAATACTGTCTCCCATTGTGTAGGCTATCTTTCACTTTCTTAACAAAGTTCTTTGATGCACAAAAGTAATTAATTATGAGGAGTTCCCATTTCTTTCTTTCTTCCTTCAATGCTCATGCTTTGGGTGTAAGATCTAGGAAACTGCCTCCTATTATAAGAATTATAAGCTATTTCCTTACATTTTCTTCTAAAATTTTTATGGTCTTGGATCACATGTTTAGGTCTTTGATCCATTTTGAGTTAATTTTTGTATAGAATGTGAGATATGGATCCTTTTCATTCTTTTGCATGTGAATATCCAGTTCTCTAGGCACCATTTATTGAAGAGACTGTTCTGTCCCAGGTGAGTTGGCTTGACTGCCTTATCAAAGATCAGTTGTCCATAGATGAGAGGGTCTACATCTGAACAACCTATTTGATTCCATTGGTCAGGATATCTATCTTTATGCCAGTACCATGCTGTCTTGGCCACTGTAGGTTCGTAATATGCCTTAAAGTCAGTTAGCATGAGACCTCTGACTTCATTTTTCTTTCTCAGGATATTTTTACTATTTGGGGCACCCTGCCCTTCCAGATAAATTTGGTTATTGGTTTTTCTATTTCTAAAAAGTAAGTTTTGGGGATTTTAATTGGTATTGAATTAAATCTGTAAATCAATTTAGGTAGAATTGAGATCTTAACTATATTTAGTCTTCCAATCCATGAACATGGTATGCTCTTCCATTTAATTAGGTTTTCCATGATTTGTTTTTTTTTTAGCAATTTTTGTGGTTTTCTGTGTATAGGTCTTTTGTATCCTTACTTAAGTTCATTCCTAAATATTTGATTCTTTTGGTTGCAATAGTAAATGGAATTTTTTTCTTGATTTTCCCCTCAGATTGTTCATTACTAGTGTATAGAAGCACTACAGATTTTTGAGTGTCGATCTTGTAACCTGCCATTTTGCTGTACTCATTTATTAGCTCTAGTAGTTTTGCTGTGGAGTTTTTGGGGTTTTCAAAATATAGCATCATATTATCTGCAAAAAAAAAAAAAGTGAGAGTTTTACTTCTTCCTTTCCAATTTTGACGCCTTGTATTTCCTTTTTTTTGTCCAATTGCTCTGGCTAGAACATCCAACAAATGCTGACTAATAATGGTGATAGTGGACACCCTCATCTTGTTCCTGTTCTTGGGAAAATTTTCAGTTTTTCCCCATTGAGGATGATTTTAGCTGTGGGTTTTTCATATACTCCCTTTTTTACGTTGAGTAAATTTCCTTCTTTTCTTATCCTTTGAAGTGTTTTCAACAAGAAGGGATGTTGAATTTTGTCAAATGCATTTTCTGCATCAATCGAGATGATTATGTGGTTTTTCTGCTTTGATTTGTTGATATGGTGCATTGTATTAATTGATTTTCTTATACGGAACCATCCTTGTATACCTGTGATGAATCTTACTTGGTCACAGTGTATAATTCTTTTTTTAAAAAATTTTTATTAATTAAAAAAAATACAAGAAACACAAACATTACCAACACATACACTCAACAATTCACAATATCATCACATAGTTGCATATTCATCATCATGATCACTTCCCAGAACATTAGCAGCAATTCAGAAAAAGAAATAAAAAGACAACAGAAAAATATAACAAACAGAAAAAAAAATTTTACATGCCATACCCCTTACTGATTCCTTTCATTGATCACTAGCATTTCAAACTAAACTCATTTTAACATTCGTTCCCTCTATTATTTATTTTTATTCCATATGTTCCTTTCATCTGTTGACAAGGTAGATAAAAGGAGTCTCAGACACAAGGTTTTCACAATCACACAGTCACATTGTGAAAGCTATATCATTATACAATCATCATCAAGAAACATAGCTACTGGAACACAGCTCTACATTTTCAGGCAGTTCCCTCCATCCTCTCCATTACATCTTGGATAACAAGGTGATATCTACTTAATGCATAAGAATAACCTCCAGGATAACCTCTCTACTCTGTTTGGAATCTCTCAGCCATTGACACTTTGTCTCATTTCACTCTTCCCCCTTTTGGTTGAGAAGGTTTTCTCAATCCCCTGATGCTGAATCTCAGCTCATTCTGGGATTTCTGTCCCACACTGCCAGGAAGATCCACACCCCTGGTAGTCATGTGCCACATAGATAGGGGGAGGGTGGTGAGACTGCTCGTCATGTTGGCTGGAGAGAGAGGTCACAACTGAGCAACAAAAGAGGCTCTCTTGGGGGTGACTCTTAGGCTTAATTTTAAGTAGGCTTGACCTATCCCCTGTGGGGTTAAGTTTCATATGAACAAACCCCAAGACTGGGGGCTCAGCCTATAGCTTTGGTTGTCCACATTGCTTGTGAGAATATCAAGAATTCAACTTGGGGAAGTTGAGTTTTCCCCCATTCTCACCATTCCCCGAAGGGGACTTTGCAAATACTTTTCCACTCACTGATCAAATCACTCTGGGATTCATCAGGGCATCACCTGGACAAACCAACAAAATCTCATGTCCTATACAAAGTTCCATGTACTTAAGGTGTTCAATCAACTATCTACATAAGTTATATCAGGAGATGCACTAGTCAAAGTGTAGATTTGTACCAAATAAACGTTTTTTGCTTTAGTCTCACTCATTAGTTGAAATTTTTAAATATAAAGTACCATAGTACTTTCTTCTACTATTTTGCCTTCTGGATTTTTTTTTTTTTTTATTTTTTTATTTTTTTTTTTTATTTTTTATTTTTATTTTATTTTTTTTTATTTTATTTTTTTTATTAATTTAAAATTTAATTAACAAATCAATTAGAAATCATTTCAATGTACATGTACAATCAGTAATTCTTAATAACATCACATAGTTGCATATTCATCATTTCTTAGTACATTTGCATCGATTTAGAAAAAGAAATAAAAAGACAACAGAATAAGAATTAAAACAATAATAGAAAGAAAAAAAAAACAAAAAAAACAAAAACAAAAAACCTATACCTCACATGCAGCTTCATTCAGTGTTTTAACATAATTGCATTACAATTGGGTAGTATTGTGCTGTCCATTTCTGAGTTTTTATATCCAGTCCCGTTATTTACAGTCTGTATCCCTTCATCTCCAATTATCCCTTCTCTTTTTTTTTTTTTAATTAACAGAAAAAAAGAAATTAACCCAACATTTAGAGATCATACCATTCTACACATGCAATCATTAATTCTTAACATCATCACATAGCTGCATGATCATCATTTCTTAGTACATTTGCATTGGTTTAGAAGAACTAGCAACATAACCGAAAAAGATATAGAATGTTAATATAGAGAAAAAAATAAAAGTAATAATAGTAAAATCAAAACAAAACAACACAAAACAAAACAAAAACCTATAGCTCAGATGCAGCTTCATTCAGTGTTTTAACATGATTACTTTACAATTAGGTATTATTGTGCTGTCCATTTTTGAGTTTTTGTATCTAGTCCTGTTGCACAGTCTGTATCCCTTCAGCTTCAATTACCCATTGTCTTACCCTGTTTCTAACTCCTGCTGAACTCTGTTACCAATGACATATTTCAAGTTTATTCTCGAATGTCCGTTCACATCAGTGGGACCATACAGTATTTGTCCTTTAGTTTTTGGCTGGATTCACTCAGCATAATATTCTCTAGGTCCATCCATGTTATTACATGCTTCATAAGTTTATCCTGCCTTAAAGCTGCATAATATTCCATCGTATGTATATACCACAGTTTGTTTAGCCACTCTTCTGTTGATGGAGATTTTGGCTGTTTCCATCTCTTTGCAATTGTAAATAATGCTGCTATAAACATTGGTGTGCAAATGTCCGTTTGTGTCTTTGCCCTTAAGTCCTTTGAGTAGATACCTAGCAATGGTATTGCTGGGTCGTATGGCAATTCTATATTCAGCTTTTTGAGGAACCGCCAAACTGCCTTCCACAGTGGTTGCACCCTTTGACATTCCCACCAACAGTGGATAAGTGTGCCTCTTTCTCCGCATCCTCTCCAGCACTTGTCATTTTCTGTTTTGTTGATAATGGCCATTCTGGTGGGTGTGAGATGATATCTCATTGTGGTTTTGATTTGCATTTCTCTAATGGCCAGGGACATTGAGCATCTCTTCATGTGCCTCTTGGCCATCCGTATTTCCTCTTCTGAGAGGTGTCTGTTCAAGTCTTTTTCCCATTTTGTAATTGGGTTGGCTGTCTTTTTGTTGTTGAGATGAACAATCTCTTTATAAATTCTGGATACTAGACCTTTATCTGATATATCATTTCCAAATATTGTCTCCCATTGTGAAGGCTGTCTTTCTACTTTCTTGATGAAGTTCTTTGATGCACAAAAGTGTTTAATTTTGAGGAGTTCCCATTTATTTATTTCCTTCTTCAGTGCTCTTGCTTTAGGTTTAAGGTCCATAAAACCGCCTCCAGTTGTAAGATCCATAAGATATCTCCCTACATTTTCCTCTAACTGTTTTATGGTCTTAGACCTAATGTTTAGATCTTTGATCCATTTTGAGTTAACTTTTGTATAGGGTGTGAGAGATGGGTCTTCTTTCATTCTTTTGCATATGGATATCCAGTTCTCTAGGCACCATTTATTGAAGAGACTGCTCTGTCCCAGGTGAGTTGGCTTGACTGCCTTATCAAAGATCAAATGTCCATAGATGAGAGGGTCTATATCTGAGCACTCTATTCGATTCCATTGGTCGATATATCTATCTTTATGCCAATACCATGCTGTTTTGACCACTGTGGCTTCATAATATGCCTTAAAGTCAGGCAGCGCGAGACCTCCAGCTTCGTTTTTTTTTCCTCAAGATGTTTTTAGCAATTCGGGGCATCCTGCCCTTCCAGATAAATTTGCTTATTGGTTTTTCTATTTCTGAAAAATAAGTTGTTGGGATTTTGATTGGTATTGCATTGAATCTGTAAATCAATTTAGGTAGGATTGACATCTTAACTATATTTAGTCTTCCAATCCATGAACACGGTATGCCCTTCCATCTATTTAGGTCTTCTGTGATTTCTTTTAGCAGTTTTTTGTAGTTTTCTTTATATAGGTTTTTTGTCTCTTTAGTTAAATTTATTCCTAGGTATTTTATTCTTTTAGTTGCAATTGTGAATGGGATTCGTTTCTTGATTTCCCCCTCAGCTTGTTCCTTACTAGTGTATAGAAATGCTACAGATTTTTGAATGTTGATCTTGTAACCTGCTACTTTGCTGTACTCATTTATTAGCTCTAGTAGTTTTGTTGTGGATTTTTCCGGGTTTTCGACGTATAGTATCATATCGTCTGCAAACAGTGATAGTTTTACTTCTTCCTTTCCAATTTTGATGCCTTGTATTTCTTTTTCTTGTCTAATTGCTCTGGCTAGAACCTCCAACACAATGTTGAATAATAGTGGTGATAGTGGACATCCTTGTCTTGTTCCTGATCTTAGGGGGAAAGTTTTCAATTTTTCCCCATTGAGGATGATATTAGCTGTGGGTTTTTCATATATTCCCTCTATCATTTTAAGGAAGTTCCCTTGTATTCCTATCTTTTGAAGTGTTTTCAACAGGAAAGGATGTTGAATCTTGTCGAATGCCTTCTCTGCATCAATTGAGATGATCATGTGATTTTTCTGCTTTGATTTGTTGATATGGTGTATTACATTAATTGATTTTCTTATGTTGAACCATCCTTGCATACCTGGGATGAATCCTACTTGGTCATGATGTATAATTCTTTTAATGTGTTGTTGGATACGATTTGCTAGAATTTTATTGAGGATTTTTGCATCTGTATTCATTAGAGAGATTGGTCTGTAGTTTTCTTTTTTTGTAATATCTTTGCCTGGTTTTGGTATGAGGGTGATGTTGGCTTCATAGAATGAATTAGGTAGTTTTCCCTCCACTTCGATTTTTTTGAAGAGTTTGAAGAGAATTGGTACTAATTCTTTCTGGAACGTTTGGTAGAATTCACATGTGAAGCCATCTGGTCCTGGACTTTTCTTTTTAGGAAGCTTTTGAATGACTAATTCAATTTCTTTACTTGTGATTGGTTTGTTGAGGTCATCTATGTCTTCTTGAGTCAAAGTTGGTTGTTCATGTCTTTCCAGGAACCCGTCCATTTCCTCTAAATTGTTGTATTTATTAGCGTAAAGTTGTTCATAGTATCCTGTTATTACCTCCTTTATTTCTGTGAGGTCAGTAGTTATGTCTCCTCTTCCATTTCTGATCTTATTTATTTGCATCCTCTCTCTTCTTCTTTTTGTCAATCTTGCTAAGGGCCCATCAATCTTATTGATTTTCTCATAGAACCAACTTCTGGCCTTATTGATTTTCTCTATTGTTTTCATGTTTTCAATTTCATTTATTTGTGCTCTAATCTTTGTTATTTCTTTCCTTTTGCTTGCTTTGGGGTTAGCTTGCTGTTCTTTCTCCAGTTCTTCCAAATGGATAGTTAATTCCTGAATTTTTGCCTTTTCTTCTTTTCTGATATAGGCATTTAGAGCAATAAATTTCCCTCTTAGCACTGCCTTTGCTGCGTCCCATAAGTTTTGATATGTTGTGTTTTCATTTTCATTCGCCTCGAGGTATTTGCTAATTTCTCTTGCAATTTCTTCTTTGACCCAGTCGTTGTTTAGGAGTGTGTTGTTGAGCCTCCACGTATTTGTGAATTTTCTGGCACTCTGCCTATTATTGATTTCCAACATCATTCCTTTATGGTCCGAGAAAGTGTTGTGTAAGATTTCAATCTTTTTAAATTTGTTAAGACTTGCTTTGTGACCCAGCATATGGTCTATCTTTGAGAATGATCCATGAGCACTTGAGAAAAAGGTGTATCCTGCTGTTGTGGGATGTAATGTCCTATAAATGTCTATTAAGTCTAGTTCATTTATAGTAATATTCAGATTCTCTATTTCTTTGTTGATCCTCTGTCTAGATGTTCTGTCCCTTGATGAGAGTGGTGAGTTGAAGTCTCCAACTATTATGGTATATGAGTCTATTTCCCTTTTCAGTGTTTGCAGTATATTCCTCACGTATTTTGGGGCATTCTGATTCGGTGCGTAAATATTTATGATTGTTATGTCTTCTTGTTTAATTGTTCCTTTTATTAGTATATAGTGTCCTTCTTTGTCTCTTTTAACTGTTTTACATTTGAAGTCTAATTTGTTGGATATTAGTATAGCCACTCCTGCTCTTTTCTGGTTGTTATTTGCATGAAATATCTTTTCCCAACCTTTCACTTTCAACCTATGTTTATCTTTGGGTCTAAGATGTGTTTCCTGTAGACAGCATATCGAAGGATCCTGTTTTTTAATCCATTCTGCCAATCTCTGTCTTTTGATTGGGGAATTCAGTCCATTGACATTTAGTGTTATTACTGTTTGGATAATATTTTCCTCTAACATTTTGCCTTTTGTATTATATATATCATATCTGATTTTCCTTCTTTCTACACTCTTTTCCATATCTCTCTCTTCTGTCTTTTTGTATCTGACTCTAGTGCTCCCTTTAGTATTTCTTGCAGAGCTGGTCTCTTGGTCACAAATTCTTTCAGTGACTTTTTGTCTGAGAATGTTTTAATTTCTCCCTCATTTTTGAAGGATAATTTTGCTGGATATAGGAGTCTTGGTTGGCAGTTTTTCTCTTTTAGTATTTTAAATATATCATCCCACTGTCTTCTAGCTTCCATGGTTTCTGCTGAGAAATCTACACAAAGTCTTATTGGGTTTCCCTTGTATGTAATGGATTGTTTTTCTCTTGCTGCTTTCAAGATCTTCTCTTTCTCTTTGACCTCTGACATTCTAACTAGTAAGTGTCTTGGAGAACGCCTATTTGGGTCTAATCTCTTTGGGGTGCGCTGCACTTCTTGGATCTGTAATTTTAGGTCTTTCATAAGAGTTGGGAAATTTTCAGTGAAAATTTCTTCCATTAGTTTTTCTCCTCCTTTTCCCTTCTCTTCTCCTTCTGGGACACCCACAACACGTATATTTGTGCGGTTCATATTGTCCTTGAGTTCCCTGATACCCTGTTCAAATTTTTCCATTCTTTTCCCGATAGTTTCTGTTTCTTTTTGGGATTCAGATGTTCCATCCTCCAAATCACTAATTCTATCTTCTGTCTCTTTAAATCTATCATTGTAGCTATCCATTATTTTTTCTATGTTTGCTACTTTATCCTTCACTTCCATAAGTTCTGCGATTTGTTTTTTCAGTTTTTCTATTTCTTCTTTATGTTCAGCCCATGTCCTCTTCATGTCCTCCCTCAATTTATCGATTTCATTTTTGAAGAGGTTTTCCATTTCTGTTCGTATATTCAGGATTAGTTGTCTCAGCTCTTGTGTCTCATTTGAGCTATTGGTTTGTTCCTTTGACTGGGCCATATTCTCAATCTTTTGAGCGTGGACAGTTATCTTCTGCTGCTGGCGTCTGGGCATTTATTCAGATTTCTCTTGGTGTTGGACCCAGCAAGGTTGTAATATTTTTCTGTGAAATCTCTGGGTTCTGTTTTTCTTATCCTGCCCAGTAGGTGGCGCTCGTGGCACACGTTTGTCTGCGGGTCCCACCAGTAAAAGGTGCTGTGGGACCTTAAACTTTGGAAAACTCTCGCCGTCCGGGGGGTTCGCTAGCCGAAACGGCTTGAGCCGGCCCGGGGTCCGAACGCAGGGAGGGTTGCTGGTCCCCGCAGCCAGGGAAAGAGCCCGTCCGAATTTCCTAGTCGGCCCTGGGCAACAAGCGTGGCGGGAGGGCGCCAGCGGCAGCGGCCCGCCCGAGAGAGTGCACGTTCCCCAGGAGTCACCGGTTTGGAAGGGGCCTCCCCCACCCGTCACCGTTCTGCGCGGGCTGGGGATTTCCGATCCAATTCTCTCAGTTGGTCCGGGGGCTGCGCGTGGTGTGGGCGCCAGCCGTCTTTGTTTCAGGGGACCGCCTCTCCAATTCTCCCAGCCGGCCCGGGAAGGGGGAAGGGAGTAACTCCGGCCGCTTGCCACCCCGCCCGGTAAGGCCCGCGCGCCTCGGCGATCTCACCCGAGCTGCTTCTCTCAGCCAGCCAGCCGTTCCAGGATGGGGTACGCTGTCTTTTTTATCTCTGTTGTGGCTTTGGGCGCTTTCTGTATCGTTTCTACTCCCCTAGTAGATGTCCTGGAGAAGAAACTAAGATCCGCGCGTCTTACTAAGCCGCCATCTTCCTGCCTTCTGGATTTTATATGCCATACCTAATTTTCCTTCTTTTTTACCTTTACTCATAGTCTTCCTTTCTACACTCTTCTCCACACCTCTCTCTTCTGTCTTCATACCTGTCTCTAGTGTTCCCTTTAGTATTTCTTGCAGAGCTGGTCTCTTGGTCACAAATTCTCTCAGTGACTTTTTGTCTGAAAATGTTTTAATTTCTCCCTCAATTTTGAAGGACAATTTTTCTGGATATAGAATTCTTGGTTGGCAGTTTTTCTCCTTTAATAATTTAAATATACTATCCCACTGTCTTCTTGCCCTCATGGTTTCTGCTGAGAGATCGGAGCATAGTCTTATTGGGCTTCCCTTGTATGTGATGGATTGCTTTTCTCTTGCTGCTTTCAAGATCCTGTCTTTCTCTTTGACCTCTGACATTCTGATTATTAAATGCATTGGAGTATGTCTGTTTGGATCTATTCTCTTTGGGGTACGCTGCACTTCTTGGATCTGTAATTTTAAGTTTTTCATATGAGTTGGGAAATTTTCAGTGATAATTTCCTCCATTAGTTTTCCCCCTCCTTTTCCCTTCTCTTCTCCTTCTGGGACATCCACAACACGTATATTCGTGCGCTTCATATTGTCTTTCAATTCCCTGAGACCCTGCTCATATTTTTCCATTTTTTCCCTATAGTTTCTGTTTCTTGTCGGATTTCAGATGTTCCGTCCTCCAGTTCAGAAATCCTATGTTCTGTCTCTTGAAATCTACCACTGTAGGTTTCCACTGTTTTTTTCATCTCTTCTACTGTGTCTTTCATTCCCATAAGATCTGTGATTTGTTTTTTCAGACTTTCAGCTTCTTCTTTTTGTTCTTTCCTTGCCTTCTTTATATCCTCCCTCAATTCATTGATTTGGTTTTTGATGAGGTTTTCCATATCTGTTCGTATATTCTGAATTAATTGCTTCAGCTCCTGTATGTCATTTGAATTGTTGGTTTGTTCCTTTGACTGGGCCATATCTTCAATTTTCCTAGTGTGATTTGTTATTTTTTGCTGGCATCTAGGCATTTAATTACCTTAATTTGTTTATTCTGGAGATTGCTTTCACTTCTTTTATCTAGGGTTTTCTTGCTGGATGAATTTGTTGTCTATCTGTTCTTTGACACTCCGTTCAGCTTTATCTGGACCTTTAGCTTAAGTTTTGTTTAACAGAGGAGAATTTTTCAGTTCTTGTTTTCTTGTTTCTTGCCCTGCTTGTGTTGTGCCTTTATCCTCCACACACTTAGGAGGGTCTACTTAGATATTATAGACCCCACCCAGATTTTCCCAGACCAAACTGGCCTCCTATCAGGAGGAAAGAGCACCTGTGTCGGTTTTCCCTAAGGGTGAGACCCAGCAGGTTGAAAGACTTTTCTGTGAAGTCTCTGGACTCTGTTTTTCTTATCCTGCCCAGTATATGGTGCTTGTCTGACTGCAGGTCCCAGCAGCATAAGATGATGTGGTACCTTTAACTTTGGCAGACTCTCCCTGCTGGGGGCGTGGTGGAGACAGAGGAGAGGTTGTAGGCTGGTTTTAATGGCTTCAAATTACCAAGCCCTGGTGTCTGAATTCCTTGATGGAGGGATTCCACCTGGGTGGGGCTTCACCCCTCCCCTGGGGAAGGCAAAGGCTCCAGATAAGCCCCCAAAAGAGCTCACTTCTGCCTATGCCTGGGGCAGCTGCAGCCTGAAAAGCCCTGCCGCTGTATCCAGAGGCAGTCAAGCCTTTGTAGATACACAGTCGCAAAAACCTCTGTTTCATTCTCCAACCCCCCCACCTTTTCTGTCAGTCCTGCCCTTTGGCTCTGGGGCAAAAATGAGCAACCTCCGCTTTGATCAGGTTCACCTAAGCTGGGGGCCTATTTTCAGTAGTCAGAATTTGTTAATTAGTTCCACAATTGGCATTTGATTGTGCCCAGTCCCTGCTGCTGGTAAAGTCCTTTCCTTTCCCCTCTGGGAAGCGGCCTGTGGGGGAGGGGCGCTGGCCACTGCAGCTTTGGGAACTCACGGTTCTGGGGGGTGCACGCAGCTGGTCCAGCTGGTCCAGACTGGAGTAAGCTGTGTGTCCGGTGACTGACGTGGCCCCAGGAGCTGTTCTGTACTGTTCCTGGTTATTTAGTAGTTGTTCTGGAGGACGAACTAAAATGTGCACGTTGTTAAGCTGCCATCTTCCACAGTGTATAATTCTTTTAATGTGGTGCTGGAATCAATTTGTAAGAATTTTATTGAGGATTTTTTCATCTATATTCATTGAGAGATTGGCTTGTAGTCTTCTTTTCTTGTAATATCTTTATCTGGTTTTGGTATGAGGGTGATGTTGGCTTCATAGAATGAGTTAGGTAGCCTTCCCTCCTCTTCAATTTTTGGAAGAGTTTCAGCAGGATTGGTACTAATTCTTTCTTGAATGTTTGGTACAATTCACATGTGAAACCATCTGGTTCTGGACTTTTATTTTTTGGGAGCTTCTTAATGACTAATTCAATTTCTTCACTTGTGATTGGTTTGTTGAGGTCATCTGTTTCTTGAGTTAATGTTGATTGTTCATGTCTTTCTAGGAAGTTGTTCATTTCACCTACATTGTCTAGTTTATTAGCATAAAGTTGTTCATAGTATCCTCTCACTACCTCCTTTATTTCTGCAGGGTCAGTGGTTATGTCTCTTCTTCCATTTTTGATTATATTTATTTGCATTCTCCCTTCTTCTTTTTGTCAATCTCGCTAAGGGACTATCAATCTTATTGATTTTCTCATCGAACCAACTTCTCATTTTGCTGATTTTCTTGATTGTTTTCATGTTCTCAATTTCATTTATTTCTGCTCTATTTTTTGTTATTTCTTTCCTTTAGTTTGCTTTGGGGTTAGTTTGTTGTTCTTTCTCTAATTCTTCCAAGTGGACAGTTAATTCCTCGATTTTTGCTCTTTCTTCTTTTTTGATATAGGCATTTAGGACAATAAATTTCCCTTTAGCACTGCCTTTGCTGCATCCCATAAATTTTGATATGTTTTGTTTTCATTTTCATTTGCCTCAAGATATTTACTGATTTCTCTTGTAATTTTTCCTTGACCCAAAGTTGTTTAAGAGTGTGTTGTTTGAGCCTCCATGTATTTGTGAGTTTTCTGGCCCTCTATTATTGATTCCCAATTTCATTCCTTTATGAAATAAGAAAGTGTTTTGTGTGATTTCAATCTATTTAAACTTATTGAGACCTGCTTTGTCATCTAGCATATGGTCTATCCTTGAGAATGATCCAGGAGCACTTAAGAAAAAGGTGTATCCTGCTGTTGTGGGGGTAATGTTCTGTAAATGTCTGTGAAGTCTAGTTCATTTATTATATTATTCAGGTCCTCTATTTCTTTATTGATTCTTTGTCTAGATGTTCTGTCCATTGATGACAGTGGGGAATTTAAGTCTCCAACTATTATGGTAGATGTGTCTATTTCTCTTTTCTGTGTTTGCCTCAGGTATTTTGGAGCACTTTGGCTTGGTGCATAAATATTTATGATTGTTCTGTCTTCTTGTTGAATTGTTCCTTTTATTAATACATAGTATCCTTCTTTGTTTCTTTTAATTATTTTACATTGGTAGTCTAATTTGTGGATATTACTATAGCTACTCCTGGTCTTTTCTGATTGTTGTTTGTATGAAATATCTTTTCTCAACTTTTCACTTTCAACCTATGTTTATTCTTGGGTCTAAGATGCATCTCCTGTAGACACCGTATAAATGGGTCCTGTTTTTAATCCATTCTGCCAGTCTATGTCTTTCAATTGGAGAATTTAATCCATTAACATTTATTGTTATTACTGTAAGGGCAGTACTTTCTTCTATCATTTTGTCTTTTGGATTTTATATGCCATATCTAATTTTTCTTCTTTTAACATTTACTGATGGTTTTCATTTCTACACTCTTTTCCACACCTCTCTCTCCTGTCTTTTCCTGTCTCTAGTGCTTCCTTTAGTATTTCTTGCAGAGCTGGTCTGTTAGTCACAAATATTCTCAGTGATTTTTTTCTCTGAAAATGTTTTAATTTCCCCCTCATTTTTTGAAGGACTTTAATTTCCCCCTCATTTTTGAAGGACAGTTTTGTTGGATATAGAATTCTTGGTTGGCAATTTTTCTCTTTTAGTATCTTAAATATATCATCCCACTGTCTTCTTGCCTCCATGGTTTCTGTCGAGAAATCTATACATAGTCTTATTGGGCTTCCCTTGTATGAGATGGATTGTTTTTCTCTTGCTGCTTTCAAAATTCTTTCTCTTTGACATCTGACATTCTGATTAGTCTGATTAGTGTCTTGGAGTATGTCCATTTGGATCTATTCTGTTTGGGGTATGCTGCATTTCTTGGATCTGTAATTTTAAATCTTTCATAAGATTTGGGAAATTTTCAATGATAATTTCCTCCATTAGTTTTCCTCCTCCTTTTTCCTTGTCTTCTCCTTCTGGGACACCCACAACATGTATATTCATGTGCTTTATGTTGTCATTCAATTCCCTGAGTCCCTGTTCATATTTTTTTTCATTCTTTTCCCTATATTTTCTTTTCCTTGTTGTATTTCAGACGTCCATCCTTCAGTTTACTAATCCTATCTTCTGTCTTGATCTAACATTGTAGGTTTCCATACTTTTTTTCATCTCTTCTACTGTACCTTTCATTCCCATAAGTTCTGTGGATTGTTTTTTCAGACTTCCAATTTCTTCATTTTATTCATTCCTTGCCTTCTTTATATCCTCCCTCAATTCATTGATTTGATTTTGATGATGTTTTCCATGTCTGTTTGAACATTCTGAATTGATTGTTTCAACTTCTGTATCTTATTTGAATTGTTGGTTTGTTCCCTTGACTGGGCTATATCTTCAGTTTTCCTAGTACGATTCATTATTTTTTGCTGGTGTCTAGGCATTTAATATCCTTAATTATTTTTATTATATCCTTAATATCCTTAATTATGTTTATTCTGGAGATTTTTTTCACTTTTTTTAACCTAGGATTTTCTTACTGGATGACTTTGTTGTCTATCTGTTCTTTGACATTCAGTTCAGCTTATTCTAGACCTCTAGCTTAGGTTTTGTTTGACAGATCAGAGTTTTTCAGCTCTTGTTTTCCTCTTTCTGCCCTGCCTGTATGGTGCCTTCTCCCAACCCTTAGGAGGGTCTACTTAGGTATTATAGACCCCCAGTCAGATATTCCCAGGCCAAACTGGCCTCCTCTCAGGAGGAAAGAGTCACCTGCATCAGTTTTCCCTGAGGGTGAGACCCAGCAGATTGAAAGACTTTCCTATGAAGCCTCTGGACTCTGTGTTTTCCCTATTATGTTCAGTATGTGGTGCTTGTCTGCCTGTGGGTCCCACCACCATTAGGTGATATGGTACCTTTAACTTCAGCAGACTCTCTTTGCTGGGGGCATGGTTGAGACAGAGGAGAAGTTGTAGGCTTTCTTCAATCATTTCAGTTTTCCAGACCCTGGAGTCTGAATTCCTTGAGGGAGGGAATCCACCTGAGCTGTACCACCCCTCTCCCGGGGAAGGCACAGGCTCCAGACAAACTCTCAAACAAGTTTAATTCTGCCCATGCCTAGGGCATTTAGAGCCTGAGAAGCCCTACAGCTATATTCAAAGAGTAGTCAAGCTGTAGAAACACAGCCACAAAAAAGAAAATAAAAATTCTTTTCAGAGCATGGTGCCCATTCCTCCGGTTTGCCAATCAACAGCTTAAGTCAGTACATTGCTCTGTGTATCTCCTAGTCCTATTTGCCCCCTCCTTTCCTTCAGGGCCCAGACCCTTTCAAGTATTTTGTGCTGTCCAATGAAAAAAAACCTCTATTTTTTTTCTCTTTTTCCATCAGCTCTGCCCCCTCTGCACCTGAGCAAAACCCAGCAACCTCACCTTTTATTCAAGGTTCAGCTGAGCTGGGGACCCATTTTTTGTAGTCAGAATTTGTTAATTAATTCCACTATTGGAGCTTGGTTGCACTCAGCCCTTGTTGCTAGTCAAGTCCCTTTCCTTTCCTCTCTGGGAAGCAGCCTGTGGGGGAGGGGTGCTGCCTCCGGGGCTTGGGGAATTTACGGTTCTGGGTGGGCTCGCAGCCAGTCCAGCTCATCCAGAATGGGGTACACTATGTGCCCAGTCATTGATGTGGCCCCAGGAGCTGTTCTGTTTTGTTTCTGGTTATTTAGTAGTTGTTCTGGAGGCTGAACTAAAACGCGCACATTGCTAAGCTGCCATGTTGGCCCGGAAGTCCAGCCATGGCTTTTAGTATTTCTTGTAGGGCTGTCTCTTATTGAGAAATTCTGTCAGGATTTGTTTGTCTGTGAAAAATTTAATTTCTCCCAGCAGTTGTTCTGTACTGTTCCTGGCTATTTAGTAGCTGCTCAGGAGGATGAACTAAATCCCACTTCTCACTAAGCTGTCATCTTGGCTCTAAACCCCAAAATGGTCTCTTGACCCCTCAAAACAATTCTCCAATCTTTCAAAGGGACTCAATCTTACGTATGTTGATTATCTTATAGAACTATTAAAACTCCAGTAGTTAGGCCATTCATGTAGTGTACATTGGGCAATTTTCCATTTTATTTTAGAATAAAATAAAATACTTCTTTGGATTGACCTATCAGATAGGTCTGGATTGACCTATCAAAATATTGGTAAGAAAGAAACATGTTTTGAAGCAGCAGGTCCAGGTCATTTTGTATTTAGAATTTTGTTATGTTCAATAAATCTGGTTGGAGTTAAAAAAAAAAATCATGTGGATGTTCTGGTCATCCTACAATCCCACAGGTGTAGGCCTTATTGAAAGAATGAGTGGTTTGTTAAAGAAATAGCTAAAAGATGTTGTGGTAGTTAGGTTCAGATGTCAACTTGGCCAGGTGAACGTGCCTAGTTTTGTTGCTGTGGACATGAGTCAATGGTACATGAACCTCATCTGTTGCTCAATACATCTGCAGTTGGCTAAGAGGCATGCCTGCTGTAATGAATGAATATTTGATTTAATTGGGTGGTGCTTAAATGAGAGAGCTCAACGTAGCACAGTCCAAGCAGCTCAGCATACCTCATCTCAGCACTTGCAGCTCAGCCCAAACCTTTGGAGATGCAGAAAGGAATCACCCCGTGGAAAGATGTTGGAACCCAGAGTCCTGGAGAGAAGGCCAACAGAGATCACCTTGTGCCTTCCCCCATAAAAAAGAACCTCAGTCGAACGTTAGCTGCCTTTCCTCTGAAGAATTAAAATAAATCCCCTTTTATTAAAAGCGAATCCATCTCTGGTGTGTTGCATTCTAGCAGCTATCAAACTAGAACAGATGGCAAGAGGTTCTTGCAACAGTGGACTAAAAAACTATCAGACCTTAATTCCCTTGAACGCAATGCCTATGCTTCGGCCCCAGCTCCTAATGAAGTGGTAATGGCAGGACCGATACAGGCTCTGAGAACATAAATTGAAGTGCCACCTGCTTTACTGCCTAAAACAGGGAAAAAAATTTGTTTTTGCCTATGTCTCAGACCAAACAAACGGGGGGAAATGAGGTCGCTTAGCCTTAGTTCTAGTTTATGCAACCATGTTGGTTAGGAATCTTAAAACACGTGGGGAAAAGGAGTCACCCAAAATATTGTAATATCACCAATCCAGGGGCTATTTTCATGGGAACCTTATGTATAACTATGTGGACCCTTTTTATGCCTAGGTCAATGATTGATATCACAGCAGAGGCCTCAAAATTCTCAAAGGGAAAATATCTGGTATTTTAAAACATCTCTTTAATGTTCTTTTACCTGGCACCTTGTTGTTAACCTTTGGGATTCTAGCACATATATTGTTATCCATTAACATCTTTCTTTACACCCATAGCATCCCAGCAAATGCCTTCCTAAATGAGCTTCAGTGGTAACTCATTTCCACAATCCAATGCAATGTTGGGTTTACATGGACTTGCCATGTCTAGGCACCAGCCTTCCTCAGACTGTGTCCCTAGTGAATTGTACTGCATGGAATACCTTGCTGGCCTGGTAGAATTCAGCACATTGAAAAATCTGAAAAACAACCTTCTCATTTACAAGACATTGCACATGGGGACAGCCTTATGTCCTGTTACCTTATATAATTCTTCACCCCATACTCCTAAATTAGAAACTTGTTTAACTCCCTTTCTTGGCCATGGCGGTATTTCTTTGGGGGGTTGTTTTCTTGTGTGCGGACTCCTACTATACTGCTGTCTCTTATACTGTTGTGGAATATGAATGCATTATCTGTTCAACGATCAATGTAGTCTGCTGCGTGGGGGTGGATTGTAGGAATCCCAGCGCTCAGGATTCCCTTCCATACTGAGAGCAGGTCATTTCACTAACTGCCTAATTGACTGGGACAGACTTTAAAGGTCAACAAATCTCCTGGTGGTGGTAGTAGTGGAAGAATGTACAGATGAATCATAAACAAAACATTGAAACTCCCCTCTCTTGATCACTGCTGTTAACAAACCCCCGCATCAGGAAAAACTGCTGAAAGTCCGTTCTCACATCCTTGTCCTAGACTCTTACTACCCCTTGTACTCTCCCCACGCCCTCTGCGAAGGACTAACCATTTTCCACGGTCGGGTGCCGCTAAGGAAGATCTTCTCTTCTTAAGTCCTAATGAAAATTCATGTCCAACTCTCTGCCTAGTATGTTCTCTGGGCTTCTCCAACCCAAGCCCTCCCATAAACCTATTGAACAGCTGTCAAAACGAAGTTCTAGATTAGAAATAAATACCCAAACCCTTTTACAAGTATGTATGACTGAGGAGACGAGAACTGAAAAGTATATAAGGGAAAGAAGAGTAGAGGAAGCAACACACATTGAATACAGTCCACCTAGTCTGAGAAAATTAGAAAAGTTTAGTCCCTCACACTTACGGGGTTGCGGGTTGTGCTGGAAGAAGGTTAAGAGATAAAGTCTGAGGTTTTTTGGACTGAATCACATCTGCCTCTGGTGCTTCTTAAATTGTGAGGCCTTGGGCGAATCTGTACTCCTGGGTATCGATTTCCTCATTCGTAATCACCCCTCGGCATTTTCTAAGAGGATTATGAAATATGCTTCTAATGCTTGGCTTAGCAAACGCCACGCACTCAGGGTTGATTTTTACTCCCCGAATGACACTCGCAGCTTTCACATACATGATCTGAAAGATAGTGAGCATCAGAAGCAAGAAATTTGGCCGCCGTTCAGGGGTTTAGCTGCAGGAACCCAGGACGTCCGGCTGAGGACCACACTCCTCTCCGGGAACCGGACGTGGGCGTCTTAAGGAGTAGACCGAGAGCTGGAAGGCGGGCCAATAGGAAGAGGGATTTCCGCCGGGCGCAGACCCCGGACCGGAAGCGGTGGGCGGAGCGCTCGGACGACCGCCTCCGCCGCCGCACGGACGCGCCACGGGGGGAACTACAAGTCCCAGAAGCCCGCGGGGCAGGCCGACGGGAGGGCGTCGGGGCCAGTACCGGACAGGCCTTGCTGGGCAATACCCAGGTAAATGCCGGCACCGCGTTGAAGGGGAGAGTCACTTGTGGTCCTGCGCCTCGTCCTTGCCTAGATTTGAATTAGTCACCCCTCCCCCCAACCCATCCCAGACTGACAAAAACGACTCCCCCAACCTGGTGTACTTCGGGGTTGCTGGGCCGCCGAATTCCAGCCCTCCCAACCCCTGTCAGTGCCGCCACGACGGGTCTGGGGCGGTGCCCGACGCCTGTGGACGCGGGGGCTGGGCTAGAAAGCGGAGCCTCTCTCTTGGGTTGACGGTACAGGAAGGGTTCTGGTTCGTCTCTGCCCCCGTCGCATTGGCTCTGGGCAAGACCTGGCTGAGGCTCGAGGAAGGGGTGGTCGGGGGAAGGGGCGGTCGGGGGAAGGGGCCTCCTTCCCGGCCGCTCTGCTAGTTGGTGACCTCGCCCCACCTCGCCCTCCGTCGGTTGCTGTCCGGCTGTTCTTAGGCCTCGGGCCCGCTCAGCACCTGCGTCCGCGGTCTTCCCTAATCCGACCACCTGCCCACAGGGTGGCGGGAGGATGCACTCTCGAGGCTAAGTAACTTGCCCGAGGTCCCAGGACGTGAGGTTCGGATGCACAGCGCACTTCCTGAGGGGCAGACTCTTGGGCCCCCGACGTCCAGTCCGGCCTCCTTTGGCCCCGAGCTGATCCGTGCGCCAGCTGTCGGGGGCCCCGCGGGCCGATTGGGCCATCGCCCCCGCACGCTCCTTCCCCCTGGCAGCTTTCCCCCATCCCTCCCCTGCTGGGCGGCGACAGCTGGTGGGACCTCCCGTGACTCCGGGGCGGGGCCGAAGGGTGGGCGCGGACCGGCCCGTCGACCCCGCCGGAATGGGGGGTGTGGCTGCTCCGCCAGGGTCCTCCGGGTGGGAGCGCGGCTCCGCGACCGCCGGCGGCCCGACTGGCCCGGTTCTACTGGAGATGTTCTTCCTCCGGGTGAGTGGTTTTTCTGCCTCTGCGGGAGGACTTCGCGGCCTTGGTCACGCCCCGGGGAGGAGGAGGAAGGATCCGGGCCACCTGGGCCCGTGGGGCCTGGATAGGGCAGGGCAAAGGGGGACCTGGCCAGCCGCTCCGGGCCTCCTCCCTCTGGGGCATGTTGATCCGCGGCTGCGCTCCATGTTCCAGTTTCATGCAGGCTCCTGGGAAAGCTGGTGCTGCTGCTGCCTGATTCCAGCCGACAGACCGTGGGACCAGGGTCAGCGCTGGCGGCTGGAGATGGCAGACTCGACATCTGTGCACCAGACCAGGTTTGAGGCGGCCGTGAAGGTGATCCAGAGTTTGCCGAAAAATGGTATGTGCCCTGGCCCTCGCCGAAAAAGCCTTCAGAGGCCGGAGGCCCCAGGCCCCACTTTACTCGCCCCTTCAACCCTCTTTCCCCTTCGAGTCTTGCTTATTTAACCCACTTTTTCCCTGCGTTTAAAAGAAATGTCATTGAAGGGGAGATGTCGAATGTGAATTAATTCCTGCTCGTCTTTCAAGCCAGTGACGAGGGTACTGTCTGGGTTCTAAGCAGTCTTCTGTTGTCTACGATAAACGGTCTTGTCACTTGGTGACTGCGCATTTGGGTATGCCCCCCCCCCCCCCCAAATATGTGAGTATGGTGCCGCATACTCATCAACTACAATTTAAGCCTTTTGAAACTTTTGCTATGAGGGGAGACTTAAAAGAAAAAAAACAAACAAAAACTACTGTGTTCATTAGTGAACCCATTTCCTTTAATTTAGTAAATATATACATTAACTGTGTCTTTTTTCTGGCTGTTTTCCTAGTGTTCTGTTTTTTTATACTCCTATTGGGCCTTCTTTTCAACTTGGAAAAAGTCACTTGACTTGTCCTCTTGTATTTAATGTGTCATATATATGGCTGCTTTGAAGATTTTTTCTTTTATCTTTGGTTTTCAGCAACTTGATTATTGCAAACCAGTTGTGGTTTTCTTATTTAAACTGTTTGGGGATTGCAACCAGGGGTTGGGAAATTTTCAGCCATTATTCACTTTTTTTTTTTTCCTGCTCTATGATAGTAGAGAGGCTTGGTAGGGAGACTTAGTTTTTGCTTCAAATATTTCTGTATTATTTGAATTATTTTTCACAGTAGACTTTTTTTTTTTTTTTTTTTCTTTTTGGGTGGCCAGGTCCTGAGAATTGAACCCTGGTCTCCAGCATGGCAGACAAGAATTCTGCCACTGGGTCACCATCACACCGCCCTGACATGTATTTTAAAGATGCTTTTATGAACTGCCAAGAGTTGTACCAGAGTTGCAAAACTAACTGAATACAATATGAATGCATTCATACAGCATTTAATACCGTGTCCTTTCTTTTCCTTACTCATCATTTGTCTAAGTAATCCATATTTATTCAACGTGGTTCGTTCAATAAATATTCACTAAGTACAGATTCAAAATATTTTGAAAACAGATATACACAAAATAATATTCCTCTTGTAACTTCAAAACCACTTTCACTTTAACAAAATAGCCACCATAGCATTGAAAGAGAACATATAGAGAATTGAAAAATAAGACAGAATGAACAAAAAGAAAATAAATAACTTAGGAGCTTATTTAGGTATTGAATTTTAAAATGCTTAAGAGGGTTCATAGAAAGGCATGATTCCAAGCGTTTTTTGTGAATAGTAATATAGTATGTTAACCTTTTTCCCCAAACCACACATTTAAAAGTTTTTTTGGAAATTGGAAAAGCTAGACTTTGTATCTCTAGTCTATTATCTTTGTTGGCATTATATATCCCTTATTAAGATACCTAAATGTGGTTTGTATTTACATTGCAGGGTTAATAACCTGCCAAATGGCCCGTTTGGGGCAACATTCAGTATACTATTCTCATTCAGATATTGTTCCAGCGACTGATTTAGTATCAGCTGAAGCAGAAATGTTAATAAGTTATTAACTATTTTTAAAATTATATATTTTTAATTATGTGGTCTGCCCAGAACTGTTTTACAAGCATAAGAGTTTGTCATTTTTTTGTTCCTTGTTGTTGTTTAATCCTTATTTAAGACCTAATAAATCCTGTAATCTATGGTATCTATGTTTGGTATGCTTTTGGCCTTTGGATATTTAAATTCTTAGATAATATCTTAAGTACATAGAGATAATGAAACATATCACGTGTGAGTACCTTGATGATGGGAGCATATTTTATCCAGTGCCTTATAGGTAGGATATATTAAATAAACATTCTTAGTTTTTTGTTTTAATATCTTGTAATGTACATATCATGTACGTAAGCCAATACATTTATATATTTAAAAATATTTTTATTGACAAATCTTTCCACATTTGTAGTTCATAATGGTTTACAATCAATGTCAATAAACTTTTTTTAATGCCAGTAAACTTTTTTTTATTTATTAAAAAAAAATTAACTAACACAACATTTAGAAATCATTCCATTCTACATATGCAATCAGTGATTGTCAGTAAGCTTTTAAACTTTGTTTCACTCACTGAAGGTATGATGTCTTGATATTTTAAATTTAGATTTGTTATTTAAATAGCCTTTTAAACTTTAGTTTCTCTAGTTTTCCTTCTGCTATAGAAGAGGGACTATATCATTTAAACAGAATATCTAATAGATATTCCTAAATGTGCATATATTATGTAGATATTACTGTGATTTTGGGATTAGTCATTCACTCTTGGCCAAACCTGAAATACTAGCTCTCAGCTCAGGTGTGTTGTAATTCCCATAATATTTATCAGCAACTAGTTGTTGATTACTGCATATAATCTGTTTATTAGGCAATCTACAAAGTTTTTAAAATATCCTTGTGGAGTTTTAATTTTTATAATCATTTCTGTTATAAAAGTAATAAACACTTATGTTAAAATTTTAACAACAAAGATAAACAAAAAGGAAAACTAATAATCTGTAGACTATGCAGATATATTGTCCTATAACATTTTTTTTTTTTTTAAGCATGGGCAGGCACTGGAAATTGAACCGGAGTCTCAGGCATGGCAGTCCTATAACATTTTGATGTATGCTCTTATAGCCTACTTTTTCTTTACGCAAATACTTATTTTGCAAAAATGCATCATACCTTATATATTGTTTTTAAACTTTTTTTCCCACTTTATAATAGATCATGAAAATGGTTTCATGCCATTATTTATAGTGTTCTACAATATAATGTCAAGGGCTGTAAAAATGAGTCTCTGTGTATCACAATTATTTGTTTATTATATAACATTTACAGTCCAACTTTTTACCTTATTGAGTGTATTATAATTTGTAGCACTCAACAGTTTTAAATTTTAAACATAAAAGAGTTATAGATATGCTAGAAACATATGAAGACTGATTTTCAAAGAAATTGATATGTCCAAAATTACAGAACTAGGAAATGAAATCTATTTTTTTATATTAGATTAATTCTTTTTTTACCATGTTACATATTTATTGGCTTTAGGTAAAGTTACTTATCCAATGAGAAATTGAGATTTGGCTAAGAGAAGATGAATTTTTTCTTCTTTCTGATACAATTTTATTAACCATAGTATTCATTTAACTTTTTCATTTATGCTAGCAAGTTTTGGTTTGTCTTAAGCTTTGAAATACAAATGCTCTATTTTTGTTGCATAATACAATTATCCTATATATTAATATATTTGTTTTTAAATGACCTTTGCCAGTTACTTTGGTTAAGCTTAAAGCCTATTTGTTCATATACTCTATTTCTTGAACTGTGTTTGACATAATTATTAATGTTTAAAATCTTATAGAGCTTTTCAAAGTCAAAGGAACAAGGCAACCAACAGCCATAAATTTTGTTTCTGTAAGCTAGAAATAAATTGTCTGTACTAATTAGTGAAATATAAAATCACTGTTAATGTACCTAAGCTAATTTATAACATTAGATCTGTATTTAATGTATGTTTCCAATAGGCTCATTCCAGCCAACAAATGAAATGATGCTCAAGTTCTATAGCTTCTATAAACAGGCAACTGAAGGACCATGTAAAATATCAAGACCTGGATTCTGGGATCCTATTGGAAGATATAAATGGTAATTTTATGTAGAGAACTATGAAAGAATGTTCATTTTAGTGACTAAACATCATACGGTTATTATTTATGTGATTGTATGTTATTCCATATATTAAGTGTTCTGTGTACTGGGTATGGTTTTATCTGCCAGGTGCTCTTAACACAATTTCACACAAATAGGAAAATCTTGGGAAAGAGATGACAGCGATAAGAAGATAAGAAACATTTTCAGTTAATTTTTTTTTTTTTTTAAATGCGTAGGCACCGGGAACCAAACCGGGGTCTCCAGCATGGCAGGCGAGAACGCTGCCACTGAGCCACTATTGCCCACCTGGTTGGTTGGTTTTTGTTTTTGTTTGAATGCCAAGAACAGCCTACAAACTTAATTAAACAAGCAACTCTCCTGTCTCTTTCATCTGCCAAGAAAAATAATAACTTTTCCTTGTCAAATGATAATTGTGTGCTTTGAGCTTTTAAGGTAAATTAGGAGCATGCTCACTTAGTCTGCTGAGCTGTTTATCTAAGCCCTCGCTCCTGACTCACTGTATCTGGATAGAAAAATTAATTGACTTTTCATATGCTGAAAAGAATGATAAAACATTGAAAGATATCTCTGCCAATTTTTCAATTTGACATTCTTATATACTACTGAAGACTGTTCGGATGTCTAACAGTCTGAATTGGAAGTGCCATCATCTTGTATGAAGATTTCTTAGTACTGTATTTTCTTGTAAGATCATTATGAATAGTCTTTAGAATAACAGGCTAAATAAAATAGCAGTTGTGTATTATTTAATCTGTTTTGTTTTAAGAAAATTTATTTACTTAAATTTTTATTTACTTTGCCTTTTTCCCTCCAAATTGATGTTTGATGGAATTAAACTGTTCTGGAAAAAAATGTGTGAAAAGAGAGATTATCATGTTAGGCAAAAAATACAGAGGACTAGTCTAGTCTCATTATCTTTTGTTTTGAAGAAACCATTTTCACTTGTATACCATTGTCCGTAGCAGCATTATCCACAATAGCCAAAAGGTGGAAACAATCCTAGTGCCCATCAATAGATGAATGGATAAACAATATGCAGCATAGACATATAATGGAATATTACTCAACTCTAAAAAGGAATGCAGCTCTAACATAGATTATCTGGTTGAACCTTGAAAACATTATGCTTAGTGAAATAAGCCAGATACAAATGAGCAAATCTTGTATGATTCCACTTATATGATATATCTAGTATAAACAAATTTATAGAGACAGAAAATATAGTAGAAGTTACCAGGAGCCAGGGCTTGGGGAGAAGAGAGAGTTATTGCTTAATGAGTGCAAAGTTTCTGTTTGAGGTTTTGGTAATTGATGGTGGTGATGGTAGCACAAGATTATAAATGTGATTAGCATCACTGAATTGTACACTTGAAATGGTTAAAATGGGAAATTTTTTGTGTTATATATATAATTATAAAAATTAAGAAAAGTTGATTTTTATTTCTAGTGTAGGCTTTTATTTAAATTAATGGAATTTTTTTTTTTTTTGGCATGGGCTGGCATTGGAAATCGAACTGGGTCTCCGGCATGACAGGCAAGAACTCTGCCTGCTGAGCCACTGTAGTCTGCACAAATTAATGGAAACTTTTAACTAAAAGTTCTGTTCATTTAAGAATGACTGCCACAGCTCAGATAGTCAATAGTTTCTGTATGTGTATAGACTCTGAATCTATTAATAAATAGATGGGTTATATACTTACTGATTTTAAATACAATTTTTTAAATTTATCAGTTTATTTGGTTTGATATTTTCTCTAGAATGTTGCATTTAAAGAGAAAAAGAACATGGTTTAGGTAGAGCCTGCTTTAAATGAATTACTCTGTAGTGTCAACTATAAATTATCTTCTAAGCAGTTAAAAATCAGATGTCATTATTTGGATATTTTCATTTCTAGGGATGCTTGGAGTTCATTGGGTGACATGACCAAAGAGGAAGCCATGATTGCGTATGTTGAAGAAATGAAAAAGGTAGGAAAAGTCATTCACAGTAAAATTCTTGTTATTCATGTCTGTTATACCAATAACACAATCACAAACGAGCCTTTCAGAAACTGGTAAAGAAAGATAATCTAAATCCTCTTTGGCTTATTAACTATTCCTTTTTTTTCTTTACCTTAAACATCATTATAGTTTTGGGGACACAGTTCTATAATGTAAAGCTGAATTGACACATTAAATAAAATTTACCCATTTTTATTTTCCAATTTTATTAATTAATGATGTAGCCACAGTTTAAAATGGGACTGGGATGAAATAATGTATATTCTACTATTTTTTCCAAAGATATTTAAACTATACTGCTGCCTTTTAGCTGTCTTCAAAACTTCCTCTGTGTCTGTAGATTTCTATACCTACTTCTCTAATTGAAAGATTATATTAACTGTTTTCATCAGACTTTAAAAATTTCATTTCATATTATATATATATAGCAAAGCTTATAGTAGACTTTAGAGGTAAATATTAAGTATTAAGATTTCTATAGATCAAAATTTGATTTCTTTCTTATTTTCAGAATTTAGCTTATGAACATTGGTGAATAAAATTGCACGTTTCTGAATGAACATTTATGAGAATACCTATCCCAAAAATTTGTTTACTGAATTTGGAACTTTTTCTAATAGCATTTGCTGAAGCTGTCATTAAATTATGTTCTTAAATTTACTTTACAAATCACCGAGCAGTTAGTTGCTTTTTAGTATTATTCTTTATAGGATAAGTCTCGTTCTGTACCTTCGTATTCAAGGATTTAAGTAATCCTCTTAATTCATATTTTATAATGGATAATGTTTTACCAGAAATTGCTTTTCATGGTTTGTAAATTGTCCAGTAAAATGTCACTTAAAAAAGTTACTGGAATCAAAGATTCTGTTAAGACTGGGATAGAAAGATCAAAGGTGATGGTGGGGTTACAGAGAGAAGGTAGGGTTTAACAAAAGAATGTGACTGTGATTGCTGAATCATTAAATTGATATTTCTTTTAGTCTCCAGTATTTTAGAGCAGCCAGAAGTAAAAACCCAAAATTGTGGAATTGGAACCCATACCAAACTCTGAAATCTGTTCTTCAGTTAATTGTTTTGCTGTGCTTTGAAATTCATTGCTTCTTTGTATATATGTTATTTGTCACAAAAAAAGAAAAAAAAAGTTGATTGTGATGATAAAAACATGTTAATACCTTCTATATTCTGGAGCAGCTAGAAGGAAAAATCTGAGAGGACAGTATGGTAACCCATGACAAACTCTGGGATCTGTCCTATAACTGCTTTTTGAAACGGGCTTTGAAAACCACTGCTTTCTTTTTACTTTGCCTTGACTATATGTTATATATTATACAATTTAAAAAAGTTTAAAAAGTTATTTTAAAGTAATTTAATAGAGTTTTAGCTTTGACTTTAGAATGACTTGTATGGTTTGGGGTGAAAAAAAAATCCATGCTTCTTTAAATGAAGTTGATTTTGATTCACAATCAGAGAAGAATGCAAAATTCTATTTTCAGTATGGATTTGGGAGGCTAGCTTAAAGAGATTTCTGTTGTATTCAGCCAGTACTTGAATAATTTGCATTATGTCTGTTGAATTTAAAGTGAGACCAGTGTACTCAACCCTGGCTGCATATTAGAATCACTAGAGGATTTTGTAAAAACAAACAAACAACTAAAAACATACCTCAGGATGACCCCAGACAGATTATTTCAGGCTTTCTGAGAGTATGGAATAATCACTGTACTAGAGGGAGGATTGGAAAAGGGTCTGTTCTAGTTTGCTAGCTGCCAGAATGCAATATACCAGAAACGGAATGGCTTTTAAAAGGGGTGATTTAATGAGTTGCTAGTTTACGGTTCTAAGGCCGAGAAAATGTCCCCATTACAACAAGTCCATAGTAATGTCCAATCAAAGGCATCCAGGGAAAGATACCTTGGTTCAAGAAGGCCGATGAAGTTCAGGGTTTCTCTCTCATCTGGAAAGGCACATGGTGAACACGGTCAGGGCTCCTCTCTCAGCTGGAAGGGCACATGGCAAATACAGCATCATCTGCTAGCTTTCTCTCCTGGCTTCCTGTTTCATGAAGCTCCCCGGGAGGCGTTTTCCTTCTTCATCTCCAAAGGTCGCTGGCTGATGGACTCTTTGCTTCGTGGTGCTGCAGCATTCTCTGCTCTCTCCGAATCTCTCCTTCTCCTTTTGTAGGACTTCAGAAACTAATCAAGACCCACTCAAATGGGTGGAGACATGTCATCCCTTAATCCAGTTTAACAACCACTCTTGACTAAATCACATCATCCAGGGAGATAATCTCATTCCGGTTTCAAACATACAGTATTGAATAGAGATTATTCTACCTTTATGAAATGGGATTTATATTAAAACATGGCTTTTCTTAGGGGGTATACTTCCTTTCAAACCAGCACAGGGTCTCCTAAAGACCCTATGCCACACTGGCATTCTCAGTGGTATTAGTGTATTTTTTATCATTCAGTAATATGTCTCTCACCCTGGAAAAGTGCTGGATAAACACAGAAACATTATTTTGCTTTGGATGCTCCTTTTCTTGGTCTTGCTGTGTCTTAAGTATATTGACAACTGAAACTTTACACTCTTGATGAACTATAGTACTCTGTTTATGTTCATTTTGTGCCAGTACATCCTCCATTTAGTTAGTTGTTCTGACATTTCAAATCCACAGTTCCCTCTCTAACATTATAGGATGTAAGAAATCCAAACAGTAAACCAAGTGACTCTACTTAAACGACAATTTGAGAACGACATTGCTTTTATAAGTTTTAATTGAGAGGTAACTGAAAGAGATCTGGTTTGGAGGAGGATCAAAGGAAGGATTGAATGGGGGTCAGGATGGGATAAGTGATTAGCCTACCAGATTCTGCTAAATCAAATCTTCATATTGTTGCAGTGTGCTGACTTAGGTTTGAATTATATCTTTGCCGCTTATTAGCTGTGACTTCGGTCATGTCAAAGTAAACATTACCCTAAGGCTTCAATTTTTTGGTTTAAATCTTATTCTCAGAAATATCATTGTAAACCAAATACATTTCAAATCAAATGTCTATAATTAGCTATAAAAATGCTCCCAACAAAAAATGGCTCCAGTATTATACCAACAAGGATTTCTTTTAGGAAAAAAATTTTTATGATTTCTATGATTAAAGCATTTCTTTCACTCCTATCCACTGATAGGAGCAGCAAATAGATAATTTATTAGCTGTAAACATTATATTGTAATCACTAAAACCAGTTATTAACGTAGTTCAATCTGAATAACCTCTTTCAACTTGCCCCTGCCCCCCATGGTGCTTGTGTTGATTGATATATTTGAGTTCAAAATCATATCAGGGTGGGCAGCATGACCGTGGCTCACTGGCAGAATTCCCTCCTGCCATGCTGGAGACCCAGGTTCGATTCCCAGTGCCTGCCCATGCAAAAAAGAAAAAAAAAATCATATCAGGGTTGCTGATTACCCCAGACTGCATGATATGTTCTGTTTCTGGTTTAGAAACAAAAGCGTGTTTGACCAGAAATTTTAGAGATCTAAACTAGATTGCCAATTATAAACCTATGTTCTAGGTCCTGGAAATAAAACCATGACCTATACAGAAGGCCCTTCTTCATGGAGCTTACATTCTATTGTGGCAGGGAGAGTGACTAAAGAACAGGGGTTGCTGTTTAGAAAGTGTGTTCAGAGTAGGTCTCTCCGTGTTTAAGAGGCAATGTGGAGTAGTGGCCAGAATATGGAAATACGAAGTATGACTCAAGAGAACTGAGCTCAGAGACCTAGGCTGAAATTAGCTGTGTGACCTTGGTTAAGTCATTTTTCTTGCCTTTAGTTTCTTCGGTAGATTTATAGGGAAATTCCATTCTTAAACATGCTCAGTCATACACTTTTTGATGAGTTCCCTTCCTCCTTCTGAAACGATCTTTTAAAAATTGTTCTACTTAGTTTTAAAGATATGAATAACCACTTTAAAACTGCTTCTGTCAGCTGAAAACATCCGTGAGAAGGATGTAGGGTTTGGGTTACCTAAAAATTAAAAAAAAAAATTAAAGTGTTCATTTTCACAATAAAAGTGGTATCTGCAAATGTAAAAAAAAAAAAGACATTAAAAGAAGTTTAAAATGCAAATTAAATGAGTCTTCCCCTTCCCTTCATTTTCATTACTTAGTGATCATTTTAATTGTTTTATAGATTCTTTCAGAAAATTATTTTGCATATGCAAACATTTATGTATATATGAAAATGTACATGAACATAAATGAGTGTATATGTATGCACACATATACCTAATAGGGTATATTAAAAAAGAAGAATATATATATAAAGATATATAAAAAAGAAATCCACTAATGGCATCATACTGAACAGACTCTGTGACAGCTAGCTTTTTTCCTGTTAAAAAAAAATCGTAGTTATTTTTCCACTTAACATATGTAGAACTAACTTACTCTTTTTAGTATTTTGTGTCTTTTTTTAATTAATTAACGGAAAAAAAGAAATTAACCTAACGTTTAGAAATCATACCATTCTACATATGCAATCAGTAATTGTTAACATCATCACATAGATGCATGATCATCGTTTCTTAGTACATTTGCATCGGTTTAGAAGAACTAGCAACACAACAGAAAAAGATATAGAATGTTAATATAGAGAAAAGAAATAAAAGTAATAATAATAGTAAAAAAAAAAAACCTATAGCTCAGATGCAGCTTCATTCAGTGTTTTAACATGATTACTTTACAATTAGGTATTATTATGCTGTCCATTTTTGAGTTTTTGTATCTAGTCCTGTTGCACAGTCTGTATCCCTTCAGCTTCAATTACCCATTATCTTACCCTGTTTCTAACTCCTGCTGGACTCTGTTACCAATGACATATTCCAAGTTTATTCTAGAATGTTGGTTCACATCAGTGGGACCATACAGTATTTGTCCTTTAGTTTTTGGCTAGACTCACTCAGCATAATGTTCTCTAGGTCCATCCATGTTATTACATGCTTTATAAGTTTATCCTGTCTTAAAGCTGCATAATATTCCATCGTATGTATATACCACAGTTTGTTTAGCCACTCTTCTGTTGATGGACATTTGGGCTGTTTCCATCTCTTTGCAATTGTAAATAACGCTGCTATAAACATTGGTGTGCAAATGTCTGTTTGTGTTTTTGCCCTTAAGTCCTTTGAGTAGATACCCAGTAATGGTATTGCTGGGTCGTATGGCAATTCTATATTCAGCTTTTTGAGGAACCACCAAACTGCCTTCCACAGTGGTTGTACCATTTGACATTCCCACCAATAGTGGATAAGTGTGCCTCTTTCTCCGCATCCTCTCCAGCACTTGTCATTTTCTGTTTTGTTGATAATGGCCATTCTGGTGGGTGTGAGATGATATCTCATTGTGGTTTTGATTTGCATTTCTCTAATGGCCAGGGACATTGAGCATCTCTTCATGTGCCTTTTGGCCATTTGTATTTTCTCTTCTGGTAGGTATCTGTTCAAGTCTTTTTCCCATTTTGTAATTGGGTTGGCTGTCTTTTTGTTGTTGAGTTGAACAATCTCTTTATAAATTCTGGATACTAGACCTTTATCTGATATGTCATTTCCAAATATTGTCTCCCATTGTGTAGGCTGTCTTTCTACTTTCTTGATGAAGTTCTTTGATGCACGAAAGTGTTTAATTTTGAGGAGCTCCCATTTATTTATTTCCTTCTTCAGTGCTCTTGCTTTAGGTTTAAGGTCCATAAAACCGCCTCCAATTGTAAGTTTCATAAGATATCTCCCTACATTTTCCTCTAACTGTTTTATGGTCTTAGACCTAATGTTTAGATCTTTGATCCATTTTGAGTTAACTTTTGTATAGGGTGTGAGATACGGGTCTTCTTTCATTCTTTTGCATATGGATATCCAGTTCTCTAGGCACCATTTATTGAAGAGACTGTTCTGTCCCAGGTGAGTTGGCTTGACTGCCTTATCGAAGATCAAATATTCATACATGAGAGGGTCTATATCTGAGCACTCTATTCTATTCCATTGGTCGATATATCTATCTTTACGCCAATACCATGCTGTTTTGACAACTGTGGCTTCATAATATGCCTTAAAGTCAGGCAGCGCGAGACCTCCAGCTTCGTTTTTTTCCCTCAAGATGTTATTAGCAATTCAGGGCACCCTGCCCTTCCAGATAAATTTGCTTATTGGTTTTTCTATTTCTGAAAAATAAGTTGTT
Source organism: Tamandua tetradactyla (assembly GCF_023851605.1). Classification (NCBI taxonomy): domain Eukaryota; kingdom Metazoa; phylum Chordata; class Mammalia; order Pilosa; family Myrmecophagidae; genus Tamandua; species Tamandua tetradactyla. The sequence continues at coordinate 223,903,407 of NC_135327.1, read as the reverse complement.
GGGATTTTGAGTGGTATTGCATTGAATCTGTAAATCAATTTAGGTAGGATTGACATCTTAACTATATTTAGTCTTCCAATCCATGAACACGGTATGCCCTTCCATCTATTTAAGTCTTCTGTGATTTCTTTTAACAGTTTCTTATAGTTTTCTTTGTATAGGTCTTTTGTCTCTTTAGTTAAATTTATTCCTAGGTATTTTATTCTTTTAGTTGCAATTGTAAATGGGATTCGTTTCTTGATTTCCCCCTCAGCTTGTTCATTACTAGTGTATAGAAATGCTACAGATTTTTGGATGTTGATCTTGTAACCTGCTACTTTGCTGTACTCGTTTATTAGCTCTAGTAGTTTTGTTGTGGATTTTTCTGGGTTTTCGACGTATAGTATCATATCGTCTGCAAACAGTGATAGTTTTACTTCTTCCTTTCCAATTTTGATGCCTTGTATTTCTTTTTCTTGTCTAATTGCTCTGGCTAGAACCTCCAACACAATGTTGAATAAGTGGTGATAGTGGACATCCTTGTCTTGTTCCTGATCTTAGGGGAAAAGTTTTCAATTTTTCCCCATTGAGGATGATATTAGCTGTGGGTTTTTCATATATTCCCTCTATCATTTTAAGGAAGTTCCCTTGTATTCCTATCTTTTGAAATGTTTTCAACAGGAAAGGATGTTGAATCTTGTCAAATGCCTTCTCTGCATCAATTGAGATGATCATGTGATTTTTCTGCTTTGATTTGTTGATATGGTGTATTACATTAATTGATTTTCTTATGTTGAACCATCCTTGCATACCTGGGATGAATCCTACTTGGTCATGATGTATAATTCTTTTAATGTGTTGTTGGATACGATTTGCTAGAATTTTATTGAGGATTTTTGCATCTATATTCATTAGAGAGATTGGTCTGTAGTTTTCTTTTTTTGTAATATCTTTGTCTGGATTTGGTATGAGGGTGATGTTGGCTTCATAGAATGAATTAGGTAGTTTTCCCTCCACTTCGATTTTTTTGAAGAGTTTGAGGAGAGTTGGTACTAATTCTTTCTGGAATGTTTGATAGAATTCACATGTGAAGCCCTCTGGTCCTGGACTTTTCTTTTTAGGAAGCTTTTGAATGACTGATTCAATTTCTTTACTTGTGATTGGTTTGTTGAGGTCATCTATGTCTTCTTGAGTCAAAGTTGGTTGTTCATGTCTTTCCAGGAACCCATCCATTTCCTCTAAATTGTTGTATTTATTAGCGTAAAGTTGTTCATAGTATCCTGTTATTACCTCCTTTATTTCTGTGAGGTCAGTAGTTATGTCTCCTCTTCCATTTCTGATCCTATTTATTTGCATCCTCTCTCTTCTTCTTTTTGTCAATCTTGCTAAGGGCCCATCAATCTTATTGATTTTCTCATAGAACCAACTTCTGGTCTTATTTTCTCTATTGTTTTCATGTTTTCAATTTCATTTATTTGTGCTCTAATCTTTGTTATTTCTTTCCTTTTGCTTGCTTTGGGATTAGTTTGCTGTTCTTTCTCCAGTTCTTCCAAGTGGACAGTTAATTCCTGCATTTTTGCCTTTTCTTCTTTTCTGATATAGGCATTTAGGGCAATAAATTTCCCTCTTAGCACTGCCTTTGCTGTGTCCCATAAGTTTTGATATGTTGTATTTTCATTTTCATTTGCCTCGAGGTATTTACTAATTTCTCTTGCAATTTCTTCTTTGACCCACTCGTTGTTTAAGAGTGTGTTGTTGAGCCTCCAGGTATTTGTGAATTTTCTGGCACTCCGCCTATTATTGATTTCCAACTTCATTCCTTTATGATCCGAGAAAGTGTTGTGTATGATTTCAATCTGTTTAAATTTGTTAAGACTTGCTTTGTGACCCAGCATATGGTCTGTCTTTGAGAATGATCCATGAGCACTTGAGAAAAAGGTGTATCGTGCTGTTGTGGAATGTAATGTCCTATAAATGTCTGTTAAGTCTAGCTCATTTATAGTAATATTCAGATTCTCTATTTCTTTATTGATCCTCTGTCTAGATGTTCTGTCCATTGATGAGAGTGGGGAATTGAAGTCTCCAACTATTAGGGTATATGTGTCTATTTCCCTTTTCAGTGTTTGCAGTGTATTCCTCACATATTTTGGGGCATTCTGGTTCGGTGCGTAAATATTTACGATTGTTATGTCTTCTTGTTTAATTGTTCCTTTTATTAGTAGATAGTGTCCTTCTTTGTCTCTTTTAACTGTTTTACATTTGAAGTCTAATTTGTTGGATATTAGTATAGCCACTCCTGCTCTTTTCTGGTTGTTATTTGCATGAAATATCTTTTCCCAACCTTTCACTTTCAACCTATGTTTATCTTTGGGTCTAAGATGTGTTTCCTGTAGACAGCATATAGAAGGATCCTGTTTTTTAATCCATTCTGCCAGTCTATGTCTTTTGATTGGGGAATTCAGTCCATTAACATTTAGTGTTATTACTGTTTGGATAATATTTTCCTCTACCATTTTGCCTTTTGTATTATATATATCATATCTGACTTTCCTTCTTTCTACACTCTTCTCCATACCTCTCTCTTCTGTCTTTTCGGTTCTGACTCTAGTGCTCCCTTTAGTATTTCTTGCAGAGCTGGTCTCTTGGTCACAAATTCTCTCAGTGACTTTTTGTCTGAGAATGTTTTAATTTCTCCCTCATTTTTGAAGAACAATTTTGCTGGATATAGGAGTCTTGGTTGGCAGTTTTTCTCTTTTAGTAGTTTAAATATATCATCCCACTGTCTTCTCACCTCCATGGTTTCTGCTGAGAAATCTGCACATAGTCTTATTGGGTTTCCCTTGTATGTGATGGATTGTTTTTCTCTTGCTGCTTTCAAGATCCTCTCTTTCTCTTTGACCTCTGACATTCTAACTAGTAAATGTCTTGGAGAACGCCTATTTGGGTCTATTCTCTTTGGGATGTGCTGCACACTTCTTGGATCTGTAATTTTAGGTCTTTCATAAGAGTTGGGAAATTTTCAGTGATAATTTCTTCCATTAGTTTTTCTCCTCCTTTTCCCTTCTCTTCTCCTTCTGGGACACCCACAAGACGTATATTTGTGCGGTTCATATTGTCCTTGAGTTCCCTGCTACCCTGTTCAAATTTTTCCATTCTTTTCCCTATAGTTTCTGTTTCTTTTTGGAATTCAGATGTTCCATCCTCCAAATCACTAATTCTATCTTCTGTCTCTTTAAATCTATCATTGTAGGTGTCCATTGTTTTTTCCGTCTTTTCTACTTTATCCTTCACTTCCATAAGCTCTGTGATTTGTTATTTCAGTTTTTCTATTTCTTCTTTTTGTTCAGCCCATGTCTTCTTCATGTCCTCCCTCAATTTATCGGTTTCGTTTTTGAAGAGGTTTTCCATTTCTGTTCGTATATTCAGCATTAGTTGTTTCAGCTCCTGTATCTCATTTGAACTATTGGTTTGTTCCTTTGACTGGGCCATATTTTCAATTTTCTGAGCGTGATCCGTTAGTTTCTGCTGGCATCTGGGCATTTAGTCAGATTTCCCTGGGTGTTGGACCCAACAGGTTGAAAGATTTTTCTGTGAAATCTCTGGGTTCTGTTTTTCTTATCCTGCCCAGTAGGTGGTGCTCGTGGCACACGTTTGTCTGCGGGACCCACCAGTAAAAGTGCTGTGGGTCCTTTAACTTTGATAAACTCTCGCCGTGGGGGAGGTTCGCCAGCCGAAGTGGCTTGGAAGAGTGTCAGCCGGCCCGGGGGTCCGAACGCGGGGAGGGTCGCCGGCCGCTGCAGCCCGGGAGAGCCCCTGTCCAAATTTCCTAGTCGGCCCGGGGTACCAAGCGTGGCGGGCGGGCACCAGCCGCCGCAGCCCGGGAGAGTGCACTCTTCTCAGCCGGACTGGGGAGTCACGTGTTTGGAAGGGACCCCCCCGATCACCGTTCGCCACGGTCTGGGGATTTCCGATCCAATTCTCTCAGTTGGTTCGGGGGGCCTCGCGTGGTGGGGGCGCCAGCCGCCGCGGCTTGAGGGGGCCGCCTGCCCAATTCTGCCAGCTGGCCCGGGAAGGAGGAAGGGAGGTACTCTGGTCGCTTCCCGCCCCGCTCGGGAAAGCCCGCGCCCCTTGGCAATCTCACCGGAGCTGGTTCTCCCAGACAGTCAGCCGTTCCAGGGTGGGGTACGCTGTCTTTTTGATCTCTGTTGTGGCTCTGGTAGCTGTTCTTTATCGTTTCTACTCCCCTAGTAGCTGTTCTGGAGGAGGAAAGGTGAGGGTGGCAAGGCTGTCGAGGGCGGTGGCGGAGGAGCCGGTGAAGGCGGAAGAGGGCATGGTGGTGGTTGGAGAGCCGCTGGAGTAGGAGGAGAAAGGAAAGGATAAGATGGCGGATGGAGCACCGCCGGAGCAGAAGGGGAAGAGGAGGGCTGGATGGCGGCGGGAGCGCCGGTGGAGAAGGGGGAAGAGGAGGGCTGGATGGCGGCGGGAGCGCCGGCGGAGAAGGGGGAAGAGGAGGGCTGGATGGTGGCGGGCCTTTTTTGCCTTTTTTAAAAAACACTACCTTAATGATAAAGAACAGAGATAATAATTTGACTCTACCCTCTTATTTTTGTTTTATTTAATATCAATGCTCCTTTTATTTATGTATACAATGCATAATTTATATGATTCTATAAAATTTTTCATGAAGCTTGTGTAAAATAATCTTCAAAATGAGACCACTTTTGGGTCTTTAATGTACTTGAAAATTTTCTAGGAGACTATATACATTCAGTGCGTAATTATTATAGATACTTTAGAGAGTTTTGTAAATAATCTTTAGCTCTTAATAACTATTGTAAGTTGAAAATATTAGGTTATTTGATACTAGTGTGGATCAGATTAATAGTTTGGGATTTCAGAAAATTTTTCTATTTTGATTGCAGATTCTTGAGACTATGCCAATGACTGAGAAAGTTGAAGAATTGCTACATGTCATAGGTCCGTTTTATGAAATTGTAGAGGACAAAAAGAGTCGCAAGAGCACTGATTTAACCTCAGGTTGGATTGTTTTACCTATTTTTATCTGGTAACTGATAATGTTATGCATTAATATTTATATAATTTTTTTTTTTTTTACTTTCACATGCCAGTCCGAGTGGAGAAAATCTCTAAATATTTAGAAGGTAGGAATAATAAAATCCATACAAAATTTTTCTCTTTATCAGTTTCCATGCCAAAAGAATTCTGCACAAACGTATGAAACTTATAAGTTTGTCATGCAAGTTTTCATCTCAAAACAAGCTCTTTTTATGTAGTGTCAAAATATTATAACCCTTAAGTGCTCAGTTATTTAAACATGGCAGGTGGTTCACTCAACATATAAAAAATTGTGACAAAATTCATAATTTTGTTTTGGTGGGTTACATTTTCTGGTTTGCTTTTGAAATTAGCTGAAATGATCTTCAAGTTTCATATTTTTAATAATTTAGTTATAGAGTGGCAAGCTAAACAAGACATTGATGAATTTAGTTATCTTTTTTTTTTTTTAGAATTTTGCTTTCATACTAGTAACGGATTGAATGGACTTATGTTTTGCTTTCTGCAGGGGTTGTGTAGTATGGAGGATTTGCTGGTATTACTGTAAACATTTATGCTTTGCATTTTTTTAGAAAACAGAGTAAAATGAGCCCACAACTAGTCATTTAAGTGAAAATTGTATAAGCTTTAAAAGCCAGCCTGGCAGTATGTTGTGGTTTTGTTTTGTTTTGTTTTTTCCCTGTCATCCCCATTACAAGACATCTTTCCATAATTGTTAGAAATTGCAACATTTCAGAACATACCTTTTCTGTTCTGTAATCAGTTTCTATCTGCTGTAATAACAAAACCAGGCACAAAGGAGTAGTGACTGTTTCCTGGGAGTCCCTCTGTACCATACCATTCTATTGGTGATTTCTTAGATTTCAAATATTAACAAATGGTCTTCCTTGTAATTCAGGTTTACCCCAGAAAAAAATATTAGATGTTTTCTCTGTGTGAAGTACATTGTTAGATTAGGAAGAGGAAGAAGTCTGGACCTCTTTTAGTAGTGTTTAACCTACTGGCCAGATACAGATGTTTAAATAACTTTTTATAAAATAAAGAATGGATAAT